>NC_090989.1:27500-1277500 GCF_041146395.1 Eulemur rufifrons
CATTACGATCATGTGAGCAGCCACGCGACCACGTCACCAGCCCACGTGACTGCACACGTAACAATGACGTCGTTATCACTCGACTGGCATGAGACTATTATGTGTCCACCACCTGACAGGGATGTTATTATCATGAGACGCCACGTGACCATCACGTGACCACCACGTCAACAGGATGTGATAATCACGTGATCACCACGTGACGACGACGTTATTATCATGTGACCGCCGCATGACTGTAACGTCACTATCAAGTGACTGCCAAGTGACCAGGCACTGATTATCATGTTAGCACCATGTGACAAGGATGTGATAATCACGTGACCACCACGAGACCTAGACGTGATTATCACGTGACACTCAGGTGACCACCAGGTGACCAGGGTATGATTTTCACATGACCGCCACGTGACTATCACATGACCGTGACATGACTATCATGTGACCACCATGTAACTGGGACGTGATTATCACATGAATATCATGTGACCGGCATGTGATCAGGATGTCATTATGATGTGAGAGCCACGTGACTATCACACGATAGTCACGTGAGCACCACGTGATTATCACATGGTTGTCATGTGAACGCCATATGACCAGTACGTCATTGTGACTGCCAGATTACCAGGATGATATTATCACGTGACCACGACATGACAGTCACGTGAGGAGCCACGTAACCAGCCCACGTTAATGGCGATGTAACCATGATGTGATTATCATGTGACCACCACGTGACTATCATGTGGCCACCATGTGAAAGCCACATGACGATCACGTGACCAGCCACGTGACCACGTAACTAGCCCACATGTGTTGCCATGTCACCATGACGTCATTACCACGTGACCACCACATGACTATCACGTGACCACCACGTGACAGGGGTATTATAATCACGTGACCGTATCGTGAGTGCTACATGACCAGAACGTAGATATCACGTGACCAACAGATGACTGCCACTTGAATATCACGGGACCTCCAGGTGACTAACACCTGACTGCCACGTGAGCAGGATGTGATTATTACGTGACCACCATATGACTGGGAGGTGATTATCCTGGGACTGCAATGTCATGATCATGTGACCAGCCACGTGACCACGTAACCAGCCCACATGACTTTTCATGTAACCATGACGTGATTATCACGTGACCGCGATGTGACTATCACGTGACCGCTACATGACCAGGATGTGCCTATCACATGACCGCCAAGTGACTATCACGTGACCGCCACGATACCAGGATGTGACTATAACGTGACTGCCACGTGACCAGGCTGTTATTATCACATGACCGCCACTTGACTGACAGGTGACTATTACATGACTGCCAAGTGATTATCACGTGACCGCCACGTGACCCGGACTTGATTATCACATGACTGCCACGTGATTATCACATGACCGCAATGTGACTATCATGTGACTATCACATGAGCGCCCAGTGACCAGGAGGTGATTATCACGTGACCACCACGAGACTAGGACGTGATTATCACATGATTATCACATATACGCCAGGTGAACAGGGCGTGATTATCACGTGACCGCCACTCGACAAGCACATGAGCGCCGCGTGACTATCACGTGACCGCCACGTGACAGGAATATTATTATCACGTGACCATCACCTGACTGCTACATAACCAGATCGTGGATATCACGTTACCGACACGTGGCTGCCACTAGACTATCAGGAGACATCCAGGTGACTATCACGTGACTGCCACGTGACCAGGGTATGATAATCACGTGACCACCATATGAATGGGAAGTGATTATCCCAGGACTGCAATGTGACGATCACGTGGCCAGCCACGTGACCACGTAAACAGCCCACATGACTGGCCATGTAACCATGACGTGATTATTACGTGACCGACACGTTGACTACCACATGACTGCAACGAGACCAGGACGTGACTATCACATGACAGCCACGTGACCAGGGCATTATTATGTGACTTCCAAGTGACTATAACGTGACCGACACTTGACTGTCAGGTGACTATCACATGACTGCCATGTGATTATCACGTGACCAACACGTGACCAGCACGTGATTATCATATAACCACCACGTGACTATCACGTGACCGCCACATGACCAGGATGTGAATATAGTGTTACTGCCACGTGACGATCACATGAGCAGCCACATTACCACGTTACCACACCACGAGACTGGCTACGTAACTATGATGTGAATATCACGTGACCAGCACGAGACTATCATGTGACCGCCGTGTGAACAGGGCATGACTATCACGTTGCCACCATGGGCCCAGGACGTTTTTATCACATGCCTGCCACGTACTATCACGTGACGACCATGTGAGCACCACGTGGTTATGATGTGACAGTCATGTGACCAGGCCATAATTATCAAATGACTGCCACGTGACCGGAATGTTATTATCACGTGACCACCACATGATGATCATGTGAGCAGCCGCGTGACCACGTGACCAACCCACGTGACTGGACACGTAACCATGACGTGATTATCAGTAGACCGCCACGAAGTATTACATGACCATCACGTGACTGGTTGTTATTGTCACGAGACCGCCACGTGACCATCACGTGACCACCACGTGATGGCGACGTTATTATCATGAGACCGCCGCATCACTATCACGTCACTATCACGTGACCACCGAGTAACCAGGAGGTGATTATCACGTCAAAACCACAAGACCAGGACATGATTATCACTTGACTATCACATGTCTGCCAGGTGACCAGGGCGTGATTATCACGTGACCGCCACTTTACAAGCACGTGACTGCCACGTGACCTAGATTTGACTATCATATAAGCGCCATGTAACTAGGACGTGATTATCACATGAATATCATGTGACCACCACATGACCAGGACGTGATTATGACGTGAGAGCCATGTGTCTATCACATGAATGTCATATGAATGCCATGTGACCAGGACATCATTGCGACTGCCAGAGTACCAGGACGAGATTATCACGTGAAAGCCACATGACAATCACGTGAGGAGCCACGTAACCACGTAATCAACCCACGTTACTGGCCATGAAACCATGACGTGATTATCACGTGACCACCACGGGACTATCACATGGATACCACATGATGATCGTGTGACCAGCCACATGACCACGTAACCAGCCCACGTCTGGCCATGTAACCATGACGTGGTTATCATGGGACCACCAAGTGACTATCATGTGACCACCACGTGACTATCCCATTACCACTATGTGACAACGTGACAGGGATACTATAATCACATGACCACCACGTGACCATCACGTGACTTTTTCATGACCAGGACATGGATATCACGTTACCAACACGTGACTGCCACTTGCCTGTCACGAGACCTCCAGGTGACTATTACGTGACTGCCACGTGACAAAGATATGATTATCACGTGACCACCATATGACTGCAAGGTCATCATCCCGGGACTGCAATGTGATGATCACGTGACCAGCCATATGACCAGGTAAGCAGCCCAAATGACTGGCCATGTAACCATGAACAGATTATCACGTGACAGCCACATGACTATCACATGACCAGGATATGCCTATCACATGACTGGGACGTGACTGTCACGTGACCACCACGAAACCAGGACATTATTATCATGTGACCTCCACGTGATTATCACGTTACCGCCAGGTGATCAGGATGTGATTATCACATGACCGCCACGTGACTATCACATGACCACCAATTCACTGCCAGGTGACCATCACATGACCGCCACGTGATCACCACATGATTATCATGTGACCGCCACGTGACCAAGATGTGATTATCGTGTTACTGCCATGTGACGATCATGTGAGTAGCAATGTTACCACGTTACCAGACCACAACACTGGCTACGTAACTATCATGAGAATATCACGTGACCGGCATGAGACTAGCATGTGACCACCATGTGACAAGGGCGTGACTATCGCGTGACCACCATGGGACCAGGACATTATTATCACATGCCTGCCACATTACTATCACGTGATGGCCACGTGACAACCACGTGGCTATGATGTGACCGCCACGTGACCAGGACATGATTATCACATGACTGCCACGTTGCCAGGATGTCATTATCAAGTGACCACCACATGACAATCATGTGAGCAGCCATGTGACCACGTCACCAGCCCACATGACTGGACACGTAAGTATGATGTGACTATCACATGACCATGACATGACTAACATGTGACTATCATGTGACCGCCATGTAACTAGGACATGCTTATCACATGAATATCATGTGACCACCACATGACCAGGACATGATTATCATATGACCGCCACATGACAATCACATGAGGAGCCATGTAACAATGTCGCCAACCCACGTTACTGGCCACGTAACCATGATGTGATTATCACGTGACCAGGATGCAATTATCGTGTTACTGCCACATGATGATCACGTGAGCAATCACGTTCACGTGGTGGTCACATGATAGTCTCATGCCAGTCACATGATATTCACATCATAGTTACGTAGCCAGTCACGTAGTCTGGTAACCTGGTAATGTGGCTGCTGACGTGATCATCACATGGTAGTGACACGATAATCACATCCTGGTCAGGTGACAGTCACGTGATAATCACGTGGCAGTCATGTGATACTCACCTGGCAGTCAATTTGCGTTTACGTGATAGTAACGTGGCAGTCAAGTGATAAGAACGTCCTCATCACATGGTGGTCACATGATAATCATGTCCTGGTCTCGTGGCAGTCATGTGATAGTCTCTTGGCAGTCATGTGATAGGCACATCCTGGTCACGTGGCGGTCACGTGATAGTCATGTGGCGGTCATGTGATAATCATGTCATGGTTACATGGCAAGTCATGTGGGCTGAGTACGTGGTCACGTGGCTGGTCACGTTATAGTCACATTTCATTCCTGGGATAATCACCTGCGAGTCATATGGTGGTCACGTGGTAATCAAATCCTGGTAACGTGGCAGTCTCGTGATACTCACCTGGAGGTCTTCTGATAGTCAAGTGACAGTCACATGTCAGTCACGTGATAACCACATCCTGGTCATGTAGCAGTCACGTGATGGTCACATGGTGGTCACGTGGTAATAATATCCCTATTACGTGATAGTCATGTGGTGGTCAAGTGATAATCACGTCATGGTTACATGGCCAGGCATGTGGGTTGGTTATGTGGTCACATGGCTGGTCACATGATCGTCACGTGGCTGTTACGTGGCGGCCATGTGATAGTCACATGGTGGTCACGTGATAATCATGTCATGGTTACATGGCCAGTCATGTGGACTGCATACGTGGCTGCACACTTTTTATTCCTGGGATAATCACCTGCCAGTAATATGGTGGTCACATGGTAATCACCTCCTGGTCACTTGGCAGTCACATGATAGTCACATGATAGTCATGTGGCAGTCACATGATAATAATGTTGCCGTCATGTGGTGGTCACGTGATTATCACATCCTGTTCACGTGGTGGTCACGTGATGGTCACTTGGTGGTCTCGTGATAATGATATCCCTATCACTTGGTCATCATGTAATAGTCTCGTGGCAGTCCAGTGATAATCACATCATGGTCACGTGTCCAGTCATGTGGGCTGGTGAGGTGGTCGCGTGGCTGCTCACATGATCGTCATGTGGTGATCACGTGATAATGACGTCCTGGTCACATGGCACTCATGCGATAATCATGTCCTGGTCACATGGCAGTCACATCATATCTACGTGGTGGTCACGTGGCCATCACGTGACAGTCACGTGGCAGGCATGTGTTAAAAACATCCTGGTCTCATGGTGGTCACGTGATAGTCATACCCTGGTCACGTGTCAGTGACATGATAGTCTCGTGCCGGTCACGTGATATTCACATCATAGTTACGTAGCCAGTCCTGTCCTCTGGTAACATGGTAATGTGGCTGCTCACGTGATCATCATGTGGCAGTAACACGATAATCACATCCTGGTCATGATATAATCACGTGCTGATCACATGGTGGTCACGTGACAGTAACCTGGCAGTGGATTGGCGGTCACGTGACAGTCACATGGCGGTAATATGATAATCATGCCCTGGTCACGTGGCAGTCACGTGACAATCATGTGGCAGTCATGTGATAGCTGGCAGTCAAGTGGCGGTCCCATTATAGTCACGTGATGGTCACATGATAAGGTCCTGGTCACGTGGCGGTCATGTGATAGTCATGTCCTGGTCTCGTGGTGGTCACATGATAGCCACGTGGTGGTGATGTGATAGGCACATCCTGGTCACGTTCCAGTCACGTAATAGTCACATGGCTGTCACGTGCTAATCATGTCATTGTTACATGCCAGGCATGTGGGCTGGTTACGTGGTCACGTGGCTGGTCACGTGATTGTCACATTGCAATCCCGGGTAATAATCTCCCAGTCATATGGTGGTCATGTGATAATCATATCCTGGTCACATGACAGTCACGTGATAGTCACCTGGAGGTCTCGTGATAGTCAAGTGGCAGTCACGTGTCGGTCACATGATATCCACCTCCTGGCCATGTAGCAGTCACGTGATGGTCACGTGATATCCACATCCTGGTCATGTAGCAGTCACGTGATGGTCACGTGATAATAAGATCCCTGTAACATGGCAGTCACGTGATAGTCACGTGCCAGTCATGTGATAATCCCATCATGGTTACATGGCCAGTCATGTGGGCTGGTTATGTTGTCACGTGGCTGGTCACGTGATTTTCACATTGCAGTCTTGGGATAATCACCTCCCAGTCATGTGGTGGTCACGTGATAATCATATCCTGGTCACATGGCAGTCACGTGATAGTCACCTGGAATTCTCGTGATTCTCAAGGGGCAGTCACGTGTCAGTCACGTGATATTCATGTCCTGGTCATGCAGCTGTCACGTGATGGTCACCTGGCAGTCACGTGATCATAATATCCCTGTTATGTGGCCGTCAGGTGATAGTCACATCCTGGTCTTGTGGCAGTCACGTGATAGTCACATTGCGGTCATGTTGTAGTCACATCCTGGTCTCGTGGGAGTCACATGATAGTTACGCGGTGCTCATGTAATAGTCACATCATGGCACCATGGCGGTCTTGTGATAACATCCCTGTCACTTCGCGGTCACGTAACAGGCACATGGTGCTCACATGATAATCACGTCATGGTTACATGGCCAGTAACGTGGGCTGGTTACATGGTTACGTGGTTCCTCACATCACTGTCATGTGGCAGTCACGTGATAATCTCGTCCTGGTAATCTGGCAGTCACAATGAGGTACTGCTCACATGGCATTCACATGAGAATTATATGATACTCACGTGGTGCTCACATGACTATCGTGAGATAGTCACGTGACTCTCACGTCATAATCACGTCCTGGTCACGTGGCAGTCACGTGATATTCATGTGCTAATCATGTCCTAGTTACATGGCAATCATGATAGTCATGTGATTGTCACATCGTGGTCATGTGATAGTCACGTGTTGGTCATGTGAAAATCACACGCTGATCACCTGGCGGTCACCTTAGAGTCACGTCAGAGTCACGTCTAGGTCACGTGGTGGCCATGTGCTCCTCAAGTGTCGGTCACATGATAATCACATCATGGGTACATGGCCAGTTATGTGGGTTGGTTATGTGGTAATGTGGCTGCTAACATGATCGTCACGTGGCAGTAACACGATAATCACATCCTGGTCATGTGGCAGTCACGTGATAATCACGTCATGGTTACATGGCCAGTCATGTGGGCTGGTTACATGGTCACGTGGCTGGTCACGTGATTGTCACATGACCGCCATGTTACCAGGATGTGATTATTGTGTTACTGCCACGTGACGACCACGTGAGCAGCCATGTGACCCCCTTACCACACCACGTGAATGCCTATGTAACTATGATGTGAATATCACGTGACTGGCATGAGACTATCATGTGACCGCCACGTGACCATGGCGTATCATGAGACCACCATGGCACTAGGATGTTTTTATCACATGCCTGCCACATGACTATCACGTGACGGCCACATGATCACCATGTGGCTATTATGTGACCCCCACATGACCAGGACATGATTATCGCATGAGTGACACATGACCAGGTCATCATTGTCACGTGACCACCAAATGACGATCATGTCAGCAGCCACGTGAACACGTCACCAGCCCATGTGACTGGACACATAACCATGATGTGATTATCACTTGACGGCCACGAGACTATTACGTGACCACCATGTGACAGGGATGTTATTATCACGAGACTGCCACGTGACCATCATGTGACCACTACATGAATAGGACGTGATAATCACGTGACCACCACGTGAAGGCGACGTTATTATCATGTGACCGCCGCATGTCTATCCCATGACTATCACGTGAGTGCCAAGTTACCAGGAGGTGATTATCACATGAACAGGACGTGACCAGAATGTGATAACCATGTGAACACCACGAGACCAGGATGTTTATCACGTGACTATCACATGTCCGCCAGGTGAACAAGGCGTGATTAGCGTGTGACTGCCATTTGACAAGCACGTGACCGCCACGTGACCTACACCTGATTATCACGTGACTCTCAGGTGACCGCCAGGTGACCAGGGTGTGATTTTCACATGACCGCGACGTGACTGTCACGTGGCTATCATGTGATCACCATGTAACTAGGACGTGATTATCTCATGAATATCATGTGACCGCCACATGACCAGGACGTGATTATCATATGACCGCCACATGACAATCATGTGAGGAGCCACGTAACTACATAACCAACCCACGTTATTGGCCATGTAACCATGACGTGATTATCACATGACCAACATGTGACTATCACGTGGCTGCCACATGACAGCCACGTGACAATCACATGACCAGCCACGTGAGCACGTAACCAGCCCACATGCCTGGCCATGTAACCTTGATGTGATTATCACATGACCACCATGTGACTATCACGTCACTGTCACAAGACTATCATGTGACTGCCATGTAACAGGGATATTATAATCACGTGACCACCACGTGACCATCACGTGACTGCTATGTGACCAGAAGGTGAATATCACGTGACCGATATGTGACTGCCACTTTACTATCACAAGACCTCCAGGTTACTATCACGTGACTGCCACGAGACCAGGACGTGACTATCACGTGACTGCCACGTTACAAGGATGTTATCATGTGACTGCCATGTGACTATCACGTGACCACCACTTGACTGCCAGGTGACTGTCACATGACTGCCTCATGATTATCACGTGACCGCCACGTGACCAGGATGTGATTATCACATGACTCCCACGTGACTAACACGTGACTGCCAGGTGACTCTCACGTGACCACCACGTGATCATCACGGATTATCATGTGACCGCAACGTGACCAGGATGTGATTATCGTGTTACCGCCACGTGACTATCACTTGAGCAGCCACGTTACTATGTTACCAGACCATGTGACTGGCTATGTAACTATAATGTGAATATCACATGACTGGCATGAGACTATCATGGGACCAGGACGTTTTTATCACATGCCTGCCACATGACTCACGTGACCGGCATGTGACCTAGACATGATTATCACGTGATTCTCAGGTGACCACCAGGTGACTAAGGTGTGATTTTCACATGACCGCCACATGAATATCTTAAAGAGGTTGTAGTTGCCCCACTTCCTCTAACAGTGGGTGGGATGCAAAGGCCCCTCGTCCTCTCATTCAGGGCAGAGCAGCCACACCTGCTCTCATCTGGATTCGGGCCCACACTTCCTCTCATGTAGGATACAGGCCCCACCTCCTCTTCTGTGGGTTATGGGAGCCAGACTTTGTCCCAGGATTGCTCAGGAGTCCCAGCTCCTCCCCTTGAGGGCGTGGCCACCCCACCCCCTCTCAGCAGGGCACAGCAGCCCCGCCTGTTCTTACGTCAGGAAGGGTGCATTGGGTAAATCTCCTGTCACTCTGGGCAAGGGGCCCTGCGTCCACTCAAACAGGGTACTGTGACCCCACCTCCTCTACCAGCATGTGGGATGCATTGGCCCATCCTTCTCTCACGCAGGGCATGGCAGGGACACCTCCTCTCGCCCTGGATTCAGGCCCTCACCTCCTGTCATATAGGGTACAGGGCACCACCTCTTCTTCCGTGGGCAATGGTGGCCCCACTTCCTCTCACGACTGTCTCAGGATTACCAGGTCCTCCCACATAGGGCGTGACCATCCCACCTCCCCTCATGCAGAACACAACAGCCCCGCCTGCTCTAATGCTGGAGGGGGTGCATTGGCTAAACCTCCTCTAACTGTGGGCAAGGGGCCCCACCTCCTCTAATAGTGGGTGGGATGCATTGGCCCCTCCTCCTTTCCCGCTGGATTCATGCCCCCACAGCCTCTCATGTGGGGTACGTAGCCCCAACTCCTCTTCCGCAGGGCATGGGGGCCACACTTCCTCGCAGCATTGGCTTAGGAATCCTGACTCCTCCCCCATAGGGCATCCCATCCCACCTCCATTCATGAAGGGTGCAAAAGCCCAGCCTTCTCTAGAGGTAAGGGGATGCATTGGCTAAACCTCTTGTCACTCTGGACAAGGGGCCCTGCCTCCTCTCTAACAGGGCGTTGTGGCTCCACCTCCTCTAACAGTGGGTGGGATGGCCGTCCTCTCACGCAGGGCACGGCAGCCCCACCTCATATCACGCTGGATTCGGGACCCCACTTCCCCTCACATAGGGTATGGGACTCCACCTCCTCTTCCGTGGGGCATGGGGGCCCCACTTCCTCCCAGGATTGGCTGAGGAGTCCCAGCTCCACCCCCATAGGGCGTGGTCACCCCACCTCCCATAATGCAGGGCATGACAGCTCCGCCTGCTCTAACGGTGGTTAGAGTGGTTCATGGCCTAAACCTCCTCTCACTCTGGGCAAGGGGCCCCACCTCCTCTCACACAGGGGACGACAGGCCCACCTCCTCTCATGCTTCATTTGGGCCCCCACCTCCTCTTCCGTGGGGCATGAGGGCCACATTTCTTCCCAGTATTGGCTCAGGAGTCCCGGCTCCTCCCCCTAGGGCGTGATCATCCCAGCTTTCCTCATCCAGCCTGCAGCGCCCCCCCCCCAGTGGTGTGGGGAATGCATTGGCTAAACCTCCTCTCACTCTGGGTGAGGGCCCCCGCCTGATCTCATGCAGGATACAGCAGCCCAACCTCCTCTCATCGTGGATTCGGGCTCCCACCTCATCTCACCTAGGGTACGGGGCCCCACCTCCTCTTCCGTGGGGCTTGGGGGCCCCACTTCCCATAGGACTGGCTTAGGAGTCCCGGCTCCTTCCCCAAAGGGCATGGCCATCCCACCACCCTTCATGCAGGGTGCAACAGCCCCGTCTGCTCTAATGGTGTGGGTGTTACATGGCCTAAAAATCCTCTCACTCTGGACAAGGGGCCCCGCCTCCTCTAATAGTGCTTGGGACGCATTAGTTCCACCTGCTCTCATGCAGGGCACGGCAGGCCCGCCTCCTCTCACGCTGCATTTGGGTCCCCACCTCTTGCATGGGGCATGAATCCCCACTGCCTCCTAGGATGGGCTCAGGAGTCCTGACTCCTTCCCCGTAGGGCATGACCATGCCACCTCCCCTCATGCAGGGTGTGACAACCCTGCCTGCTCTAATAGTGGTGGGGGTGCATTGGCAAAACCTCCTCTCACTCTGGACAAGGGGCCACCCCTCCTCTCAAGGATGCATTGTGACCCTGCCCTTTCTAACAGTGGATGGGATGCGTTGGCCCCACTTCCTCCCACACAGGGCACAGGGGGCTGACTCCTGTCAATCATGGTGCAGGTGCATCATCTCCTCTCACACAGGGCAGAGGCCCCCACTGTCCTCTGATGCAGGACACGGGGCCTCTCCTCTTTTGTGGGGGGAACCACCTTGGCCCCTCCTCCTCTCACGCAGGGCACAACCACCCCACCCCATCTCACACAGGGCACGGAGAGCCACCTCCTATCAAGCACGGCGCAGGTGGCCCATGTCCTGTCAAGCAGGGCACAGAACCCCTCCTGTCACGCAAGGCTTGGCAGCACCACAACCTCCAATGCAGGACACAAGACCCTTCCTCTTCTGTAGGAGAAGGCACATTGGCCCCTCCTCTCCTCACGCAGGACACAGCAAACCGACCTTCTCTCATGCAGGACACAGTGGGCTGCCTCAAATCAACGAGTTCGCAGTTGCCGCACCCCCTCTGATGCAGGCACAGGGCTCCCCCTCCTCTCACACATGATTTGAGCCCCCACATCCTCTCCCGTTGGACATGGCAGCCCCAGTTTCTCCCAGGCATGGCTCTGGAGCCCCAGTTCCTCCCCCATAGGGCGCGACCAACACACCTTCACTCATGCAGGTCGCGACAGTTCCACCTGCTCTAACGATGGGGAGGTGCATTAGGTAAACCTCCTCTCACTTTGTGCAAGGGGCCATGCCTCCTCTCAAGCAGGGCATTGTGGCCCCATCTCCTCTAACAGTGGGTGAGATGCATTGGCCCCACCTCTCCCTCTCTGGATTAGGGGCTCCACCTCCTCCCATGTATGGTATGGGGCCCCACCTCCTCTTCTGTAGACCATGGGGGCCCCACTTCCTCCCACGATTGGCTGAGGAGTCCTGGCTCCTCCCCCATTGGGCATGGCCATCCCACCTCCCCCATGCAGGTCGGGACAGCCCTGCCTGCTCTAATGGTGGGGGGGTTGCATTAATTAAACCTCCTATCACTCTGGGCAAGGGGCCCCATCTTCTTTCAAGCAAGGCGTTATGACCCTGCCCCTTCTAACAGTGGGTGCGATGTATTGGCCCCTGCTCCTCTCACCCAGGGCACAGAGAGCCACCTTCTGTCAAGCAGGGCACAGGTGCATCGCTCCTCTCAGGCAACGCATGGCAGCACTGCCTCCTCTGATGCAGGGCATGGGGCCCTTCCTCTTCTGTGGAGCAGGGGTGCATTGGCCACTCCTCCCCTCACGCAGGACACAACGACCCAACCTCCTCTCACACAGGGCATGGAGGGCCGCCTCCTGGTAAGCAGGGCACAGGTGTCCAGCCTCCTGTCAAGCAGGGCATGGCAGCACCGCCTCTCCGATGCAGGGCACAGGGTCCCTAGTCTTCTGTGGGGGAAGGCGCATTGGCCCCTCTGCTCCTCACGCAGGACACAGCAACCCCTCCTTCTATCACACAGGGCAGGGAGGGCCACCTCATATTAACCAGTTCTCAGGTGCCGTGCCTCCTCTGATGCAGGGCACATGGCTCCCCCTATTCTCACACATGATTCGGGTCCCCACATCCTCAAGCAGGGTATGGGGAACCACCTCCTCTCCCGTTGGGCATGGGGGCCCCAATTCCTCCCAGGCATGGCTCAGGAGCCCCGGCTCCTGCCCCATAGGGTGTGGCCATCACACCTCCCCCCATGCAGGATGCCGCAGCCCCGCCTGCTCTAATGGTGTTGAGAGTGCATTGACTAAACCTCCTCTCACTCGGGGCAAGAGTCCTCGTCTGCTTTCAAGCAAGGCATTGTGTTCCCACGTCTTCTAACAGTGGGTGGGATGTTTTGGCCCCTTCCACCCTCAGGCAGGGCACAGTCCCCCCACCTCTCACACACAATTCGGGCCCTCACTTCCTCTCATGCAGGGTATGGGGGCCCACCTCCTCTTCCACGGGGAATGGGGGTCCCATTTACTCCCAAGATTGGCTCAGGAGCCCTGGCTCCTGCCCCATAGGGCGTGGCCATCCCACCTCCCCCATGCAGGGTGCGACAGCCCCACCTGCTCTTACGGTGTTAAGAGTGCATTGGCTAGACCTCCTCTCACTCTGGGCAAGTGTCCCTGTCTCCTCTCAAGCACTGCATTGTGGCCCCGTTTCTTCTAACAGTGGTTGGCATGCATTACCCCCATCTTCCCTCATGCAGGGAACAGATCCCCACTTCTCATGCAGGACATGGCAGCCCCACAAAGCTTCATCTGTTGGCTGTCCAATGTTCTCAAAATCCCAGGGGTGGGGACTGGTCTACAGAGCAGGACTCATCTGTGGGCTGTGTCAGGTTGCCTATGTCCCTGGAAGGGACTGGCCTGCAGAGCAGGACTCATATCTGGGCTATATCAGGTTCCTTAAATCCCTTGGAGTCTGGCCTACAGACCAGGGTTCAACTGTTGGGTTGTCCCAGATTCTCTACATCCCTGGGGCGGGCACAGTCTTCCAGACCAGGGCTCATCTGTGGGATGTCCCAGGTTCCCTAAATCCCAGGGGGGCCTGGACTACAGACCAGAGGTCATCTCTGGGCAGTCCCAGTTTCCCTAAATCCATGGGGGCCTGGCCTACAACCAGGGATCCTCTGTGGGCTCTCCTAAATCACTCCCTAAATGGGAGTGGGCTCCCTCTGTGGGCTCCCTAAATCACTGGGGGGACAGGCCTACAGACAGGGTCATTTGTGGGCTGTCTCAGGTTCCCTAAATCCCTGGGGGGACTGTCTATAGACGAAGGTTCATCTGTAGGATGCCCCAAGTGCCCTGAATCACTGGAGGGACTGGCTAAGAGACCCGAGCTCATCTGTGGTATATCCAAGGTTTCCGAAATACCTGGGAGAACTGGTGTACAAACCAGGGCTAATCTTAGGATGTCCCAGGTTCCCCAAATCCCTGGGGGGACTCTCTGTAAACCATTGCTCATCTGTGGCCTTTCACAGGTTCCCTGTGTCCCTGGAGAGACTGGTCAAGAGACCAGGGCTCATCTGTGGTGTGTCCCAGGTTGCCAAAATCGATGAGGGACTGTCTACAGACCAGTGCACAACTGTGGGCAATCCCAAGTTCCCTAAACCCCTGGTAGCACTGGCCTAAACACCAGGGATCATCTGTGGGATGTCCCATGTTCCCTAAATCCCTTTAGGGACTCGTCTGCAGACCAGGGCTCATCTGTGGACAGTTGCAGGTTCCATAAATCCTTTAGGGGGAATGGACTACAGACCAGGGCTACTCTGTGGGCTGTCCAACGTTCCCTAAATCACAGAGGTGGGGACTGGCCGACAGAGTAGGGCACATCTGTGGGCTGTCCCATGTTCTGTAAGTCCCTAGAAGGGACTGTCCTACAGACCAGGGCTCATCTCTGGGCTGTACCAGGTTCCCTAAATCCCTAGAAGGAGTGGCCTACAGACCAGGGTTTATCTGTGGGATGTGCCAGTTTCCATAAATCCCTGGGGTGGACTGGCCTACGGAGCAGGGCTCCTGTGTGTGCTGTCCCAGGGTCCCTAAATCACAGGGGGTCAATTGTCTACAGACCAGGGCTCATCTGTGGGCTGTTCCAGGTTCCCTAAACCCCAGGGAGGACTAGGCTACAAACCAGGGCTCATCTGTGCGATATCTCAGGGTCCCTGAATCCATTCAAGGAATGTCCTACAGATTGGAGCTCATCTGTGGGATGTCCCAGGTTCCCCAAATCCAAAGGAGAACTGGCCTACAGTCTAAGGCTCATCTATGGGCTGTTCGAGCTTCCCTAAATACTTGGGGGGGCATGACCTACACACCAGAGCTCACTGTGGAGTGTCCGAGGTTCCGCAAAATCCTGAGGAGACAGTCTATATACTAGGACTCAACTCAGGGCTCTCCCAAGTTCCCTAAATCCCTGGGAGGACTGGCCTGCAAACCAGGCATCATTTGTGGGATGTCTCATGTTCCCCAAATTCCTTGAGGGACTGGCCTACAGGCCAGGGCTCATCTGTGGGCTCTCCCAGTTTCCATAAATCTTTAGTGGTGGACTGAGCTACAGACTAGAGCCATTCTGTGGGATGTTCCAGGTTAACTAAATCCCTGGGGGGACTAGCCTACAGACTAGAGCTCATTTGTGGGATGTCCCAGGCTCCCTAAATCCCTTGGGGGACTGGTCTACACCCAGGGCTTATCTGTGGGATGTCCCAACTCCCTAAATCTCTGGGAGGACTAGCCCACAGACCAGAGCTGTCTCAGGTTCCCTAAATCTCTGGGTGGACTGGCCTACAAGGATAGGCTCCTCTCTGGGCTGTCCCAGGTTCCCTAAATCCCTGGGATGGACTGGCCTACAGATCAGGACTCATCTGAGGGCTGCCTCAAGTTCCCTAAATCATAGGGGGGGACTGGCCTATAGACCAGGGCTCATCTATGGACTGTGTCAGGTTCCCTAAAACACAAGGGGGGACTGGCGTACAGAACAAGGCTCAACTGTGGGATGTCCCATGTTGCCCAAATCCCTTGGGGACTCATTTACACACCAGGGCTCATCTGTGGGCTGTCCCGGTGCCATACATCCCTGGGAAAGACTGGGCTACAGAACAGGGCTCATCTCAGTGATCTCCCAGGTTCCCTAAATCTCTGGGGGGACTAGCCTGCAGACCAGAACTGTCCCAGGTTCTTACATCCCCGGCTGGACTGGGCTACAGAGCACAGCTCCTCTTAGGGCAGTAACATGTTCCCTAAATCCCGGTGGGGGAGGACTGGCCTACAGACCAAGGCTCCTCTTTGGACTGTCCCAGGTTCCCTGAATCCCTCGGGTACTGGCCTACAGACCAGGGTTTAATTCTTCGATGTCCCATGTTCCCGAAATCCCTGGCCCACACACCACAGCTCATCTGCGGGATGTCCCGTGACCCTAAATCCCTGGGGGGAACTGGTCTAGAGACCAGAGATCATCTGTGGTATGTCCCAGACTCCCTAAATCCCTTGCAGGGCTGGTTTACAGACGAGGGCTCATCTGTGGGTTGTTCCATGCTCCTTGAATCCCTCAAATACTGGTCTATAGAGCAGGGATTTATTTTTGGATGTCCCAGGTTCCCTAAATTTCTGGAGGCACTGTTTATAGACCACGGCTGATATGTGGGATGTTTCAGGTTCCCCAAATGACAGGGGAGACTGGTCTACTGACCAAGGCTCATTTACTGGGTTGTCCTAGCTTCCCTGAATCCCTGGGGTACTGGCCTACAGGCCAGGGCTTAAATGTGGAATATCCTGTGTCCCTTAAATCCCTCAGGGGACTGGCCTACACACAAGAGCTCATCTGTGGGATGTCCTGGGTTCCCTAAATCCCTGGGGGGGGGGAGACTGGCCTACAGACCATGGCTCATCTGTTGACTGCTTCAGGACCCTAAATTCCTTGGGGTACTCATCTACAGAGCAGGGCTCATTTGTAGGCTGTCCCAGGGTCCCTAAATCCCTGGGGGGACTGGTATGGAAACAAAAGTTAATCTGTAGGCTATAACACGTTCCCTGAATTCCTTGCGAGACTGCCCTACAGAGCACTGTTCATCTGTGGGCTGTCGCCGGTTCCCTACATCCCAAGGAGGACAGGCCTATAGACCACGGTGCCTCTGTGGGCTGTCCTAGGTTCCCTGAATCCTTGAGGAGGGACTGACCTACACAACGGAGCTCATCTGTGGGATGTCCCAGGTTTCCTAAATCACTAGGGGGACCGGCCTACAGACCAGGTCTCATTTGTGGGATGTCCAAGATTCCCTAAAAACCTGGGAAAACTGGTCTACAAACCAGGGGTAATCTGTGGGATGTCCCAAGTTCCCCAAGTCCCTGGAGGTACTGGCCTACAATCCAGGGATCATCTGTGGGATGTCCATATTCCCTAAATCCCTGGGGGGACTGGCTCTAAGACCAGAGCTGTCCTAGGATCCCTGAATCCCTGGGGTACTGGCCTACAGACCAGGGCTCATCAATGGGATGTCCCAGGTTCCCTAAATCCCAGGGGGCGGATGGCCTACAGACCAGGGCCCCTCTGTGACTTCTCCAGTTTCCTTAAATCCCTGGACGGACTGGACTACCAACAAGGGCTCATCACTGGGATGTCTCAGGTTTTGTAAATGCCAGGGGGACTGGTCTACAGACCAGGGCTCATCTATTGGAATGGCCCAGATTCCCTACATCCCTGAGGGGAGGGGGGAGTGGCGTTCAGACCAGGATTCCTCTGTGGGATGTCCGTCGTTCCCTACATCCCAAGTGCTACTGTCCTACAGAGCAGGGCTCCTCTGTGGTATATCGCAGGTTCCCTAAATCCATGGGGAGGACTGACCTGCAGACCAGGGCTCATATGTGGGCAATATCAGGTTCCCTAAATCCCTGGGGGGCCTAGCTTACTAACTAGAGCTCATTTGTGGGATGTCTCAGGCTCCCTAAATCCCTTGGGGGACAGACCTACACCCAGGGCTCATTTGTGGGAAGTCCCAATTTCCCTAAACCTCTGGGAGGACTAGAATACAGACCAGAGCTGTCCCAGGTTCCCTAAATCTCTGGGTGGACTGGCCTACGAGGAAAGGCTCCACTCTGGGCTGTCCCAGGTTTCCTAAATCCCTGGGAGTGACTGGCCTACAGACCAGGACTCATCTTTGGGCTGTCTGAAGTTCCCTAAATCCCAGGGGGAGACTGGCCTACAGACCAGGGCTCATCTATGGGCTGTGCCAGGTTCCATAAATAACAAGGGGGCACTGGCATACAGAACAAGGCTCAACTGTGAAATGTCCCATGTTGCCCAAATTCCTTGGGGACTCATTTGCACACCAGGGCTCATCTGTGGGCTTTCCCAGTGCCATAAATCCCTGGGACAAACTGGGCTACAGAACAGGGATCATCTCAGTGATCTCCCAGGTTCTCTAAATCTCTGGGGGGACTAGCCAACAGAGCAGAATTGTCCCAGGTTCCTATATCCCCGGCTGGACTGGGCTACAGAGCACATCTCCTCTTAGGGTGCTGACAGGTACCTTAAATCCCTGGGGGGAGAACTGGTCTACAGGCCAAGGCTCCTCTTTGGACTGTCCTTGGTTCCCTGAATCCCTTGGGTACTGGCCTACAGACCAGGGTTTAATCCTTCAATGTTCCAGGTTCCCTAAATCCCTGGAGGTCTGGCCCTCACAACACAGCTCATCTGTGGGATGTCCCGTGACCCTTAATCCCTGGGGGGGCCTGGTCTCAAGACCAGGGCTCATCTGTGGTATGTTCCAGACTCCCTAAATCCCTTGCAGGGCTGGTCTACAAACCAGGGTTCATCTGTTGAATGTCCCAGGCTCCCTGAATCCTCCTGGCACTGGTCTACAGATCAGGGATTAATTTTTGGATGTCCCAGGTTCCCTAAATTTCTGGAGGCACTGTTTATAGACCACAGCTGATGTGGGATGTCCCAGGTTCCCTAAATCCCAGGGGAGACTTGTCTACAGACCAGGGCCCATTTATTGGGAAGTCTCACGTTCCCTGAATCCCTGGAGTACTGGCCTACACACCAGGACTCAAATGTGAAATGGCCCATGTCCCTTAAATCCATCGGGGAACTGGCCTACACAAAAGAGCTCATCTGTGGGATGTCCTATATTCCCTAAATTCCTGGGAGGGGGGGCCTGGCCTACAGACCATGGCTCATCTATGGATGTCTCAGGTCCCTAAATCCCTTGGGGTACTGATCTACCGAGCAGGGCTCATTTGTGGGCTGTCCCAGGGTCCCTAAATCCCTGGGGGTGACTGACCTACAGACCAGGGCCTTTCTGTGACCTCTGCAGGTTCCCTAAATCCCTGGAAGGAATGGATTACTGACAAGGGCTCATCAAAGGGATGTCTCAGGTTTTGTAAATGCCAGGGGGGACTGGTCTACAGACCAGAGCTCATCTATTGGAATGGCCCAGATTCCCTACATCCCTGGGGGGAGGGGGGAGTGACGTTCAGACCAGGGTTCCTCTGTGGGATATCCGTCGTTCCCTACATCCCAAGTGCTACTGTCCTACAGAGCAGGGCTCCTCTGTGGGTAATCCCAGGTTCCCTAAATCCATGGGGGGGGACTGGCCTACAGACCAGGGCTCATATGTGGGCAGAGGCCAGGTTTCCTTAATCCCTGGGGGGACTAGTCTACAGAGTAGAGCTCATTTGTGGGATGTCCCAGGCTCCCTAAATCACTTGGGGGATGGACCTACACCCAGGGCTCATCTGTCGGATGTCCCAATTTTCCTATATCTCTGGGAGGACTAGCCCACAGACCAGAGCTGTCCCAGGTTCCCTAAATCCCTGGGAGGGACTGGCCTACAGATCAGGACTCATCTGTGAGCTGTCTGAAGTTCCCTAAATCCCAGGAGGGGAATGGCCTATAGACCAGGGCTCATCTATGGGCTGTGCCAGGTTTCCTAAATCACAAGGGGGGACTGGCATACAGAACAAGGCTCAAATGTGGGAAGTCCCATGTTTCCCAAATCCCTTGGGGACTCATTTACACACCAGGGCTCATCTGTGGGCTGTCCCCATGCCATAAATCCCTGGGAAAGACTGGGCTACAGAACAGGGCTCATCTCAGTGATCTCCCAGGTTCCCTAAAACTCTGGGGGGACTAGCCTGCAGACCAGAACTGTCCCAGGTTCCTATATCCCTGGCTGGACTGGGCTATAGAGCACAGCTCCTCTTAGGGCGGTGACAGGTTCCCTAAATCCCTGGGTAGGAGGACTGGCCTCCAGACCAAGGCTCATCTGTGGAATGTCCCAGGTTCCCTGAATCCCTCAGGTACTGGCCTACAGACCAGGGTTTAATTCTTTTATGTCCCAAATTCCCGAAATCCCTGGAAGTCTGGCCCACACACCGCAGCTCATCTGTGGGATGTCCCGTGACCCTAAAACCTTGTGGGGCACAGGTCAAAAGACCAGTGCTCATCTGTGGTATGTCCCAGACTCCCTAAATCCCTTGCAGGGCTGGTCCACAGACCAGGGCTCATCTGTGGGATGTCCCAGGCTCCCTGAATCCCTCAGGTACTGGTATACAAAACAGGGTTTAATTTTTGGATGTCCCAGGTTCCCTAAATTTCTGGAGGCACTGTTTATAGACCATGGCTGATATGTGGGATGTCCCAGGTTCCCTAAATCCCAGCGGAGACTGGTCTCCAGACCAGACTCATTTATTGGGATGTCCCAGCTTCCCTGAATCCCTGGGGTACTGGCCTACAGGCCAGGGCTCAAATGTGGAATGTCCCATGTCCCTTAAATCCCTTGAGGGACTGGCCTACACACTAGAGATCGTCAGGGGGATGTCCTGGGTTCCCTAAATCCCTGGGGGGGGGACTGGTCTACAGACCATGGCTCATCTAGGAACTGTCTCAGGTCCCTAAATCCCTTGGGGTCCTGATTTACAGAGCATGGCTTATTTGTGGGCTGTCCCAGGGTCCCTAAATTCCAAGGAGGACAGGCCTATAGACCACGGCGCTTCTGTGGGCTGCCCTTGGTTCCCTGAATCCTTGAGGAGGGACTGACCTACACAACAGAGCTCATCTGTGGGCTGTCCTAGTTTCCCTAAATCCTGAGTGGACTGTTTATAGACCAAGACTCATTTGTGGGATGTCCCAGATTTCCTAAATCACTAGGGGGACCGGCCTACAGACCAGGTCTCATTTGTGGGATGTCCAAGATTCCCTAAAAACCTGGGAGAACTGGTCTACAAATCAGGGCTAATTTGTTGGATGTCCCAGGTTCCCTAAATCGCTGGGGGGATTGTCTGTAGACCAGACCTCATCTGAGGTCTGTCATAGTTTCCCCAAGTCCCTGGGGGTGACTGGTTAACAAACCAGGGCTCATCTGTGGTGTGTCCCAGTTTGCCAAAATCGGTAAGGGATTGTGTACAGACCAGGACTCTACTGTGGGGTCCCCCAAGTTCCCTAAATCCCTGGAGTTACAGGCCTGCAATCCAGGGATCATCTGTGGGATGTCCCATGTTCCCTAAATCCTTGGGGGGACTGGACCTAAGACCAGTGCTGTCCTAGGTTCCCTGAATCCCTGGGGTACTGGCCCATGGACCAGGGCTCATCAATGGGATGTCCCAGGTTTCCTAAATCCCAGGGTGTGACTAGCCTACAGATCAGGGCCCATCTGTGACCTCTTCCCCTTCCCTAAATCCCTGGATGGACGGGACTACCGACAAGGGCTCATCACTGGGATGTCTCAGGTTTTGTAAATGCCAGGGGGCACTGGTCCACAGACCAGGGCTCATCTATTGGAATAGCCCAGATTCCCTACATCCCTGTGTGGGAGGGTGGAGTGGTGTTCAGACCAGGGTTCCTCTGTGGGATGTCCATCGTTCCCTGCATCCCAAGAGCTACTGTCCTACAGAGCAGGGTTCCTCTGTGGGATATCCCAGGTTCCCTAAACCCTGGGAGTGACTATTCTACAGACCATGACTCATCTTGGGCTGTCTGAAGTTCCCTAAATCCCGGGGGGGGACTGGCCTACAGACCACGGCTCATCTATTGGCTGTGCCAGGTTCCGTAAATCACAAGGGGGCACTGGCGTACAGAACAAGGCTCAACTGTGGGATGTCCCATGTTGACCAAATCCCTTGGGGACTCATTTACACACCAGGGCTCATCTGTGGGCTGTCCCTGTGCCATAAATCCCTGGGACAGACGGGGGTACAGAACAGGGCTCATCTCAGTGATCTCCCAGGTTCCCTAAATCTCTGGGGGGACTAGCCTGCAGACCAGAACTGTTCCAGGTTTCTATATCCCCGGCTATACCTGGCTACAGAGCACAGCTCCTCTTAGGGCGGTCCCAGGTTCCCTAAATCTCTTGGGGGGGAAGGACCGGCCCCTAGACCAAGGTACCTCTTTGGACTGTCCCAGGTTCCCTGAATCCCTCAGGTACTGGCCTACAGACCAGGGTTTAATCCTTCAATGTTCCAGGTTCCCTAAATCCCTGGGGGTCTGGCCCACACAACACAGCTCATCTGCCTGATGTCCCATGACCCTAAATCCCTGGGGGGAACTGGTGTAAAGACCAGGGCTCATCTGTGCTATGTCCCAGGCTCCCTAAATCCCATGCAGGACTGGTCCACAGACCAGGGCTCATCTGTGGGATGTCCCAGGCTCCCTGAATCCCTCGGGTACTGGTCTACAGAGCAAGGATTAATTTTTGGATGTCCCAGGTTCCCTAAATTTCTGGAGGCACTGTTTATAGACCACGGCTGATATGTGGGTTGTCCCAGATACCTTTAATCCCAGTGGAGACTGGTCTACAGACCAGGGCTCATTTATTGGGATGTCCCAAATTCCTTGAATCCTGGGGTACTGGCCTACAGACCAGGGCTCAAATGTGAAATGACCTATGTCCCTTAAATCCCTTGGGAGACTGGCCTACACACAAGAGCTCATCTGCAGAATGTCATGGTTTCCCTAAATCCCTGCGTGGTGGGGAGACTGATCTACAGACCATGGCTCATCTATGGACTGTCTCAGGTCCCTAAATCCCTTGGGGTACTGATCTACAGAGCAGGGCTCATTTGTGGGCTGTCCCAGGGTCCCTAAAACCCTGGGACGACTGGTCTGGAAAAAAGGACCAATCTGTAGGCTCTCCCACGTTCCCTGAATCCCTAGGGGGACTGCCCTACAGAACACTGTACATCTGTGGGCTGTCACCGGTTCCCTACATCCCAAGGAGGACAGGCCTATAGGCCACGGCACTTCTGTGGGCTGTACTAGGTTACCTGAATCCCTGTGGAGGGACTCACCTACACAACAGAGTTCATCTGTGGGCTGTCTCAGTTTCCCTAAATCCTGGGTGGACTGTATATAGTCCAGGACTCATTTGTGGGATGTCCCAGGTTTCCTATATCTCTAGGGGCACCAGCCTTCCAACCAGGTCTCATTTGTGGGATGTCCAAGATTCCCTAAAAACCTGGGGAAACTGGTCTACAAACCAGGGCTAATCTGTGGGATGTCCCAGGTTCCCTAAATCCCTGGGGGGATTGTCTGTAGACCAGGCCTCATCTGAGGTCTGTCATAGTTTCCCTAAGTCCCTGGGGATGACTGGTTAACAAACCAGGGCTGATCTGTGGTGTGTCCCAGTTTGTCGAAATCAGTAAGGGATTGTGTACAGACCAGGGCTCATCTGTGGGCTCTCCCAGTTCCCTAAATCCCTGGAGGTACTGGCCTACAATCCAGGGATCATCTGTGGGATGTCCCAGGTTCCCTAAATCCCAGGGGGCGACTGGCCTATAGACCAGGGCCTTTCTGTGACCTCTCCAGGTTTCCTAAATAACTGGATGGACTGGACTACTGACAAGTGCTCATCACTGGGATGTCTCAGGTTTTGTAAATGCCAGGGGTGACTGGTCCGCAGACCAGGGTTCATCTATTGGAATGGCCTAGATTCCCTGCATCCCTGGAGGGGAGGAGGGAGTGGCGTTCAGACCAGGGTTCCTCTGTGGGATGTCCGTCATTCCCTACATCCCAAGTGCTACTGTCCTACAGAGCAGGGCTCCTCTGTGGGACATCCCCGGTTCCCTAAATCCATGGGGCTACTGGCCTACAGACCAGGGCTCATATGTGGGCTGTACCAGGTTGTCTAAATCCCTGGGGGGACTAGCCTACAGAGTAGAGCTCATTTGTGGGATGTCTCAGGCTCCCTAAATCCCTTAGAGGATGGACCACAGCCAGGGATTATCTGTGGGATGTCCCAATTTCTCCAAATCTCTGGGAGGACTATCCTACAGACCAGAGCTGTTTCAGGTTCCCTAAATCCCGGGAGTGACTGACCTACAGACTCATCTGTGGGCTGTCTCAAGTTCCCTAAATCGCAGGGGGGGACTGGCCTACAGACCACGGCTCATCTATTGGCTGTGCCAGGTTCCCTAAATCACAAGGAGGCACTGGGGTACAGAACAAGGCTCAACTGTGGGATGTCTCATGTTGCCCAAATCCCTTGGGGACTCATTTACACACCAGGGCTCATCTGTGGGCTGTCCCCGTGCCATAAATCCTTTGGATGGACTGGGCTACAGAACAGGGGTCATCTCAGTGATCTCCCAGGTTCCCTAAATCTCTGGAGAGGACTAGCCTACAGACCAGAACTGTCCCAGGTTCTTACATCCCCAGCTGGACTGGACTACAGAGCACAGCTTCTCTTAGGGCAGTAACATGTTCCCTAAATCCCTGTGGGGGAGCACTGGCCTACAGACCAAGGCTCCTCTTTGGACTGTCCCAGGTTTCCTCATCCCTCGGGTACTGGCCTGCAGACCAGGGTTTAATTCTTCGATGTCCCAGGTTCCCGAAATCCCTGGGCGTCTGGCCCACACACCACAGCTCATCTGTGGGATCTCATGTGACCCTAAAACCCTGGGGGGAACTGGTCTAAAGACCAGGGCTTATCTGTGGTATTACTAAGACTCCCTAAATCCCTTCCAGGACTGGTTCACAGACCAGGATTCATCTGTGGTATGTTCCAGACTCCCTAAATCCTTTGCAGGGCTGGTCAACAGACCAGGGCTCATCTGTGGGATGTCCCAGGCTCCCTGAATCCCTCGGGTACTGGTATACAGAGCAGGGATTAATTTTTGGTGTCCTAGGTTCCCTAAATTTCTGGAGGCACTGTTTATAGACCACGGCTGATATGTGGGATGTCCCAGGTTCCATAAATCCCAGGGGAGACTGGTGTACAGACCAGTGCTCATTTATTGGGATGTTCCCAGATCCCTGAATCCCTGGGGTACTGCCCAACAGGTCAGGGCTCAAATGTGGAATGTCCCATGTCCCTTAAATCCCTGGGGGGACTGGTCTACACACAAGAGCTCACCTGTGGGATGTCCTGGTTTCCCTAAATCGCTGAAGGCCACGGGGAGTGGCCTGCAAACCCTGACTCATCTATGGACTGTCTCAGGTCCCTAAATCCCTTGGGGTCCTCATCTACAGAACAGGGCTCATTTGTGGGCTGTCCCAGGGTCCCTAAAGCCCTGGGACGACTGGTCTGGAAAAAAGGACCAATCTGTAAGCTCTCCCACGTTCCCTGAATCCCTAGGGGGACTGCCCTACAGAACACTATTCATCTGTGGGCTGTCGCCGGGTCCCTACATCCCACGGAGGACAGGCCTATAGACCACGGCGCTTCTGTGGGCTGTCCTAGGTTCCCTGAGTCCTTGAGGAGAGACGGACCTACACAACAGAGTTGATCTGTGGGCTGTCCCAGGTTCCCTAAATCCCTGGGAGGGACTGGATTACAGACCAGGGCTCATCTATGGGCTGTGTCAGGTTCTCTAAATCACAAGGGGGGACTGGTGTACAGAACAAGGCTCAACTGTGGGATGTGCCATGTTGCCCAAATCCCTGGGGGACTCATTTACAGACCAGGGCTCATCTGTAAGCTGTTGCAGTGCCATATCCCTGGGACAGACTGGGCTACAGAACAAGGCTCATCTCAGTGATCTCCCAGGTTCCCTGAATCCCTCGGATACTGGCCTACAGACCAGAGTTTAATTCTTCGATGCCCCAGGATTCCTAAATCCCTAGAGAGACTATCTCCCAGACCAGAGCTGTCCCAGGTTCCCTAATTCCCTGGGGGGACTGACCTAAGAACAAGAGCTCATCTGTGGATGTCCCAGGTTCCCTTACTCCCTTTGCTGAGAGGTCTACAGACAAGGGCTCAACTGGATTGTTCCAGGTTGCTGAAACCCCTGGAGAACTGAATATAGCCCAGGGCTCATCTGAGCGCTCTCCCAAGTTTCCTAAATCCCTGGAGGGACTGGCAGGAATCGAGCTGGGAGCCATGAAGGCCCAGGGTCACCATAAGAGAGAGTTGTCAAACATGAAGCCAGTGCAGAGGGAGGCATAAGATGGCACCGATATTCCTGTCACCACCAGCCTCTGGGCCCAGCTGTGCCAGAAGATGAGGGTGACCCGATGAATTTCCCTTTGCCTCCCGGTCCTCAGACAGAGGGTTCTGACCTGCACAAGGATTGGGCAGGGTGCTGTGAGTGCTGAGATATGTACCCCTTTATAATCGGGCTGTTTGTCTTATTGTTGAGCTTTAAGGCTTCTTTTTATATGTAGAATGTGAATTGTTCCTCCAGTATGTATTTTGCACGTGTTTCTTATCATTCTGTGACTTGTCTTTTTATTCTCTGAATTTGGTCTTTCACAGAGGATGGATATTGCATGTTATAACAGCCATGGTATTCTTTTTCTGTTGTGGATCAGATTCTTTTTGTTGTTGTGTGTTAAAACCCATCACCAAACCCAAGGCCATGTCAATTTCCTTTTTCGTTTCTTCCCCGAATCTTTAAAGTTTTGCATTGCACTTCAAGAGTGAGGATGGTTTTGAATGAATTTTGATGTCCGTTGTAAAGTTTATAGCTACACTTATTTCATTATATATGTTTTCCCCTTAATAGTTCCCTCCCTCCCCGATTTTCTGAAAGACACAGGACAGTGAGCCCATCTGACTTTCCATTTCCAGATCCTGGCTGGGAAGACGCTGAACTCGGAGTGTCACTGGCTCTCCGGCAAGGCCAGGAGGGCGAGTTCGCCGCCGTCTCCGCCCCGATGAGCAGCGAGGGCTGCAGTGCCGGCGCGGGCCACCAGAGGGCGCAGCGCCCTTCATGTCCCGCGGCGGCTTTGCCCGCGGCGTGAGAGGACGCGGTGCCCCCACGTTAGCGTCGCCCCGCAGGCGCTGCAACCATGCCGCCTGCCGGCCTGGCCTCAGACCCGAAGCGACCGCGACCTCCTCGTCCGCCCTCAGACGCGAGGCCCCGAGGGTGAGTGCGACCTTCCCTTCCGAGCCCCGTGGGCACCGCCTTCCCGTGCGCAGCCGCCTGCTGAGGGGCGGCCGGTCCTCAGAGACCCGGGAGGGGCTCCGTGGGGACATGTGGAAACGGGGCACCCGCACTGTCCACCCCACCGAGGTCCCACACGCCCAGGACGTGGTGGCCACGGGTGTGACGTCCACGCGATGGCCTCTCCACCCCAATGGGGTAGCAGCCTCTGAGCTGGACGTGGGTCTGGCTCAGCCTCTGTGAGGGAGTTCGCTGTCCTCTCTGTGTCACTGGCAGGGCGTTCAGGTGGTTGCTCATGAACACAGTTTCCTTACAGCAATTTCGTCCTTCCCGGGAACGTGGCGTCGCCGCGCAAGGTCCTCTGTCTCCCGCATTCAGAGTCTCCGGCGTCCTTGCCGTGTGAGGTCTGCTGCTTCACGGTAAGTCCTCCCGTGTGTTTCACCGTGTGTTTGGCAGCAGCCACACGCTCCCAGCTCATACCCGTTAACCCGAAATCAGGGCTTCCATTTTTTTTAAATAGTAGCCTTTCTAGTGTGTGTGAGGGGGTGTGTCATTGCCGTTGGAATTTGAATTTCGGACGACCTGTGACCTGGGCGTGGACGCTGAGCAGGTGCAGTTGCTTCTGTCAGGAGGACCTGTGACCCTGGCCGGGACTCTGAGCAGTGACAGTTGGTGGAGTCTGTGAGGACTCCCTGTGACCTGTGACCTTGGTGCAGAGTCTGCACAGGCACAGTTGCTGGTGTCTGTCAGGGAGCGACCAGGAGGAGGGGGCTCCACTCTCAACCATGGGGTGTGCCCCCTTGCACATCCTGGGCCGCTCCCCTGCCCAGGCCGCCTGTAGCGACACAGGACTCTGTGAGGTTGGCACGGGCCTGGGGCTGGGTGCAGGTTGCTCTTGTGAATTCAAGTGAAGTTTGGGGAAGACCCTTCCCTACAAAACAGGAAAGGAGCCCTTCTACCTACAGTTTTGGAGGTTTTGAACGCAACTCACCTCCCTCAGTACAGAACATAGGGTAGATGGAGCCACATTCCCGACGAACGAGCTCAGGGGAGCTCAGAGGAGTGAGACTTTAGGGTGGAAGACAGGAGCCTCTATGTGTCCAGAAATGACTGAGGTACACAGTGTGGGCAGGCAGAGCCAACCCCGGTGTCCCGCCGCCTTCCTCCTGCCTGCCACAGCTCCCGCTGGAACCGCCTCCTGGCCCACAGCAGCAGCAGGGGCTCCGGCCATCACACACAGGCTCCACACCTGATAACAAGGAAGAGACGGGTAACGGCTGCTCCTCCCTTCCAGGTCAGCCCAGGAATTCCAGCGGCCCTCTGCTCATCACTTAGTCCTGTCCCGACCCTGGGATGTGCAGGAACCAGGGAGAAAAAGCCTTCTTAGATGCCCTGCCCAGCGAGATCCTGATCTCTGCCAGAAAAGGAAGAAAGACATGCATTAAGGTAACCTAAGTGGCTGTCACAGTCTCCCACACATTGGAACTCCTGGGAGAGTCCCCAGAAGATCTGTGGTCTGTAGCCCAGGCACCCTAGGTATTTAGGCAACCTGGGACATCCCACACATGAGCCCCAGTCTGTGGGCCAGTTCTGCCAGGGTGATTTAGGAGACCTGTTACATCCCACAGATGAGCTCTGGTCTGTAGGCCAGTCCCCCCAGGGATTTAGGGAACCTGGGACAGCCCACAGAGGAGCCCTGGTCTGTAGACAGTCCCACAGTGATTTCAGCAACCTGGGCCACCCGACAGAGAAGCTCTGGTGTGTAGATAAGTCACCCCCAGGGATTTAGGGAACCTGGGACATCCCAGAGAGGTGCCCTGGTCGTAGGCCAGGCCCCCAGGGACTGTGGGGACCTGGAATAGCTGTAGTCTGTAGGGTAGTCCCCCAGAGATTTAGGGAACCTGGGACATCCCTCAGGTGAGTCCTGGTATGTAGCCTAGTCTTCCCCAGGGAGTTTGGGCACTGGGCCGGCCCACAGGTGGGCCCTGGTCTGTAAAATTAGTCCCCAAGGTATTTGGGCAACTTGGGACATCCCACAGTTGAGCCTTTGTCTGTATGTCAGTCCCCGCCTCTCCCCCGTGATTTAGGGAACCTGGGACGTCCCACAAATATGCCCTGGTTTATAGGCCTGTCCTCCCCAGATGTTTAGGGACTCTGGGACATCCCACAGATGAGCCCTGGGCTGTAGGCCAGTCCCCTCAGCGATTTGTGGGACCTGGGACTGCCCACAGAGGAGCCCCGGTTTTTAGGCCACTCCCCAACAGGGTTTTAGGGAACCTGGGACAGGCCACAGATGATCCCTGGTCTGTAGATGAGTCCCCCCAGGTATTTAAAGACCTGGGACATCCCGAGGATGAGCCGTGCTCTGTACGCCAGTCCCCCTAGGGATGTAGGGAACAAGGGACAGCCCACAGATGAGCTCTGGTATGTACGCCAGTCCCCCCCAGGAATTAAGGGGACCTGGACCATTCCACAGATGAACCCTGGTCTGTAGGCCAGTGCCCCCCAGGGATTTAGGGAACCTGGGGCAGCCCACAGAGGAGCCTTGGTCTGTAGGTCAGTCCCCCCAGGGACTTAGGGAAGCTGGGACATCCCACAGCTAATCCGTCGTTTGTAGGCCAGACCCCCCCCCAGGGGTTTAGGGAACCTGGGATGTCCCACAGTTGAGCCTTGGTCTGTAGGCCCCTCCCACCTTGTGATTTAGAGAACCTGGGACATCCCACAGATGAGCCCTGCTGTGTAGGCCAATCCCCCCTGGGCTTTAGGGAACCTGGGACTTCCCACAGTTGAGCCTTGGTCTGTAGGCCAGTCCCCCACCACCCCCCCCGACATGTAGAGAATCTGGAACATCCAATGGATGAGCCCTGGTCTGCATGCCAGTCACCCTTGGGCAATATAGCAAGGACCCATCCGTACACACACACAAAAATTTATTTGGCTGTAGTGGCTCATGCCTGTAGTCCCAGCTACTTGGGAGGCTTGGGATCGCTCCAGCGTGGAAGTTCAAGGTGGCAGTGATCCGTGTTCGTGCCACTGCACCCCCGCCTGGGTCACAGAGACCCTGTCCAAAACAATAACGGCAAGAAAAAGAGCTACATCTTGGGGTGGCATATTCTAGTCTTCTAGGCTGTCTTCCAGAGTGACTGTGTCCCATTATGCATTCTCCCAGCAATGAATGAGAATTGCTGCCTTGCCTCCAGCAGTGGTTTGTCCTTTTTTGGTTTTCTTTTTTAAAGAGTTTAGTCATTCTAGCAGGTGTGCTCTGGTATCTCATTGCTGTTGTAATCTGCTCTTCCCTAACGATATATGATGCTGAGCATCTTTTTGTATGAATATCTGCCATCTATATATGTTCTTTGGTCACGTGTGTGTTGAGATCTGTACCCCTTTTTAATCGAGGAGTTTGTCTTCTCATTGTTGAGTTTTAAGACATCTTTTTATATGTAGAATGTGAATTGTTTTTCCGGTATGTATTTGGACATATTTCTTATCATTCTGTGGCTTGTCTTTTTATTCTCTGAATTGGGTCTTTCACAGAGGATGGCTAGTGAACGTTATAACAGCCATGGTATTCTTTTTCTGTTGTGGATCAGATTCTTTTTGTTGTTGTGTGTTAAAACCCATCACCAAACCCAAGGCCACGTCAATTTTCTTTTTTGTTTCTTCCCCGAATCTTTAACGTTTTGCATTGCAGTTGAAGTCTGAGGACGGTTTGGAATGAATTTTGATGTCCGTTGTAAAGTTTATAGCTACACTTATTTCATTATATATGTTTTCCCCTTAATAGTTCCCTCCCTCCCCGATTTTCTGAAAGACACAGGACAGTGAGCCCATCTGACTTTCCATTTCCAGATCCTGGCTGGGAAGACGCTGAACTCGGAGTGTCACTGGCTCTCCGGCAAGGCCAGGAGGGCGACTTCGCCGCCCTCTCCGCCCCGATGAGCAGCGAGGGCTGCAGTGCCGGCGCGGGCCACCAGAGGGCGCAGCGCCCTTCATGTCCCGCGGCAGCTTTGCCCGCGGCGTGAGAGGACGCGGTGCCCCCACGTTAGCGTCGCCCCGCAGGCGCTGCAACCATGCCGCCTGCCGGCCTGGCCTCAGACCCGAAGCGACCGCGACCTCCTCGTCCGCCCTGAGACGCGAGGCCCCGAGGGTGAGTGCGACCTTCCCTTCCGAGCCCCGTGGGCACCGCCTTCCCGTGCGCAGCCACCTGCTGAGGGGCGGCCGGTCCTCAGAGACCCGGGAGGGGCTCCGTGGGGACATGTGGAAACGGGGCACCCGCACTGTCCACCCCACCGAGGTCCCCCACGCCCAGGACGTAGTGGCCACGGGTGTGACGTCCACGCGGTGGCCTCTCCACCCCAATGGGGTAGCAGCCTCTGAGCTGGACGTGGGTCTGGCTCAGCCTCTGTGAGGGAGTTCGCTGTCCTCTCTGTGTCACTGGCAGGGCGTTCAGGTGGTTGCTCATGAACACAGTTTCCTTACAGCAATTTCGTCCTTCCCGGGAACGTGGCGTCGCCGCGCAAGGTCTTCTGTCTCCCGCCTTCAGAGTCTCCGACGTCCTTGCCGTGTGAGGTCTGCTGCTTCACGGTAAGTCCTCCCGTGTGTTTCACCGTGTGTTTGGCAGCAGCCACACGCTCCCAGCTCATCCCCGTTAACCCCAAATCAGGGGTTCCATTTTTTTTAAATAGTAGCCTTTCTAGTGTGTGTGAGGGGGTGTGTCATTGCCGTTGGAATTTGAATTTCGGACGACCTGTGACCTGGGCGTGGACGCTGAGCAGGTGCAGTTGCTTCTGTCAGGAGGACCTGTGACCCTGGCCGGGACTCTGAGCAGTGACAGTTGGTGGAGTCTGTGAGGACTCCCTGTGACCTGTGACCTTGGTGCAGAGTCTGCACAGGCACAGTTGCTGGTGTCTGTCAGGGAGCGACCAGGAGGAGGGGGCTCCACTCTCAACCATGGGGTGTGCCCCCTTGCACATCCTGGGCCGCTCCCCTGCCCAGGCCGCCTGTAGCGACACAGGACTGTGAGAGGTTGGCACGGGCCTGGGGCTGGGTGCAGGTTGCTCTTGTGAATTCAAGTGAAGTTTGGGGAAGACCCTTCCCTACAAAACAGGAAAGGAGCCCTTCTACCTACAGTTTTGGAGGTTTTGAACGCAACTCACCTCCCTCAGTACAGAACATAGGGTAGATGGAGCCACATTCCCGACGAACGAGTTCAGGGGAGCTCAGAGGAGTGAGACTTTAGGGTGGAAGACAGGAGCCTCTATGTGTCCAGAAATGACTGAGGTACACTGTGTGGGCAGGCAGAGCCAACCCCGGTGTCCTGCCGCCTTCCTCCTGCCTGCCACAGCTCCCGCTGGAACCGCCTCCTGGCCCGCAGCAGCAGCAGGGGCTCCGCCATCACACACAGGCTCCACACCTGATAACAAGGAAGAGACGGGTAACGGCTGCTCCTCCCTTCCAGGTCAGCCCAGGAATTCCAGCGGCCCTCTGCTCATCACTTAGTCCTGTCCCGACCCTGGGATGTGCAGGAACCAGGGAGAAAAAGCCTTCTTAGATGCCCTGCCCAGCGAGATCCTGATCTCTGCCAGAAAAGGAAGAAAGACATGCATTAAGGTAGCCTAAGTGGCTGTCACAGTCTCCCACACATTGGGACTCCTGGGAGAGTCCCCAGAAGATCTGTGGTCTGTAGCCCAGGCACCCTAGGTATTTAGGCAACCTGGGACATCCCACACATGAGCCCCGGTCTGTGGGCCAGGTCTGCCAGGGTGATTTAGGAGACCTGTTACATCCCACAGATGAGCTCTGGTCTGTAGGCCAGTCCCCCCGGGGATTTAGGGAACCTGGGACAGCCCACAGAGGAGCCCTGGTCTGTAGACAGTCCCACAGTGATTTCAGCAACCTGGGCCACCAGACAGAGAAGCTTTGGTGTGTGGACAAGTCACCCCCAGGGATGTAGGGAACCTGGGACATCCCAGAGAGGTGCCCTGGTCGTAGGCCAGGCCCCCAGGGATTGTGGGGACCTGGAATAGCTGTAGTCTGTAGGGTAGTCCCCCAGAGATTTAGGGAACCTGGGACGTCCCTCAGGTGAGTCCTGGTATGTAGCCTAGTCTTCCCCAGGGAGTTTGGGCACTGGACCAGCCCACAGGTGAGCCCTGGTCTGTAAATTAGTCCCCAAGGTATTTGGGCAACTTGGGACATCCCACAGTTGAGCCTTTGTCTGTATGTCAGTGCTCCCCCCCCCTCGGCCCCCAGGATTTAGGGAACCTGGGACATCCCACAAATAAGCCCTGGTTTATAGGCCTGTCCTTCCCAGATGTTTAGGGACTCTGGGACGTTCCACAGATGAGCCCTGGGCTGTAGGCCAGTCCCTCCAGGGATTTAGGGCATCTGGGACGTCCCACAGATGAACCCTGGGGTGTAGACCAGTCCCCCAAGGGATTTAGGGAGCCTGGGACATCCCGCAATGAGCTCTGGTGTGTAGGCCAGTCCCCCCAGGGGGTTAGGGAACCTGGACGGCCCACAGAGGAGCCCTGGTCTGTAGACAGTCCCACAGTGATTTCAGCAACCTGGGCCACCCGACAGAGAAGCTTTGGTGTGTAGACAAGTCACCCCCGGGGATTTAGGGAACCTGGGACATCCCACAGAGGTGCCCTGGTTGTAGGCCTGGCCCCCAGGGATTGTGGGGACCTGGAATAGCTGTAGTCTGTAGGATAGTCCCCCAAGAGATTTAGGGAACCTGGGACATCCCTCAGGTGAGTCCTGGTATGTAGCCTAGTCTTCCCCAGGGAGTTTGGGCACTGGGCCGGCCCACAGGTGGGCCCTGGTCTGTAAAATTAGTCCCCAAGGTATTTGGGCAACTTGGGACATCCCACAGTTGAGCCTTTGTCTGTATGTCAGTCCCCCCTCTCCCCCGTGATTTAGGGAACCTGGGACGTCCCACAAATATGCCCTGGTTTATAGGCCTGTCCTCCCCAGATGTTTAGGGACTCTGGGACATCCCACAGATGAGCCCTGGGCTGTAGGCCAGTCCCCTCAGCGATTTGTGGGACCTGGGACTGCCCACAGAGGAGCCCCGGTTTTTAGGCCACTCCCCAACAGGGTTTTAGGGAACCTGGGACAGGCCACAGATGATCCCTGGTCTGTAGATGAGTCCCCCCAGGTATTTAAAGACCTGGGACATCCCGAGGATGAGCCGTGCTCTGTACGCCAGTCCCCCTAGGGATGTAGGGAACAAGGGACAGCCCACAGATGAGCTCTGGTATGTACGCCAGTCCCCCCCAGGAATTAAGGGGACCTGGACCATTCCACAGATGAACCCTGGTCTGTAGGCCAGTGCCCCCCAGGGATTTAGGGAACCTGGGGCAGCCCACAGAGGAGCCTTGGTCTGTAGGTCAGTCCCCCCAGGGACTTAGGGAAGCTGGGACATCCCACAGCTAATCCGTCGTTTGTAGGCCAGACCCCCCCCAGGGGTTTAGGGAACCTGGGATGTCCCACAGTTGAGCCTTGGTCTGTAGGCCCCTCCCACCCTGTGATTTAGAGAACCTGGGACATCCCACAGATGAGCCCTGCTGTGTAGGCCAATCCCCCCTGGGCTTTAGGGAACCTGGGACTTCCCACAGTTGAGCCTTGGTCTGTAGGCCAGTCCCCCACCGCCCCCCCCCGACATGTAGAGAATCTGGAACATCCAATGGATGAGCCCTGGTCTGCATGCCAGTCACCCTTGGGCAATATAGCAAGGACCCATCCGTACACACATACAAAAATTTATTTGGCTGTAGTGGCTCATGCCTGTAGTCCCAGCTACTTGGGAGGCTTGGGATCGCTCCAGCGTGGAAGTTCAAGGTGGCAGTGATCCGTGTTCGTGCCACTGCACCCCCGCCTGGGTCACAGAGACCCTGTCCAAAACAATAACGGCAAGAAAAAGAGCTACATCTTGGGGTGGCATATTCTAGTCTTCTAGGCTGTCTTCCAGAGTGACTGTGTCCCATTATGCATTCTCCCAGCAATGAATGAGAATTGCTGCCTTGCCTCCAGCAGTGGTTTGTTCTTTTTTGGTTTTCTTTTTTAAAGAGTTTAGTCATTCTAGCAGGTGTGCTCTGGTATCTCATTGCTGTTGTAATCTGCTCTTCCCTGACGATATATGATGCTGAGCATCTTTTTGTATGAATATCTGCCATCTATATATGTTCTTTGGTCACGTGTGTGTTGAGATCTGTACCCCTTTTTAATCGAGGAGTTTGTCTTCTCATTGTTGAGTTTTAAGACATCTTTTTATATGTAGAATGTGAATTGTTTTTCCGGTATGTATTTGGACATATTTCTTATCATTCTGTGGCTTGTCTTTTTATTCTCTGAATTGGGTCTTTCACAGAGGATGGCTAGTGAACGTTATAACAGCCATGGTATTCTTTTTCTGTTGTGGATCAGATTCTTTTTGTTGTTGTGTGTTAAAACCCATCACCAAACCCAAGGCCACGTCAATTTTCTTTTTTGTTTCTTCCCCGAATCTTTAACGTTTTGCATTGCAGTTGAAGTCTGAGGACGGTTTGGAATGAATTTTGATGTCCGTTGTAAAGTTTATAGCTACACTTATTTCATTATATATGTTTTCCCCTTAATAGTTCCCTCCCTCCCCGATTTTCTGAAAGACACAGGACAGTGAGCCCATCTGACTTTCCATTTCCAGATCCTGGCTGGGAAGACGCTGAACTCGGAGTGTCACTGGCTCTCAGGCAAGGCCAGGGGGGCGAGTTCGCCGCCGTCCCCGCCCCGATGAGCAGCGAGGGCTGCAGTGCCGGCGCGGGCCACCAGAGGGCGCAGCGCCCTTCATGTCCCGCGGCGGCTTTGCCCGCGGCGTGAGAGGACGCGGTGCCCCCACGTTAGCGTCGCCCCGCAGGCGCTGCAACCATGCCGCCTGCCGGCCTGGCCTCAGACCCGAAGCGACCGCGACCTCCTCGTCCGCCCTCAGACGCGAGGCCCCGAGGGTGAGTGCGACCTTCCCTTCCGAGCCCCGTGGGCACCGCCTTCCCGTGCGCAGCCGCCTGCTGAGGGGCGGCCGGTCCTCAGAGACCCGGGAGGGGCTCCGTGGGGACATGTGGAAACGGGGCACCCGCACTCTCCACCCCACCGAGGTCCCCCACGCCCAGGACGTGGTGGCCACGGGTGTGACGTCCACGCGGTGGCCTCTCCACCCCAATGGGGAAGCAGCCTCTGAGCTGGACGTGGGTCTGGCTCAGCCTCTGTGAGGGAGTTCGCTGTCCTCTCTGTGTCACTGGCAGGGCGTTCAGGTGGTTGCTCATGAACACAGTTTCCTTACAGCAATTTCGTCCTTCCCGGGAACGTGGCGTCGCCGCGCAAGGTCTTCTGTCTCCCGCATTCAGAGTCTCCGACGTCCTTGCCGTGTGAGGTCTGCTGCTTCACGGTAAGTCCTCCCGTGTGTTTCACCGTGTGTTTGGCAGCAGCCACACGCTCCCAGCTCATCCCCGTTAACCCCAAATCAGGGGTTCCATTTTTTTTTAAATAGTAGCCTTTCTAGTGTGTGTGAGGGGGTGTGTCATTGCCGTTGGAATTTGAATTTCGGACGACCTGTGACCTGGGCGTGAACACTGAGCAGGTGCAGTTGCTTCTGTCAGGAGGACCTGTGACCCTGGCCGGGACTCTGAGCAGTGACAGTTGGTGGAGTCTGTGAGGACTCCCTGTGACCTGTGACCTTGGTGCAGAGTCTGCACAGGCACAGTTGCTGGTGTCTGTCAGGGAGCGACCAGGAGGAGGGGGCTCCACTCTCAACCATGGGGTGTGCCCCCTTGCACATCCTGGGCCGCTCCCCTGCCCAGGCCGCCTGTAGCGACACAGGACTGTGAGAGGTTGGCACGGGCCTGGGGCTGGGTGCAGGTTGCTCTTGTGAATTCAAGTGAAGTTTGGGGAAGACCCTTCCCTACAAAACAGGAAAGGAGCCCTTCTACCTACAGTTTTGGAGGTTTTGAACGCAACTCACCTCCCTCAGTACAGAACATAGGGTAGATGGAGCCACATTCCCGACGAACGAGCTCAGGGGAGCTCAGAGGAGTGAGACTTTAGGGTGGAAGACAGGAGCCTCTATGTGTCCAGAAATGACTGAGGTACACTGTGTGGGCAGGCAGAGCCAACCCCGGTGTCCTGCCGCCTTCCTCCTGCCTCCCACAGCTCCCGCTGGAACCGCCTCCTGGCCCGCAGCAGCAGCAGGTGCTCCGGCCATCACACACAGGCTCCACACCTGATAACAAGGAAGAGACGGGTAACGGCTGCTCCTCCCTTCCAGGTCAGCCCAGGAATTCCAGCGGCCCTCTGCTCATCACTTAGTCCTGTCCCGACCCTGGGATGTGCAGGAACCAGGGAGAAAAAGCCTTCTTAGATGCCCTGCCCAGCGAGATCCTGATCTCTGCCAGAAAAGGAAGAAAGACATGCATTAAGGTAGCCTAAGTGGCTGTCACAGTCTCCCACACATTGGGACTCCTGGGAGAGTCCCCAGAAGATCTGTGGTCTGTAGCCCAGGCACCCTAGGTATTTAGGCAACCTGGGACATCCCACACATGAGCCCCGGTCTGTGGGCCAGGTCTGCCAGGGTGATTTAGGAGACCTGTTACATCCCACAGATGAGCTCTGGTCTGTAGGCCAGTCCCCCCGGGGATTTAGGGAACCTGGGACAGCCCACAGAGGAGCCCTGGTCTGTAGACAGTCCCACAGTGATTTCAGCAACCTGGGCCACCCGACAGAGAAGCTTTGGTGTGTGGACAAGTCACCCCCAGGGATGTAGGGAACCTGGGACATCCCAGAGAGGTGCCCTGGTCGTAGGCCAGGCCCCCAGGGATTGTGGGGACCTGGAATAGCTGTAGTCTGTAGGGTAGTCCCCCAGAGATTTAGGGAACCTGGGACGTCCCTCAGGTGAGTCCTGGTATGTAGCCTAGTCTTCCCCAGGGAGTTTGGGCACTGGACCAGCCCACAGGTGAGCCCTGGTCTGTAAATTAGTCCCCAAGGTATTTGGGCAACTTGGGACATCTCACAGTTGAGCCTTTGTCTGTATGTCAGTGCTCCCCCCCCTCGGCCCCCAGGATTTAGGGAACCTGGGACATCCCACAAATAAGCCCTGGTTTATAGGCCTGTCCTTCCCAGATGTTTAGGGACTCTGGGACGTTCCACAGATGAGCCCTGGGCTGTAGGCCAGTCCCTCCAGGGATTTAGGGCATCTGGGACGTCCCACAGATGAACCCTGGGGTGTAGACCAGTCCCCCAAGGGATTTAGGGAGCCTGGGACATCCCGCAATGAGCTCTGGTGTGTAGGCCAGTCCCCCCAGGGGGTTAGGGAACCTGGACGGCCCACAGAGGAGCCCTGGTTTGTAGACAGTCCCACAGTGATTTCAGCAACCTGGGCCACCCGACAGAGAAGCTTTGGTGTGTAGACAAGTCACCCCCGGGGATTTAGGGAACCTGGGACATCCCACAGAGGTGCCCTGGTTGTAGGCCAGGCCCCCAGGGATTGTGGGGACCTGGAATAGCTGTAGTCTGTAGGATAGTCCCCCAAGAGATTTAGGGAACCTGGGACATCCCTCAGGTGAGTCCTGGTATGTAGCCTAGTCTTCCCCAGGGAGTTTGGGCACTGGGCCGGCCCACAGGTGGGCCCTGGTCTGTAAAATTAGTCCCCAAGGTATTTGGGCAACTTGGGACATCCCACAGTTGAGCCTTTGTCTGTATGTCAGTCCTCCCTCTCCCCCGTGATTTAGGGAACCTGGGACGTCCCACAAATATGCCCTGGTTTATAGGCCTGTCCTCCCCAGATGTTTAGGGACTCTGGGACATCCCACTGATGAGCCCTGGGCTGTAGGCCAGTCCCCTCAGCGATTTGTGGGACCTGGGACTGCCCACAGAGGAGCCCCGGTTTTTAGGCCACTCCCCAACAGGGTTTTAGGGAACCTGGGACAGGCCACAGATGATCCCTGGTCTGTAGATGAGTCCCCCCAGGTATTTAAAGACCTGGGACATCCCGAGGATGAGCCGTGCTCTGTACGCCAGTCCCCCTAGGGATGTAGGGAACAAGGGACAGCCCACAGATGAGCTCTGGTATGTACGCCAGTCCCCCCCAGGAATTAAGGGGACCTGGACCATTCCACAGATGAACCCTGGTCTGTAGGCCAGTGCCCCCCAGGGATTTAGGGAACCTGGGGCAGCCCACAGAGGAGCCTTGGTCTGTAGGTCAGTCCCCCCAGGGACTTAGGGAAGCTGGGACATCCCACAGCTAATCCGTCGTTTGTAGGCCAGACCCCCCCCAGGGGTTTAGGGAACCTGGGATGTCCCACAGTTGAGCCTTGGTCTGTAGGCCCCTCCCACCCTGTGATTTAGAGAACCTGGGACATCCCACAGATGAGCCCTGCTGTGTAGGCCAATCCCCCCTGGGCTTTAGGGAACCTGGGACTTCCCACAGTTGAGCCTTGGTCTGTAGGCCAGTCCCCCACCGCCCCCCCCCGACATGTAGAGAATCTGGAACATCCAATGGATGAGCCCTGGTCTGCATGCCAGTCACCCTTGGGCAATATAGCAAGGACCCATCCGTACACACACACAAAAATTTATTTGGCTGTAGTGGCTCATGCCTGTAGTCCCAGCTACTTGGGAGGCTTGGGATCGCTCCAGCGTGGAAGTTCAAGGTGGCAGTGATCCGTGTTCGTGCCACTGCACCCCCGCCTGGGTCACAGAGACCCTGTCCAAAACAATAACGGCAAGAAAAAGAGCTACATCTTGGGGTGGCATATTCTAGTCTTCTAGGCTGTCTTCCAGAGTGACTGTGTCCCATTATGCATTCTCCCAGCAATGAATGAGAATTGCTGCCTTGCCTCCAGCAGTGGTTTGTTCTTTTTTGGTTTTCTTTTTTAAAGAGTTTAGTCATTCTAGCAGGTGTGCTCTGGTATCTCATTGCTGTTGTAATCTGCTCTTCCCTGACGATATATGATGCTGAGCATCTTTTTGTATGAATATCTGCCATCTATATATGTTCTTTGGTCACGTGTGTGTTGAGATCTGTACCCCTTTTTAATCGAGGAGTTTGTCTTCTCATTGTTGAGTTTTAAGACATCTTTTTATATGTAGAATGTGAATTGTTTTTCCGGTATGTATTTGGACATATTTCTTATCATTCTGTGGCTTGTCTTTTTATTCTCTGAATTGGGTCTTTCACAGAGGATGGCTAGTGAACGTTATAACAGCCATGGTATTCTTTTTCTGTTGTGGATCAGATTCTTTTTGTTGTTGTGTGTTAAAACCCATCACCAAACCCAAGGCCACGTCAATTTTCTTTTTTGTTTCTTCCCCGAATCTTTAACGTTTTGCATTGCAGTTGAAGTCTGAGGACGGTTTGGAATGAATTTTGATGTCCGTTGTAAAGTTTATAGCTACACTTATTTCATTATATATGTTTTCCCCTTAATAGTTCCCTCCCTCCCCGATTTTCTGAAAGACACAGGACAGTGAGCCCATCTGACTTTCCATTTCCAGATCCTGGCTGGGAAGACGCTGAACTCGGAGTGTCACTGGCTCTCAGGCAAGGCCAGGGGGGCGAGTTCGCCGCCGTCCCCGCCCCGATGAGCAGCGAGGGCTGCAGTGCCGGCGCGGGCCACCAGAGGGCGCAGCGCCCTTCATGTCCCGCGGCGGCTTTGCCCGCGGCGTGAGAGGACGCGGTGCCCCCACGTTAGCGTCGCCCCGCAGGCGCTGCAACCATGCCGCCTGCCGGCCTGGCCTCAGACCCGAAGCGACCGCGACCTCCTCGTCCGCCCTCAGACGCGAGGCCACGAGGGTGAGTGCGACCTTCCCTTCCGAGCCCCGTGGGCACCGCCTTCCCGTGCGCAGCCGCCTGCTGAGGGGCGGCCGGTCCTCAGAGACCCGGGAGGGGCTCCGTGGGGACATGTGGAAACGGGGCACCCGCACTCTCCACCCCACCGAGGTCCCCCACGCCCAGGACGTGGTGGCCACGGGTGTGACGTCCACGCGGTGGCCTCTCCACCCCAATGGGGAAGCAGCCTCTGAGCTGGACGTGGGTCTGGCTCAGCCTCTGTGAGGGAGTTCGCTGTCCTCTCTGTGTCACTGGCAGGGCGTTCAGGTGGTTGCTCATGAACACAGTTTCCTTACAGCAATTTCGTCCTTCCCGGGAACGTGGCGTCGCCGCGCAAGGTCCTCTGTCTCCCGCATTCAGAGTCTCCGGCGTCCTTGCCGTGTGAGGTCTGCTGCTTCACGGTAAGTCCTCCCGTGTGTTTCACCGTGTGTTTGGCAGCAGCCACACGCTCCCAGCTCATCCCCGTTAACCCCAAATCAGGGGTTCCATTTTTTTTTAAATAGTAGCCTTTCTAGTGTGTGTGAGGGGGTGTGTCATTGCCGTTGGAATTTGAATTTCGGACGACCTGTGACCTGGGCGTGGACGCTGAGCAGGTGCAGTTGCTTCTGTCAGGAGGACCTGTGACCCTGGCCGGGACTCTGAGCAGTGACAGTTGGTGGAGTCTGTGAGGACTCCCTGTGACCTGTGACCTTGGTGCAGAGTCTGCACAGGCACAGTTGCTGGTGTCTGTCAGGGAGCGACCAGGAGGAGGGGGCTCCACTCTCAACCATGGGGTGTGCCCCCTTGCACATCCTGGGCCGCTCCCCTGCCCAGGCCGCCTGTAGCGACACAGGACTGTGAGAGGTTGGCACGGGCCTGGGGCTGGGTGCAGGTTGCTCTTGTGAATTCAAGTGAAGTTTGGGGAAGACCCTTCCCTACAAAACAGGAAAGGAGCCCTTCTACCTACAGTTTTGGAGGTTTTGAACGCAACTCACCTCCCTCAGTACAGAACATAGGGTAGATGGAGCCACATTCCCGACGAACGAGCTCAGGGGAGCTCAGAGGAGTGAGACTTTAGGGTGGAAGACAGGAGCCTCTATGTGTCCAGAAATGACTGAGGTACACTGTGTGGGCAGGCAGAGCCAACCCCGGTGTCCTGCCGCCTTCCTCCTGCCTCCCACAGCTCCCGCTGGAACCGCCTCCTGGCCCGCAGCAGCAGCAGGTGCTCCGGCCATCACACACAGGCTCCACACCTGATAACAAGGAAGAGACGGGTAACGGCTGCTCCTCCCTTCCAGGTCAGCCCAGGAATTCCAGCGGCCCTCTGCTCATCACTTAGTCCTGTCCCGACCCTGGGATGTGCAGGAACCAGGGAGAAAAAGCCTTCTTAGATGCCCTGCCCAGCGAGATCCTGATCTCTGCCAGAAAAGGAAGAAAGACATGCATTAAGGTAGCCTAAGTGGCTGTCACAGTCTCCCACACATTGGGACTCCTGGGAGAGTCCCCAGAAGATCTGTGGTCTGTAGCCCAGGCACCCTAGGTATTTAGGCAACCTGGGACATCCCACACATGAGCCCCGGTCTGTGGGCCAGGTCTGCCAGGGTGATTTAGGAGACCTGTTACATCCCACAGATGAGCTCTGGTCTGTAGGCCAGTCCCCCCGGGGATTTAGGGAACCTGGGACAGCCCACAGAGGAGCCCTGGTCTGTAGACAGTCCCACAGTGATTTCAGCAACCTGGGCCACCCGACAGAGAAGCTTTGGTGTGTGGACAAGTCACCCCCAGGGATGTAGGGAACCTGGGACATCCCAGAGAGGTGCCCTGGTCGTAGGCCAGGCCCCCAGGGATTGTGGGGACCTGGAATAGCTGTAGTCTGTAGGGTAGTCCCCCAGAGATTTAGGGAACCTGGGACGTCCCTCAGGTGAGTCCTGGTATGTAGCCTAGTCTTCCCCAGGGAGTTTGGGCACTGGACCAGCCCACAGGTGAGCCCTGGTCTGTAAATTAGTCCCCAGGGTATTTGGGCAACTTGGGACATCCCACAGTTGAGCCTTTGTCTGTATGTCAGTGCTCCCCCCCCTCGGCCCCCAGGATTTAGGGAACCTGGGACATCCCACAAATAAGCCCTGGTTTATAGGCCTGTCCTTCCCAGATGTTTAGGGACTCTGGGACGTTCCACAGATGAGCCCTGGGCTGTAGGCCAGTCCCTCCAGGGATTTAGGGCATCTGGGACGTCCCAGGGATGAACCCTGGGGTGTAGACCAGTCCCCCAAGGGATTTAGGGAGCCTGGGACATCCCGCAATGAGCTCTGGTGTGTAGGCCAGTCCCCCCAGGGGGTTAGGGAACCTGGACGGCCCACAGAGGAGCCCTGGTCTGTAGACAGTCCCACAGTGATTTCAGCAACCTGGGCCACCCGACAGAGAAGCTTTGGTGTGTAGACAAGTCACCCCCGGGGATTTAGGGAACCTGGGACATCCCACAGAGGTGCCCTGGTTGTAGGCCAGGCCCCCAGGGATTGTGGGGACCTGGAATAGCTGTAGTCTGTAGGATAGTCCCCCAAGAGATTTAGGGAACCTGGGACATCCCTCAGGTGAGTCCTGGTATGTAGCCTAGTCTTCCCCAGGGAGTTTGGGCACTGGGCCGGCCCACAGGTGGGCCCTGGTCTGTAAAATTAGTCCCCAAGGTATTTGGGCAACTTGGGACATCCCACAGTTGAGCCTTTGTCTGTATGTCAGTCCCCCCTCTCCCCCGTGATTTAGGGAACCTGGGACGTCCCACAAATATGCCCTGGTTTATAGGCCTGTCCTCCCCAGATGTTTAGGGACTCTGGGACATCCCACAGATGAGCCCTGGGCTGTAGGCCAGTCCCCTCAGCGATTTGTGGGACCTGGGACTGCCCACAGAGGAGCCCCGGTTTTTAGGCCACTCCCCAACAGGGTTTTAGGGAACCTGGGACAGGCCACAGATGATCCCTGGTCTGTAGATGAGTCCCCCCAGGTATTTAAAGACCTGGGACATCCCGAGGATGAGCCGTGCTCTGTACGCCAGTCCCCCTAGGGATGTAGGGAACAAGGGACAGCCCACAGATGAGCTCTGGTATGTACGCCAGTCCCCCCCAGGAATTAAGGGGACCTGGACCATTCCACAGATGAACCCTGGTCTGTAGGCCAGTGCCCCCCAGGGATTTAGGGAACCTGGGGCAGCCCACAGAGGAGCCTTGGTCTGTAGGTCAGTCCCCCCAGGGACTTAGGGAAGCTGGGACATCCCACAGCTAATCCGTCGTTTGTAGGCCAGACCCCCCCCCCAGGGGTTTAGGGAACCTGGGATGTCCCACAGTTGAGCCTTGGTCTGTAGGCCCCTCCCACCCTGTGATTTAGAGAACCTGGGACATCCCACAGATGAGCCCTGCTGTGTAGGCCAATCCCCCCTGGGCTTTAGGGAACCTGGGACTTCCCACAGTTGAGCCTTGGTCTGTAGGCCAGTCCCCCACCGCCCCTCCCCGACATGTAGAGAATCTGGAACATCCAATGGATGAGCCCTGGTCTGCATGCCAGTCACCCTTGGGCAATATAGCAAGGACCCATCCGTACACACACACAAAAATTTATTTGGCTGTAGTGGCTCATGCCTGTAGTCCCAGCTACTTGGGAGGCTTGGGATCGCTCCAGCGTGGAAGTTCAAGGTGGCAGTGATCCGTGTTCGTGCCACTGCACCCCCGCCTGGGTCACAGAGACCCTGTCCAAAACAATAACGGCAAGAAAAAGAGCTACATCTTGGGGTGGCATATTCTAGTCTTCTAGGCTGTCTTCCAGAGTGACTGTGTCCCATTATGCATTCTCCCAGCAATGAATGAGAATTGCTGCCTTGCCTCCAGCAGTGGTTTGTTCTTTTTTGGTTTTCTTTTTTAAAGAGTTTAGTCATTCTAGCAGGTGTGCTCTGGTATCTCATTGCTGTTGTAATCTGCTCTTCCCTAACGATATATGATGCTGAGCATCTTTTTGTATGAATATCTGCCATCTATATATGTTCTTTGGTCACGTGTGTGTTGAGATCTGTACCCCTTTTTAATCGAGGAGTTTGTCTTCTCATTGTTGAGTTTTAAGACATCTTTTTATATGTAGAATGTGAATTGTTTTTCCGGTATGTATTTGGACATATTTCTTATCATTCTGTGGCTTGTCTTTTTATTCTCTGAATTGGGTCTTTCACAGAGGATGGCTAGTGAACGTTATAACAGCCATGGTATTCTTTTTCTGTTGTGGATCAGATTCTTTTTGTTGTTGTGTGTTAAAACCCATCACCAAACCCAAGGCCACGTCAATTTTCTTTTTTGTTTCTTCCCCGAATCTTTAACGTTTTGCATTGCAGTTGAAGTCTGAGGACGGTTTGGAATGAATTTTGATGTCCGTTGTAAAGTTTATAGCTACACTTATTTCATTATATATGTTTTCCCCTTAATAGTTCCCTCCCTCCCCGATTTTCTGAAAGACACAGGACAGTGAGCGCATCTGACTTTCCATTTCCAGATCCTGGCTGGGAAGACGCTGAACTCGGAGTGTCACTGGCTCTCAGGCAAGGCCAGGGGGGCGACTTCGCCGCCCTCTCCGCCCCGATGAGCAGCGAGGGCTGCAGTGCCGGCGCGGGCCACCAGAGGGCGCAGCGCCCTTCATGTCCCGCGGCGGCTTTGCCCGCGGCGTGAGAGGACGCGGTGCCCCCACGTTAGCGTCGCCCCGCAGGCGCTGCAACCATGCCGCCTGCCGGCCTGGCCTCAGACCCGAAGCGACCGCGACCTCCTCGTCCGCCCTGAGACGCGAGGCCCCGAGGGTGAGTGCGACCTTCCCTTCCGAGCCCCGTGGGCACCGCCTTCCCGTGCGCAGCCGCCTGCTGAGGGGCGGCCGGTCCTCAGAGACCCGGGAGGGGCTCCGTGGGGACATGTGGAAACGGGGCACCCGCACTCTCCACCCCACCGAGGTCCCCCACGCCCAGGACGTGGTGGCCACGGGTGTGACGTCCACGCAGTGGCCTCTCCACCCCAATGGGGAAGCAGCCTCTGAGCTGGACGTGGGTCTGGCTCAGCCTCTGTGAGGGAGTTCGCTGTCCTCTCTGTGTCACTGGCAGGGCGTTCAGGTGGTTGCTCATGAACACAGTTTCCTTACAGCAATTTCGTCCTTCCCGGGAACGTGGCGTCGCCGCGCAAGGTCTTCTGTCTCCCGCCTTCAGAGTCTCCGGCGTCCTTGCCGTGTGAGGTCTGCTGCTTCACGGTAAGTCCTCCCGTGTGTTTCACCGTGTGTTTGGCAGCAGCCACACGCTCCCAGCTCATCCCCGTTAACCCCAAATCAGGGGTTCCATTTTTTTTAAATAGTAGCCTTTCTAGTGTGTGTGAGGGGGTGTGTCATTGCCGTTGGAATTTGAATTTCGGACGACCTGTGACCTGGGCGTGGACGCTGAGCAGGTGCAGTTGCTTCTGTCAGGAGGACCTGTGACCCTGGCCGGGACTCTGAGCAGTGACAGTTGGTGGAGTCTGTGAGGACTCCCTGTGACCTGTGACCTTGGTGCAGAGTCTGCACAGGCACAGTTGCTGGTGTCTGTCAGGGAGCGACCAGGAGGAGGGGGCTCCACTCTCAACCATGGGGTGTGCCCCCTTGCACATCCTGGGCCGCTCCCCTGCCCAGGCCGCCTGTAGCGACACAGGACTGTGAGAGGTTGGCACGGGCCTGGGGCTGGGTGCAGGTTGCTCTTGTGAATTCAAGTGAAGTTTGGGGAAGACCCTTCCCTACAAAACAGGAAAGGAGCCCTTCTACCTACAGTTTTGGAGGTTTTGAACGCAACTCACCTCCCTCAGTACAGAACATAGGGTAGATGGAGCCACATTCCCGACGAACGAGTTCAGGGGAGCTCAGAGGAGTGAGACTTTAGGGTGGAAGACAGGAGCCTCTATGTGTCCAGAAATGACTGAGGTACACTGTGTGGGCAGGCAGAGCCAACCCCGGTGTCCTGCCGCCTTCCTCCTGCCTGCCACAGCTCCCGCTGGAACCGCCTCCTGGCCCGCAGCAGCAGCAGGGGCTCCGCCATCACACACAGGCTCCACACCTGATAACAAGGAAGAGACGGGTAACGGCTGCTCCTCCCTTCCAGGTCAGCCCAGGAATTCCAGCGGCCCTCTGCTCATCACTTAGTCCTGTCCCGACCCTGGGATGTGCAGGAACCAGGGAGAAAAAGCCTTCTTAGATGCCCTGCCCAGCGAGATCCTGATCTCTGCCAGAAAAGGAAGAAAGACATGCATTAAGGTAGCCTAAGTGGCTGTCACAGTCTCCCACACATTGGGACTCCTGGGAGAGTCCCCAGAAGATCTGTGGTCTGTAGCCCAGGCACCCTAGGTATTTAGGCAACCTGGGACATCCCACACATGAGCCCCGGTCTGTGGGCCAGGTCTGCCAGGGTGATTTAGGAGACCTGTTACATCCCACAGATGAGCTCTGGTCTGTAGGCCAGTCCCCCCGGGGATTTAGGGAACCTGGGACAGCCCACAGAGGAGCCCTGGTCTGTAGACAGTCCCACAGTGATTTCAGCAACCTGGGCCACCCGACAGAGAAGCTTTGGTGTGTGGACAAGTCACCCCCAGGGATGTAGGGAACCTGGGACATCCCAGAGAGGTGCCCTGGTCGTAGGCCAGGCCCCCAGGGATTGTGGGGACCTGGAATAGCTGTAGTCTGTAGGGTAGTCCCCCAGAGATTTAGGGAACCTGGGACGTCCCTCAGGTGAGTCCTGGTATGTAGCCTAGTCTTCCCCAGGGAGTTTGGGCACTGGACCAGCCCACAGGTGAGCCCTGGTCTGTAAATTAGTCCCCAAGGTATTTGGGCAACTTGGGACATCCCACAGTTGAGCCTTTGTCTGTATGTCAGTGCTCCCCCCCCTCGGCCCCCGGGATTTAGGGAACCTGGGACATCCCACAAATAAGCCCTGGTTTATAGGCCTGTCCTTCCCAGATGTTTAGGGACTCTGGGACGTTCCACAGATGAGCCCTGGGCTGTAGGCCAGTCCCTCCAGGGATTTAGGGCATCTGGGACGTCCCACAGATGAACCCTGGGGTGTAGACCAGTCCCCCAAGGGATTTAGGGAGCCTGGGACATCCCGCAATGAGCTCTGGTGTGTAGGCCAGTCCCCCCAGGGGGTTAGGGAACCTGGACGGCCCACAGAGGAGCCCTGGTCTGTAGACAGTCCCACAGTGATTTCAGCAACCTGGGCCACCCGACAGAGAAGCTTTGGTGTGTAGACAAGTCACCCCCGGGGATTTAGGGAACCTGGGACATCCCACAGAGGTGCCCTGGTTGTAGGCCTGGCCCCCAGGGATTGTGGGGACCTGGAATAGCTGTAGTCTGTAGGATAGTCCCCCAAGAGATTTAGGGAACCTGGGACATCCCTCAGGTGAGTCCTGGTATGTAGCCTAGTCTTCCCCAGGGAGTTTGGGCACTGGGCCGGCCCACAGGTGGGCCCTGGTCTGTAAAATTAGTCCCCAAGGTATTTGGGCAACTTGGGACATCCCACAGTTGAGCCTTTGTCTGTATGTCAGTCCCCCCTCTCCCCCGTGATTTAGGGAACCTGGGACGTCCCACAAATATGCCCTGGTTTATAGGCCTGTCCTCCCCAGATGTTTAGGGACTCTGGGACATCCCACAGATGAGCCCTGGGCTGTAGGCCAGTCCCCTCAGCGATTTGTGGGACCTGGGACTGCCCACAGAGGAGCCCCGGTTTTTAGGCCACTCCCCAACAGGGTTTTAGGGAACCTGGGACAGGCCACAGATGATCCCTGGTCTGTAGATGAGTCCCCCCAGGTATTTAAAGACCTGGGACATCCCGAGGATGAGCCGTGCTCTGTACGCCAGTCCCCCTAGGGATGTAGGGAACAAGGGACAGCCCACAGATGAGCTCTGGTATGTACGCCAGTCCCCCCCAGGAATTAAGGGGACCTGGACCATTCCACAGATGAACCCTGGTCTGTAGGCCAGTGCCCCCCAGGGATTTAGGGAACCTGGGGCAGCCCACAGAGGAGCCTTGGTCTGTAGGTCAGTCCCCCCAGGGACTTAGGGAAGCTGGGACATCCCACAGCTAATCCGTCGTTTGTAGGCCAGACCCCCCCCCCAGGGGTTTAGGGAACCTGGGATGTCCCACAGTTGAGCCTTGGTCTGTAGGCCCCTCCCACCCTGTGATTTAGAGAACCTGGGACATCCCACAGATGAGCCCTGCTGTGTAGGCCAATCCCCCCTGGGCTTTAGGGAACCTGGGACTTCCCACAGTTGAGCCTTGGTCTGTAGGCCAGTCCCCCACCGCCCCTCCCCGACATGTAGAGAATCTGGAACATCCAATGGATGAGCCCTGGTCTGCATGCCAGTCACCCTTGGGCAATATAGCAAGGACCCATCCGTACACACACACAAAAATTTATTTGGCTGTAGTGGCTCATGCCTGTAGTCCCAGCTACTTGGGAGGCTTGGGATCGCTCCAGCGTGGAAGTTCAAGGTGGCAGTGATCCGTGTTCGTGCCACTGCACCCCCGCCTGGGTCACAGAGACCCTGTCCAAAACAATAACGGCAAGAAAAAGAGCTACATCTTGGGGTGGCATATTCTAGTCTTCTAGGCTGTCTTCCAGAGTGACTGTGTCCCATTATGCATTCTCCCAGCAATGAATGAGAATTGCTGCCTTGCCTCCAGCAGTGGTTTGTTCTTTTTTGGTTTTCTTTTTTAAAGAGTTTAGTCATTCTAGCAGGTGTGCTCTGGTATCTCATTGCTGTTGTAATCTGCTCTTCCCTAACGATATATGATGCTGAGCATCTTTTTGTATGAATATCTGCCATCTATATATGTTCTTTGGTCACGTGTGTGTTGAGATCTGTACCCCTTTTTAATCGAGGAGTTTGTCTTCTCATTGTTGAGTTTTAAGACATCTTTTTATATGTAGAATGTGAATTGTTTTTCCGGTATGTATTTGGACATATTTCTTATCATTCTGTGGCTTGTCTTTTTATTCTCTGAATTGGGTCTTTCACAGAGGATGGCTAGTGAACGTTATAACAGCCATGGTATTCTTTTTCTGTTGTGGATCAGATTCTTTTTGTTGTTGTGTGTTAAAACCCATCACCAAACCCAAGGCCACGTCAATTTTCTTTTTTGTTTCTTCCCCGAATCTTTAACGTTTTGCATTGCAGTTGAAGTCTGAGGACGGTTTGGAATGAATTTTGATGTCCGTTGTAAAGTTTATAGCTACACTTATTTCATTATATATGTTTTCCCCTTAATAGTTCCCTCCCTCCCCGATTTTCTGAAAGACACAGGACAGTGAGCGCATCTGACTTTCCATTTCCAGATCCTGGCTGGGAAGACGCTGAACTCGGAGTGTCACTGGCTCTCAGGCAAGGCCAGGGGGGCGACTTCGCCGCCCTCTCCGCCCCGATGAGCAGCGAGGGCTGCAGTGCCGGCGCGGGCCACCAGAGGGCGCAGCGCCCTTCATGTCCCGCGGCGGCTTTGCCCGCGGCGTGAGAGGACGCGGTGCCCCCACGTTAGCGTCGCCCCGCAGGCGCTGCAACCATGCCGCCTGCCGGCCTGGCCTCAGACCCGAAGCGACCGCGACCTCCTCGTCCGCCCTGAGACGCGAGGCCCCGAGGGTGAGTGCGACCTTCCCTTCCGAGCCCCGTGGGCACCGCCTTCCCGTGCGCAGCCGCCTGCTGAGGGGCGGCCGGTCCTCAGAGACCCGGGAGGGGCTCCGTGGGGACATGTGGAAACGGGGCACCCGCACTCTCCACCCCACCGAGGTCCCCCACGCCCAGGACGTGGTGGCCACGGGTGTGACGTCCACGCGGTGGCCTCTCCACCCCAATGGGGAAGCAGCCTCTGAGCTGGACGTGGGTCTGGCTCAGCCTCTGTGAGGGAGTTCGCTGTCCTCTCTGTGTCACTGGCAGGGCGTTCAGGTGGTTGCTCATGAACACAGTTTCCTTACAGCAATTTCGTCCTTCCCGGGAACGTGGCGTCGCCGCGCAAGGTCTTCTGTCTCCCGCCTTCAGAGTCTCCGGCGTCCTTGCCGTGTGAGGTCTGCTGCTTCACGGTAAGTCCTCCCGTGTGTTTCACCGTGTGTTTGGCAGCAGCCACACGCTCCCAGCTCATCCCCGTTAACCCCAAATCAGGGGTTCCATTTTTTTTAAATAGTAGCCTTTCTAGTGTGTGTGAGGGGGTGTGTCATTGCCGTTGGAATTTGAATTTCGGACGACCTGTGACCTGGGCGTGGACGCTGAGCAGGTGCAGTTGCTTCTGTCAGGAGGACCTGTGACCCTGGCCGGGACTCTGAGCAGTGACAGTTGGTGGAGTCTGTGAGGACTCCCTGTGACCTGTGACCTTGGTGCAGAGTCTGCACAGGCACAGTTGCTGGTGTCTGTCAGGGAGCGACCAGGAGGAGGGGGCTCCACTCTCAACCATGGGGTGTGCCCCCTTGCACATCCTGGGCCGCTCCCCTGCCCAGGCCGCCTGTAGCGACACAGGACTGTGAGAGGTTGGCACGGGCCTGGGGCTGGGTGCAGGTTGCTCTTGTGAATTCAAGTGAAGTTTGGGGAAGACCCTTCCCTACAAAACAGGAAAGGAGCCCTTCTACCTACAGTTTTGGAGGTTTTGAACGCAACTCACCTCCCTCAGTACAGAACATAGGGTAGATGGAGCCACATTCCCGACGAACGAGTTCAGGGGAGCTCAGAGGAGTGAGACTTTAGGGTGGAAGACAGGAGCCTCTATGTGTCCAGAAATGACTGAGGTACACTGTGTGGGCAGGCAGAGCCAACCCCGGTGTCCTGCCGCCTTCCTCCTGCCTGCCACAGCTCCCGCTGGAACCGCCTCCTGGCCCGCAGCAGCAGCAGGGGCTCCGCCATCACACACAGGCTCCACACCTGATAACAAGGAAGAGACGGGTAACGGCTGCTCCTCCCTTCCAGGTCAGCCCAGGAATTCCAGCGGCCCTCTGCTCATCACTTAGTCCTGTCCCGACCCTGGGATGTGCAGGAACCAGGGAGAAAAAGCCTTCTTAGATGCCCTGCCCAGCGAGATCCTGATCTCTGCCAGAAAAGGAAGAAAGACATGCATTAAGGTAGCCTAAGTGGCTGTCACAGTCTCCCACACATTGGGACTCCTGGGAGAGTCCCCAGAAGATCTGTGGTCTGTAGCCCAGGCACCCTAGGTATTTAGGCAACCTGGGACATCCCACACATGAGCCCCGGTCTGTGGGCCAGGTCTGCCAGGGTGATTTAGGAGACCTGTTACATCCCACAGATGAGCTCTGGTCTGTAGGCCAGTCCCCCCGGGGATTTAGGGAACCTGGGACAGCCCACAGAGGAGCCCTGGTCTGTAGACAGTCCCACAGTGATTTCAGCAACCTGGGCCACCCGACAGAGAAGCTTTGGTGTGTGGACAAGTCACCCCCAGGGATGTAGGGAACCTGGGACATCCCAGAGAGGTGCCCTGGTCGTAGGCCAGGCCCCCAGGGATTGTGGGGACCTGGAATAGCTGTAGTCTGTAGGGTAGTCCCCCAGAGATTTAGGGAACCTGGGACGTCCCTCAGGTGAGTCCTGGTATGTAGCCTAGTCTTCCCCAGGGAGTTTGGGCACTGGACCAGCCCACAGGTGAGCCCTGGTCTGTAAATTAGTCCCCAAGGTATTTGGGCAACTTGGGACATCCCACAGTTGAGCCTTTGTCTGTATGTCAGTGCTCCCCCCCCTCGGCCCCCAGGATTTAGGGAACCTGGGACATCCCACAAATAAGCCCTGGTTTATAGGCCTGTCCTTCCCAGATGTTTAGGGACTCTGGGACGTTCCACAGATGAGCCCTGGGCTGTAGGCCAGTCCCTCCAGGGATTTAGGGCATCTGGGACGTCCCACAGATGAACCCTGGGGTGTAGACCAGTCCCCCAAGGGATTTAGGGAGCCTGGGACATCCCGCAATGAGCTCTGGTGTGTAGGCCAGTCCCCCCAGGGGGTTAGGGAACCTGGACGGCCCACAGAGGAGCCCTGGTCTGTAGACAGTCCCACAGTGATTTCAGCAACCTGGGCCACCCGACAGAGAAGCTTTGGTGTGTAGACAAGTCACCCCCGGGGATTTAGGGAACCTGGGACATCCCACAGAGGTGCCCTGGTTGTAGGCCAGGCCCCCAGGGATTGTGGGGACCTGGAATAGCTGTAGTCTGTAGGATAGTCCCCCAAGAGATTTAGGGAACCTGGGACATCCCTCAGGTGAGTCCTGGTATGTAGCCTAGTCTTCCCCAGGGAGTTTGGGCACTGGGCCGGCCCACAGGTGGGCCCTGGTCTGTAAAATTAGTCCCCAAGGTATTTGGGCAACTTGGGACATCCCACAGTTGAGCCTTTGTCTGTATGTCAGTCCCCCCTCTCCCCCGTGATTTAGGGAACCTGGGACGTCCCACAAATATGCCCTGGTTTATAGGCCTGTCCTCCCCAGATGTTTAGGGACTCTGGGACATCCCACAGATGAGCCCTGGGCTGTAGGCCAGTCCCCTCAGCGATTTGTGGGACCTGGGACTGCCCACAGAGGAGCCCCGGTTTTTAGGCCACTCCCCAACAGGGTTTTAGGGAACCTGGGACAGGCCACAGATGATCCCTGGTCTGTAGATGAGTCCCCCCAGGTATTTAAAGACCTGGGACATCCCGAGGATGAGCCGTGCTCTGTACGCCAGTCCCCCTAGGGATGTAGGGAACAAGGGACAGCCCACAGATGAGCTCTGGTATGTACGCCAGTCCCCCCCAGGAATTAAGGGGACCTGGACCATTCCACAGATGAACCCTGGTCTGTAGGCCAGTGCCCCCCAGGGATTTAGGGAACCTGGGGCAGCCCACAGAGGAGCCTTGGTCTGTAGGTCAGTCCCCCCAGGGACTTAGGGAAGCTGGGACATCCCACAGCTAATCCGTCGTTTGTAGGCCAGACCCCCCCCCAGGGGTTTAGGGAACCTGGGATGTCCCACAGTTGAGCCTTGGTCTGTAGGCCCCTCCCACCCTGTGATTTAGAGAACCTGGGACATCCCACAGATGAGCCCTGCTGTGTAGGCCAATCCCCCCTGGGCTTTAGGGAACCTGGGACTTCCCACAGTTGAGCCTTGGTCTGTAGGCCAGTCCCCCACCGCCCCTCCCCGACATGTAGAGAATCTGGAACATCCAATGGATGAGCCCTGGTCTGCATGCCAGTCACCCTTGGGCAATATAGCAAGGACCCATCCGTACACACACACAAAAATTTATTTGGCTGTAGTGGCTCATGCCTGTAGTCCCAGCTACTTGGGAGGCTTGGGATCGCTCCAGCGTGGAAGTTCAAGGTGGCAGTGATCCGTGTTCGTGCCACTGCACCCCCGCCTGGGTCACAGAGACCCTGTCCAAAACAATAACGGCAAGAAAAAGAGCTACATCTTGGGGTGGCATATTCTAGTCTTCTAGGCTGTCTTCCAGAGTGACTGTGTCCCATTATGCATTCTCCCAGCAATGAATGAGAATTGCTGCCTTGCCTCCAGCAGTGGTTTGTTCTTTTTTGGTTTTCTTTTTTAAAGAGTTTAGTCATTCTAGCAGGTGTGCTCTGGTATCTCATTGCTGTTGTAATCTGCTCTTCCCTGACGATATATGATGCTGAGCATCTTTTTGTATGAATATCTGCCATCTATATATGTTCTTTGGTCACGTGTGTGTTGAGATCTGTACCCCTTTTTAATCGAGGAGTTTGTCTTCTCATTGTTGAGTTTTAAGACATCTTTTTATATGTAGAATGTGAATTGTTTTTCCGGTATGTATTTGGACATATTTCTTATCATTCTGTGGCTTGTCTTTTTATTCTCTGAATTGGGTCTTTCACAGAGGATGGCTAGTGAACGTTATAACAGCCATGGTATTCTTTTTCTGTTGTGGATCAGATTCTTTTTGTTGTTGTGTGTTAAAACCCATCACCAAACCCAAGGCCACGTCAATTTTCTTTTTTGTTTCTTCCCCGAATCTTTAACGTTTTGCATTGCAGTTGAAGTCTGAGGACGGTTTGGAATGAATTTTGATGTCCGTTGTAAAGTTTATAGCTACACTTATTTCATTATATATGTTTTCCCCTTAATAGTTCCCTCCCTCCCCGATTTTCTGAAAGACACAGGACAGTGAGCCCATCTGACTTTCCATTTCCAGATCCTGGCTGGGAAGACGCTGAACTCGGAGTGTCACTGGCTCTCAGGCAAGGCCAGGGGGGCGAGTTCGCCGCCGTCCCCGCCCCGATGAGCAGCGAGGGCTGCAGTGCCGGCGCGGGCCACCAGAGGGCGCAGCGCCCTTCATGTCCCGCGGCGGCTTTGCCCGCGGCGTGAGAGGACGCGGTGCCCCCACGTTAGCGTCGCCCCGCAGGCGCTGCAACCATGCCGCCTGCCGGCCTGGCCTCAGACCCGAAGCGACCGCGACCTCCTCGTCCGCCCTCAGACGCGAGGCCCCGAGGGTGAGTGCGACCTTCCCTTCCGAGCCCCGTGGGCACCGCCTTCCCGTGCGCAGCCGCCTGCTGAGGGGCGGCCGGTCCTCAGAGACCCGGGAGGGGCTCCGTGGGGACATGTGGAAACGGGGCACCCGCACTCTCCACCCCACCGAGGTCCCCCACGCCCAGGACGTGGTGGCCACGGGTGTGACGTCCACGCGGTGGCCTCTCCACCCCAATGGGGAAGCAGCCTCTGAGCTGGACGTGGGTCTGGCTCAGCCTCTGTGAGGGAGTTCGCTGTCCTCTCTGTGTCACTGGCAGGGCGTTCAGGTGGTTGCTCATGAACACAGTTTCCTTACAGCAATTTCGTCCTTCCCGGGAACGTGGCGTCGCCGCGCAAGGTCTTCTGTCTCCCGCATTCAGAGTCTCCGACGTCCTTGCCGTGTGAGGTCTGCTGCTTCACGGTAAGTCCTCCCGTGTGTTTCACCGTGTGTTTGGCAGCAGCCACACGCTCCCAGCTCATCCCCGTTAACCCCAAATCAGGGGTTCCATTTTTTTTTAAATAGTAGCCTTTCTAGTGTGTGTGAGGGGGTGTGTCATTGCCGTTGGAATTTGAATTTCGGACGACCTGTGACCTGGGCGTGAACGCTGAGCAGGTGCAGTTGCTTCTGTCAGGAGGACCTGTGACCCTGGCCGGGACTCTGAGCAGTGACAGTTGGTGGAGTCTGTGAGGACTCCCTGTGACCTGTGACCTTGGTGCAGAGTCTGCACAGGCACAGTTGCTGGTGTCTGTCAGGGAGCGACCAGGAGGAGGGGGCTCCACTCTCAACCATGGGGTGTGCCCCCTTGCACATCCTGGGCCGCTCCCCTGCCCAGGCCGCCTGTAGCGACACAGGACTGTGAGAGGTTGGCACGGGCCTGGGGCTGGGTGCAGGTTGCTCTTGTGAATTCAAGTGAAGTTTGGGGAAGACCCTTCCCTACAAAACAGGAAAGGAGCCCTTCTACCTACAGTTTTGGAGGTTTTGAACGCAACTCACCTCCCTCAGTACAGAACATAGGGTAGATGGAGCCACATTCCCGACGAACGAGCTCAGGGGAGCTCAGAGGAGTGAGACTTTAGGGTGGAAGACAGGAGCCTCTATGTGTCCAGAAATGACTGAGGTACACTGTGTGGGCAGGCAGAGCCAACCCCGGTGTCCTGCCGCCTTCCTCCTGCCTCCCACAGCTCCCGCTGGAACCGCCTCCTGGCCCGCAGCAGCAGCAGGTGCTCCGGCCATCACACACAGGCTCCACACCTGATAACAAGGAAGAGACGGGTAACGGCTGCTCCTCCCTTCCAGGTCAGCCCAGGAATTCCAGCGGCCCTCTGCTCATCACTTAGTCCTGTCCCGACCCTGGGATGTGCAGGAACCAGGGAGAAAAAGCCTTCTTAGATGCCCTGCCCAGCGAGATCCTGATCTCTGCCAGAAAAGGAAGAAAGACATGCATTAAGGTAGCCTAAGTGGCTGTCACAGTCTCCCACACATTGGGACTCCTGGGAGAGTCCCCAGAAGATCTGTGGTCTGTAGCCCAGGCACCCTAGGTATTTAGGCAACCTGGGACATCCCACACATGAGCCCCGGTCTGTGGGCCAGGTCTGCCAGGGTGATTTAGGAGACCTGTTACATCCCACAGATGAGCTCTGGTCTGTAGGCCAGTCCCCCCGGGGATTTAGGGAACCTGGGACAGCCCACAGAGGAGCCCTGGTCTGTAGACAGTCCCACAGTGATTTCAGCAACCTGGGCCACCCGACAGAGAAGCTTTGGTGTGTGGACAAGTCACCCCCAGGGATGTAGGGAACCTGGGACATCCCAGAGAGGTGCCCTGGTCGTAGGCCAGGCCCCCAGGGATTGTGGGGACCTGGAATAGCTGTAGTCTGTAGGGTAGTCCCCCAGAGATTTAGGGAACCTGGGACGTCCCTCAGGTGAGTCCTGGTATGTAGCCTAGTCTTCCCCAGGGAGTTTGGGCACTGGACCAGCCCACAGGTGAGCCCTGGTCTGTAAATTAGTCCCCAAGGTATTTGGGCAACTTGGGACATCCCACAGTTGAGCCTTTGTCTGTATGTCAGTGCTCCCCCCCCTCGGCCCCCAGGATTTAGGGAACCTGGGACATCCCACAAATAAGCCCTGGTTTATAGGCCTGTCCTTCCCAGATGTTTAGGGACTCTGGGACGTTCCACAGATGAGCCCTGGGCTGTAGGCCAGTCCCTCCAGGGATTTAGGGCATCTGGGACGTCCCACAGATGAACCCTGGGGTGTAGACCAGTCCCCCAAGGGATTTAGGGAGCCTGGGACATCCCGCAATGAGCTCTGGTGTGTAGGCCAGTCCCCCCAGGGGGTTAGGGAACCTGGACGGCCCACAGAGGAGCCCTGGTCTGTAGACAGTCCCACAGTGATTTCAGCAACCTGGGCCACCCGACAGAGAAGCTTTGGTGTGTAGACAAGTCACCCCCGGGGATTTAGGGAACCTGGGACATCCCACAGAGGTGCCCTGGTTGTAGGCCAGGCCCCCAGGGATTGTGGGGACCTGGAATAGCTGTAGTCTGTAGGATAGTCCCCCAAGAGATTTAGGGAACCTGGGACATCCCTCAGGTGAGTCCTGGTATGTAGCCTAGTCTTCCCCAGGGAGTTTGGGCACTGGGCCGGCCCACAGGTGGGCCCTGGTCTGTAAAATTAGTCCCCAAGGTATTTGGGCAACTTGGGACATCCCACAGTTGAGCCTTTGTCTGTATGTCAGTCCCCCCTCTCCCCCGTGATTTAGGGAACCTGGGACGTCCCACAAATATGCCCTGGTTTATAGGCCTGTCCTCCCCAGATGTTTAGGGACTCTGGGACATCCCACAGATGAGCCCTGGGCTGTAGGCCAGTCCCCTCAGCGATTTGTGGGACCTGGGACTGCCCACAGAGGAGCCCCGGTTTTTAGGCCACTCCCCAACAGGGTTTTAGGGAACCTGGGACAGGCCACAGATGATCCCTGGTCTGTAGATGAGTCCCCCCAGGTATTTAAAGACCTGGGACATCCCGAGGATGAGCCGTGCTCTGTACGCCAGTCCCCCTAGGGATGTAGGGAACAAGGGACAGCCCACAGATGAGCTCTGGTATGTACGCCAGTCCCCCCCAGGAATTAAGGGGACCTGGACCATTCCACAGATGAACCCTGGTCTGTAGGCCAGTGCCCCCCAGGGATTTAGGGAACCTGGGGCAGCCCACAGAGGAGCCTTGGTCTGTAGGTCAGTCCCCCCAGGGACTTAGGGAAGCTGGGACATCCCACAGCTAATCCGTCGTTTGTAGGCCAGACCCCCCCCCCAGGGGTTTAGGGAACCTGGGATGTCCCACAGTTGAGCCTTGGTCTGTAGGCCCCTCCCACCCTGTGATTTAGAGAACCTGGGACATCCCACAGATGAGCCCTGCTGTGTAGGCCAATCCCCCCTGGGCTTTAGGGAACCTGGGACTTCCCACAGTTGAGCCTTGGTCTGTAGGCCAGTCCCCCACCGCCCCTCCCCGACATGTAGAGAATCTGGAACATCCAATGGATGAGCCCTGGTCTGCATGCCAGTCACCCTTGGGCAATATAGCAAGGACCCATCCGTACACACACACAAAAATTTATTTGGCTGTAGTGGCTCATGCCTGTAGTCCCAGCTACTTGGGAGGCTTGGGATCGCTCCAGCGTGGAAGTTCAAGGTGGCAGTGATCCGTGTTCGTGCCACTGCACCCCCGCCTGGGTCACAGAGACCCTGTCCAAAACAATAACGGCAAGAAAAAGAGCTACATCTTGGGGTGGCATATTCTAGTCTTCTAGGCTGTCTTCCAGAGTGACTGTGTCCCATTATGCATTCTCCCAGCAATGAATGAGAATTGCTGCCTTGCCTCCAGCAGTGGTTTGTTCTTTTTTGGTTTTCTTTTTTAAAGAGTTTAGTCATTCTAGCAGGTGTGCTCTGGTATCTCATTGCTGTTGTAATCTGCTCTTCCCTAACGATATATGATGCTGAGCATCTTTTTGTATGAATATCTGCCATCTATATATGTTCTTTGGTCACGTGTGTGTTGAGATCTGTACCCCTTTTTAATCGAGGAGTTTGTCTTCTCATTGTTGAGTTTTAAGACATCTTTTTATATGTAGAATGTGAATTGTTTTTCCGGTATGTATTTGGACATATTTCTTATCATTCTGTGGCTTGTCTTTTTATTCTCTGAATTGGGTCTTTCACAGAGGATGGCTAGTGAACGTTATAACAGCCATGGTATTCTTTTTCTGTTGTGGATCAGATTCTTTTTGTTGTTGTGTGTTAAAACCCATCACCAAACCCAAGGCCACGTCAATTTTCTTTTTTGTTTCTTCCCCGAATCTTTAACGTTTTGCATTGCAGTTGAAGTCTGAGGACGGTTTGGAATGAATTTTGATGTCCGTTGTAAAGTTTATAGCTACACTTATTTCATTATATATGTTTTCCCCTTAATAGTTCCCTCCCTCCCCGATTTTCTGAAAGACACAGGACAGTGAGCGCATCTGACTTTCCATTTCCAGATCCTGGCTGGGAAGACGCTGAACTCGGAGTGTCACTGGCTCTCAGGCAAGGCCAGGGGGGCGACTTCGCCGCCCTCTCCGCCCCGATGAGCAGCGAGGGCTGCAGTGCCGGCGCGGGCCACCAGAGGGCGCAGCGCCCTTCATGTCCCGCGGCGGCTTTGCCCGCGGCGTGAGAGGACGCGGTGCCCCCACGTTAGCGTCGCCCCGCAGGCGCTGCAACCATGCCGCCTGCCGGCCTGGCCTCAGACCCGAAGCGACCGCGACCTCCTCGTCCGCCCTGAGACGCGAGGCCCCGAGGGTGAGTGCGACCTTCCCTTCCGAGCCCCGTGGGCACCGCCTTCCCGTGCGCAGCCGCCTGCTGAGGGGCGGCCGGTCCTCAGAGACCCGGGAGGGGCTCCGTGGGGACATGTGGAAACGGGGCACCCGCACTCTCCACCCCACCGAGGTCCCCCACGCCCAGGACGTGGTGGCCACGGGTGTGACGTCCACGCAGTGGCCTCTCCACCCCAATGGGGAAGCAGCCTCTGAGCTGGACGTGGGTCTGGCTCAGCCTCTGTGAGGGAGTTCGCTGTCCTCTCTGTGTCACTGGCAGGGCGTTCAGGTGGTTGCTCATGAACACAGTTTCCTTACAGCAATTTCGTCCTTCCCGGGAACGTGGCGTCGCCGCGCAAGGTCTTCTGTCTCCCGCCTTCAGAGTCTCCGGCGTCCTTGCCGTGTGAGGTCTGCTGCTTCACGGTAAGTCCTCCCGTGTGTTTCACCGTGTGTTTGGCAGCAGCCACACGCTCCCAGCTCATCCCCGTTAACCCCAAATCAGGGGTTCCATTTTTTTTAAATAGTAGCCTTTCTAGTGTGTGTGAGGGGGTGTGTCATTGCCGTTGGAATTTGAATTTCGGACGACCTGTGACCTGGGCGTGGACGCTGAGCAGGTGCAGTTGCTTCTGTCAGGAGGACCTGTGACCCTGGCCGGGACTCTGAGCAGTGACAGTTGGTGGAGTCTGTGAGGACTCCCTGTGACCTGTGACCTTGGTGCAGAGTCTGCACAGGCACAGTTGCTGGTGTCTGTCAGGGAGCGACCAGGAGGAGGGGGCTCCACTCTCAACCATGGGGTGTGCCCCCTTGCACATCCTGGGCCGCTCCCCTGCCCAGGCCGCCTGTAGCGACACAGGACTGTGAGAGGTTGGCACGGGCCTGGGGCTGGGTGCAGGTTGCTCTTGTGAATTCAAGTGAAGTTTGGGGAAGACCCTTCCCTACAAAACAGGAAAGGAGCCCTTCTACCTACAGTTTTGGAGGTTTTGAACGCAACTCACCTCCCTCAGTACAGAACATAGGGTAGATGGAGCCACATTCCCGACGAACGAGTTCAGGGGAGCTCAGAGGAGTGAGACTTTAGGGTGGAAGACAGGAGCCTCTATGTGTCCAGAAATGACTGAGGTACACTGTGTGGGCAGGCAGAGCCAACCCCGGTGTCCTGCCGCCTTCCTCCTGCCTGCCACAGCTCCCGCTGGAACCGCCTCCTGGCCCGCAGCAGCAGCAGGGGCTCCGCCATCACACACAGGCTCCACACCTGATAACAAGGAAGAGACGGGTAACGGCTGCTCCTCCCTTCCAGGTCAGCCCAGGAATTCCAGCGGCCCTCTGCTCATCACTTAGTCCTGTCCCGACCCTGGGATGTGCAGGAACCAGGGAGAAAAAGCCTTCTTAGATGCCCTGCCCAGCGAGATCCTGATCTCTGCCAGAAAAGGAAGAAAGACATGCATTAAGGTAGCCTAAGTGGCTGTCACAGTCTCCCACACATTGGGACTCCTGGGAGAGTCCCCAGAAGATCTGTGGTCTGTAGCCCAGGCACCCTAGGTATTTAGGCAACCTGGGACATCCCACACATGAGCCCCGGTCTGTGGGCCAGGTCTGCCAGGGTGATTTAGGAGACCTGTTACATCCCACAGATGAGCTCTGGTCTGTAGGCCAGTCCCCCCGGGGATTTAGGGAACCTGGGACAGCCCACAGAGGAGCCCTGGTCTGTAGACAGTCCCACAGTGATTTCAGCAACCTGGGCCACCAGACAGAGAAGCTTTGGTGTGTGGACAAGTCACCCCCAGGGATGTAGGGAACCTGGGACATCCCAGAGAGGTGCCCTGGTCGTAGGCCAGGCCCCCAGGGATTGTGGGGACCTGGAATAGCTGTAGTCTGTAGGGTAGTCCCCCAGAGATTTAGGGAACCTGGGACGTCCCTCAGGTGAGTCCTGGTATGTAGCCTAGTCTTCCCCAGGGAGTTTGGGCACTGGACCAGCCCACAGGTGAGCCCTGGTCTGTAAATTAGTCCCCAAGGTATTTGGGCAACTTGGGACATCCCACAGTTGAGCCTTTGTCTGTATGTCAGTGCTCCCCCCCCCTCGGCCCCCAGGATTTAGGGAACCTGGGACATCCCACAAATAAGCCCTGGTTTATAGGCCTGTCCTTCCCAGATGTTTAGGGACTCTGGGACGTTCCACAGATGAGCCCTGGGCTGTAGGCCAGTCCCTCCAGGGATTTAGGGCATCTGGGACGTCCCACAGATGAACCCTGGGGTGTAGACCAGTCCCCCAAGGGATTTAGGGAGCCTGGGACATCCCGCAATGAGCTCTGGTGTGTAGGCCAGTCCCCCCAGGGGGTTAGGGAACCTGGACGGCCCACAGAGGAGCCCTGGTCTGTAGACAGTCCCACAGTGATTTCAGCAACCTGGGCCACCCGACAGAGAAGCTTTGGTGTGTAGACAAGTCACCCCCGGGGATTTAGGGAACCTGGGACATCCCACAGAGGTGCCCTGGTTGTAGGCCAGGCCCCCAGGGATTGTGGGGACCTGGAATAGCTGTAGTCTGTAGGATAGTCCCCCAAGAGATTTAGGGAACCTGGGACATCCCTCAGGTGAGTCCTGGTATGTAGCCTAGTCTTCCCCAGGGAGTTTGGGCACTGGGCCGGCCCACAGGTGGGCCCTGGTCTGTAAAATTAGTCCCCAAGGTATTTGGGCAACTTGGGACATCCCACAGTTGAGCCTTTGTCTGTATGTCAGTCCCCCCTCTCCCCCGTGATTTAGGGAACCTGGGACGTCCCACAAATATGCCCTGGTTTATAGGCCTGTCCTCCCCAGATGTTTAGGGACTCTGGGACATCCCACAGATGAGCCCTGGGCTGTAGGCCAGTCCCCTCAGCGATTTGTGGGACCTGGGACTGCCCACAGAGGAGCCCCGGTTTTTAGGCCACTCCCCAACAGGGTTTTAGGGAACCTGGGACAGGCCACAGATGATCCCTGGTCTGTAGATGAGTCCCCCCAGGTATTTAAAGACCTGGGACATCCCGAGGATGAGCCGTGCTCTGTACGCCAGTCCCCCTAGGGATGTAGGGAACAAGGGACAGCCCACAGATGAGCTCTGGTATGTACGCCAGTCCCCCCCAGGAATTAAGGGGACCTGGACCATTCCACAGATGAACCCTGGTCTGTAGGCCAGTGCCCCCCAGGGATTTAGGGAACCTGGGGCAGCCCACAGAGGAGCCTTGGTCTGTAGGTCAGTCCCCCCAGGGACTTAGGGAAGCTGGGACATCCCACAGCTAATCCGTCGTTTGTAGGCCAGACCCCCCCCAGGGGTTTAGGGAACCTGGGATGTCCCACAGTTGAGCCTTGGTCTGTAGGCCCCTCCCACCCTGTGATTTAGAGAACCTGGGACATCCCACAGATGAGCCCTGCTGTGTAGGCCAATCCCCCCTGGGCTTTAGGGAACCTGGGACTTCCCACAGTTGAGCCTTGGTCTGTAGGCCAGTCCCCCACCGCCCCCCCCCGACATGTAGAGAATCTGGAACATCCAATGGATGAGCCCTGGTCTGCATGCCAGTCACCCTTGGGCAATATAGCAAGGACCCATCCGTACACACATACAAAAATTTATTTGGCTGTAGTGGCTCATGCCTGTAGTCCCAGCTACTTGGGAGGCTTGGGATCGCTCCAGCGTGGAAGTTCAAGGTGGCAGTGATCCGTGTTCGTGCCACTGCACCCCCGCCTGGGTCACAGAGACCCTGTCCAAAACAATAACGGCAAGAAAAAGAGCTACATCTTGGGGTGGCATATTCTAGTCTTCTAGGCTGTCTTCCAGAGTGACTGTGTCCCATTATGCATTCTCCCAGCAATGAATGAGAATTGCTGCCTTGCCTCCAGCAGTGGTTTGTTCTTTTTTGGTTTTCTTTTTTAAAGAGTTTAGTCATTCTAGCAGGTGTGCTCTGGTATCTCATTGCTGTTGTAATCTGCTCTTCCCTGACGATATATGATGCTGAGCATCTTTTTGTATGAATATCTGCCATCTATATATGTTCTTTGGTCACGTGTGTGTTGAGATCTGTACCCCTTTTTAATCGAGGAGTTTGTCTTCTCATTGTTGAGTTTTAAGACATCTTTTTATATGTAGAATGTGAATTGTTTTTCCGGTATGTATTTGGACATATTTCTTATCATTCTGTGGCTTGTCTTTTTATTCTCTGAATTGGGTCTTTCACAGAGGATGGCTAGTGAACGTTATAACAGCCATGGTATTCTTTTTCTGTTGTGGATCAGATTCTTTTTGTTGTTGTGTGTTAAAACCCATCACCAAACCCAAGGCCACGTCAATTTTCTTTTTTGTTTCTTCCCCGAATCTTTAACGTTTTGCATTGCAGTTGAAGTCTGAGGACGGTTTGGAATGAATTTTGATGTCCGTTGTAAAGTTTATAGCTACACTTATTTCATTATATATGTTTTCCCCTTAATAGTTCCCTCCCTCCCCGATTTTCTGAAAGACACAGGACAGTGAGCCCATCTGACTTTCCATTTCCAGATCCTGGCTGGGAAGACGCTGAACTCGGAGTGTCACTGGCTCTCAGGCAAGGCCAGGGGGGCGAGTTCGCCGCCGTCCCCGCCCCGATGAGCAGCGAGGGCTGCAGTGCCGGCGCGGGCCACCAGAGGGCGCAGCGCCCTTCATGTCCCGCGGCGGCTTTGCCCGCGGCGTGAGAGGACGCGGTGCCCCCACGTTAGCGTCGCCCCGCAGGCGCTGCAACCATGCCGCCTGCCGGCCTGGCCTCAGACCCGAAGCGACCGCGACCTCCTCGTCCGCCCTCAGACGCGAGGCCCCGAGGGTGAGTGCGACCTTCCCTTCCGAGCCCCGTGGGCACCGCCTTCCCGTGCGCAGCCGCCTGCTGAGGGGCGGCCGGTCCTCAGAGACCCGGGAGGGGCTCCGTGGGGACATGTGGAAACGGGGCACCCGCACTCTCCACCCCACCGAGGTCCCCCACGCCCAGGACGTGGTGGCCACGGGTGTGACGTCCACGCGGTGGCCTCTCCACCCCAATGGGGAAGCAGCCTCTGAGCTGGACGTGGGTCTGGCTCAGCCTCTGTGAGGGAGTTCGCTGTCCTCTCTGTGTCACTGGCAGGGCGTTCAGGTGGTTGCTCATGAACACAGTTTCCTTACAGCAATTTCGTCCTTCCCGGGAACGTGGCGTCGCCGCGCAAGGTCTTCTGTCTCCCGCATTCAGAGTCTCCGACGTCCTTGCCGTGTGAGGTCTGCTGCTTCACGGTAAGTCCTCCCGTGTGTTTCACCGTGTGTTTGGCAGCAGCCACACGCTCCCAGCTCATCCCCGTTAACCCCAAATCAGGGGTTCCATTTTTTTTTAAATAGTAGCCTTTCTAGTGTGTGTGAGGGGGTGTGTCATTGCCGTTGGAATTTGAATTTCGGACGACCTGTGACCTGGGCGTGAACACTGAGCAGGTGCAGTTGCTTCTGTCAGGAGGACCTGTGACCCTGGCCGGGACTCTGAGCAGTGACAGTTGGTGGAGTCTGTGAGGACTCCCTGTGACCTGTGACCTTGGTGCAGAGTCTGCACAGGCACAGTTGCTGGTGTCTGTCAGGGAGCGACCAGGAGGAGGGGGCTCCACTCTCAACCATGGGGTGTGCCCCCTTGCACATCCTGGGCCGCTCCCCTGCCCAGGCCGCCTGTAGCGACACAGGACTGTGAGAGGTTGGCACGGGCCTGGGGCTGGGTGCAGGTTGCTCTTGTGAATTCAAGTGAAGTTTGGGGAAGACCCTTCCCTACAAAACAGGAAAGGAGCCCTTCTACCTACAGTTTTGGAGGTTTTGAACGCAACTCACCTCCCTCAGTACAGAACATAGGGTAGATGGAGCCACATTCCCGACGAACGAGCTCAGGGGAGCTCAGAGGAGTGAGACTTTAGGGTGGAAGACAGGAGCCTCTATGTGTCCAGAAATGACTGAGGTACACTGTGTGGGCAGGCAGAGCCAACCCCGGTGTCCTGCCGCCTTCCTCCTGCCTCCCACAGCTCCCGCTGGAACCGCCTCCTGGCCCGCAGCAGCAGCAGGTGCTCCGGCCATCACACACAGGCTCCACACCTGATAACAAGGAAGAGACGGGTAACGGCTGCTCCTCCCTTCCAGGTCAGCCCAGGAATTCCAGCGGCCCTCTGCTCATCACTTAGTCCTGTCCCGACCCTGGGATGTGCAGGAACCAGGGAGAAAAAGCCTTCTTAGATGCCCTGCCCAGCGAGATCCTGATCTCTGCCAGAAAAGGAAGAAAGACATGCATTAAGGTAGCCTAAGTGGCTGTCACAGTCTCCCACACATTGGGACTCCTGGGAGAGTCCCCAGAAGATCTGTGGTCTGTAGCCCAGGCACCCTAGGTATTTAGGCAACCTGGGACATCCCACACATGAGCCCCGGTCTGTGGGCCAGGTCTGCCAGGGTGATTTAGGAGACCTGTTACATCCCACAGATGAGCTCTGGTCTGTAGGCCAGTCCCCCCGGGGATTTAGGGAACCTGGGACAGCCCACAGAGGAGCCCTGGTCTGTAGACAGTCCCACAGTGATTTCAGCAACCTGGGCCACCCGACAGAGAAGCTTTGGTGTGTGGACAAGTCACCCCCAGGGATGTAGGGAACCTGGGACATCCCAGAGAGGTGCCCTGGTCGTAGGCCAGGCCCCCAGGGATTGTGGGGACCTGGAATAGCTGTAGTCTGTAGGGTAGTCCCCCAGAGATTTAGGGAACCTGGGACGTCCCTCAGGTGAGTCCTGGTATGTAGCCTAGTCTTCCCCAGGGAGTTTGGGCACTGGACCAGCCCACAGGTGAGCCCTGGTCTGTAAATTAGTCCCCAAGGTATTTGGGCAACTTGGGACATCTCACAGTTGAGCCTTTGTCTGTATGTCAGTGCTCCCCCCCCTCGGCCCCCAGGATTTAGGGAACCTGGGACATCCCACAAATAAGCCCTGGTTTATAGGCCTGTCCTTCCCAGATGTTTAGGGACTCTGGGACGTTCCACAGATGAGCCCTGGGCTGTAGGCCAGTCCCTCCAGGGATTTAGGGCATCTGGGACGTCCCACAGATGAACCCTGGGGTGTAGACCAGTCCCCCAAGGGATTTAGGGAGCCTGGGACATCCCGCAATGAGCTCTGGTGTGTAGGCCAGTCCCCCCAGGGGGTTAGGGAACCTGGACGGCCCACAGAGGAGCCCTGGTTTGTAGACAGTCCCACAGTGATTTCAGCAACCTGGGCCACCCGACAGAGAAGCTTTGGTGTGTAGACAAGTCACCCCCGGGGATTTAGGGAACCTGGGACATCCCACAGAGGTGCCCTGGTTGTAGGCCAGGCCCCCAGGGATTGTGGGGACCTGGAATAGCTGTAGTCTGTAGGATAGTCCCCCAAGAGATTTAGGGAACCTGGGACATCCCTCAGGTGAGTCCTGGTATGTAGCCTAGTCTTCCCCAGGGAGTTTGGGCACTGGGCCGGCCCACAGGTGGGCCCTGGTCTGTAAAATTAGTCCCCAAGGTATTTGGGCAACTTGGGACATCCCACAGTTGAGCCTTTGTCTGTATGTCAGTCCTCCCTCTCCCCCGTGATTTAGGGAACCTGGGACGTCCCACAAATATGCCCTGGTTTATAGGCCTGTCCTCCCCAGATGTTTAGGGACTCTGGGACATCCCACTGATGAGCCCTGGGCTGTAGGCCAGTCCCCTCAGCGATTTGTGGGACCTGGGACTGCCCACAGAGGAGCCCCGGTTTTTAGGCCACTCCCCAACAGGGTTTTAGGGAACCTGGGACAGGCCACAGATGATCCCTGGTCTGTAGATGAGTCCCCCCAGGTATTTAAAGACCTGGGACATCCCGAGGATGAGCCGTGCTCTGTACGCCAGTCCCCCTAGGGATGTAGGGAACAAGGGACAGCCCACAGATGAGCTCTGGTATGTACGCCAGTCCCCCCCAGGAATTAAGGGGACCTGGACCATTCCACAGATGAACCCTGGTCTGTAGGCCAGTGCCCCCCAGGGATTTAGGGAACCTGGGGCAGCCCACAGAGGAGCCTTGGTCTGTAGGTCAGTCCCCCCAGGGACTTAGGGAAGCTGGGACATCCCACAGCTAATCCGTCGTTTGTAGGCCAGACCCCCCCCCAGGGGTTTAGGGAACCTGGGATGTCCCACAGTTGAGCCTTGGTCTGTAGGCCCCTCCCACCCTGTGATTTAGAGAACCTGGGACATCCCACAGATGAGCCCTGCTGTGTAGGCCAATCCCCCCTGGGCTTTAGGGAACCTGGGACTTCCCACAGTTGAGCCTTGGTCTGTAGGCCAGTCCCCCACCGCCCCCCCCCCGACATGTAGAGAATCTGGAACATCCAATGGATGAGCCCTGGTCTGCATGCCAGTCACCCTTGGGCAATATAGCAAGGACCCATCCGTACACACACACAAAAATTTATTTGGCTGTAGTGGCTCATGCCTGTAGTCCCAGCTACTTGGGAGGCTTGGGATCGCTCCAGCGTGGAAGTTCAAGGTGGCAGTGATCCGTGTTCGTGCCACTGCACCCCCGCCTGGGTCACAGAGACCCTGTCCAAAACAATAACGGCAAGAAAAAGAGCTACATCTTGGGGTGGCATATTCTAGTCTTCTAGGCTGTCTTCCAGAGTGACTGTGTCCCATTATGCATTCTCCCAGCAATGAATGAGAATTGCTGCCTTGCCTCCAGCAGTGGTTTGTTCTTTTTTGGTTTTCTTTTTTAAAGAGTTTAGTCATTCTAGCAGGTGTGCTCTGGTATCTCATTGCTGTTGTAATCTGCTCTTCCCTGACGATATATGATGCTGAGCATCTTTTTGTATGAATATCTGCCATCTATATATGTTCTTTGGTCACGTGTGTGTTGAGATCTGTACCCCTTTTTAATCGAGGAGTTTGTCTTCTCATTGTTGAGTTTTAAGACATCTTTTTATATGTAGAATGTGAATTGTTTTTCCGGTATGTATTTGGACATATTTCTTATCATTCTGTGGCTTGTCTTTTTATTCTCTGAATTGGGTCTTTCACAGAGGATGGCTAGTGAACGTTATAACAGCCATGGTATTCTTTTTCTGTTGTGGATCAGATTCTTTTTGTTGTTGTGTGTTAAAACCCATCACCAAACCCAAGGCCACGTCAATTTTCTTTTTTGTTTCTTCCCCGAATCTTTAACGTTTTGCATTGCAGTTGAAGTCTGAGGACGGTTTGGAATGAATTTTGATGTCCGTTGTAAAGTTTATAGCTACACTTATTTCATTATATATGTTTTCCCCTTAATAGTTCCCTCCCTCTCCGATTTTCTGAAAGACACAGGACAGTGAGCCCATCTGACTTTCCATTTCCAGATCCTGGCTGGGAAGACGCTGAACTCGGAGTGTCACTGGCTCTCCGGCAAGGCCAGGGGGGCGAGTTCGCCGCCGTCCCCGCCCCGATGAGCAGCGAGGGCTGCAGTGCCGGCGCGGGCCACCAGAGGGCGCAGCGCCCTTCATGTCCCGCGGCGGCTTTGCCCGCGGCGTGAGAGGACGCGGTGCCCCCACGTTAGCGTCGCCCCGCAGGCGCTGCAACCATGCCGCCTGCCGGCCTGGCCTCAGACCCGAAGCGACCGCGACCTCCTCGTCCGCCCTCAGACGCGAGGCCCCGAGGGTGAGTGCGACCTTCCCTTCCGAGCCCCGTGGGCACCGCCTTCCCGTGCGCAGCCGCCTGCTGAGGGGCGGCCGGTCCTCAGAGACCCGGGAGGGGCTCCGTGGGGACATGTGGAAACGGGGCACCCGCACTCTCCACCCCACCGAGGTCCCCCACGCCCAGGACGTGGTGGCCACGGGTGTGACGTCCACGTGGTGGCCTCTCCACCCCAATGGGGAAGCAGCCTCTGAGCTGGACGTGGGTCTGGCTCAGCCTCTGTGAGGGAGTTCGCTGTCCTCTCTGTGTCACTGGCAGGGCGTTCAGGTGGTTGCTCATGAACACAGTTTCCTTACAGCAATTTCGTCCTTCCCGGGAACGTGGCGTCGCCGCGCAAGGTCTTCTGTCTCCCGCATTCAGAGTCTCCGACGTCCTTGCCGTGTGAGGTCTGCTGCTTCACGGTAAGTCCTCCCGTGTGTTTCACCGTGTGTTTGGCAGCAGCCACACGCTCCCAGCTCATCCCCGTTAACCCCAAATCAGGAGTTCCATTTTTTTTTAAATAGTAGCCTTTCTAGTGTGTGTGAGGGGGTGTGTCATTGCCGTTGGAATTTGAATTTCGGACGACCTGTGACCTGGGCGTGAACGCTGAGCAGGTGCAGTTGCTTCTGTCAGGAGGACCTGTGACCCTGGCCGGGACTCTGAGCAGTGACAGTTGGTGGAGTCTGTGAGGACTCCCTGTGACCTGTGACCTTGGTGCAGAGTCTGCACAGGCACAGTTGCTGGTGTCTGTCAGGGAGCGACCAGGAGGAGGGGGCTCCACTCTCAACCATGGGGTGTGCCCCCTTGCACATCCTGGGCCGCTCCCCTGCCCAGGCCGCCTGTAGCGACACAGGACTGTGAGAGGTTGGCACGGGCCTGGGGCTGGGTGCAGGTTGCTCTTGTGAATTCAAGTGAAGTTTGGGGAAGACCCTTCCCTACAAAACAGGAAAGGAGCCCTTCTACCTACAGTTTTGGAGGTTTTGAACGCAACTCACCTCCCTCAGTACAGAACATAGGGTAGATGGAGCCACATTCCCGACGAACGAGCTCAGGGGAGCTCAGAGGAGTGAGACTTTAGGGTGGAAGACAGGAGCCTCTATGTGTCCAGAAATGACTGAGGTACACTGTGTGGGCAGGCAGAGCCAACCCCGGTGTCCTGCCGCCTTCCTCCTGCCTCCCACAGCTCCCGCTGGAACCGCCTCCTGGCCCGCAGCAGCAGCAGGGGCTCCGGCCATCACACACAGGCTCCACACCTGATAACAAGGAAGAGACGGGTAACGGCTGCTCCTCCCTTCCAGGTCAACCCAGGAATTCCAGCGGCCCTCTGCTCATCACTTAGTCCTGTCCCGACCCTGGGATGTGCAGGAACCAGGGAGAAAAAGCCTTCTTAGATGCCCTGCCCAGCGAGATCCTGATCTCTGCCAGAAAAGGAAGAAAGACATGCATTAAGGTAGCCTAAGTGGCTGTCACAGTCTCCCACACATTGGGACTCCTGAGAGAGTCCCCAGAAGATCTGTGGTCTGTAGCCCAGGCACCCTAGGTATTTAGGCAACCTGGGACATCCCACACATGAGCCCCGGTCTGTGGGCCAGGTCTGCCAGGGTGATTTAGGAGACCTGTTACATCCCACAGATGAGCTCTGGTCTGTAGGCCAGTCCCCCCGGGGATTTAGGGAACCTGGGACAGCCCACAGAGGAGCCCTGGTCTGTAGACAGTCCCACAGTGATTTCAGCAACCTGGGCCACCAGACAGAGAAGCTTTGGTGTGTGGACAAGTCACCCCCAGGGATGTAGGGAACCTGGGACATCCCAGAGAGGTGCCCTGGTCGTAGGCCAGGCCCCCAGGGATTGTGGGGACCTGGAATAGCTGTAGTCTGTAGGGTAGTCCCCCAGAGATTTAGGGAACCTGGGACGTCCCTCAGGTGAGTCCTGGTATGTAGCCTAGTCTTCCCCAGGGAGTTTGGGCACTGGACCAGCCCACAGGTGAGCCCTGGTCTGTAAATTAGTCCCCAAGGTATTTGGGCAACTTGGGACATCCCACAGTTGAGCCTTTGTCTGTATGTCAGTGCTCCCCCCCCTCGGCCCCCAGGATTTAGGGAACCTGGGACATCCCACAAATAAGCCCTGGTTTATAGGCCTGTCCTTCCCAGATGTTTAGGGACTCTGGGACGTTCCACAGATGAGCCCTGGGCTGTAGGCCAGTCCCTCCAGGGATTTAGGGCATCTGGGACGTCCCAGGGATGAACCCTGGGGTGTAGACCAGTCCCCCAAGGGATTTAGGGAGCCTGGGACATCCCGCAATGAGCTCTGGTGTGTAGGCCAGTCCCCCCAGGGGGTTAGGGAACCTGGACGGCCCACAGAGGAGCCCTGGTCTGTAGACAGTCCCACAGTGATTTCAGCAACCTGGGCCACCCGACAGAGAAGCTTTGGTGTGTAGACAAGTCACCCCCGGGGATTTAGGGAACCTGGGACATCCCACAGAGGTGCCCTGGTTGTAGGCCAGGCCCCCAGGGATTGTGGGGACCTGGAATAGCTGTAGTCTGTAGGATAGTCCCCCAAGAGATTTAGGGAACCTGGGACATCCCTCAGGTGAGTCCTGGTATGTAGCCTAGTCTTCCCCAGGGAGTTTGGGCACTGGGCCGGCCCACAGGTGGGCCCTGGTCTGTAAAATTAGTCCCCAAGGTATTTGGGCAACTTGGGACATCCCACAGTTGAGCCTTTGTCTGTATGTCAGTCCCCCCTCTCCCCCGTGATTTAGGGAACCTGGGACGTCCCACAAATATGCCCTGGTTTATAGGCCTGTCCTCCCCAGATGTTTAGGGACTCTGGGACATCCCACAGATGAGCCCTGGGCTGTAGGCCAGTCCCCTCAGCGATTTGTGGGACCTGGGACTGCCCACAGAGGAGCCCCGGTTTTTAGGCCACTCCCCAACAGGGTTTTAGGGAACCTGGGACAGGCCACAGATGATCCCTGGTCTGTAGATGAGTCCCCCCAGGTATTTAAAGACCTGGGACATCCCGAGGATGAGCCGTGCTCTGTACGCCAGTCCCCCTAGGGATGTAGGGAACAAGGGACAGCCCACAGATGAGCTCTGGTATGTACGCCAGTCCCCCCCAGGAATTAAGGGGACCTGGACCATTCCACAGATGAACCCTGGTCTGTAGGCCAGTGTCCCCCAGGGATTTAGGGAACCTGGGGCAGCCCACAGAGGAGCCTTGGTCTGTAGGTCAGTCCCCCCAGGGACTTAGGGAAGCTGGGACATCCCACAGCTAATCCGTCGTTTGTAGGCCAGACCCCCCCCCAGGGGTTTAGGGAACCTGGGATGTCCCACAGTTGAGCCTTGGTCTGTAGGCCCCTCCCACCCTGTGATTTAGAGAACCTGGGACATCCCACAGATGAGCCCTGCTGTGTAGGCCAATCCCCCCTGGGCTTTAGGGAACCTGGGACTTCCCACAGTTGAGCCTTGGTCTGTAGGCCAGTCCCCCACCGCCCCTCCCCGACATGTAGAGAATCTGGAACATCCAATGGATGAGCCCTGGTCTGCATGCCAGTCACCCTTGGGCAATATAGCAAGGACCCATCCGTACACACACACAAAAATTTATTTGGCTGTAGTGGCTCATGCCTGTAGTCCCAGCTACTTGGGAGGCTTGGGATCGCTCCAGCGTGGAAGTTCAAGGTGGCAGTGATCCGTGTTCGTGCCACTGCACCCCCGCCTGGGTCACAGAGACCCTGTCCAAAACAATAACGGCAAGAAAAAGAGCTACATCTTGGGGTGGCATATTCTAGTCTTCTAGGCTGTCTTCCAGAGTGACTGTGTCCCATTATGCATTCTCCCAGCAATGAATGAGAATTGCTGCCTTGCCTCCAGCAGTGGTTTGTTCTTTTTTGGTTTTCTTTTTTAAAGAGTTTAGTCATTCTAGCAGGTGTGCTCTGGTATCTCATTGCTGTTGTAATCTGCTCTTCCCTGACGATATATGATGCTGAGCATCTTTTTGTATGAATATCTGCCATCTATATATGTTCTTTGGTCACGTGTGTGTTGAGATCTGTACCCCTTTTTAATCGAGGAGTTTGTCTTCTCATTGTTGAGTTTTAAGACATCTTTTTATATGTAGAATGTGAATTGTTTTTCCGGTATGTATTTGGACATATTTCTTATCATTCTGTGGCTTGTCTTTTTATTCTCTGAATTGGGTCTTTCACAGAGGATGGCTAGTGAACGTTATAACAGCCATGGTATTCTTTTTCTGTTGTGGATCAGATTCTTTTTGTTGTTGTGTGTTAAAACCCATCACCAAACCCAAGGCCACGTCAATTTTCTTTTTTGTTTCTTCCCCGAATCTTTAACGTTTTGCATTGCAGTTGAAGTCTGAGGACGGTTTGGAATGAATTTTGATGTCCGTTGTAAAGTTTATAGCTACACTTATTTCATTATATGTGTTTTCCCCTTAATAGTTCCCTCCCTCTCCGATTTTCTGAAAGACACAGGACAGTGAGCCCATCTGACTTTCCATTTCCAGATCCTGGCTGGGAAGACGCTGAACTCGGAGTGTCACTGGCTCTCCGGCAAGGCCAGGAGGGCGAGTTCGCCGCCGTCCCCGCCCCGATGAGCAGCGAGGGCTGCAGTGCCGGCGCGGGCCACCAGAGGGCGCAGCGCCCTTCATGTCCCGCGGCGGCTTTGCCCGCGGCGTGAGAGGACGCGGTGCCCCCACGTTAGCGTCGCCCCGCAGGCGCTGCAACCATGCCGCCTGCCGGCCTGGCCTCAGACCCGAAGCGACCGCGACCTCCTCGTCCGCCCTCAGACGCGAGGCCCCGAGGGTGAGTGCGACCTTCCCTTCCGAGCCCCGTGGGCACCGCCTTCCCGTGCGCAGCCGCCTGCTGAGGGGCGGCCGGTCCTCAGAGACCCGGGAGGGGCTCCGTGGGGACATGTGGAAACGGGGCACCCGCACTCTCCACCCCACCGAGGTCCCCCACGCCCAGGACGTGGTGGCCACGGGTGTGACGTCCACGCGGTGGCCTCTCCACCCCAATGGGGAAGCAGCCTCTGAGCTGGACGTGGGTCTGGCTCAGCCTCTGTGAGGGAGTTCGCTGTCCTCTCTGTGTCACTGGCAGGGCGTTCAGGTGGTTGCTCATGAACACAGTTTCCTTACAGCAATTTCGTCCTTCCCGGGAACGTGGCGTCGCCGCGCAAGGTCCTCTGTCTCCCGCCTTCAGAGTCTCCGGCGTCCTTGCCGTGTGAGGTCTGCTGCTTCACGGTAAGTCCTCCCGTGTGTTTCACCGTGTGTTTGGCAGCAGCCACACGCTCCCAGCTCATCCCCGTTAACCCCAAATCAGGGCTTCCATTTTTTTTAAATAGTAGCCTTTCTAGTGTGTGTGCGGGGGTGTGTCATTGTCGTTGGAATTTGAATTTCGGACGACCTGTGACCTGGGCGTGGACGCTGAGCAGGTGCAGTTGCTTCTGTCAGGAGGACCTGTGACCCTGGCCGGGACTCTGAGCAGTGACAGTTGGTGGAGTCTGTGAGGACTCCCTGTGACCTGTGACCTTGGTGCAGAGTCTGCACAGGCACAGTTGCTGGTGTCTGTCAGGGAGCGACCAGGAGGAGGGGGCTCCACTCTCAACCATGGGGTGTGCCCCCTTGCACATCCTGGGCCGCTCCCCTGCCCAGGCCGCCTGTAGCGACACAGGACTGTGAGAGGTTGGCACGGGCCTGGGGCTGGGTGCAGGTTGCTCTTGTGAATTCAAGTGAAGTTTGGGGAAGACCCTTCCCTACAAAACAGGAAAGGAGCCCTTGTACCTACAGTTTTGGAGGTTTTGAACGCAACTCACCTCCCTCAGTACAGAACATAGGGTAGATGGAGCCACATTCCCGATGAACGAGCTCAGGGGAGCTCAGAGGAGTGAGACTTTAGGGTGGAAGACAGGAGCCTCTATGTGTCCAGAAATGACTGAGGTACACTGTGTGGGCAGGCAGAGCCAACCCCGGTGTCCTGCCGCCTTCCTCCTGCCTGCCACAGCTCCCGCTGGAACCGCCTCCTGGCCCGCAGCAGCAGCAGGGGCTCCGGCCATCACACACAGGCTCCACACCTGATAACAAGGAAGAGACGGGTAACGGCTGCTCCTCCCTTCCAGGTCAGCCCAGGAATTCCAGCGGCCCTCTGCTCATCACTTAGTCCTGTCCCGACCCTGGGATGTGCAGGAACCAGGGAGAAAAAGCCTTCTTAGATGCCCTGCCCAGCGAGATCCTGATCTCTGCCAGAAAAGGAAGAAAGACATGCATTAAGGTAGCCTAAGTGGCTGTCACAGTCTCCCACACATTGGGACTCCTGGGAGAGTCCCCAGAAGATCTGTGGTCTGTAGCCCAGGCACCCTAGGTATTTAGGCAACCTGGGACATCCCACACATGAGCCCCGGTCTGTGGGCCAGGTCTGCCAGGGTGATTTAGGAGACCTGTTACATCCCACAGATGAGCTCTGGTCTGTAGGCCAGTCCCCCCGGGGATTTAGGGAACCTGGGACAGCCCACAGAGGAGCCCTGGTCTGTAGACAGTCCCACAGTGATTTCAGCAACCTGGGCCACCCGACAGAGAAGCTTTGGTGTGTGGACAAGTCACCCCCAGGGATGTAGGGAACCTGGGACATCCCAGAGAGGTGCCCTGGTCGTAGGCCAGGCCCCCAGGGATTGTGGGGACCTGGAATAGCTGTAGTCTGTAGGGTAGTCCCCCAGAGATTTAGGGAACCTGGGACGTCCCTCAGGTGAGTCCTGGTATGTAGCCTAGTCTTCCCCAGGGAGTTTGGGCACTGGACCAGCCCACAGGTGAGCCCTGGTCTGTAAATTAGTCCCCAAGGTATTTGGGCAACTTGGGACATCCCACAGTTGAGCCTTTGTCTGTATGTCAGTGCTCCCCCCCCTCGGCCCCCGGGATTTAGGGAACCTGGGACATCCCACAAATAAGCCCTGGTTTATAGGCCTGTCCTTCCCAGATGTTTAGGGACTCTGGGACGTTCCACAGATGAGCCCTGGGCTGTAGGCCAGTCCCTCCAGGGATTTAGGGCATCTGGGACGTCCCAGGGATGAACCCTGGGGTGTAGACCAGTCCCCCAAGGGATTTAGGGAGCCTGGGACATCCCGCAATGAGCTCTGGTGTGTAGGCCAGTCCCCCCAGGGGGTTAGGGAACCTGGACGGCCCACAGAGGAGCCCTGGTCTGTAGACAGTCCCACAGTGATTTCAGCAACCTGGGCCACCCGACAGAGAAGCTTTGGTGTGTAGACAAGTCACCCCCGGGGATTTAGGGAACCTGGGACATCCCACAGAGGTGCCCTGGTTGTAGGCCAGGCCCCCAGGGATTGTGGGGACCTGGAATAGCTGTAGTCTGTAGGATAGTCCCCCAAGAGATTTAGGGAACCTGGGACATCCCTCAGGTGAGTCCTGGTATGTAGCCTAGTCTTCCCCAGGGAGTTTGGGCACTGGGCCGGCCCACAGGTGGGCCCTGGTCTGTAAAATTAGTCCCCAAGGTATTTGGGCAACTTGGGACATCCCACAGTTGAGCCTTTGTCTGTATGTCAGTCCCCCCTCTCCCCCGTGATTTAGGGAACCTGGGACGTCCCACAAATATGCCCTGGTTTATAGGCCTGTCCTCCCCAGATGTTTAGGGACACTGGGACATCCCACAGATGAGCCCTGGGCTGTAGGCCAGTCCCCTCAGCGATTTGTGGGACCTGGGACTGCCCACAGAGGAGCCCCGGTTTTTAGGCCACTCCCCAACAGGGTTTTAGGGAACCTGGGACAGGCCACAGATGATCCCTGGTCTGTAGATGAGTCCCCCCAGGTATTTAAAGACCTGGGACATCCCGAGGATGAGCCGTGCTCTGTACGCCAGTCCCCCTAGGGATGTAGGGAACAAGGGACAGCCCACAGATGAGCTCTGGTATGTACGCCAGTCCCCCCCAGGAATTAAGGGGACCTGGACCATTCCACAGATGAACCCTGGTCTGTAGGCCAGTGCCCCCCAGGGATTTAGGGAACCTGGGGCAGCCCACAGAGGAGCCTTGGTCTGTAGGTCAGTCCCCCCAGGGACTTAGGGAAGCTGGGACATCCCACAGCTAATCCGTCGTTTGTAGGCCAGACCCCCCCCCCAGGGGTTTAGGGAACCTGGGATGTCCCACAGTTGAGCCTTGGTCTGTAGGCCCCTCCCAACCTGTGATTTAGAGAACCTGGGACATCCCACAGATGAGCCCTGCTGTGTAGGCCAATCCCCCCTGGGCTTTAGGGAACCTGGGACTTCCCACAGTTGAGCCTTGGTCTGTAGGCCAGTCCCCCACCGCCCCCCCCCGACTTGTAGAGAATCTGGAACATCCAATGGATGAGCCCTGGTCTGCATGCCAGTCACCCTTGGGCAATATAGCAAGGACCCATCCGTACACACACACAAAAATTTATTTGGCTGTAGTGGCTCATGCCTGTAGTCCCAGCTACTTGGGAGGCTTGGGATCGCTCCAGCGTGGAAGTTCAAGGTGGCAGTGATCCGTGTTCGTGCCACTGCACCCCCGCCTGGGTCACAGAGACCCTGTCCAAAACAATAACGGCAAGAAAAAGAGCTACATCTTGGGGTGGCATATTCTAGTCTTCTAGGCTGTCTTCCAGAGTGACTGTGTCCCATTATGCATTCTCCCAGCAATGAATGAGAATTGCTGCCTTGCCTCCAGCAGTGGTTTGTTCTTTTTTGGTTTTCTTTTTTAAAGAGTTTAGTCATTCTAGCAGGTGTGCTCTGGTATCTCATTGCTGTTGTAATCTGCTCTTCCCTAACGATATATGATGCTGAGCATCTTTTTGTATGAATATCTGCCATCTATATATGTTCTTTGGTCACGTGTGTGTTGAGATCTGTACCCCTTTTTAATCGAGGAGTTTGTCTTCTCATTGTTGAGTTTTAAGACATCTTTTTATATGTAGAATGTGAATTGTTTTTCCGGTATGTATTTGGACATATTTCTTATCATTCTGTGGCTTGTCTTTTTATTCTCTGAATTGGGTCTTTCACAGAGGATGGCTAGTGAACGTTATAACAGCCATGGTATTCTTTTTCTGTTGTGGATCAGATTCTTTTTGTTGTTGTGTGTTAAAACCCATCACCAAACCCAAGGCCACGTCAATTTTCTTTTTTGTTTCTTCCCCGAATCTTTAACGTTTTGCATTGCAGTTGAAGTCTGAGGACGGTTTGGAATGAATTTTGATGTCCGTTGTAAAGTTTATAGCTACACTTATTTCATTATATATGTTTTCCCCTTAATAGTTCCCTCCCTCCCCGATTTTCTGAAAGACACAGGACAGTGAGCGCATCTGACTTTCCATTTCCAGATCCTGGCTGGGAAGACGCTGAACTCGGAGTGTCACTGGCTCTCAGGCAAGGCCAGGGGGGCGACTTCGCCGCCCTCTCCGCCCCGATGAGCAGCGAGGGCTGCAGTGCCGGCGCGGGCCACCAGAGGGCGCAGCGCCCTTCATGTCCCGCGGCGGCTTTGCCCGCGGCGTGAGAGGACGCGGTGCCCCCACGTTAGCGTCGCCCCGCAGGCGCTGCAACCATGCCGCCTGCCGGCCTGGCCTCAGACCCGAAGCGACCGCGACCTCCTCGTCCGCCCTCAGACGCGAGGCCCTGAGGGTGAGTGCGACCTTCCCTTCCGAGCCCCGTGGGCACCGCCTTCCCGTGCGCAGCCGCCTGCTGAGGGGCGGCCGGTCCTCAGAGACCCGGGAGGGGCTCCGTGGGGACATGTGGAAACGGGGCACCCGCACTGTCCACCCCACCGAGGTCCCCCACGCCCAGGACGTGGTGGCCACGGGTGTGACGTCCACGCGGTGGCCTCTCCACCCCAATGGGGTAGCAGCCTCTGAGCTGGACGCGGGTCTGGCTCAGCCTCTGTGAGGGAGTTCGCTGTCCTCTCTGTGTCACTGGCAGGGCGTTCAGGTGGTTGCTCATGAACACAGTTTCCTTACAGCAATTTCGTCCTTCCCGGGAACGTGGCGTCGCCGCGCAAGGTCCTCTGTCTCCCGCCTTCAGAGTCTCCGGCGTCCTTGCCGTGTGAGGTCTGCTGCTTCACGGTAAGTCCTCCCGTGTGTTTCACCGTGTGTTTGGCAGCAGCCACACGCTCCCAGCTCATCCCCGTTAACCCCAAATCAGGGTTTCCATTTTTTTTAAATAGTAGCCTTTCTAGTGTGTGTGAGGGGGTGTGTCATTGCCGTTGGAATTTGAATTTCGGACGACCTGTGACCTGGGCGTGGACGCTGAGCAGGTGCAGTTGCTTCTGTCAGGAGGACCTGTGACCCTGGCCGGGACTCTGAGCAGTGACAGTTGGTGCAGTCTGTGAGGACTCCCTGTGACCTGTGACCTTGGTGCAGAGTCTGCACAGGCACAGTTGCTGGTGTCTGTCAGGGAGCGACCAGGAGGAGGGGGCTCCACTCTCAACCATGGGGTGTGCCCCCTTGCACATCCTGGGCCGCTCCCCTGCCCAGGCCGCCTGTAGCGACACAGGACTGTGAGAGGTTGGCACGGGCCTGGGGCTGGGTGCAGGTTGCTCTTGTGAATTCAAGTGAAGTTTGGGGAAGACCCTTCCCTACAAAACAGGAAAGGAGCCCTTGTACCTACAGTTTTGGAGGTTTTGAACGCAACTCACCTCCCTCAGTACAGAACATAGGGTAGATGGAGCCACATTCCCGACGAACGAGCTCAGGGGAGCTCAGAGGAGTGAGACTTTAGGGTGGAAGACAGGAGCCTCTATGTGTCCAGAAATGACTGAGGTACACTGTGTGGGCAGGCAGAGCCAACCCCGGTGTCCTGCCGCCTTCCTCCTGCCTGCCACAGCTCCCGCTGGAACCGCCTCCTGGCCCGCAGCAGCAGCAGGGGCTCCGGCCATCACACACAGGCTCCACACCTGATAACAAGGAAGAGACGGGTAACGGCTGCTCCTCCCTTCCAGGTCAGCCCAGGAATTCCAGCGGCCCTCTGCTCATCACTTAGTCCTGTCCCGACCCTGGGATGTGCAGGAACCAGGGAGAAAAAGCCTTCTTAGATGCCCTGCCCAGCGAGATCCTGATCTCTGCCAGAAAAGGAAGAAAGACATGCATTAAGGTAGCCTAAGTGGCTGTCACAGTCTCCCACACATTGGGACTCCTGGGAGAGTCCCCAGAAGATCTGTGGTCTGTAGCCCAGGCACCCTAGGTATTTAGGCAACCTGGGACATCCCACACATGAGCCCCGGTCTGTGGGCCAGGTCTGCCAGGGTGATTTAGGAGACCTGTTACATCCCACAGATGAGCTCTGGTCTGTAGGCCAGTCCCCCCGGGGATTTAGGGAACCTGGGACAGCCCACAGAGGAGCCCTGGTCTGTAGACAGTCCCACAGTGATTTCAGCAACCTGGGCCACCCGACAGAGAAGCTTTGGTGTGTGGACAAGTCACCCCCAGGGATGTAGGGAACCTGGGACATCCCAGAGAGGTGCCCTGGTCGTAGGCCAGGCCCCCAGGGATTGTGGGGACCTGGAATAGCTGTAGTCTGTAGGGTAGTCCCCCAGAGATTTAGGGAACCTGGGACGTCCCTCAGGTGAGTCCTGGTATGTAGCCTAGTCTTCCCCAGGGAGTTTGGGCACTGGACCAGCCCACAGGTGAGCCCTGGTCTGTAAATTAGTCCCCAAGGTATTTGGGCAACTTGGGACATCCCACAGTTGAGCCTTTGTCTGTATGTCAGTGCTCCCCCCCCTCGGCCCCCGGGATTTAGGGAACCTGGGACATCCCACAAATAAGCCCTGGTTTATAGGCCTGTCCTTCCCAGATGTTTAGGGACTCTGGGACGTTCCACAGATGAGCCCTGGGCTGTAGGCCAGTCCCTCCAGGGATTTAGGGCATCTGGGACGTCCCAGGGATGAACCCTGGGGTGTAGACCAGTCCCCCAAGGGATTTAGGGAGCCTGGGACATCCCGCAATGAGCTCTGGTGTGTAGGCCAGTCCCCCCAGGGGGTTAGGGAACCTGGACGGCCCACAGAGGAGCCCTGGTCTGTAGACAGTCCCACAGTGATTTCAGCAACCTGGGCCACCCGACAGAGAAGCTTTGGTGTGTAGACAAGTCACCCCCGGGGATTTAGGGAACCTGGGACATCCCACAGAGGTGCCCTGGTTGTAGGCCAGGCCCCCAGGGATTGTGGGGACCTGGAATAGCTGTAGTCTGTAGGATAGTCCCCCAAGAGATTTAGGGAACCTGGGACATCCCTCAGGTGAGTCCTGGTATGTAGCCTAGTCTTCCCCAGGGAGTTTGGGCACTGGGCCGGCCCACAGGTGGGCCCTGGTCTGTAAAATTAGTCCCCAAGGTATTTGGGCAACTTGGGACATCCCACAGTTGAGCCTTTGTCTGTATGTCAGTCCCCCCTCTCCCCCGTGATTTAGGGAACCTGGGACGTCCCACAAATATGCCCTGGTTTATAGGCCTGTCCTCCCCAGATGTTTAGGGACTCTGGGACATCCCACAGATGAGCCCTGGGCTGTAGGCCAGTCCCCTCAGCGATTTGTGGGACCTGGGACTGCCCACAGAGGAGCCCCGGTTTTTAGGCCACTCCCCAACAGGGTTTTAGGGAACCTGGGACAGGCCACAGATGATCCCTGGTCTGTAGATGAGTCCCCCCAGGTATTTAAAGACCTGGGACATCCCGAGGATGAGCCGTGCTCTGTACGCCAGTCCCCCTAGGGATGTAGGGAACAAGGGACAGCCCACAGATGAGCTCTGGTATGTACGCCAGTCCCCCCCAGGAATTAAGGGGACCTGGACCATTCCACAGATGAACCCTGGTCTGTAGGCCAGTGTCCCCCAGGGATTTAGGGAACCTGGGGCAGCCCACAGAGGAGCCTTGGTCTGTAGGTCAGTCCCCCCAGGGACTTAGGGAAGCTGGGACATCCCACAGCTAATCCGTCGTTTGTAGGCCAGACCCCCCCCCAGGGGTTTAGGGAACCTGGGATGTCCCACAGTTGAGCCTTGGTCTGTAGGCCCCTCCCAACCTGTGATTTAGAGAACCTGGGACATCCCACAGATGAGCCCTGCTGTGTAGGCCAATCCCCCCTGGGCTTTAGGGAACCTGGGACTTCCCACAGTTGAGCCTTGGTCTGTAGGCCAGTCCCCCACCGCCCCCCCCGACATGTAGAGAATCTGGAACATCCAATGGATGAGCCCTGGTCTGCATGCCAGTCACCCTTGGGCAATATAGCAAGGACCCATCCGTACACACACACAAAACTTTATTTGGCTGTAGTGGCTCATGCCTGTAGTCCCAGCTACTTGGGAGGCTTGGGATCGCTCCAGCGTGGAAGTTCAAGGTGGCAGTGATCCGTGTTCGTGCCACTGCACCCCCGCCTGGGTCACAGAGACCCTGTCCAAAACAATAACGGCAAGAAAAAGAGCTACATCTTGGGGTGGCATATTCTAGTCTTCTAGGCTGTCTTCCAGAGTGACTGTGTCCCATTATGCATTCTCCCAGCAATGAATGAGAATTGCTGCCTTGCCTCCAGCAGTGGTTTGTTCTTTTTTGGTTTTCTTTTTTAAAGAGTTTAGTCATTCTAGCAGGTGTGCTCTGGTATCTCATTGCTGTTGTAATCTGCTCTTCCCTGACGATATATGATGCTGAGCATCTTTTTGTATGAATATCTGCCATCTATATATGTTCTTTGGTCACGTGTGTGTTGAGATCTGTACCCCTTTTTAATCGAGGAGTTTGTCTTCTCATTGTTGAGTTTTAAGACATCTTTTTATATGTAGAATGTGAATTGTTTTTCCACTATGTATTTGGACATATTTCTTATCATTCTGTGGCTTGTCTTTTTATTCTCTGAATTGGGTCTTTCACAGAGGATGGCTAGTGAACGTTATAACAGCCATGGTATTCTTTTTCTGTTGTGGATCAGATTCTTTTTGTTGTTGTGTGTTAAAACCCATCACCAAACCCAAGGCCACGTCAATTTTCTTTTTTGTTTCTTCCCCGAATCTTTAACGTTTTGCATTGCAGTTGAAGTCTGAGGACGGTTTGGAATGAATTTTGATGTCCGTTGTAAAGTTTATAGCTACACTTATTTCATTATATATGTTTTCCCCTTAATAGTTCCCTCCCTCTCCGATTTTCTGAAAGACACAGGACAGTGAGCCCATCTGACTTTCCATTTCCAGATCCTGGCTGGGAAGACGCTGAACTCGGAGTGTCACTGGCTCTCCGGCAAGGCCAGGAGGGCGAGTTCGCCGCCGTCCCCGCCCCGATGAGCAGCGAGGGCTGCAGTGCCGGCGCGGGCCACCAGAGGGCGCAGCGCCCTTCATGTCCCGCGGCGGCTTTGCCCGCGGCGTGAGAGGACGCGGTGCCCCCACGTTAGCGTCGCCCCGCAGGCGCTGCAACCATGCTGCCTGCCGGCCTGGCCTCAGACCCGAAGCGACCGCGACCTCCTCGTCCGCCCTCAGACGCGAGGCCCCGAGGGTGAGTGCGACCTTCCCTTCCGAGCCCCGTGGGCACCGCCTTCCCGTGCGCAGCCGCCTGCTGAGGGGCGGCCGGTCCTCAGAGACCCGGGAGGGGCTCCGTGGGGACATGTGGAAACGGGGCCCCCGCACTCTCCACCCCACCGAGGTCCCCCACGCCCAGGACGTGGTGGCCACGGGTGTGACGTCCACGCGGTGGCCTCTCCACCCCAATGGGGAAGCAGCCTCTGAGCTGGACGTGGAGCTGGCTCAGCCTCTGTGAGGGAGTTCGCTGTCCTCTCTGTGTCACTGGCAGGGCGTTCAGGTGGTTGCTCATGAACACAGTTTCCTTACAGCAATTTCGTCCTTCCCGGGAACGTGGCGTCGCCGCGCAAGGTCCTCTGTCTCCCGCATTCAGAGTCTCCGGCGTCCTTGCCGTGTGAGGTCTGCTGCTTCACGGTAAGTCCTCCCGTGTGTTTCACCGTGTGTTTGGCAGCAGCCACACGCTCCCAGCTCATCCCCGTTAACCCCAAATCAGGGCTTCCATTTTTTTTTAAATAGTAGCCTTTCTAGTGTGTGTGAGGGGGTGTGTCATTGCCGTTGGAATTTGAATTTCGGACGACCTGTGACCTGGGCGTGGACGCTGAGCAGGTGCAGTTGCTTCTGTCAGGAGGACCTGTGACCCTGGCCGGGACTCTGAGCAGTGACAGTTGGTGGAGTCTGTGAGGACTCCCTGTGACCTGCGACCTTGGTGCAGAGTCCGCACAGGCACAGTTGCTGGTGTCTGTCAGGGAGTGACCAGGAGGAGGGGGCCCCACTCTCAACCATGGGGTGTGCCCCCTTGCACATCCTGGGCCGCTCCCCTGCCCAGGCCGCCTGTAGCGACACAGGACTGTGAGAGGTTGGCACGGGCCTGGGGCTGGGTGCAGGTTGCTCTTGTGAATTCAAGTGAAGTTTGGGGAAGACCCTTCCCTACAAAACAGGAAAGGAGCCCTTCTACCTACAGTTTTGGAGGTTTTGAACGCAACTCACCTCCCTCAGTACAGAACATAGGGTAGATGGAGCCACATTCCCGACGAACGAGCTCAGGGGAGCTCAGAGGAGTGAGACTTTAGGGTGGAAGACAGGAGCCTCTATGTGTCCAGAAATGACTGAGGTACACTGTGTGGGCAGGCAGAGCCAACCCCGGTGTCCTGCCGCCTTCCTCCTGCCTGCCACAGCTCCCGCTGGAACCGCCTCCTGGCCCACAGCAGCAGCAGGGGCTCCGGCCATCACACACAGGCTCCACACCTGATAACAAGGAAGAGACGGGTAACGGCTGCTCCTCCCTTCCAGGTCAGCCCAGGAATTCCAGCGGCCCTCTGCTCATCACTTAGTCCTGTCCCGACCCTGGGATGTGCAGGAACCAGGGAGAAAAAGCCTTCTTAGATGCCCTGCCCAGCGAGATCCTGATCTCTGCCAGAAAAGGAAGAAAGACATGCATTAAGGTAGCCTAAGTGGCTGTCACAGTCTCCCACACATTGGGACTCCTGGGAGAGTCCCCAGAAGATCTGTGGTCTGTAGCCCAGGCACCCTAGGTATTTAGGCAACCTGGGACATCCCACACATGAGCCCCGGTCTGTGGGCCAGGTCTGCCAGGGTGATTTAGGAGACCTGTTACATCCCACAGATGAGCTCTGGTCTGTAGGCCAGTCCCCCCGGGGATTTAGGGAACCTGGGACAGCCCACAGAGGAGCCCTGGTCTGTAGACAGTCCCACAGTGATTTCAGCAACCTGGGCCACCCGACAGAGAAGCTTTGGTGTGTGGACAAGTCACCCCCAGGGATGTAGGGAACCTGGGACATCCCAGAGAGGTGCCCTGGTCGTAGGCCAGGCCCCCAGGGATTGTGGGGACCTGGAATAGCTGTAGTCTGTAGGGTAGTCCCCCAGAGATTTAGGGAACCTGGGACGTCCCTCAGGTGAGTCCTGGTATGTAGCCTAGTCTTCCCCAGGGAGTTTGGGCACTGGACCAGCCCACAGGTGAGCCCTGGTCTGTAAATTAGTCCCCAAGGTATTTGGGCAACTTGGGACATCCCACAGTTGAGCCTTTGTCTGTATGTCAGTGCTCCCCCCCCTCGGCCCCCAGGATTTAGGGAACCTGGGACATCCCACAAATAAGCCCTGGTTTATAGGCCTGTCCTTCCCAGATGTTTAGGGACTCTGGGACGTTCCACAGATGAGCCCTGGGCTGTAGGCCAGTCCCTCCAGGGATTTAGGGCATCTGGGACGTCCCACAGATGAACCCTGGGGTGTAGACCAGTCCCCCAAGGGATTTAGGGAGCCTGGGACATCCCGCAATGAGCTCTGGTGTGTAGGCCAGTCCCCCCAGGGGGTTAGGGAACCTGGACGGCCCACAGAGGAGCCCTGGTCTGTAGACAGTCCCACAGTGATTTCAGCAACCTGGGCCACCCGACAGAGAAGCTTTGGTGTGTAGACAAGTCACCCCCGGGGATTTAGGGAACCTGGGACATCCCACAGAGGTGCCCTGGTTGTAGGCCAGGCCCCCAGGGATTGTGGGGACCTGGAATAGCTGTAGTCTGTAGGATAGTCCCCCAAGAGATTTAGGGAACCTGGGACATCCCTCAGGTGAGTCCTGGTATGTAGCCTAGTCTTCCCCAGGGAGTTTGGGCACTGGGCCGGCCCACAGGTGGGCCCTGGTCTGTAAAATTAGTCCCCAAGGTATTTGGGCAACTTGGGACATCCCACAGTTGAGCCTTTGTCTGTATGTCAGTCCCCCCTCTCCCCCGTGATTTAGGGAACCTGGGACGTCCCACAAATATGCCCTGGTTTATAGGCCTGTCCTCCCCAGATGTTTAGGGACTCTGGGACATCCCACAGATGAGCCCTGGGCTGTAGGCCAGTCCCCTCAGCGATTTGTGGGACCTGGGACTGCCCACAGAGGAGCCCCGGTTTTTAGGCCACTCCCCAACAGGGTTTTAGGGAACCTGGGACAGGCCACAGATGATCCCTGGTCTGTAGATGAGTCCCCCCAGGTATTTAAAGACCTGGGACATCCCGAGGATGAGCCGTGCTCTGTACGCCAGTCCCCCTAGGGATGTAGGGAACAAGGGACAGCCCACAGATGAGCTCTGGTATGTACGCCAGTCCCCCCCAGGAATTAAGGGGACCTGGACCATTCCACAGATGAACCCTGGTCTGTAGGCCAGTGCCCCCCAGGGATTTAGGGAACCTGGGGCAGCCCACAGAGGAGCCTTGGTCTGTAGGTCAGTCCCCCCAGGGACTTAGGGAAGCTGGGACATCCCACAGCTAATCCGTCGTTTGTAGGCCAGACCCCCCCCCCAGGGGTTTAGGGAACCTGGGATGTACCACAGTTGAGCCTTGGTCTGTAGGCCCCTCCCAACCTGTGATTTAGAGAACCTGGGACATCCCACAGATGAGCCCTGCTGTGTAGGCCAATCCCCCCTGGGCTTTAGGGAACCTGGGACTTCCCACAGTTGAGCCTTGGTCTGTAGGCCAGTCCCCCACCGCCCCCCCCGACATGTAGAGAATCTGGAACATCCAATGGATGAGCCCTGGTCTGCATGCCAGTCACCCTTGGGCAATATAGCAAGGACCCATCCGTACACACACACAAAAATTTATTTGGCTGTAGTGGCTCATGCCTGTAGTCCCAGCTACTTGGGAGGCTTGGGATCGCTCCAGCGTGGAAGTTCAAGGTGGCAGTGATCCGTGTTCGTGCCACTGCACCCCCGCCTGGGTCACAGAGACCCTGTCCAAAACAATAACGGCAAGAAAAAGAGCTACATCTTGGGGTGGCATATTCTAGTCTTCTAGGCTGTCTTCCAGAGTGACTGTGTCCCATTATGCATTCTCCCAGCAATGAATGAGAATTGCTGCCTTGCCTCCAGCAGTGGTTTGTTCTTTTTTGGTTTTCTTTTTTAAAGAGTTTAGTCATTCTAGCAGGTGTGCTCTGGTATCTCATTGCTGTTGTAATCTGCTCTTCCCTGACGATATATGATGCTGAGCATCTTTTTGTATGAATATCTGCCATCTATATATGTTCTTTGGTCACGTGTGTGTTGAGATCTGTACCCCTTTTTAATCGAGGAGTTTGTCTTCTCATTGTTGAGTTTTAAGACATCTTTTTATATGTAGAATGTGAATTGTTTTTCCGGTATGTATTTGGACATATTTCTTATCATTCTGTGGCTTGTCTTTTTATTCTCTGAATTGGGTCTTTCACAGAGGATGGCTAGTGAACGTTATAACAGCCATGGTATTCTTTTTCTGTTGTGGATCAGATTCTTTTTGTTGTTGTGTGTTAAAACCCATCACCAAACCCAAGGCCACGTCAATTTTCTTTTTTGTTTCTTCCCCGAATCTTTAACGTTTTGCATTGCAGTTGAAGTCTGAGGACGGTTTGGAATGAATTTTGATGTCCGTTGTAAAGTTTATAGCTACACTTATTTCATTATATGTGTTTTCCCCTTAATAGTTCCCTCCCTCTCCGATTTTCTGAAAGACACAGGACAGTGAGCCCATCTGACTTTCCATTTCCAGATCCTGGCTGGGAAGACGCTGAACTCGGAGTGTCACTGGCTCTCCGGCAAGGCCAGGAGGGCGAGTTCGCCGCCGTCCCCGCCCCGATGAGCAGCGAGGGCTGCAGTGCCGGCGCGGGCCACCAGAGGGCGCAGCGCCCTTCATGTCCCGCGGCGGCTTTGCCCGCGGCGTGAGAGGACGCGGTGCCCCCACGTTAGCGTCGCCCCGCAGGCGCTGCAACCATGCCGCCTGCCGGCCTGGCCTCAGACCCGAAGCGACCGCGACCTCCTCGTCCGCCCTCAGACGCGAGGCCCCGAGGGTGAGTGCGACCTTCCCTTCCGAGCCCCGTGGGCACCGCCTTCCCGTGCGCAGCCGCCTGCTGAGGGGCGGCCGGTCCTCAGAGACCCGGGAGGGGCTCCGTGGGGACATGTGGAAACGGGGCACCCGCACTCTCCACCCCACCGAGGTCCCCCACGCCCAGGACGTGGTGGCCACGGGTGTGACGTCCACGCGGTGGCCTCTCCACCCCAATGGGGAAGCAGCCTCTGAGCTGGACGTGGGTCTGGCTCAGCCTCTGTGAGGGAGTTCGCTGTCCTCTCTGTGTCACTGGCAGGGCGTTCAGGTGGTTGCTCATGAACACAGTTTCCTTACAGCAATTTCGTCCTTCCCGGGAACGTGGCGTCGCCGCGCAAGGTCCTCTGTCTCCCGCCTTCAGAGTCTCCGGCGTCCTTGCCGTGTGAGGTCTGCTGCTTCACGGTAAGTCCTCCCGTGTGTTTCACCGTGTGTTTGGCAGCAGCCACACGCTCCCAGCTCATCCCCGTTAACCCCAAATCAGGGCTTCCATTTTTTTTAAATAGTAGCCTTTCTAGTGTGTGTGCGGGGGTGTGTCATTGTCGTTGGAATTTGAATTTCGGACGACCTGTGACCTGGGCGTGGACGCTGAGCAGGTGCAGTTGCTTCTGTCAGGAGGACCTGTGACCCTGGCCGGGACTCTGAGCAGTGACAGTTGGTGGAGTCTGTGAGGACTCCCTGTGACCTGTGACCTTGGTGCAGAGTCTGCACAGGCACAGTTGCTGGTGTCTGTCAGGGAGCGACCAGGAGGAGGGGGCTCCACTCTCAACCATGGGGTGTGCCCCCTTGCACATCCTGGGCCGCTCCCCTGCCCAGGCCGCCTGTAGCGACACAGGACTGTGAGAGGTTGGCACGGGCCTGGGGCTGGGTGCAGGTTGCTCTTGTGAATTCAAGTGAAGTTTGGGGAAGACCCTTCCCTACAAAACAGGAAAGGAGCCCTTGTACCTACAGTTTTGGAGGTTTTGAACGCAACTCACCTCCCTCAGTACAGAACATAGGGTAGATGGAGCCACATTCCCGATGAACGAGCTCAGGGGAGCTCAGAGGAGTGAGACTTTAGGGTGGAAGACAGGAGCCTCTATGTGTCCAGAAATGACTGAGGTACACTGTGTGGGCAGGCAGAGCCAACCCCGGTGTCCTGCCGCCTTCCTCCTGCCTGCCACAGCTCCCGCTGGAACCGCCTCCTGGCCCGCAGCAGCAGCAGGGGCTCCGGCCATCACACACAGGCTCCACACCTGATAACAAGGAAGAGACGGGTAACGGCTGCTCCTCCCTTCCAGGTCAGCCCAGGAATTCCAGCGGCCCTCTGCTCATCACTTAGTCCTGTCCCGACCCTGGGATGTGCAGGAACCAGGGAGAAAAAGCCTTCTTAGATGCCCTGCCCAGCGAGATCCTGATCTCTGCCAGAAAAGGAAGAAAGACATGCATTAAGGTAGCCTAAGTGGCTGTCACAGTCTCCCACACATTGGGACTCCTGGGAGAGTCCCCAGAAGATCTGTGGTCTGTAGCCCAGGCACCCTAGGTATTTAGGCAACCTGGGACATCCCACACATGAGCCCCGGTCTGTGGGCCAGGTCTGCCAGGGTGATTTAGGAGACCTGTTACATCCCACAGATGAGCTCTGGTCTGTAGGCCAGTCCCCCCGGGGATTTAGGGAACCTGGGACAGCCCACAGAGGAGCCCTGGTCTGTAGACAGTCCCACAGTGATTTCAGCAACCTGGGCCACCCGACAGAGAAGCTTTGGTGTGTGGACAAGTCACCCCCAGGGATGTAGGGAACCTGGGACATCCCAGAGAGGTGCCCTGGTCGTAGGCCAGGCCCCCAGGGATTGTGGGGACCTGGAATAGCTGTAGTCTGTAGGGTAGTCCCCCAGAGATTTAGGGAACCTGGGACGTCCCTCAGGTGAGTCCTGGTATGTAGCCTAGTCTTCCCCAGGGAGTTTGGGCACTGGACCAGCCCACAGGTGAGCCCTGGTCTGTAAATTAGTCCCCAAGGTATTTGGGCAACTTGGGACATCCCACAGTTGAGCCTTTGTCTGTATGTCAGTGCTCCCCCCCCTCGGCCCCCGGGATTTAGGGAACCTGGGACATCCCACAAATAAGCCCTGGTTTATAGGCCTGTCCTTCCCAGATGTTTAGGGACTCTGGGACGTTCCACAGATGAGCCCTGGGCTGTAGGCCAGTCCCTCCAGGGATTTAGGGCATCTGGGACGTCCCAGGGATGAACCCTGGGGTGTAGACCAGTCCCCCAAGGGATTTAGGGAGCCTGGGACATCCCGCAATGAGCTCTGGTGTGTAGGCCAGTCCCCCCAGGGGGTTAGGGAACCTGGACGGCCCACAGAGGAGCCCTGGTCTGTAGACAGTCCCACAGTGATTTCAGCAACCTGGGCCACCCGACAGAGAAGCTTTGGTGTGTAGACAAGTCACCCCCGGGGATTTAGGGAACCTGGGACATCCCACAGAGGTGCCCTGGTTGTAGGCCAGGCCCCCAGGGATTGTGGGGACCTGGAATAGCTGTAGTCTGTAGGATAGTCCCCCAAGAGATTTAGGGAACCTGGGACATCCCTCAGGTGAGTCCTGGTATGTAGCCTAGTCTTCCCCAGGGAGTTTGGGCACTGGGCCGGCCCACAGGTGGGCCCTGGTCTGTAAAATTAGTCCCCAAGGTATTTGGGCAACTTGGGACATCCCACAGTTGAGCCTTTGTCTGTATGTCAGTCCCCCCTCTCCCCCGTGATTTAGGGAACCTGGGACGTCCCACAAATATGCCCTGGTTTATAGGCCTGTCCTCCCCAGATGTTTAGGGACACTGGGACATCCCACAGATGAGCCCTGGGCTGTAGGCCAGTCCCCTCAGCGATTTGTGGGACCTGGGACTGCCCACAGAGGAGCCCCGGTTTTTAGGCCACTCCCCAACAGGGTTTTAGGGAACCTGGGACAGGCCACAGATGATCCCTGGTCTGTAGATGAGTCCCCCCAGGTATTTAAAGACCTGGGACATCCCGAGGATGAGCCGTGCTCTGTACGCCAGTCCCCCTAGGGATGTAGGGAACAAGGGACAGCCCACAGATGAGCTCTGGTATGTACGCCAGTCCCCCCCAGGAATTAAGGGGACCTGGACCATTCCACAGATGAACCCTGGTCTGTAGGCCAGTGCCCCCCAGGGATTTAGGGAACCTGGGGCAGCCCACAGAGGAGCCTTGGTCTGTAGGTCAGTCCCCCCAGGGACTTAGGGAAGCTGGGACATCCCACAGCTAATCCGTCGTTTGTAGGCCAGACCCCCCCCCCAGGGGTTTAGGGAACCTGGGATGTCCCACAGTTGAGCCTTGGTCTGTAGGCCCCTCCCAACCTGTGATTTAGAGAACCTGGGACATCCCACAGATGAGCCCTGCTGTGTAGGCCAATCCCCCCTGGGCTTTAGGGAACCTGGGACTTCCCACAGTTGAGCCTTGGTCTGTAGGCCAGTCCCCCACCGCCCCCCCCCGACTTGTAGAGAATCTGGAACATCCAATGGATGAGCCCTGGTCTGCATGCCAGTCACCCTTGGGCAATATAGCAAGGACCCATCCGTACACACACACAAAAATTTATTTGGCTGTAGTGGCTCATGCCTGTAGTCCCAGCTACTTGGGAGGCTTGGGATCGCTCCAGCGTGGAAGTTCAAGGTGGCAGTGATCCGTGTTCGTGCCACTGCACCCCCGCCTGGGTCACAGAGACCCTGTCCAAAACAATAACGGCAAGAAAAAGAGCTACATCTTGGGGTGGCATATTCTAGTCTTCTAGGCTGTCTTCCAGAGTGACTGTGTCCCATTATGCATTCTCCCAGCAATGAATGAGAATTGCTGCCTTGCCTCCAGCAGTGGTTTGTTCTTTTTTGGTTTTCTTTTTTAAAGAGTTTAGTCATTCTAGCAGGTGTGCTCTGGTATCTCATTGCTGTTGTAATCTGCTCTTCCCTAACGATATATGATGCTGAGCATCTTTTTGTATGAATATCTGCCATCTATATATGTTCTTTGGTCACGTGTGTGTTGAGATCTGTACCCCTTTTTAATCGAGGAGTTTGTCTTCTCATTGTTGAGTTTTAAGACATCTTTTTATATGTAGAATGTGAATTGTTTTTCCGGTATGTATTTGGACATATTTCTTATCATTCTGTGGCTTGTCTTTTTATTCTCTGAATTGGGTCTTTCACAGAGGATGGCTAGTGAACGTTATAACAGCCATGGTATTCTTTTTCTGTTGTGGATCAGATTCTTTTTGTTGTTGTGTGTTAAAACCCATCACCAAACCCAAGGCCACGTCAATTTTCTTTTTTGTTTCTTCCCCGAATCTTTAACGTTTTGCATTGCAGTTGAAGTCTGAGGACGGTTTGGAATGAATTTTGATGTCCGTTGTAAAGTTTATAGCTACACTTATTTCATTATATATGTTTTCCCCTTAATAGTTCCCTCCCTCCCCGATTTTCTGAAAGACACAGGACAGTGAGCGCATCTGACTTTCCATTTCCAGATCCTGGCTGGGAAGACGCTGAACTCGGAGTGTCACTGGCTCTCAGGCAAGGCCAGGGGGGCGACTTCGCCGCCCTCTCCGCCCCGATGAGCAGCGAGGGCTGCAGTGCCGGCGCGGGCCACCAGAGGGCGCAGCGCCCTTCATGTCCCGCGGCGGCTTTGCCCGCGGCGTGAGAGGACGCGGTGCCCCCACGTTAGCGTCGCCCCGCAGGCGCTGCAACCATGCCGCCTGCCGGCCTGGCCTCAGACCCGAAGCGACCGCGACCTCCTCGTCCGCCCTCAGACGCGAGGCCCTGAGGGTGAGTGCGACCTTCCCTTCCGAGCCCCGTGGGCACCGCCTTCCCGTGCGCAGCCGCCTGCTGAGGGGCGGCCGGTCCTCAGAGACCCGGGAGGGGCTCCGTGGGGACATGTGGAAACGGGGCACCCGCACTGTCCACCCCACCGAGGTCCCCCACGCCCAGGACGTGGTGGCCACGGGTGTGACGTCCACGCGGTGGCCTCTCCACCCCAATGGGGTAGCAGCCTCTGAGCTGGACGCGGGTCTGGCTCAGCCTCTGTGAGGGAGTTCGCTGTCCTCTCTGTGTCACTGGCAGGGCGTTCAGGTGGTTGCTCATGAACACAGTTTCCTTACAGCAATTTCGTCCTTCCCGGGAACGTGGCGTCGCCGCGCAAGGTCCTCTGTCTCCCGCCTTCAGAGTCTCCGGCGTCCTTGCCGTGTGAGGTCTGCTGCTTCACGGTAAGTCCTCCCGTGTGTTTCACCGTGTGTTTGGCAGCAGCCACACGCTCCCAGCTCATCCCCGTTAACCCCAAATCAGGGTTTCCATTTTTTTTAAATAGTAGCCTTTCTAGTGTGTGTGAGGGGGTGTGTCATTGCCGTTGGAATTTGAATTTCGGACGACCTGTGACCTGGGCGTGGACGCTGAGCAGGTGCAGTTGCTTCTGTCAGGAGGACCTGTGACCCTGGCCGGGACTCTGAGCAGTGACAGTTGGTGCAGTCTGTGAGGACTCCCTGTGACCTGTGACCTTGGTGCAGAGTCTGCACAGGCACAGTTGCTGGTGTCTGTCAGGGAGCGACCAGGAGGAGGGGGCTCCACTCTCAACCATGGGGTGTGCCCCCTTGCACATCCTGGGCCGCTCCCCTGCCCAGGCCGCCTGTAGCGACACAGGACTGTGAGAGGTTGGCACGGGCCTGGGGCTGGGTGCAGGTTGCTCTTGTGAATTCAAGTGAAGTTTGGGGAAGACCCTTCCCTACAAAACAGGAAAGGAGCCCTTGTACCTACAGTTTTGGAGGTTTTGAACGCAACTCACCTCCCTCAGTACAGAACATAGGGTAGATGGAGCCACATTCCCGACGAACGAGCTCAGGGGAGCTCAGAGGAGTGAGACTTTAGGGTGGAAGACAGGAGCCTCTATGTGTCCAGAAATGACTGAGGTACACTGTGTGGGCAGGCAGAGCCAACCCCGGTGTCCTGCCGCCTTCCTCCTGCCTGCCACAGCTCCCGCTGGAACCGCCTCCTGGCCCGCAGCAGCAGCAGGGGCTCCGGCCATCACACACAGGCTCCACACCTGATAACAAGGAAGAGACGGGTAACGGCTGCTCCTCCCTTCCAGGTCAGCCCAGGAATTCCAGCGGCCCTCTGCTCATCACTTAGTCCTGTCCCGACCCTGGGATGTGCAGGAACCAGGGAGAAAAAGCCTTCTTAGATGCCCTGCCCAGCGAGATCCTGATCTCTGCCAGAAAAGGAAGAAAGACATGCATTAAGGTAGCCTAAGTGGCTGTCACAGTCTCCCACACATTGGGACTCCTGGGAGAGTCCCCAGAAGATCTGTGGTCTGTAGCCCAGGCACCCTAGGTATTTAGGCAACCTGGGACATCCCACACATGAGCCCCGGTCTGTGGGCCAGGTCTGCCAGGGTGATTTAGGAGACCTGTTACATCCCACAGATGAGCTCTGGTCTGTAGGCCAGTCCCCCCGGGGATTTAGGGAACCTGGGACAGCCCACAGAGGAGCCCTGGTCTGTAGACAGTCCCACAGTGATTTCAGCAACCTGGGCCACCCGACAGAGAAGCTTTGGTGTGTGGACAAGTCACCCCCAGGGATGTAGGGAACCTGGGACATCCCAGAGAGGTGCCCTGGTCGTAGGCCAGGCCCCCAGGGATTGTGGGGACCTGGAATAGCTGTAGTCTGTAGGGTAGTCCCCCAGAGATTTAGGGAACCTGGGACGTCCCTCAGGTGAGTCCTGGTATGTAGCCTAGTCTTCCCCAGGGAGTTTGGGCACTGGACCAGCCCACAGGTGAGCCCTGGTCTGTAAATTAGTCCCCAAGGTATTTGGGCAACTTGGGACATCCCACAGTTGAGCCTTTGTCTGTATGTCAGTGCTCCCCCCCCTCGGCCCCCGGGATTTAGGGAACCTGGGACATCCCACAAATAAGCCCTGGTTTATAGGCCTGTCCTTCCCAGATGTTTAGGGACTCTGGGACGTTCCACAGATGAGCCCTGGGCTGTAGGCCAGTCCCTCCAGGGATTTAGGGCATCTGGGACGTCCCAGGGATGAACCCTGGGGTGTAGACCAGTCCCCCAAGGGATTTAGGGAGCCTGGGACATCCCGCAATGAGCTCTGGTGTGTAGGCCAGTCCCCCCAGGGGGTTAGGGAACCTGGACGGCCCACAGAGGAGCCCTGGTCTGTAGACAGTCCCACAGTGATTTCAGCAACCTGGGCCACCCGACAGAGAAGCTTTGGTGTGTAGACAAGTCACCCCCGGGGATTTAGGGAACCTGGGACATCCCACAGAGGTGCCCTGGTTGTAGGCCAGGCCCCCAGGGATTGTGGGGACCTGGAATAGCTGTAGTCTGTAGGATAGTCCCCCAAGAGATTTAGGGAACCTGGGACATCCCTCAGGTGAGTCCTGGTATGTAGCCTAGTCTTCCCCAGGGAGTTTGGGCACTGGGCCGGCCCACAGGTGGGCCCTGGTCTGTAAAATTAGTCCCCAAGGTATTTGGGCAACTTGGGACATCCCACAGTTGAGCCTTTGTCTGTATGTCAGTCCCCCCTCTCCCCCGTGATTTAGGGAACCTGGGACGTCCCACAAATATGCCCTGGTTTATAGGCCTGTCCTCCCCAGATGTTTAGGGACTCTGGGACATCCCACAGATGAGCCCTGGGCTGTAGGCCAGTCCCCTCAGCGATTTGTGGGACCTGGGACTGCCCACAGAGGAGCCCCGGTTTTTAGGCCACTCCCCAACAGGGTTTTAGGGAACCTGGGACAGGCCACAGATGATCCCTGGTCTGTAGATGAGTCCCCCCAGGTATTTAAAGACCTGGGACATCCCGAGGATGAGCCGTGCTCTGTACGCCAGTCCCCCTAGGGATGTAGGGAACAAGGGACAGCCCACAGATGAGCTCTGGTATGTACGCCAGTCCCCCCCAGGAATTAAGGGGACCTGGACCATTCCACAGATGAACCCTGGTCTGTAGGCCAGTGTCCCCCAGGGATTTAGGGAACCTGGGGCAGCCCACAGAGGAGCCTTGGTCTGTAGGTCAGTCCCCCCAGGGACTTAGGGAAGCTGGGACATCCCACAGCTAATCCGTCGTTTGTAGGCCAGACCCCCCCCCAGGGGTTTAGGGAACCTGGGATGTCCCACAGTTGAGCCTTGGTCTGTAGGCCCCTCCCAACCTGTGATTTAGAGAACCTGGGACATCCCACAGATGAGCCCTGCTGTGTAGGCCAATCCCCCCTGGGCTTTAGGGAACCTGGGACTTCCCACAGTTGAGCCTTGGTCTGTAGGCCAGTCCCCCACCGCCCCCCCCGACATGTAGAGAATCTGGAACATCCAATGGATGAGCCCTGGTCTGCATGCCAGTCACCCTTGGGCAATATAGCAAGGACCCATCCGTACACACACACAAAACTTTATTTGGCTGTAGTGGCTCATGCCTGTAGTCCCAGCTACTTGGGAGGCTTGGGATCGCTCCAGCGTGGAAGTTCAAGGTGGCAGTGATCCGTGTTCGTGCCACTGCACCCCCGCCTGGGTCACAGAGACCCTGTCCAAAACAATAACGGCAAGAAAAAGAGCTACATCTTGGGGTGGCATATTCTAGTCTTCTAGGCTGTCTTCCAGAGTGACTGTGTCCCATTATGCATTCTCCCAGCAATGAATGAGAATTGCTGCCTTGCCTCCAGCAGTGGTTTGTTCTTTTTTGGTTTTCTTTTTTAAAGAGTTTAGTCATTCTAGCAGGTGTGCTCTGGTATCTCATTGCTGTTGTAATCTGCTCTTCCCTGACGATATATGATGCTGAGCATCTTTTTGTATGAATATCTGCCATCTATATATGTTCTTTGGTCACGTGTGTGTTGAGATCTGTACCCCTTTTTAATCGAGGAGTTTGTCTTCTCATTGTTGAGTTTTAAGACATCTTTTTATATGTAGAATGTGAATTGTTTTTCCACTATGTATTTGGACATATTTCTTATCATTCTGTGGCTTGTCTTTTTATTCTCTGAATTGGGTCTTTCACAGAGGATGGCTAGTGAACGTTATAACAGCCATGGTATTCTTTTTCTGTTGTGGATCAGATTCTTTTTGTTGTTGTGTGTTAAAACCCATCACCAAACCCAAGGCCACGTCAATTTTCTTTTTTGTTTCTTCCCCGAATCTTTAACGTTTTGCATTGCAGTTGAAGTCTGAGGACGGTTTGGAATGAATTTTGATGTCCGTTGTAAAGTTTATAGCTACACTTATTTCATTATATATGTTTTCCCCTTAATAGTTCCCTCCCTCTCCGATTTTCTGAAAGACACAGGACAGTGAGCCCATCTGACTTTCCATTTCCAGATCCTGGCTGGGAAGACGCTGAACTCGGAGTGTCACTGGCTCTCCGGCAAGGCCAGGAGGGCGAGTTCGCCGCCGTCCCCGCCCCGATGAGCAGCGAGGGCTGCAGTGCCGGCGCGGGCCACCAGAGGGCGCAGCGCCCTTCATGTCCCGCGGCGGCTTTGCCCGCGGCGTGAGAGGACGCGGTGCCCCCACGTTAGCGTCGCCCCGCAGGCGCTGCAACCATGCTGCCTGCCGGCCTGGCCTCAGACCCGAAGCGACCGCGACCTCCTCGTCCGCCCTCAGACGCGAGGCCCCGAGGGTGAGTGCGACCTTCCCTTCCGAGCCCCGTGGGCACCGCCTTCCCGTGCGCAGCCGCCTGCTGAGGGGCGGCCGGTCCTCAGAGACCCGGGAGGGGCTCCGTGGGGACATGTGGAAACGGGGCCCCCGCACTCTCCACCCCACCGAGGTCCCCCACGCCCAGGACGTGGTGGCCACGGGTGTGACGTCCACGCGGTGGCCTCTCCACCCCAATGGGGAAGCAGCCTCTGAGCTGGACGTGGAGCTGGCTCAGCCTCTGTGAGGGAGTTCGCTGTCCTCTCTGTGTCACTGGCAGGGCGTTCAGGTGGTTGCTCATGAACACAGTTTCCTTACAGCAATTTCGTCCTTCCCGGGAACGTGGCGTCGCCGCGCAAGGTCCTCTGTCTCCCGCATTCAGAGTCTCCGGCGTCCTTGCCGTGTGAGGTCTGCTGCTTCACGGTAAGTCCTCCCGTGTGTTTCACCGTGTGTTTGGCAGCAGCCACACGCTCCCAGCTCATCCCCGTTAACCCCAAATCAGGGCTTCCATTTTTTTTTAAATAGTAGCCTTTCTAGTGTGTGTGAGGGGGTGTGTCATTGCCGTTGGAATTTGAATTTCGGACGACCTGTGACCTGGGCGTGGACGCTGAGCAGGTGCAGTTGCTTCTGTCAGGAGGACCTGTGACCCTGGCCGGGACTCTGAGCAGTGACAGTTGGTGGAGTCTGTGAGGACTCCCTGTGACCTGCGACCTTGGTGCAGAGTCCGCACAGGCACAGTTGCTGGTGTCTGTCAGGGAGTGACCAGGAGGAGGGGGCCCCACTCTCAACCATGGGGTGTGCCCCCTTGCACATCCTGGGCCGCTCCCCTGCCCAGGCCGCCTGTAGCGACACAGGACTGTGAGAGGTTGGCACGGGCCTGGGGCTGGGTGCAGGTTGCTCTTGTGAATTCAAGTGAAGTTTGGGGAAGACCCTTCCCTACAAAACAGGAAAGGAGCCCTTCTACCTACAGTTTTGGAGGTTTTGAACGCAACTCACCTCCCTCAGTACAGAACATAGGGTAGATGGAGCCACATTCCCGACGAACGAGCTCAGGGGAGCTCAGAGGAGTGAGACTTTAGGGTGGAAGACAGGAGCCTCTATGTGTCCAGAAATGACTGAGGTACACTGTGTGGGCAGGCAGAGCCAACCCCGGTGTCCTGCCGCCTTCCTCCTGCCTGCCACAGCTCCCGCTGGAACCGCCTCCTGGCCCACAGCAGCAGCAGGGGCTCCGGCCATCACACACAGGCTCCACACCTGATAACAAGGAAGAGACGGGTAACGGCTGCTCCTCCCTTCCAGGTCAGCCCAGGAATTCCAGCGGCCCTCTGCTCATCACTTAGTCATGTCCCGACCCTGGGATGTGCAGGAACCAGGGAGAAAAAGCCTTCTTAGATGCCCTGCCCAGCGAGATCCTGATCTCTGCCAGAAAAGGAAGAAAGACATGCATTAAGGTAGCCTAAGTGGCTGTCACAGTCTCCCACACATTGGGACTCCTGGGAGAGTCCCCAGAAGATCTGTGGTCTGTAGCCCAGGCACCCTAGGTATTTAGGCAACCTGGGACATCCCACACATGAGCCCCGGTCTGTGGGCCAGTTCTGCCAGGGTGATTTAGGAGACCTGTTACATCCCACAGATGAGCTCTGGTCTGTAGGCCAGTCCCCCCGGGGATTTAGGGAACCTGGGACAGCCCACAGAGGAGCCCTGGTCTGTAGACAGTCCCACAGTGATTTCAGCAACCTGGGCCACCCGACAGAGAAGCTTTGGTGTGTGGACAAGTCACCCCCAGGGATGTAGGGAACCTGGGACATCCCAGAGAGGTGCCCTGGTCGTAGGCCAGGCCCCCAGGGATTGTGGGGACCTGGAATACCTGTAGTCTGTAGGGTAGTCCCCCAGAGATTTAGGGAACCTGGGACGTCCCTCAGGTGAGTCCTGATATGTAGCCTAGTCTTCCCCAGGGAGTTTGGGCACTGGACCAGCCCACAGGTGAGCCCTGGTCTGTAAATTAGTCCCCAAGGTATTTGGGCAACTTGGGACATCCCACAGTTGAGCCTTTGTCTGTATGTCAGTGCTCCCCCCCCTCGGCCCCCAGGATTTAGGGAACCTGGGACATCCCACAAATAAGCCCTGGTTTATAGGCCTGTCCTTCCCAGATGTTTAGGGACTCTGGGACGTTCCACAGATGAGCCCTGGGCTGTAGGCCAGTCCCTCCAGGGATTTAGGGCATCTGGGACGTCCCAGGGATGAACCCTGGGGTGTAGACCAGTCCCCCAAGGGATTTAGGGAGCCTGGGACATCCCGCAATGAGCTCTGGTGTGTAGGCCAGTCCCCCCAGGGGGTTAGGGAACCTGGACGGCCCACAGAGGAGCCCTGGTCTGTAGACAGTCCCACAGTGATTTCAGCAACCTGGGCCACCCGACAGAGAAGCTTTGGTGTGTAGACAAGTCACCCCCGGGGATTTAGGGAACCTGGGACATCCCACAGAGGTGCCCTGGTTGTAGGCCAGGCCCCCAGGGATTGTGGGGACCTGGAATAGCTGTAGTCTGTAGGATAGTCCCCCAAGAGATTTAGGGAACCTGGGACATCCCTCAGGTGAGTCCTGGTATGTAGCCTAGTCTTCCCCAGGGAGTTTGGGCACTGGGCCGGCCCACAGGTGGGCCCTGGTCTGTAAAATTAGTCCCCAAGGTATTTGGGCAACTTGGGACATCCCACAGTTGAGCCTTTGTCTGTATGTCAGTCCCCCCTCTCCCCCGTGATTTAGGGAACCTGGGACGTCCCACAAATATGCCCTGGTTTATAGGCCTGTCCTCCCCAGATGTTTAGGGACTCTGGGACATCCCACAGATGAGCCCTGGGCTGTAGGCCAGTCCCCTCAGCGATTTGTGGGACCTGGGACTGCCCACAGAGGAGCCCCGGTTTTTAGGCCACTCCCCAACAGGGTTTTAGGGAACCTGGGACAGGCCACAGATGATCCCTGGTCTGTAGATGAGTCCCCCCAGGTATTTAAAGACCTGGGACATCCCGAGGATGAGCCGTGCTCTGTACGCCAGTCCCCCTAGGGATGTAGGGAACAAGGGACAGCCCACAGATGAGCTCTGGTATGTACGCCAGTCCCCCCCAGGAATTAAGGGGACCTGGACCATTCCACAGATGAACCCTGGTCTGTAGGCCAGTGCCCCCCAGGGATTTAGGGAACCTGGGGCAGCCCACAGAGGAGCCTTGGTCTGTAGGTCAGTCCCCCCAGGGACTTAGGGAAGCTGGGACATCCCACAGCTAATCCGTCGTTTGTAGGCCAGACCCCTCCCCCCAGGGGTTTAGGGAACCTGGGATGTCCCACAGTTGAGCCTTGGTCTGTAGGCCCCTCCCACCCTGTGATTTAGAGAACCTGGGACATCCCACAGATGAGCCCTGCTGTGTAGGCCAATCCCCCCTGGGCTTTAGGGAACCTGGGACTTCCCACAGTTGAGCCTTGGTCTGTAGGCCAGTCCCCCACCACCCCCCCCGACATGTAGAGAATCTGGAACATCCAATGGATGAGCCCTGGTCTGCATGCCAGTCACCGTTGGGCAATATAGCAAGGACCCATCTGTACACACACACAAAAATTTATTTGGCTGTAGTGGCTCATGCCTGTAGTCCCGGATACTTGGGAGGCTTGGGATCGCTCCAGCGTGGAAGTTCAAGGTGGCAGTGATCTGTGTTCGTGCCACTGCACCCCCGCCTGGGTCACAGAGACCCTGTCCAAAACAATAACGGCAAGAAAAAGAGCTACATCTTGGGGTGGCATATTCTAGTCTTCTAGGCTGTCTTCCAGAGTGACTGTGTCCCATTATGCATTCTCCCAGCAATGAATGAGAATTGCTGCCTTGCCTCCAGCAGTGGTTTGTTCTTTTTTGGTTTTCTTTTTTAAAGAGTTTAGTCATTCTAGCAGGTGTGCTCTGGTATCTCATTGCTGTTGTAATCTGCTCTTCCCTGACGATATATGATGCCGAGCATCTTTTTGTATGAATATCTGCCATCTATACATGTTCTTTGGTCACGTGTGTGTTGAGATCTGTACCCCTTTTTAATCGAGGAGTTTGTCTTCTCATTGTTGACTTTTAAGACATCTTTTTATATGTAGAATGTGAATTGTTTTTCCGCTATGTATTTGGACATATTTCTTATCATTCTGTGGCTTGTCTTTTTATTCTCTGAATTGGGTCTTTCACAGAGGATGGCTAGTGAACGTTATAACAGCCATGGTATTCTTTTTCTGTTGTGGATCAGATTCTTTTTGTTGTTGTGTGTTAAAACCCATCACCAAACCCAAGGCCACGTCAATTTTCTTTTTTGTTTCTTCCCCGAATCTTTAACGTTTTGCATTGCAGTTGAAGTCTGAGGACGGTTTGGAATGAATTTTGATGTCCGCTGTAAAGTTTATAGCTACACTTATTTCATTATATATGTTTTCCCCTTAATAGTTCCCTCCCTCCCCGATTTTCTGAAAGACACAGGACAGTGAGCCCATCTGACTTTCCATTTCCAGAACCTGGCTGGGAAGACGGCTGAACTCGGAGTGTCACTGGCTCTTAGGCAAGGCCAGGGGGGCGACTTCGCCGCCCTCTCAACCCCGATGAGCAGCGAGGGCTGCAGTGCCGGCGAGGGGCCACCAGAGGGCGCAGCGCCCTTCATGTCCCGCGGCGGCTTTGCCCGCGGCGTGAGAGGACGCGGTGCCCCCACGTTAGCGTCGCCCCGCAGGCGCTGCAACCATGCCGTCTGCCGGCCTGGCCTCAGACCCGAAGCGACCGCGACCTCCTCGTCCGCCCTGAGACGCGAGGCCCCGAGGGTGAGTGCGACCTTCCCTTCCGAGCCCCGCGGGCACCGCCTTCCCGTGCGCAGCCGCCTGCTGAGGGGCGGCCGGTCCTCAGAGACCCGGGAGGGGCTCCGTGGGGACATGTGGAAACGGGGCACCCGCACTCTCCACCCCACCGAGGTCCCCCACGCCCAGGACGTGGTGGCCACGGGTGTGACGTCCACGCGGTGGCCTCTCCACCCCAATGGGGAAGCAGCCTCTGAGCTGGACGTGGGGCTGGCTCAGCCTCTGTGAGGGAGTTCGCTGTCCTCTCTGTGTCACTGGCAGGGCGTTCAGGTGGTTGCTCATGAACACAGTTTCCTTACAGCAATTTCGTCCTTCCCGGGAACGTGGCGTCGCCGCGCAAGGTCCTCTGTCTCCCGCATTCAGAGTCTCCGGCGTCCTTGCCGTGTGAGGTCTGCTGCTTCACGGTAAGTCCTCCCGTGTGTTTCACCGTGTGTTTGGCAGCAGCCACACGCTCCCAGCTCATCACCGTTAACCCCAAATCAGGGCTTCCATTTTTTTTAAATAGTAGCCTTTCTCGTGTGTGTGCGGGGGTGTGTCATTGTCGTTGGAATTTGAATTTCGGACGACCTGTGACCTGGGCGTGGACGCTGAGCAGGTGCAGTTGCTTCTGTCAGGAGGACCTGTGACCCTGGCCGGGACTCTGAGCAGTGACAGTTGGTGCAGTCTGTGAGGACTCCCTGTGACCTGTGACCTTGGTGCAGAGTCTGCACAGGCACAGTTGCTGGTGTCTGTCAGGGAGTGACCAGGAGGAGGGAGTCCCCCTCTCAACCATGGGGTGTGCTGCCTTGCGCATCCTGGGCCGCTCCCCTGTCCAGGCCGCCTGTAGCGACACAGGACTGTGTGAGGTTGGCACGGGCCTGGGGCTGGGTGCAGGTTGCTCTTGTGAATTCAAGTGAAGTTTGGGGAAGACCCTTCCCTACAAAACAGGAAAGGAGCCCTTCTACCTACAGGTTTGGGGGTTTGGAACGCAACTCACCTCCCTCAGTACAGAATAGGGTAGATGGAGCCACATTCCCGACGAACGAGCTCAGGGGAGCTCAGAGGAGTGAGACTTTAGGGTGGAAGACAGGAGCCTCTATGTGTCCAGAAATGACTGAGGTACACTGTGTGGGCAGGCAGAGCCAACCCCGGTGTCCTTCCGCCTTCCTCCTGCCTGCCACAGCTCCCGCTGGAACCGCCTCCTGGCCCACAGCAGCAGCAGGGGCTCCGGCCATCACACACAGGCTCCACACCTGATAACAAGGAAGAGACGGGTAACGGCTGCTCCTCCCTTCCAGGTCAGCCCAGGAATTCCAGCGGCCCTCTGCTCATCACTTAGTCATGTCCCGACCCTGGGATGTGCAGGAACCAGGGAGATAAAGCCTTCTTAGATGCCCTGCCCAGCGAGATCCTGATCTCTACCAGAAAAGGAAGAAAGACATGCATTAAGGTAGCCTAAGTGGCTGTCACAGTCTCCCACACATTGGGACTCCTGGGAGAGTTCCCAGAAGATCTGTGGTCTGTAGCCCAGGCACCCTAGGTATTTAGGCAACCTGGGACATCCCACACATGAGCCCCGGTCTGTGGGCCAGTTCTGCCAGGGTGATTTAGGAGACCTGTTACATCCCACAGATGAGCTCTGGTCTGTAGGCCAGTCCCCCCGGGGATTTAGGGAACCTGGGACAGCCCACAGAGGAGCCCTGGTCTGTAGACAGTCCCACAGTGATTTCAGCAACCTGGGCCACCCGACAGAGAAGCTTTGGTGTGTGGACAAGTCACCCCCAGGGATGTAGGGAACCTGGGACATCCCAGAGAGGTGCCCTGGTCGTAGGCCAGGCCCCCAGGGATTGTGGGGACCTGGAATACCTGTAGTCTGTAGGGTAGTCCCCCAGAGATTTAGGGAACCTGGGACGTCCCTCAGGTGAGTCCTGATATGTAGCCTAGTCTTCCCCAGGGAGTTTGGGCACTGGACCAGCCCACAGGTGAGCCCTGGTCTGTAAATTAGTCCCCAAGGTATTTGGGCAACTTGGGACATCCCACAGTTGAGCCTTTGTCTGTATGTCAGTGCTCCCCCCCCTCAGCCCCCAGGATTTAGGGAACCTGGGACATCCCACAAATAAGCCCTGGTTTATAGGCCTGTCCTTCCCAGATGTTTAGGGACTCTGGGACGTTCCACAGATGAGCCCTGGGCTGTAGGCCAGTCCCTCCAGGGATTTAGGGCATCTGGGACGTCCCAGGGATGAACCCTGGGGTGTAGACCAGTCCCCCAAGGGATTTAGGGAGCCTGGGACATCCCGCAATGAGCTCTGGTGTGTAGGCCAGTCCCCCCAGGGGGTTAGGGAACCTGGACGGCCCACAGAGGAGCCCTGGTCTGTAGACAGTCCCACAGTGATTTCAGCAACCTGGGCCACCCGACAGAGAAGCTTTGGTGTGTAGACAAGTCACCCCTGGGGATTTAGGGAACCTGGGACATCCCACAGAGGTGCCCTGGTTGTAGGCCAGGCCCCCAGGGATTGTGGGGACCTGGAATAGCTGTAGTCTGTAGGATAGTCCCCCAAGAGATTTAGGGAACCTGGGACATCCCTCAGGTGAGTCCTGGTATGTAGCCTAGTCTTCCCCAGGGAGTTTGGGCACTGGGCCGGCCCACAGGTGGGCTCTGGTCTGTAAAACTAGTCCCCAAGGTATTTGGGCAACTTGGGACATCCCACAGTTGAGCCTTTGTCTGTATGTCAGTCCCCCCTCTCCCCCGTGATTTAGGGAACCTGGGACGTCCCACAAATATGCCCTGGCTTATAGGCCTGTCCTCCCCAGATGTTTAGGGACTCTGGGACATCCCACAGATGAGCCCTGGGCTGTAGGCCAGTCCCCTCAGCGATTTGTGGGACCTGGGACAGCCCACAGAGGAGCCCCGGTTTTTAGGCCACTCCCCAACAGGGATTTAGGGAACCTGGGACAGGCCACAGATGATCCCTGGTCTGTAGATGAGTCCCCCCAGGTATTTAAAGACCTGGGACATCCCGAGGATGAGCCGTGCTCTGTACGCCAGTCCCCCTAGGGATGTAGGGAACAAGGGACAGCCCACAGATGAGCTCTGGTATGTACGCCAGTCCCCCCCAGGAATTAAGGAGACCTGGACCATTCCACAGATGAACCCTGGTCTGTAGGCCAGTGCCCCCCAGGGATTTAGGGAACCTGGGGCAGCCCACAGAGGAGCCTTGGTCTGTAGGTCAGTCCCCCCAGGGACTTAGGGAAGCTGGGACATCCCACAGCTAATCCGTCGTTTGTAGGCCAGACCCCTCCCCCCAGGGCTTTAGGGAACCTGGGATGTCCCACAGTTGAGCCTTGGTCTGTAGGCCCCTCCCACCCTGTGATTTAGAGAACCTGGGACATCCCACAGATGAGCCCTGCTGTGTAGGCCAATCCCCCCTGGGCTTTAGGGAACCTGGGACTTCCCACAGTTGAGCCTTGGTCTGTAGGCCAGTCCCCCACCGCCCCCCCCAACATGTAGAGAATCTGGAACATCCAATGGATGAGCCCTGGTCTGCATGCCAGTCACCCTTGGGCAATATAGCAAGGACCCATCTGTACACACACACAAAAATTTATTTGGCTGTAGTGGCTCATGCCTGTAGTCCCGGATACTTGGGAGGCTTGGGATCGCTCCAGCGTGGAAGTTCAAGGTGGCAGTGATCTGTGTTCGTGCCACTGCACCCCCGCCTGGGTCACAGAGACCCTGTCCAAAACAATAACGGCAAGAAAAAGAGCTACATCTTGGGGTGGCATATTCTAGTCTTCTAGGCTGTCTTCCAGAGTGACTGTGTCCCATTATGCATTCTCCCAGCAATGAATGAGAATTGCTGCCTTGCCTCCAGCAGTGGTTTGTTCTTTTTTGGTTTTCTTTTTTAAAGAGTTTAGTCATTCTAGCAGGTGTGCTCTGGTATCTCATTGCTGTTGTAATCTGCTCTTCCCTGACGATATATGATGCCGAGCATCTTTTTGTATGAATATCTGCCATCTATACATGTTCTTTGTTCACGTGTGTGTTGAGATCTGTCCCCCTTTTTAATCGAGGAGTTTGTCTTCTCATTGTTGAGTTTTAAGACATCTTTTTATATGTAGAATGTGAATTGTTTTTCCGCTATGTATTTGGACATATTTCTTATCATTCTGTGGCTTGTCTTTTTATTCTCTGAATTGGGTCTTTCACAGAGGATGGCTAGTGAACGTTATAACAGCCATGGTATTCTTTTTCTGTTGTGGATCAGATTCTTTTTGTTGTTGTGTGTTAAAACCCATCACCAAACCCAAGGCCACGTCAATTTTCTTTTTTGTTTCTTCCCCGAATCTTTAACGTTTTGCATTGCAGTTGAAGTCTGAGGACGGTTTGGAATGAATTTTGATGTCCGTTGTAAAGTTTATAGCTACACTTATTTCATTATATATGTTTTCCCCTTAATAGTTCCCTCCCTCCCCGATTTTCTGAAAGACACAGGACAGTGAGCCCATCTGACTTTCCATTTCCAGATCCTGGCTGGGAAGACGGCTGAACTCGGAGTGTCACTGGCTCTCCGGCAAGGCCAGGGGGGCGACTTCGCCGCCGTCCCCGCCCCGATGAGCAGCGAGGGCTGCAGTGCCGGCGCGGGCCACCAGAGGGCGCAGCGCCCTTCATGTCCCGCGGCGGCTTTGCCCGCGGCGTGAGAGGACGCGGTGCCCCCACGTTAGCGTCGCCCCGCAGGCGCTGCAACCATGCCGCCTGCCGGCCTGGCCTCAGACCCGAAGCGACCGCGACCTCCTCGTCCGCCCTCAGACGCGAGGCCCCGAGGGTGAGTGCGACCTTCCCTTCCGAGCCCCGCGGGCACCGCCTTCCCGTGCGCAGCCGCCTGCTGAGGGGCGGCCGGTCCTCAGAGACCCGGGAGGGGCTCCGTGGGGACATGTGGAAACGGGGCACCCGCACTCTCCACCCCACCGAGGTCCCCCATGCCCAGGACGTGGTGGCCACGGGTGTGACGTCCACGCGGTGGCCTCTCCACCCCAATGGGGTAGCAGCCTCTGAGCTGGACGTGGGGCTGGCTCAGCCTCTGTGAGGGAGTTCGCTGTCCTCTCTGTGTCACTGGCAGGGCGTTCAGGTGGTTGCTCATGAACACAGTTTCCTTACAGCAATTTCGTCCTTCCCGGTAACGTGGCGTCGCCGCGCAAGGTCCTCTGTCTCCCGCCTTCAGAGTCTCCGGCGTCCTTGCCGTGTGAGGTCTGCTGCTTCACGGTAAGTCCTCCCGTGTGTTTCACCGTGTGTTTGGCAGCGGCCACACGCTCCCAGCTCATCACCGTTAACCCCAAATCAGGGCTTCCATTTTTTTTAAATAGTAGCCTTTCTCGTGTGTGTGCGGGGGTGTGTCATTGTCGTTGGAATTTGAATTTCGGACGACCTGTGACCTGGGCGTGGACGCTGAGCAGGTGCAGTTGCTTCTGTCAGGAGGACCTGTGACCCTGGCCGGGACTCTGAGCAGTGACAGTTGGTGGAGTCTGTGAGGACTCCCTGTGACCTGTGACCTTGGTGCAGAGTCTGCACAGGCACAGTTGCTGGTGTCTGTCAGGGAGTGACCAGGAGGAGGGAGTCCCCCTCTCAACCATGGGGTGTGCTGCCTTGCGCATCCTGGGCCGCTCCCCTGTCCAGGCCGCCTGTAGCGACACAGGACTGTGTGAGGTTGGCACGGGCCTGGGGCTGGGTGCAGGTTGCTCTTGTGAATTCAAGTGAAGTTTGGGGAAGACCCTTCCCTACAAAACAGGAAAGGAGCCCTTCTACCTACAGTTTTGGAGGTTTTGAACGCAACTCACCTCCCTCAGTACAGAATAGGGTAGATGGAGCCACATTCCCGACGAACGAGCTCAGGGGAGCTCAGAGGAGTGAGACTTTAGGGTGGAAGACAGGAGCCTCTATGTGTCCAGAAATGACTGAGGTACACTGTGTGGGCAGGCAGAGCCAACCCCGGTGTCCCGCCGCCTTCCTCCTGCCTGCCACAGCTCCCGCTGGAACCGCCTCCTGGCCCACAGCAGCAGCAGGGGCTCCGGCCATCACACACAGGCTCCACACCTGATAACAAGGAAGAGACGGGTAACGGCTGCTCCTCCCTTCCAGGTCAGCCCAGGAATTCCAGCGGCCCTCTGCTCATCACTTAGTCCTGTCCCGACCCTGGGATGTGCAGGAACCAGGGAGAAAAAGCCTTCTTAGATGCCCTGCCCAGCGAGATCCTGATCTCTGCCAGAAAAGGAAGAAAGACATGCATTAAGGTAGCCTAAGTGGCTGTCACAGTCTCCCACACATTGGGACTCCTGGGAGAGTCCCCAGAAGATCTGTGGTCTGTAGCCCAGGCACCCTAGGTATTTAGGCAACCTGGGACATCCCACACATGAGCCCCGGTCTGTGGGCCAGGTCTGCCAGGGTGATTTAGGAGACCTGTTACATCCCACAGATGAGCTCTGGTCTGTAGGCCAGTCCCCCCGGGGATTTAGGGAACCTGGGACAGCCCACAGATGAACCCTGGTGTTTATTCTGGCCGCCGCCCCAGGGATTTAGGGAACCTCGGACAGCCTAGAGATGAGCCCTGATTTGTGCACAGGTACCCCCAGGGATTTAGGGAAACTGGGACAGCCTACAAATGAACCCTGGTGTGTAGACCAGTCCCCCCAGGGTTTTATGGAACCTGGGACAGCCCACAGAGGACCCCTGGTCTGTAGACAGTCCCACAGTGATTTCAGCAACCTTGGCCACCTGACAGAGAAGCTTTGGTGTGTAGACAAGTCACCCCCAGGGATTTAGGGAACCTGGGACATCCCACAGAGGTGCCCTGGTTGTAGGCCAGGTCCCCAGGGATTTTCGGGACCTGGAATAACTGTAGTCTGTAGGGTAGTCCCCCAAGAAATTTAGGGAACCTGGGACATCCCTCAGGTGAGTCCTGGTATGTAGCCTAGTCTTCCCCAGTGAGTTTGGGCCCTGGGGCAGCCCACAGGTGAGCCCTGGTCTGTAAATTAGTCCCCAAATTATTTGGGCAACTTGGGACATCCCACAGTTGAGCCTTTGTCCCTGTTCCATTCCCCCTGCCCCCTCCCCTGTGATTTAGGGAACCTGGGACGTCCCACAAATAATCCCTGGCTTATAGGCCTGTCCTCCCCAGATGTTTAGGGAATCTGAGACGTCCCACAGATGAGCCCTGGGCTGTAGGCCAGTCCACTCAGTGATTTGTGGGACCTGGGACAGCCCACAGAGGAACCCTGGTTTTTAGGCCAGTCCTCAACAGGGATTTAGGGAACTTGGGACAGGCCACAGATGATCCCTGGTCTGAAGATCGGTCCCCCCAGGTATTTAAAGACCTGAGACATCCCAATGTTTAGCCCTGGTCTGTATGCCAGTCTCCCCAGGGATTTAGGCCACGTGGGACATCCCACAGGTAAGCCCTGGTGTGTATGCCAGTACCCAAGGCATTCAGGGAACCTGGTACATCCCACAGATGAGCCCTGGTCTGTTGGCCTGTGCCCTCAGTGATTTAGGGAACCTGGGACAGCTCTGGTCTGTGGGCCAGTCCCCCCAGGGATTTAGGGAACCTTGGACATCCAAGAGACGAGCCCTGGTCTTTAGGCCAGTCTGCCCCAGGGATTTAGGGAGCTCGGCCAGCCCACAGGTGAACCCTGGTGTGTAAATCAGTCCTCAAGGGGTTTGTGCAAGCTGGGGCAGGCCACACCTGAGCCCTGGCCTGTAGGCCTGTCCCCCCCTTGAATTTAGACACCTGGGACAGCGCACAAATAACCCTGGTCTGTAGGCCTGTCCTCCCCAGTGATTTAGGGAACCTGGGACAGACCACAGAGGATCCCTGGTTGTAGGCCAGGCCCCCAGGGATTTTGGGAACCTGGGGCTGCCCAGTGGTGAGGTCTGGTCTGTATACCAGTCCCTTCCAGGGACTTAGGGAACCTGGGACAGCACTCAGATGAGCCCTGCTTTGTTGCCCAGTACCCCCCGCCGGAATTTAGGAAACGTGGGACAGCCATCAGATGAGACCTGGTCTGTAGGCCAGTCCCCCAAAGGATTTAGGGAACCTGGGACAGCATACAGATTAGCCCTATTCCGTTGGCCAGGCCCCCTGGCATGTAGAGAACCTGGGACATCCCACAGATGAACCCTGTTCTGGAGGCCTGTGCCCCCCCCCCAGGGATTTAGGGAATCTGGGACATCCCAACAGTTGAGCCCTGGTTTGTAGGCCAGACCCCAAGGGATTTAGGAAACCTGATACAGCCCAGAGATGAGCCTGGCCCTGTAGGCCCGTCCCTTCCAGGGACTTAGGGAACCTTACACAGCCCACAGATGAGCCCTGCCCTGTAGGCCAGTCCCCAACCCTGGGATTTAGAGAATGTTGGACAATGAACAGATAAGTCTTGGTCGGACTGCCATGTCCTGTGTGAGAACTGGGGACCCGTTCCCTGCATGAGGGGAGATGGGGCTAATGCATCCCACCCACTGTTAGAAAAGGCGGGGCCACAACACGCTGCTTGAGAGGAGACAGGGACCCTTGCCCCGAGTGAGAGGAGGTTTAGCCAATGCACTCTCAACACCGTTAGAGCAGGCGGGGCTGCCGCGTCCTGCATGGGGGGAGGTGTGATGGCCACGCCCTATGGGGCAGGAGCCGGGGCTCCTGAGCCATGCCTGGGAGGAATTGGGGCCCCCATGCCCGACGGGAGAGGAGGTGGTTCCCCGTACCCTGCATGAGGATGTGGGGACCCGAATCATGTGTGAGAGGAGGGGGAGCCATGTGCCTGCATCAGAGGAGGCCCGGCTCCTGCGAACTGGTTAATATGAGGCGGCCCTCCCTGCCCTGCGTGAGAGGAGGAGGGGCTGCTGTGTCCTGCGTGAGGGGAGGAGGGGCCAATGCGCCTGCCCCCACAGAAGAGGAGGGGCCCCGTCCCCTGCATCGGAGGAGGCGGTGCCGCCATGCCCTGCGTGACAGGAGGCTGGACACCTGCTCCGTGCTTGACAGGAGGTGGCCCTCCGTGCCCTGCGTGAGAGGAGGTTGGGTGGTTGTGTCCTGCGTCAGGGGAGGAGCGGCCAATGCACCCCCACCCCACAGAAGAGGAGGGGCCCCATGCCCTGCATCAGAGAAGGCGGTGCTGCCATGCCTTGCCTGAGAGGAGGCGACGCACCTGCGCCCTCCTTTACAGGAGGCGGCCCTCTGTGCCCTGGGTGAGAGGAGCAGGGGCCAACGCGTCCCACCCACTGTTAGAAGGGGCAGGGTCACAACGCCTTGCTTGAGAGGAGGCGGGGCCCCTTGCCCAGAGTGATAGGAGGTTAAACCAAGGCACCCCCCGCCCCCGCCATTAGAGCAGGCAGGGCTGTCTTGACCTGCATGAGGGGAGGTGGGATGGCCACGCCCAATGGGGGAGGAGCCAGGACTCCTCAGCCAATCGTGGGAGGAAGTGGGGCCCCATGCCCCACAGAAGAGGAGGTGGAGTCCCCTACCATATATGAGAGGAAGTGGGGTCCCAAATCCCAAGTGATAGGAGGTGGGGCTACCGTGCCCTGTTAGAGGAGGTGGAGCCACAACGCCCTGTTAGAGAGGAGGCAGGACCCCTTGTCCAGAGTGACAGGAGGTTTAGCCACTGCATCCCCCCCACTGTTAGAGCAGGTGGGGCTTTTGCACCCTTCATGAATGGAAGTGGGATGGCCACGCCCTATGGGGGAGGAGTCAGGATTCCTAAGACAATCCTGCGAGGAAGTGGGGCCCCCTTGCGCCACGAAAGAGGAGGTGGGGGCCCGAATCCAGCATGAGAGGGGTGTGCCTGCCATGCCCTGCATGAGAGAAGGATGGGCCAATGCGTCCCACACGTTGGTAGAGGAAGTGGGGGTCACAGCGCCCTGTTTGAGAGGAGGCAGGGCCCCTTGTCCAGAGTGAGAAGAGGTTTAGCCCATGCACTCCCCGCAGCTAGAGCAGGCGGGGCTACTGCAACATCCATGAGGGGAGGTGGAACGGCCACGCCCTATGAGGCAGCACCCTGGACCCCTGAGCGAATCCTGGGTGGAGGTGGGGCCCCCATGCCCTGCAGAAGAGGAGGTTGGGCCCTGTACCCTATATAAGAGGAGTTGGGGGCCCGAATCCAGTGTGAGAACAGGTGTGGCTGCTGTGCCCTGCGTGAGAGAAGGAGGGGCTGTTGCATTCCACCCACTGTTACAGGGGGTGGGGCCACAGCGACCTGTTTGAGAGGAGGTGGGGCCCCTTGCCCAGAGTGACAGAAGATTTAGCCAATGCACCCTCCCCAATGTAAGAGCAGGAGGGGCTGCCCCTCCCTGTTGAGAGGCGATGGGATGGCCACGCCCTCTGGGTGAGGAGCCGGGACTCCCGAGCAATCCTGGGATGAAGTCTGGCACCCATGCATGAGAGGAGGTTAGGGCCTGTATCCAGCTGAGAGCAGGTGTGGCTGCTCTGCCCTGCATGAGTGGAGGAGGGGCCATTGCCTCCCACCCACTGTTAGAGGAGGTGGGGCCATTACAACCTCTTTGAGAGGAGGCAGGGCCACTTGGCCAGAGTGACAGGAGGTTTAGCAATACAATCCCACACCGTTAGACCAGGCGGGGCTGCCGTGCCCTGCGTGGGGGGAGGTGGGATGGCCACGCCCTATGGGGGAGGCTCAGGGACTCCTGAGCCAATCCTGGGAGAAAGTGGGGTACCCATGCCCCGTGGAAGAGGAGGTGGGGCCCCGTAGTGTCTTTCCCATGATTCTCAGGTAGGCCCCCTGTGGACACCTGAAACCAGGATACTATCAAACCTTACTTATACTATGATCTTTTTCCTACACATACATGTTTATGATAAAGTTTAATTCATAGATTAGGCATAATAAGAGATTTACAACAATAATAATAAATGGAAGAATTATAACAAAATACTATAACAAAAGTTATGTGAATGTGGTCTCTCTCTCTCTCTCAAAATAGCTTACTGTACTGCACTTGCCTAGTTTCAGACCTCACTTGACTGCTGGTGACTGAAACTAAGTATAAGTACATATGCCCACTGATAACGAGAGCAAGACATTTTAGCTGAAAGGTCTTCCTTCCAAACTCGTACGAGAAAGGACAAGAGGGAAAATATGTGAGCATTATAAAAGTATGCTTATCGCTGATACTTCCTTAAACCACAGGTGTACGGGATCTCCTCCCGTTAGATGTCAGATACAGACTGACTTTGATAGACAACCTACTTGGAACGCAGATTTGGGGTGACCTTGCCAAATTGGTAATGGCTGGTCCTGTTCTTGGTGCAGTCCTGTTTGCATATGCAAGGAATGGGAACGTAGCACCTGTCTGCAATTCCTCTTGATCACGGATTAAAAAGATAGTGAAACCAGGTGGCCGGTTTTGTTGCCTGCAGAACCAGCGGCACTAGGACCGCGGATGCCGGCTGCCGCCTTGGCGCGTGTGGGGACGGAGGGCGCCTGCGGCTGCGCGGAACGTGCTGAAGCGGCTGCGGGCAGCGTCGGGGGAGCCGGGCGGGAGCGGAGGTAGGAGCCGCGTGCAGGGCTCCGGCAGGCACAGCCTATCTGGGCGGCCGGGTGGCAGGGAGGAGCGGCCCGCGTGGACGCCAACTTTCCCGGTGATGGTGCTTAACTTTCCGCCCGGCCGCGGCCGCCGCTGGTGAGGACACACAGTAAGTGTGGGCTGCGGGGCCCCGCGGCTTCCTCTGAGGCGGCGCCCACCAACATGGCGCCCCCGGGCCCCAGGCCCGCCCGTCCGGCTCAGGCCCCAGAGGTGCCAGCGGCGGGAACAGGCGGCTCCAGAGGGAGGGCCGGGCGCGGGAGGGCGGCGGAGCCGAGCCAGAGAACAATGGCGGGGAAAGCCCGGGGGCGCGGGGCGGAGGCCCGGGAAGACGGCGCGGGGCCTGCTCGGGCCGGGAAGCTGCGGAGTCGCGTGAGCACGCCCGCCGGCCCCGCGCCGTCGGCCCGGCCAGGCCTCGGGCCTTGCGCGGTGGGGCCGGCGGCAGCGCGGGCCTGGCGTGCGGAGGGCGGAGAGGACAGGACGCTTCGCGGGCTCCGGGCGCCGTGGGCGGTGGGAGCCGGCGCAGGGTCGGGCCGAGGCCGGGCGGGGGTCCGTGCGTGTCCGGGGGGCTGCGGGCGACCCCGGGAGTGAGGCCACCGCTGCGACAACGGGTCCTCGCGGGCCTCCGGGACTGTTCTGTGGGGTCCGCCGCCTCCTCCCGCCGGAGCTCTGGGGAGAAGCTGCCGGGCCGCGCTGGGACGAGGGGCTCCTTGGGGGTGGCCGGGGGCGAACTTTCCTTTGCTCTGTCCTGCCTCGCGCTTTTCCTCAGAGCCAGCTGTGGAGGCGCTTGCGGAGGGTGTGTGTGTGTGTGTGTGTGTGCGCGCGCGCGCTTTGCGGGGTGTGCACCGCACCTGGTGTTTTACACGGCGCCCTATGTACTGTGTGTACACACTGCCCTTGTCACGCTGTGTACGCAAGCGCTACCTGTTGTCTCATACAGTGTATACGAAATGCTTGGTGTCATAGACAACAGTGTATACATAGTACCGCATGTCATACATGGTGTGTAGGGAGTATTCTTGTCCTTAATCCCTTACCAACATTTTTACTAGGAATTTTCACAAGAAGTAAAAAGTAACTGATTTGAGTTCAATGTCTACTTGTATCTCTCACGTATTAACTTTGAGTTACTTACTTGCAGTGCCACTGTCACATTTCAAAACAAGTATGAATCTGCTTTGGCCCGGAGACTCTGTGCAGACGTTGCACTGCAGGTTGTCAGTGTTTTGCCCCCCAGTAGTCTTGGTTTTTGAAATGTTTTGGTGTCTACGATTTTATAACACAGATGAGTTACAATAATATGTATTAATATCATGTCTGTCTACTGTATATCAGCCACTGTGCAATTATTTACAAACATTATCTCACTTAAAACCCTTACGTATTATCTTAAAAGCATAGCAGTCCTCCTTTAAGTTATAGAAGGTTCCCCTCCTTGTAGCACACCCCTCATCCCATCCCATTGCATGACAAACAGAAAAACACACACAGAAGACAAGTGGGTGAATCAGATGTTTTGAGAGAGAATGTGATCCGTGTCACATGAAAGTTTGAGAATCCCTGGAATAAGAGGTGGATGATAGAAATGAAGATAATGGGAGAGAGATAAGACTCTAAATCTAAATACTCAATAAAATAGTCTTTTTGAGTAATCATGGCTTAACTTTAATTTTTAAAACATATACAGAAATGAAGTATTGCTTTAAAGAAAGAGCTTATGTGTGTGTAGGTACCTGCTGTTATGTTTTTTCTGTAGGAAATTCGTAAAAAGTTACTTAGTTTGTATTGTGAAAATGCTATACGAGCTTTAATATCAAAATTAGTTACAAATGGAAAGAAATAGTCTATAAAAAAAATTATTTGGAGTTTTCTTAGTATTTTTGTATAATCCATTACACACTTTAGGAGGGAAACTTAGGAAATTAGATATTTAACTCAATTCAACAAATAATCTAATTAGATATTTAATCTTTCTTTTTTTGTATATTTTCTATTTCAGAGTAGTATTCTGATTTTTAACTCAGGTTTCTTTTAAGGGGAATTTAGCAGCTTGGAATATATTTTCACAATTAAGGTGCAGGGTAAGATCTTTTAAATGTGTTTGATCAGATAGCAATAGAAATACCCTTATATGCAAACACTGAAGCAATTTATTCACACTATTAAATCATTATAAAGTTGCATTTGCACTGGGTATGTGGCAGATTTCACTTAAAGTTGGTAACATCAGCAATTGTCCAGACTGTTTGCTCCATAAATGGCTAAAAGTTTGTCTACCTTTATGTAAAATTAAAAAGAGAAATGATGAAGGTAATAGAATACTGTTGCATCAGAGTTTTGAAGGAGTCATATAGACTGTTATCTATATGTTCTTCAGAAATGAGAGTGATACATTTCCAGATCACATTATCTTATATGTTAGTTGGAAAATGTGTGTTGCTGAAAACTTGTACACAAAGTTTTATTTTTTAAACTGAATAATAAGTATAGTAGGTAAGCTAGTTTTATTTTAAATAAATGCTTTTATAGTTCAAGTTACTTCATAATTAAATCTGTTTCATAAAATCACATTAAAATTGCATTTTTTGTACAAGTAGAATATATGCAATTTTAATGTCTTAATTTCATTTATTAATACATTGTTATTTATTGAAACTCTGCTATGTGCCGTACACTTGCTAGGTGCTGAGGTGAACAAGATAAGAGAGTTCTTGCCATTGCAGAGTTTATAGTTCAGAGTAACACAATTACTGAAGGAAGCACATAAAGTGTAACAGAAGAGAGTAAGTCCAGGGTACTGTGGGACAGAAGCTGAATTAAGATACATTGTATTTGAGTTAAAATTACTTGTGAGGTGTTAGCACTGATGATTTAAAATTTTATTCTAATTTGTAACTTTTTTACTGTAATAACCACCTGAGGGTTTTTAAAATCAACTTACTTTTTTTTTTTTTTTTTTTGGCTAGAGTGCCCTGGCATCAGCCTAGCTCACAGCAACCTCAAATTCCTGGCCTCAAGCAAACCTGCTGCTTTAGCCTCCTGAGTAGCTGGGACTACAGGTATGTGCCACCATGCCCTGCTAATTTTTTCTATATGTTTTTAGTTGTCCAGCTAATTTCTTTCTATTTTTAGTAGAGCCAGGGTCTTGCTCTTGCTCAGGCTGGTCTCGAACTCCTGACCTCTAGCAATCTGCCCATCTCAGCCTCCCAGAGTGCTAGGATTAAGGCATGAGCCACCACTCCTGGCCTAAAAGCAACTTTCTTATGTTAATTTTTTACAGTACTCTGTTAAAAAGTAGACGTGTATTAAATATCAAACATATATTATGTTCTCCAGATATTATCTGGGCATTTAAGTGAAAGGTAGACCCATTTAAAAGTTTTCAGTGTTGGTTTTTTGTTTTTTTTTCCCTTGGTTGGGTCAGCTTGTATGTTAAGTAAATTTAAAATATAATTTAAAGAATGTAGGATCTTCTTTCTTAGTTTAAGCATTTATCATATGGACATAAAAGCAAGATATACAAATATTTTTCAATGGATTTCTGTTGAGAGCTTGTCACATTAATTCTCATAAGTGGGATTAAAAATACTACTTAAAAAATTTAGTTAGATACTATGGTTTATAGCAAGAGAATCTGACTTATATACATTTTAATTTGACTATGCACATTAGATCACTTTGCAAGTCCACTTTGCAAGCAGTTTCTAGCAAGCTAGGTTTTATCACAAACAGTGCCTGTGGCACTACCATTTTTTTTTAAGATGTCCATCATTGAGCATCTTTCATACTAGGCAGTGTACATTTTCCATTTAGTCTTCATGACAGCATCATGAGGGGAATGTTGTTATAACGATTTTATAATAAGGGAAGAGACACAGTTAAATTGCTGGTCCCCAAGTTCACACAGACATAATCAAATTGGTTTCAATCCATGGGTATGACTACCAAACCTGTAGTATGTTATGCTAGTCTGTCTCCCTAAGACCCATCAACCTCTTGGATCTTTGTACTGATATGCCTTCATGTTCCCAATGTACCTTTATAAGTCTCCAAAAGTATGTAATATTAACAGAATATAAAAACTATGCTCATTCTACCTACAAAAGCAGGAGGTGGAAAGGCAGGTATAGTAGGAAACTCCTGGTAATCAAAACATTCCATATATAAAGTTCTGGTTAATTCCAATTTCACTGGTGATGATAGCTGGCAATCTAAGAACAAGTGTGGATAATTGGCTCATTTTCTTGCTGTCACTATGGTAGCTCATGTTATAAAGATAACTTGAGTCGGGAGCAGTGGAGGTGGGGAGACCTATGATGTTTATTTTAATACTTATGTAATGGAGAAAAATGTTTGAAAACACTTGGAATTAACTCCAACATTAAAGCATTCTTGTCTTCAAAGGGGAAGTCATTGTCTTGAGGAATCTTTTAACATACCTTCTCCTGGATAAGTTCAATTTACATTGAAATAGCTAATTTCTTGAAAGCTGTGGTAAATGCTAAGGCTTCAGAATTCCATTAGGTGTGCACTGTCATCTAAAATAAAATACCATTTCATGAGAAGCATGTGGTGAAGAGAGTAACAGATCGAGTGAGTTATAGCATCCACAGATCCAGATCATCCTGACAGCCATCAACAGAAATGTTCCAGTGGGTTATTAATATGATTTTCTCATATTTGATAGCTATGGAAAGATTTTAGAAAAAAAAAATTTTAAGGAAGGCTAAGTATAGAGAAGCTCTCTCAACTTGAAAGCTATTATGAATTTTTTAGTTTTCTCTTTTTGTAGATTCTTGATTTACCTGCTTATTGTTTGTTTTTCTATCTCAAAAGTGCATCTAGAAAATGCTGTTTGAGAGAGCAAGTCCTTAATTTTCAATTGAATTTTGACATGGAGCCCTTCCCCAATTAATATAAAATATGCTTATTTTAACTGCCTGGTCAAAAAATAAGAATAATTTATTTGGGATTTCCATTGATGTCAAATTTAATAGGTTTTGGGAGGAGGTGTATTTACCATTAGAGATGTTATCTTTTTAAATTATAGACAATATAAAGTCTAAAGTAATTTTTTTCTACTGTACTTATAATTTATCATTTCTCTTATATGTTTGGAAATATCAAGTTTAATATCATTTAATATCAACATACCTGAAATGTTTCTTTTGAAATACCTACTTATTTACCACTCTTCACATATATGTTCTACACAATCTTAAGAAGCCTCTTACTTGTCATTAATATTCATGTTGGTTTGTTTCAGGCAAGAAACTGCCATTTGAATCATTTGAAAGCTTTTATTGTTTTTAAGGACTATTCAAATAAAACTAGTTTTAGTCCCAGTTACTTTCAAGTGACTTAAAAGCCAAACGACGAGCAGTCTAATATAAAGTTGGACTTTCTCTTGGTTCACCTGCATTTTTAGACAAATGCTGATGAAAAATGTACTATTGTAAGCTTTAGTTACAGTAGTATTTGTACTATATAGTTTTAAATGAATTATTTGGGATTTTAGGTGATGGTGCTACACAAGTCACATTAGGAAGAAACAATATTTAGCATGCTTGTTCTCAATCATGAGTGAGCATCTAAATTGCTTTTTAAATTTTTAAAAAAACATTAAAACAGAATCTCTGGGGATGGATCTAAGGTCTAAGTTTTAAAAGTTACACTTTTTTAAATGTTTCACATTTCAAATTTTTTATTTTTCTAAGTGGTATTCATGCTTTCTTTTTAAATATTTCTTTTTGGAATAGATTATAGAAAATGGTGTACCCTGGGACCTTTAGCTCTAAATCTCAGAAATTCTCTTTCAAGAATCAGATCAATTAAGTTTCCTGGGGAAAAAAAAGACGATAATCAAAACAATCTGGGGGGAAAAAAAACACAACCTGAAAAATAAATGCATCCTGGAAGAAAGCCTTAAGTCTTTTCAGGTTCCTCAGAAATGCTACCGTGTTGCTAGGTAAGATGGATATCAAAGGTACCATTGGCTGATGTTCCCCGATGGGCTCAGATATACCTAAAATCACAGGTAAATATGTACCATATCTTGAGGTAGGTAATATTCAGGAGATAGGCTGACGTCCAGTTTGAATGTCTGGGCATTCCAGTAACTGGACTGAAAAGCAGCAGCATGGTGTTCCTGCCCCTTCTGCCCTCAGAGCTCCGGATTTCTCATAATCCTGTAGGAAAATCAGAAAAGCTTGGAAGCCTTTCCCTAGGGCAGTCGGACCAACCGTCTTGGGGTCACATCTGCACTCCGTGGTGAGACAACCTGAGAAAGTTTTCCGGACTCTGCCCTGCTCTCTGGCTAGCCTCCTCTTTTCCCTGGCCTTTATCTGGGTTTCAGATGATTCTTCCTGTTCCTTCAGGTTGGGGGTGGCATTTCCACCTACAGGTTGTTCAGTGGGGATGGCCATCCAGAGGAGGAGATTCAGGGTCTTTCAGCTGAGTTCTAGAAGATTATAACTTACTTCCTTTGCCCTGGGAAGAAGTCCTTGAGCTGCAAGACCCATCCACAGCAATAGATTCAAAGCCTTTGGGCTGAGTATGAGGAGAGTAGGAGTTAATTCCTTTGTTCTGGGAAGAAGTCCTTGAGCTGTAAGACTTACTGTGGCTTCAGCCACTACTGGACAATATCTGTGTTCACTCCTCGCTAACTGGATTTCTCACACAAGCATTTTGAGGCTTCATAGTGATCCTAGGACCTAGGCAATTGTGCTAGTTTCCACAGGTTTCTTTAATTCCTCTGTAATATAGGTTCATAATTCTCCACCAGTTTCACAAAAGTCAAGGTGCATGGCAGATTGGTTTTAAAGGAAGAGGGACATCTAGGAAGTGACAGGAAAGCCTCCCTGGGCCTGGTACTGTTGACAGGGTGTTCAGCAGAGTCTGGTCCATGTTCTTTATTTGCTTCTCCCACTGTGTGACATGGCCCTTCCCCAGGTGGCTGGATTCCCAGTGGTGTCAGTGTTCTGTCTTCTCAGTTTACCTCAGGGGAGAACACACAAAGTTCTGTGTTTTTAAAGTGTGTTCAGTCAAATTTTCTAAATACACATAGTTTTCTCAGTTTCAGATTATCCGATACAGTCAAGAATTACATTCTTAATTGCTGCTGTTAGAATTGCATTTTAAAGAGAATATTTTTATAAAATTTGATCTTGAACAGAGTAGAAAATGTTAGGTGGTTATACTATTGTGAGTCAGTATTCTTAAGTAGGTACCATTTAATACAATTATCCTAAATATTGTAGATAATAGGAAAGGAAAAGCATCTGAAGTATGAATCACAGAAAATAATTGTCTTTGAAAAATATGAATTATCTGAAAAAAGGCTAAACCGAAAATTGGCCACTTCAGTCTCTGGTCTCTGTCTCCACAGCTCAGTCCTCAAGCTCCTTTTGGAGTCTCCGTCCCTGCACTGTGGCCTGAGAACTGCTTCAAGGCAGTGAACTGGTGATATCTTAAACATAGAGTTTACATGTGGAAGAGCAACACACTAGTAAAGTATAACTAAATATATTCAGTTACCTTACATTTTAAATATCTGTACTCTACATTCTGGGTATGTTTTGGTGTATATGGGGATGGATTTTATACTTTATCAAGCCTTACACTTTAAGTAGACATTGTATCACTTAGGAGAATGGCACTTTATTGTGAGAAAGGACAAAGGCTGACACAGTCTAATGATGTGCATTGTTTTCACTCTTCTTTCTCTTCCTTTTTTATGGAACCCTGCTCCTTAGACGATATAATGGTCACTAGTTACCTTGCCCATCCTATCTTCAAAGATAGTGAAGGGGAAAGTTTGAGAAATGTCATTGTGAGTGAAGGAAATAGTTTGCCAGAATTCACCCAAAGTTAGCCTGAAAGCGTTACATGACTGGCCCAGCACCATCCTGGCAGGTTTGAGTGATTAACCCTGCCTCAGGCTGTGGCCTGGGTTTGGCAATTTCAGGAAAATAATTTAGATTTAAAATACATGGCACATGTTAATAAACTATTGTAGCACAAAAGGCTTATATAATTCTCTCTACTTTTGTATGCTTGAAAAATGTCCATATCAGATACTTTTAAAAGTTAATAGTAACAGTAATGATGGAAACTTTCCTAGAGGGTGGGGGAAAGTCTCAAAGGAAGAGGAGACACATGGAAAAAACAGGAATCATTGAAAATTCTTTGTAAATTGATAATTTTACATAGAAGCTACAAAAATAATCCTCTGCTGCCTCCCCACTTGAACAAAGTGACATGTAAATTGGCTCCAGTGACTTTTTTCCATAAATATGATTCTGTGGTTTCTAGTCTATTTACAAGGTTTTGGAGCTGTTACTAGTATCTGCTTTTAGAACATTTTCACTGTCCCCAAAAGAAACCGCAGAGGCAATATCAGTCGTCTCCCATTCTCTTCTCATCCCAGCCCCTGGCATTCACTATTTTACTTTCTGTCTCTGGATTTGTCTATTCTGGACATTTCATATGTGTGAAATCATATAATATGTGGCCTTTTGTGTCTGGCTTCTTTTACTTAGAACGTTTTCCAGGTTCATCCATGTTGTAGCATGTGTCACTACTTCATTCCTTTTTATGGCTGAATAATGTTTCATTGTGTCAATAATATTCCATTGGGTGTAACACATTTTGTTTATCCATTGATCAGTTGATGGACATTTGCATTTTTCCCACTTTTTGGCTATTGTGAATAATAATGCTGTGAATATACATGTACCTGTTTCTGTGTGGACATATATTTTCAGTTCTTTTGGGCATGTATGTAGAAGTGGAATTGCTGTGGTCATGTGGCAACTCTGTTTTCTTTTTGAGGAACTGCTGAACTGCTTTTGAAAGCAGCTGTACCATTTTACATTCCTACCAGCAATGTATGAAAATACCAGTTTCTCTGCATCTTTGTCAGCACTTGTTATTGTCCGGATTTCCTGACTGTAGCTATCCTGGTGGTCGTGAAGTGGCATCTCATTGTGATTTTCATTTGCATTTCTCTAATGACTAGTGATGTTGAGCATCCTAGTGCTTATTGGCTGTTTGTTTATCTTCTTTGAATAAATGTCTGTTCACATCCTTTGTCCATGTTTTAGTTGGGTTGTCTTTTTATTGAATTGTAAAAACCTTCTATGTGTTTTGAGTAGAAGTCTTTTATCAGATGTAGGATTTGCAGGTCTTTTTGACCATTCTGTGGTGTCACTTTCTTGATGGTGTCCTTTGAAGCATAAAAGTTTTTAATTTTGATGTAGTCCACTTTATCCATTAATATATTTTCTTTGGTTGCCTTTTGACATGATATGATCCCTTTTTTCCAGTTTGTTTGCATTCCACTGTGTAGATGCCCTGCGCTGTATTCCACCAGTTCCTTGTGGATTTACTATTACAAAGACTGCTATAAGACATGAATGTGTAGGTACATCATTTTTGATTTTGCCAGTGGGATTGCTGGGTCAAAGAGAAAATGCATATGTAATTTTGGTGGTTATTGCCACATTCCCCTCCATAAAGATTGAGACATTTTCTGTTCCCACCACTGCTGTATGAGAATCCCTGTTTCTGTACAGTTGTACGACAGAGTACATTGCCAGGCTTCTATAGTTTTGTGAGTCTGATAGGTATTAAATAGAAATTCTATATTAGATGTAGTTTAGAAATTGGTCTTCCCTAAGAGAAATTGTCTTTCCATAACTTGACCTTTTGTGTTGTGTTTTCTGTTTGTCCATATCTTTTGCTCAGTTTTTCCATTGGGTTTTTGGGGCTTTTTCTGAAATTTTAGAGGTTTCTTTCTTTTTTTTTTTTTTTTTTAACATATCAGGGATATTAACCCTTAATTCATAGTTTAATTTGTAAAAATTTCTTTTACTTTTACCTATCCCATTTGTCATTTATATTTTTACCTTGTTTATGGTGTACTTTGGACATGTAAAAGGTTTTAATTTTGCTTGTTTGCTTTAGGTTTTGTGGGGTCTTTTTGTGTTTTTGTGTGTATGTGGTGGTAGTCCCATTTTCAGCCTTTCACTTGCTTTGCTTCTGGATTTTGAGTCATAGGAAAGGCTCAGGCCGGAGGATCTCTTGAGGTCAGGAGTTTAAGACCAGCTTGAGCAACATAGCAAGACCCTGTCTCTATAAAAAGTAGAAAAATTAACTGGGTGGGGTGGCATGTGCCTGTAGTCTAAGCTACTTGAGAGGCTAAGGCAGGAGGATGGCTTGAGCCCAGGAGTTTGAGGTTGCAGTGAGCTATGATGATGTCACTGCACTCTAGCTCAGGCAAGAGTGCAAGACCTGTCTCCAAAAACAAACAAACAACAACAAAAAAAACAAACAAAAACCTGGAGTCTGTCTTCTCAAACCCTGCCACTGCTTTATCAATTAAATTTATTAAATCCTTTGTTGTCATTTAAATGATGTTCACTGTATCTTCACCAGTAGATTCTATTTCAAGAAACCACTTTCTTTGCTCATTCATAAGAAGCAGCTTCTCATGTGTTAAAATTTTATCCTGTGATTGTAGCAATTGAGTCACATCTTCATCTTCCACTTCTTTTTTTTTGTTCAATGTAGAAGGCATTCACCCATGATTTTCTAGCTTCCACAGTTGCTACTGAGAAATCTGATACCAGTTTGTTTTATGACCTCTCCTGTCACCCACCCTGGGGAGCCTTTCATCTCCTCTTCTTACCACCAGTGTTTGACTTTCCAGGTGGATGTGCTTTGCGCTTCCTTCCATTCATATGCTGGGCATTTCATGTTCTTTGTCCATTTGCAGATGCCAATTTTCATTGGTAGGTACTTTTCTTGAATAATTTTTCCCCTCTATTTTCATTCTGTAATTCTTGTTATTCAGATATTGTATCACAAAGTTTTTTTCTCTTATCTCCTATTTGTGCATTTCTTGTCTTTTGTTTCTACTTTGTGCAAGATTGCCTCAACTTTATTTTCTAACCCTTTAATTGAATTTGTTTATCATATTTTAAAGTTTTTTGAATATTTCTATTTAGAGTATCCTATTTGTGGTTTATAGGTGCGATTCCATTTCTTACTCTTCTATGATATCAATTATATGTATTTTCTGTTTGCTCCATGTGACCTCTTTTTCTCTTTTGTGGAGAAGCCGGTCTCAAATGTCTGGTGATTCCTGGCTGTCTGTTTGTATTTATGAGTGAGACATTGGGAAGCTAATTGGACATTCTTTGTGTGGGTTTTACTGGTGGGATGTCAGGTGGTCAGATGGCTGTTTCTTTAGGTTCCTTCAGATGTCAGGGTCTGAAGGTTCTTCGTCTGGGATCATTTAATTTCTCCAGAAAGGTACAGTTTGGTCTCTTGTCTGAGTCTGAGACCAGTCATCTGGAATTTGGTGGTAGAAAGGGACTTTACCTGTTCATGATTCATTAGGTAGCTTTTCCCTTAAAAGCCCCCCCATGCCCATCCCACCCACTCCAGCTTAAAATCCCCACCTTGCTCACCTATGGAAATAGTATTGAGCCCAAGCTGCCCACAGTCTGCTTTCAATCCTGCGTGGCCTGATCTGAGTACAGCTCTCCACCTCCTTCATATGATTGTCCTTATTCACCACACTCCCACCACTGTCCTTTCTCAGTTATGTCTTTACATGTGTTTTCCCCCTGGTGTGCCTAGCTGTTTTACTTCATTTATGATCTCCTTAACTTTCTATGATAGGCAGGATTGGTTAGGTTGTGCTGTGAAACAAGCAACCTCAAACCTCAGTGGTTCAGAACAATGGGTCTTGCTCATGCTACCCATCCATCATGGGTTAGTGGGAGCTCTGCCTCGAATGGTCCTCCTTCTGGTAGCAGGCTGACAGCAGCCACCATCGGGGCATTGCCATTGCCTGTGATATATAGAGAAAGTGTAGCAAATCAGAGTAAGATTCTTGAATTTTCAAATGGCAAGTGTCATAAATCACTTTTTTAGGGCTATGGGGAAGTGTGACAACCCAAATAGGTGGCCAGACAAAGATCTCAATCAGTGGAGGGTTATGAAGCCAAAGTTCAAGGACAAACCACAGAAGCATCTGTGCCCTGTGCTATCTGAAGAGGGATTTGGAAACTCAGTATTTAAAGAGTGAGGGCATATGGAAAGAGAAAAGGGGAGAGGGTGGGCTGTGATGTAAATGGTTACATTCTTGTGAGATTTTAGTTAGTGCCAGGAAATCTGCATTTTACACAAGGTTAAGGAAAATGTTTGAAGAGAAAAGGGAGTAAAGGAAGAATTGGTTATACAGATGTCCCTGGGTAGCTGGAAGAAAGAATGGTCTTGTCTCTGTTCTGCACTTGGGAAGATAAACTTGTAATCCACATTATTAGTGTGGAATCAAAGTGGACTTTAGTTTTAGGAGCTAGACTTAGCCTGCAGACCCGGAAGTTACAATTTGAATGTCCTCATTGATGGGAGGCCAGCAAACAGTGTTCTTATGAATGATCTATGGGAACTGTCCGTGTAGATGCCTGAAGCCATTTACCTTTCTGTGGCAATCTGGCCTGTAGTGTTAGTAACAGCTGTTCATTTGCAAGAGGGTGTTGCATGACTCAGCATCTGGGCTTGACCTTCCCTTTGGCATAGGGAGTTGGAGGGTCCTGAGATTTTTATTTTCCTTTACAAGTGCAATACTGCTGGTGCTTGGGACAAATAGAAGTATTTAGTGAACAACACTGATGACCACCATAGCAACCTTGACCACCCAATCTTAAGTGGCCCTCCCCATTGCCTACTGATTTTTTCCTTTTCTTTTCTTTTTTTCACAGGACTTGTCACTATCTGAAATCATCTTTTTGTTTTCACATTTATTGTCTGTTCCCCCAATACCCTCAAATATTAACAATAAGCCATATAAGTATAGGAACCTTTCTGAATCATTCACCACTATATCCTGAGTACCTAGAGCAGTGCTTAGCAAATAGTAGGTGCTCAAAAACATTGGATGAATGATTCTAGGTTAATTTTTGAAATAAGTAAAATTTTACAACACTTCCCACTAAAGGGAATATGCACTTTTAATAGAACTGGGCACTTTTCCTATTTTCTTTAATATCCATTAAACAAAATTAGGTGTGCTTTTGATATGAATTGCTATAGACAACTGAGAGTAATTTTCTTAGATAGTAATAGAGTTAATTTTTAAGTATTCAAAAACATTTTAGGAAAAGTCATTAGAAATGACCATCATTAATCAATACAAACTAGAAAATTATCACAAAAATACAATGTATTATGTTTATAATTCCATAAACTTCCAATTACAGTATTGATTTAGATCACTGGTAAAAAAACTTTGTTGGCCCAACAACGTGGAGTGCAAAATTATGCAAAATTAGTAGTGTTGTCTAACAGCAAATATTTTCAACTCTTAGCTATATTTTTATGAGGATACTTGTTTATCTTTGCTGAATAGGGAGACATTTATGTTATATTTAATCATAATTTTACATGACAAGATGTAAAAAAGAAAACAAAACCTTTTAACCTTCTTCTAGTTCTTTCTGTCCCTGCAGAAATGAATAGTCACTAATAATTATTACTCCCTTTTGCTTGCAAATGACATTCTTCCTTATGAAAGAGTTTTTCCTTTCTGTGAATAAAGAATTTTTTACAGTTTGAAATTTTAGCTTTATATATTTATAGGCTGTCTTCTATTAGAAGTGTAAAATATTAGGGTTTTTAATGGAGGAAATTTGTAATTTAATATTTGTTAGATTTGGACACATAACCCACTTTGGATAAAACCAAAATCATTTATAGCAAGTACAGAAACTAACAGCCTAGGTTTCATAATGTAGTTCTAAAATTTTTAGATCAAGGTGATATACTCATTTTTTTATGTAGTAAATTGTTGATAAGCTATTACAACTCAAATCTCTTCAATAATTTATGATTTTTTGCAGACTTCCATTTTTATGGAGAAATGTGTAGACAGCAAAACTGTGCTTTAGGTCATTTTTGTATGTGATAGTGTTTTTGATATGTTCAGAATGCAAAAATTTGGCCGGGCGCGGTGGCTCACGCCTGTAATCCTAGCACTCTGGGAGGCCGAGGTGGGCGGATCGTTTGAGCTCAGGAGTTCGAGACCAGCCTGAGCAAGAGCGAGACCCCATCTCTACTAAAAATAGAAAGAAATTATATGGACAGCTAAAAATATATATAGAAAAAAAAAAATTAGCCGGGCATGGTGGCGCATGCCTGTAGTCCCAGCTACTCGGGAGGCTGAGACAGGAGGATCACTTGAGCTCAGGAGTTTGAGGTTGCTGTGAGCTAGGCTAACGCCACGGCACTCACTCTAGCCTGGGCAACAGAGTGAGACTCTGTCAAAAAAAAAAAAAAAAAAAGAAACAGAATGCAAAAATTTGGCTCACACCTGTAATCTTTGCACTCTGGGAGGCTGAGGTGGGAGAATTGTTTGAGGCCAGGAGTTCAAGACTATCCTGAGAAAGAGTGAGATCCTGTCTCTACAAAAAATAGAAAAATTAGCCAGGTGGAGTAGCACACGCCTGTAGTCCCAGTGAGTCGAGAGGCTGAGGCAGGAGAATCGCTGGAGCCCAGTAGTCTGAGGTTGCAGTGGGCTGTGATGACACCACTGTACACTGGCCCAGGCCACAGAGTGAGACTCCATTTCAAAAAAAAAAAGAAAAAGAAAGAAAGCAAAAATTTGAATTATGCAATCAGCACCCAAAATTTCTGTTTATATAGATTTATTTACTTCCCCAGGATACAGTGTTGTACAGTGTTTTGGAATTATTAAATTCAGACTTTTCCATGTTAAGCTATGGATCCCATGCTGAACAGTGTACAGTCTCTGTCCCACAGAATGTAAAGAAAGTGTCAAAGCAAACTAACTCTTATGGGAACTGTGCTGTGCTCTGGCAGGTCCAGTGCAGGTTGTGTAGATACATAGGACATTTTTATGCATCAAATACTTGAGGCTAACAGAGAAGCCCTTTATAGTGCCCCACTTTTTATGATTAAGCAGGAGAAAATTGAATACTTTCTTTTCACTATTCTTTTATATTGATTTCAATAATTTTATGGCATATTGCTGAATTTCTATTTAGGAGAAGATAATTATTTTCCTTAGGATTCTTTAGATTTATAAATATTAATAAATCTTTTCAAATATGGCCAAAGTTATTAATTTACATGTGATTTACTTTTTTTGTTCTTATTAAAAACTATGTTTTCTCCGGCTTGAATTTGATCTTCTGGCTTTAGAAAAAGTTTATGTATGTCTTTTCTCTCTTATATAGTCAACCTCATCCTCTCAAGTGAATCTTTTTATAGAATCTCAAACATTTTGAAGTCTTTCGTATTTGAAACAAACAGTTCAAACCTGACCTTTGTTGGAACAAGATTAACTGAATGTGCATTCTTTCCTGAAACCCTATTGAAATGAGCGTTGTTATGTGTGTGTGTGCGTGTGTGTGTGTGTGTGTGTGCATGTATGTATATCCATATATATAGACAAAAAGAATGAGATAGACTAGAGTGTAGAAAAGACGACATTTTGGAAACTGGAAAGAAAGTGGTGGAAGTGTCTTTTGTTTTTTTTTTTTTGTTTTTTGAGACAGCGTCTCACTCTGTTGCCCGGGCTAGAGTGCCATGGCATCAGCCTTGCTCACAGCAACCTCAAACTCCTGGGCTCAAGTGATCCTCCTGCCTCAGCCTCCCGAGTAGCTGGGACTACAGGCATGCACCACCATGCCCGGCTAATTTTTTCTGTATATATTTTTAGTTGTCCATATAATTTCTTTCTATTTTTAGTAGAGACGGGGTCTCGCTCTTGCTCAGGCTGGTCTTAAACTCCTGACCTCGAGCGATCCACCCGCCTCGGCCTCCCAGAGTGCTGGGATTACAGGCGTGAGCCACCGCGCCCGGCCCCTGGAAGTGTCTTTTGATTTAGCAGGAAACGTAAGTGCCTGAGAGGGAAGGTCAAGGAACATGCCAGTTTGAGCCTCAAAACCATGGAAATCTCAAGAATTAGAGGCACCAGGTCTCTCTGGGAGTGGGGAAGTGAAGGGGGCTGAGAATAGGGTGATCGCTCCCAGTCTGTGGTAGTGCACACAGCCCTTCCCCAGCACCTGCAGCCAGCTCACTATTTTCTATACTGCAAAAGCCTTGAGGTGTATTTTCTGAAAAGGGCAAATGAGAACAGTTCTCATTTAGACTGTCTTGAAAGTGGGTGATGCCCTGCTAGAAACAGGGGTACTAGGAGAGAGTCTAGACTTCTACTTCTGGCCAAGGCAGAGCAACTACTAATGGACTTACATTCCCACCATCCATGATGAAACTGGGTAAAATACACGAGGCTATTGCTTTCCAGCACTGGGCAATAGGCCGTATAAGACTGCAGTCCTGAGAGCAAGTAAATAGAGGAGATGAGCCCACAGTTGCCCTGCTCTGTGTCTGGGAAAATGTCTGGACTGATCTTGGGGAGCTGGAGATGTGATAAGAGTTCAGAGCAGTAGTGAGTGTCAGCACGTTGTCCTGGTAATTAAAACAGTGAATGCTGGTTTAACTAGAAAGTGGGGTATGACTTTATTGAGAAGATAAGAGGAAGGATAGCGTATGTGCGTTTGTGTTGGGGGTGGGTGTATGTGGAAGAGATTAATTGACTTGAGGTAGGACGTCAGTAGGTAAGGGTGGGGCTTATAAATACAGAGGTAAGTACCAAACCACAAAACTAAAATAGAGGGCAGGGATTGCCGTAGGGTAGCATCAATAGGGGATGGGGTTTGGGATTGTTTGATTTTTGAAAAATCATATGTACGTATTTTAATTAAAATGAGGATAAATTTTGCATAACCATAGACCTTCATGTGCCTTCTCATCTCTTTCCAGGTCCTTTCCCATCTGCCTCCTCCCTTTGTTCAGTCTGTCTTCTAGGAAGGGCTCTCTTTCTGTTTCAGTTTCTCCACCTGTCACTCACTCCTGAACCCACCCTACCCTGATCTGGTTTGGAACAATATTATTTCAACAAAATAATGTTACTCTTGCTAAAGTTACCAGTGACCAACAGTTTGCTAAATCTAGTGGACTTTTCAGTTCCTTTTGCTTTTTGACTTTTCAGTGATACTCTGCACTTTTTGAAATCCTATCTTCACTGGATTTCTATAGGATAGCTCTCCTGGATTTGCTCTTAGTTCTTGGGGCCTAGGTCTCTTTCTGCCATATTCTGTCCTGGGGAAGTCAAATCTGCATTTATGGTTTTGGTTACTATTACGTGTCTCACAGATCTTCAGCATGTGCTCTCCTGAAGTCCTCAGCTGTATCTCCACATAGCTGCTTGGCATCTTCCCTTGGATTTCTAAAAGGCATCTGAACTTAGTCTGCCCCAAACCAAACTCAGCACACACATGCACACACCACTGCCTTCTGCAAACTTAGTCTTCTTCCCACAGTCCTTACTTCAGTACCCTGTGTAAGCCAGAAATGGAAACTTTGTCCTTGAGACTTGCCTCTGCCTCGTTCCCCGTCCAAAATTAAATCCTAGTGATGTTTTCTCTTCATTTTGCACCCTGTAGCTGGAAGCAAGTTAAAAAAACTATCATTTTCCAAAACTGCAGTTAGTCTTCCATTCCTTGTCCTGCTTTTTCTCAACAATTCTCCTCCTCTTCCTCCTCCTCCTCCTCAATTCAAAATTTACTACAAAGCTACAGGAATCAAAACAGTGTGGCACTAGAATAAGGATAGACATATAGACTGATGAATTAGAATTTATTGTTCAGAAATAAACCCATAGATCTATATGGCCAGTAGATTTTTGACAAGACACTGAATCCATTCAATTGGGAAAGAATAGTCTCATCAACAGTGGGGCTGGGATAACTTGATTTCCACATTGTAAAGAATGAAGTTGGACCTCCTACCTCACATCATATATAAAAATTAATTCAAAAGGGATCAATGACCTAAATATAAAATCCAGAACCCTAAAACTTTTAGAGGAAAACAGAAGTTAATCTTCAGACTTTTGATTTTGCAATGGATTCATAGGTATGACACCAAAAGCATGAGCAAGAAGAGAAAAAATAGATGTTATAATTTATCAAAATTTAAAACTGCTATGCATCAAAGAACATTATCAAGGAAGTATAAGGACAACCTAATGTTTACCAAGCTTATGTCTGACATGGGACTAATATCCAGAATCTATGAAGAACACTTACAACTCAACAACAACCAAACAGGCAACCCAATTCGAAAATGGGCAAAGGACTTGAATAGACATTTCTCTAGAGAAGATAACAGATATCCAATAAGTACATGAAAAGATGCTCAACACCATTAGTCGTTAGGAAAATTCAGATCAAAACCACCATGTGATACTGCTTTACATCTACTAAGATGGCTGTTTTATTTTTTGGGGGGAAAAAAGGAAAAAATGGAAAATGGCAAATGTTGGTAATGTGGAGAAATTGGAACACTTGTACAGTGCTGGTAGGATTGTGAAATGGTACAGCTGCTGTAGAAAAGTGTTTGCTGATTCCTTAAAAGGTTAATCATAGAATTACTATGTGAGCTAGCAACTCCACTTCTGGGTATATACCCAGGGGAATTAAAAGCAGACTTCAGCAGATGCCTGTGTGCCAGTGTGTCCTGCAGCGCTACTCACAGGACCCGAAAGGTAGAAGCTACCCACGTGTCCAACAGAGGAATGGGTAAGCAGAGTATGATATTCAATACAGTGGAATATTATCCATCCATGAAAATAAATGAAGTTCTGACACAGGCTGCAACATGGATGAACATTAAATCATTATGCTAAGTGAAATAAGCCAGACACAAAAGGACAAATAGTGTATGTTTCCACTCATGAAGTATCTAGAGCAGGCGTATTCATAGAAACAAGAAGTAGCTTTGAGGATACCAGGGGCTGGGAAGAGGGGAGAATGAGAAATTATTGTTTAATGGTTATAGAATTTCTGTTTGGGGTGACAAAAGGTTTTGGAAAATAGTGATGGTTGCAAAACACTGAGAATGCACAGTAATTAATGCCACCAAACTGTATACTCAAAAATGGTTAAGGTGGCAAATTTTATGATAACATATTTACCACAATTTAAAAAAATTAAAATCGAATCCCCGTCTCCATCAGCCTCTGCGGTGGACGCAGGCGGCCCGCTTAGCTGTCCCCGCAGTGCCGCCTGGGGGCCGCCACTGGCACAGCGGGTCCCGGTGTTCCGTAAGTGCCATGACCGGGGCTTAAGAAAACGTACAAGTTGTGTGATTCAACAAAGCTCACAATCCCTCCGCGTTAGGGATTTCTTTTTTTTCCTTTTTGAGACAGAGTCTCGCTCTGTCCCTCGGGCTAGAGTAGTGTCCTGGCGTCCTCACAGCTCGCTGCAGCCTCAGACTCCTGGGCTCCAGCGAGCCCCTGGCCTCCTGCGTCGGCCTCCATGAGTGGCTGGGGCTGCAGGCGCCGCCACGCCCGGCCGGCCTCGCTGACTCCAGGTAGGGACGGGGCCTTGCCCGGCTCGGGCGGGTCTCGAACTGCTGGCCTCGGGCGACCTCCCGCCTCTGCCTAGAGCGCCAGGGTTCCAGGCCTGAGCCGCCACGCACGGCCAGGGTTTCTTAATTTAGGACTGTGACGTACGCGTTTCCTCAAAGTTTGTGTATGCATCACATTTTTCTGATAAGAAAGCCAAAGTCTCGGCCGGCGCGGTGGCTCCTGTGATCCAGCACTCTGGGAGGCCGAGGCGGTAAGATTGTTTGAGCTCAGCAGTTTGAGACGGGCCTGAGCGGGACTGAGACCCTATCTCTACTAAAAAATAGAAGGAAACTTGGCCGGGAAACTAAAAATATTTTTAAAAAATCAGCAGGGCATGGTGGCGCATGCCTGTAGTCCCAGGTACTTGGGAGGCTGAGGCAGGAGGATCGCTTGAGCCCAGGAGTTTGAGGCTGCTGTGAGCGAGGCTGACGCCACGGCACTCTAGCCCGGGCAAAAAACAAACCAAGAAAAAAAGCCAAAGTCTTAAAAGTGCTCGTGACCCCCAGAGAAATAACTGTGTTTCAATATGTAGAGAATCTATTGCAAATAGTGGGCCAGCCTTTTCTTTTGAACAACTCTCTCGTTGGATTTTGCAGAGGAGAAACTTGTATTTGGCCAAAGTTGCCCTTCTCTGCAAATTACCTCAGGGCAATTTTCTAGGAGTGACTGTGGGTATCTTTATGGCCTCCTCTCCCACCCTGACAACTGAACCTAAACATTTCTGAAGGAAGGATTCTCTTTGCCAGCAGGGAGCCTGGGGCCATCTATCAAAAGAATGCCTTTGTGGTTTTCCCTTGGGGGGCTGGAAAACTGATAGTGATCGCTAGACAAAGGCCTTGGAATTGAAGTGCCTGGGGACAGAACACAGCAGAAGGAAGGGGATTTGGTTAAGTGTTGCTGTACACTATGTTTTATCCCTTTTTGAAAAGAAAAGAGTAGAATTTCTTTAAATTCTGGCTGTGAAACTGTGCTACTTATCCAGGCACATCTTAAAACAAGGCCAGGGAGGACCAGGCCTCGTAAGAGTTATTTTTGTGTTGCTAAAAATTTAGAAATGTGAGCTCCTGTGTCAGTCTTAGTTTGAATCCCAACTCTGCCACTTACTAATTGTGGGACTTTGGGTCGATCACTTGGCCTTTCTGTACCTCAGTTTTCTTATCTGTAAAATAGGAATAGTAGTATCTATATCATAGGGTTGTTGGGAAGATTATGTGTGTTAATATGTGAAAAGTATCTTGAACAGTGAATGCTATATAGTATCATTCAATAAATGTTAACTCTTATTATTCAAAGAAATTTTAGAATGGAGATTTGGGGATGAAAATGGGACTTTGAGCAGTATAAGTTATAATTATTAATAGTTTACGGTACTCTACTTAATTTGAATACAAAGAGCCTTGGAAACATGAAAGAATGAGGCATCACAGTCTCTACGTGCTAAAACTTTATAATCTCTTGTGGAAAATATTTAACAATTTGAGAGCAAGGCCTGGTTGGCAGTATTACATATTAAAAGCACAAATGGTAAGATTTCCCAAATAAGGTGTGATAACCAGAAAAGATTCACTGGTAGACAGAACTCAAGCTGAAACTTGGATAAGGTTTTTGATATGAGAGAAAGGCATCCGAGGAAAGAAAGGCATCCTCTGTATGGAACACAGAGTGAGAGGAGGGTGTGACCATTAAAAGCTAAAGATGCATATGCTCCCGTTTGAGGCAAATAAAAACAAAGGTACAGTACTCCATCGGCTGTACTGGGGTTTTAAACTCAGGATTTTCATAGTATTATGTTTATTTATGAAATTTGTATAAGAATATCCATGTCTTTTGCCTGCATCTGGTGGTAATCATTGACTCAGAATGGGGTGGACCAGGTAAGGCTCAGCAGAGTGACGTTCTTGCTTCACTTTCTCCAACTGACTTTTTTGTAGCAATTTTTTTGGTACCAATTTCTTTGTAGAATTGCTGTTTCCTAAATGGAATGGCAGTGGTAACAATTTACTGTTGTGGTTTTTAAAAAATATTTATTTATTTTTTACTTTGAGTTTTTGTTTTATAACCATTGTGTTTTTCCAGAGTTAGTTTCATCCTCTGGAACTCAGAGAACTAGGTAAAATTACATGGATAAATTGAGGTGAACTTTTGTCCTAAGTGGAGCTTGAATTCAGTTAATATTTCTGATTTGGTTAAAATCACATTTTTCTTTTAGGCCAATGTAAGTAAGTACATTTCCTACAATTGTTTTTTGTAATAGAAGGAAAAGCGCCTCTATTTTCTTTTTTCCTACTCACTTCTTAACCCATTCCAGCCTTGCTTCTATACTCGTCACTGCTCTGAAGCAGCTTTTCCATGGATGTAGTAGTTCTCACTTATCCTCAGGGGATATGTTTTAAGACCCCCCAGTGGAGGCCTGAAACTTTAGATAGTACCAAACCCTATATTATGTTTTTCCTATACGTACATACCGATGATAAAGTTTAATTTATAAATTAAGTACAGTAAAAAGATTAATAACAATAATTAATAATAAAATAGAACAATTATAACAATATACTGTGCACAATTTCATGGATGAAAGATTTGTTCTTACCGTAGATCTTAGCAACCTCAGCCTACTTTTTTTTTCTTTCCTTATTAAGTTGAGAACTTTCACTTTTTCACTCAAAGGAAGCACTTTGTGGCTTTGGCATAGCTGAGTTGCCAGCATCACCACTCTTGAGCTTGGGGGCCATTATTAAGTAAAATAAGATTTACTTGAACATAAGCACTGTGACACTGTGACAGTCGATCTGATAACTGACGTGGCTACTAAGTCACTAATGGGCAGGTAGCATATGCAGTGCAGAGGTGCTGGACAGGATGATTTCATTCTGCTCCTCAGAATGGGAAAAGATGCATAGTTGATAACCTCAAGAGCATAGATAAGAGTAAAATGTAAAAATAATTAAGAAGTGATGAATTTTGAGTATCTATGATCTGTTTTTAATATAATTTAATTATAAGTTTACATAATTTAATGTTTAATAATGGCTATCTAAACCTGTCTCAAAATTTCTGAAAATTAAGCTGTTGGCTCTCATGAGACAGTGTCGTCTGTCTCCAGCTTACATCACAGCATCCCATACTTCCTATCCAGCTCAGTAGTCACTTTCACAGGGAGCCTTTCTAAAACCTTCAGTGCACATCAATATCCTTATTATATGTTCTCAAGATACTATGTACCTCTTTTTTATCACAGGATAATTTTTTATTTTACTGATTGATTAATTGATTAAGCACCATGAGGGTAGGGACAGAGATTGTTTTACTTTTTCCTCTATCTCTTCCATTATGTAGCCCAGTGCTGGAAATAGCAGATGCAATATTTGTTGAATGACTGAGTAAATGATGAAAACAGGGGGCATGTATATATTTATGTATTCCAGAATATCTGTTCCTTTGAAAAAGGTGTCTTTTTTCCTATTATAAACAAACTATATACAAGGGAGTCTCCTCATATACAAATTTGGCTTATGCAAATTCAACTGTATGAGCTTAGCCCCACAAAAATAGAGAAGGAGAAAGCAACAGTCTAAATGGTGCATTATACTGCCTAACATTCCACTCAATGAACCGTAGGGTGAGCATGAGATGAAATGTGTAAACCTGCTTTTTCTTCAGTGATCCCAGTTTCTGGGTGTCTCTGATATTATCATCACACTAGATTAAGTGTGATTCTAAGAAGAGATACAATGTAGATTTTTCTTATGTTACCCAGTTGCTTTTCTGTTGCTCTATCTGGTACTCAACTGAAGAAACAGTAATAATTCCAATGGTAGACAGAAAATGGGTTGTATTGCAAAATTACCCTGAACATTTCTTCAATCACTATTGGACTTTCTGAGAGACAGCCCAATTTAAGGGATGTTCAGGGTAATATTACATACATGACTTTTGTTTTATGTGTTAGCTTGGCGCTGAATCTCCATGGAATATGAAACTACATTATTTTAATTTAAAAATTTGAAAATATAGAAAATTGGAAGAAAGTGTACATACTTAAAGCCATAAAAAAAAAAAACCTATCTGTAAACTTGAACATACAGTGATAGAATATTTCCTTTTAGTTTCTTTTCTAAGTATGGTGTTTATATATTGTGGTACATATGTAATTTTGTATTCTTATTTCTCCTATTATAACTGAGAAAGAAAAAAAAAATAACCCTTTTTATCTGAGAAATTCCAGCACTTTTAAACTATCAGGCCAGGAGAGGCATTTAAAATATAACAGCAGTCACTCTCACTCCCCCTTGAGCAAAATAATTACCTCTTGAAGCCACTTGCTATGAGGTTCTGGACTAACCTGATGCCAAGTAGCCATAAAATGCCATACACCCTATAGTTCAACAGTCTATAGCCAATCACTAACCACTGTTGTATCTGTAAACCAATGAGAATTCCTGAACAATTTTTGTAATTGTCCCCTCTCCTGATTTGTCCTTTTTTCTTTAAAATCTTGAACATTTCCTTGCTCCCTGGAAGACTCCTCAAGGCAACTTGAAAGTGTTTCCCAGGCTACTGTCCTCAACCTTGGCCCAAATAAACTCTCTATATTAATTTTTCATCAGCTTCTTACTTTTAGGTTGATATAACACAGAAATTTTTATATTATAATAAATTGAGTGTAAATATATATGTTGAATTTCCCAAAAATGTATTATAGGTGCATTGTTCTCACATCATGTTCTAAAGATGACAGTTTAGTAACTATTACTCTATATAAGAGTTAAACAAGGTTTATGGGAGGCCACTGTTTTGGACTAGCTGCCTGCACTAGGCCCCAGTAGACCAGGCCAAACCAGAATGGGTTTGCTTGTGCTAAGTGCCACAATTAAATAGAACTTTGAAACAGACCAGTTTCCCAAAAAGCAGATGAATACCAGTCAACCAACCTGAGTCGCATGTAAGGAAGTCCCCTCTTTTTTAACCCTATAAGGAAAGTAACTTTGAAATGGCCAATCCATTTTTTTGTGTTGTTTCTGCTTTCTGCAGCATTTTTTCTGCCTATAAAGCCAGACTTCTCTGCTCAGTTCATTAGAACACTCATTTTATTTTCACAGAGTGAGGTGTTGCCCAATTCTAGAAGCACAAATAAAAGCTAATTGGATCTTTAAATTTGTTGTAATTTTGTCTTTTGACATAAGTTAAACACCCTAATAACAAACAAAGGAATGAACAGATAATGCAGACAAGAGAAAACCAAGCCTGAATGGCTACAGACATATAAAAAGATGCCCAACCTCATTAGTAATTATAAAAATTCAAATGAAAACCACAATTCCATATTGTTGTTGTTGTTTTTTTTGGGGGGGTACAGAGTCTCACTCTGTTGCCTGGGCTAGAGTGCTGTGGCATCAGCCTAGCTCACAGCAACCTCAAACTCCTGGGCTCAAGCGATCCTCCTGACTCAGCCTCCCAAGTACTTCTATATATATTTTTGGTTGTCCCTATAATTTCTTTCCATTTTTAGTGGAGATGGGGTCTTGCTCTTGCTCAGCTGGTCTCGAACTCCTGAGCTCAAATGATACACCTGCCTCAGCTTCCCAGAGTGCTAGGATTACAGGTGTGAGCCACCGTGCCTGGCCATAATTCCATGTTCTTTGGATTGGTAAAACCTTAAAAGTGTTGTGACATCAAGTGTGGTGTGGATTTGAGAAAGACAACTTGCTTGTTGTGGGAGAGCATATCATTAAAATTCCTTTGCAGAGCAATTTGGCACAATTTGGTAAAGCTGAAGATGCACAATTATTTGACCCAGCAATTTTACTCCAGGATGTACATCCTAGGGCAGTGGATCTGAAAGTGTGGTCTTCAGGCCAGCAGCATCAACATCACTTAAAAACCTCTTTTAGAAAATGAATCAGAACCTCTGGGGGTGGGATTCAACAATCTATGTTTTAACAAAACCCTCAGGGGATTCTGATGCATTCCAAAGTTTTAGAACCACCGGCCAAGAAAAATGCTTGCAAATCAGTGTAAGGCGTAGACTTGGTGTTCATTTTAGCATTGTTTGTAATAGGGTAGATGGGATAACAATTTAAATGCTCATCAATATGATACAGAATAAAAAATAATATATTTAAACCATGGAACACTACACAGCAGTTAAAACGAATGAATTAAAATTATGTGTATCAAGCTAACTAAATCTAAAACACTTGAGTGAGAAAAATAAGCTTGGAAGGATGTATATGGTATTATACAATTTCTGTAAAGTCAAATATCATGCCAAAAAAGATTATATTTTGTTAAAAAATATATACTTGTAAAGCAAAAGTATAAATACTTAAAAGGGAATGACAGATACTAAGATAAATTAAGACAGATAAATTAAGAATATTGTCCTGGGAACATGGTAGGGAGAAGAAGAGAGTCTGTTGTGTTTAGAAATGTTTTATTTTAGGCTGGGTAGGTGTTCATTATATTACATAATGTATTTCCTAGGCTTTACTGTTTTTTTGTAAGGCAAGCATGGAAATGAGGTTTATTGAGGAGAGAAAGATGGGATTATAGGGCAAAAGCAAGATACAGGTTTACAGAGTGTGACGCATACGCCACAGATGACGACCAGACCCATTGTCACAGCAGGAAAAGAGAGCTAGGCTTTTTTTTGCTTGACTTGTTTTATGATGAAATAAAATAAAAATCTTATATGAGTTAACTCCAGAAGAACTCTCTGAAACATAATCCTCTTGGGATCATTGTACTTTATTCTTGATCCTAATGTAAAAATATATGAAGAAAAGACCTCTTAGAACTTTTCTGGCCCCCTATGGCTCTTTAACAGTAAAATTTAGTATGTAATTAAAAATTAGAATCTAAGATTCATAGGTCTTAATATATTTAGTAACTCTTATTTATTTATCTTTATAAATTCTTACTTTGTGCATGACTTATTTCTTATTAGCTTCATGCTCTTATTTGATACTGATCTTGAATTAAATTGCTGAAGAGGATGTTACAATAGGGTTATTAAAAATATTTCAAAGCTATTAAAGTGGAAATAATTAAACTCTTCAAAACAGTTTCAAGAATAGTACAAAGATATCCTGTGTTCCCTCAGCCTGATTTCCCAGTTGTTAGAAATTTACCACATCTGCCTTATCATTCTCTCTTTCTGTCTGTGTAGATACAAGTCATTTTTTTCTGAACCATTTGGCAGTAAGTCGCAGACATGATGTCACAGGACCCCTCAATACTTCAATGTCTGTTTCTTAAAAAATAGACACTTTTCTACATGAATCACATTATGTCCATCAAAGTCAGGAAATTAATATCACAGCACATTCTAATCCACAAACCTCATTCAAATTTTACTGGTTTTCTCCAATAAAGTCTTTTATAGATCCAGGATCCAATATAGGATCACACGTTGCATTTCACTGTCATGTCTCATTAGTTTCCTTCTATCTGGAGCAGTTCCGAGTCTCTCCTTCCTTTCATGACCTTGATATTTTGGAGAGGACAGGCCAATTACTTTGCAGAATGTCCATCAGTTTGTATTTGTCTGATGTTTCCTCATGACTGGATTTATGACATGCATTTTGAAAGGCAGCTGTGCTCACCACTATACCACCAATGTACTCAGGACAGGCGTTTTTGGCAGGAATACCACAGAAGTGATGCTGTGTTCTTCTCAATGCATCTATCAGAAGGCACATGATGTTGATTTGTCCCATTGCTGATGAAATTTGCTTTTATCATTTGGTAAGATGATGTCTGCCAGACTTTGTAATGGAAAGTTAATGAATAAATATTGTCTGGAGATATTTTGAGACTATGTAAAAATCCTGTTCCTGATCACACTTTCACCCATTTATATTAGTATCCAGTTTTGCTCCTTGACCAAAACAATTATTATAAGGGTTACCAAATGGTAACCATCCCTTCCATCATCCTTCTACATTTATTAGTTGACCTTCTATTGTAAGGGAAAGCTTTCCTGCCTCTGTATCCACCCCCCATTTGTTTATCTATTAATTGATATCAGTATGGGCTCCTAGGTTCCTGTTTTATTCAATGATTTATAAACGATTGCTCTCATTATATCATTTCTTTGATGTTCAAATTGTCCCAGATTTAGCCAGTAGGAGCCCCTTGGTTGGCTCCAGTGTCATTTTGATATACCTCCATGATCTTTTGGGAATTTCCATACTTTATGGTACATGATATTCTAGGCTTATTAAATACTTTCCCTGCCTGAGCCCTGAAATTAGCCATTTCTCTGGTTCCTTTTGAGGAGAATAATATTTAGAAACCAAAGTCTGGATGTCTGGCATGCTCATTGCTGCTGGTATACTCATTTTTGTGTTTATGTGTGTATGTATGTATGTGTGTGCATGTATACATACATACATACATACATACACAGTTCTCCCTTGTTCCTTAGTGGGGGATTGGGTCCAGGACCTCCTACAGGTACCAAAATCCATGGATGCTCAAGTCCCTGATATAAAATGGTGTAGTACTTGCATATAACCTATGCACATCCTCTTATATACTTTAAATCATATCTAGATTACTTATAAGACCTATAATACCTAATGTAATGTAAACGCTATGCAAATAGTTGTTACATGGTTTAGGGAATAATGACAAGAGAAGAAAGTCTGTACATGTCCAGTACAGATACAATTTTTTTCTCAAATATTTTTGATCTACAATTGGTTGAATCCATGGATGCAGAGCCCACAGATAGAGGCCTGACTGTATAAGATGTTTTTCTATCTATCATCTATCAATCAGAAACCAGGAGTTTTTACTGATAGTTCCAATTACAATCCAATCTTAGATGTTTCTAATTCTAGTCTTTCCCCCTTTTACATTTGTACCTGCCTTCCCTGAGAGTGAGGGTAGGCACTCAATGTATTGACATATTTGCTTAGTCCTTTTTTTTTTCTGTCTTTTTTTTTTTTTTTTGAGTCAGAGTATTGCTCTGTTGCTCAGGCTAGAGTGCCATGGTGTCAGCCCAGCTCACAGCAGCCTCAAACTCCTGGGCTCAACCCATCCTTCTGTGTCAGCCTCCCAAGTAGCTGAGACTACAGGCATGCGCCACAATGCCTGGCTAATTTTTCTATATATATATTTTAGCTGTCCATATAATTTCTTTCTATTTTTAGTAGAGGTGGAGTCTCACTCTTGCTCAGCCTGGTCTCGAAATGCTGAGCTCAATCAATCCATCCGCCTCGGCCTCCCAGAGTGCTAGGATTACAGGTGTGAGCCACCGCACCGGGCCTGCTTAGTTCTTTTACATGTAACCAATCGCCTGAGCATATGGCCATCTCCTCCTCTTTGGCACTGCCAACTCAACTGTGCTGGCTGAGACTTCTTCTCCAGTCCAGCTATTGTTTTTTTTGTTTTCCAATTTAGGTTTGACTTAATTGCACATAGTGACAAATATGGCAATGAAACATTATTCTCTCAATTTAACTTGCAGGCAGCTGGAAACAGAACTAACTTTTTGGAGAGGCTACAGGAATTCTCTTACTTCATTTAATTTTTTAGCAGACCCTTTTAAATTTGGTATTATTTCAGTTTACCCTAAAGTGGTTAAAGATATTGTCCAAGATAACCGGTTAGGCAAGACAGTCCACTAGATGGACAAACTGCACTTCAGTGTTAGCTTTTTGGCTACTTTCTTTCTGATTGCATGAATGACAACTCCTTCCAATGATGCAATAGGCCAGATGGGGAGGGCCTGTTTCATAGCCACCTCCAGGAATCTGGATCAGAGAATCTGGTGGACATTGTCATGAGTGGCAACTCAGCATCTCCTTCCTTCCTTCCAATGAATACTTTTTGGGTGCTTATTCTTAATAAATAATGGTATATTAATTCTATGGAATGCTATGCAGTTAAATGAGGCAGATATATTTGTAGTCAATAAAAAATATGCTGTTTTACACTTCTAAAAAAATTAAAAACGTTATATATAACAAGTACTAAATTGTATACTTCAAATAGTTAAATTGCATGGAGTGTGCATTATGCCTCAATGTAACTGTTTAAGAAATGAAAGATCAACAATTTCCCCACCCATCATTTTGTTTTATAAACTGCTATTCTGTCAAATCCAAAAGCCTGGAAACATACTTTTGCTTTACTAGTTTAACTAAAAAAATAATTAAAACATTTTATAAAACCGAATAAAGTATTCAAAATGACCTGTTTTGCTATCAGGAACCTTGATCAATAAGTTGCATAGTGTTATTTCCTGTTCTTACTCTAATGTACTTTGATGTCAAAATAAATAAACAAAAACCTACCAGGAAGTCTAATTTAAGTACTCTGCTTTGCTAACTGTCCACATTCAGTGCTTGCCACACTGACTGCTTGGAGGTTCTTGGGGAAATGTTATTGATAGTTATTCTTCTTAAAAAATGGCTGGTTACCAGATCTTATTCTTAAGGACTAACTTTATTTCTCCTCCCCTTATTTTTTCTTTCAGTTAGTTTTATTGTGGTAAAATACATGTAACAAAATTTATTATTTTAATTATTTGAAGTGTACAGTTGAGTGTATTTACATCATCTATAATGCGCGGTTCTCACCACCACCCACCTCAGTGGCGCTGCCGTTTGGTAACCCTGGAGCTCTGCACCCACTAAGCAGGAGCTTGCCCTCCCTGCCCCGGCCGCTGGCAGCCACCCGCTCATTACTATCTCAGGGTTGGTTGGGGAGAGTATTCAATTGGTGAGTGTTTATTTAGTGTCTATTTAATGGTAAAAATTATTAGCGACATAAAGAATGTTGAAAGCACGGCATGCTTTAAAACACTGACAATATTGCTGGGCAGATAATACATATACGATAATTATATAGGAATGAATGAAAACATGGAATTATAATTGTAGCTTTTAAATATGTAGCTTGTATATGCAAGTTGTAATAAATTATGGGGCACTAATAAGAGACCAAACAGATCAAAGAAAGTAATGCCAGCATTGATAAGAATTTAATTACGATGCTGGGTAGTGGTGCACAGCTGTAGTCCCCATTGCTCCGAACGATGAGGTGGGAGGACGACTTGAGCCTAGGAGTTCGAGTCTAGCTTGGGCAACATAGTGAGACCCTGTCTCTAAATAAAAAAGAGTTTAATATATGATTAGGAATGTGTCACATTTTGTTGGAGAAGAAGGAAGTTTTTCAGTAAATCATGCTACTTCAATTGTTGCCTCTTTGGGAAAACACTGCATATTCTCATTTAATGTCATATAAAAAAGTAATTTCGTGGTTTGCAGTCTGGCATTTCAAGAGCTCCTAAGTCCCCACTCCATCCTAACAACAACTGAAAAGCTGAACAGTCAAGAAAACCCAACTCTTATCTCTTTTAGAGGAGTCAGACCACAGGACAAACTGCTGCACCAAAAACGAAGAGACAGGCAGATACAAAGAATCCCAGCTCCTCACAGCAGAGGCCTGCAAGCAGAAACCTCTGCAGGAACCAGTGCTGGGGCCAGAAAACCTGAGCTGTAACTGGTGAGTTGCTGGACATTCTATGTGGACAACTCAGAGTTACAGACTCCAGAGGGACCGAGTCACAGGGGAGGGCCTCCGTGCATTGCTGAGTTTCACCTCCAGGAGCTCAGCCAGGACCTCACAGTGAATACTGGAGAAAAACCCGTTTGTGCTTCTCACATGAGAAAGGAGAGACGAACCGTCCTGATAGATGCTAGAGCACTCTGTTCTTCGAGAGGCCTCCCCTCTGGAGAGGTGATTCTAGCAGAGCCTAACCTACCTGGGGGAAGGGAAGTACCCAACTCCAGCCCCCTCTATCATTCTACTGGGGGAAAGGGAAATAAACAACTTCAGCCTACTCCAGCCGTCCTGCCCCACCCAAGGGGGGACTGTGAAGCACCGGTGAAGTTCGCAGTGCAGGGCACAGGCTCACCAAAGACTGCGGTCTGATGACAGGGCTGGGAATACTTCCCTCCCACACCTCACACTGCATTACTGAAGGCCTGTGTACCCTGGTTCCTTGTACCCAACACATCATGTTTGCCTTTCAACAAAGAAGTGCAAGGCCTACTGAAAGGTAAAAAATAGTTTGAAGGGACTAAACAACCACAAGAATTAGAGTCAGATATGGCAGAAATGTTGGAATAATCAGACCAGGAATTATTAAAGGCCATGATTAAAATGGTAGGGACTTTAAAGCAAAAAATAAGCAACATGCAAGGTTAGATTTGTGACCTAAGCATAGAGGTAGAAATTCTAAGAAGAAACCAAAAAGAAGTGCTAGAGATAAAAAACACTATAGCAAAATGTACACTGCCTTTCATGGGCTCACAGGACAGGGCTGAGGATAGACTGTCACAGCTTGACGGTTGGAAACTTTCAAAACTGAAAAGCAAAGAGAAAAAAGTTGGGTGTGGGGGAACCCAAACCCAGAATAGAATATTCTAGAACTGTGGGGCAGCTACAAAGGGTGTAACGTATGTGTAATGGGAATGCTGGAAGTGAAGAAAGAAAGGAACAGAAGCAATATTTGAAGCACTAGTGCCTGAGAATTTCACCAAATTAATGTCGACGCCACAACAATGATCCAGGAAGCTCAGAGAACATCAAGCAGAATAAATGCCAAAAATACCTAAGCATATGATATTCAAATGTCAGAAAATTAAAAAACCTTTCCTATAAAGGAGCAAAGTTAAGAATTATGTCTTTTTCCTCAGAAACTAAGCAAGAAGAGTGGAGTGAAAATATTGAACGTATTGGAAGAAAAAAAATCCACCCACCTAGAATTCTGTATTCAGCAAAGCTATGTCTTCCATAAAAAGTAAAAATACAGACTTTATAAGACAGACAAAATTGAGGGAATTTCTTGACAGTTACCTGCCTTATTAGAAATTTTAAAAGAAGTTCTTCAGAGGAAAATTATATAGATTAGAAACCTGGATCTTCCTGAAGAATGGAAGACCATTCAAGAAGGAATAAGTGGATGCAAAAAAAAAAAAAAAAAATGATTCTAAAGTTTATATGCAGAGGCAGAAGACCCAGACTAGTCCACATAATTTTGAAGAATAACGAAGTTGGAGGACTGACAGTACCCGACTGCAAGACTCACGGTGATAAAGGGATACATAGCTAGATTTCAGTATAATTTTATTTAATGTTTCTTAAGAGGCAAAGAGAGAAAAGTATGAGTAATGTTAATATATGAAAAATTAACACATAAATGGGAAAATGGTAGGAATAGACGAGGAATGAAAAATAATTTAAAATTGCTAGTAGACATTTGGGGAAAGTTCAGACTTACCGAAGTAACAATGAAATGTACATCCAAAACAAATGGGATTAATTTTTTAATTTTATGTAATATTTGATGCAAATGTTTGAAAATATTTTTATGTTCATTTTATGCAACATAATAAAAAAGCAAAAACTTGAACCCATTGCAAGTAAAACTCAGAACCTGTTTGATGGTGTGAATTCGCATGTGGCTTCCCCGTCTCCTCCCTGTCCCCTCCCTGTCCCCTCGCTGCTCTCCTGCCTGTTGTGTTTATCATTCTCTTGCATTAAAGCAATTTTCACATACATGTATATCCCCAAGCAGATTGTTCAACTTTGCCCATTTTAAAGTTTTTCCTGACTTGCTTTCTCCTTTTCTCTCCTCTTTTCCCTGCTGTTTGTGTAAAGCTGGTGTTGGCGCAAAATACGAGGCTGCTGTGACCGAGGGGCTGCGGTGAGCCTGCGTTTGTAGGGTGGAGAGTGTCAGTGTCGCCTGGGGCCTCATTAAAGTTACTCACAAGTTTTCTGTTTTTTTATTTTTGAGGGTCACGAGCTACTTTTACTGAAAGGAGTCTGTTGTATTCCTCAAATGCATTTGAGTAGAAAAAAGATTGAGGACTATGGCAATGATCTCTGCAAGTCTTCCCGTCTTGGTCTTCCTTTTTGATGTCTCAGTCTTTGATAAAACAGAAATGAAGGCTTACTCTAGGATCTTGTTGTTTACATAACAGCTGAAAAAGTTGAGTTTAAAAATTTTGTATTGCAGATTTAACATGTTGAAACCTGTGCTAGGCACCTTGAAAGACATTAGCTGTAAAAATAAACAACATGTCTTGTCTTAGTTGAATTAAAAGAATTCTTTTGAGGAATATGTAGTTATGTGTACAGGCAATAAATTTGTGAGAGAGATATAAACAAATTACTGTTAGAATACAAAAGACAATTGAGTTTGATTTAGTTTGGTCAGGGAAGATTGGATTAGAGTAAGTCCTAGAAAGGACAGTTTTTACTAATTAGTAATGGGGCAGGGGAGAACATTCCAGAAGAGAGAACTGCATAAACAACGGGCTAGAGGTGTGAGGTTAGGGGGCATATTTGGGAATGTGAATAGTACAGTTTAATAGTGATAGAATACACATCCAGGTAAGGAGGGGCTGAAAAGTTGGTTTGGCCACATCAACAAGGACCTTAAATGATCAACTGTCTACACATAGGATCTAGTTTTCTTTTTATTGGTGAACACCCAAATTACAATTCTTTTCTTGTATCTAGTCACGTCATTAATCATATTTACTAGACTAGAGAAGGATTTTTGTCTCTTTGCTTATTGCTGTATCCTTAGAGCGTAGAAGAGCTCCTGGTGTTGTCACAGGCGAATGTGAATTATATGTTAAATCAAGGAATAAATTTAGATTTTGTAAGAAGAATGTCAGTGGTTATACTTTAAAGAGATCTTGTCTTAATAGGCCAAGCTGTTTTGGATACTTTTATAGTATGCCCCAAACTTCATTGTATTCACCTCACTTGGATTTGTCTTTCTCTTGTGTTCTTTGTAATATTCTACTTGGGCTTTTTTTTTTTAATACCTGTCATGAATTTAATGTAAGTCACAATTACGAGCCTGTCACAATCTCAAGCCTTAAAATACTGAATACGTGTACAGTGTGACAACAGTAGGTAACTTGGGGCCCCCATTCGCTGGAGCCAGTCCCACATGGAAAGCTGTGACAGGAGTGAAGAATAGAGTGGCAACTGCTTGGTCCCACTGGATCTTTGGCTCGTCTTCAGGAAGGACACTCCGGGTTGGGGAGGCCACATCCCGGCCCAGCCAGTGAAATCGTCAGCGTCGTTCCAGTGATTTCTGCTCCTGTCTAAACCAGAGCCCTCGAGGTCTCCGTCCATCCCCGGGTAGGTCCAGGTGGAAGGGGCGAACTGGATCCCGCTGCGGCCCCCGCGATGGCCCTGCTGACCACCCGCAGGAAGACGCGGGTGTCCCCGTGCTGTGATGCGGAGCTGTCGCGGGCCGCGGCCAGCACGCCGTCGCTGCGGTCCTCCAGGGACACGGAGGCGGACCCTGGGCCGCAGAGCAGCTGGCAGCCGCGGCCTTGGTCGGCCCAGGGTGCTGGGATAGCCAGGGCTCGACAGCGCATTGCTCGGTGCGGTCAGAAGGGCTCGCGCTGGTGGCTCCTCGGCCTCGTCCCCGGGACTCGGGACTCCGGGCGGGAGAAGCCGCAGCCCTGGCTGGAGCCGCAGCCTCCGTCCTCCTCCGAGGGCCGCCGGGGCCGGGAGCCGCGGCCACTGCGCCGGCGGAAGCTCCGTCTGGCTCCGGTTCTGGGAAGTGAAACGCGCCTCGGGCTGCAGCTCCCGCCGCTCGGCCAGGGCCGCCCGCACCGCGCCAGGTCTCCTGTCCCCGCGCAGGTCGCAGGCGGCCGGGAACAAACCGCGTCCTTGAGAAGTTCCTGCAGCCCCCGGAACCGCGGGGCCGACTCCCCGCCCTCCAGAAGCTTCCACGGCCGCTAGCTCCCGCGAAGGCAGCGGTGAAAAAGTCGCTCTCCTCCTCCTCCACCTCCTGGCCCTGTCGCTTTTGCTTCCCTACTTGGCTTCTAGTGCGAATGACCCTCCCCACAGTGCACCTGCATTGCAAGGTGAACCTGCTGTCTGTGTCTTGGTTCAGGCAGAGCTCACAAATCTTTGATTTTAACATTACATCTCTTTTCCTGAGGTGTGTAGCATTGCCTCATTCTTTAATCTCGATTTTAATCATTTCTAGGAATATGTGACGTCACTTTTAGAGTTTTTGCCACTTGGTTCCCACTGTGTTCTTCTGCTTGTTATATTCTATAAATAGTTGTGTTTCCTATTTTAATATTATTTAGAAATGTTAGCTTTGCTGCTTCATATTTGATAGTTCTGAATAAATTATTTATAATTTTATATATGTGTATTTTGAAAAAACTTACAAGTTTCATTATATATTAGCTATACCTATTTGTATTATTCCTTAGTGTTCTAGAAATTACAGTATACATGCTTAATGTACCATAATCTCCCATGAATTAATATAATTCATTTATAATATATAATATATAACATTGTAACATGATACCACTTCACAAAAAATGTAAGAGATTTGCAATAGTATCATTCTGTTTACTCCCCCTTTCCCATCTGTTTGCTGTGGTTCTCATGTATTTTACTTCTACATGCATTATAAACCTAATGACACCTACCAATTATTTTTATCTTTACTTTAAGCAGCCAATTATCTTTTAAAGAAATTAACAAAGGAAAAGATTGGCTCTTATATTTTTCCATATATTTACCATTTTGCAGAAGACATCTCTTTCTTTCTGCTTAATTTTTACTGAAGCTAGAATTAATGTCTCGCCATCCGAATTTTCATATTGTGGACAATTTATATGTCATATATTACCATACAATTCATAGTTCCATGCATACACCAAATTTTCTCTACTGGTTTTAGGTTACTTTTTGGCAAGCATCGGTATTTTTTACATTTTTTTTTTTTTTTTAGACAGGATCTCATTCAGTCACCTATTCTAAAGTGCAGTGGTGTCATTACAACTCAAAGCAACCTCAAATTTCTGGGCTCAAGTGATCCTCCTGCCTCAGCCTCCTGAGTACCTGGCACTACAAGCATGTGCCACCATGCTTGGCTATATTTTTTTTTTTTTTCCTAATTTTTATAGAGATGAGGTCTTACTTTTGCTCGGGCTGGTCTTGAACTGCTGGCCTCAAGCAATCTTCCTGCCTCGGCCTCCCAAAGTGCTAGGTTTACAGGCATGAGCCACCATGCCTGGCCATTATTTATACATTTTTAAATACTTCCTTATGTTTAGCACAGTGCTTTACACAAAGTGGGGAACTGTGTATTTTTTCAAGTGTGTAAGAATGACTGAAATTTTGTTGTTGTGTCTGAGTCTTTGTGTAATCTCACAGGATTAAGTTGTATTATTACAGTTCACCATTAGATGTCACTTTCTAACGTATGTTCTTACCACTGAATTCCTGCTGTACAGCTTATCAGATCCTGAAAGTTGGCACTCCTCTATGAGTGCACTTAAACTGAGAAGTTTCTGTCTTCCTTCATCTTAAAGTTTCTTTCATCTTAAAGTGATTACTCTAAAACAGAAGTGTTTCTTAATTGTATTTTTTATTATATTTTAGTTTTACATCTAAGTTTGTACAGAACCAACTGATTTTCCTTAAGTTTTCTTTAAATTTGAATATTGGCATTATTTTTTATTTATTTTCTTGGAGCAAAGTCTGGAACTATTATAAGTAAAAGTGTGAAGAAGTAGGATATTCAAGAATACCTTTTAAAACATGTTCAGAATGTATTCTGTCGGTAGTGTAATTCTGAAAACCATCTCATTCTAGAAGCCCCACTGACCCCAGACTAACTGGAAGTGAGTCTTCTCAGGATAAGCTTTGATAGCAGCTGTGGGGTTTACTTGGGTTTGTCAAGGAAAGGGAGAACTGAGGGCGCTGTGAAAAGAAGTGTGGAGGTGGAGAAAGAGGAGATTCACAGGGCTCAGTTGGCAATCACACAGCACAGTGAAGTGCCGAGAATGAGCTTCCCTCGCTCATTCTCTTCCCTTACAGGACAGGAAAGGTCCGGGCAAGGAGATTTTAGGAATCCCAGAAGCTTTAATGTGTACTGTATTTTTAAGGCCTAGATTTTAAACTTAGCATTATAATCTGTAAGATTTAGAGATATATTTCAGTTGTTGCCAAATGCTGGGATTCATGATCTAAGTTCGTGGTGAGGGTTTCATAGGCTCACTCTGTTCCTAACAGATGAGTCCCTCCAAGCTGAGTCAGGAGAGGCCTCTTTTGTAAAACCCGCAGTCACCAGACACCCAAGCTGTGGCCCCAGGATTTTCCCCAGTCTTGCCAGGCACAGATAGAGAATCATCTGGAGGTCGGGTGGCTATTTTCTTCAGTTACTCCAGAATACTGAAATTTGAATAAAATAGCAATGTTGTTTCTTAATAATGTAATAAATACCCCTGAAATTAACATCTATTCAAGAATATGATTGTTCCTAATAATTTGTGGCCCTCTGGTATCCTGTTTGCCAGCTTTTCCCATCTTACCCCAGAAGTAACTATTAATACTTTTTGCATTTTCTGTTCATGGTTTTATTTTATTGAAATGCTTCCATTTATCAATATATGCATACAGAATTGGACTTTTTAAGCCATGATTATAATAAACCAAAGTACAAACAATTAGGGCATTTAAATTCCATTTTATATTGATCAAATTACAAACAATGCATTATTGATAAATGAAATTTTGTCTTGTAATATTTCTGTGCATTAGAATAAAACTTAAATTTATTTAATAAAACATGTTGGCATAAGGTAGCCACTTGTCCTCTTTGGGAAAACCTTAACCTTTCATTTTTAGACTCTCACTTTTTATGAAGTAATGAAGCAAATGGTAACTTGTATGAAGAAGGTGGTGAGGTGGACGGTAGGGAATGAGGCAGAAAGTTGGCAGTGCTACCTGCTACCTTGGTATGATCAGTAGTCAAGAGGCACTGATGATGGTACTCACTTGTGTTGATAATAATTCAATTTGTAATGTTTTTTTCCCTTATGTTTTTATGTCTTACTACAGCTAAAGAAGTAAACAGGTCATGGCACGTTTAACAAAAAGATGACAGGTGGATACAAAAGCTATCCAGCATCTTTGGGCAGCCATTGAGATTATACGGAACCAGAAGCAAATTGCCAACATTGACCGTATTACAAAGTAAGTAAATTTAAACAAACAAACAAAAAAATCCCTGTAAAATTTCATGTAAGACCTTGGGGGAAAGTCCAAAAATACTTTATTATGCTAATCAACATACATTACAAAGGACTGAAGTCACTTACCTTGCAGGAGTTTATAGTTAGAAAAACAAATACAGAAACATACACAAGCAACTTGTGTTTATAAAATAAATATTAGATAAGTAAAATATCAGTATGTACTATTTATAATAGTTTTGCAGTTATCAGAATTTTTAACTCTTTAGGTCTTTTATTAAAATGGCTTTTAGTTAATCATTTGCTTTTATGTAGTGAAGCTGTCTAAAAATAGTATACTGTTCGTTACTCATTGTAATACAGGACAAGCATGGTATGTGCAGTAAGTAAATAACATCTTGCCTGTGTGCTCACGCTTGTAATCTTAGCACTTTGGGAGGCTGAGGCAGGAGGATATCACTTTAGCCCAGGAGTTGGAGGCTGCAGTGAGCTATGATGATGGCATTGTACTCTAAGTGGGGCCACAGAGTCCCTCAAAGACCCTCTTAACAAAACAAAGCAAAATTACGTTAGGTCATAGCCCACTGACAGAATATTTAATAATTTCATTCTATATTTTAGAAATTATTAAAAAAACCACTCAGTTTTTAAAAAGAAAGTTCCTCCCCACCCCAGTTTCTAATGCTATTTATATTGGTAGACAAAGATTCAGGATACAAAATAAAATCAAACTAATTTATGACTCTTCTATTTACTTGTTATATACTAATTATAAGGATGTCTTACAATAAGAATTTGGTTTTATTTTGTTTCTCTGGGTATTTTTAAAGGAATAAAGCCAAATTTATCCTAGCACTCTGGGAGGCCGAGGCGGGGAGATTGTTTGAGCTCAGGAGTTTGAGACCAGCCCGAGCAAGAGCGAGACCTGTCTCTACTAAAAATAGAAAGAAATTATATGGACACCTAAAAATATATACAGAAAAAATTAGCCGGGCATGGTGGCGCATGCCTGTAGTCCCAGCTACTTTGGAGGCTGAGGCAGGAGGATTGCTTGAGCCCAGGAGTTTGCGGTTGCTGTGAGCTAGGCTGACACCATGGCACTCTAGCCTGGGCGACAGAGTGTGAGACTCTGTGTCAAAACAAAACAAAACAAAGCAAAAGCCAAATTTATCCTTTTAAATGTTTGGAGGTTGGTTTTGTTGTTGTTGTTGTTAATTTAGATAAAATTTCTTTATACCTATATCTCCATATTCTTTAAATGCTATGTGTAAAAATGGAAAACAGATAATTTACAAAAGCTCACTTAAACGCTTTTTTTTTGACCTTTGTTAATAAGTAACAAAATTGAATTACATATATTTTTGTCCCTTCCCTGTATTCTGGTGAAGAAGATCATAAAATTACCTGCAAGGGAAGGAACAGAAGATAGAGAAAGGGTTCAGGCTCTGTGTGGCTCTGACTCTACACTCACGCTCAGAATACTTTAAAGCTGACCATGCACAACTCTTAGCTCCTGTAGGATAGTGGAAGGAACAAAATAATACTGTATGAAAAATAAGAATAAAAAGTACGTTGTTTTAATTATTATATTTTTAATTAAAGCAAATAATTTGAGGTGTGGTAGCTAAATACAAATTATAGAGAGGTGATGTTGATAATACAAACATTTAAAAAAATCTCGAAGACTTAAAAGTAGTATTTTCTTATGGTTGAGACTTTTAACAAAACAGTTTTTGTATATCAAAATTGCTCACAGAAGGCTGCTGAAATGCAATACTGTTCTTTGGATTCGTTTTTTGTTTTTTTGTTTTTTTTTTTTGTTGAGACAGAGTCTCACTTTGTTGCCCAGGCTAGAGTGAGTGCCGTGGCGTCAGCTTAGCTCACAGCAACCTCAGACTCCTCGGCTTAAGCGATCCTACTGCCTCAGCCTCCCGAGTAGCTGGGACTACAGGCATGCGCCACTATGCCCGGCTAATTTTTGGAATATAGATTTTTAGTTGTCCATATAATGTCTTTCTATTTTTAGTAGAGACGGGGTCTCGCTCTTGCTCAGGCTGGTCTCGAACTCCTGACCTCGAGCGATCCACCCGCCTCGGCCTCCCAGAGTGCTAGGATTACAGGCGTGAGCCACCGCGCCCGGCCTGGATTCGTTTTTAAAAATTAAAATCATGTAAGCTTCACTGAACCATTTCAGTTTTTCAGACTACTCCTTTTTCTCACGTGTGGCATCTTTCTAGATCTCACGTGTAGCATCCTTCTAGAAGCTCTAGGGATGTTCCCTAGGAAGCTGTCAGACTCTCCTAGTGAATGTTGTTGTTAGGCTGTGACCACCTGCCCTGTGGGAGTCAGAGAATTAACCCCACAGTGCTGGGTGCAGAGGTCTGTTGGATTATCACAGCACCTGTGTGTGCGCAAGTTAAACTGTGGCAAAAGATGCAAAGGTTGTTAAACAGGATTGCACACGCCTTCTCCTGTTGTATCGCGGCTTGTCGGTAAGTGTTCCTTTCTCTCCTTGCTTCATCAGTGTAGCCTTAAATGATGCCAAGGGTTATCTTCCTTCATGTTGTGAGTTTCGTAGCTCCTGAATTAAATATCAATAAATTTATTTTACCTAGTAAATAGTCTTAGTTTTATTAGTGTCATATAAAGATGGATGAAAAGAAAGGAAGAAAACCCGAGGTTAAGTGCTCAGGAGGGGTTCCTCGTGTGTCCTCTGCCTCGTCCCCTCTGAGAGCTGTGCGGCATTTCCTCTCATCACAGTGGCTCACGTCCGAGCGTTCTGTGCTTCTTTCCCAACCTCAGTCACAGTCGTGACTATCTCCCTGCTGGACAGTTGGCTCCAGGGGGGACTGTGCAGAGAACTGCCTGACCCAGTGCCTTTGCTTCTTGGTTAACATCAACTTTCTTGCCTGCTGCGCTTGCCTGAGGTCAGTTAGGAAGTTGCAAGGGACGAGGACAGGAAATCCAATCTTTTGCTGTAAAGCCTGATATTCCTATTCTGTACTTTCAAGCCTTGGATTCATTTTAAGTCAAGTTGTTCTGCTTAGTTACAGTTAAGTCTGAACATAGAGGTGACTTTTAAACTTTAGAAATGGCTGAAGTTACTGCAGAAGAATTATTGTTAGGATTGCATATGTAGTCATTAAGTTTCACTCTTTATTTTGACTGGTGACTCCATTATAAAAAAAATTGAAAGCTACATAGTTTGAGTCATGCATTCAAAGTTACGGGGTTTGGTGTGACTGCTTCTTAGGCAGTCCTGCATCCTGTGTCCTAAACATTATCGTTTACTTTGGTATAATGGCTTCGTTCTGCTTGTTTCTGTTCTTTTGATCTGTGGATTTCTCATCCATCTTTTTTGTTTTGGCTTTCATTTGGGATTTATTGATTGGGGAAACTGGGTCATTTGGTTTCTCGCAGTCTGGCTTTCGAGGATCGCAGCGCTGTGGTCCAGTTTGACCTGCTGCTCAGTCCTCTGTATTTCATGGAAATTGATGGTTGGTCCAGGGGCTGTGGGTGGGTCGAGGCTGCTGCACAGGCCTCGGAGAGTTGTGTGTTCAGGAGGCACATGTGTCAGTCGTCTCGTTTTGTGATATATGTAGCTATTGATGCTAGATCCAGTAATTCATTAAGAATTGCAAAATGGTGGTAATCTAATTTTATCTTTCCTTTGCTAACTGGAATGCTTCTGTAAGGACATAGGCTCCCATTATCTGCTATTGGGTCACGCTGTGGTATGGTTCACATGGGAAAAGTAGGAGAAGTGTTTAATTCCTTCTCTTTATGTATTTATCAGTTTTCAAAATAGCATCCTCCAGTGGTAACCAGCTGGGTTTTTTCTCTTATTTGTCATTTGCAATCCATGGACTTAAACACACTTGAGATACTTTAGTCCGTTTTTGACAAAACCCTTACTGATGCTGAGGTTTTCCCATCTCTGACCAGCAGGAGCCTCTGTGTTGGCTCCCGAAGTTTGTCGCTGCTTTCTCAGGTGACAAGGTTTAAGGCCCATTTTGTACACATCCTAAACCACTAGTTTCTTCCAGGGGCTCCGGTTTCTTTTAGTTTGAAATTGTATTTCAACAGTACTTTCTGGCCACTCCGTGTTGCTACTGTGTTGTCTCTGTAGGCCTTGGAATGGACAGAGTTAGGAAATTGATATACTTTTAAAAGATAAAAACACCTCATTAATTCATACTGATATTTTCCATTCAAATTTATGGCTACTGGGTTTTATGTATCTCTTCTATCTAAAATCTTACCTTTCCTCTGACATGGTGAGAATCATGGATATCATTAACAATAAAATTTTAGAATATCATATAATTAGTCTATATTTTATTCAACATTATATACACAGCTATCTGAGAATAAGAAACTTAAAATTATAGATAGTTATGATTATATTACTATTATATATATTTAGTTTTTATTATTTGAGGCCTGTCTTAGTGTGTTTAGTCTTCTTTTCCTGTCTTCTGTGTTTGTAATTTGCAATTGAATTGTTTTCATCTTTTTTCTTTTTGATTTTTAATTTTTTCATTCTTTTCAACTTCTGTTTGTCTGATATTATCTGCTGTATAATCACTCTTGTGTAGCTTCTAGTTTAGACTTCACTTCTGAAGTGATTTCTTTTCCATTTACTTCAAATGTTTAACTCATTCCTGAGTTTTTCTAATTCTGATTTACAGCTTTCCTATTATATCATTTTCTTAATGTCTTTTCTCATTTCTTGAAACAGTGGACCCTGGTTTTCTTCTGTTTTGCAGGCGTATCTTTCTGACATGCTTTCATCATAAGGGTGTCACTCTGTCCTGTGAGCCGCAGTCCTTCCTGTTGTCATTCTGGTGTGAAAATCTGTTTTCCCAAACTTGTAGCAGGGAGAAGTGGGTCTGAATCCTTTTACTAGATTCATGGCTCTAATGCTCTTCTTATGCCAGTTTTATGAAGTGCTAAAAATATGGCCTCATATTTCTTGAGATTTCCTAGGTTTTTCTCTCTTTCTCCCATTTTTCCTTGAACCACCCTTTCTTATACTAAAGGTCTTTTTAACTGACTCCAGTAGTATTTGATACTTTAATTCCTCACACTTCTCTATGATATGGGGCTTTGTCCTGGAAGGGAGCTTTGCCTAATTTTGAGTGTTCAGAGGGCTGTTGTGCTCCAGCTCCTCAGGACTTTACCACGGATCCGTGCGTTACTGTGGATCGTCTCACGTGAGGGTGTCTCACCCTGTCCATTGCAGCTGCGAGTTTGGTCCTCCTGTGTTCAGCTCCCCTAGATTCCCCGCCTTGTCCCTCCTTGTCCTCCGTAGCTGTCAGTACCGATTGCAACTGTAGCTCTTGCAGATTTGTCCTGACTGCTCAAATTTTGGGATTCTCAGGACTCCTTATCGCTTAATTTTTTTGGTACTGTATGTGTTATCCCAGGGCCTTTTGCTTTGTTTTGTTTGCTACTCTTCCAGTAACTCTGTCTAGGAGGTTTGGGGGTGAGTTTAAAACTGTTACCTCCACCATCTTCCCAGCTGACAAAAATCTTGCGATTTTTCTTTTAAAAAAAAAAAAAAAAGTTGTTTAGCACTCTGGGAGGCCGAGGCGGTGGATCGCTCGAGGTCAGGAGTTCGAGACCAGCCTGAGCAAGAGTGAGACCCCATCTCTACTAAAAATAGAAAGAAATGATCTGGCCAACTAAAAATATATATAGAAAAAAAATTAGCCAGGCATGGTGGCGCATGCCTGTAGTACCAGCTACTGGGTGACTTCATTTGGGAACTAAATAAGCACAAATTTTGGCCTCTCAATAAAAATGTTTTACATTTCTAGAAATGGAAGGATGTCTTCTAATGTTTAATCATCATAAAATTGAAACAGTTGAGTCATTTTATCATTAAAAAAGGAAATAAGGTAGTCAGTTGAGGGTTTTGTGAAGATACGCATAGGTAATAGTAATCCTCTTTGCAGTTTAAACGTCTGTAAACACTATAGTTGTCACATGAATTCATCACTTTTATGTAATTTGGATAGTTGTCATTAAAGCTTTGAAATACTCAGTTACTTAACATTTCTGTTAAATATTTATAAAATATTTTTATGCTTAAGATGATGTTAGCCCTTGTTTCACAGATTACTAATCAAGATATAAAGGGTGAAGAATCATATAACAAAAAATCAGTAACAAGTGAAATTTAAGCCTTCAATCATGCAGATTCCTAATGATCCATAACTCATTGACATGTTATTTCCCTAAATACCATGTTAGTTTAATGTCCAATAAAATCAAGTTACATATATCACTTTCTTTTCTTCTTTAATCCAAATAAATTATGCACATCTAATTTGGGTAGTTATAACATGGCATTAGAAGTTTATAATTATTTTAAGTAATAGTTATAGTTTAAAGACACACTTTTGAAACAGATATGGATTTTTTACTAGTCTCTACTGGCATTATTACCTAGGCAGTGTGATTGGGGAGGTTAACTTATTTTTTATTGACTACTTGGAAAAAGCAATCAAAATAGTCAACCTGTATGTTTCCTTTCTGTCTTGAGTAACTTTGACTTTGTGTTTCTAGAGGTGATCACATTGTGACTAGCATGATTAGACTAACAGTGGATTGGTAGACTAGTCCCATTCAAGTTAATGTTTCAGAATAAGGCATCAATTAATTACATGTATTGCTTACTTTAGGGTCAAACCCCAGTTAGAAAAATGTGACCTCTGACCTCTTGTGACATGTTTGGCATTGAAATTTCTGAGTTCTCCTGGAGTTCTTCCTGTCACTACAGATATATATAAGCCCAAACTGTAAGTCCTCTTCGTGTGTATGTTGACTTTGAAGTTGCAACTAGGTGCATATTATTTTTTTATGTATTAAAATTTAACTCGTTGAAGCCCAATTGAAGAACAGGAATTGATAGTAGGAAAATGTGTGCTCTCTTTGATTCTAACTGATGCTATTCGCTTCTGTGACTATGCTTGCTTTTAGTTGTTTAATAAATATAGTTAATCAGAATGAAAAACAGAGATAAGAACAAAGGTAACTCCATGATAGGCTAGGCTTCCTGGATGTGAGAAGCCTAGTTCTGCTTCTGTATATATGGCTTGCTGGCTTGGTGCTTAGCGTAAGTGGAGCCATGGCAGGCTTCACTAAAGTAAAGAAAAACAAAGCCCCTGGGAGGTAACTGCAAGTTGCTTTCTGATAAAGGGCTGGAGAATCCAGGTGCCCTCCAACCAAGTAGATAAGAAGAGCAAGACATGATCAAGTTGCTTTCTGATAAAGGGCTGGAGAATCCAGGTGCCCTCCAACCAACTAAGTAGATAAGAAGAGCAAGACATGATCAGCGCATGAACGGCTTGTGCAGGTCGTGTGTTCCCAGTATCGCTTGTAACCAAAAACTAGAAGGTATGCAACAACAGCCCCCCCTCCCCCGTCGGAGACCCTCCTCTTCCCCTGGATGATGTTAACTACAACTGGCGCCAGTGCAAAAAGCCCGAAACTTAGAGTCAACAAACCTGAAGCCAACACGATCAGCCACTTCTAAACAAAAGGAACAAATAAACTGAAGGGGGATGAAGTGCAGACTAGTGTGTCGTGTGCAGACTAGTATGTCATGTGCAGACTAACGTGTTGTGTGCAGAATAACGTGTCGTGTGAAAACTAGCATACAGAAAAGTATAAAAACCTAATCTTTACCCCAGGGCGGGGTCCTAGTTCCTGGAGAGGCCACTGCGTTGGTGCTCTGGAATTTGGACCCTGGCCCGGGGCTAGTTAATAAACTCCTTTGCCCTTTTGCAGCCTCAGTGACTCTGCCTCTCTGTTCCTGGGGCCAAGGGGAACCGGATCTAACACAATTTCCAGGAACAGTTTATTTAAGTTAAAGTTTGCTATGTCTCTCTGTCTTAGAATTATTAGAGAGGAGGAGAATGGCCATTCCTAAGTTACTTCTTTGTAAATAAGTTAGTTTGAAAAACTACCAGTTATTATGCTGCTTATGTAATTCCAAGGATTCTTCTTGGAATTACTCATTGTATTCTCCTTTCGATCTGCGGGGAGTTAGCTCACTCCTTGCACAGAGGTTTTTTTTTTCTCTTTGTTCCGATCAGGTCTCTCAGGCAGGGGTCATCGCAAAGGATGAAAAATATAGTAGGAAACAGAAATAAAAGATAAAGTAATGGCAATGATAATACACAGAGCCAAAGATATAGTTTATAAAGTAAAGGTTTATGAAAATAAATAAAGGAATGTATCTGGATGGATATATTTTTACCCGCATCAAATATATCCCCGACTGAAACTCCACACAGGTATTTTATAGGGTACATACAGGCTCCCCGTTGCCAAGGGCAACAGGATTTGCATACTAACAGGCAGTTTGCTTTAGGGTCAAAGTCTCCTAAAAGGCTACTACAGATCCTTTAACTAACTCCAACTAGGGGAACAATGAGTTATAAAATCATCTTGGGGCAAACTTGTAAGTTTTATGATAAGGCTATTACTTTAGCAACAAACAGAGACATCTTGGCTCTGGTGATTGTGTTCTTGGGGACAGAGATGATCCCAGAAGTCAACATGAACTGTTCTTTGTGTTAATTACTTGAACTGCATGGTTCCATCTGGGCCTGGCTTGGGCATTAGCATATCTATATGATCAGCTCTCATCTCGGGGGGTCTACCTGTCAGCTCAGGCAACCTTTTGGTTCTAAGGGAAAAGCCTGCCTTGACTTTCAAAACAGATGAGAACCAAAGGCCCAGTTTACAGCTGTCTCTTTGAAGTGCAGCTTCTACTGACCAGCCAGATGCTCTCCTGAGATGAGGCAGCTTTTCAACTAACACATTTATTTTTTCTTTAAGGCAAAGCCTTATTTGACTTCTGAAATCAAATCTTGTCTCCAGAAATACAGGCAGCATTTCTATAACTCAGTATTCTTAGGCTCAACATCAATCTATATTGATTTATTCTTCTTACATATCTTACTGTGAAAGTGGATTGGCAGGTATACTTTACCACTGTTATCATTACTATTTTATTTTACAAGATAGTCTTATACAAGAAATAGCTAATTCTGAATAACCAAAGTGCATGGTGAGTTTTTTTCCAGGATGCCAAAATCTTCTGACATTCATCTTGCCTTGGATTGTTGTCTAGGTGTTTTCATGTGCTTGACATTTCTTTGCAGTTCTGTGAAGGAAACATACAGACAAGGCACATAGAAATGTAAACAGCTGTTAAAGAATGAGACAGTAGTACCTAGTAATAGGAGAGGGTCGTTACCACATGATGAGGGTTTATTAATTTACAACACTGGAGGCTTTGTTTGAGGAGAGAGACACCAGGAGAGTTCAGAAGGCCCTGTGGGTGGCATGGAATTAGTCAGGCCCCAGTCATTGTATAGGGTTTGACGCGGCAGAGAGGAGAGTCCAAGTAGAGGGACTGTGGGGTTTAAGGAAAAGTGGATAAAAAGGCAGGGAGGGTCAGACTAGGAAGGCCTTGAGAATGCTAGCATTGACATTTTAATCCATAGGTAGAGGGGAATAGTGAGTGCTTTTTGAATAGGGAAATGGTAAAAAGAACATATTCATTTTTTTCCCTCCCAGGCTAGACTGAATGGTCCCTTCAAATGTCTCTTGAGTCCATCTGCTCTTCCCTCTTCTGGGCTGGGTTTTCACTCTTGTGATTTCCTGCCTGTTCCTCCAGCCCCTGTTTTTCCACAATGTCATCTCAGATCGCTCTACCTTCGCAGGCCTTTCTCTCTTGCCCTCGAAGCCCCCATTCCTGTGCAAAGGTGTCGCTGTCTCAGCCCGTGTCTTCCACATCACCTCTGCCACCCCCCACACTGCTACGCTCCAGAAATCAGAGATACGCTTGGCAGATCCTCAGGTCTGTGTCTCCCACATGCCACCTGGGATGACCTTCCCAGACTCCTCTTTCAAGTGTCATCTCCTGGGAAGTCTTTCTTGACACCGTTAAGTCAACTTAATTTTACCAGTTATTTTTCTAAATTTTAGGTCTGATTGTGTTCTTTTTTTTTTTTTTTTCTTTTTTTTTTGGAGGGACTGGTTCTTTATTTCAAAAAGACACTTGTCAATATTCAGTATCAAAACAGTTGCACTACTGGTTTTCTCTTTCTCCCAATCGGCCCCAAAGAGACCACACCAAAGGAGAGTACATTTTAAGCCAATAAGCTGCAGGATGTACACCTAACAGACCTCACAGAAACTTCATCAAAAAGTGGGGACTGGGCAGGGGAAAAAAACTTTAAAATATCAGCACATCGCCAACCCACAAACTGTAGAGAGCTCTTACAGCCAGATGGGATGGCCAGGGTGCCCCAAACCCAAAGAAGCAAAGTTTCAAAATAATAAAAAATTTTCAAAGTTTTGTACATAAGCTATTCAAGATTTCTCCAGCACTGACTGATACAAAGCACGATGAGATGGCACTTTTAGAGATAGCAGCTTCAGACCCAGAAAAGGGTAATGAGATGAGTTTCATATGGCTAATTCAGTGGCAAAACATAATTTTCTTTCTTTCAAGGAGGCAGGAGAGCAATTAAGTGGTCAACTCAAAGTAAGGGGCATATGATCCATTCTGTGAGTGGTTAGGAACGGGGTAGAGATAGGACAAAAATTTGGTCTCAGAGGTCTCACCATCTTAATTTGGTCACTTCAAATGAAAAAAAAAAAAATTGTCAAAAGATACCTTAAAGCTGAAAACCTGAACAGCATATTTTTGTTGGGTTTTTCTTTTTTTTTTTTTTGGCTTACTCCTCCTGGGATCACCTTTCAGGTTTGGCTAGTACTTTGTACAGAGCAATGAGGTTTCCCACAGTGGAGTCTTTCCCTGGGCTCTGTTTGGTTCTCAGTAAGGCAGGCCCATACCTTTTTGCCTCCTCTATAGAGAGGGCAATATGCATTAAGCTGCAAAGTCACCTTCCAAAAGTGAGAAAGGGATTAGGTTGCTGCATCAGAGCTGTGGAAGTATTTGGAATGTTTTACAAATGGTTGCTACAACAACGACAAAAAGGTAATTACAAAATGTGTACATCACAACATGCTTTTTAAAGACATTTTGCATTGTGCTCACATTCCCTTAAATGTTGTTCCCAAAGGTGCTCAGCCTCTAGCCCAGTTGGAATCTCTGGGAAGAGGCAGAGACAGTTTGGCGAAAAAGATGTGGTGGGTGGGGTAGAGGATGGAGGGGGATGGAGAAAGTAGAAAGCAGCCTTCCAGTTAAAGATCAGCCCTCAGTTTAAAGGTCAGCTTCGGGCAGGCTGGCCTCAGGCGGAGTCAGGGTCAGAGGGAGAAGCGGCAGCAGGGCGGGACTGGGGTGCTCTACATCTCATTCAGGTCAAGCAGAGTCTGGTCCAGCATCCTTTGTGTACAGAGGTGCTCCTCTTTGGTACATTTCAGTTTATCTTCCAAATCATCAATTGTCTTTTCCAGCTTGGCTACCGATCTCTCAGCAAACTCAGCACGGGTCTCTGCCTCCTTGAGTTTATTAGTAAGAATCTTTATCTCTTCTTCATATTTGTCTTCTTTTTGAGAATACTTTTCTTCAGCAGCGCTCAGACACTTCAGGTTCTGGTCCATCAGTCTGATCTGCTCATCCATCTCTCGGCAACGGGACTCTGCCAGCTCAGCTCGTTCCTCTGTGCGTTCCAAGTCTCCTTCAATAATCACTAACTTACGAGCCACCTCTTCATACTTCCTATCTGCCTCTTCTGCAATATGTTTAGCTTCTTTGAGTTGGATTTCCTGGAGTTCCATCTTTTCTTCATCTTTTAAGGCCCGGTTTTCAATCACCTTCATACCTCTCTCACTCTCATCAGCAGCTTTTTCCGCTTCCTCCAGCTTTTGCAGGGCAGTGGCCAGGCGCTCCTGAGCACGATCCAGCTCCTCTTCAACCAGCTGGATCCTACGGTTCAAGGAGGCCACCTCAGCCTCAGCCCTAATAGATCAGGAGGATAACTAGCCTAGGGAACGTCTTCCAGAATAGACTTCCAGACTGTTCCCGGGCCCGCCTTTCTCCCTCCACTTCCCGCTGGAGGCGCTCTGCTCTCTCCTCTGCATCATCAGCCTGCTGTTGCAGAACCTGGATCTTGCGCTTCACCGCCTCGATGGTGGTGATCCCAGCCATAGTGCCTACCCTGCTCCTGCTAGCGCTCCCGTTCCTACCTCTGATTGTGTTCTTAAATCCTCTTTTGATTTCCCTATTGTGCATAAAGTCCAAATAATGGAGCAGGACATTTGTATAAAGCTCTTCACAATTAGATCATGATATTTCTTTCTTCTTTTTACCGTTAGCCTTTTCCCTCTCAGTGTTCCATCTGATGAGACAAGTGTCAATGGCCTGAGCACTCTATGGCTTTTTTTTTTTTTTTTTTTTTTTTTTTAGAGATGGCATCTCACTAGGTTGCCCAGCCTGGACTCAAACTCTTAGATTCAAATAATCCTCCCACTTCACCCTCCTGAGTAGCTGGGATTACAAGCGTGAGCCATCATGCCTGGCTTAGATTTTCAATTTTGTATTTTTCCTTCATTAATGGACAAAATCATACCCAGGCGTTCAAGATCCAACTCAAATATGATCTCCTTTGAGATTTTGATATATTACTCATTGTAGCCAATCCTATTCCTCTTTTTCTTTGTTCCCTTAGTAATGGATATAAAATTTGATTTTATTAGTTATTGAAGTCTCCTATGATCTTTGAAATACATTTCCATTTCTTTTATTGACTGTGAGAACCTTAAGAGTAGGGAATATGTCTTTTCTCTTTTTGTATATTAATGTGAAACAGTGATTGGGACATTAATAATAATATTCAGTTTCATTAACTGCAGAAGTGGTTTTAAGGAGGATTATAATTGGTAACATTAAATGAGCCATTATTTTCTGACAAGCACTGTGCTTTATATAAGTAACTTATTTAATTTTCACAGCAACACAGGCATGTTGTCATTACTCCCACACTGCTGAGAAGATGCTGTAGTAAGAAGGTGAAGTAGATTGCCCAAAGTCATCCAGGTTGTTGGTGGCAGAGCTAAAATTTGAATATAGGTCTATCTGATGTTGGAGTTCAAGCTACTAAACATTAAAATTTTTTCTTCTGGTATTTAATGGGTTTATATTTATATCTTTGCAAACTTTGAAGTTTTCAAAACATGAACATCTCCATGGTAGTTACATATTATCTCATTTCATCCTCACAACTGTGAGTTAGAGTTAGCCCCACTTTACAGGTGAAGAATGCAGCTCTCAGAGTAAATTATTTGTCCCAGGTTAAGTGTTAGAATTAAGAAGAAACTAATGCTTCAGAATATATCCTAGAATTTTAAAATTAACTCCACTGAGGGAGGATCTATAAAGATGCTGTTTAGGTTTTGAAGTTTAACACTTTTTGTTCAATGCAATTTTAAAGTAAAATATTTGTTTGCCATGAAATATTCCATTTCTAAAAGTAACGTAACCATATTATAGGATACTCGGAAAATAGAAAAACAGAAAAATAACCACCTATAATTTCTCTACCCAAATTCAAGTAAGGTACTCACTTTGATTTTCTTCTTTCTAGTCATTTTCTGTATAGGTGTGTGTTGTCTCAGCATGGCTGAGTCTTCTTCCATGTTGTTGCGTGGCCACTGCAACATGTGACGGTGGCACGGGGCTCCCCCTGGTGAGACGGCACCTTCACATCCCTGGGAGGGAGGAGAAGCGAGGGGAACGAACACTTGTTATGAGCTTTACATTATCTCATTTACCCTCAAATCAGCCACATGGCATTGGCTTTAACAATTCCATTCAATAGATGCGCAGATGGAGATGCGGGTGGGGTGAGGCTTGTCCCGCCTGCAGCAGCGCGGGGAGCAGCCGCTGTGCACACAGGACCCGAGAGACTCCGGAGGCCTCACCTCCCCCCGGGCTCTCACGTTGCCGCCGTGTCTTCTATTAAGTTCTCGTAACAAAGCTCCGTGCTCCAGCTGCACAAACAAATAAACAGTGGGGTGAAAGCTTAGGGGGTGACCTATACCACGTAGCAGGAATTACTTTCGTAGCACTAAGGGCAAGGGACTGGGCACTTTCCGTGCATTACCTCATCTGGCTCTGTCTACAACCCTAAGGGGAGTGTCCTCTGCCTTTTTCTTCGCCATGCCATCACCGTCGCATGCTAGGATAACCTGGGTGTTTTCGCCATGCTCCGTGTCTCCTCGCATCATACCCTTTCCCCGTGCTTTGAATTATTTCCCTACCGCGGACACTCAGGTGAGTGTCTCCAGCTTCTCTCCGGCACGGATGACTGTGCATTGCCCCAGCTCTTCACGGCCACGCACTGGGATGTACGTCCAGAAAGAATTCCTCCTTGGTGATACTATGTGCATATGGGTAATTAATTTGACTAAGCTCTTATGAAAGATGCCTCAGTCTACAAGTTCGGTAGCGCTGTGCACATTGGGTTTTGTTTTCCTGTACGTCTGCATATACTTGATGTTCACTTGCCCAAATTTTGTCATTCAGAGGGATGTTTTAATTTGCATTTCTGTATTTGGTTTAGGCAGCTCGTGGTGTTCTTATATGGTTCTGGGGTTCCTTTGCTGCGGGTGCCTGTTACTGCCTTCTGCCCATTTCCCACTGGGATTGTTGTCTTTTCCTGTTGACTTGCAGAAGCTCTTGTTACACTGGACCTTTACAGGTTTTATGCTTTGTAAATATCTTTTCTCTTTCTGTCATCTGTTTATTAATTTTTTCCATAGTTTTCTTTATTGAACAGAAAATTCTAATTTGGATGTGATCAAATTCAGTCTAGTTTGCCTACTGTTTTATGCTTTTGAAATTTTATTTAAGAAGTCCTTAAGGCAACAAGAACATTTCCTATATTTTCTTTTACTAACTTTATAGTTTAGTTAGGTCTTTAAACCATCTGTAGTTATCTTTTTATGTGTTAGGTAAGGATCTACCTTACCTTATTGTTTGTTGTGACTCTATCTTCTTCTTTAGACTTTAAACTTAAAGATCTTAAAAACTCTTGTGGGAGGTACTTTAGAGGCCCCTGTAGCAGACCGTGTGGTTGAATTGCTTGTTGGCGGTGCCATAGCGTTCTTTGCCCTCTGCCATAAAACCTGTTCCCACCACTGTGATCTCTGTGAGGTCGGGGTCTCTATTGCATGTGGCTGGCATGTGGCACTCACCCAGCAGTATTTGTTAAATGCTGGGTGAACGTGAGCTCTTTTCCTGCATCCAGTTTGTCCTTCTGAGAGAAAGCTTGAAAATGTTAATAGACCGAGACTAATGCTAATATTGCTCTACTATTAACTGGCTGTGTTTTCTCGAGGAAGTCGTTTTTCTTACTTCCTCTGTAAATCGGTGCCTCTGTGTCACCACCGTTTTCAGTCAAGATACAGGAAGTTCCCTGTGCTCCTGTGTGCTCAGCCCACCCAGCCCTCCAGCTCCACTCTGTAACCGATTTGCTTCCTGTCACAGTGATGAGCTTTGCCTGCTTTGGAATTTTATATAAGTGGAATCATACAGTGTATTATTTTCCACGATTGGCTTTTTTGGTCAGCATGTTTTGAGATTCATCTGCTTACAGATGTTGGTGGTTCATTCTTTTTCATTGCTGAGTAGTAGGCCATTGTGTGCATATATACCATGATTTTTTAAATCCATTTATCTGCTGGAGGGACATCTGGGGGTTATCATGACATAAGATAGAGTGTGCTTTTATGTACAGGTGTAGGCGTGTATTTGGATAAAAACCTAAGAGTGGAATTGCTAGGCCATATGATAAATGTATGTTTAACTTTATTAGAAACAGCACAACTGTTATCCAAAGTGAAGAGTTTACATTTCCACCAGCAGTATATGAGAATTCCAAGTTCTCCGAACCTGGTATTGTCGGTCTTGTAAAATTTGTGTCATTCCAGTGGGTTTGTTAGTGGCATCTCACGAAATTTAAGTTTGCATTTTCCTGAAGTAAGCATCTTTAATGTGCCTATCGACCAATGATATCTTCCTTCACAAAGTGTCCGTTCAGTTCCTTTGCCCATTTCTTACTGAATTGGTTTATTTCAGTATTCTTACTGAAGTGTCGCAGAGCTCTTTATATATGCTGGATACGAGTTCACTGACAGATCTATATAGCTATGGTTCTAGAAGGAGATAATAGAGAAAATGAGGAAGAATCACTATTTATAGAGATACTGGGTAAAAGATACTAGTACTCAATCCAGCAAGCCCAGTGAAGAACAAATCAAAAAAGGTATCCACATTTAGCCATATTATAGTGAGAACTGCAGAATTTACTAGAGGGAAAGAGAAAACCTTAAATACAGTCAATAGATTTTTGAAAAGACATCATTTATAAAGGTGTGGTAGTTAGACTCACGATTGACTTCTTAACTGCAGCACTGGAATTCAAATGACTGGAACAATAGCTTCAATATATCTTGAGAGATAATAACTCTCAGCCTAGAATTACTTACCTTTCAAGGAAGAAATTGAAATAAAGGCTTTTTTAGACAAAGTCTGAGACAAAAGAAATTCTTAATGGTTTACGTTAGGAAGAAAAAAAAAGATCCCAAATGAAACTTCTGAAATATAAGAATGAATAAGGAACAAAGTTGATAAGTGCGGTTAAAATTAAAGCATGAACTATAAAATATAAAAATAACATTCAATTTGTGAAAAATAATCAGGCCAGAGCAACTGTAACACCAGCAGCAGAATATAGAAACATTACAAAGGGTCATTAGCAGCAGAACGGATAGTCAAATGTTTATATAACAGGCTATTGCACTACAATAAAAATAAACTGTCACCTCACACAGCAGTATGGATTAATTGCAAAAATGTAATGTCGAAGAAAGGAATCACATTACAAAAGAATACTTGCAGAATGATTCCACTTCTGTAAAGTTCAAAACCCGGCAGCACAGAGCAACGTGTTTTAAGGGATGCACATACACAGGACTGAACGGTATGAAGACAAAAACGGGGAAACGGTTAACACAGAATTGGGGACACTGGTGGTGGTGGCAGGAGCCGGCAGGAGGGGCCTATCCAAGGAGCTTCTGCTCTTTCTGAGCCGAGGTGGTGGTTTCTCTGGTGTTTCTAATTCTTCAAACTGCACATATTTTAAAATACTTCCTTGTATGAGTAATTTCTAAATGAAAATTTTGTAACAAAGAAGGAGTAAGTGGATGGCACCGAAGCCTGTTGGGAAACATGGATGATAAACAGGAGTCGGGAGGTGGGATAGATATGTAATGAAAAAATGGATTATCCTCCCTGGTCGGATCACTGTTGTGTTGCCAACAGAGCTTTCCTTCTGTTCCCAGACGTGCACGTCTCTGTCACTTTCAGGCATTGACAGCCCATTCCACTACGTTTTAGGGAACCGGTTCATTCAGTAGTAATCATCATCATTTAAGTCAACTGTTTCTTTTTAGCTATTTCTCTTTTCTTCCACTGGCAGACTTTTCTATGCCAGATTATCAAACTGAAAATGATATCCTAATTACATGGAAACTACATTATTTGAATGCTGTGTGTTTCTGAACACTTAGCACTATAGAAAGAAGTGTATTTGGCTGAGTGTTGTTGTGAATAGAATTCTATCAAGTGTTATCAAAAGGCATTTCATACAGAATTGAAAAAGAAGGCCTTTTTTTTTTTTTTTTTTTGAGACAGAGTCTCACTCTGTTGCCCAGGCTAGAGTGAGTGCTGTGGCGTCAGCCTAGCTCACAGCAACCGCAAACTCCTGAGCTCAAGGGATCCTCCTGCCTCAGCCTCCCGAGTAGCTGGGACTACAGGCATGCACCACCATGCCCGGCTATTTTTTTCTATATATATTTTTAGCTGTCCATATAATTTCTTTCTATTTTTAGTAGAGATGGGGTCTCGCTCTTGCTCAGGCTGGTCTCAAACTCCTGAGCTCAAACAATCCGCCCACCTTGGCCTCCCAGAGTGCTAGGATTACAGGCGTGAGCCACCGCGCCCGGCCAGAAGGCCTAGTATTTACCGTTAATTATTTTTCTCTGACAAATGGACAAAGCATATAATTTTATTGTGACCATTTTTTTAGGTTTTTTTTTTTTATTTCAATAGATTTAGGGGGTGCAAGTATTTTGGGTTACATGGATGAATTATATCATGCTGAGGTTAAGGCTTTTTGGGTACAATGTACATTATTGTGATAATTTTTTATAATTGAGTTTAAAATGAAAATAGAAGTTTTAAAAATGTATATGATTTAGAAAGATGTAATTTTCTAATTTTTAATTACATAATTTATTTTGAAACAAAACTCATTCAATAAAATTAGTAGGTTATACATCATAAACTTTGCTAATCGTTGAAAGTTTGTCTTAGAGTTCTGTTAAAATAGATTGTGTACTAAATGTTGTACAAAATACAGTTAGATTTGGTTTAGGGCTAGTAAATGTATATAATAAGAAAAACATAACAAATGTTTTCAGTGGTGGAATTGAGCTTTAATGTAACATTCTGAAACATCCCATTTCATTATAAGACGTTGATTAATTCCTATTCTCAACTGCTGAGGAATGGAGAAACAAGAGATGGGAATATTTGCTGCTGGCCAAGAGTAAGATGGGCGCTGTCACCAGTGCTGTCGGTGCAACACGTGAGCCACACAGCGCAGGAAGCAGGGTCCCCCATCATCCTGGAGAAAGACTAAAACTCGGTTGGCTTTTAGTCTATGTGTGTGCATGTGTGCACATTGTCCTCATGTGTATTGATAAGTATACATGGTGTATTTTATTAGAACTTCTTTTGTTCCAAAAATATTTTGAGGACAATTAGAAAAGAAGAAACAGAGTAAGGCTATACATATTAGAAGGGGATGAGAAGGATGATGAAAAGAGAAATGAAGTTTAGGATCTAAAACAGAGCCAGGAGGAAACCTAATACAAGAAAGTCTTCCGTGAATTCCTACAGCTTGTTAAGGATGTGTCACAAATTTGGCTTTTGGTATAAAAGGGCAGGCTCAACATTTTAGTGATGGCCATAAAGCAAATCGGTTGCCCAGGTGAACCGTAGCTATTGTTCACAGTACTGAAACCAGAAGGAAATTTATCCTGAGGGTTTTCAGAAAGGTAACCATTTTCTAATTGATGGCAGAGCATAGCCCTGTGTCTTGAGTAGTCAAGGTTGGGCTTTCGGGTATGATTTTGACTAAACTGTTACTGCTGTGTGATGAAGAGTGTCCCAGGACAGTCCTCTGCTGCTGCCTGTGCTCTTTTTCCCAACTACCAAGGAAATGGACTGTACAACTTACAGTATATTTTAGGCCTGGTGCAGTGGCTCGTGCCTATAATCCTACCACTTTGGGAGGCCAAGGAGGGAAGATTGGTTGAGGCCAGGAGTTCGAGTCCAGTCTGAGCAAGAGCGAGACTCCATCTCTACTAAAATGGGGGGGAGAGCCAGGCATGGTGGCATGTGCCTGTAGTCCCAGCTACTGTAGAGCCTGAGGCAGAAGGATCACTTGAGCCCAGGAGTTTGAAGTTGCAGTGAGCTGTGGTAGTAACACTGTACTGTATCCCAGGTAACAGAGCGAGACCTTGTCTCCAAAAAAAGAAAAAAAAAAAAACAACTCCCCCCCCCCAAATTTACAATATATTTAATCTTCAGATATGAAACAAGTACATTATTCTTGAACCTATGGTGAGTTTTGCATCGTTACACAGATATGTCATTTTCATCAGTTGTGTCATTGTTATAGACTGGTAAGTTTTTAAGAAGTTGGTAAAACTTGGGGATAGGTCCAATTTAATTGTGTTAAAAGATTAGAGCAAGCTATAAAATGTACAATTCATCATTATTGAAATCACAACTTTGAATTAAAAAAAAACTCTCTTTTTATAAAATGGAACCAATATTAATAATGTAAGTAGTGTATGTGTCACAGTAAAAACGGTTTATTTCCCCCAAATGAAAACTTTGCCTGTTATGGAAGGGATAGTTAAGTCTCTAGTAGCTTTAAAATAAATAAATGTTTTACTTTTCTAATTTTAATTACTGTCACTGCATAAATAAGAGGTCAAAATCTAAGGTAATTATTTACAGTGTGACCTTTGGGACAGATGAATAGAGAAACTTTTTAAAGAGAAAGTATTTGTAATGTCTTCGCTATTCATGAAAGGTATAATGGAAAGAAAAGGGGTTTTATTGGTTAGTTAATCCCCATAAAATCTATATAATCTTTAACATATATTTTTATTTCTCTTGGGTATACATCTAAGCATGGGAATGCTGGGTCCTATGGAGGTAAATGCTTAGCTTTTTAAGACACTGCCCAACTGTTTTCCAAAGTGGTGGTTCCATTTAACATTGCTACCAGCGGTGTGTGAGAGCTCCACTTTCCCCCATCCTTGCTAACGTGTGGAGTCAAGACTGGCTATATAATTTGCTGGGTCTGGGGCAAAATGAAAACACCAGGCTCCGTGTTCTAAGATCATTAAGGATTTCCAGATGAAAACAGGAGGGCATGAAACAAGGCGCAGGGCCCTCTGTGCAGGGGCTCTGTGTCGCCACACAGGTCACAGGCCCGCGAAGCCAGCCCTGCATGGTCCGCCAGTCTCTTTCTTTCAGCCACTCGGGTAGATGCACAGCAATTCTCACCGTGTTGTAAGTCGCGTTTCCCCCACGACTAATGACATTGAGCATACTGACCTGTCTTCTGAGCATCTTCTTTGTGAAGTATCTGGCCAAATTTTTTGCTCATTTTGTTACTGGGTTATTTATTTTTTATTACTGAGTTTGAGACCTATTTACATATTCTGGATACAAGTCCTTTATCGGGTACAGGCTTTGCAAATATTTCCTGCCAGTCTATGGTTGGTATTTTCACGCTAACAGTGCCTTTGGAAGAATATAAGTTTAAAATCTTGATAAAATTCTGCGTGTTTTTTCAGAAAATCATGCTTCAGGTGTTATATTTAAGACATCTTCACCTAGCCCAAGATCACAAACATTTTCTATTTTCTTCTGGAAGTTTATAGTTTTACATTTATATTTATGGCCCATTTTAAGTTAATTTTCATATATGTATGAGGTGTGGAATGAATTAATTTTTTTTTTTTTTTGACACATAAGTAGCCACACTTTCCAGCACAATTTATTGAAAAGACAATCCTTTTTCCACTGCATGGCCTTTGCTCATCTGTAACACATTTATTTTCCATGCATGAGTGAGTCTATTTCTTTTCCTTTTATTTTTATTTATTTATTTTTTTTGAGACAGAGTCTTGTTCCGTCACCTGGGCTAGAGTGACATGGTGTCTGCCTAGCTCACTGCAGCCTCTAGCTCCTGGGCTTGAGTGATCCTCCTGCCTCCACCTCCTGAGTAGCTGGGACTGCAGGTGCCACCACCACACCTGGCTAATTTTTTTTTCTTCCTATTTTTAGTAGAGATGGGGTCTCGCTCTTGCTCAGGCTGGTCTTAAACTCCTGACCTCTAGTGATCCTCCCTCCTCAGCCTCCCAGAGTGCTGGGATCACAGGAGTGAGCCACCGCACCCAGCCATGAATCTATTTCTGAACTCTCTATTTCATTCTATTGATCTATTTGTCTGTCTTTTACCACTGTCTTGATTACCATAGGTTTATAAAAAATCTTGAAATTGAGTGGTGTTAGTCCTTCAACTTTGTTCTTTTTTTTTTCCGGAGGACTTATTGTACATCATTTGCATGTCCACATGAATATTAGAATCACCTTGACAATTTCTACAACAGAGAACACTGAGATTTTGACTGGGCTTGTGCTGAATCTGCAGTAAGAATTGATGTCTGAGTGTTTTTCTGAGCTGCGAAGATGTATCTTTCCCTTTGCTGAGGTCTCCTTTATTTTTACTCTGCAATGTTTACAGTTTTTATAGTACAGGTCTTTTGTAGTTTTGTCAGATTTACCTGTAAATATTTCTTTTTAAATGCTATTGTAAGTGGTATCATTCTTAATTTCAATTTCCAATCATTCATTGCTAGTATATTCAAATAGAATTTATTTTTGTATGTTTGTCTTATATCCTAGCTGTCCCCAACCTTTTTGGCACCAGGGATCGGTTTCACGGAAGACAATTTTTCCACAGACCAGGGGAGGGGGGAAAGGTTTTGGGATGATTCAAGTGCATCAGGCTGGGCGCGGTGGCTCACGCCTGTAATCCCAGCACTCTGGGAGGCCGAGGTGGGTGGATCGCTCGAGGACAGGAGTTCGAGACCAGCCTGAACAAGAGCGAGACCCCGTCTCTACTAAAAAAAAACAGAAAGAAATGATCTGGCCAACTAAAAATATATATAGAAAAATATTAGCCGGGCATGGTGGCGCATGCCTGTAGTCCCAGCTACTCGGGAGGCTGAGGCAGTAGGATCACTTAAGCCCAGGAGTTTGAGGTTGCTGTGAGGTAGGCTGACGCCACGGCACTCACTCTAGCCAGGGCAACAAAGCAACACTGTGTCTCAAAAAAACCAAAACAAAACAAAACAAAAAAACCAAAGCGCATCACATTCGTTGTTCAGTCAAACCTCTCTGCTAATGGTAATCTGCATTTGCAGCCGCTCCCCAGCGCTAGCATCACGGCCTCCGCTCCACCTCAGACCATCCGGCATTAGATTCTCATCAGAAGTCGCAACCTAGGTCCCTCCACGCGCAGTTTACAGTCGGGTTCGAGATTCTATGAGAATCTAATGCCACCACTGGTATGACAAGAGGTGGAGCCCAGGTGGCGATGTGAGGACAGCTTCCTCCAGAGCAAATGTTCCGAGAGACAGACAGTGGAAGCTGCTGGTTTCATGAGTCCTGGGCCTGGAAGCTGGCACCATGTCATTTCCACCATGTTCCATTCACCAAACCCTCCTGTATGTTTTTCCTTCATCTCATCAGCCCTTTGCTCTGTTTTCTTTTATGACTTCTTTTGCATTGAGTATTGTTTTCATTCTTATTGCCTTTGTGGCCCATTAGCTATAACTTTTTGTTTCACTGTTTTAGTTATTTAGCTTTAGGGCATGGTTTCTCAACCTGACATTTTGGGTTGGATAGTTCTTTGTGTGGGAAGCTGTCCTGTGCAGCCTAGGATACGTCACAATACCGTTGGTTTCTGCCTTCTAGTGATATGACACCACTTTCTGTGCAGGGTAAGGGCCGTACAGCATGCTCCGTCCTTCCGTCGCTTCCCCTTGGGTCTCTGTGCTATTGTCATACGTGTTACTTACACGTGTGTTATACGCCCCAATTTCATTATTGTTATTTTTATTTAAACAGTCAATTATCTTTTAAAGACGTTTTAAAAAGAAAAAAAGTCACATACTACCCATTTGGTTACCATGGCCAGATCTCTAAACATAATCTCATCTGGTATCATTTTTCTCCTGCCTAAGTACGTCTAACATTTCTTGCAGTTTAAGAGTCTGTTGCTGATTGATTCTTTCAGCTTTTGTGTATCTTAAAAAATATTTTACTTTAAACCTATTTTTCTTGTGATACACACAATTTGCCACTGTAACCATTTGTAAGTGTAGTTCAGTGGCGTTAAGTACATTCACAATGTTGTGCAACCATCACCATTATTTATTTCCAATTTTCTCACTATACCAACCGGAAGCTCTGTAACCATTAGGCGGTAACTCCCATTTCCCCCCGCCCTCAGCCCCGGGTCACCTTTAACATACTTTGTCTCTGTGAATCTGCCTATTCTAGATATTTCACAGAAGTGGAGTCATAAGGTATTTATCCTTTTGTGCCTTAGCTTATTTCATTTATCATAATGTTTCCAAGATTCACCCATGCTGTAGCAGGTGTCATAACTCCATTCCTTTTCATGGCTGAGTAATATTCCTGCGTGTGTACTTACCATATTTTCTTTATCCATTTATCTGTTGATGGACATTTGGGTTGTTTCTGCCTTTTGGTTAGCGTGAATACGGTTGCTATGAACATTAGTATGCAAGTGTAAGTTTGAGTCTCTGTTCTGAATTCTTTTGGTTACACACCTGTAAGTGGACTTGCTGAGTCATACGGTAATTCTATGCTTAACCTTTTGAGGAACCACCAAAGCGTTTCAACAATAGCTGCACCATTTTTCACTCTCATCAGCCATGTATGAGGGTTCCAGTTTCTCAGAGGCCAGGGGGATGGAGGATGGGATGCCTGGGCTGGGAGTCGTTACCCAGTGTTCCCTCCTGGTCTTAGACCAGGCTCCTCAGCTTCTTGGCCATCGGAGCAGGGCTGCTCCCCGTACCCACTGTGGCAGTCCCCTGGAGTCCCCCAGGCTTCACCAAGCAGCGCCCAGGTGACAGGTCCCCAACAACCCCCTTGGACACGCTCAGACATTGCGGGGCTCTCAACAATTAGAAACCTGCCCTCTGCTGGCTGCTCAGTGACATAGACCCCCCCCCAGGACCTGGCAACGGAAACAGGAACGCGCAGGCGCGTCTCTCGCGCTGGGGCGGGGCCTCGAAGGGCGGAGCTTCCGCTGCTGGGCGGGCCGTGGCTGCAGCACTTCCGGCTTCTGAATTAAAGAGGCCTAGGCTGGGGCCGAGCCCGGAGCCCGGAGCCCGGAGCCCCAGTGCAGGGCAGAGGCTGCGCCCGAGGTTCGGGCCAGCTCAGCCACGGTGAGGGAGCGAGGCCGGCCCAAGCCGCTGCCCCCGCCTGCCCCCGCGGGCCTGTCGCTTCCTGGCTCCGGCATTCCCTTCAGGCTCCTGCCTTCGCCCACAGACCCTTATTGCCACCCGCTCGGTTTCCAGTTCCCCCTTTCGTGCAGCCCATTCACCTGTTGGGGTGAAGCCCTTTAGGTAGCACCCCCTTAATCTCCCTCCCAGTGACAGCCTTTTCCGCGTTCTCTTTGCCACCGTCTCTGCGTCCTTTAACCCTGACCCTTTCTTCTTCTTTTTTTTTTTTTTTTTTTTTTTTGTTGAGACAGAGTCTCACTTTGTTGCCCAGGCTAGAGTGAGTGCCGTGGCGTCAGCTTAGCTCACAGCAACCTCAAACTCCTGGGCTTAAGCGATCCTACTGCCTCAGCCTCCCGAGTAGCTGGGACTACAGGCATGCGCCACTATGCCCGGCTAATTTTTTTTTTTTTCTATATAGATTTTTAGGTGTCCATATAATGTCTTTCTATTTTTAGTAGAGACGGGGTCTCGCTCAGGCTGGTCTCGAACTCCTGACCTTGAGCAATCCACCCGCCTCGGCCTCCCAGAGTGCTAGGATTACAGGCGTGAGCCACCGCGCCCGGCCCCTTTCTTCTTTTTCTCTTCCATTTTATCTTTTTCTGTCTTCTGTGATCCTCACACCTTTCTCCCTGTTTTTTTGCTCGCCCTTCTTACCCCCCTCACCATTTTATCTCCACTGACCCCTCCTCTCCATGTCCCTTCTCCTGTCTGTCCCCTCAGCCAAATTTTCTCCCCCTTATTGGACATTGTCCTCGCCCGCTGGCACAGCTGTCCCCATCTCCTTCTCCAGGCTTCAGGGGTCTAAGCAGGAACAATTTGAGGACCGTCTCTTCCCAGGAACTGTAGGGCAGGCAGATGGGGGTTTATAGTTTTCTTCTTCCTTTTGTGTTTGGAGAAAGGGGAGCTTGGAGGTGTTGAAGAGAGCCTGGAAGCCTTGTTACCTACTGTCATGGCAAAACCTGAGAGATGGTGTGTTACAGCGTGATAAACTGAGGGCCAACATGCATAGTGACACCTTATGAAATATTTACCTTTCTGACAAAAGTAGCTAAAAAATATTTTGATTTTTTTTTTTTAATTTTGAGCATCTTTTAGTGGGGAGGAACAGCTTCAGAAATTTAAAAATATTTATTTACAGGCTTGACTATTATAACTTCGATAAAATGATTTGTTTTTTTTGGAGGCAGAGACCAAGGGTATTTGAGGACTGACAATCACCTTGCTTGGCACTCGGATTGTGACAGCTTCTTTACTACCTTCCAAAGGGTTCATTTGTTTTGCCCTCTCTTTTTCAGTTGGGAAAAACTTCTATTTGCAAATTTTCCCCTTCCTGTTTCAAAATAGCTTGAGATTTCAGTTGGGTTTTTTCATTAAGTTGAATTACACCTGGTTTGCAGTACATTTATTAAAAAACATTGCTCCAAAATATGCAACAGGCTAAATTTTAGTCTCCAAGAGGGACAGAAATTCTAGTCAAAACAAAATCCCAATAATCATATTCTCCTAGGATGTTAGTCATTTTCTATTTATGGAGATGGCTTCTTTACTTAAGCCTCATGCACCAACTGCTAGCTTCATCCTTTTCTTCTTCAGCTTCCTCACCTCTCTCAGTCTTCATGGAATTGAAGAGAGGAGCCTGCTTTAAATTAGATTTTGGCTTAAGGGAATGTTGTAGCTGGGATGATCTATCCAGAGCACACAAACTTTCTCTGTATCAGCGATAAAGCTGTTTTGCTTTTTTGTCATTTATGTGTTCACTAGAGTGGCACTTTGCATTTCCTTGAAGAACTTGTCCTTTGCAGCCACAGCTGGGCTAACTGGTGTAGGGGGCCTAGCTTTCCCTGAGCTTTTGAAATGTCTTCCTCATTTTTTGTAGAGATGGTCTGTCTACGTTGCCCATGCTGGTCTCAAAACTCCTGGCCTCAAGTGATCCTTCTGCCTCAGCTTCCTGAAGCGCTGGGATTACAGGTGTGAGCCACGGTGCCCACTGGCCATGATTTTGACTGTATGTTCTTATTTATAAAATAAGCTAACAAATACTAAATTGTTGGCATAAATAATTTGAGGCCTAAAATGATATTATTTTCTTCCAGAGAAGTCTTACTTTCATTTCTTCCAGGTGCCTGGCAGAACTCATAACCCAAGATCATCTCAATCTGATTTAGGGACTAAATTCTGAAGCTGAGTTACAGCCCTTCTGGGGAACATGTATTTCTAGTTCAAACTTGTTCTCCTCAAGTACAGCCCACTGGGGTCCAAACTCCCATGCTGAGAATTTACCAAGACTCCATCTGCGGAGAGTTAGCTACACTCCCTGCAAAGAGGTTTTTTTTTTTCTCTTTATTTCGATCATGGTCTCTAAGTTGACTACGCCAGTTTGCAGGGACTTAGCTATGCTCCCTGCAAAGAGGTTTTTTTCTTCAGATCAGGTATCTCAGGCAGGGGTCATTGCAAAGGATGAAAAATATAGTAGGAAACAGAAATAAAAGATAGTAATGGCAATAATAATACACAGAGCAAAAGATATAGTTTATAAAGTAAAAGTTTATGAAAATAGATAAAGGAGGGTACCCGGATGGAAATATTTTACCTGCATAAAATATCTCCCCAACTGAAACTCCACACAGGTATTTTATAGGGTACATACAGGCTCCGGGATTGGCAACGCGATTTGCATACTAACAGGCAGTTTGCTTTAGGGTCAAAGTCTCCTAAAAGGCTACAACAGGGACATCTTGGCTCTGGTGATTGTGTTCTTGGAGACAGACATGATCCCAGAAGTCAACATGGGCTGTGCTTTGTGTTAATTACTTGAACCGCATGGTTCCATCTAGGCCAGGCTTGGGCATTAGCATATTATAACATCAGCTCTCATCTCTGGGGGGGGTCTACCTGTCAGCTCCAGCAACCTTTGGTTCTAAGGGAAAAGCCTGCCTTGTCTTTCAAAACAGGTGAGAACCAAAGGCCCAGTTTACAGCTGTCTCTTTGAAGTGCAGCTTCTACTGACCTGCAAGATGCCCTCCTGAGATGAGGCAGCTTTTCAAATAACACATTTGTCTCCAGAGATACAGGGGGCATTTCTATAACTCAATATTCTTAGGCTCAACATCTGCCCCTTTTTTATTTTTTGAAGAAAGCTGATGGAGTTGGACAGCCATCACAGCAAGGCGTTGGTCTCTGGATTCTTGTCTTCTTTGGAGTTTTCTCCAGACTATAAGTAAACACAAGCAAAGGATTAAAATAATGCCAAAAGTTACAACAGTGGAACTTCCATAGATCTTAAGATGGTAAAGTGGATCAGCTGACTCTAAATCAGAAGAGATGTCATTAATAATGTCAGCATCAGAGAGCAATTTAAGTTTGTGACTGAAGGTACTTAATATTTCTTGTTGTAAGTTTCCAATCTCTTCAGTCAGATTTGCTTGGTTAAGTAGATGTTTTCTGATGTTTTCCCAAGGAAACCGAGTTTGATTATATATATGAGGTGTAACACAAAATTGAGTGATATTCCAATCGCAATGAAGTCTAAGTTGCTTTTGTAGACTTAGAACCTGGTCTCCCAACAAGGTGACTGCTTGTGGTAAGTCAGCCACTTGAATAGCTAATTTAGAATCAATTTGATTTTGGGTAGACCATAATTGATTTAAATCGTGGTGCCAATTTTGAACAAATTCAGTGGTCTGAACGGTCTGATGCAGAGCCACACCTGCGGTGGCCACAGAAGCAGTGACAGCAATGATTCCCAAAATAGCTGCTATTAAGAGACCAATAAATCTTTTTGTACGTTTAAGAATGTGGTTAAGTAGTTTGTCCAAAAGGAACATTGCTGGTGTTTCTTGCCAGACTCTATTCATTTTAACAGGTAACCACAGTCCTGTTCTGGCTTTGAGAATATAAAGTGTTTCTTTATAAGGATTGAACTTCATAGAATTGTTAATACAGGTATAATGAGAACAGTTGTCACAGGTCACTAGGAAAGAAGGTTCGTTATAAACAGCATGTCCAATCATAAATAAGTAAGGCAGTCTAACACAAACTTGAATATAATGAGTAGAATTTAAATTAAAAGTCCATTCTCGGCTATTGTTTGTATCCAAAGTGTGTGTGCTAATCCAGGCCTGCAAAGGGTGCAAAGCAGCTGATATGTTCCACAATTGATCATGAATAGGGCCATCTAAAATATGAGGAGCTGGAGAGCTCCTACCATCATTGAGCCATGTAATATGACTTTTAAGATCAGTGTCTTTTACAGACAGCGAGGTGGCAGTTTTATTCCAATGAAGCTTTTTAAAATTGTGAGAGGAGGCAGGATGTCCATAGGGACTCCAGTCTAGGACAACACCATAAGATGTGGACACAGCAAGAATGCGCCCCATGTGAGCTCTACAATTGTCCCATTGTACCCAAGTTTTAGGGTCAGAAATTATTACTTTCTTACAAAGGGGTATATCTGTGGGTGCAATTTTAGAATGCTCAATAGTGATGTGTCTGGTTGCCAGACACTCTTACCACCATGCTCACCACGCAGATCATGGCAAGAAAAAGATTTACAGATGTTTTAGGTACAGATGTCCGGTTCAATATCCTGTCTGCTTCTTCGTATGTTCTCTTCAGCTGTCCCCACGTCATGGTCTGTGCCTGACGTGTCTTCCGCTTTTTCTCCTCGAGTTTCCACTCTGGGTTTGATTCTTCTGCTTGGAATCCAGACTGTTGGTCTGTCATCTGTCAAAACACAAGCAAAAACTCTCCGCCACACCTTTGCACATCCTTTTTTCCATTTATTTTCTACATCATCTTTCCACCAGATAGGCTGGTGAGGGAAAGAGTCTGATTGTGGACTCCTATTCCAATGCTTTTCTATTGCTGTTAATTTATCTTCCTTATGAATATTCAAAAAATTTTAGGTAAATAAGGCTTGATTTATTCTATCTTTAGGAGACTGTGTACCTCCCCCTTTTTGTTTTAATAACATGTTTTTTTAAAGTTTGATGTGTACGTTCTATAATGCCTTGTCCTTGAGGATTATCAGGAATGCCAGTAATGTGTTTGATGTCCCATTTAATACAAAAAGCTGTAAAGGAATGACTAGTGTAAGCAGGGCCATTGTCAGTTTTAATGGTGGCTGGGACTCCCACGTATATAAAACAGGAGTGTAAGTGTGAGAACATATGTCTAACAGTTTCTCCAGAGGATGGAGTAGCCATAATAAGACCGGAATAAGTATCTACAGTAACATGTACAACACCTAACTTGGCAAATTCAGGAATATGTGTAACATCCGTTTGTCATAATTTATTTGGTGAGAGACCTCAAGGATTAACTTCTGCAGAAAATTTAGGCTGATTAATTAATTGACAAGTGGGACAATGAGAAACAATATGTTTGGCTTGATTATTCATTGTATAATTGCATTGACTTTTCTTAAATCAGTTAACATTTGTCATTTGCCAGATTTCTTTTTTAATAACAAATATAGGAGAATTTCACAGACTGGTGGACTCCACTATACGTCTTGCTTGTAATTGTTCTTTTACTAATTGAAGAGCACCCAATTTTTTTTTGTTTGTTTTTTGTTTTAGTGGCCACTGCTCTGTCCATATAGGCTTTTGTGATATCCAATTTAAAGCCAGAGCAGAATGGTGCTTTTCAGTAGCAGTGGCCGCTATCCAAAATTTGGATAGCCTAAACCATGCCGAGAAGTATGTGCCTTTGGTGCCTCGAAAGTCTTAGCCCCTTGGCTCCTTTTACCCAAACCAAAACAAGGGTTATAATTCATATTTAGCATAACCTGTTTAGCAGATGTATTAGGTATATTGATAGATGCTCCCCACTGCTGTAACAAATCTCTTCCCCACAAATTAATAGTGATGTTAGCCACGTAAGGTTTTAAAGTGGCTGTCTGTCCATAAGGGCCTGAACAATTTAAAATTTGTCGACTTTGAAATATGTCAGTCATCGTTCCTATTCCGGTAAGAACAGTAGGAACTTGTTGTAAAGGCCAAGCTTTTGGCCAAAAACTTTTAGAAATAATTGTAACATCAGCTCCAGTATCTATAAGTCTAACAAAAGATTTGCCATTTAACTTCATTTCTAATTGAGGTCTTTGATCATTAATAAAAGTTTGCCAATATTGAGCGGCGGATGTAAAAGCCACTAACGCTTTGAATTAGCATTATTAAAAGCCAATATATGTAACATTAAATTTTTCAAGTCAGGCGGACTAACCGTTTTTTGCACAACATCTTGTGATTCATAAGTTTCATAATAAAACTTATGAAATCTGCATAAGTTTTTAACATTTTCTTTAACATTTTACACAAGAAAACACAGACTGTTTAGGAGAAGCTATTTTCTCTTATGCTATAATATAGCACTGTTGAATTTGAGCAATAACTTGATTATCTTTTTTAAGATCTTTGTTTTTTTTTTAAGTTTTTTTTTTTTTTTTTTAATCAGCCTCTCTCAAGGGTGGATCATGCTTCTGGGAATCATTTACATTAGAAAGCAGCAGTTCCCAAGCTTAAAGTGGCTGGCTTGAGCCTCGCAGAGAGCTCTTGCTTAAAGTAAAAGTTTACCCCCCCCTTTTTTCTTCTTTCTCTTTTTTTAATTTTGGAACTAACACATTTATTTTTTCTTTAAGGCAAAGCCTTATTTGACTTCTGAAATCAAATCTTGTCTCCAGAGATACAGGGGGCATTTCTATAACTCAGTATTCTTAGGCTCAACACCCATCCCCCTGGCTGCAATGCTATGAAAATGGCCCATGCCCTCCTAGCTTCCCCTCTGCAAATAATACTGGGGGGAAAGTACCCCCAAACACTGGGCATACTTTGAGACTCCTCTTTGTACCCTGATCCAGTAATTCATCATTATCTAGATAGCTCATCAGTGCCTTCAAGCAGATTTTTTTTTTTTTTTTTTAATATTTATTCAGGTTTTCTAGTTGTTCTCAGTGAACGGTTGGCTTGAGTCATCTATACACCTATAACTGGAAACAGAAGTCTCACCTATGTTGTAAAAAGGTATTGTATATGTTCACTGGTAGTCATTTTAAAATATATAAACAAATTCTTTGATATGCCTTTCTTTAAGAGGTGGGTTAAATTTCCCTCCCCTTGAGTATGAGTTGCATGTAATGACCTTCATCTAATAGAATGTGGCAAAATGATGGATTGTGACTCCTGAGGGTGGGTCAGAGCAGCTTCCCCCTTGCTCTCTTGCTCAGGGGAAGCCAGCTGCCACAATGTAAAGACATTCGAAGGGTACTGTGGAAAGGCCCATGCAGTAAGGCATTGAGGCCTCTTGCCAACAGCCATGTGAATGAGCCGTCTTAGGAGACCCTCCAGGCTCAGTGTGGCCTCTGGATGACTACGGTCCAGGCCAACTTCTTTACTGCAACATGAAAGACTCTGAACGCAAACTACCCAGCTAAGCCAGCCTTGAATCTTTTTTTTTTTTTTTTTTTTGAGACAGAGTCTCACTCTGTTGCCCAGGCTAGAGTGAGTGCTGTGGCATTAGCCTAGCTCACAGCAACCTCAAACTCGTGAGCTCAAGCGATCCTCCTGTCTCAGCCTCCCGAGTAGCTGGGACTACAGGCATGCGCCACCATGCCCGGCTAATTTTTTCTATATATATTTTTAGCTGTCCATATAATTTCTTTCTATTTTTAGTAGAGATGGGGTCTCGCTCTTGCTCAGGCTGGTCTCGAACTCCTGAGCTCAAACGATCCACCCACCTCGGCCTCCCAGAGTGCTAGGATTACAGGCGTGAGCCACCGTGCCCGGCCCAGCCTTGAATCTTAATCTGCAAACTGTGAGATGACAAATGTTAAACCAAGCAATTTTGGGGTAAATGGTTTTATATTAATAGTAATCTGTTTGTTTTTAAATTTTATATTTTATTATTTGTAATTTAATATTCATTTTATGTGAAAAATGAAATCAATAGCTTAAAATTTTAAAGTAATATTTAAATAAAAAAGAATATGTTGTATGATCTCTGCTTCCAGTTAGGAATAAAACCAAGAGTTTTTCAGAACGGATGAAGTCATTTCCACAACAGTATTAACAGATAAGCCATTCAGAAACCCTTTAGGATTTATTCTTACTTCCTGAAGAGCTTCTATAATATAGTCTCTAGGCAAAGTGAAAACATACGCGAGCATTTGTCTTTCCCAAAGTAACACAATCTGACTATAGCTAAGTTATTGAATGGAACTATGCTTTTACATAAAAAGCTTAAAACCAATTAAAATATAATTTTAGTTCTTACCTGCTGACTTCTGGATGTAGTTCAGCCAGTCACTTCATGATCTTGGTGAACGCAAGTTCAGAGTATTTGGAGGTATGAATCTAACAGGTGCATCAGGTAATAATTTAGCAGATTCAATTTGTTTACAATTCTTGACACCCTAAATAAGCATTTTAAAAGTTTTCTTAAAACCATTACATAGTGATAATCCAGCTTATTCAATTAAAATAAATTTTAAAATTATAAATAAAGAAAACTGCTCTGAAAATTTTACTTTAAGATTATTTATACCAGGTAAATTTACTTCAGTGGTGTTCAGGGCTATGTATTAAGAAAACATGCCCAATATAATTTTTTATAGTAATGATAAAGTCTATGAGACTATGCCTAAATCAGTCTTTCTCAACTGGGATTCTTCCTCTGAACCCCAGAACACAGCAAATGGTGTAACTATTTTCTCAACCCTCCCAAAGACAGGACATAATCAGACCCATTCTAGATGCCAAGGAGAGGGGTTAACCCATTAAATAAAATGAATGTTTTGGGGTTAGGGTATTAAAGCTTAATTCTTTTAATCAACCCACCTGATAAAGGCTGGTCTGAAGAGTAATTATAAATACTCTATATTTTATTTAATAAATACTGTATGTAATGAACACAAACTACATGCCCAGAATTGTACCACAGGTTATGGGGGGGGGGGAGAACTAGTAATATAAAGTGCAGCCTCCTTCACTTGTGAAAGATAAAATTAAAATGATCAATTAGTTACTATTAACCATGCAAATAGACTATAAATGGTGCGAAACCACTGTAAATCCTGTAAAAATTCAACAAAGGAAGGGCTCAGACTTTGAATCCTAGATGAAAAGTCAGGGCAAAATACATAAAATATTAGCTCTGTCACACCAGAATATTACATTTTACTTATTGCCATTATCTCTCCCACTAGATTTAAGCTTCATATAAAAGCACAGATTTTTGTCTATTTTGTTCACTGTTGCTTTCCCAGTTCCTAGAACAATGTACATAGTTGGTATGTAATAACTCTTTGTTCAATAAATAAGTGAAAAGATTGGAATGTGATAGTTTAAAGTGATAGTTGAAACCACAGAAAAAATGAGCTCTCCAAGAAAAAGCCAAATTACTGGTATGTAACAGCAATGATAATAGCTGTATTTACTGAGTCCATCCTCAGTACACTGTACTAAGAATTTTTCCATATTAAGCTCATTTAAACTTCTAAATATTTGAGGTAAGAACTATTATCCTCATTTTAAGACAAAAAGCTCAGAGTGAGGTAGCTCTCGCAGAGTCACACAGGATGAGCAGGAGGCAGAGCAAACCTCCATCATTTTCCACATCGTGTTTAAAACCTCAGTGAGGTACAGATGAGGGCATAAAAAAATAAAATGACTACCTTTTATGGTTTTAATAATTATGAGATAACATTAGCTATAAAAAGTGATGAACGTATAATAATTAGTTACTTACAGAGTAGCACTATTCAAGAATAAAGAAGAAAAAAAAGACTGGAAAGCAGCAGGCCCCCACCTTTTTGGCACCATTCATTTCCTTCACAGCCATCTTTATATCACTGTTTCTTGTTTCGTTTTTTTGGAAAGCAAGAGATGGATATCTAAAATAGAAAAGCAGAAAACCAAAAGGTTTTTCATTGACTTTAAATTACCTCAAACTTAATTTTGTAATCACTGGCTCAAATATAGTTTTCACAATAATAAATGCTCTTATAAAGGTTGATATACTAAGCTGGGCGAGGTAGCTCACGTCTGTGATCCTAGCACCCTGGGAGGCCAAGGCGTGTGGATCGCTCAAGGTCAGGAGTTCGAGACCAGCCTGAACGAGACCCCGTCTCTACTAAAAATAGAAAGAAATTATATGGACAGCTAAAAATATATATATAGAAAAGTTTAGCCGGGCATGGTGGCACATGCCTGTAGTCCCAGCTACTCGGGAGGCTGAGGCAGTAGGATCACTTAAGCCCAGGAGTTGGAGGTTGCTGTGAGCCAGGCTGACGCCACGGCACTCTAGCCCGGGCAACAGAGTGAGACTCTGTCAAAACAAAACAAACACAAAAAAAAGGTTGATATACTTAGCTTGAAATCAGGAAGAATGTTTATTTAGGATAACTAAATAAAAACCAAATTAAAGATAAGAAATAAAAGATACTAAGCATTTCTCATGAATTATCTCCTATTAATTTTATATTAAAATTTAATGTAAAACATTTGCAAAGCTGATATATGATAAAGTTGCAGAGATTAGCAATCTGGGGACTATTTATACTAAAAAAGTTAAAATTAATTCCTATGTTCAAACATAACCTCCAGATGACTCAAAGGCTTGCAATGTGAAAGTCAAAATTTAAAACATTTACCAGAATATTTAAGAGAATGTCTTTATGGCCTTGTTGTGGGGAAATATTTAGACCAAAAAAAAAAAAAAAAAAAAAAGTTGGAAGATCGAATCAGAACTTTAACCATATAATTGAGAAAGTCAGGCAAGAGCTATTCCTATAAAAGCACCAGACCTAGAGAGTGTCAGTGGAAGGATACATACCAAATCTGAAAAGCGGTTGTTTTCAAATGATGGGACTATGGATAATTTTTTATAACCTCCTTGTATTTTTGCATTTAATTGTATTTTCTAAATTTCCACACAGTACGTAGAATACTTAAGAAAAGAAAACGCCACAGTTTGTTTTAAGAATTCAACAAGATGCTAAAAGAATCTTTCACATCAGGTAATACTACTAGGATTATAATACTACTTTATTGAACTGTATTAATACCACATTAATGAGTAAAATTTAGAAAGCATATACTCTTAGGTGACTCCATTAAATAAAATTAAACACCTATTTTTTTAACAAATTTCAACCCCAACTACAAACAGGATTCTCTCTTAATTGATAAAGACTTTCATATCTGAAATGAACAGCCATCATTTTTTATCAGAAGACAGTAAAGGTATTTCCATCACCATTTTGATTTGAATGACCTGACAATGTCACAAAATAGAAAGTAGCAACATACAGATTGGAAGAGATTATATATAGATGATGTAGCTATCTACCTGAAAAGTATACAAGTGTCATCTGAAAAGTAATTAAAATCAGAAATAATAGAATACAATTTTCTGAGCATCTACTATGTGCCAGGCTTTACTCCTAGTGCTTTACAAACTTAACTCATAGTAGTTTCACAACATCGCTATGACAGTACTATCGACCTCACTTTATAGATGAAGAGGAGGCTGAGGTACAAAAAGGTTAAGTAAGTTGCCCAAATTTATTCATCAAGTTGCTGACAGACCTGGGAATTGAGCCAAAGTTATCTCTTTCTGGAGCCCGTTCTCCTTAACTAAGGCTCTCTACATTACCTGTGAAACAGTGCGTAACAAGATAAAGTACACGAAAGTCAGTCAGTCTGCTACATACCACTAATAACAAGCTACAAAGTATAATCCAAGAAAGATCTGATTAAGAACAGCATGAACTAATGACTGCAGCTATTTGTCTATAATGACTGCAACTATTTGTCTGCATGGCCCCTATACTAGCCTGGGACCCTCCTGTGGGAATGGCCTTTGACTCTATCCCCACTGCGGCTGATGTCTGGTACAGAACCTCTAGTGAGCTGCAGGCACACAGTAATGCACATTGGACTGAATTTGGGAAACACACCTGTAGTTAGTAGAAGAATCCTAAATTGAAATTTCAGAAACTAGGTATTTCTGGAAATGAGACCTTCAATGAGCCTAAAAAAATAGAAATAATATGAAGTTCAAAAAGAAATCTTGGCATACCTCAGATACTGAAGGGCAGAGACCACCAACATGTACCAAATAACCTTTATCTCTTCGTAAGGGTTCAGCATACATTTCTGCTTGTAGAAAAACAGAATATACCACAGAAATGATCATCATTGTATTGAGATGTTTAAGAGAAAATGAAAACTTGCTAAATATTTCATGGTTTCTTTTTACTATCACAAAGCTTATCAAAAAGTTATCAACAAATATCAGCATGACCAGACTGAAGACCAAAAGCCTGGAGTACAGTGTTAAGATTTCTGGGCCTTAATCGTATCATCTTGAAAAATAAATGGGTATGGATTAGTTGATATTAAGTCTCTCATAGCTCAAATGAATAAATTACATCTAAACGGAGTAATCAGTTACAGCTGTCCTTTGGTATCCCTGGGGGACTGGTTGTAGGACTCCCTGCAGATACCAAGATCTGAGGATGCTCAAATCCCTTATATAAAATGGCATAGTATTTGCATATAATCCACACACATCCTCCTATATACTTAAATTACCTCTAGATTACTCATAATACCTAACACAATGTAAATTCTATGTAAATAGTTGTTATGCTGCGTTGTTTAGGAAATAATGACAAGAAAGTTGGTTGAATCCATGAATACAGAACCCATGGGCTGACTGTACATCACGACTAAAAAAGTCTGTCATTTGTCCTCGGTTCAGAGAAGTGCTATGAGAACACTGGATGTACACAGGATCTTAACTCCTTAGTGTTAGTGCTGGCTAGAGCTAGTGGTTTCAGAGACCTCTTTACTCACATTCCTTTTGTAAGGCTGGTGGCAGGCACCCCTCCCTTCCCTAATGAAAAAAGAGGCGGCTCCTCCTGTCCCTCGGTACCCGCCCCAAAACTTAAACAAATTCCTTACTCCTGGCGCCCACATCTCCTGGCTGAAGAAGCTCCCATCCCCCAACCCTAAGGACATATAAAAACCCACTCAAACTTCTGTGCCACGCGACTTCTCGGGCCTTTCTCTCACGGGGCCCGCGAACTTCGCCCGGGAGCGCCCTAATAAAGCCTCGTTGCTTTCCCCTTTTCAATTCTGTTCGTCTTTCTTTCTCTGGCGCCGGCTACTTCAAAGAAACCTTACATTTGGTGCCGAAACCCGGGAGGGGCCTTTGGCTGCACCACCCCCTTCCGAGAACTCTCACTTCCCGGACCGGGACCTCCGCTGACTGCCTTCCAGTCCCTGATTGACGACCTCGGCCTGGGTGAGTCACCCCGTGTTATCCCAACCCGGATCCCCCAGGAGCCTCCGTTCCTTCCGGGAATCTGTTCCCTCTCCGTTAAACCGTGGGCCCACGTCGGAGGCTCCCCCGTTCTGGGGCTGAGGCTATTCGGGGGCGCCTGAATTCCTCTCACCCCTTTCCGTGCCGGCACACTAGTCTCGGGCAGAGACGTCCCCCCAGGCTTTTGCTGACTCCATAGCCAGGATACGGTTCCTGGCTGTTGCCCCATCCGGGTTGAGGTGACATGGGTGACCAAAATTCCCTGAGAGACGCCCCTGGGTTGTCTGCTGGCCAATCTGAAGGCCCTGGATTTAGGCATTCGGCCCAAGCGCCTCATTCTTTACTGCAACACTGCCTGGCCAATGTATAAATTGAACAGTGACTCCCAATGGCCTGAAAATGGGACTTTCAGTTTCAATATTCTGCAAGACCTTAATAATTTTTGTCACAGGAATGGCAAATAGTCGGAGATCCCATATGTCCAAGCCTTTTTCTGTTGGCGCTCCCGGTCCTTCTCTCTGTCTGACCTGCCACCCCGCACAGGTCCTCCTTGTGCTGAACCCCCCACCCCCTCCGCCTCTTCTCCCTCTAACTCTCCCCCGGACGTCTCTTCAGACGCCCCTTCTGCTTTCTCCGATCCACCCGACTCCCTCAGCCCTCCCCCCACTCGACCTCCACCACACCCACAGGCGCCCACCCATCCTCCCACATCTCCCAGCCGCTTGCTGTCTCCGGTCAGCCAGCACACTCGCCCCCACGCAAACCCCTCGGACCAGCCCCTGTCTGTCCCTTACAGGAGGTGGCAGGCGCCGAAGGGCTTGTACGTGTACATGCTCCCTTCTCCCTTTCTGACCCTTCTCAGATTGAAAAGTGCCTAAACTCAGGGAAATCACTCAACAGGCAGACAAAAACCCTGCGGCCTTTCTCAGCCGCCTTACAGATGCCCTTATCCAATATACCCGCCTACAGCCTACCTCCCCCGCGGGGACTGCTGTCCTTACAACTCACTTTATTACTCAGTCCTCCCCTGACATCAGAAAGAAACACAAAAAAGGCAGAGGAGGGCCCTCAGACCCCTATCCGAGACCTGGTGAATATGGCATTTAAAGTCTTCAATTCCCGAGATGAACAGGCAGAGGCCCAAAGGGAGGCCCGTGTCCGCCAAAAGGCAACCTGCAGGCCCAAGCCTTGTTTGCAGCCCTGAGGCCGGGGAGACCCGAGAAGCCATTGACCTCGTCTAAGGTGACCAGCCACGCTCCACCAGGCACCTACTTCAAGTGCGGTAAGGAAGGCCACTGGGCCAAGTGGTGCCGGCAGCCACTTCCACCCATGACACTTTGCCCGACTGTGGTCAAGAGGGACACTGGAAAAGTGACTGCCCCTTGGGACAGAAGTCCGGAGGGTCAGTCCTTCCATCCCTAGACCTGCCGATGGCAGTTTGGGGTCTGGCTGCCGAAGACTGAAGAGACCCTGACTCAATGACCCCATCACCCTCGCCGAGCCCAGGGTAACAATCAAGGTAGCAGGCAAGGCAGTGTCCTTTCTGGTTGACACGGGGGCTACCTACTCTGTCCTGCCTTCCTTTTCAGGCCCTACCTATCCTTCCCAGGTGTCGGTCGTGGGTATTGACGGCAATCCCTCTCGACCCCCCACCACCGGTCCCCTAACTTGTCTAATAGATGACTGTCCCATCACCCATTCCTTCCTTATCATGCCCTCCTGTCCCACTCCACTATTGGGAAGGGACTTACTAACCAAGCTGGGAACCACCCTCCACTTTTCCTCTGGAACTTCCGCCCTCCTTCTTCTCTCTCTCTCTCCAGATTCCTCAGCTCTGCCCACAGCCTCTCCCACTTTACCGAGTCCTACATACCCCCTCCCACCAGAACTCGTAGACCCCCAGGTTTGGGACACCTCCACCCCAGTGGTGGCCACACACCACACCCCCGTCCTCATTCGACTCAAAGACCCCTCATCCTTCCCTTCCCGGCCACAGTTCCCTATTTCACCAACCCACCGCGGAGGTCTAAAACCCATCATAGAACGTCTTCTGCGCGAAAAACTTTTGATTCCAACTGACTCTCCCTATAACACACCCATTCTCCCGGTAAGAAAGCCAAATGGCTCCTACCGGCTAGTCCAGGACCTCAGACTCATTAACGAGGCAGTTGTCCCCATACACCCTGTGGTGCCTAATCCCTACACTTTACTCTCTCATATTCCACCCTCCACCACCCATTTTTCTGTCCTGGACCTCAAGGATGCTTTCTTCACCATTCCTTTAGACCCAGCCAGCTACAATCTCTTTGCCTTTACATGGGAAGATCCCGACACGAACATGTCTCGACAACTCACTTGGACTGTCCTGCCCCAGAGGTTCAGGGACAGCCCCCACCTCTTTGGTCAGGCTCTCGCCCAAGATCTTCTACAGTGCCCCTTACAACCGAGCACTGTCCTCCAATATGTGGATGATTTATTACTCTGCAGCCCCTCATACTCCGACAGCCACACACACACTGCCTCTCTACTCAACTTCCTTGCCCCTAAGGGCTACCGGGTGTCCCCCTCCAAAGTTCAGCTGTCTAAGCCTACTGTCACTTACCTTGGACTTAGTCTCACCCCCACTTCCCATCATCTCAATGTTGATCACCAGCAGGCCCTCCTCGACCTCCAGCCTCCCACCACTGCGGAACAAATTCTATCCTTCCTTGGGTTTGTTGGTTTCTTCCAACACTGGATCCCCACTTTTCTCTCCTTGCCAAACCCCTCTATGAGGCAGCACGTGATGCCTCTGCTGGCCCTCTCTTAAACCCTTAGGCTGTCTCTCGCGCATTCCTAAAACTTCGAGACTCTCTCCTACAAGCACCTCCTCTAAGACTCCCTCATCCTGAAAAACCCTTTAACCTCTACACGGATGAGCGCCAGAGCCTGGCCCTCGGAGTCTTCACCCAACCTCTGGGACCTACTCCCATTTCCACCCCAGTGGCCTACTTATCCAAACAGCTGGACACCACGGTCCGTGGCCGCCCTGCCTCCGCGCCTTAGCAGCAGCCACTGCTCTCACCAGGGAGGCCCTGAAACTCTCCGTGGGACAGAACTTACATATCTTCTCCACCCACCATTTACAGGACCTTCTGACTCACCGCTCTTTAGCCCTCCTCACCCCATCTAGACTACTGGAATTCCATCTCTTTTTTATTGAAAATCCCACCATTACTTTATCACAGTCCCCGACTCTAAACCCTGCCACTCTGCTCCCCTTTCCCTGTTTACCCTGTCCTCACACTCCTGCTCAGAAATGGTTGAAGTCTCCACTACCCCTAGACCCGATCTGTCAGACAAGCCACTTCCTACAGTGGAGTTAACTTTGTTGATGGCAGCTCTGTCACAGGTGAGGACGGCAAACGCCGGGCGGCCTATGCCATTGTCTCTGCCTCTCAGGTAATAAAAGCCTCCCGACTTCCGGAGGGCACCACCTCCCAAAAGGCAGAACTCATTGCTCTCACCCGAGCCTTACACCTAGCCCAAGGCGGGAGTGTAAATATTTACACAGACTCCAAATATGTGTTTATGATGGCTCACTGCCATGCTGCCATATGGAGAGAACGGGGCTTTCTCTCCACCAAGGGCTCCCCTGTTATTAACGCCACCCTTATCTCCTGTCTCCTCGAGGCCCTTCAGTTACCCACCCAATTAGCTATCATACACTGCAAGGGACACCAGACGGACGGGTCCCCCATCGCTAAGGGAAACAACTATGCTAATACTGTTGCCCATAGTCTAACATCCTAGTCCGGCTCCTCTTCTTTTCCTTTCCATTCCTTCCCTCCAGCCTCGCTACACTCCAGAGGAGCCCGACAGCCTTCTCACCCAAGTGAGATCAACCACCACTGAAGGGTGGGTCCTTCTTAAGGATGGCAAGCTGGCTCTCCCTAAGGCACGGGCCCTAAAACTCATTGGCCAGGTCCACCCTTCACCTCATATGGGCACTAAGGGCCTCTTACAGCCTCTATTTTCACACCCTTCCCTGTATTCTCTCATCAAAACTGTTTGCTCGAACTGTGACATCTGTGCCTCTGTTAACCCTCAAGGGGCTTCAAACCCCCTGTATCCACCCACCAGATGCGTGGTCACCTCCCCGGACAAGACTGGCAGGTAGATTTCACTCATATGCCACCTCACCGGCGTTTCAAATATCTTTTAACACTGGTAAATACCTTTACAGGGTGGGTTAAAGCCTTTCCCACTGCCAGTGAAACTGCTGCTGTTGTTGCCTCCACTCTCATTACTGAAATTATCCCACACTTCGGCCTTCCTTCCTCCATTCAGTCTGACAGTGGCCCTGCTTTTGTTTCTAAGGTTGTTCATCAGGTCTGTGAGGCTCTCAATGTCGAGTGAAAACTTCATGTTCCCTGCAGGCCTCAGTCCTCAGGAAAGGTTAAAAGGGCTAACAGACTAATCAAAGACCACCTCACCAAACTCATTATTGAGACCCGCCAAGCATGGCTTGACCTTTTCCCCTTAGCTCTCACCCGGATTAGGGCAGCCCCCCGACATCCTACCTACCTTAGCCCTTTTGAACTCATGTACGGCCGGCCTTTTCTCATTAGCCACCATCTTCCAGCCCAGCCCCCACCTTTGGCCTCCTATCTCTCATATCTCTCCCTCCTCAGACAACTTCTCCGGGCCCACACAGACAGATACCTACCTCAGCCTCCAGAGACCGACTCAGATATCTCTCACACAGCTATCCTCAACCCTTGAGACCAGCACTGGAAAATTAAAGTCACAGGAAAAGTATACTGAAAAATACACGACTATTACCCTTCAGCGACTATTCACGTCAGCCGTGAATATGTCCTGGCCCACCAGACACAGGTTCAAATATCTATCAATATGCTGGAAGCAGAACCAACTCTAGCAGGACAACTTTCCTGCCGCCCTAAACATCCCCCTCTTACCTCCTGGCTAAATATTATTCAACATACCCTCGCCTTCTTAAAATGCCTCTAAAATAATCTGTAACATCTCCCACTGTTTCCTCTGTGCCTCCCTTCAGTGACTCCCTACTGGCTGCTGTTCCCCTAAACTTTTCTTACCCTTAAAAGACTCCCTCATCGGGTCCCTCATGCTCCACTCCACTCACTCGAGTTCCCCTATGGGAACCTGAGCCCACAGACCACCTTATGTGGATCACATATACTTTCTCACCACCCTCACTGACCCCAACATACAACTTCATGGACGCTGTCTCACTAACCGTACTATGACCATGACCACCTCTTCTGCTCCGGGACAGTTCTTCTGGTGCAACGGAACACTTACCCGCTACGTCAATACTTCCACCCCGGGTCCTTGTTTCCCTGTCATGGTCATCCCTCAATTAACTCTATACGGTGAGTCTGAATTTGGGTGGCTTCTCCCGGGACCCCGCTCAAAATGAGCCATCTTCTTGCCAGTCATGATACGTCTCAACTTGGTCTCCTCCATCACAGCCTCAGGGCTTGCGGGAGGCGCCCTGGGCCACAGTGTTATTCCTGCCAAAGACTTTACAGATCGCCTACAGCTATCCCTGGAAACCACGTCGTCCACGTCACTAACTTCCCTGCAGAGACAACCGACTTCTCTGGCTCAGTTTCTCCAACGCCGCCTGCAGAAATTGTCCAGAGTAGCAGTAAACCAGATGCTTCTTCACCCCTCCCCTCCCCTCCCCTTCCAGTCACCCCTCCACCAGCCGACTCCAGCCCATAGCCCCCACTATGCCCCTCAAAAGCAGGAAGTAGCCAGAAAGACCATGACGCCCTATTATCACTAAAAGGCTGGAATGTAAGGCTGGTGGCAGGCACCCCTCCCTTCCCTAATGAAAAAAGAGGCGGCTGCTCCTGTCCCTCGGTACCCGCCCCAAAACTTAAACAAAGAAATTCCTTACTCCTGGGGCCCACATCTCCTGGCCGAAGAAGCGCCCATCCCCCAACCCTAAGGACATATAAAAACCCACTCAAACTTCTGTGCCACACGACTTCTCGGGTCTCTCTCTCACGGGGCCCGCAAACTTCGCCCGGGAGCACCCTAATAAAGCCTCATTGCTTTCCCCTTTTCAATTCTGTTCATCTTTCTTTCTCTGGTGCCGGCTACTTCAAAGAAACCTTACACCTTTTTGGGGAATAACGTACCAAGAAAACCTTTCAATCAGACAAATATCAACAGCAGGTGTTATACAGCTTGTGATAATGTTAAGAGCAATAAGAAAAAAACAGACAAATTACTTGAGTTAGACAGCATGATTTTGGAAACCACAAATACTAGGATTATAGATAATTTTTTTTCTTGCTTGACAAAAAAATTCAAAATTCTTAGACTGTCATCTCATAGTCAATATTGTGAAGGGAACCTGGTCTGAAATCAAAGATTCACTGAATTGAGACTTGAATTACTAGCAAATCCTATACCTGGCACAGAGGGAGTACACAAATATTGTTGAATGAATCCATGAGTACTTTTACTTATGTTTTAATAATTTTTAAATAATAATGGGAGATTTGTAAATTTTATTGTGTTCATTAAGTAATAGTAGTAACAAGAGTAGCCTAGCACTTATTGAATGCTCTGCTCCAAGCAACATGCTAAGCACTTTATATACACATCACCTCACATGATTCTCCCAAACACCCCGTGAGGGAGCTATTATTATTTCCATTTTACAGATGATGATACTGAGGTCATAGGAGTTTAGGTCACAAATCTGTTAAGTATTAGTGCTAGAATTCAGGTAGAGTCTTTCATCTTTAGGTAATTAATACCTAAACTTCTTCATTAACTTACTTCATTTAATTTGTTAATCCCTTTGGATTATAAATGTATTCTACAGACAAAATAGTGAAACTACCTAGCTTTACATTTTTATATTGCAGTGAAAAAGAAGTAAAGAGCTATAGTACACTAAAGGAGTCAGAAGGTATACATTACACCCATCACCTAACCCTTCACTAACTCAATACAAAATATCTACTGGATACCCTATGGGCTACACGCTGTACTTGGCAGTGAACAAAATCCCTGATCTTGCTGAGCTAGTATGTAAGGGTGGGAAGGCAGTGAACCCAGTAATCAATCAAGTATCAAGTAAGCAAAACATACAGTATTGTGACAAGTGATATGGTGGAAAATAATGCAAGGAAAGAAAAAAACAGTTACAATTAAACCAGATGATATAATATTTTAAGTTGTGTATATGTATTAATATGTGCATAAAGAAATGCATTGAAATGCTCACTAAAATATTCATAGTGGTTACTGAAGGTTGCAGAAACTTCAGGTAATTTTAATTTTCTTATATTTTCATATTTTATTTAAAAATCTTAGTAAGCCATTATCTATACAAGCAGAAAAAAATAAAACCATCGCTAACATGGAAAATTTAAAAACCCACAGAAACATACAGATAAAAATAAATAGAGGTAACCGCATAACTATCACAAGAAATGATAGAATTTTCTCTAGTGCCTGTGATTATTCTAACTATTATAAGCATTTAGGGACTATCTAAAGTTGAAAATATTCCTGAAATAGATGAAATTATTAAAGTGAGGGAAAGCAAATAGTTTCCATCACTAATACCGATTTGATAGATTAGTGCTGGTTACCTGAGGAAAACTGAGAAGTTGATTTTGTTCACCAGGTAACCGCACCTGGAAAGTGTCCAGTTAGGGCTCAGTGGAAAAGAATGCAGCTTATCTACTTGCTAACTAAATCTTGGGTTTAAGCTTTTAGCAATTTTCTGCTCTTTAAAAAGTTGACCTCCAACTGGCCAATTTCTCGTTTTGTATAAAGAAAAGCCTCAGACAGGAATAAAATATTAAAACAGCTCAGGCACCCAACACAACACAGAAGCAGGTAAGTATTATTTTACAAATAGGTTAGGATTCCTCAGTAAATTGTTAAACCAACCTAGTGTAAACTTCAGATTCCATCTATCTTGTTCTATTTGATTTTCTTTCCTTCCTGAGAAGTCAAATCCTGTCAGGTTTTCTTTAGCATCAAACCAGTTTTCACTTATTTCTTGGTAATTTCTACAGTCTAATAAATTGAAAACAATGAGCTATGAATTACCTACAATGTTTAACCCTCTGAAAAGTTATCTAAAAAGCATGATGAATCACTATAATTACTTGTTTTATATACAAACCTAAAGATGAATATTAACCAAAATAAGAGAACCAAGCATAAAGCTTTTGTGAGAAGGGATTTCAGCAGTCCCGGAATAAAAAGTTCTTTTCAGTTTGAGTGATCTGCTTCCTAGTTTCCCTTTAATTAATATTGATTCCCAGTTTATTAAAACTGTCACTATTCTGATTTTTCAATTGTTATTTACTGGAAAAAAGACATCTTTATATACAGAATAAGAGAAAACTTCTTTAAAAGGACTAAGTAGTGCTGCAGCTCTTTATATCATTAAAATTAATGATCTTTTTGGAATGACCATAATCTCTTTTCATAGAGGAGAAAACTAAAAAAAGTACACAATTTACAGAGATACAATTAGACACAAGAAAGTTTTCAAATTGGAAACATGAAGCAGAAGAATAAAAGTCCGTATTATTATTCAGCATTATCAGATATATTAGGTGACTTTAAAGACAAGTCAAGCAAAAATAAGAACATACTTAACATTCACAATCAGAATGATGCCATTGTAGTCAATTAAAAATATTTATTTTGATTTAATGAATCAACACTGGATATATTTTAAACCTTGACTGTTTTCTGGCAACTATGAAAGATAATATATTTTTATACTAACTTTTATCATCAACTTTCAGTTGATCAAAGTCTACATTTATATCACCATTTTTTAAACCATCTTTCTTGGGAGATGTATTTTGTTTAGGATGACTAGTGTCAGATAAAAAAGATATCTGAGGATTAAGATAATAAAAACAATAATAAGGACTAGCAATTATTGTGCTCTTACTATGTGGCAGGCACTCTTCACTGGCATTGTTTAGCCCGTACAATAAGGAAGGCTATGAGAGTAAAACCATCAACTTGACTTCACAGATGAGAAAACGGAATCTAAGAAACTCACTGCGCCAAGTCACAGTTAACAAGAATTAGGATTTGAATCCAGTCTGTGTATAGTTACTATGTGCTAACACTAGTATTTTGGAAAGTGTGGCAGATACACACTAGAAGTACTTGAGATAACTTTGGGAGGTATATAAAAATATTAATAACATATATTTAATTACATAATTATATATAAATATTAATAACAGTTATGTATTTAATTTAGTGTATGCTTATGTATATCTTTTATTTATGGGAAATAATATTTCTTTCTTATATGTAAGAGTGAATTATTTTTCACACTTAAATTTTTGTGAAAAGGAGAATGATTTAAAGAAAAATACAGAATAACATTACAGGGAACATAGGGCTATGGTAAATTGTGAAGATGGTACACATGGATTGCTTTTGTCATTCTCTATCTTCTTTTCCCACAGAGCAGTTATCATCCCCTGATATCATATACACATTTGTACAGTAAATATCTTCTCCACTAGAGTGAGAGCCATGAGGGGAGAAATGATGTCTGTTTTATTATTATTTCATCAATACCTGGCTCATTATAGAAATACCAGAGTGTTATTAATTGTACAAATGTATGGTAACTACATATATGTCTAAAATGATACATTTCAGAGACAAGCAGTATCACAAAATATCAGTGCCATGTGGGGAAACATTAGAAGGGAAGGCAGATAATATAAACAGAAAAGTGGCGTTTTTTTCCCCTGTAAATCAGCGTTCATTGTTTTTAAGCTCACCTTAGAAGTTCACCAGCACTGTGATGCACAACAGTAAGTGGGTAAAGAATCCACTACAGTTCTGTAAACAGCTAACAGATCTTTCACTTTTGTTTTAAACTAAATTGCAAGGCAGCAACCACCCAATTTAAAATCCAAAACCTTTGCTGTATCTAGCAACAGCAACTCCAGCACTTACAGTCAGTTAAAAAGTTTCAGATTACCACGGCTCAAAACATTGGGACCTTATTATACTCTGTATTGTACTGTGTTAAAATGAAGGAGTAGGAAGAGAAAAATGATTCTTATGCTACTACTGAGAAAAATGCATTCTATTTTCTTCCCAATATTGGGTTGTTCCTTTTTCACACATGGAATGTGCAAGAGCAGGGGTGATAAAAGAACAAGTGGGAGAACTGGCACGCAGCACTTTATTTCAATAAATACTTTAGAAAAGATACTTTCAGAGATGACCAAGCAGCTTTCAGATAAGGCAGTCTTGCTACTGTCCAGTAGAACATTAAGGATATTTTTGCAGAATGTAAAGAGACATAAAATTATTAATGCTTTCTTTAAATCTGTTTCCTGATGCCAACAAGCAAGCTATTATTCCACTATGATGACCAGAGGCCCTGCAGGCCAAAAAGGTTAAGAAATCAGATGTCCATGGAGTTTCTGTGGAATATTTCACATAGACATATATTTATTAAACAACACAATGCTGACATGTTAAATATTGTATGCAAAATAAACAAGTTGCAAATCCTCAGCAGAAAATGTATTTCTGATGTTTCATTCTTGTAACTCTAAGGCTTCATGTTCCTGCTACCTAAATTTCTAATCTGTGCCTTTCTATGTTAGCTATTGATAAGCAGACCTTTTAACATGCCTGAATAGAAGTCACTTTATTATAATGTGAATACTGGCAATCAATCAATCAATCAATCTTGAAAAAATATGGCAATCTGACTTCTGGTTTCCGATCTGTAAGGAGCTTAGAGATCATCATTCCCATCCACAGAACAAGAAAAAGGCTGAACAAATGGAAAACCCAACATCTCAGATCCACTGGAGAAATGAGGGTACACAGGAAACTGCTGCTCCCCAAACGAGAGAGACAGGCAGGCAGACACAGAGAACCACAACTCAGCCAGAACAGAAACCCACAAGCAGAAACTCTGCAGGACCCAGTACCAGGGCAGGAAAATCTAAACTGTAATTTGTGACTAGCTGGAGGCTCAGCGTAGACAACTTTAAGAGTTAAAGATGCCAGAGGTGCCTGGTCTTAGGCAGGCCCCCACAGGTCTGTGGGTTTCACCTCCAGGAACTGTCCTACCAGGTTCCCACGGTGAAGGTCAGAGAAAGTCTCCTGTGCCTCAGCAAAGGGAGGGGAAGGCAGCCATGGTGCAACACACCAGCGCATTCTGTTCTCCTAGTAAGGCTGGCCCTCGAGAGAAACTTTCACCAGAGACTAACCAACCGGGTTTTATCAAAAACTAACCAAGTTGGGGGAGGGGAAATAAATATCCCACTCCAGTCTGCTCCAGCCCTTTTGTCTCACTTGGGGGTAGAAACAAAACAAAACTGAGAAGCACTTTTGTGTAGGTCACAGCCAGGGGCACAGACTCACTGAAAACCTGAGAACTAACCACAGCGCTATCTAATGTCTCCCCTCCCCCCACACCTTGCCACACACCTACAGGGCTCCCACATAACAGGATGACAAAAGAAAGAAGCGCCTTCTTAGTCTCAAACTCAAAGACAAGAGAGGACAAACATAAGGGCACAAGAGGAAACTTTATCCTCCAACACCTAAAGCTAGTAAATAGAAAATAGTAAAAGTAAATAGTAAAACGGCCTAAACCCCAACCAGATAAACATAAAACCTCACAAGAAATGCCTATTAATCATGGCTCCTTTTACCCAGTATATCATCATGTTCAACAAAAAATTACAAGGCATACTTAATATGGCAATAGGACTCAAGTGTTCCACAATCTTTTTTTTTTTTTTTGAGACAGAGTCTCACTTTGTTGCCCAGGCTAGAGTGAGTGCCATGGCGTCAGCCTAGCTCACAGCAACCTCAAACTCCTGGGCTCAAGGAATCCTTCTGCCTCAGCCTTCCGAGTAGCTGGGACTACAGGTATGCACCACTATGCCCGGCTAATTTTTCTATATATATTTTTAGTTGTCCATATAATTTCTTTATATTTTTTTTTAGTAGAGACAGGGTCTCGCTCTTGCTCAGGCTGGTCTCGAACTCCTGACCTTGAGCGATCCACCCGCCTCGGCCTCCCAGAGTGCTAAGATTACAGGCGTGAGCCAGCGCGCCCGGCCCACAATCTTTTAAAACTCTGTTGAAAATGTAATCTTTTTTTTTTTTTTTTTTTTTTTTTTGAGACAGAGTCTCACTCTGTTGCCCGGGCTAGAGTGAGTGCCGTGGCATCAGCCTAGCTCACAGCAACCTCAAACTCCTGGGCTCAAGCGATCCTCCTGTCTCAGCCTCCCGAGTAGCTGGGACTACAGGCATGCACCACCATGCCCGGCTAATTTTTTCTGTATATATTTTTAGCTGTCCATATAATTTCTTTCTATTTTTAGTAGAGATGGGGTCTCGCTCTTGCTCAGGCTGGTCTCGAACTCCTGAGCTCAAACGATCCGCCCACCTCGGCCTCCCAGAGAGCTAGGATTACAGGCGTGAGCCACCGCGCCCGGCCCCGAAAATGTAATCTTTGATAACATGGTCGATTATAAAAAGTCAGGATAAGCAGGTATATTCAGCCAACACTAGCACTATTCAACATTATACTAGAGGTCTTAGTTAATTCAGTTAAGATTCCAAAAGGATAAACAGCTTAAATATCAGAAAACAACTAAAAAATGCCACTATTTGGAGATATTTGGAAGACAATAAGCATATCAATTATCAAATTAACTGAAAACCAGGCCTAGCAGTGCATGCCTGTAGTCCCAGCTACTAGGGAGGCTGAGGACGGAGGATCACCTGCATCCAGGTGTTTGAAGACCAGCCTGGGCAACATAGCAAAATCCCATCACAAAAAAGAAAATGATAATAAAACAAAAATAAAATTTAAAAAACTAATTCAAGTGTTCAGTATGGTGTTTGGATTAAAAATTAGCATATAAAAATTATTAGGTTCCTATATATTAATCAGTTAGGAAAATATAAAAATAGGACTTCAAATAGAAAAAAAAAAATCCATAGAATACCTAGAACAAATCTAACAAGAAATATGCAAACTTACATAATAAAATTTTACAACTTTACTAAAAGAATATGAGACTGTGGGCTGTGGCTCATGCCTATAAACCTAGCACTTTGAAAGGCCGCTCAGAAGTTCAAGGCCAGCCCGAGCATGAGTGGGACCCTGTCTCTAGAAAAAAATGGAAAAATTAGCCGGGCATGGTGGCGCATGCCTGTAGTCCCAGCTACAAGGGAGGTGAGGCAGGAGGATCGCTTTAGTCCAGGAGTTTGAGGTTGCTGTGAGCCAGGCTGACACCACGGCACTCTAGCCCAGGCAACAGAGTGAGACTCTGTCTCAAAAAAAAAAACATAAATAAATAAAAGAAGTGCCAATACCTGACCAAATTCCTGACCTTCAAAAATGAGAGGTAAATTATTAATAAAAGAATTGCTCGTTAAAACCACTAAGTTCTAAGATAGTTTGTTATATGGCAATAGATAACAGGAACCCGTACATGATTATTTTCATTTAGTTTGTATATATTTTGTTTGCATACACTTTTTTTTTTTTTTTTTGAGACAGAGTCTCACTCTGTTGCCCAGACTAGAGTGAGTGCCGTGGCGTCAGCCTAGCTCACAGCAACCTCAAACTCCTGGGCTCAAGCGATCCTCCTGTCTCAGCCTCCCGAGTAGCTGGGACTACAGGCATGCACCACATGCCCGGCTAATTTTTTTTTATATATATATTTTTAGCTGTCCATATCATTTCTTTCTATTTTTAGTAGAGATGGGGTCTCGCTCTTGCTCAGGCTGGTCTCGAACTCCTGAGCTCAAATGATCCGCCCACCTCGGCCTCCCAGAGTGCTAGGATTACAGGCGTGAGCCACCGTGCCCGGCCTGCATACACTTTTTAACTAAAGATTTTCATGTTTTTTGGGGAAATCTTTGTGTAACTATCCTTATTGGCCCAAATGAGGTCATCCAATTCCTATCAAGATTGCAAACTGTCACAGGCTTCTGGTCCCAAAAGAATCAACCCTGGGAAGGAAAAAACATGGAAGTAAATCCAGATTCCAGGAACAGTAATAGCAGCAGCAACAAAAACAAACAGAAACTGCTGGAGATACCAGAAGCTGTACTGAACTTATCTGAGAGGAAACTGGTGACCAGAAGCAAAGGGCAGCAGAGGTCGGAGTTAAAAGACAGATTAGCTAAAAGCTTTTTTGAATTCTGCCCTTGCCTCTCCTTGATTGTCCCTTCACCACAGAAATTAGCAGCAACAGCCTAGATGTCTTTGGCAGCAAGATAAAATGCAGACAACACAAAAGCCCTGTGGGGAAAGCTGTGGAAACAGGTACAGTGCCTCTGGGCACTCACCCTTCCTGCCCCCACTCGGGCTCCCACAGCAAGGGCCAGGGGTACGGAGCTGAGAGGGAGTTACGATCTAAGGACACTGCCTCTTCCCGATATTACTCATTCCGAGAGTGTACGAAGCAAACCCTCATCAGAAGTTGCCTGATGCAGCATCAGCCAAGAGGAGACTCAACAGCACTTCAGCAGTGCCAGGCAGCTGGCTGCCCTGAGACTCAAGCCCTTCCTCTCCTTAAACTCACCTGGACTGACACAAATTCCAATGCACATTAGAGTAAGTAACTAATGCCCCCCCCCAAGGGACATAGACAAACAGATACATCTGGAGCATAAAACCACTGTAAAAGAAAGACAACAGACTAAACAATTTATGCCATCTGAAGTAGAATTATTGAAATGGAGGATCCAAGAATACAGCCCTGAGAAGTCAATGAGAGATGTAAACACTATGAAACAAAACAAGAAACAATGAAAAAGAATCAAGTAGAAATATTGAGCATGAAAAAGAGACAATATCCAGATAATCGGAGTTTCAGAAGGAGGGAAGAAATAAAGCATTTCAAGAAATGAGGATAACTTCCCAAAATTAAAGATAAAAGAAGTCAGTATTATAAGAGCTCAAAGAGCCAAATAACAGAGGAAACTATTCCTAGAAAATTTAAGTTCACCAAAGAAAAAATTCGACAACACTGAAAGAAAAGTATAGACCAATGCCAAAGTAAAAGAATAAGATTAATACATATCACAGCAAGTAACACTGGATACAAGATGGAGTAACCCAAATTCACAATCCATACTTCTTGAGGCAAGGGTTTTTTCAGAATTTTAAATTGCTATAGCTTGAATGTATCCTCCAAAAAGCATGTGTTGGAAACTCAATATCCAATGCAACAGCATTGGGACTAAGGATCAGCCCTCATGGACGGATTCATGCTGGCCCTGCACTGAGAGTGCGTCCATCAGGAAGGGTTCATTGTAAAGGGGCGAGTTCCCCCACTGCCTCACTTTCTCTGCCCAGCGAGATACCAGCCTCTTGATCTTGGACTTCCTATCCTCCAGAACTGTGAGCCAATAAACTTCTGATTCATTATAAATTGCCCAGTCTGTGGTGTTCTGTTACAGATGGACAAAACAGACTAAGACAAGAATTTTTCAGATTTTACAAAGTAATATGGTATATATATCATATATTATGTAACATCCAGAGCAGTGTCTAAGGCACTAACCCATAATTGAACTCATTAATATTTTGAAGCAAAAATCTGTAAATACTCACACTAAATGAGATGAATAAAAGCCATAAATACCCTTACGTCAGTTTAGGTTGGGTTCTTCTGCCAAATGAGCCATAAACAGCCTCATGTCAGCTTGTTGGGTTTTGTTGCCAAATGAGTTACAAAAAATCCTTTGGTTTTCAGATCTTTTTTTGATTTTGGAATTCCAGGTAAGGGATTGTTACCTCTATTTTAAAAGTCTTGAATTAAAAGAACTTTACATTTAGAATTTTCCATCCAGACAAAATATCATTCCAATATGTTAGGTAAAAATATTCTCAAGAACACAAAGCCTCAGAATGTCATATAAAGCCCACTAAGCACAATCTTGGAGGAATATTGAAAAGAAAAAGAAAAAGGGAGAAACAAAGTAAAAGTAGTCAAATGCCTTGATATCAAAAAAACTCTGACCTAAAATACTAGCAATACATTCATTGGGGACGGGGAGTCAGAACACACACCCAGAGAACATAAGAGTGCGCTAGAGTATTTGTCATATGTGGGGGAAGAAAAAGCTACTTTAAGTGTAATCAATATGCAGAAATAAACAGGAATGGGTCTAAAGGACAACCAGCATCAGAACAATAGTAGAAAAAAAAAAAAAAAAAAACTCAACCTATCCAATGAAAGGCAGGAAAGGGGGAAAAGGACCAAAAGTAAGCCCAATCAGAGTAATTAGAACAGGGGCCGAGGCAGGAGGATCATTTCAGGCCAGGAGTTCATGACCAGCTTGAGCTAGAATGAGACCCCATCTCTACAAAAAATAGAAAAATTAGCTGGGCATGGTGGCATGAATCTATAGTCCCAGCTACTCCAAAGGCTGAGGCAGGAGGATCACTTGAGCCCAGGAGTTTGAGGTTGCTGTGAGCTATGATGATAACACGGCCCTCTAGCATGGGAGACAGAGCAAGACCCTGTCTCAAAAAAAAAAAAAAAAAAAAAAAAAAAAGAATTACAATAATGTAAATGCGTTGAACTTGCCAATTTAAAAACAAATTAGGCCAAAGATTTTATGGTGGGTTAAAAAATGATAAAGCAGGCTGGGCGCGGTGGCTCACGCCTGTAATCCTAGCTCTCTGGGAGGCCGAGGTGGGCGGATCGTTTGAGCTCAGGAGTTCGAGACCAGCCTGAGCAAGAGCGAGACCCCACCTCTAAAAATAGAAAGAAATTATATGGACAGCTAAAAATATATATAGAAAAAATTAGCCGGGCATGGTGGTGCATGCCTGTAGTCCCAGCTACTCGGGAGGCTGAGACAGGAGGATCGCTTGAGCCCAGGAGTTTGAGGTTGCTGTGAGCTAGGCTGACGCCACGGCACTCACTCTAGCCTGGGCAACAGAGTGAGACTCTGTCTCAAAAAAAAAAAAAAAAAAAAAAAAAAAGATAAAGCAATATAGTCCATACAAGAGACATATTTAAGAAAGGATACATCAGATGAGTATGAACCAAAATAAGGCTACAGTAGCAATCATACTAAAATTTAAGGCAAAAAATATCATAAAGGACAAATTCAGATACTATATACTTATAAAACAAAAATGTATCATCATCATGAACACATCCACAGCAAATAAGAAAGCTTCAATATACATCAGGAATAAATACCACAAATACAGGTGTAAAAATTCAAGTGTAGTTGAGAATTTTAACATCAATTCATCAAGAAGAGAACAATATAAGTAGAGATATTGAAGATCCCTGCAAAAAAACTAGAGAATACCTATTATTTTCATGAGCATACAGCACACACACACACTGGTCGTATAATAGAAAAAGCGTGCCTCCAAACACTTGAGAGGATCAATACCAGACAGACTGTATTCTCTTACAAAAAGGGGATAAAATTAGAAATTAATGACAAAAAGATGGTTTTTAAAATCTCATGTTTGGAAACTACATAACTAGATAATTCAAATTAAAAGGTAAAAACATGTAAACATTTTTTAAAATACTTATTAGCACTTAATGGTAATGAAAATTCAAGGCTACCCTCTAACTGGATCAACTTGGCTGACTTGTCATTCCCAAACCAATCACTGCGGCCAAAGGAATGGTAAAAACCAATGGGTTCTTTAAACCACAAGACTAGGATTAGGCTGATTTGCTTAGGCCACAGGAATCCACAAGTATAGCAGAAGCAGCAGGGGTAGTGGGAAGAAATCTGGTATCGTATCTGGAAGAGCAAAGAGGAGATACACGGGAGAGTACGGAGGCAACGATGCCTACAGAGCTTTAATTCCAGTTCGGCCACAATTCCCTAAGGTTAATTACTGATCATGTGATTTGGGATGGGATCTCAGTTTTCTTAGGTGAAAAATGAAAACACTAAGAGTCCTTTTAGCTCGAGGAGTTTGCAATTACATCATGATGTTTTGTTCAAGCTATAACAGGGTCTGGCACATATTGGTATGTACATACAGAATGAATGAGAAGTTTACCACATTCAATGTGAGAGTTCCTTAGGGCTAGTACCTAAAACAACTAATGGATTTCCAATAGATAAACGGGAAAAGGGTGTAAAATTTACAATCCACAGAGGAGAAGCTAGTAGGCTTCTTTTAAAATGTTCAAAGTTCCTAATTAAAGAAATTAAAATTAAAAACAAAAAATGCAACTGCCATTTCACATCTATTCAATGAATTTTAAAATGTGGTAATCAATAAAGGGAAAGTAGAGAAACTACTAATTGCATACACACTGTCAGAAATTATTGAAAATGTTTACACTTAATGCATTAGTAACACTTCTGGAAATACAGAAATAATCCTGAGTAATCCAAAAGAAAGCAAAATACCTATATGGACAAAAATGTTTTATTGTAGTATTTCCTATTATAATAGGAGGGAAAACCCAGATGCAACATAATTGTATAAAAACCAGGTAGTAATGAAATTATGCTTTAATGATAGATTATATAGTCACTGTCATAGTATTAGGAGAATATATTTAATAAATTGTATTATTTAGGGGAATCTATGGAGTCCAATAACCATGCAACATTCACATTAAAACTGCTATGACCATTTAATTTTTAAAGTTATTAAAACCTCAAAGCTTGTGTTTAAAAATCTGACAAATTTGGTACCCTGTGTTTTGAAAACATCTAGACTTCACCAAGAATAGGCCAGTAATCACGACATTTTAGATATAATTCACAGAAATATTAACTTCCAAGAGTATTTTATTTTTATACTAAAAGAGAATATGATATAGCTACTCTTATTGAGTGTGCAACTTATGACAGCTTTGGACTTTTTAAATAAAACGTGTGGAAAATTTTCAACTCCACTATGCCAAAGAAAGCATTGGTCTTATTTCTACTAAATGCTTTATATTTTATCTGTTTCATTGGCTCAGCTCCACATGAGACCAGGGCCTGCCTTGATTTCTGGAATGCTGCCCCATGCTTTTCTCCTAGGCTTTGTTGCCAGGGTTGCAGCTGCACAACCAATTCTCATTAAAATGTGAGTCTATGAAATGCAGGTCTATGGAAAGGGATATAAAGGATTTCATCATCATCTCACAATTCACAGTGAGGACTGAACTCCCACTCTTCCCAAGCCATACAACTACCTGAACCCTCCTCTACCAACTCACACACCAGACAGAATAAATGCAGCAGTTCAGTCTTAAATATCCAAATAAAAACAGTCATAAAGGAGAAAATGGCACAGTAACAAACCTTAAAGTCTGGTAAAAGTTATTTCAAAATGACTTCTAATACTCATGATGTAGTCATAGGTTATAGCTGGATACTCATACAGTGATGTGATTTTAGAAATAATACTTCTCAAGCATAAATACCTGCCAGAAAGAATGGGCACTGTGCAATAACTGTTCCAGAATACCAATTTCAGGAACTTCAAGTCAGGAAAACAAAAACCACAAGGAATTTACTCCAAATGCAAAATACTCCATAAGCTATTAATTTTGTTGTAGAACACTCACACCCTAAAATTTTCTTGGAAATGGAGGAAAAAAATTTAAGGACAATTTATACTTCTTTTCCCTTTTTTACTAGGATCTTAGTATTTTCAATTAAAACTAAACAGCTCAAATCCTCTCATGCCAAGTAAAAAGGACAGTGTTTTATTAAAACATAATATTTTGAATGTTGGTATACCATTGGAATTCTTATAACATGTAGAACCCTAGAATTTTAACTATATTGGAGAAAAGAATTACGGTGAGCAAAACATCTTGGGGTTAAATACACACAGCTGAGTCTGTTTCCTGGGCAATTTCTTTACAGTTAACTAAATAAAAGAAAAAGATGGGGGAGGGGGGAGAGTGAAGTGTATTATCCCTAGACAATCTGATTATACAACATGTACTTTACAGAAACAAAGCACACAGATAACAGTTCTAAAAAGTGACTATTAATTGCATTTTTTAGGTAATCAAACTATAAAATCTTTAAGTGTACTTCATAACTTCATAAAGCTTTTTTTAAAGTATAAGAGAAATACATGATATTTCTTTTAAGAGACGTGGTCTTCCTCTGGCACCCAGGCTGGAGTGCAACGGTGCCATCATAGCTCACTGAGAAATACATCAAAATGCTTGTTAAAAATATAGATTAGGATCCCCTCATACCCCTTAGGATGGCTACTATCAAAAAAAACAAAAAATAAGTGTTGGCAAGGATGTGAAGAAATTGAAAACCCTGTGCACTATTGGTGAGACTGTAAAATGGTGCAGGTGCCATGGAAAACATGATTACAGGTCCTCGAAAAATTAAAAATAGAAATACCACATGATCCACCAATCCCATTTCTGGGATAGAGTCAAAAGAATTGAAGGCAGGGTCTTGAAGAGATATCCATACGCCCGTGATAATACCAGCACTATTCACAATAGCCAACCCAAACGTCCATCGAGGGATAAAGAGATAAACCAAATAAGGTACATACACAATGGAGTATAATTCAGCCTTAAAAAGGAATGGAATTCTGCCATATGCTATAACATGAATGAGCCTTGTGGACATCATGTCAAGTGAAATAAGCCAGTCACGAATACTGCATGATTCCACTTAAATGAGGTCTCTATAGTAGTCAAGTTCATAGAAACATAAAGTAGGTGGGTACCAGGGGATGGTGGTAGGGGGAAAAGGAAAGTTACTGTTTAATGGGTATAGAGTTTTAGTTTTACAAGATAAAAATGTTTTGGAGATCTGTTTCACAGCAACGTAAATATGCTTAACGCTACTAAACCATACACTTAGAAATGATTACCATGATAAATCTCATGTTATGTGGAGTTTTTAAAAATTTATTCTTCAACTATACCAATGTTATGTGGTTTTTACCAGTACTATGGAAAACATTTTTCCAATGGAGATTCAGGGTGATTTCACCCTTGGAGATTCTGATAAGTTGATAAAGATGAAAATTTGGTGGAATTTTTTTTTTTTGCTTTTACCAACTATCACTTTTTTTTCCCCCAGATAGGTCTTATATCACCATGGCACAAAACTCAAGATTCAAGATATTAATTATGAAAACTAACTCTCCATCCCACCTTACCCCTAGCCACCCAGTTCTCCTCTAACACAGCCACGAATATTAGCTTCTTCTGTAGCCTTTACAGGTATCCAATATATGTAAAAATATTTTTACATAGTATCATATATCATTGGCACCCTACCTTTTCACTTCATACTACATCTTGAAAATCAGGCAATAGCAATAACTTTTTAAAAACTACCTCTCTCAATTATTTATTTATTTTTTGAGACAAAGTCTCACTCTGCTGCCCGGGCTAGAGTGCCATGGCGTCTGCCTCGCTCACAGCAACCTCAAACTCCTGGGCTCAAGAGATCCTCCTGCCTCAGCCTCCCAAGTAGCTGGGACTACAGGCATGCGCCACCATGCCCAGCTAATTTTTTCTATATATATTTTTAGTTGTGTGGCTAATTTCTTTCTATCTTTTAGTAGAGACAGGGTCTCGTTCTTGCTCAGGCTGGTCTTGAACTCCTGAACTCAAATGATCTGCCCGCCTTGGCCTCCCAGAGTGCTAGGATTACAGGCGTGAGCCACTGCACCCAGCCTTCCCTCAGTTTTTAAAGGCTGCATTTTTATATCAGTATAAGTAGTCTCTGACAGATGGAAAAGTAAGTTGTTTCTAATATTTTACTATTGTAAGAAATGCTGCAAAGAATAATCTGTATATTCACACATGTGGAAATATGATGAAGTGAATCCAAACCTAAAGGATTTATCTGCAGGATAAATACCAAGAAGTGAAAATCATTAATCAAAGGACACATACATTTAAACTTTGGTAGGCATTTTTAAACTTTGGCAGATATTTCCCAAATCTCCTAAGAGAATGTACCAACCTATACTTCCTCTAACAATGCATCAGAGTACCTGTATTTTCTATCTTTCAAAAACTATTTTCTTAAAAGGCTTCCCTAATTTCAAATATAAAAAGGGAAAAAAAATCTGTATTCCTTCTCTCAAGGATCTGATTTTTTTCCTGACGACTACCCAGCTATATATACTGCCAAAAAAAAAAAAAAAATCCTTATCTCCTTTTCACACTGAAATGTGTCTTCATTATATTCTAAATTTCCATATGAATTTGGGCCTCCTTTTTTCTGTACCACTAATCTATCTAATCATATACCTGAATCATGATGTTTTGACTACTGTAACTTTAGAATATACTTTTAATATCTGGGAGAACTAGTTCCTTTTTAAAAGTTCCTTTTTTTAAGAATTTTTCTGGATAATCTTATTTTTTTCCTTACACAATTTTAGATTCAGCTGGTCTAATCCTTAAAAATCCTGCTGGTATTTTTATTGGGATCATGCTGTATTATTGATTAAAGAAGAATAACATTTTTCACGTACTGAATCATGATGGTGACTCTCTATATCATCTTTTAGGTTTTAGATGATTCTGCCATAGGTGACCTGCATTTTGAGAAACAGCCCTGCCCGTCCAACTGCAGAACAGTGGTGCCTGACAAGGGGCGAGGGAAGCCACTGCACACAGTGCAGGCCATGTCTAGCTGCGGGCTGCAGCCTAACAGTGCTATGTATCAGTGCAGTTATCCTTGTTAGGGAGATCAGTTCTTCCCAGCGGCAGAAACTGCACTCCAAAACACTTTCTATGGCCCTAGGGTAGAGGACAACTGCAGCTGAAGTAAGAGGTTCAGAATTCCATTCTATACAGGAACTTAAAGCTCAGTGGTTTATTATAGGTTTAAGAGAACTAGAATGACATGAGACCCTGGGTGTGGGGAGGAAAAATTAACACTGTGACTTGAAAAGATCATTCTCCCACCTTCCACTCCTAATTCACTTAAAAGATCAGCATTTCAGGTAAATATACTAAGTTGCATAAAATTAAAACCTATGTGACTAAGTAAGTCCCAGCTGAAAGGAATGGGCTCAAAAAGGCTTTTCTAGGCTGGGCGCTGTGGCTCACAGCTATAATCCTAGCACTCTGGGAGGCCAAGGCGGGTGGATCACTCGAGGTCAGGAGTTCGAGACCAGCCTGAGCAAGAGCGAGACCCCCGTCTCTACTAAAAGTAGAGAGAAATTATCTGGCCAACTAAAAATATATAGAAAAAAATTAGCTGAGCATGGTGGCGCATGCCTGTAGTCCCAGCAACTCAGGAGGCTGAGGCAGAAGGATTGCTTGAGCCCAGGAGTCTGAGGTTGCTGTGAGCGAGGCTGACGCCACAGCACTCTAGCCCGGGCAACAGGGTGAGACTCTGTCTCACAAGGAAAAAAAAAAATAAAGGCTTTTCTTTTCTTAAGAGACAGGGTCTTGCTCTGTTGCCCAGGCTGGACTGCAGTGGCACAATCATAGCTCACTGCAGTCTCAAACTCCTGGCTTCAAGCAATCCTCTTAGCTCAGCTGGGACTATAGGCATGCGCCATGATCCCAGCTAATTTTTTTTTTTTAAGAAACAGGGTCTTGCTGTTGTCCAGGCTGTTCTCAAACTCCTGGGCTCAAGCGATCTTCCCGCCTCCACCTCCCAAACTGCTAAGATGACAGGTGTGAGCTACCATGTCTTGCCTCAAAAAGGCTTGTTGAAGTGACAGGCAGAGCTTTAGTGTACGAAAAGCACTCACCCTAACAATGGCCAGCTAATTAATTAAAATCACCAACTATTTACATAAGCATATCCCCTTAGATGGCAATTATTTCCAGATACTTCTAAACTGGACCATTAACTAAAAAACTGGAAATTTAATATCAGTTTCCATTCCCTACACTTTAAACTAGTATCAGACTTTAAAATATTTTCTATCTATAGGCCAGACATAGTGGCTCATGCCTATAATCCCAGCACTTTGGGAAGCCAAGGCAGGAAGATTGCTTTGAGACCAGCCTGGGCTAAATAGTGAAATCTCATGTCCCCCCAAAAATTTAAAAATTAGTTGGGAATGGTGGTGCATGCCTGTAGTCCTAGCTACTTGGAAGGCTGAGGTTGGAGGATAGCTTGAACCCAGGAGTTCAAAGTTACAGTGTGTTATGATTGTACCACTATACTCCAGCCTGGATGACAGAGCAAGACCTTGTCTCTTAAAATATATATATATTTATATACATTTTTTTCTAGCTATAGATGAAGATTTTCACATTGGATCAAATTCCCAAAACTGAAAAACTAATACCAATTATTCTATTCCCTGAAAGTTTCCCAAACTCCTTCTTTATAGATATTAACATTTAGAAAGGGAGAAACTCAGAGCCATTAAGGCTGATGTGTGAAAAAATATCCCATTGTATTTCTGGGTTTTAAAAAATTTCAATTTCTACAATGTGTACATTCTCTCACATTTGGTGAACAGATTATTCCTTCTGTCCCTGTGGGGAGTGGGGGCTCAATACCTAAACCCAACAGATTGCTTCTAGTAGACTGGTACGCATAGCAAGATGCTATGAAGTCAGAATGGGAAATCAGGATCAGAAGTCAGCCATATGACCACGAAACCAGGAAACTAAAACTGTTAATACTGCATAAATATTTTCTGAGTTTTTTCCATCTCTAAAATTGCTATATTCTTTTCCTATCACCAGTGAAAAAAATAAGCTATCAAGATAACTCACTAATCAGATAATTATAAAAATTAACTTATTCAACAAATATTCACTGAGCTCCTACACATTAGGACCACATAGATATTTTAATAAAACATATATAAATTAAATATAAGTCAACATATTATAAAACTATATTTTCAAAAGCACAAAAATAAAATAAGCACTATATTCTTGAAACTACCATAGAAGCTAAATATTTGTAGACGACCAGAGATTAACTACAGTGCAGTTTAACTAGATAAAAGTAACTTTATTTTTAGTTTGTAGCAACTGCAACACAGTGACAATTAAACACTTTTTAAGATCATTTTATGCACACTTTAAAATCTGGCCTATACAGATGTCAAAATTGAATTGACAATATTCAACATATACTTCTGGTTTTAAAAAGTCTTAACCAGCAAACCGATCTCTTTCACATTTATAAAGTACACTCAAAGGCAGACATAATGCTTAATCGTTCCTAGGACATAGGTGCATCTTAAAAAAGAAATAAATGCTCTATGTCAAAATATTATAAACATTCCAAAAATGTAAGCATTTAATGGAACATCAGAAGCATTAATTATTGAACAAGAAAAGATACTCCTTATAATCACAATGGTCTAGAAGTTCTATCCAATGCAATAAACAATCTGGCTCCAGAGTCCATTTCTTTTAATTTTCTACATCTCTCTTCCAAAAGAATAATAGATTTGTGAAGACCACTTAAAATCTTTTAAAATCCTGAAGGAAAAATGAAAACAGGTAAAAAAAAAATACATCAAAAATGTTAAATCTCAATATCAATTAAAGAAATAAAAATGAAGAAAATAACAAATATTTTCTGCTCAAATGGGCAGACTTGAAAAATATTATAATTCTAAAGATTTCATGAATTCAGTGAATAGTCCTAGGATTACAGACCAGAACTTCATAATTAAAGTTTAAAAGACTAAATAACGTGCCATTATCCTTACCCCTAGAATCCCAATCCCAGGAATCAAGTTTCAGAAAATACTCACAGATGTGCCCAGACTGAACCTGGGAGTGGACATTGGGCTGCGATTACCCTTCCCGTGTTTCTGATAGACAACACCGACAGAATTTTATTTTAGAAAATGTGGCATCAGAGATATGTTTCAATTTTTTTAGCCCCTCATGTAGTGTGATATGTGATGGGTTAAAAGTGCATTTTAAAAATTTTCTTTCTTTTTCCCCGTACAGTAAGATTTCAAGACAGTCCCTTCTTCCCCCTTCCCTTCCTCTCTCACCATGTACTCAAGAAAGTCCCTGCTGAAAAGAACAATAACCCCGTGGGTAAGACATGACGCCTTCCGCACTGGCCCTGAGCAGCACAGCACAATCCACAGTCTGAACAGCGGTTAAGGGCACAGACCTCAGAGCCAAAAGCTCTAGGTTACAATCTCAATTCTCCTATCTCCTAGCTGAATAAACCTTGATAAAGTCACTTAACCTCTCTAAATTTTCTCAAGTATATAAATGAATACAATTTATTAAACAGGTAAGTTAAGATAATACAGAAAAGTACTTTACACAGAGCCTGGCATTTATTTAGTAGTTCAACTAATGTTAAGATATCATTATCTGTATTAGAAAAAAAAAAAAAAGCCACCTGTCCATTCCTTAAAAAAAAAAAAAGATTGTCTTACCTGTTCATGTTGTTCTAACAGAATACTTGAGGCTGGGTTAATTTATAAATAAAAGAAGTTTATTTGGCCCACAATTCTGGTGGCTATAAAGACCAAAAGCATGGCACCAGCACCAGCTCGGCTGCCGGTAAAGGCCTCAGCTGCACTAGCACATGGAGAAACGGAAAGGCAAGCAGGCATGTGTGAAGGGGGACCACACAGGAGAGGACCCTCACTTTACAGCACCCACTCTTGGGGAATTGATCCATTCCTTCCCACAAGGGAGAGAACATGCTCCCTGGAGAGGGCATTAGTCTCCTCAGGAGGGATCCACCTCCCTGACCAAACACCTGCCACCAGGCCCCACCTCCCAACACTGCCTCACTGATTGTTTTGGCAGGGATGAATCACATCCAAACCACAGCAGAGAAGTCACATTAAATACACAGTATGTACAGTCCACCCTCAGGATCCAGGGGTTCTGCATCCAGGGATTCAACCAAGCATGGATAGAAAACATCTCGGGGAAGAAAATTCCACAAAGTTCCAAAAACCAAAACTTGAATTTGTCACAAGAATAAAGTGATATACAGGCATCATAATGGGTATTAGAAGTAATGATTTAAAGTATATGGGAGGATGTGTGTAAGTTATATGTAATTACAATGCCATTTTATACAAGGAACTTGAGCACCTGTGGTCCTGGAACCAATTTCTCACAGATAATGAGGGATGTCTACCAAATGAAACTCTCTAAAATATAAAAAGTTCTGCAATTTAAAAACACATGAGGGCCCCAAGATTTTGAATAAGTGATTGTGGTCCTGCACCTTTATAAACTCTTCTTATGAAAAAATAATTAGTAATGACTTACTGTATTTATTTTTTTAAGTCAGCCAGATTCCAAGTTGCCCATAGTTGTTTATTTTACAGTTCTAGAGGTGCCAAGGGTTCAGCAGGAGTCCCTGCCAAAGGGCCAATCACTGTAGATGAACACATACTCCTTTTTTCTAGAACCCTAACTTCTGTTGATAAGAATATATTCATAGTAAGACTCTTCACATAACGTCAGTCTCGTCGAGTTAACAACAAACTCCATTTGCAATGGCGTGGACTTCATATTTGTTTACCACCTTAGTCCTTGTATTTGGTACTGAAAAAAAAAAAAAATCAGTGAGTAGATTGCATTATCTGCTACCCGGCATAACTGTATTAGAGGCTTACTTGCCTAATTCACAATTCAAGATTTAGTGAGTTGCTTGAGCTCTTATTATAAAGGTATGGAATGAGTGATGAGAAGGATGTATCAGGACATTTTCACATACATGTAAGAGAAAAATCCAAAGCAAATTGGATTAAACAAGGTGTTTACTGACTCCTATAACTGAAAGTGTAAAGGCACAGCACCTTCACGGAAGGCTTGAGCTAGCAGCTCAACTGAGGTGACCAGGGCATGGTTTTTCTCCACTGTGTTCCTTCAGTGTTGACTTCTTATTCAACTAGCTTTCCTTTGATGGTCAGAAGATAACTGCCAGGAGTTCAATGACTACGTTTTCAGGTTGAAATTCAGAAAAAAAAAATAAAAAAAGTGCCTTCATCCCAGCATTCCTAGCAAATGTCTTAAGATTCATTCTGACTGATCAGGCTTAAGTCACATGCCTGCCATGATTGGCTTAGGTAAGACACATGATCCATTCCTACAAACCCATCAAAACTTATATGAAACAAAGCACATTAAAGTTGACCTTAGTGATTTAAGTTTCTTATATTACTAAACAATGATATTATTGCATTTAAACTGATGGGTAAAGCACATCATATAACTTTCCCTATCTTCTTAAAAATTACTCTCCCAGATTTTCATCACAACCTATCAAGAAAAAAAATTAAAATTTTCCCTTAACGTAAATCACTTTTTGAAGGATTCAAAATGTACTACTATATTACCTGGTAAAATCAAAACCACAAGTTCATGATTATTCTTGTTAACATAACTGAAAGCAACACCATAGATTTTCAAGAAGAAAAAGAGGTCCTTACCCCATACTTTTTTGAGATTATTATAACAACTTAAAAGATAGAAGAGTACAGGAATATCTTGACTTTGGCCGAAAAGAAAGAAAGAAAGAAAAAAAGAAGTGGTTTGTTTCATACAGCCTTAAAATATAAGCAACTAGATAATCCGTCCTATGGCTCAAGACCCCTCTTACCATACCACCACCACACCTCTTCTCTTGCCCCGCCCAAAACACAGGTCCTAGGAACACAGTGGGGGATGCGCACTTTAGGGAATCTTACTGTGAATGCTCACTCCAAAGCCAAATACAAATCATTCCTGCACTGTTTCCTAATGTTCACGTCCCTCAGTCTTACAATTAGCACAGAAAACACAAAGTTTATTCTCAGATTTTATAATGGAAAAGAAAACAAAATTACATTTACTAGACTGAAAGCCAATACTCAAACATGTAGGAGTATTCTGGTTCTGATGGTAAAGTTGCATAAAAACAAAAGGCAAAATCCAAGCAGTATGTTTTAGACTAGAACTAACCACCTGAACACATATTACACACTAGTCATCTTAAATAAAAAGTCAAACTTCACTAATAATCCTAGAGGGAAGTAGTGTGGTTAAAGAAAAGGACGTGAATGAGAAGAAAATCTCTATTCAATTCCGTGGACTGGTTTGTCAAATACTCCACCATTCAAATAATTCAGTTTAACAAATATGTACTTAGGAATTCACTAAGAAGAGCGCATTAATGTCAGACACGATAGGGATATAAACATAGCCTTTGACTTCAAACATTCCTGAACAGCATAAAACATAATCAAGTAGAAATGCCTGAGACACTAAAAGATAGGGCTTTGGGTAATCAGAAAAGGAAGAAATCAAACGAATGTGGATGATTTCTATAGCAAATAACAGAAAATCTCTAGGCAAAACTACTTAAACAATAAAGAAATTCAGGTAGGGTGGCTGTAGGCACAGTAAACGGGGCTCCAGTTCTACTTTTCTGCGATCCTGTTGGTGCTGCCCTCCGTCATGGAGGCATCGCCTTCGAGCTACTAGAGAAACGGCTACAGCAGTCCCAGATGTCACGTCCAGATAAAACCAGCCCCGGAGAGAAGAGGGACCATCTTTTTTCTTCCTTTTCTCAAATGTAAGAAAACCTTCCCCAGAAGCCTCTTGCAGATTTCTCTTTTATCTCCCATCAGCCAGAACTGTCTCTCGTATCCATTACTAGAACAATCACTTCCAGAGGGAATGAGATCCACTACAACTAAGATTACCATGGATACCGGTAACCATCATGACCATCACTTCAGTGTTGGCTGCATATTTCAAGAATATTTCCAGCCTTGGAATGAAGAAGAAATAAAAAAGAAAAATACATAAGCAAAGGAAGAGATGTGTCTAACTGGAAGAAGAAAGCCAAATTCTGAAATCATACATTAAATACACTGTCAGGGATAAACAAGTCTCTTAAACTGCACTGTTGTCTTTCCCAGTGATACAAAAATTAACTTACTGTTCATCAGTAAATGCTAAGAATGTAGAAGTCATCCTATTTTTATGGAAAGGATTGAGGTTATTTAATTATCAGTGGGGACAATCAGACTTACCACTCCTCATCAGTGGAGCCACCCATTCAGCTACATCTGGGCTTAGAACATTCCACATTATGCATCCAGATGACTCTGCAGACTCACTGCCAGTAGTTCTTCCTTGAAGGTTTCTTCTCATCTGGGGAAGAGGTTTCACTCAAAAATCCACATACCCCAAACCGGCCCTATCTGCAAATGAAAGCATGCAATTAGGAGGCAAAAAGCTGCAGGGAGCAATTCCCCCTCCCCCATCTATAATTAACAGATCCATATGAAAATTGAACTCAAACATCAGACTAAGCACCATGTTTAAACTAAGCAACCTACACTTCAACACTAGTAATGAGCTTATTATATGTGGTTACCACCCTTTTCCCATCATATAAATCTGTTGTTGCTTCCACAGTATACCAGGTACAACCCTACCAAACATTGCCAGTAAGCAGAATTCAGCAGACAGATATTTTTGTTGGACTCACGCAAAGTTGGTCTCCACAGTGTGTTAAAGGATAGCTACCTACATTTATAAATTAGAAGACTTCACGTGAAAAATCAACACTTCTAGCTCTCTTGAAAAATCAGAAAATCTGGCAATACTGCACCCACATTCCCACATGGTAATAATCTGCTGGGGCTGATTAACAGTGGACCCTCTAGGTGGGGCATGGACTTCGCCGTTCTCCAAAGACAACGCCACTCTTTCATGTTACAACCTGGCTCACGGTTACCTGCCTGGACTCCACAGGCAGCTGAGCTTCCACTCTGCTACGTATTTCTAGTAGCTCCCAGGGAACATTTTATTATTGCCAAAGCCAGGCATGTTTTTCTGCCTTGAGGATATAATATAGCATAAGGGAATAACAACATGGGCTTAGTCAGAGCACCCAAGACCTGAGTTCTAATTCTGTAAATGACTACCCATGGGACCTCAGGCCTGTTTTTAACCTAAAATATATTTCTTCATTTACAAGCACCCAAATAAACCTACAAGCATTTAACACAGTAGGCAAACAGGCCTAAAATCTAACCTGTCCAAGCTAAATTGATAATGTTAAATCCACTGCTTCCTCATTCTTCCTCATCTCAATAAATCATACCATGATCCACACAGTTCTGCTCAAGCCACAAACATGACAGTCCTTACCATATACTCTCCTTGTTCCCCAAAATCATCAGCAAGGTAATTGATTCGCCCTCCAAAATACATAATTTGAACAGATGGTTAGAATTCCAGCCATGAAAACAAACAGCAATTCCTCCCTCAGAATCAAATACTTTGCTGAAATTGCCTATAAATTCAACTACTTAAATAATAGTAGCTTGAAATGTCAAGGTTCCATATTATGAGGAATATTAATATTTCATTAAAAGAAAAATGAAGACAAATATTGGGGATGCTGCACATCACTCCTTGCAAGGTATTGGTATTACAATTCATAAGCTTATGCAATTCTTCAACTCTAAGCTGACAAGGAACTCAGAGGCTATGCTAAATCTTATAATGAAATTGGGAAAACCAAAAGACTACTGTTAGCAGAACTAAAGTGATTTTAGGAACGTTGCAGGATACATGATCAATACTCAAAAATGAAATCTATTTCTATAAAACAATTGTTCAAAGAACAATCAGAAACTGACACTGTAAAAAAAGTTCATTTATAATATGAAAAATATGAATTATTAATCAATTATCAAATGATGTGCAAAGACAAATAGAGAGAGATACTATGTTCATAGATCAGTGCAGTCAATGGTGTTAACATGTCAATTCTCCCCAATTTAAGCAATAGAGTCAGCGCAAGTCTAGTTAAAATCCCAGCAGACTTTTTTGTAGAAATTGACACGTTGATTCTAAAATCACACAGAAATGCAAAAAAGATAGAATAGTGAAAATAACTTTGAAAAATACCATTTGAAACCTTATACTATGTGAATTCAAGGTTTATGATAAAGCCATAAAAAGAAAGTACTGATACATACAACATGGATAAACCTTGAACATACTAAGTAAAAGAAACAGTTACAAAAGGCCACATATTACCTACTGTGCTGACAGAAATGTAAAATTGTACAGCTACTCTGGAAAACAGCCTAGCAGCTCCTCAAAATATTAAACGTAGAATTACCATATGATCCAGCAATTCCACTCCCAGGTATATATCCAACATAAATTAAAACATATCCACACAAAAAAAACCTGTACGTGAATTTTCATAGCAGCGTTGTTCATCACAGTTGTTTGGGTTCACTCACTCACTATCTATTCATTAGTGAACAGAGAAGTCAAATGTTGCATATCCTACAATGGCATAATATTTAGCCATAAAAGAGAATGATGTACTGATATACACTGTCCAGATCAAACTTGAAACATTATGCTAAATGAAAAAAAGCCAGTTGGCCACACAGCATATAATTCCATTTACATTACATGTCCAAAGAGGCAAATCTAGAAAGACAAAATATGTTAGTGGTTGCCAGGGGCTGAGGAGAGGGAAGAACGGGGAATGACTGCTAATTTCTTTTTTTGGTGGGGGGAGCGTGATGAAAATATTGTAAAATTAGATAGTGGCAAGGGCTGTATAACACTGACTTATGTACTTGAAAAAGGTGTTTATGTTATATGAATAATCTCAATAAGGCTGTTACAATAAAAAAAATAATTTCTCCCCTCACTCCCGCAAAACAGAAAAATGGGTTATTTCCTTAGGATGTACTCTCGGAAGTACTAAGTTCCGCTCTGTGACATGTGCCAAAGTGCTTCTGAAACAGGTTCCACAGACTTGTACTCCCTCCAGCACTGCATTTAGCACCTGTGTCACTGTGCGCATGTCTGAATCAGCATCTCTTAAATCTGATAAAAAAATTTTTGGCCGGGCGCGGTGGCTCACGCCTGTAATCCTAGCACTCTGGGAGGCCGAGGCGGGTGGATTGCTCAAGGTCAGGAGTTCGAGACCAGCCTGAGCGAGACCCCGTCTCTACTAAAAATAGAAAGACATTATATGGACAACTAAAAATCTATATAGAAAAAATTAGCCGGGCATAGTGGCGCATGCCTGTAGTCCCAGCTACTCGGGAGGCTGAGGCAGTAGGATCGCTTAAGCCGAGGAGTATCTGAGGTTGCTGTGAGCTAAGCTGACGCCACGGCACTCACTCTAGCCTGGGCAACAAAGTGAGACTCTGTCTCAACAAAAAAAAAAAAAAAAAAAAAAAAAATTTTTATTATTGGTTGAACACTTTCCCCTCCTATTTTCATCATATATTTCTTTCCAAAGGGTCAGTTCTTAGCCTTTAAAATTTACCATCCTTATGGATACAGCACAAATGCTTCACTTTCTCAGAAAATGTAGAAATAGTTACTTTCTTGCCATTTTGGTCAGCAATAATTAACTCATCCCAATGGGTTCCATTTCAGCTTTTAACAATAAAACCTGCCTTGAAGTCAAATATTTTGAACAGTTATAAGAACCACTCTGCTTCTCAGACAGGGAAATTAAGAAGGTCACTACAGTACGAGTCCACCTGGGTTACGTCTATTTCCAGTTTCCTGACTGCAATTCACTTTCAAGTGAAATGTCCAAGTGGCTCCCAAGATATTTTAAAACCACAAGATGTAGCAGAAAGGAAATGAAACATTTATTAGCATCTTGTACAAGCCAAGTGCTTTACGTGTATTACTTCATTTAATCTTAATAAGCCTATTACCCTCACTTAAATGAAAAGGAAAATAAAAATCACCCAGGGTAAGAACTTGCCATGCAGCAAATATGTGCCAGAGTTAGGGATCAAACTGAGGTGTGTCTAACTCCAAAGTCCATATTCTTTCTGCCACTTTACAGTGCTTCCCAAGCTTACTGACTCTGAAAAATCAGAAAGGACTTCAAACGTGAGTTCTGCCACTTACTGTGTCACTAGTTACTAAGCTAATTTAGAACAGTTTACAAAAACAAAATAAATGTAAAAAGAGGAGGCTAAAAACTCACTGTGGAATGAAACTTTTTAAAAAATAACATTTTTTTAAAACAGCAAAATGTATGGAATAATTCTAAACACTTCTCGAATTTATCTCAAGATTCACTTTACCTTCCAACAAACAGAGACACCTGCATATCCATTCACAAACATAGAATGTGGATGAAAAACATTTTTTAGTGACTACACTGCCAGTCTCTAAACAAGAAATACATCATTTCCCAGTAAAAAAGTCCACAGTGACTACACTGCTTTTTATTCTTCTTTACCCTGTGAGAAGTGCTTTCTGCAACACATGCGAGTCCCGGATGTGGCATTGTGGGGTAAGAGAAATGGCCACTGAACAGAAAAAGACTACAAGAGCTTGCGAGCAAGCAGTAATACAGCACAGGAAAGGACATAGCTAAAAACAAGGCAAAACATCGACAGCCTACTCTACCCTAGGTAACAGGTGCCTTTCCTGTGGCAAAGGAAAAAACATTTAAATTATAAAACCCTTAAAGGATCTTTGATTGGCTTTAAAAATTTCTACTTTAAGGCCCAGCACAGTGGCTGGCGCCTGTAATCCTAGCACTCTGGGAGACCGAAGGAGGAGGATCCCTTCAGCTCAGGAGTTCAAGACCAGCTTGACCAAGGGTGAGACCCCATCTCTGCCAAAAACAGAAAAAATTAGCCGGATATGGCGGCGCATGCCTGTAGTCCCAGCTACTCGGGAGGCTGAGGCAGGAGGATGGCTTGAGCCGAGGAGTAGGAGGTTGCAGTGAGATATGACGACTCTACCGCACTCTAGCCCCAGCGACTAAGACCTGTCTAAAAAAAAAAAATTGCTACCTTAAGACCCAAACAATTACTTGACAAGATTGGGACTGGTAATTTCCAAGGACGCAATACATCAATACATCTCAGCAATTCTTCCACAAGAATTTTCACAGTCATAAAACAAAAGTCAAATCAAACATTAACATAAGAATTCTTACATGCTAATTTTCTTTTTCTAAGAACTCCCTCACTCTGACACATAACAAGGGCAGCAATATCTAATAAAACTGTCATACTACACATAGATGAAGGCTGTCAAAAAAACACATTTTTCTTCTAGAAGTATTTTAATATTAAGACATCAGTAGGACTTGGGCAGTCTAAAAAATATGAACGTATTTACAGGCCCATATTTCACCATAGGGCTATTTAAAATAATTGTACTTTACATGGAGTAAGGAATGGTTTTTGTTAGCTAGTATAAAACAATCAGGCTATTGTACAATGGTGACAGAGCTCTTGAGAAAAAAATTACTGCTTAAGTAATTCTTGTCTCCAGTTGACTCTGCCACATTCTGCTCTCCATAAACACCATCGTTTTTAATCATAACTTTACTGACAGCTTTGCCCTTGTCAAACAAAATTTTCACTTTCCAATATGACCCTTTCAAACTGAAACAATAAAAAGCAATGCTTATATGATCATAATATTTCCTAAGGTAAAATGTTATAGAATAGTATGTATAATAAGATCTTACTTTTGTGAAAAAGCATATATTCACTGATTTATCTGGAAGGACATTCATCAAAATATTACCAGTGGTTGGTTATCCTGCGGTGGTAGGAGTAAAGGTTTCTTCTTTACCTTATATGTACTTTCTGATGCTCTATATTAAACACTTTTTTTTCATATGTACATAAGAGAGAGAACAATTTGAGTTAGAGGATAGGAAATGTAGGTGTCATATTTTATAATAATTCAATACCACCAGTTCAAGTCCACTTATTCAGAATTAACATAAAGCAAATCTTGCTCAAGAAATACCAATAAATTCCCCTGAGCCAACAAAGTTCAATTTTTAAACAATAAACTTCCTCAGATAAGAAAATGATGTCTTTAATTTCATGTCTCTTTACTGGAGAGCTGGGTGGAGGGTAGGAAATGGGCTGGAATGTCCAGGTAACCATAGGAAAGATAATAGGAAAAAACTCGAGAAACAAGACAGAATCATTTCATTGATTTAGTGACATTTATTTGTAGAAGAAATCACGGAGTAGCAGAAGTAAATGATCAGAAAATGTAAGCAAGCACTTCAAGAGTAATAATGGGCAAAAGAAGAAAAAAGCCAGAAAAAAAAAACCCCAAAGAACTGAACTCAGACATATTTATGTAAATCATAGGGGGGAAAAAAGGGTAGATAATGCTGTATCACTAACTGAATCAGATCTGCTTTCTTGACGAGAAAAGGAACACCTTTCAAAAGGCTTATTTACTGCTCAGTAGCAAAACCAAGAACACTCTCAGAGGAATCTGAAGATCTTTTGTGCCTGCTTTGGAATAAGCTAAACTATTAGATATGCAGTTAAACAATTAACATACAAACATATACATAGCTAATTATATGTATTAAATGAATCTCAAAGTAATCATCAGATGTGAAGAGAACATAATTTTGAAAAAGAAAGAAAGTAAAGGACTGAGGTAATTTCAGTAACTCCTACGAAGAAATTACCTTTAAACCAAAACAGGTAACTCTACTAGGTTAAAACATAAGAAATTGCCAATAGTCAAGCAAACACCAGCAATTTCACATGGGCCCACCCAGTGGTCTCCTGATAAATATTGAACCACAACCTCTTTTGAAAAAAAGAGCCCTGATTTGTAGCTTTTGCCCATTCCCATGTTGGAACTGTCCCACCATGGCCAGTTTCAAGCTGTCAGACGATGGCACCGAGCACGGAGTCGGAGCGAGAGACGCAGGCACCTCACCAACTCCAGCACACCATGGCTCCACGGAACATGCTGAGGATCAGAGCAGTCCCCAAACTGTCCCACCCTTTTCTAAAACCAGGCTTTTGTCTGATTGATCCAGTTTCTGTCTTCCCTAGGTTAGAAGAAATATGCTGTTGACAGTTTAAAATACTAGTACACTAAAATCATTCATAACAAAGAACAAATGAGACTGGTACCTGGTTTCATCCATTCAACACTTTACTGCACACCTGTTTGGTGCCAGGTAGCGTTCTGGGCATTGTGGACAGCAGGGAACAAGACAAAAGAGGTCCCTGCTCTCCTAAGAAATATATATAAAAATACATAATTTCAAGGACTGAGAAATGCCATCAAGAAATTAAAACAGTAATGGGGAAGCGATTTTAAACTGCGTGGTGAGTTAGGTGATATTTAAGCTGAGATCTTAAAGTTAAGGGGCCAGGCTCAACATCTGGGAAAGACCATTCGGACAAAGGAAACGACTAGTGTAAAAGTCCTAAGGCAAGACCAAGCATGGCATGTTTGAAAAAGTGAACAGACTAACTTGGATAGAGTCTAATGAGCAAAGGTGAGATTGTCTGAGAGGTCGTCAGAGGCAAGAAGATCTCCTGAGCCCAGGAATTAAAGACCAGCCTGGGCAACACAGCAAGACCCCATCTCTAAAAAAAAAATTCTGCTCAGCTGGGCACGGTGGTACATGGCTGTAGTCCCAGCTACTCAAGAAGCAATGACAGGAGACTGCCAATGTGAAAACCTCCAATAGAAGTCTCATAGATTTAGGGAGGGATTTTCAGTGTACAAGAACGTATTGGTATGCCTGTCCTCTTGGTACCGTGCCGCCTATTTAGTCCCCCCTTAAAAAAGGAGAGGAGTATAAGTACATTTATTATTTTGCATGGTAAACTAGCAGCTAGCTACAGCAATCCCAGGAGTTATGATCACACCACTACACTCCAGCCTGGGCAACAGAGCAAAACCATGTCTCTTTAAAAAAAAGAAAAAACAGAAGACCGTGACTATAGCTGAAATAAACTTAGTGGTAGGACTACACACCAGCTCAGAAATAAGGATCTTATTAACCCAAGATGGTTACTTCGTACGTGAAATGCTAACATATGAATCCATGTACGTCAATGTGGAATTCTAATGAAGATGACCTAATTAGTCTATAAAATAGATTCACTATGTTGTTCAGGCTAGGACCATTTCAAAACCATAGGCAAACACTTCTTGCGTGTCATCCAAAATCATTTTATTTGGTATGTAAATAGACTTTTTAAGAATTATAAAGGTCATGTTTATTTTAACATGAAAGAAGAATATAATACCAAATCTGATTTTTCTTCAAATTAGTGCTTAGGAGTTAAAGTAAAATATCAGCATATCAGTCTAAATTACATGTTCATGTTACAAAAACTGCAAAGAAATATACACACACATACACACCCACACTCCCTATAGCCGTGAAAAACAAGTCCACATTATGGCCACATAAAAGTCCCACAAGTCAATAAAGACAAATTTTTGCATATTACACAAAAAAAGGAAACTGTGTAGACTGGTTTGAGGAGAATTTATACTTGCACATAAAATTATTTATTCATTCCAGAACTACTAAGCTACTCATTTCAACAATTTATCTAAAAGATTTTTCTTTTTAATCAACCGACAGGAAATGAGACCTACAGCTCAGGGAAGAAAGGTTAAAAGAAAAAAAATCTTGTCTCAGCAGAATGAAATACTAAAAATCTGCATATCATTAATTCCCCTTGCACTCTCATTTCCCAACTAAATATCAGTTAAACTCCATTTTTAGACTATGCATTTAAGTCTGTACAAGCATTTTTCTTTTTTTTTTCATTTAAGAGCACAAATAAGCATATGCATTTAATACTACTCAATAAACTTGTGATTATTGTAGCTAGCTGCTAGTTTACTGTGCAAAACAATAAATGTACTTATATTCCTCTCCTTTTTTTAAGGGGGGACTAAATAGGCGGTACAGTACCAAGAGGACAGGCATTCCAATACATTTTTGTACACTGAAAATCCCTCCCTAAAACTATGAGACTTCTATTGGAGGTTTCTACAAAAAAAATAAAAACTGCTAAGAATACCATTAGGCTTTCTCAGTAATTTCTCCTCTTCTCTAACAAAAAGAGTTGAGCAAAACACAGGAGAACAATGAAGTTTTGGCTCCTGATCTCACCTGAGCCTACATCCCTGATAAAAAGAAGGGTATTATATAGTCCAACTTGAAGTGTCTAGTCCATGAAAATCACCAACACTCAGAACTCGAGAAATGTAACTGAAAAGAAATATGGAGCAAGCCCAAAATAAATTTTTTACATGTTGTCACCCTATTTCCAAACCAGGTTTTCCTCTTCTTTATTTCATTTGCCTTAGCTCTCTTCATTCCTTTCCTACCTCTTCTGTCCCTTACCATTTCACTGTGTATTTTCACTTCCCATACACAAAAATTGACTTGAAACTTACTTTATATTCTTGTATCTAAATTTGTTTCTACTTAATTCTTACAGGACTATACGGTTTTAGGTGAAGTTCAAATACTTTTGTTATAGAAACATGCACATAGGCTGTAACCAGAATCAGGAGTAACAAGACAAGCAGCCATTCATTCAGGAACTGTGAGTGCCCATCAGGAGCCAGCCTCAGTCCTGGGGACTCTGCAGTGAATAAAACAATGCTCTATCCCTCAGGGCACGAAAGCAAGACTGAGCCTGGAGGACGCCTGGGGGCCAGAGTAGAGGAAGCCAAGGAGAAATCTGATTGTGTAGGACACAAAACCAGAGAGGCAGGAGGTACAGATCAAAGGAGGCTCTCATAGGCACAGTAAATATTCTGGCTTTTACTCTCAAGGATATAGAAAGCCACTGAACGGTTTGAACACAGGAGTGAAATAACCAGACTTTCATGTTAAAAGGATCACCTTGGTTTCTGGGTTGAGAATAGAAAGGTGCAGAAGCAGCGGGGAGACTAGTGACTATGAAAATAACACAAGCAAGAGATTATGGTTGCTTACAGGGGTGGCAGCAAATTGTCGTTCCATTTATAGTTAAGGCAGCATTTAAAGTATATAAAGAATGTACTTTCATGATAATTATTTGAATTAGATGTGGGAGTATCAGAAGGGAGTATCAAGATGTCTATGAGGTTTGGGGCCAGAGAAACTGAAAGAGGGAGTGGACATTTAAAAGATGAGGAAGAATGGAATGGAAACAATTATTGGAGGGGGTGGGAGAGAAGAAGGAGGCGACGAGTTTTCAGTTGTGACATGTTAAATTTGGGATCTAGATGTCTAGTTAAATTAGACATCTAGCTGAAAATGTTGAGTGCGCAAATGAACATACAAGTCTGGAGATTAGGAAAGAAATTCAGACCAAAGATAAAATTTTTAGTTAGAAATATATAATTCTAGCTAAACGAGATGAGATCATAAGGGACTAAATATCAATACAGAAGAGGTCTAAACATATATCCCTGGAACACTGCCTCATTTTTTAGAAGTTGGAGTGAGGAAAAGGAACCAGCAAAAGAAACTGAAAATAAGCAGTAATATCCCAGAAGCAAAGGGAAGAAGGTTTCAAACAAGAGAACATTATCAACCACATCAAATGCTGTTATTGCTGCTATATTCACTGACATTAGAATTCACCAAAGAGGTCACCAGTAACATCAAAAAAGAGCTGCTATGGTAGAATGGAAGAGAAAAAAAAAAACCTCACTGTAGTGGATCCAAGAGAGAGAGGGAGTACTGAAGACCACAAATATCAACTTTTCTGGATAGTAGTAACTAAAGAAAGATCTGGTGTGGAACAAGGTTCTTTAAACATGGGAGATATCAGTATCTATATGCTGCATATGTATCTATATGCTGACAGGAATGATCCAGTAAAAACAGCACACTGACGCATCTCGTTGGCATGCATGAGGGGATGGACATGGAAGCAACGCAGTGTCCTTGACAGGAGGAAGGGAGAGAACCCAGGGCAGCCGTGGAGACCGGGGGAAAGACCAGCAGGAAATGCAAAGAGCATGTGCAGAGGCCTGAGGGACACGGAAACGCTTTCTGATCGCTTTCATTTTTCACACACAGGAAACACGTTATCAGAGGAAAATGGAGAAAAGGTTAGAGGTTTGAGGAGAGAGCTATAAAATAATCACTTATGGGCCTGGCACAGTGGCTCACACCTGTAATCCTAGCACTCTGGGAGGCCGAGGCGGGTGGATCGCTCAAGGTCAGGAGTTCGAGACCAGCCTGAGCAAGAGCGAGACTCCGTCTCTACTAAAAAAATAGAAAGAAATTATCTGGCCAACTAAAATATATATAGAAAAAATTAGCTGGGCATGGTGGCTCATGCCTGTAGTCCCAGCTACTCGGGAGGCTGAGGCGGTAGGATCACTTAAGCCCAGGAGTTTGAGGTTGCTGTGAGCTAGGCTGACGCCATGGCACTCACTCTAGCCCGGGCAACAAAGCGAGACTGTCTCAAAAAAAAAAAAAAAAAAAATAGTCACTTATGGGAATGCTAAAGTGATTCAACCAGGGCAATGTACTAGGATTACACCACTGTCACCAACACAAAGGGCCTTCCTGAGGTCAAAGGTCAGGCACTGAACGGGAGACCCGGGTCAGCATGGCTGTGTTTCCCTCAGACCACAGTCTACTGCCCAGGCGCAGGCTGAACCGGATGGAGAACTGCATGTAAACGGTGTGGGTTGGAGGGCTGGCCAGCAGAGTGCAATGGAGGAGCGCCCTACATGGAACTGAGGGCGCATGAAAGGGAGAGATTATAATAGTGGACCACGGCTTCAAGGCAGGGAATATATTCAAGTAAGGATGTGCAGGAAGGGGGACAGTACAGAGGTGGCAGAAGCAATGGACTGCAGGTCCCAAACAGACAGAAGTGCTGTCAAGGGGGGTTACAGTTGTCCCACGGGGGTTTGGTTCATGGAACCCCACCATACCAAAATCCCCAGATGCTCAAGTACCGTATATAAAATGGGTAGGTATTTGCATATAACCTATACATATCCACATACTTTAAAGCATCTCTAGATTACTTATATGTAAATGCCATCTAAGTAGCTGTTATACTGTAGTTTTTAAATTTGTATTTTTTTTTTTAGAGACAGGGTTTAGTATTTTTGACCCACAGTTGGTTGAATCCTCACATGTGGAACCCACAGACACAGAGGGTCTACTGTATTTGACAGAAGTTGGAAATAGAGGATGTGGAGGCCCCAGTGGAATTATACCAAATGAAATATCCTTAGTAAAGTATGGGCAGTTCTGGTTAAAATGTTATAGAACTACCTTAAACACTAAAGCAAAACGTCACCCTGGGCAAAGTGGGCCCGCAGATGAGGAAAGCTGGGAAGCGAAATTAAAGATAGAGAATTATATCACAGGAATTGTAGCTGGGGGTCCCAGACATAGAATTCTCAAGAAAACTATTTCCAGCAGTCCTAGGGCGTCAGCTTTGAACAACCTGTCCAACTCAGAAGACAAAAATGCCAGATCACAATCAGATGAGCTAAAATAAACCATACCTTTCCCCTCGATCCCTTTTCCGCACGGAGCTGGACCCTGAGCAGGTGAGGACGTCATACTGAAGAGAATCTGGCAAAGTAACAAGAGAAATCAAGTAGGAATCTTCCTCCAAAGCAGGCTTCTAGGTCTGAAACAGTGGGAACCAAAGAAGAGTTCAGAATTGTGTGAAAGTCTCAACACTGATTATACTGAACTGCACCTTCTAATGACTAAAATAAGATTATGAATAAGTGACCATAAGAGTTTTTATTACCTGAAAGTTACTGGAAAAGCTATCTGATCTTACTAAGAGCTCATCCAGAGGTAGAGACTGAATCTATGGAGGGTCTGAAGGCACAGTGAAAACTGTTTTCTGCTTAACCTTACCAAGTCCCATCCACTGAACATACTAGTTCCATAGATACCCATAAATTCCCACTACATGTAAGGTATAAAATATACCCAATGCTAGATGTAGTAAAAATTCATTTTTGCTTTACTAAGCAAAAAGTGAAAGCAAATTATTAAGTCAAATAAAACAAAAGTCATTTTATGTTTGAGTACAACTACAAAATTTGATCACGGAAGATGTCATAAGAAATCTTAGCATGAGTTTCTAAGCGGGCAAGCAACAAAACAGAAATAACAGGGCTCACCATTTAGTCATTTTCAAAGTCACCTCTATTTAATGCAGACTTATCTAATGCATTCTAGGAAAAGGATTGAGTATGTGTTACCATAATTTTGACTAAAATACATTTACAGGTATTTTATAGTGTCAAGATAAAGACAATAAAGACAATTTATTACCAAGTCTTTTTGGCATTTCAATTCAGAAACCCCATCTGGATGCAGTCACAGAGCAGTCTCAACTAAATTCTAGTCCATTCATAATTTGGTAGTATTACAGAAAGATTCAAGCATACTTAAGCTTTGAACTGAGGCAGCAAGTCAATATTTAATATGCTAAATTCCAAGTTTTTCCAGGAAATATGAAAAAAAAATCAGAAAAAATGCTATCACCTAACTAGCAAGCAAGCATTAAGGATAAGCACATGTTTTACTCAGTTCCTCTCAAGAATACACAGGGAACCTACAATGCCCCATTCTGACACATTACTAACATTTAACATTCAATAAAATGTTAAAATATTTGTTTTATAAAAACTGAGATAAGAAAACACTAAAACAGGCCAGTTGGAGTGGCTAGTACCTGTAATCCCAGCAGTTTGGGACACAGAGGCTAGGAGTTCCAGACCAGCCTCGGCAACATAGCAACACCTTGTGTCTACAAAAAATTTGAAAATTAGCCGGGCATGGCAGTGCAAGCTTATTATCTCAGCAACTCGGGAGGCTGAGGTAGGAGCATTGCTTGAGCCCAGGTGTCTGAGGTTGCAGTGAGTGATAGTCATGCCACCGCACTCCAGCATGGGTGACAGAGAGAGACCCTGTCTCTGAAATAAAAAAAAAAACAAACTAACAAAAAAAAAAAACACTACAATAAATCAAAACCAATAAGCATGTTTCATTGTGAGTGAAAAATCTTATAAAACCTTAAAAAAATCCCAGATTCATCCTAAAACAGATGAGAAACCTAAACATTTTCATGTTTTTTAAAAAGACAACTGGGAATTAAAAACATAATAGCAACCTATACTAGGCAATAAAGGTGAGAAATCTGTTATATAGCATTTAAATAAAAATTTTAAAATTCAAAAATGTTTTCTACAAATGCTAATTGATAAACTCTCACAATCTACACAGGCAAACATGGGCACTGCTGCAAATGCCTTGTTAGCATCATTCTTCATCACTTGATTAATTACATCTGAGAGAAAAGAAATTCCTTCTAGATCACTCTGAAGGGCCTTACAAAAAAATGAACCACCCTCCCCAGCAGACACATCTACCTCGATGAAGAAAACACCAACAATTACAAAATAGGATAATCCTGGAAGTTACTCAGCCTCAAAACATCATGAACTACTCCAACACAGGAATAATACTTTAAAAACATTTACAGTGTTTTCTAAAATACAAAAAATATTCATTATGAATCCTGATTTCTTGGAAAAAATTATTTTAACATGTCTCCATACTGTTGATTGTCAAGAATTCTGATGATGTGCTTACCCAAAAAAAAATGCCAGGCACTTTTTATTTAACATATCACAGCCTGCTTACATTGTTCTTTATCATCACTATTAGATTTCTTGTCAACACCAGACTGATAGTGGTAAATTGTCAATAAATACACATTTCTTCCTCCAAGAAATACACGTTTAAAGAAAAACTATCACAACTCTCTACCACTAAAATTTGAGGGATTCCTTCCCTTATTATTCCTAGGAACAACAATCATAAAAAGCTAACAGCCAGTAAGTCTACAATCTAAAACTTCTATTTGAATGTATACATTATTTTCAACAATGTATAAACTATTATAAGCATTGACAAGTCAAAAGGGTCCACCAAAATTCAAAAGCTAACTGCAAAAAAAGTAGTAATCTACATTATTTTGTAAAGATCAAGATTGGCTTTGGAGTACATTAACTCAGACTTCTGAAGAGGCCAAATATTGTTTTTAAACATATGTAAATAAGATAAAAAATAGGCAATGCAACCTTAGAATAAATGCAATACTAAAAATTTCATCTTCTTTTTAATAAGCACTTTTATCAGTTGTAAAACTACGGTAAAGTCCATATATGGAACCACAAATTATTACTAATAACCCTTCCAATTTCAGCACTATCAAGCTAATACTGTATTTGTTTGTAAATAGTAAAGAAAAGGACAAAATAAATTCCTGAAATGGTGCTTTACTTAAAAACGTTTCTTATGGAAAAGGAATCCAATGTTTATCATTACTGATTTTTAAAAATAGAAAATATTGTTGTTGCAAAGATTATTTACAGAACACAGAACCAGAAGTCCATGACCTTTCAATAAATACACTGTACTAAAATCTTCTTGTAAGAGAGAGATAATAAAAACACCAGTTTGTTAAATCTCTTCCTCCCTTCTTTTTAAAATGTAGATAGATTTTATTAAACTGAAAATATGAAAGTGTAAGCCAATAATCTTAGCCCTCTTAAGTTACTTATTATCTTTTCAATAGACTGTTATGAATTTACAGTTCCCGCAGTTCACCTGCCACCTTTCCCAACTTAAAGCAGGCACTAGGAGTTTAAGACAGTCTCCACTTGCAACATCGATTATAAGAAAGAACTTTATGCTCGTTTTAAAAAAGGATTATTGTGAGTTTTGTTCGTCCCCAGAAACACCACTCAACACAGATCCCAGCACATAATAGATGTTTAATGAATATCTGTTGAGTAAATGGTAATGTTTAATTGTATTAGTGCAACATTAGTTTTTTTTCCTGCTTCAATTTACAGTTCTCCCTTTTTGGAAAAGACACTCAAGACCATAGCAGGCCCTCAAAAACACATAAACAACTTTATTCACAATGAAAAATAAAGCTGGGTCTCAAAATACAATCCCAGCGCCTCTTTATGTTCTCCCTTATTTTTAAAGAAAATGAGAAATAAAGCCTGTTTTTAAGAAATAGATAATGTATACCAACTTTCCTCAAAATAAAAAATTCACATTTCAAACTTATTTTCGATGATAGTAGTACTGAGAGTAACAACTGATTGTTCCAAAGTATGCATATATTGGGTAAAAATCAAAAACAAGCATATAAACAAAACTACATGTTTTTTGCCAACGTTTTTCCCTTAATCTTAGTCAAAAGGGTATGTGCCTAAATTTTACTAGATGTGAGACCAGCTTTGTCTGATGTTTCCAGATTCATTCGTTCAACAAATATTTTAATGAGCATCTACTGTATTCCAAGCCCTTTAACGTTTACGTTTGCAAACTGCACACCACCACCGAATTCCTCTACGAAGCCTTGTCATTTAAAAGAACTGCAAGGTAATAAGGAATCTCAACACCGTTTCTTGCACACATTAAGTCAGTGGATTGGGGCGCTTTTTCAGCCGTTAAAGCGGCAACAGCGAGCCGCTACCGACCACACCCGGGACCCAAAATCACAACCAGGAGCCACAGCCGGTGAAACCACCTGTGAGAGTAGCCCGCGCTCCTCCACCGAGGAGGCGGCCGGGACTTCCGCTCCGAGCCCAGCGAACTCCGCTGCGGGACCGCGGGCGGGACGCGCCGGGCGCCTCGGGCGACTGTCGGGGCTCCGGAGCCGGGTCCCCGCCCGCCAACCCTCACCTGGAGACCCCGGCCGTCCCCGCCCGCCCCTCGCGCCACCCTCGCGACCGCCAGACCCGCCAAGTGGGGGGAGGGGTCTGCGTTTCCGCTTTACCGCGGCGGGGGGTCGGCGCCTCGGTCGCCTCCTGCCTGAATTCCGAGCTGAGCTCGGGTCCCTTCCTCAGAGGGAAGGGAGGAAACCCAAAGGGCGGGTCCTCGGGGAAGGGACCTCGCCGGAACCTCGAAACGGAGCCGCCGGCTCGGTCCGCAGCCCACAGCCCGCAGCCCGCAGCCCGCAGCGCGCGCTCACGGCGGAGCCCTCGGGGACCGGGGTTCGAGGCTTCAGGCCGCCACTCAAGGGCCCGAGAGGGCGAGGCGCGGGGGCCGGCGCTGCACTCACCGTCGCCTGTGTCTCGGCCGCCCGCTCCCGCAGCGCCGCTCTCGGGCCGGCTCCGCGGCTCCTGCCGCCCCCACGCCCGCAGCTGCGCTCCCGGCGCGCTCGCCGCTTCCCGGCTCCCTCCGCCCAGCCCAGACTCGTGCGCAGGCCCAGCCACCGGCGTCGCGCGCTCCGGCAGCGGTGAGGGGCGGGGCTTCATCGCGCAACCGCCACGGCCGCCACACTGGCCCCGCCCCTGAGCCACGCTCCAGCCAGGCCCCGCCCCTGGGCCCGCCCCAGCCAGGCCCCGCCTCGGGATGGGCGGGCGGCGCCACCCCCACCTTGGAGCCGCGCAGGCTGGGCGGCCGCTGCTGTGGGGAACCGGCCGCCCACAGCAGGGGGTGGAGCCTGCGCGGGAAAGCGCGCGCGGAAGATGGCGACCGAGCCTGGGCGGGAGCGCGCGGGAGCCTCTTCCCAGCCCGGCCTGCAGGCGGCTGCGGCTCGCGCCCGCCCGGCCGCGGAGGGGCGGCGTCTGCGCGCGGTGTGGGCCGCGGCCGCGCCCTGAGGAGGAAGCGGGGTGCCGAGCTGGCGGGGGGCGAGGTGTCTGTGGTAGCAGTTGAGACCTCGAGGTCCTGAAACCTTCGGACCATTGTTGTTTTCAATGTCACCGTCAGAATCGTTTGTCATTCACTGGCTTCAGGCCCGGCACATCCAGCTGGCATTTGCAATGCGAAAACTGTTCATGCCCCAGACCCCTGTGACTCCTCCCCGGGATCACATACATCCCAGAAGTCGGGACACGTGACAGTGTCCCAGTCTAGCGGCCAGTACTCCACCAAAGGACCCACAAAACTCTGCCTGTGGTCAAAGGGACAGAGAGAGCCAGGTGCTGGTGTCAGGGCATCCTTCCAGCTCCTCAGGCCACAGACTTTGGCGTCATCCTTGGTCCCTCTCACACTCTCATTTTCACTTCCAATCTGCCAAGAAAGCTCGTTGGTTCCACTTCCAAAATACATCAGACTAGTTCTCACCTGCGTTACTTCCAGCATCTCCATTATACCTCAGGGACCTACTAAACTGCAGGGCCTCCCTGCCCATCATCTACTCTGTTTATTGTCAAAACAGCCAGAATATCCTCTCACAAGGAAATGTCACTTAGCGTTGATACTTAGCCTGAGCCAGGTATTTAAAATTGCAACCGCCAGACACCAATTCTCAATCCTTCCTACTTCATTCTTTTTCTTTTCTTCCCATGATACTTCACACCTGGTAGCAATCTCTATGGTCAGCTTTCCGGATCTATGGTTAGGCATTCACAGATTCAACTAACCGCAGATAAAAATAGTCAGGAAAAAAAAATTAAATAACACAAAAAATACAGTATAACAACTATTTATATAGCATTTACATTGCATTTGGTATTGTAAGTAATCTAGAGATCATTTAAAGTATACAGGAGAATATATATAAGTTATACGCAAATATTATGCCATTTTATATAAGGGACTTGAGCATCCGCAGATTTTGGTGTTGATGGGGATCCTGGAACCAATCCCCTAAAGATACTGAGGTATGACTGTATTTATTTCATATGTTTATCTTTTAGTGTCTTTCTGGTCTTCGCTGGTAGAAGCTGGGATTTTTGTCTGTTTTGTTCAACTGATGTACCCAAGTCCCTAGAATAAATGAAAAATTTTTAAATTCCCTGAGATAATAAAAAGTGTAAAGCAACAAAAAATGACCCGGTTTGTATGTTAAATTTCTTCTTGGTTTCAATTTCTATCAGTTAATTGGGTCAATATTATATTCATAACACTCTCTTTACATATTTAATGTAGCCTTTAAGATTTAAAATAAAACTATTTAAAGCCACAGATTATACAGTACAGTTTGGATTTTTTTTTGTTTGTTTGTTTCTTTCTTTGAGACACGGTCTTGCTCTGTCACCTGGGCTAGAGTGCAGTGGTGTCATAATAGCTCTCTGCAACCTCCAACTCCTGGGCTCCAGGGATCCTCCTGCCTCAGCCTCCTGAGTAGCTGGGACTACAGGCACACGCCACCACACCTGGCTAATTTTTCTTTCTAGTTTTTGTCAAGACAGGGTCTCACTCTTGCTCAGGTTGGTCTCGAACTCCTGACCTCAAGCGATCCTCCTGCCTCGGCCTCCTAGAGTGCTAAGATTACAGGCATGAGCCACCATACCATGCCCCGGCCCCGCCCCCTCCCCGTCCGCCCCCTCCCCCTCCCCGTCCGCCCCCCCCTCCCCGTCCGCCCCCCGCCAGCCCCGCGCTGCGGCTCCGCTCCTCCCCCCGCGGCCACACGGGGGCGCAGCTGGACAGCGAGTAAGGGCGGGGCGGGGCGGGAGGACCGGGATGGGGAGAGGACGGGGAGGGGCCGGGAAGGGGGCGCCGGGGAGGCGGGGGTCTGGCTGTGTTAAGGGGCAGTTTTCCCCTAAACTGATCTACAGACTAACCAGGATCCTTACTGAACCCTGGCAGTGCCTTTTTTTAGTGGAAATGACAAGCTGACCCTAACATGTGTATGGAAATTCAGAGCATCTAGACAATATACCAGCCAAAACAATTTTGAAAAAGAACAAAATTGAAGAACTTACACAACCAGACATCCAATTTTACTGCAAAGCTATGGCAATAAAGACAGTGTGATGCTGACATAAAGATGGACCTACAGCCAAGTGGAACAGAATAGAGGTCCAGACTTAAACCTTTCATTTATGGTCGATCAATTTTAAACAAGGATATCAAGATAATTGGATGGGGAGAAATGACAGCTTCAACAAATGGAACTGTCTACAAAGGTCTGTTTGTATATCGTCCATAATTCCAAATGGGCTTATAAATAAATGAGTATTCGTAAATTGTGCAAATAAGCCCAGATGCTATTCAAATGCACAGGACTTAGTAATCTTTTGGCAGATGAGACTGGTCTAATATTGGTTTGATGGGAATGGCCAGGTCTTCAGCTACATATGCATATATTTAACTTTAAGTTTCTTACTTTTATGATGCTTTCTTGGCATGAAAATTTAGCCTGGGATGATGGCTATATTTGTCTGATGTCTCATGAAATTTTCCAGGCATAATTGTTAAGAATGAATAAATTGGGTAGATGTGGCTAGGAAAAAAGTTTGTAAATAAATTTTTGATGATGGTTATATTTTGTAACATGTTTACTTGGGGAGGTTTCTCAAATATTTTAAGTAAACATACCCTTAGAGTTTTACTAAGTGAAGTTAAATGATGAATATTCATTGAATATATAGATACTATCCAAATAAGATAATTCTAAAACAGTAATTGAACATTAATTGAATAAGAGTTTAGACTCATATACTTTTGATTTCTTATTTCAAAGAAACAAAAGTTATCTGAGTCTGTTAGTGACCTCTGACTCTGTTTAGTGAAGTACCTCAAACCTTTTAACATCTTTGGCAGGTTTTCTTGGGATCAAAATCCTAAATTAAATCTTTTTGACCTAAAATTAACTTTGGGATTTTCCAGTTGGACCCCAGGAGAGCATCAAAGAATGTATATCTCTTCTTGTGGAGATATTAAACTATTAGGCTAATTTGGTAAATCGTATAGGAAGCATTGCCAAATAAGAAATGATATTTAACTTGGTCATATTTGTGTAAATGTGTTATTAAAATGTATTCCAAAAACATGTGATTCTGAAAATTCTAATGTGTTGTGTTACGTGCTATCAGTCATTATGATTACTATGTTAAACTGTTATATGCCACAGAAATACCTAAATTTTCTTGCCAATTGTAAACTCTCATCAGACTTTTGACCATGGCTGTTCTGGGTTTCCACAGTTATTATTTTAAATTCTTTGATGGAAGGATTTTCAATCAGCTATAGTCCAAAATTGTTAATCAAGATTGAGAAAAACAATCTTGATTACATGAAACTAAGTAATTGATAACAATACTGCTTTTATGCCTTTATTTAAAATGTTGGTTCTTTACCTAAATGTTTTCCAGAGTCAAGGAAATTTTCTTTCATAAGCTCTGTATAGTTTGCAACAATTTCGTAAAGTATCCTTTTGTGAACAAAGATGAAAGCATTTGCTTTTTCTCCCTACTCAATTCCTTCAAAATTCCGGAAGTATTTGTGAATATCTTTATCTTTATTGATATAAGTTCAATAAAAATATGCTATCTCTTTACAAGCGGGATACAATTGGAAACACTGGCCGTATTGCCAAGGATTTGACTGAAGTGTCATATTTAAGAATATGCATAAAATGCCAGTGTCCCCAGCCTTACAGTGAATGAGTAAAAATTTGTCACTTCCTGGCAGTGACAGACCTTAAGACTATAAGTAAAGAGACTATAAGTCCGAGAACCTTAAGACTATAAGTAACACCTAAAGCCTGCCTTGGTTTGGCTTCCTCCTCTCAAGAAGTTCTAAAATCTGAGATTCCTATATGATCAACGTGGACAGAGAAAATCATGCTTCTAAGGAAAACTAAAGCACACCTGCTAGTAGATTGAAGCCCTGTGCACTGTGTTCAAGTCCTTGTTATCTACCTGTAGCCTGGAATGGATCCTAAATCCCCTGATTTCCTCCAATATTTGGCTACAACTAAATCCTGCTAAAGTCCCCGGGACCTCTCCCAGCAGCAAAGCAGGGATACTCCAGGGCCATTCATGGAACACGACCCCTATCCAGATTAACCAACTAAGAGATTTAAATATTAAGACTGGAGAGGAGTTAGATACGAAGATTGGAGGTGTGGGTGACACTGGGGCTATGCTGTCTATCCTTAGCCCCGGTACACTGTCTCTGTGCCCTCCCTGGGGTTCTGAATTCATCTAGATGGTTGCAGTGGCCAACGAATCTATGACAGTTCCTAAATCTCTACCTATCCTCCAACTAGGACCCCTCGTGACAGCCGTGGCCTTTTGCTTGTCCCGTCAGCCCCCATACATCTCCTGGATAGGGACTTCTTAAAAACCTACCAGGCCCATACATCCTTCTCCCAACTAGGGGAAATAATGCTTGAGTTATTTTCACCAGGAGACTTTGCCACACAACAGCTTTTACCCAAATTCCCATCCAGTCAGTTAGCCTCGCCACCACTACCCACCCTGCACGGTAAGAGCTACGTGGGAGTCTGGGCACAATCCAACACCGAGGAAAACCCTCAGGTTGTGAAGATGACAGTTGTGTACACTCCCGAGGACGCGATTCACCCCAGGAGTCAACCCCAGTGAAGGAGCGAGATGGGGAAGGTTTCTGTGGTCCTGCGTTGGACGAGGTTCTGCTTGGGACGACTCGGTGGTCAGAAACCTTTCCCATGCCGTGAACAGAGCTGCCGAAGCCACCAGGGCGCAGAGGCAGTCCCCAGACGCCCTCGCGGGTCGTTGCAGCCCAGCCGCTGCGAGCATTAGACCAGCCCCGCCACGCAGGTGGCGTCGCTGCCGCTGCCCACACTCCCGCTGCACCTGGGTCGCGTGACAAACCTAAGATCTTGCGGCAGCGGCGCTCTGACAGACGCGTCTTCAGAAAGCCTCCCGCCCCGGCCCGACGGACTGGACTCAATTTCCCGCTCTCAGCTGTTTCCAGGTCCCGTTGACGCCCCACCCCTCGGGCCCTAATGAGCCTCCTCACATCAGGGCTGGGCTCGGCGTCCTCCCCACCCTGCCTCAGCCGTTCTCACAGGCGTCTGCGGGAGGCTCCGGGACGCGCCGGCCAACTCTCCGAAGCTGGACCCGCCGCTGACGGGACCCAGAACCGATCCGTATTTCACAGGCGCTTGGGCGTTTCCTAGGCAGAGGGCTGGTGGCGCTGCCCGGCCCCTCCACTGCCGCTGGGGTCCCGCGTGGAATAGGGGGACTGGGCTGGCTGCAGCCACTGCCCCGGACGGGTCCGGCTCAGAGGCAGAATGCGGACAAATGTGTACCTGAAAGCCCATCCTTCAAGACGGACCGGAGCAGCCGCAGGGTCTGATTTTAACATGGAGCCCAGAGGTCATTTGCTGACTGGAGGCCACGCCCGCACCGCGCCCGCACAGCACTGGAGTTCCCCAGAAACCTGAGCCTCGGATCAGCTTTAGCACTTCTGGAACTCAGCTGCACTACCAATCAGACTCAGCCACACTGACCAATCAGACTCAGCTGCATTGACCAAACAGGACTCAGCCACGTTGACCAATCAGGACTGGGCTACACAGACCAATCAGATTCAGCCACACTGACTAATCAGGATTCAGCCACATTGACCAATCAGGATTCAGCCACAATGACCACTCAGACGCAGCCACACTGACAAATCAGACTCAGCTAAATTGACCAATCAGGACTCAGCCAAAATGTCCAATCAAACTCAGGCACATTGACCAATCAGGCCTCAACTGCACCGACCAAACAGACTCAACCGCATTGAGCAATCAGACACAGCCACGTTGAGCAATCAGGACTCAGCCACACTGACCAATCAGATTCAGCCACACTGACTCATGAGGACTCAGCCACACTGACCAATCAGACTGAGCCACATTGACCAATCAGGACTCAGTCCACTGACCAATCAGATTCAGTCAAATTGACCAATCAGGATTCAGCCTCAGTGACCAAACAGACGCAGCCACACTGATGAATCAGACTCAGCCAAATTGACCAATCAGGAATCAGCCAAGTTGTCCAATCAGACGAAGCCACACTGACCAAAGAGGACTCAGTCGCATTAAATATCAGACTCAGTGACGTTGACCTATCAGAACTCAGCAGCACTGACCAATCAGATTCAGCCACACTGACTAATGAGGACTCAGCCACACTGACCAATCAGATTCAGCCAAACTGACTAATCAGGACTCAGCCGCACTGACCAATCAGACGCAGCCACACTTAGGAAGCAGACTCAGCCAAATTGACCAATCACGACTCAGTAAAATTGTCCCATCAGACCCAGCTACACTGACCAATGAGGAATCAGCCGCACTGACCAATCAGATTCAGCCACACTGACTACTCAGGACTCAGCCACACTAACTAATCCGACTCAGCTACACGTACCAATGAGGAATCAGCCACACTGACCAATCAGATTCAGCCACACGGACCAATCAGGTCTCAGCCTCACTGACCATTCATACTCAGACAAATTTACCAATCAGATTCAGCCACGTTGACCAATCAGGACTCAACAGCACTGACCAATCAGATTCCGCCACACTGACTAGTCAGGACTCAGCCACACTGACAAATCAGACGTAGCCACACTTTCAAAGCAGACTCAGCCAAATTAACCAGTCAGAATTCAGCAAATTGCCCAATCATACTCAGCCGCACTGACTCATAAGGACTCAGCCACACTACCCTATCACATTCAGCCACACTGACCAATCAGGACTCAGTCTCACTGACCAATCAGACTGAGCCGCATTGAACAATCAGCCTCATCCACCTTGGCCAATCAGGACTCAGCAGCACTGACCAATCAGTTTCAGCCACACTGATTAGTTAGGACTCAGCCACACTGACCAATGAGATTCAGCAACATTAACCAATTAGGACTCAGCCGCACTGACCAATCAGACGCTGCCACACTGACGGAGCAGACTCAGCCAAGTTGACCAATCTGGACTCATCCAGCTTGTCCAATCCGACTCAGCTAGACTGACCAATGAGGAATCAGCTACACTGACCGATCACCACGTAGCCTCACTGACCAATCATACTCAGCCTCATTGAGCAATCAGACTCATGCATGTTGACCAATCAGGACTCAGCCGCACTGACCAATCAGATTCAGCCACACTCACTAGTCAGGACTGAGCCACACTGACCAATCAGATTCAGCCACACTGACTAATCAGACTCAGCGGCATTGAGCAATCAGACTCAGTCACGTTGACCTATCAGGACTCAGCTGCGCTGACCAATCAGATTCAGCCACACTGACTAGTCAGAACGGAGCTACACCGACCAATCAGATCAGCCGCATTGATCAATCAGACTCAGCCACGTTGACCAATCAGGACTCAGCCGCACTGACCAATCAGATTCACCCACACTGACTAATCAGGACTCAGCCACGCTGACCAATCATATTCAGCCACACTGACTAATCAGGACTCAGCCACAGTGACCAGTCAGATTCAGCCACACTGACTAGTCTGGACTCGGCCACACTGACCAATCAGATTCAGCCATATTGACCAATCAGTATTCAGCTGCACTGACCAATCAGACGCAGCCACATTGACGGAGCAGACTCAGCCAAGTTGACCAATCAGGACTAAGCCAAATTGTCCAATCAGACTCAGCCACACTGACCAATCAGGACTCAGCCTCACTGACCAATCAAACTCAGCTGCACTGGCCAATCAGGACGCAGTCTCACTGTCCAACCCGACTCAGCTCATTGACCAATGAGGACTCAGCCACATTAACCAATCAGACTCAGCTGCATTGAGCAATTAGAAGTAAGCCACAGTGACCAATCAGACTCAGCTGCATTGAGCAATTAGAAGTAAGCCACAGTGACCAATAGACTCAGCTGCATTGACCAATCAGACTCAGCTGCATTGAGCAATTAGAAGTAAGCCACCATGACCAATCAGACTCAGCTGCATTGAACAATCAGACTCATCTGTATTGACCAATCAGGACTCAGCTGCACTGATCAATCAGACCAAGCAGTGAATCCCTCATTTGTATAATGAACCTGACTAGAGCTTGGGCGGGAACTTCCGCTGTGTGACCTGAGCCTTGCCTGTGCTCTCTGGAATGGCCACCCTATCAGACGGAAGGCGGGGTCTCTGGAATGAGTCTCTTTCTTCCAGACTCCTTTTCAGAGAACTTCTGTTCCTGCCATGCACCAGACCTTCCCCAGCTGTCCACACCCTCGGGCCCGCCCGGCCCCGCCCTGCACCCTCCCCAGACCTCCCGCTCAGGCTGCAGCTCATCCTTGCCCGGGCCTCATGGGAGCTACTGGAGCCCCGAGGGCACGGACCTCACTCGCTCAGCAGTGGGCTGCATGGTCGCCCTGCCCGGCAGAGGCTGCCCAGCTCCCGCGCATCAAAGGGCCCATCCTCCGGGCGCTTGGGACACTGGGGAGCCACCGTACCCCGGCTGAGAATCCTTGCTCAAGGCCAGGGACCCTGAGTCCCCACTGCGACCGCTGCTGGTGGCCTTTTGCGATCTAGCTTGAAAGCTGCCAGCTGTGCCAGCTTCCTCTGCCATGTGGCACCCTGCCTGCAACCGGCACAGCTCCCCACTGCCTCCTGCCGGTGTCCTTGGCTGGACTTTGGAACATCCTAGGGGCCACTTCCCCTTGCTCCCCAACACCTCTGCTGCTTCCCTCCAGGACCCTGCTTGGCCAGGCCGGTGCTCTAGCATAGGTAGCTTCCTCTCCAGGGGCCTGGGCATCTTGAGGCTGGCAGGCATCGGGCCAGCTCGTAGCCCTGACACGTGGGGGGATGTTGGCCTGCTGTGAGCCTACTGCATGTACTCGGCGCCTTCCGATGTCGAGGGTCAGCTGTCTGCCCTGCGGCCAGCCAATTCCCACTAAGTCCCTGCCTGCCAGGGTCAGAGGCCCCCATGTGTGTCTCGAGCATCTCCTGAGTTTGGCTTTCATGTTCCTGGTGGATTTTGAGGTGCTTCGCAAGGTGCTCACAAGTGCTCACAAGCAGGAGCTGTTGATCACGGCCATATTGCCTCAGCCCCCCGACCCCCAGTAGCTGCCCACTCCAAACAAAATGATGGGGCACGTTGGGGAGGCCCAGGAACACAGGCAGGGCTGGGACCAGGCAGGCGAGGCGCTGAGCTGCGTGGTTCTGTGCCCAAAACAGGAACCAGGTCCAGAGGCCCCTGTTCTGGCATCCGGCTGCTCGAGCCCCACGTGGCTCCAGTGAGAGGGCCCTAGCAGTGCTGCTTGAGGACAGAGCCTGCCCTGGGCCAGGACTCCGGGAGGGACTCAGCAGGCCCGAGGCTGCGGGCAGCCAAACTCCAGGGCCAGGGGCCAGGTGTGCTGTGGGCTGGGTGGTGTCCGACGGGGCTGGTCCTGCCTTGGCTCTGCGGAGGGGGAGGGTGTGAATGGTGCTGCCTCTCCAGGGAGAGGCTGAACAGACATCCAGGCGTTGCTGAGGCCAAGCATGACCGACCGCCCACGCCAGCAGCCCCAGGCCACCTGGAATGAAACTCTAAACCCTGGAGCTCCCCGGGTAGGGAGGGGGGTGAATGCTGAGGGAGGAGTCGGACCATGCAGGAGGGACAGAGAGGGGCCTGCAGGGCCTGGGGGGTGAGCAGAAGCCCCTTAGCCCCTGCACAGTCCCATACCTGTGGATTGGGCAAAGGGAGCTGCCCAGGAGCCCTGTGTCCCCGAGACTTCTGCACCCCACAGCCACAACCCACCCCGCTGCCAAGTCAGCGTCCTGACACCCTCCTGGCCCAAAGCAGTAGCCCAATGCCCGTCAGCCAGAGAGGCTTCCAGGAGGGAGAGCTGCCCCCTCCCCACCCCACTGCTGCAGAGGGCGGAGGGGTAGGACAGGTGTGGACACAGGTCCCCCCACTCCCCTCTCTAAGGCTTCCCTGGGAGGCTTGGTTCCACCAGGGCCTGCCCCACACCTGGCTGTGTAGATCCCACTGGTTCAGGAAGGCCCTGGGACTTTCTACCAGGTTCACATGGTTGGGGAGGACAGTGGGGCTCCGTGACCATCCTTTGGCAAAACCGAGTCAGTTCCATCCACGGAGCTCCAGGGCAGGTGGCACTCCCAAGATGTCATGTGGTGTCGCTGTGCCACCCAGGTGGCCACACCTCCTACTTGCCCCCTCCCTCCTCTGCGTGTGTGTTCATCTCTGCCTCTTTGTCTCCCCTGCCCTCTGTCTATCTGTGTCTCTGTCTCCCTCACTCTCTTGTCTCTGTCTCTCTCAGGAGGTGCAAGGCCAGCCGCAGAGTCCAGAACCTGACAGGCAGGGAGTGGACCCGCACCAGCCAGCTCAGGTGTGAGCAGAGGGCAGGGGAATGGGCACCCTTGAGAGCCGGCCTCCTGCAGGGACCTCTGAGCTCCCAGCTGTGCACAGGGACCCTGGGCAGGGAGCTGAGCAGGGCAATTGGGGACCTGGCCCTCTGGTGAACACCCCTAGCAAATGCTCGTGTCACTGGTAGAGCTGGTGTGATAGAGCCCCCCAAATTCGCGTCCACCAGGAACCTCAGAATAGGAACTTATTTTAAAATAGGGTCTTTGTAGAAGTAATTAAGTTAAGGATCTTGAGATGGGGGCCCCTAAATCCAATGACAGGTGTCCTTATAACAGACACCCCAGGAGGAGGCCCCATGAGGACAGAGCAGCATTATTCATGGTACCAAAAGGTGGAAGCAACGCAAGTGTCCACTGACAGATGAGCAGATATATAAAACGTGGGCCATCCACACAGTGAAGTATAATTCAGCCTTAAAAATGTGGAAATTCTGACATACGTAACAACATCGTGCTAAGAGAAACAACCCAGGCACACAACGACAAATAGAGTGTGCTCTACTTATTAGGTAGCTGGAGTAGTTTCCAGGGGCTGGGGGAAGAGAAAATACGAAGTGGGTGTTCAACGAGTACAGAGTTCCACTTGGGGAAGATGAAAGAAATTCTGGACACGGATGGTGGTGATGGTTCCACAGCGATGTGCATGTGGTTCAAGCCACTGCAGTGGGCACTTAAGAACGGTGAATGCTGTGTGTATGGAATCATACAGAGAAAAAGAATGAAGTACTGATGTATATCACAACACGGATGAACCTTGAAAACGTCCTAAGTGAAAGAAACCAGGCACAAAGGCCACATATTATATGAGTCCATTTGTATGAAATGTCCAGAGCAGGCAAATCCACAGCGATGAAATACAGATTAGTGCTTGCCGGGGACTTGGGGGACAGGGAAACGAAAGTGACTTCGTAACGGGCTTCGAGTTTCCTTCAGAGGAAGAAGAAAAACATCTGGAACTATTAATAAATAGATGGTTGCACAACACGGGCAATGTCCGACACTCCATTGAATTATATATTCACAAGTGATAAAAACGGTGAAATTTTAAAAGGTGCTTTCAGATATTTATATACGTTGTCATAATATGGACTAGGACTTTATCACTTAACTATATCGATTGGTGATGTAAACATCAGTGTGCAAACCTGAGATACCTTGCAACCGGTGTGCACGCACATGGCTAGAGAATTACAGTAAGGTAACATGTGGTTCAGTAAATTCTTATGAAATTTCCATGATCAATTGGGCCATTTGCCATTCATTTGGCAGTGAGATTTAATTTTTCTTTACTAATTATCCCAAATATGAACTCTGTGTTTAGCTACTATTTCCTTGGTTTATGTATAAATTGAAGGTGATTCTTGCACATGATATATCAGATAATAATTTGGAGGGGGCTGGGTGCGGTGGCTCAGGCCTGTAATCCTGCACTCTGGGAGGCCGGGGTGGGTGGATTGTTTGAGCTTGGGAGTTCAAGACCAGCCTGAGCAAGAGCGAGACACCATCTCTACTAAAAATAGAAAGAGACTAGCTGGACAACAAAAATATATAGAAAAAATTAGTCGGGTATGGTGGCACATGCCTGTAGTCCCAGATACTTGGGAGGCTGAGGCAGGAGGATCACTTGAGCCCAGGAGTTTGAGGTTGCCGTGAGCTAGGCTGATGCCATGGCACTCCAGCCCGGGCAACACAGTGAGACTCTGTCTCAAAAGAAAGAAAGAAAAAAAGAAATTCTTTGTCTTTTGAAAAATCACATCATCCACTTTTTCTACCGTTAGATATTACAAACTGCTGTGACTTTAAGGCTCTAGCTGGGCAAAGCCTTAGAAAATCTGCTAAGGGTGTCCACTGTGTGGACAGGTTGACAGAACCCGAATAAAAGCCCGAGACACCAACAGCCTGCTGTGCACCTGAAAATGACAGCAGAGTAGACCGCAGGCAGCTGGGGTGGACCCCATGGGACAGGGGAGCAGGCAGGATGCGTGGGGTCTGCAGGCCGTGGCCAGGCCTGTGCGCTCAGGAGGAAGCGCTGCCCACACCCGCCGTGAAGTCATCTCTGCCCTTTAGATCTGCCAAGGCGGGGAAACTGAGGGACAGTCTCAGAAACGGTTCTGGGAAAAGAAAACTGGAACCGGAGGGAAAGACACATTTTTCTCCCAGTTGGGGAAGGCAGAGAAGCGGGCCTGGGGGATGGGATGGTCGGAGAGGAAGATGTATTTCCTGATTTGGGGTTCACGGTGACGACCTGGGAGCACGTGGCTGCTGCAAAACACACGGGAGGACTTTCCGTGACGTTGCAGACCTCACACGGCAAGGACGCCGGGGACTCTGAAGGCGGGAGACAGAGGACGTCCCGCGGCGACGCCACGCTCCCTGGAAGGATGGAATGACTGTAAGGAAACTGCGTTCATGAGCAACCACCTGAACGCCCTGCCGGTGACGCACAGAGGACAGCGACCTCCCTCACAGAGGCTGAGCCAGACCCACGTCCAGCTCAGAGGCTGCTTCCCCATTGGGGTGGAGAGGCCACCGCGTGGACGTCACACCCGTGGCCACCGCGTCCTGCGCGTGCACGTCACACCCGTGGCCACCACGTCCTGGGCGTGGGGGACGTCGGTGGGGTGGAGAGTGCGGGTGCCCCGTTTCCACACGTCCCCACGGAGCCCCTCCCGGGTCTCTGAGGACCGGCCGCCCCTCAGCAGGCGGCTGCGCACGGGAAGGCGGTGCCCGCGGGGCTGGGAAGGGAAGGTCGCACTCACCCTCGGGGCCTCGCGTCTGAGGGCGGACGAGGAGGTCGCGGTCGCTTCGGGTCTGAGGCCAGGCCGGCAGACGGCATGGTTGCAGCGCCTGCGGGGCGACGCTAACGTGGGGGCACCGCGTCCTCTCACGCCGCGGGCAAAGCCGCTGCGGGACAGGAAGGGCGCTGCGCCACCTGGTGGCCCGCGCCGGCACTGCAGCCCTCGCTGCTCACCGGGGCGGGGACGGCGGCGCCAGGGAGCCCTCCTGGCCTTGCCGGGGAACCAGTGAGACTCCCAGTTCAGCGTCTTGGGAGCCAGGATCTGGAAATGGAAAGTCAGGTGGGCTCACTGTCCTGTGTCTTTCAGAAAAACGGGGCGGCCCCTGGGAGCGGCCTGTGCTGAAAGGGCCCCACCTAAGAGGGGTCTCACCTTGGGGGGGGTCACCTTTAAGGGTCTCATCAGAAAGAAGCCTCGTGTAAAAGGGGCCTCAGCTGAAAGGGCCTCACCTGCGAGGGTCCGAGGGGTCCTTGGCATCGCAGACATCCGCGTGGCCGTGGCAGACACAGCGGCCCCCGGTGCTGATGTCCTTGATGCCGCAATAACACTGCCCTGCCGGCCCGAGCGCCAGGCCCAGACCCCCCCCCCCCCCCCGGAGTCCCAGGGCCTCGGGCCCAGGCTGCCCCCCAGAGCCGGCTCCTGCCCCGTCCGCCAGGGGCTGCCCCGCAGGCCAGACAGGGTGGGTTCACCCGGGGCATGACTGTGGGGTCCCGCAGCGCCTTGCCCGTGAGGTGACCCCGCAGCGTGTTGGTGCGCAGGAAACGCAGGCGGACGTTGGTGGCTTTGGTGAAGTTGCGCAGCAGCCGCGGGTGGGAGCAGGTCATGGTCCCCAGGCGCCTGATCCCCAGGGACACCACGGTCTGCAGACGGCGTGGGCAGTGAGGCCAGGTGTGGCCGCCAGGAGCAGACCGGCAGAACCGCCAGCACGCTGTCCCCGGCCCACCTCGCCGTTCTCCGGGGCGCGAGCGCGAGTGCTCAGTGGGGCAGATGGCGTTGTCATCCCGAGTGATGGGCTCTAGCGTCCGAGGCCCAGATCGCTCCAGGCAGTCCCTCTTGGAGGCCGCAGGAAAGGACGGACAGGGACGGCTGAGGCCACCAGAAAAGCCCGCAGGCCCAGAGGCGGGGCCCCTGGGCTCCCTGACTTCCCTGAGCCTGACCACCCGGAAGGCTGCCTCTGGGACGGGTCACCTGAGCCTGAGCCCGGCCACCTCATCTTGAGGTGGGAAAGCTGCGCCCTCGATGGGTCACCCAGCCAAGGCTCCACCCGCCAGCAGGACTTGGGGCAGAGGTCACTGAACCCTGCTGAGGGAGGCGCTCCCGCCTCACTGGCCATGCTGGACATGCACAGCTGAGCCGGCTCACCACCCTCACCCCTGCACCCCTCTGCCTGTGACATGTCTAGGGAGCAGGTGCCGACCCCCGCCCTTGGAGGACTGTCTTCGTGTCCTCCTTGGGGCAGTCCCCGACTGCCTGTGAGAGAACTGCCCCTCCTACACTCTGGAGCCAGGGAGTTTTGGGGGACACGTGACCAGGCTGCCAAACTGGAGCATCCCCGTCCTGCCAACCTGACTCGTCAGGGTGGCAGGTGGCCAAAGGCAGCTGGTGCGTGAGTGCCAGGACCGGGCTCTCCTGACAGGCATCTGAGCTGGTAGGAAGCGAGCTGGGAGCCACCAGGGCCCTGTGTCACCACCACAGGGAGCTGTCGAACATGAAGCCAGCCCAGACGGAGCCAGGAGATGGCACCGAGATTCCTGCCACCACCAGCCCCTGGGCCCAGCTGTGCCGGAAGTCAGGGGTGACCTGATGAATTCCCCTTTGCCTCCTGGTCCTCAGACAGACGATCCTGACCCGCACAGAGGTTGGGCATGAGGGCCGGGCTGGTGACCGAGACCTCAAGAAGCCATGGTCACAGCAGCCCCGCTGGGGACACCCCCCAGGCCCCACAGCTCCCAAGACTCACAGGCGAAGAACTGCCACAGCTGGCAGGTGTGGCCAAAGTCCCTGGACTGCTCCAGCACCCAGAGGTCTGGCCCGGGGGAGGGGGGGGGAGTTGGCAAACTTCATGAGCACATAGGCCACGTGGAAAACCTGTGGGGACCCAGGGTGTCAGGGTGCCCCTGCCCATTGGGAGGGCCACAGCAGGTGACGCAAGACAAAGGTGCCCCACAGGGGCATCTGTGGGTTTGCTTGCCAGGGGCAGAAGGACGCAGGGGACGGGCCTGCACCGGGGACAGTGATGAAGATAGTTACCAGCCCTCTCAGAAACCCCCTCCTGAGCCTGGGGTGCCTTGGCCGGAAGCTCGGGGTCACACTGATCCTTCAGGCTCTGTGGCTGCAGACAGGGCTCACGGGGGGAGGTCCCAGGCAGCGGACCTGACCAAGGTGGAGACAGGAGCACATTCCAGTGTCCCCACAGCATGATGTCCAGCCAGGACAGGTGGCCAGACAGTGCCCCCACCACCAAGCAAGTCCAGCCCCCAGAACATCTGACAGTCAGTGCTGTCCCAGGACGGGCTCTGTCCTGTCACCCACTGACTGGCCCCCAGCCACTGAGTCCCGGGCCAGGTGGCATGGAGCGAGTTGGGATCCAGTGCTGCCATCAGAGCCCTGGGGGGAGACAGACTGGCGAATGAGCCCTTCTAGTGCTGAGCCAAGCTGGGAGGCCCCACTAGCCCAGGACTGGGGCTGCGGCTTCCCTGTGGCCCTGGGCTTGTAGGGCAGCCCTGGCCCAGGGCAAAGGGAAGCTGTTCCTCCAGGGGCACCTGGAATCCCCAGGCCCTACCCAGAGGGCCTGCACCACCTCACCTGCTTTCTCCCCAAGGCCCTGCCTGATCCCAGGGAGATGCCCGTAGCCTCATTTCTCATTGTTCTGGCTGGAGGACCACATCTTGGGCTGTCCCATGTGCCTGTGCCCCTGGGGCTTAGTAAGGCCCTTTCTCAGCACAGCCTTCACAGGGCACTTTGGACACTGCCTCCGGGAAGCCCTCCCTGACTGCAGCCCATCCACCCCGCCCTTGGCTCTGGGCAGCCCCCCGCTGGTCATCACTGCCCCAACTGGACATCTGCACCCACCCATTATGGCCCCGCTGGCCCCATGCCTGCATCCGGGGTGCACACGCGCCCATCAGCCCAACAGCGTATGCTGGGCCCAGCTCCTCAGGTCACCCAGGCCTGTTGGGACGAGCCCCTGAAGCAGCAGAGGCTCTTGGGGGCTGGAGGTGGGCTCATGCTGCCACAGGTGCCCCCCAAAAGCCTCCAGGGACTTAGCACTGGGCAGCTCCACCCCCACCCTCCACAGGAGTGGTTCCCTGTGGGTGGAGGCCATAGCCCCCAAGGAGAAGTCTCTGGCCCCTAAAAACTGCCAACGGCGACAGGCTGACCATGGAGTGGGCGGGGGGGCACAGAGATCCTCTCAGGAGAGGGCGAGTGCCCGGGTGGGACCCCACCGTCACACCCCCGGTGTGCATGTCCCATGCAGATGTCCCCACGTCCCATCCACCTGGGGGGCAGCCAGTCTCTAGGCTCAGCCCCACATGACAATGGGGAGGGGGTGTAGTTTCCAGGGAGGGTGACAGCCACCCCCCCACACACACACACTGCAGTGAGGAAACAAAGGGGAAAAGGCCCCGCCTGCCGGGAGGTCCCTCCATCTGCCCCCCATCTGCACGAGAACCCAGCTCCCAACAGGAGTGGGGGGGGGCTCCCGACACCTGGCAGAGTCTCAGCTGGCGCGGACCCCTGCTCACAGGGGGGCTCTGAGCTGCCCGCCAGGCCTCTGAGGGTGACTTCAGACCCCAGGGTCCCCTGGCACCTACTGCTCCAGGGGAAAACAAGACATAATATCTCCTTTCTCTCTTCCTTGTAGTTTTCATCACTTCCAATGCCTAGAAGATTCCAGAGAAGCCAGCTAGGCTGTGTGGGTCTAGAAAAGAGGATTCTGGACTAAATATGGCCCAGGGAAACAACAGTGGTTCTGCACAGAATGTTTTAGGGCATCCACTTGGCCAGGAGGGGTCCATTCGGCCAGCAGGTGGGGGGGGGGACTTAAGATTTTAGTTTAGTTGACAGAGACACCAACAGTAAAATCACAGCTGTGTGGCCAGAGACTGTACCTGCCCCTCACCGAGCAAATTTTGGCGACCCCAATGTAATCCTCTCCCTTAACTAACTCCTGGACCTTTGGAGTTTCCCAGAAAAGAAGGATTTTTTGCAAGACAAAGGATTTGAGATTCTGATCAGCCAGGGGGTTTTGACCTGCTCCGTTTCCGATCTGAGCCGATTCACTGCTCCTTAGCCAACCTGGTGGTCGCCCGCTCCGGAGAGGTCACCATGTTGATGCCGAACTTCGTGCGCACACCTGATGGGCACAGCGCACCACAGCCCAGAAGTCCTGGGCTCCAGGGATCCTCCTGCCTCAGCCTCTGGGTAACTGGGACTGCAGGAGTCAGAGTTCCTGCCCCGGGGCTCGCCATCCCCCCACCTCCGTCAACCCGGGGGCTCACCGTCCCCCATCCCCACCCGCCGCGGGACTCGCCGAACCCCCTCCCACTTGCTGGGGCTCACGTCCCCTCCCTGAGAGCCCGAGAGCTCAGCTAGCTGGAGACGGATTTGAGCAGCTGCTTTTCTCCAGGTCTCTCCAGTTAAAAATTCCTTCCTTCCTTGGCAACCCTCCTATCAATCATTGGATCTTTGTGCGAGGAGCACCTGGATCTAGGCGCAAAACCCCCGCAGTCTGGACAACAGGAAGACTCTTCCAGAAGGTGCCATTGCCGCCAAGACCACCGAGAAACCGCAGGGCCTGCACAAGCAGACCCCAGGGCTGGGACTGTGCACCCCGCGGGTGACGGAAAGAGCCTACAGTTGGCGACAAAGGCCGGGGGACCACGGGAAGGGCTGAAGAGGTTTGGCGCAGAGAGCCGAAAGGCCTCAGCGAGGACCGAGTTAGGACAGAGAGGGCCAAGGATGGACGGAAACCACCGAGGGACGAGGGAGAGAGCCGGACGGCGGATGTGCGGCGGGCGCTGCAGCCCAGGGTCGAGGATGCAAGGAAAGAACGGAGGGAGGAAAGGAGAGTGGCCGGGCGGCCGGCAGCGATGAGGGCGGGGCCGGGTGGCCCGGATTTGGGGGGAGCGGTAGGAAGGGAGGGGCGGCAGGGGGTCCCGGAGGGGGTGGCTGGGCGGGGCCGGAGTGACCAGGTGTGCAGGGTTGTGGGGGGTGGCCCGCAGGGAGTGACTGGGTAGGGGCCTGGGGACCAGGTGTGCAGGGTGCGGGGAAGCTGTAGGGAGAGCTGGAGGTGGGTGGGAGGGAGTGACTGGGCAGGCGGCAGGGAGGAGCTCTAGGGAGGGCCGGAGGTGGGAGTTACGGGAGGTGGGGAAGCGGTAGGGAAGGGGGGTGGCCCGGAGGGAGTGACCAGGAGGCAGAGAGCCCCACTCTCAGCCAGCGGGGTGCCCAGGGTTTGCAAATTCCCGGCAGCTCCATTGCCCAGGGCTCCCGCAGCTACCCAGGACTGTGTGACTTTGGGAGGGGCCTGGGGCTGCCTGCAGGTTGCTCTTCTGAATTCAAGTGATGTTTGGGGAAGACACTTTGATAGAAAACAGATGAGGAGCCTTTTTACCTACAGTTTTTGAGGTTTTGAACGCAACTCACCTCCCTCAGTACAGCACATAGGGTAGATGTAGCCACATTACTGATGAACGAGCTCAGAGGAGTGAGACTTCAGGGTGGGAGACAGCAGCCTGAACGTGTCCAGAAATGACTGAGGCGCACTGTGTGGGCAGGGAGAGCCAACCCCGGTGTCCTGCCGCCTTCCTCCTGCCTCCCACAGCTCCCACGGGAACCGCCTCCTGGCCCACTGCAGCAGCAGGGGCTCCGGCCATCACACACAGGCTCCACACCTGATAACAAGGAAGAGATGGGTAACGGCTGCTCCTCCCTTCCAGGTCAGCCCAGGAATTCCAGCGGCCCTCTGCTCATCACTTAGTCCTGTCCCCACCCTGGGATGTGCAGGAGCCAGGGAGAAAAAGCCTTCTTAGATGCCCTGCCCAGCGAGTTCCTGATCTCTTACAGAAAAGGAAGAAAGACATGCATTAAGGGAACCTAAGTGGCTGTCACAGTCGCCCACCCATTTGGACTCCTGGAAGAGTACCCAAATGATCTGTGGTCTGTAGGCCAACCCCTCCCCCAGGAATTTAGGCAACCTGGGACATCCCACACATGAGCCCTGGTCTGTAGGCCAGTTCCCCCCCCAGGTGATTTAGGGAACTTGGGACAGCCTGGAGATGAGCCCCGGTCTGTAAACCAGTCGCCCCCAGGGATTTAGGGAACCTGGGACAGCCCACAGATGAACCCTGGTCTGCAGTCCAGTCCCCCCAGGGACTTAGGGGACCTAGGACATCCCACACAAGAGCCCTGATCTGTAGGCCAATCACTTTCAGGGATTTAGGGAACCTGGAACATCTCACAGATGAGCCCTGGTGTGTAGGCCAGTCCCCTCTGGGATTTAGGGAACCTGGGACGTCCCACAGTTGAGCCTTGGTCTGTAGGCCAGTCCCCCCTGTGATTTAGGGAACCTGGGACATCCCACAGATGACGCCTGGTTTATAGGCCTGTCCTCCCCAGATATTTAGGGAATCTGGGATGTCCCACAGATGAGCCTGGTCTGTAGGCCAGTCCCATGCAGGGATTTAGGGAACCTGGGATATCCCAGAGTTAAGCCCTGGTCTGTAGGCCAGTCCCCCCAGGGATTTAGGGAACATTTCAACAAAGGAGAAATTAAAACTTTGCCCCGCCTAAAACAAATAGAACATTACTTTATTCTACCTCATGACATGAAGGTGCAAGATATTAGTTTTAACTGCAGTCACGCAACATGATGGTGGCCATATATCATGGATCTGCCTGGGACAGTCCAGATTTATACCTACTGCTGTGGTGAATGATTAACATTACTATTACTCTCTTTCATTCTCAGAAGTCTACGGATTTGGTGATAAACTATATGCTTACTCTACTCAACACATATTGCTGATTTGTTTGAATAGGCTTAAATACACCATTATGTTCCTCCTAACTAAAGTAAGCTATGAAGTAAGCATATAAAGTAAGCTACAAAGTAAGCTAGTTGAGTGAAAAGAAGGATGTCAGAGTCTCTGAAAATTATAATTTGCTGAAGCCATAAAATTAAAGATTTATACAGATGAACTTTCTAAAAATCTTACTTCAGAGAGTGTCTTTTTTAGGTTCAAAGAAACATCAACATCCTGAGCACTTTGATCATCTAGTTCAGAATCTGCTCCTGAAAAGCTAAACAGATAAACGCTTCAGAAAGAATAAGATCTAATGTTTGATAGCAGACTATAGTTAACAATATATTTTATATTTCAAAATAGCTAGAAGACAGGACTTGAAATGTTCCCAACACAGAAATAATAAATATTAAATATATGAAGTGATGGATATCCTAAATACCCTGAACTTGATTATTACACATCCTATGCATGTAACAAAATATTACATGTACCCTATAAATATGTACAAATATTACATATCAGTAAAAAAGATAATAAACACTTCATTAAAGAATCCACCCATGTTTTCAATAGGGACCAAAACAGAAAATTTAAAGTTAACTGGATTAAGTGATTTTAAAGATGTGATGAGTTCTAAATTAGATGAAATCAACTCACACATGTGATTCTTCTTTCATCAGCTGTAAAGACAGAAAAGAAAAATCTCTGTTTAAAATGTTTTCTGTCTAAATGAAGTAAAGTTTTTATTCCTAAAACATACACACATACCCGGGAAGCAAAAGCAGAGCAGGCGGATGGCGACCTTGATCCCACTGACGGGGGGCAGCTCTCCCAGTGCTGCGCCCGCGCGTGGTTTTTCTTTCAAACTCGCATGTCTACGTCTCCCAAAAAGACAGCAGTGCCGACCCTAATTCCTTCTTAGCAGAGTTACTTTGTAAATTCCTGTTCAAAATGTAAGTTCACAAAATGAAATTATTTCGGCCTAAGTCATCCATTGAACACTAATATTAATATAATATATGCTTAGTTGTAACTCTCTAGATCTTAAATTTTTTCTTTTAAATGGTGAGTAAAAGAAAGTGAACCACAATTAATGTGCTTTTCTAAGGGCAGCACAAACATCTCTCAATGGATAAATCAGAGAGAATGTGGTAGAATGTCATGCAACCCCCCCCCCTGACTTCATTCTTACTTGGACGTTACAGAAAGTTCAAACATATTACTTTTTCTAGGAAAAGTCCATTACCCCTAGGCCAGCTAAGAAGCCCAGTTACAATCTACCCCTCATTCTGCCCTTCACAAATGAAAATTAAGAAAAATTTCCAGAATAAACTTAAAGGCAGTGATACATTTCTTAAAAAATGCAGATTTAAAACCAATAAACACCTATTTAATCCCTCCCCATTTTCCATTACAAGTTTGTAAATATCACAACAATGACGATGACATGTCTGATGGTGAACATTTAAAAGGTGCAGCTCTGCTTTCGTGGCTCTCTGCATTACTTTCTGACAGCACACTGATGGCAAATTCTCCATCTCTTTAAAAAGTTGAAATTCCCTTTAAAATAAAAACAAGGATTAAGTTAAGATTCCAAACATTTTTCTATAGCAATGACAGGCCTCTAGAAACATTTTAAATTTCTTGCGTTTCTCTGTCAAGTTTAAATGGATTCTACTCAGGATAGAGAGGCTGTGGGAACACAAAACAGCTTCAGAAAACAAGGACATCAAGAATTATGACTAAATATATTCTTTCTAGAAGTCAAGGAAGTAAACAATTCTCAAATTCATACTTTCTTTTACCAAAAAAAGGATTCCAATCTAAGGTAATAACTTTATCCATCATCAATGTATTTTTCAACCTAAATCAAACTTTGGCCAAGATTTTTTTAAGTTGTAAGCACTTTGCATGGAAATTGTTCTTAAACATATTATCTTTTTAACAGAAAAAATTTACATTTTCCTTAACATAAGCAAATATTTTGCTGTGCTATTACAATATATCCATCGAAAAGCCCCAAGTCACTACATCTTTTTGAGTATTACTGTTATTGGAAGTCTTCCCTTGTTTCCAATTGCCACTTTCAGCTGTCCTCAATGCTTCTGCTTCTGGAGTTGAGATGCCAAAATAAACTCATCAGAAGAATGAATGATGGAAGGAAAACGTAAATGACCTCAGAACATTATAACTAATTTGGCTTCTTAGACACCTCCCTGTTTCTCTACCTTCCCACTTCCTCATTCTTCATTGTGCCCTGAATTATAAGGGTATCTTAATAAATGCAAAGCAAATTATATAATAAATTAAAATCAAGATTAAAATGCACCAGTGAAAGTAGCTACTTCTTCAAATTTATGACATTTTCAAAAAACATTTTTTGCTTTTATCTATAGGGGAATAAAATGAAAGAAAATGGAAAATTAAATCAGTATGAGTTTGGGTTGAACAGGTAAGATGCCAGGAGTTTCTGATGAAACCGAGACTGAAATCTCAATAAATGAAGAGCTTTAATATTCTATATTGTTTTATGTATTTGTTTGAAGGCAAATGGCTAAAGCAGATGATTTCTTAAGGTCCCTTTTAGCTATTATTCTGTATGGTTACATGTGCTACACAGAAAACAAATACTATTTCAATTTCCCCCGACAGGTATCTGCAAGCTCATACATCTGACGTGCCTCTCAGGATGTTTCTTTAAGTCTGTGATATCAGATGTTTTTCTTAATTCCAGGAAATCCTGAAAACATGATTTTAAATTAAATTATAAATATATGATAAATAACACATGGTCTATCTGGAGTTCCAAACTAGTATTAATAAAATGTAAAATTCAACTTCTAATGCACTTTGTGGCAATAGCAGCCATGAGAGGATAGAGCTGGTAACAATCTATGTACCCTTTTCCCTCTTCTAGCATTTTCTCACAAAAGCCTCAATATAATCAATGAACCAAAAACATTTGCTAGCGTATACTGTCTCTTTATAAAGTCAAATAAAATTTTGTTATTAATCATATTGATTTTACCTTATTTAGAAAATTTCCATTAGGTTTTAAACTGTCAACTGAGGGAGATTTTCCTGATCCTTCTATCACAGCCGCCTGAGTATCTACACAATCTTGACCGTATGACCACTCTGTATTACAAGCCACACTTCTTTGTTGCTCAGGAAAACAAATTTTTTTTTTTTTTTTTTGAGACAGAGTCTCACTCTGTTGCCCAGGCTAGAGTGAGTGCCGTGGCGTCAGCCTAGCTCACAGCAACCTCAAACTCCTGGGCTCAAGCGATCCTCCTGTCTCAGCCTCCCGAGTAGCTGGGACTACAGGCATGCACCACCATGCCCGGCTAATTTTTTCTATATATATTTTTAGCTGTCCATATAATTCTTTCTATTTTTAGTAGAGATGGGGTCTCGCTCTTGCTCAGGCTGGTCTCGAACTCCTGAGCTCCAACGATCCGCCCACCTCGGCCTCCCAGAGAGCTAGGATTACAGGCGTGAGCCACCGCGCCCGGCCAGGAAAACAAATTTTTAAAAAGACTCAGAAATAGGTGAACACAGAATCAACCACAGAGAGAACTGAAAAGGCTAAAGATATATCCTGTAAAAAGTCCTAATCAAACCTTCTTTGAACAAAGAGAAATGGTGACAGGCAACCTTAAAAACTAAGCTGGACAGGGTGGCATGTGCCTGTAGTCCCAGCTACTAGGGAGGCTGAGGTGGGAAGATCACTTGAGCCCAGCAGTTCGAAACTGCCACAAAAACAAAAACCCTAAAACAATAAATAAATAAAGCATTGAAGGGAGAAGGAAATACCAATTTACATGGGTACGTATTTATATGTGTAAGGAGAAGAGGTTTTCACTTTTTCTTATTTATTTATTTGAGACAGGGTCTCACTCTGTTGCCTCGGCTAGAATGCAGTGGCGTCATCATAGCTCATTGTAACCTCAAACTCCTCGACTCAAGCAATCCTCCTGGCTCAGCCTCCCAAGTAGCTAGGACTACAGGTGCACATCACCACACCTAGCTAATTTTTTGCAGAGATGGGTCTCGCTTTGTTGCCCAGGCTGGTCTCGAATCTCTTGGTCTCAAGTGATCCTCCCACCTTGGCCTTCCAAACTGCTGGAATTACAGGCATGAGCCACTGTGCCCAGCGAGGTTTGCACTTTAAACAAGGTAGTCAAGGAACACTTCTCTGATAAGGTCAGACTTGAACAAACTGAAGGAGAAAGAGAGTCACGTGGCTCTCTAACCAGTCAGGAGGCTAGTGTAATAACCTAGGCAAGAGACAGTGATGGCCAGGACCACAGCGACTGCAGCAGAGGAGGTAAGAACTGATTAGATTCTGGATCTATTGAGGTTAGAACTTACAGGATTTGTTTCTGTTGGTATAGATATGAATTCCGAGAAACACATTAATGCTGAGATACATATTAGACATTCAAATGGAGAGACAGAGGTCTGGAAATCAGTGAAGTTAACAAGAGCTGCACTGTCTGGTAGCCACATGTGGCTATTAAGCACTTGAAATGTGGCTAATCTGAATTGAGATGTGCTGTAAATGTAAAACACACACCAGATTTCAAAGACTTAATACGACAAAAAATATAAAATCTCATTTTTATTTCATTACATGTTGAAATAATATTTGATATACTGGATTAAACAGAACATATTAAAATTAATTCTACCCATATCTTTTAACCTTTTTTGATGTGGGTACTAGAAAATATAAAGTCATATATATTGCTTATATTATATTTCCACTAGATAACACTGACCTAGTTAGTGATGTAAATCTGGGATTCATTAGAATGGAGATTTAAATCTATGAATTGAATATAATCGCCTCCTGACTGCAGAAAGACAGAAGAGACTCAAGGATTAAGCACTGAGGCATTCCAAAGTCGAAAAAGGTTGAAGGGATGAAAAGGAACTAACAAAGGAGACTGAGAAGGAAGAATATGTGTAGTAAGAGCAACACCAGTAGATGCAGATATGGAACAGTGGAGGACAACAGAAGAGGGTGTGTAAAGGAGGAGGGGGTGGTGATTGCAGGGTAAGATGAAGACTGGAACTCGTCACGGAATTTGGCAGCACAGGAGTCATTTATAACCCACAGAAACTGACTTGGTCAAATGATGGGAATGAACGCCTGCTGGGAGGAGATTCACAAGAACTGGAGACAGTGAGTGCACACAACCCATTCAAAATTTTTTGCTGTAAAGGGAAACAAAGAAATAAGGAGATGTGAAAGGGAGTTCAAGAACAATTTAAAAATTTCTTTGAAACAATTAGAACCAAGAATAAAATTAAACAAAATGCTAAACTAAAGAAAATTATTTCAAACAAGGAGGTAATAGACTTAATGCAGAAAGTGTTCCTGCAAACTAGTAATATGCCAAAAATATATAAAAGCTGTGTTTGGACAACTTCTAAGACTCGTAAGCTCAAATATATTTTTAAAAGATGTATAAACACATTACTATCAAAAATGAAAATTAAAATGGATGGATTTTTACTTATCAAATTGGCAAAGACTGATCTCATGTTGTATTATTAAGGGTGATGAAATGGACATTCATACATCATGAGAATTTAAATTCTCCCAACCCTTTTAAGTATAATGGAATACCTATCATGCAGCTTATATAAACAAAAGAGATAGATCTTTATTTACTGACATGGAACATGTTTATAAAATACTGAGGATTTTTAGAAGTAATTTCCTTCATGGGACTTCAGTTAAACCCGTGTTAGATCTTTTCAATATCCATCACATCTCTTTGCTTCTGTATTTTTCCATCCTTTTGTCTCCCCCATGCTTCAGTCTGGACAGTTTCTTATAACCTACCTTCCATTTCACAAATTCTTTCTACAGTTGTAACTAATTCTGATGTGGAATCCATCTATTAAGTTCCTAAGTTTGTTTACCTGAATTTTTCCATTCTAGAATTTTACCCAGTTTTTTCCAAGTCTGTTATGCCATTCTTAATGTTGTCTAGTTTGTGATAAATTTTTTAACGTTAGCTGTTCTCTCCTAAAAGATAGTAAATATAGTTCTTTTACAGCCTGTATTTCATAATTCCAGTAAGTGGAATCCCTGTGGATCTGTTTGTATTGTCTATTGTTTTCTGGCTCATGATGTCGTTTTGGGTTCCTGGTTATGTTTTGATTAAGTGCTAGACACTGTATTTGATAAGTTGTGCACATAAATAATTTGAACCCAAGGATGATGTCACTTTTCCTCAGAGAGAAATTTTGTTTGCTACTGCCAGGTGGCACAGGGAACTAGTTATGTAGAATCCCTTTATTCTGACCAAAATTTGAGATTTCTCTAGGCTACTCAGATAACTATAGTCTGAGGAAGGGCTGGTTTACTTTAATTCTAGGGCACAGCCCTTTGGGATCCCATCCTCGTAAGCACATTGGAAGGGGTACCTTACCTGGCTCCCACCCTTGACAGACCAAGGACTCTGATTTTTGTCCTTTTATTGTCAAAAGGCTGTCAAAAGCGTAGCCTACTCTGTTAGGCTATGCTTTTCAAGGCAAAATTGTTCCTAATGCTAGGCTTACTTCTCGGGGTTCCCATTCTTTCCCAGGTTGTGGCCTGGCAATTTCTCCTTATCTGGCCAGTTCTTAGATGCTTTTAGGAAGATTTTAAAAATATTTTTTCTAGGTTTTTTAATTGTCTTCAATGGGTAGGAGGTCTAATTACTTAGCCTGCCATTATCCTTACTTTTAAAAATTTAAATACAGTTCCTATGTGACACAAGTAAAACCTCTTGATTTAAAGATTAAATGTTTAAATGATCTGGTTTTAGAATATTAAGTTCACTTATAAACAGAAATGGGCATTTTAGAGAATTTATGAAAATGATTTAACAACCTTACAAAATTGAGAAATATTAAAAAGTAGACATTACGGCAGCAACAGTGGGACTCAAAACATTTTGTTTGCTCCCCATAGTCCCCACCACACTTTCAAAACTCCTTGCCGGGTGACTACTTCTGGTCAGAGCGCTCTGAGCAGAAGAAATGTACATTATTTTAAGGTTAAAGTATAGAATAGCTTCATGGAGTTTTAACTACAAATATACACATTAGTATCTGTCAAGGATCAAGGGGGTCTCCCTGCAGATTTCTGGAGCTCTTTTTCTACATAATTCCCTTCTCTCAGGAACACCACCCTACAATTTCTAACTGCCTTATCTTTTATGAACTCCAATCTCTGCCTTACTCAGGGAGACCTCTGCTTTGCTTGAAGTCTGTCCTTGCTCCACGGTCTGCAGGGTGCTTCCAAGCAGGAAGCCACACTGCCCCAGCGCTAACGGTGGATGTTTCCTTTCTCTCAGAGATCACGGTCCTATACTGCCTGTTGTCTGGTGTGTTTATCATGGACAGAAGCCTCAATATGCTTGAGAGTATGTGCTCTAACTACAGTATAATTAAGAATAAAAAAGATAATAACTTCCCTAATATTTGGAAATTTAAACAACACACTTATAAATAATCCATGGGTGAAAGAATGTATCACAATGAAAGAAATTATTTTGAACTAAATGATTATGAAAATACTATATATCAAAATTTGTAGACTGCAGCTAAAACAGTGCTTAGAGGGTTTATAGCTTTAAATGCTTATATTAGAAAAGAAGAAAGGTTTAAAAATCAATGATCTTAGGTTCTATCTTAAGAAACTAGAAAAAGCAGAAAAATTAAGCCCAGAAAAGTAGGATGGGAATAGAAAAAGGAGAAGTACACAAAAGTACATGAATAGATGAAAATAAACAAAACCAAAAGTTGTTTCTTTAAAACGATTAATAAAATTTATAAACACTTCACAAAACTTATCTAAGAAAAAGAGAAAACACAAATTATGAATGTCATGAACAATAAAGGGAACATTACTACAGAACATATAGACATTAAAATAAGGGGGTATAATAAACAACTTCATCTGATAAATTCTATAACTCAGATGGACATAAGTTCATTGAAAACCACAACCTTCCAAAATGGAAACAAGAAGAAATAAATCATATGAACAGTCCTGTCTCTTAAGGAAATTAAATCTGTAATTAAAAATTTCCCCCTCAAGGAAAATGGCAGGCATAGATGGTTTCATTGAATTCCATCTACCAATTAATGTAGAAATAAAGCAGGAATTCAATCTTAACTAACTCCATGAGTGAAGTGAGGAAGAGGGAAGACTTCTCAGTATGTTTGTTTCACAGGGCCAGCATAATGTTGATACCAAAACCTGAAAAGAACACTCCAAAAAAAAAAAAAAAAAAAAGCAATACCTTTTGTACACAGACTATTATATGCTAATTTTTTTACAAAGCAAAAAAAGGCTAGTACGTCCAGATCAAGTGGAGTTTACCCCAGGAAGATGAGGGCAGTCCAAAATTTGTAAATCAATTGATGTTATTCACGACCGTAAAAGAATAATGGAGAAAAAAATCACATGATCATTTCAACAGATGGAGAAAAAGAATTTTGATAAGATTTGTTAAAACTCAAAACCAATTCATGACAAAAAACTCTCAGCAAATCATGAATAGTAGGAAACTTCCTCAATCTAATGATGCCTATCTACAAGAAAAACCCCAAAACCTATAGCCAACATCACACTGGGTACTGAAATACTGAATAATTTCTGTCAAAAACAATAAATTTGTTCTCTTACCCCTTATATTTATTATATCAGAGGTCCTGGCCAGTGCAACAATGGAAAAGAGGTAAAACTGCCTTTATTCACAGGTCACATTATAATGTACAGAGAAAAAACGGAGACATACAAAGAAACTATTGGAACGAATAAGTCAATTTAGTAAGGATGAAGGATACAAAGGTCAATATACAAAAAAACAACTATATTTCTATATTCTAGCAACAATTGTAAAATGAAAATGTAAAATAATACCTACCATTTATAAAAACATAAAATATTTGGTGATTAAAGGTAATAAAATATGTGCAAGACTTCTATATTAAAAATTATAAAACATTGATGAAATTAAGGAGGAACTAAAATAAAGGAAGCGCTATACCATGTTCACAGACCAAGAGACTTAACGTTGCTGAGATCTGTTCTCCGCAAATGGAGCTGTAGATTCAACACAGTTACAATCGAAATTGCAGAAGAATTTTTTTAGAAGTTGACAAATTTATTGCAAGTTAATATGGAAATGCAATGAACCTACAATAATGAAAACAATCTAGAAGTTAGATGACATATATTTCAAGAATTGTAAAGTTATAGCTATTGACAGTATGTCAGATTAAAAGATTAATGGAACAAATTATGAGTCCAGAAAGAGAGCTACATGTGTATGGTCACTTTGTTTTTGAGACGGTCACTATTTCAATTCAATGTGGAAAAGAAAGCATAAGGTATACTCAATAAATGGTACTGGCACACCTAGATTTTACAATGTAGTTTTTTTTTTTTTTCTAGAGGAAAATAAATGCCTAGACCTGTATCTCATACCACACCCAATAATAAAAGCAAGATGAATCATGTTTCTAAATGTGAAAAACAAACCTATCACATTTCTGAAAACATAGGAGAATATACTTATGATTTTGGGGTGGGCAAAGATTTCTCAGCTAGAACACTAAGGCATTAATTAAAAAGTTGTTGATTTCCCGCATTCAGTGACTCACACCTGTAATCTCAGCACTTTGGGAAGCCCAGGTTGGAGTTCAAGACTAGCCTTTGCAACAGTGAGATCCCATCTTTACAAAAAGTTTAAAAAAAAATTAGCCAAGCATGGTTCAAGAAGTTCTAAAATCTGAGATTCCTATATGATCACGTGGACAGAGAAAATCATGCTTCTAAGGAAAACTGAAGCACACCTGCTAGTAGATTGAAGCCCTGTGCACTGTGTTCAAGTCCTTGTTATCTACCTGTGGCCTGGAATGGATCCTAAATCCCCTGATTTCCTCCAATATTTGGCTACAATTAAATCCTGCTAAAGTCCCCGGGACCTCTCCCAGCAGCAAAGCAGGGATACTCCAGGGCCATTTATGGAACACAACCCCTATCCAGATTAACCAACTAATAGAATTAAATATTAAGATTGGAGAGGAGTTAGATATGAAGACTGGAGATGTGGGTGACACTGGGGCTATGCTGTCTATCCTTAGCCCTGGCACACTGTCTCTGTGCCCTCCCTAGGGTTCTGAATTCATCTAGATGGTTGCAGTGGCCAACGAATCTATGACAGTTCCTAAATCTCTACCTATCCTCCAACTAGGACCCCTCGTGACAGCCGTGGCCTTTTGCTTGTCCCGTCAGCCCCCATACATCTCCCGGACAGGGACTTCTTAAAAACCTACCAGGCCCATACGTCCTTCTCCCAACTAGGGGAAATAATGCTTGAGTTATTTTCACCAGGAGACTTTGCCACACAACAGCTTTTACCCAAATTCCCATCCAGTCAGTTAGCCTCGCCACCACTACCCACCCTGCTCCATAAGAGCTAGGTGGGAGTCTGCGCACAATCCAACACCTACGATAACCCTCAGGTTGTGAAGATGACAGTTGTGTACACTCCCGAGGACGCGATTCACCCCAGGAGTCAACCCCAGTGAAGGAGCGAGATGGGGAAGGTTTCTATGGTCCTGCGTTGGACGAGGTTCTGCTTGGGATGACCGTGTGGTCAGAAACCTTTCCCATGCCGTGAACAGAGCTGCCGAAGCCACCAGGGTGCAGCGGCGGTCCCCAGACGCCCTCGCCGGTGGTTGCAGCCCCGCCGCGCAGGTGGCTTGCTGCCGCTGCCCACACTCCCGCCGCACCTCGGTCACGTGACAAACCTAAGATCTTGCGGCAGCGACCCTCTGACAGACGCGTCTTCAGAAAGCCTCCCGGCCCCGGCCTGACGCACTGGACTCAATTTCCCGCTCTCAGCTGTTTCCAGGTCCCGTTGACGCCCCACCCCTCGGGCCCTAATGAGCCTCCTCGCATCCGGGCTGGGCTCGGAGTCCTCCCCACCCTGCCTCAGCCGTTGTCACAGGCCTCTCCGGGAGGCCCCGGACCGCGCCGGCTGACCCTCTGCCGCCGACCCTCAGCCAATGCGACCCGGAACCGATCTGTATTTCACAGGCGCTTGGGCGCTTCCCAGGCACAGGGCTGGTGGCGCTCTCCGGCTCCTGCGCTGCCACTGGGGTCCCCTGTGGACTAGGGGGACCGGGCCAGCTGCAGCCGCTGTCCCGGACGGGTCTGGCTCAGAGGGAGAAAGGGGACAAATTTGTACCTGAAAGCCCATCCTTCAAGACGGACCCCGAGCATCACAGAGTCTGATTTTAACATGGAGGCCCGAGGCCATTTGCTGACTGGAGGCCGCGCCCATGCCGCGCCTGCACCGCACTGGAGTTCCCCAGAAACCTGAGCCTCGGATCAGCTTTAGCACGTCTGGAGTTCAGCTGCATTAAGGAATTAGAACGCAGCTGCACTGACCAATCAGACACAACCACTGACCAATCACATTCAACTGCATTAACCAATCAGACTCAGCTGCATTGACCAAACAGGACTAAGCCACACTGACCAATGAGACTCAGCCACACTGACTAATCAGACGCAGTCTCATTGAGCATTCGGACTCAGCCACGCTGACCAATGAGGACTCAGCACCACTGACCAGTCAGTTTGAGCCACACTGACTGGTCAGGACTCAGCCACACTGACAAATAAGATTCAGCGACACTGACGAATCAGACCAGCCACATTGACCAATCAGACTCAGCCACGTTGACGAATCAGGACTCACCCGCACTACTAGATTCAGCCACACTGACTAGTCAGGACTCAGCCACACTGACCAATCAGATTCAGCCACACTGACTAATCAGACTCAGCCAAACTGACGAAGCAGACTCAGCCAAATTGACCAATCAGGACTAAACCAAATTGTCCAATCAGACTCAGCCACACTGACCAATCAGGACTCAACAGCACTGACCAATGATATTCAGCCACACTGACGAATCAGACTAAGCCATATTGACCAATCAGGACTCAGCAGCACTGTCCAATCAGATTTAGCCGCATTGGTAAAGCACGTTCAGCCGCACTGACCAGATTCAGCCACACTGACCAATTAGATTCAGCCACACTGACTAATCAGACGCAGCCGCATTGAGCATTCAGACTCAGCCAGGTTGACTAATCAGGCCTAAGCAGCACTGACCAATCCGATTCAGCCATGCTGACAAATCAGGACTCAGGCACATTGACGAATCAGATTCAGCCCCACTGATCAATCAGAATTCAGCCACACTGACCAATCAGACTCAGTCACATTCACGGAGCAGACTAAGCCAAATTGACCAATCAGGATTAAACAAAATTGTCCAATCAAACTCAGCCACATTGACCAATCATGACTCAGAAACACTCACCAATCAGATTCAGCCTCATTGAGCTAGCACGTTCAGCTGCTGTGACCAATCATATTCAGCCACACTGACTAGTCAGGACTCAGCCACACAGACCAATCAGATTCAGCCACCCTGACTCATCAGCAGCAGCTGCATTCAGCAATCAGACTCAGACACATTGACCAATGAGGACTCAGCAGCACTGACCAATCAGATTCAGCCACACTGACCCTTGAGGACTCAGCCACACTGAGAAATCATATTCACCAACACTGACTAATCACAGGCAGCGGCATTGACCATTCAGACTCAGCCAGTTGACCAATAAGGACTCAGCAGCATGGCCCATTCAGATTCAGCCCCACAGTGAGGCTGAATCTGAATGGGCCGTGCGACTGAGTTCTCATTGGTCAACGTGGCTGATTCTGATTGCTCAATGCGGCTGCGTCTGACTAGTCAGTGTGGCTGAATCTGATTGGTCAGTGTGGATGAGTCTGATTGATCAGTGCTGCTGAGTCCGCATTGGTCCACGTGGCTGAGTCTGAATGCTCAATGCGGCTGTGTCTGACTAGTCAGTGTGGCTGAATCTGATTGGTCAGTGTGCCTGAGTCATGACTAGTCAGTGTGGCTGAATCTGATTGGTCAGTGTTCCTGAGTCCTCATTGGTCAACGTGGCTGAGTCTGCATGCTTAATGCGGCTGTGTCTGATTAGTCTGTGTGGTTGAATCTGATTGGTCAGTGTGGCTGAGCCCGACTAGTCAGTGTGGCTGAATCTGATTGATCAGTGTGGCTGAGTCCTGACTAGCCAGTGTGGATGAATCTTATTTGTCAATGCTGCTGAGTCCTCATTGGTCAACGTGGCTGAGTCTGAATGCTCAATGCGTCTGCGTCTGATTAGTCAGGGTGGCTGAATCTGATTGGTCACTGTCGCTGAGTCCTGATAAGTCAGTGTGCTTGAAACTGATTGGTCAGTGCGGCTGAACGTGCTTTACCAATGCGACTGAATCTCATTGGTCAGTGCTGCGGAGTCCTGATTGGTCAACGTGGCTGAGTCTGATTAGTCAGTGTGGGTGAATCTGATTGGTCAGTGTGGCTGAGTCCTGACTAGTCAGTGTGGCTGAATCTGATTGGGCAGTGCTGCTGAGTCCTGATTGGTAAACGTGGCTGAGTCATAATGGTCAATGCGGCTGCCTGTGATTAGTCAGTGTGACTGAATCTGATTGGTCAGTGTGGATGAGTCCTGAGTAGTCAGTGTGACTGAATCTGATTGGTCAGTGTGGCTGAGTCCCACACTGACCAATGAGATTCAACCACACTGACTAAACAGACTCAGCTGCATTCAGCATTCAGACTCAGCCACGTTGACCAATCAGGACTCAGCAGCCCTGACCAATCAGATTCAGTCACACTGACTACCAGGACTCAGCGACACTAACCAATCAGGTTCAGCCAAACGGACTAATCAGGATTCAGCTGCATTGAGCAATCAAACACAGCCACCTTGACCAATCAGGACCCAGCTGCACTCACCAATCAGATTCATCCACACTGACCAGTCGGGACTCACCGACACTGACCAATCAGATTCAGCCACAGTAAATAATCAGGACCTAGCCACACTGAGCAATCAGATTCAGCCACACTGAACAATCAGAATTCAGCCTCATTGACCAATCAGACTCAGCCACACTAATGGAGAAGACTCTACCAAATTGACCAATCAGGACTCAGCCAAATTGTCCAATCAGACTCAGCGCCACTGACCAATCAGGACTCAGCTGTTCTGACCAATCAGATTCAGCCAGACTACCCAATCAGGACTCAGCCCCACTGACCAATCAGCTTCAGCCACATTGATCAATCAGGATTCAGCCACACTGACCAATCAGACTCAGGTGAACTGACCTATCAGAACTCAGCCTCACTGACCAATCAAACTCAGCTGCACTGGCCAATCAGGACTCAGCCTCACTGTCCAATCTGACACAGCTCATTGACTAATCAGGACTCAGTCACACTAACCAATCAGACTCAGCTGCATTGACCAATCAGACTCAGCTGCATTCAGCAATTAGAAGAAAGCCACAGTGACCAATCAGACTCAGCTGCATTGACCAATGAGACTCATCTGTATTGACCAATCAGGACTCATCTGCACTATTCTATCAGATCAAGCCAGTGAATCCCTCATTTGTATAATGAACCTGACTGGAGCCTGGGCGGGAACTTCCACTGTGTAAACTGAGCCTTCCTTGTGCTCTCGGGAATGGCCACCCTATCACACGGAAGGTGGGGTCTCTGGAATGAGTCTCTTTCCTCCAGACTCCTTTTTAGAGAACTTCTGTTCCCGGCACGCGTGGGTCCCGCAGACTTTGCCCCCAGCTGTCCATACCCGCGGGCCCGCCCAGCCCCACCCTGCACCCTCCCCAGACCTCCCGCTCAGGCTGCAGCTCATCCTTGCCCGGGCCCCACGGGAGCTACTGGATCCCTGAGGGCACGGACCTCACCTGCTCGGCAGTGGGCTGAATGGTCGCGGTGCCTGGCAGAGGCTGCCCAGCTCCTGCTCATCAAAGGGCCCCTCCTACAGCCTCCTGGGACACTGGGGAGTCACCGCTGAGAATCCTTTCTCAAGGCTAGGGACCCTGAGTCCCCACAGGGACAGCTGCTGGTGGCCTTTTGCAATTCCGCTTGAAAGCTGCCAGCTGTGCCGGCTTCCTCTGCCACGTGGCTCCCCTGCCTGCAACCCGCACAGCTCCCCACTGCCTCCTGCCGGTGTCCTTGGCTGGACTTTGGAACATCCCAGGGGCCACTTCCCCTTGCTCCCCAACACCTCTGCTGCTTCCCTCCAGGACCCTGCTTGGCCAGGCCGGTGCTCTAGCATAGGTAGCTTCCTCTCCAGGGGCCTGGGCATCTTGAGGCTGGCAGGCGTCGGGCCAGCTCGCAGCCCTGACACGTGGGGGGCTGTTGGCCTGCTGTGAGCCTACTGCATGTACTCGGCGCCTTCCGATGTCGAGGGTCAGCTGTCTGCCCTGCGGCCAGCCAATTCCCACTAAGTCCCCACCTGCCAGGGTCAGAGGCCCCCACGTGTGTTTCAAGCATCTCCTGAGTTTGGCTTTTGTGTCCCTGGTGGATTTTGAGGTGCTTCGCAAGGTGCTCACAAGTGCTCACAAGCAGGAGCTGTTGATCGCTGCCACATTACCTCAGCCTCCTGACCCCCAGCAGCTGCCCACTCCAAACAAAATGATCGGGCATGTTGGGGAGGCCCAGGAACACAGGCAGGGCTGGGACCAGGCAGGCGAGGCGCTGAGCTGCGTGGTTCTGTGCCCAAAACAGGAACCAGGTCGAGAGGCTCCTGTTCTGGCATCCAGCTGCTCGATCCCCACGTGGCTCCAGTGAGAGGGCCCTGGCACTGCCGCTTGAGGACAGAGCCTGCCCTGGGCCAGGACCCTGGGAGGGGCTCAGCAGGCCCGAGGCTGAGGGCAGCCAAACCCCAGGGCCAGGGGCCAGGTGTGCTGTGGGCTGGGTGTTGTCCGACGGGGCTGGTCCTGCCTTGGCTCTGTGGAGGGGGAGGGTGTGAATGGTGCTGCCTCTCCAGGAAGAGGCTGAACAGACGTCCAGGCGTTGCTGTGGCCGAGCATGACCGACCGCCCACTGCCAGCAGCCCCAGGCCACCTGGAATGAAACTCCAAACGCCGGAGCCCCCCGGCGGGGGAGGGGGTGAACACTGAGGGGGGAGTCAGACCATGCAGGAGGGACAGAGAGGGGTCTGCAGGGCCTGGGGGGTGAGCAGAAGCCCCTTAGCCCCTGCACAGTCCCATACCTGTGGATTGGGCACAGGGAGCTGCCCAGGAGCCCTGTGTCCCCGAGACTCCTGCACCCCACAGCCACACCCCACCCCGCTGCCAAGTCAGTGTCCTGACACCCTCCTGGCCCAAAGCAGTAGCCCAGGGCCTGGTCAGCCAGAGAGGCTTCCAGGAGGGAGAGCTGCCACTCCCACACTGCTGCAGAGGGCAGAGGGGTAGGACAGGTGTGGACACAGGTCCCCCCGCTCCCCTCTCTGGGCTTCCCTGGGAGGCTTGGTCCCACCAGGGCCTGCCCCACACCTGGCTGTGTAGATCCCGCTGGTTCAGGAAGGCCCTGGGACTTTCTACCAGGTTCACATGGTTGGGGAGGACAGTGGGGCTCCGTGACCATCCTTTAGTAAAACTGAGTCCGTTCCATCCACGGAGCTCCAGGGCAGGTGGCACTCCCAAGATGTCATGTGGTGTCGCTGTGCCACCCAGGTGGCCACACCTCCTACTTGCCCCCTCCCTCCTCTGCGTGTGTGTCCATCTCCGCCTCTTTGTCTCCCCTGCTCTCTTCTCTCTCCATCTCTGCCTCTCTCACTCTCTTGTCTCTGTCTCTCTCAGGAGGTGCAAGGCCAGCCACAGAGTCCAGAACCTGACAGGCAGGGAGTGGGCCTGGCCCAGCCAGCTCAGGTGTGAGCAGAGGGCAGGGGAATGGGCACCCTTGAGAGCCGGCCTCCTGCAGGGACCTCTGAGCTCCCAGCTGTGCACAGGAACTCTGGGCAGGGAGCTGAGCAGGGCAATTGGGGACCTGGCCCTCCGGTGAACACCCCCGGCAACTGCTCGTGCCGCTGGTAGAGCTGGTGTGATAGCGTCCCCCAAATTCGCGTCCATAGGAACCTCAGAATAGGAACTTATATTAAAATAGGGTCTTTGTAGAAGTAATTAAGTTAATGATCTTGAGATGGAGGCCCCTAAATCCAGTGACAAGTGTCCTTTTAACAGACACCCCAGGAGGAGGCCCCATGAGGACAGAGCAGAGGAGGAGCTGGCGGCCACAAGCCCAGGATGCAAGGAGCCACCAGACGCTGGAGACAAGGAAGGGTCCTTCCCTGGAGCCTCCAGGGAGCACATGGCCCTGGATGTTTGGCCTGCTGGCTGGAAGACAGGAAGCTCCTGTTGTTTAAGCCACCCGGTTTTACAAACACAACTTCTGCGAAGAAGTTCGTTCACTGATGGCGAATCGGTCCTTAAAAACTGGAAGGTAAATCCATGGAAGTTGTCCAGGTCCTGTCAATGGACCAAGAGCCCAGAGCAGGGTCAAAGGGCGCACTGGTCAGGTGGCCATGGCTGGTGAAGGGCCACTAATTCCCAAACCAGGATCTAATTTTCCTAGCTGAGCAAGGCCCTATGCCACTATTTTAGGTGATTTTCTAAGTGCAGACTGAGGTGACTGCCTGCTAGGAAATGACACACCTGCCATCTAAAATCAATTCCGTTCGCAGACAGTCAGGAACGATCTTCATGAGCTGGCTGCTCCTGGTGTGACACTGGGGCCCTGTCCGGGAGCGGGGCCGGGCTTTCGGGGGCGCTGCACGGCCGGCCTGGTTCTCCTCTGGGCAGGGGACTCGCTTAGCTCCCTAGATGGCGACTGCCTGCCTGCCAGCTTGTCCTGGAATAATTCTGCTCCCGCAGCCGAGGCCACCTCTAGCTGTGATTCTATTGATAAAATCACTGAATTTATGTCAAGAGCACTCATACTCGTTTTGAAAAACGGACCAGTGAGTCACCTTTTGACTAAAATGGTAAAAGGAACACAACCGGGTTGATCTTTTCACTACCTGGTTTATATTGTCAATACTAACTTCCAGAAGGCAGGTGCCCAGGGCTCTGTAGGCCATAAAGAAAGCGCAGCCAGCCACAACGGATGTAAAAAGAAACTGAGTCACAGGACTGGCCCGGGGTGACCCCACCCACGCGTGCTCTCCTGCTCTGTGCCTTGCCTGCTCTCTGGAGGGGACTTCTCAGAACAGCAAGAGTTAGGGTCAGTCTGGGCGGTGGCTGCAGAAGCAGACCCCAGAGGGGCTGAGAGGAAGCTGAGGCCCGGCCGATGTGGTGGCCACGCTGCCCCCAGGTTCCCGAGGCATCAGTGCTGGTCCTCGCAGGTGGCACGGCCTGTTGGACGCCAGCACCCCTCACCCCTTCTCTGGTTCAGCATCCGATCATCCTCTGCTGCCTTTGTGGGCACGAGGCCCTGGGCTGTAGTGCCACCTGCAGACAGGTCTTCGTGCTCTCTTGCCGCTCCGTCCCCTCTCTGTGTCCAACTAGTGATGTAACTGGTGCTCCCGGGTGTCCCAGGGCCCGGGCATCTGTGGGCTGGATAACAGGCCAGTGAGGACAACCTTGGTGGGCAACTCGAGTGCTGGAACATTCCACCTTCCCATCCTGATGCTCCCACGCAGGGACAGGGCATTGCCATGTGACCTGGCAGGGTTTCCTCTCGGCCCCCACAACCTGAGAAGGAGCGGCTGTCCTCGCTTTCTCACCTTAGGTCTGGGCGCAGGTGGCTCCAGTGGTCACCCCTGCCATGAGCCTGTTCTCAGCCCCAAGTGCAGTTCCTGGGGACTCAGGGCACCAGGCGGCTGGGTGCCGGGAGGCCTCTGTGGGCCAGGGAAGCCCTGGGCATCCATATCTCCTTCCGAGGGGCTGGGGGTGGAAGATGGCCACCAGCCACCCCTGCCGCAGGCCCTGCCTGCCTGCCTTCCTCAGTTTCCCTTCCTGGAAGACTCCTTGCCCGGACTCCCCTCTCCTGCCTGTCCTGTCCCATTCACTGCCCACCCCTGGTCTCCAAGTGGATCCGAGGCCACACCTGGTTCTGGCGAGCAGTGGGGTCCCGGGGTGTGCTCCCTGGCGAGGGCTGTCCTTGGGCGTGTGCAGATGTCCTGGGGACACCTGCTCAAGACACCAGCTCCGCCCTTCTCCTCTCACTTCCTCGGGAACAGTGAAGGAGACCTGCGGGGCTTCGTCCCTTCCAGCCTCCAGGTTGCCCAGAAGAAGGGCCGGCACACCCGGCACCCTCGCGGGGCTGGGGCCTCACTGGGGTCAGAGACCCCGTCCCAGTGACATTCTGGGCCAGCGAGCAGCCTGAGGCTGGGCCCCTGGGCTGGGCTAGAGCTCAGCAGTCCGGCCATGCCTGGCCCCTGGGTGGCCTGTGCCCGCAGGGTGCGGGGACAGCGCTGTGGCTCCTGCTGGGTGTGCGGGGGAGGCACAGACAGCCAGTGCTGCTTGGTGCCACCCTGGGAAGCTCTCCCTGTCTGGGGCAGCGGCCGTAGCCACGACAAGTGGCCACCCACATGGAGTGTCCGGAGGAGAGGCGGAGGAGTGCCCTGCTGTGACGGAAACACGAACAATCGCCTCAGGGCCACTGCGCTCAGCTGGACTGGACAGAAGAGCTGAGAACGCCCGGTGTGGGGAGTTTGGTGCCGCCCGGGGCGCCCACAGCCTCTGAACGGCCTTTGTCCGCTGGGCCTGTTACTGGGGCCCTGGGGACCCGGGAAGCGCTGGGCTCGGGGACGCAGCACGGGGAGGCGAGTTCTTCAGGGGTGCCGGCCGCTTCCTCCCACCAAGGGCAGTAGGGAGCCTCCCTTCCCTGACTCCAGACTGCTGGGGTCTTTCCATTTCACTGTCCCCAGGTCTCACTGTGGCCCAAGCGGGGCTGGCAAGTGCCTCGGTGAGCAGAAGGCCCTCCCCTTGCCCTGGGCCCGCTGGCTTTGGACTTAGCTGGGGGTTGTTCCCCTCCTGTCCCCTGTCAGCTTCCAGGCCCCGCCCGCAGGGGAAGTCCTGCCAGACCATCACCTTGCAGCAGTTCCAGGAGGCGCTGGAGGAGCTCACCAAGAAGCGGTTCAAAGACAGGAGTGCCCAGGAGGCGGTCCGCCAGGTACACTGGCTGGTCGAGGGCAAGGCGCTGGTCATCGCAGGCGGCAGTGCAGTGGCACAAACACAGATCACTGCCACCTTGAACTTCCAGGCTGAAGCGATCCTCAGCCTCCCAAGTAGCTGGGACTACAGGCATGAGCCACCACTGCCAAATAATTTTGTATGTGTGTGTACAGATGGGTCCTTGCTATATTACCCCGGCTAGTCTTGAACCCCTGGGCTCCAGGGAGCCTCCTGCCTTGGCCACCCAAAATGTTGGGATCACAGGCATGAGCCAACATGCCCAGCCCAGCATAAGGATTATTTTGAGCTGATTATTTTGAGACACTGCAGACACAGGAGAAGCTCTGAAAACAGGCTGGAAGTTACCTTTCTGTCAGGGAAATTTACGTCTGTGAAGGAGACCTACTTCCATTTGTAAACATGTCTCCCTCTCATAGCAAGAAGAGAAGGATGACTAAATCATGAGGGATTCTTACCAATGCGGAAGGCACCACTTAAGTCTGAACAACAATGCTTGCTCTTGCTTACCTTGCTTTTCCTGGTTACCTCCCCACTGCTGACCCCAACCACACCCATTCTTTCTTTGTTTCACTTCAAGGTAGTGTGTAAGCCTGAACTCAGAGTCACCTCTTGGAGATTTACTTAGTTTTCCTGGCTGTTTCCTCCCATGCATACATAAAGAAAGCATTACTAAATTATACTAGTGAAAGCATGGTAAAGTAAAGTAAAATAAAACCCTAAGCCCCAAGCCAAATGAATGGACCCCTCTTAGCCAAGCAAACCTCATAGAAACCTTACAACTGAGTTCCAGGAGTTTAGATACAATTGACAAGTATCTATGTTTAAAAAAAGAAACAACAAAAACTAGAGATCATAAAAACTAACAAAACAGAATCCTTGGCCGGGCGCGGTGGCTCACGCCTGTAATCCTAGCACTCTGGGAGGCCAAGGTGGGCGGATCGTTTGAGCTCAGGAGTTGGAGATCAGCCTGAGCAAGAGCGAGACCCCATCTCTACTAAAAAATAGAAAGAAATTATATGGACAGCTAAAAATATATATAGAAAAAATTAGCCGGGCATGGTCGTGCATACCTGTAGTCCCAACTACTCGGGAGGCTGAGACAGGAGGATCCCTTGAGCTCAGGAGTTTGAGGTTGCTGTGAGCTAGGCTGACGCCACGGCACTCACTCAAGCCTGGGCAACAGAGTGAGACTCTGTCTCAAAAAAAAAAAAAAAAAACCAAAACCCAGAATCCTTGTGACCACAAGATAATTATTAACAGGACCCAATCCCAACTGTAACAGGAACCCTAACTCTAAAAACCCTAACCCCTAACCGCAGCTTTTGCCACTAAGATCAGGGACAAAGCAAACATGCTCACTTTCACCTCTGCATGCAACATTATACTGAACAACAAATCTGGAGGTGTGACATTACCTGACGTCAAATTATACTACAAGGCCATAGTAAGGAAAACACCATGGTCCTGGTGTAAAAAACTGTGACTAATCCAAGGGAACAAAATAGAGAACCCAGACATAAAACCATCTACCTAGCACCAACTGATTTTTGACAAAGCAGAAAACATACACTGAGGAAAGGAAGCCCTATTCAATAAGTAGTGCTGGAAAAATTGGATATTCATATGAAGAAGAGAGAAACAGGATTGCTCTCTCACTATATACAAAAATCAATTCAAGATGGATTGAAGATTTAAATGAAAAGCATGAAACCATAAAAATTCTAGAAAAAAAGTAGGAAAAACATTTTAGGCATCAGCCAAGTCAAAGAATTTATGACTAACACCCCAAAGACAAACATAGCAACAACAAAAATAAATCAATGGGACCTAATTAAATTAGAAAACTTCTGCACAGCAAAGGAAATAATCAACACAGTGAATACACAACCTACAGAATAGGACAAAATATTTGCAACTATGCATCTGACAAAAGATGATATCCAGAATATGCAAAGACCCAAACAAATCAGCAAGAAAAAAATAACACCCTCATCAAAAAGTGGGCAAAAGACCAGAACAGAAGTTTCTGAAAAGAAGATAGACAAATTGCCAAAAAACATGAAAAACTGCTAAACATCGTTAATCACAGACAAATGCAAATTAAAACTACAGTAAGATACCGTCTCACCCCAATCAGAATAGCCATTATTAAAAAGAAAAAAAACAACAGATGCTGCCACAGAAGCATAGAGAAAGGAGCGCCGATACTCTGCTGGGTCTGCAAACTAGTAGAACCTCTATGGAAAACATTATGGGCAATCCTCAAAGAAAGAAATGTACACCTACCATTCAATCCAGCAATCCCACTCCTGGGTAACTACCCAAAGGAAATGAAGTCATTTTATCCAAAAGACACCTGCACTCGAATGTTTAGCACAGCACACTTCACAATTGCAAAGATGTGGAATCAACCTAAGTGCCATTCAATTCATAAGGGGACAAAAATCTCTGTGTGTCTGTGTAGACACATACATGTATAAATATCACGGTGTACTACTCAGCCATAAAAAGGAATGAAATAGCAGCCTGAGCAAGAGCGAGACCCAGTCTCTAAAAAAATAAAAAAATTAGCCAGGCATGGTGGGACATACCTGTAGTCCCAGCTACTCGGGAGGCTGAGACAGGAGGACCACTTGAGCCCAGAGTGTGAGGTTGGAGTGAGCTATGATCATGCCACTGAACTGTATCTCGGCCACCAGAGGGAGACCCTGTCACTAAAAACAAAAGGGAATGAAATAATGTCATTTGCAGCAATGTGGGGGGAACTGGAGACCATTTCCCTAAGTGAACTATCTCGGGAATGGAAAACCAGACACCATATGTTCTCACAAATAAGTGGGAGCTACTACATGGATACACAGAGGCACATGGCAATATAAAGGACATGAAAACCTAGAAGGGGGAGGAATGGACAGTGGGTGTAGGATAAAAACTTGCCCACATGAACACTATATTCTGATGACGGACACACCAACACCTCTGACTTCAGCACGACACAAGGTAGCCATGTAACAAAAATACTTGTACCACCTTAATTAGTATTTTGAAAGAAAAAAATAAGATTGCACTGAAAGTTCTATACAGAACAATTAGAGAAGAACGGGAAATAAAAGACATCCATATCTGAAAGGAAAGTAAATCTATTCAGATTCCAAATCACATCACCTTAAATATAGAAAATCCCAAAGAATTAAAAACAAATTATTTGAACCAGCAAACAAAAACGGATAAGTAACAGAACAACATTTCAATACACAGAAATCCATTTTATTTCTGTACTCTGGTAATCAAGAACGTGGAAATAAAATTAAGACAAAAATTCCATTTGAATTATATCAATAAAAATAACCCACTTGGGAAAAAAACTAACAAAGGTGCAAGACCTGTATGTGGAAAATTACAAAACAATATTGAAAAAAGCTAAAGAAAATCTAAACAAATGTCAAGACACTCCACGTTCATCGACTGGAGACTTAATATGTTTCAAGATGGCCATACTACACAGGTGATCTCAAACCCAATGCAATCCCTACAAAAATCCAAAAAGGCCTCTCGGCAGAATATGGGCAAACTGATCCTAACATTCAAATGGAACTTTTTTTTTTTTTTTTTTTTGAGACAGAGTGTCACTTTGTTGCCCTGGCTAGAGTGAGTGCCGTGGCATCAGCCTAGCTCACAGCAACCTCAAACTCCCAGGCTTAAGCAATCCTACTGCCTCAGCCTCCCCAGTAGCTGGGACTACAGGCATGCACCACCATGCCCGGCTAATTTTTTCTCCATATATTTTAGATGGCCAGATAATTTCTTTCTATTTTTAGTAGAGACGAGGTCTCACTCTTGCTCAGGCTGGTCTCGAACTCCTGACCTCGAGCGATCCACCCGCCTCGGCCTCCCAGAGTGCTAGGATTACAGGCGTGAGCCACCGCACCTGGCCTTCAAATGGAATTTTAAGGGAACACAAATAACCAAAACCTTCTTGAAAAACAAAGACAAACTTGGAAGTTCACACTTCCCAATTTTAAATCTTAAATTTTACTACAAAGCAACAACAATCAAAACAGGATGATACTGGCATGAAGGTAAACATATAGATCAACGAAGTTGAACTGAGGGTCCAGATATAAATTCATGCCTCTATGGTCAATTGATTGTGTGCCAGCCCTAAGGTCCCTAAATTCCACAAGTGACGTCAGACAACTATCCACATGCACAGGAATGAAACTGTACCCTGACATCATACCACACAGAAAAATTGAACTCAAAATGGTCCACAGGCCAAAATGTAAGAGGTAAAAACACAAACCCTAGAAGAAAACATGGAGAAAAACCTTCATAACATTGGGCGTAAGAATGGTTTCTTAGAACTGACAGCGTAAGCACAGCCAGTAAAGAAAATTTCCTCAAAATTAAAAACTTTTGGAAATCCAAAGACACCACCAAGAAAGTAAGATGACAACCCACAGAGGCACATTATATATCCGATGAGGGTCTGCTATCCAGAATATATAAGTAGCTTTTAAGCCTCAACAGGAAAAAGACAAACAACCAAATAACAAAATGGATAAACAGCTTAAAATACATACTGCACGTGTACACACACACACACACACACACACACACAGAAAAGCAATTGGCCAACAAGCACATAGGAAGATATTACACATTATTAGTTATAATGGAAATTCAAATTCCAACCACAATGACATACCCACTCACACACACTAGAAAGACTATTGTTAAAAAAAAAAAAATGAAAGATATCTGTTGGCAAGGATACAGAAAACCTGGATACCCTTAAATGCTGCTTGTAGAAATATAAAATGGTACAGGCTGTGTGTAAACTAGTTGAATCTTCCCTCAAAAATTTACATGCAGAATTTCCATAGCTCAACAATTCCATTCCAAGGTATATACTCCAAAGATTAGAAAACAAGGGTTCAAACGAGACCTTGTACATGAACATGTATAGCAGCCATGTTCACAATAACTGAAAGGTGCAAACAACCCAAACGTCCATCAACAGATGGAGGCATAAGCAAAATTAGGTATATCAAAACCTGATATATTATTCAGCCATAAAAAGGAAAGAGAAAACTGAAATGGAGCAGTTGTTATGGAACACAATATGGCAGTACCTCAAAAATTAAGCATAGAATTCACTTACAACACAGTGATTCCACTTCTGGGCATATACTGAAAAGAACTAAAAACAGGGACTTGAACACCCACGTTCATGGCAGCATTACTCACTGTGCCGAAAGGTGGAAGCAACACAAGTGTCCACTGACAGATGAGTAGATAAATAAAATGTGGTCCATCCACACAATGAAATATAATTCACCCTTAAAAATGAGGAAATTCTGACATACGTAAAATCATCGTGCTAAGTGTAACAACCCAGGCACACAAGGACAAATACAGTACGCTCTACTTATGAGGTACCTGGAGTAGTTTCCAGGGCTGGGGAAAGAGAGAATATGAAGTGGGTGTTTAACGAGTACAGGGTTCCACTTGGCGAAGAAGAAAGAAATTTTGGAGACAGATGGTGGTGATGGTTACACAAAAACTTGTATGTGGTTAATGCCACTAAAGTGTGCACTTAAAAATGGTTAAAATGGTGAATGCTGTATGTCTTTAATCATACAGAAAAAAGGAATGAAGCGCTGATGTATATTGCAACATGGATGAGCCTTGAATACGTCCTAAGTGAAAGAAACCAGGCACAAAAGGCCACATATTATATGAATCCATTTGTATGAAATGTCCAGAGCAGGCAAATCCACGGCAATGAAAAATAGATTAGTGCTTGCCAGGGGCTTGGGGGACCGGGAAAGGAGAGTGACTTTGTAATGGGCTCTAAGTTTCCTTCAGAGGAAGAAAAAAAACATCCGGTACTATTAATAAATAGATGGTTGCACAACACGGCCAATGTATGACATTCCATTGAATTATATACTTACAAATGGTAAAAATGGTGAAGTTTTAAAAGGTGGTTTCCAATATTTATATACATTGTCATAGTATGGACTAGGACTTTGTCACATTGATTGGTGATGTAAACATAAGTGTGCAAACCTGAGATACCTCGCAACCGGTGGACACACATGTGCACACACGCGGCTGGAGAACACAGCAAGGTAACGTGGTTCAGTAAATTCTTATGAAATTTCCATGACCAATTAGGCCACTTGCCTTTCATTTGGCAGTGAGATTTAATTTTTCTTTACTAATGATCTAAACTATAAACTGTTTTTAGCTACTATTTCCTTGGTCTACATATAAATCGAAGCTGAGTCTCACAAATGATACACTAAATAATGGATTTTTTTGTCTTTTGAAAAATCACATTATCAACTTTTCTACTGTTGGATACTACAAACTGCTGTGACTTTAAGGCTCTAGCTGGGCAAACCCTTGGAAAATTTGCTAAGGGTGTCCGCTGGGTGGATGCATTGAGGAACCTGAATAAAAGCCCTGAGACACCAAAACCCGGCTGTGTCCCTGAAAGTGAGACCAGGGTAGACTGCAGGCAGCTGGGGTAGCCCGCGTGGGAGAGGAGAGCAGGCAGGACCGCTCAGGGTCTGCAGGCCATGGTCAGGCCTGTGTTGTCTCTCCAAGGCCAGTAGGAAACCACTGGCAAAGTTATAAATCAGGAGAGCGACATGACGAGACTTGAGTCTGTGAAGCGCTGTTTGCCTTTGTCAGGTTGGGACCCTCAGTGAGGGGGGATCTGCGCTCCCCCTGGGGGGCTGCACTGAGAGAGCAGGGCATAAACAGTGGGTGTTCCTGCCGGGAATGTGGGGTCTGCGTCTGCTCAGGAGGAAACACTGCCCACACCCGCCGTGAAGTCATCTCTGCCCTTTAGATCTGCCAAGGTGGGGAAACTGAGGGACAGTCTCAGAAACGGTTCCGGGAAAAGAAAACTGGAACTGGAGGGAAAGACACATTTTTCTCCCAGTTGGGGAAGGCGGAGAAGCGGGCCTGGGGGATGGGACAGTTGGGGACAAAAGTGTGTTTCCCAATTTGGGGTTAACGGTGCTGACCTGGGAGCATGTGGCTGCTGCAAAACACACGGTGAAACACACGGGAGGACTCACAGTGAAGTCGCAGACCTGACAGGGCAAGGACGCCGGAGACTCCGAAGGCAGGACACAGAGGACGGTGCGCGGCGACGCCAGGTTCCCTGGCAGGACGAAATATCTGTAAGGAAACTGCGTTTGTGAACAACCTGAACACCCTGCCAGTGACACAGAGAGGACAGCGACCTCCCTCACAGAGGCTGAGCCAGACCCACGTCCAGCTCAGAGGCTGCTACCCCATTGGGGCGGAGAGGCCACCGCGTGGACATCACACCCGTGGCCACCACATCCTGGGCGTGGGGGACCTCGGTGTGGTGGAGAGTGCGGGTGCCCCGTTTCCACATGTCCCCATGGAGCCCCTCCCGGGTCTCTGAGGACCGGCCGCCCCTCAGCAGGCGGCTGCGGACAGGAAGGCGGTGCCCCTGGGGCTGGGACAGGAAGGTCGCACTCACCCTCGGGGCCACAGGTCTGGGCACGGGAAGGTCGCACTCACCCTCGGGGCACAGGTCTGGGCACGGGAAGGTCGCACTCACCCTCGGGGCACAGGTCTGGGCACGGGAAGGTCGCACTCACCCGCGGGGCCACAGGTCTGGGCACGGGAAGGCCTCACTCACTGGCAGCTGCGTCCTCTCACGCAGGGTGTGACGCCAGAGGGCAGGAGCAAACAGATGGTATATCTGATACACCATCAAAACAGAAAATAAAATAACTTTTTTGGACCAAAAATGAAAGAAATTATCACCACCAGATTCTCATTACCAAAAAAAAAAAAAAAAAAAAAAAAAATTAAAAGAAATTCTTCAAGCAAAAGAAAAATTTACCAGCTGGAAAGCTGGATCTGCACAAAACAACGAGGATGACCAGGAACGACGCCCTGTCCCCATCCAGCGACCCTGCGTTTTCAGACCGACTCGCAGATTCCCAGAGGCGGGACCGGCTCGCCCACGCCGCAAACGCCCACCTGGGTGAAGGCTCCGCCTGGTCCCCCACGACACGGGGCCGACACAGACTCGGCAGTCGCGGGTCAAGGCAGGGGCGGCAGCTCTGCCCAGGCGCCTCAGCCCTTCCCACGGTCACGAGAACACGACCTCCCCGGAGCCCAGGGGGAGTCAGGGCTTCACGGTGTGTCCCCACCCCCGCGGGGCCACGGGCAAGGCCGGCTGAGCCGTACCGCCTCCTCCCAGATGCTCTGGCTTTGGCCATCCGAAAAGCGAACGCCACACCCGCTGTGTGCAGAGTGCGAGAGCGGAGCACCGTCCGGACACTGCTCCCCCCACGCCAAGCAGAGAGGAAGACCGAGTCAGAAGCCAAGGAGGGCCCTGCTCGCCCCTGGTCACTCGGCCACAGGGGACAGCTCCAGGGCAGGGACCTGGTAGTCCAGCAGCTGAGGCCCAAGAGGCAACGCCCTCTGGCCCCACCCTGGCGCCATCTGTCACCTCATGGCCCGGCCGGGGCATTCGTCTTGCCCCCCCACTGCCCGCCATCGGGCAGACGTCACCCGCACTGCAAGGAGGGCAGAGGAGACCACAGCCTCTCAGCAGCCACTGCCGGCCGGTCACACACGGCTGTCCCAGGAGCCCCCCCCCATGCTGCCTGTGCCCGACACCTCCAGACCAGAAAGCGGCCTCCCAGCTGCGCTGCAGGTTTGCTGTGCTGTTACCTTCAAAGGCCCGGGAGAGGTTCCCCTCCTCAGGTGCCTGTTTATAAAGAGGAGTTTGGGCACACCTGGTGAGAAACTCCCCAGGTGACCCAGGAGTTCCCGACAGGCTGCTCAGACCTGGGTGCGGGTCCCTGCTGCGTCCTCCCCGTCTGCGGCCCAGGCAGGAGCCGACAGGCACCGGAAGCTGCTGTGTGGTCAGCACACGGATGGGAGAAGCCCGTGGTACTGGAGCTGTCCAAGCCCTGGGGACAGGCAGGGCCACACCAGGCCCGCGTCTTCAGGAGGATTCGGCCGGGGCAGGGGCAGGGCCAGGTGCTGTGTCCAGCCCTGTCTCCCGCCTGCCGGGACCCCCATCAGAGTGTGGAGGGCGCCCCCCTGCGCTCCGGGAGTGGAAGGGACCCGCAGTGCAGCCAGCCAGGGTGGCCTCTGAGCACAGGGCTGAGGCATCAGCACCCAGGTGGGCTCTGCGGAGGCCTTGGGAGGGTCCTGCCATACCCTGACCTTCGCCCCTATGTCACCGAGGCTGCAAAGGAAAGGAGCAGAAACGTGACGCCAGAGGTCAACAGGCGAGTCATCCTTCCAATGTCACAGAGCACATGATGGGGACTCCTGGGACTGCAGGACACGGTCTGCCATAAGTGTCCAGGATGACAGGGTCAGACAATCGGGAGAAGGCATCTTATTTCCAAACTCCTTTTACTTGGGGGACCAGAGACCAGGCTGTCAACAGCCTGACACATTATTAACAATGTGTCACCCCCCCACCAGGGGCCTGCCAGGGCCTTGAGAAGGGGTGGCACGTCCTTCAGGCGTGGGGAGGCGGCGTGGGTGTCCATGTTCACGGCCCATTTGCTATGTTAAAAACTACCCGTGAGAGGAGCCCCCACAGCAGAGCTGCACCCCTCCCGCCGCTCTCCTGCAGAGAGACTCGCCCAGGGCCCACGGGTGTCCACAGGTGAGCCAGGGGCGGGGTCTGCCAGTCACCTCGGCTGTCCTTGCAGGAACTGCTGCGGGACCCTGGGCCCCCTTCCCTGGGTGGGCTCTGGGTCTGGAAATCAGCTTGGGTTACAACTGGGTGTGAAAAAGTCATTTACCACTTGCCCCCACCAAGGCCACCTCGGGCAGAAGAGCGGTGACGTCCTTTTGCTCTCAGATGTGGGCCCCGGGGTGCCCTCACTCTCCCCAGCACTGCACCACCTTTTCTTCCTTGTCCATGGCCGCACCACCCTGAATGCGCCCGGTCTTGTCTGATCTCAGACGCTAAGCAGGGTCAGGCCTGCTTAGCGTTGGTGACCCCAGCAACCCCAGCCTGCTGTAAAGGCTGCAGTTGCCCCACCCTGTGGGCGGAAGTCCTGTGCCAACCCCACATCCACAACCCTCGCTGCGCTCCCTGACTGCACCTGGACACACACAGGGCTGGTCCTGGGGCAGGACCCCAGGCACAGGCTCTCTGAATCACCTCTCGGTGTCTGGAATGGGTTCTCTGCTCCGACCTGCAGGGCATTCACACTCTGCTTCCCGAGGTCCTGGGTGCTCATTGCCCACAGGACTGGCAAATAGTGGCAAAATACTAAAATTGTCACCTACAGTTACATCTGTAGTCAAGTGTAGGGGGTCAGTAGCTGCTTCTAAGCGTGTTGCAGAACTTGCGGGAACAGGGGAAAGCCCCCAGTTTAGCACCAAAGGTCCCAGACAAACTGGGACAGTTGCCCTAACAGATGGAGACACTCCTCCAAGACCAAGGAAGGAGGCTGGGGGCGCCCGAGTCCCAGCCCCTCTTGGTCTCCTGCACAGAGGTGCAGAGTCTCCAGGCCCCAAGCAGCCCGGGGAAGGAAATCCCTGCACCTCCGCTGCAGCCAGGCCTCTGGCCCAGGGGGTGTGACCCTCAGTTCTCTTAGGCAACGGACCTCCAGCCAGCCTGTGGCAGGGATCAGGCCAAAGCTCTGCCCACCCCGCTCCCCGCAAGGACTTATTTGGCCTCTGCCCCCCTCAGCGAACGCTGCAGATGGTGGAGCCCCTACCAACCAGGGTGGGCTGCACGCTCCCGGGAGGTGGGGGACACTGTCCCAGGCCAGTGCCTGCCTCCCCACCTGAATGACCACAGGGCCAGCACGGATCCCATCCCCAGGGTACAGGGGTACCAACCTGGCCCTGACTCCAGCCCTGCAACGGGCACACACGTGGGCATTTAGGGCTGCACTGGCTCTTGTCCCCAGCAGCGATAGAACCTGTGATCGAAGTTCTCGCCAGACGCGTCCAAGGCACCCAAAGCCCGGGCTCCGTCTCAAGCTCTGGGTGGACTTGGCTGACCCTGAGCAGGCTCATCCCCTGTCACTAGGAAATTTACCTAAAATCAGGAACTTGCTCACCACTTTGAGTCCCCTCAACGTTGGTTAAACTACTAGTAATTGCGTTTAAAAAACGTGTCTGCCTTTACTCTTACCTGAGACTTTGACATTCCAAGTGTCTGTCCGTTCAGTCGTCAACAGTAGTTATTGCTGCGTCACATTTAGGTGGGTCTAACCTGACATTCAGACCAGACGAGGGTCAGGCGAGGGCTGGGTGAGGGCTCAGGCCCAGCTTTGGTTTATACTGTCCAGGCTTTGAGTCCCAGGCCTGCTTTGGCCTTTTCACTGGTTTCTGTGCCTCAGTTTCCCCACAAGGACGACCAGAATAGCCAGTGCCTGTTAGCGCTGTCCCCGCGGACCACGAGCACGCCCTCCATGATCTGTTTCGGCCAGCGACGTTCAGTGACTCATTACAACGACCCTCACGATGCTGCTCGCGGGAGTGTCAGGCTTCAGCCGAGTCGCCCATCGGGCGGAGACGCCGGCAGCCCGCCCTGGACCGCGGGGTGCCCCGTGCCCGCTCGCAATCCCCTCCCGTGTCCGCCCCTCGCCCGCCCCCACCGCCGTTGACCAATCTACTCAGCCACGTTGACCAATCTGGACTCAGCCGCCCTGACCAATCAGATTCAGCCACACTGACCAATCAGGACTGAGTCACGTTGTCCAGTCAGGATTCAGCCACCTTGGCCAAACAGGACGCCCCCCTCTCCGCCCTGACTAATTAGATTCAGCCACACTGACCAATCAGGACTCAGCCGCACTGTCCAGATTCAGCCACACTGACCAATCAGGACTCAGCCACATTGACCAATCAGGACACAGCCACCCTGACCTATCAGACTCAGCTGTATTGACGAATCAGGACTCAGCCCCACTAACCATTCAGGACGCAGCCTCACTGACCAATCAAACTTAGCTGCACTCCCCAATTAGCAGTTAGCCACACTCACTAATCAGACTCAGCTGCACTGACCAATGAGGACGTAGCCTCACTGACCAATCAAACTGAGCTGCACTGGCCAATCAGGACTCAGCCTCACTGTTCAATCGGACTCAGCTGCATTGACCAATCATAATCAGCTGCATTCAGCATTTAGAAGTAAGCCACAGTGACCAATGAGACTCAGCTGCATTGAGCAATTAGAAGTAAGCCACTGTGACCAATCAGACTCAGCTGCATTGACCAATCAGACTCATCTGTATTGATCAATCAGGACTCAGCTGCACTGACCAATCAGACCATGCCAGTGAATCCCTCATTTGTATAATGAACCTGACTGGAGCCTGGGCCGGAATTTACGCTGTGTGATCTGAACCTTCCCTGTTCTCCTGGAACCGCCACCTTATCACACGGAAGGCGGGGTCTCTGGAATGAGTCTTTCCTCCAGACTCCTTTTTAGAGAACTTCTGTTCCCCACATGCGCGTCCCACAGACCTTCCCCCCAGCTGTCCATACCCGCAGGCCCGCCCGGCCCCGACCTGCACCCTCCCCAGACCTCCTTCTCAGGCTGCAGCTCATCCTTGCCTGGGCCACACAGGAGCTACTGGAGCCCTGAGGGCACGGACCTCGCTCACTCCACAGTGGGCTGCATGGTCGCGGTGTCCGACAGAGGCTGCCCAGCTCCCAGGAATCAAAGAGCCCATCCTCCGGCCCCCTGGGACACTGGGGAGGCACCACTGAGAATCCTTGCTCAAGGCCAGGAACCCTGAGTCCCCACTGGGACAGCTGCTGGTGGCCTTTTGAGATGCAGCTTGAAAGCTACCAGCTGTGCCGGCTCCCCTGCCTGCAACCTGCACAGCTCCCCACTGCCTCCTGCGGGTGCCCTTGGCTGGACTTTGGAACATAACGTCCCAGTGGCCACTTCCCCTTGCTCCCCAACACCTCTGCTGCTTCCCGCCAGGACCCTGCTTGGCCAGGCTGGCAATCTAGCATAGGTAGCTTCCTCTCCAGGGGCCTGGGCCTCTTGAGACTGGCAGGCATCGGGCCACCTCGCAGCCCTGGGCACATGGGGGGCTGTTGGCCTGCTGTGAGCCTACTGTTTGTACTCGGCGCCTTCCGATGTCGAGGGTCAGCCATCTGCTCTGTGGCCAGCCAATTCCCACTAAGTCCCTGCCTGCCAGGGTCAGAGGCCCCCACGTGTGTCTTGAGCGTCTCCTGAGTTTGGCTTTCGTGTTCCTGGTGGATTTTGAGGTGCTTCGCAAGGTGCTCACAAGTGCTCACAAGCAGGAGCTGTTGATCGCTGCCATATTGCCTCAGCCCCCTGACCCCCAGCAGCTGCCCACTCCAAACAAAATGATGGGGCATGTTGGGGAGGCCCAGGAACACAGGCAGGGCTGGGACCAGGCAGGCAAGGCGCTGAGCTGCATGGTTCTGTGCCCCGAACAGGAACCAGGTGGAGAGGCCCCTGTTCTGGCATCCGGCTGCTCGATCCCCACGTGGCTCCAGTGAGAGGGCCCTGGCACTGCCGCTTGAGGACAGAGCCTGCCCTGGGCCAGGTCCCTGGGAGGGGCTCAGCAGGCCCGAGGCTGCGGGCAGCCAACCCCCAGGGCCAGGGGCCAGGTGTGCTGTGGGCTGGGTGGTGTCCGATGGGGCTGGTCCTGCCTTGGCTGTGCAGAGGGGGAGGGTGTGAATGGTGCTGCCTCTCCAGGGAGAGGCTGAACAGACGTCCAGGCGTTGCTGTGGCCGAGCATGACCAACCGCCCACGCCAGCAGCCCCAGGCCACCTGGAATGAAACTCCAAACCTCAGAGACCCCCGGTGGCAGAGGGCGGTGAACGCTGAGGGAGGAGTGAGACCATGCAGGAGGGACAGAGTAGGGGCCTACAGGGCCCGGGGGGTGGGCAGGAGCCCCTTAGCCCCTGCACAGTCCCATACCTGTGGATTGGGCAAAGGGAGCTGCCCAGGAGCCCTGTGTCCCTGAGACTTCTGCACCCCACAGCCACAACCCACCCCACTGCCAAGTCAGTGTCCTGACATCCTCCTGGCCCAAAGCAGTAGCCCAGGGCCTGGTCAGCCAGAGAGGCTTCCAGGAGGGAGAGCTGCCCCCTCCCCACCCCACTGCTGCAGAGGGCGGAGGGGTAGGACAGGTGTGGACACAGGTCTCCCAGCTCCCCTCTCTGGGCTTCCCTGGGAGGCTTGGTCCCACCAGGGCCTGCCCCACACCTGGCTGTGTAGATCCCGCTGGTTGAGGAAGGCCCTGGGACTTTCTACCAGGTTCACATATTTGGGGAGGACAGTGGGGCTCCATGACCATCCTTTGGTCAAACTGAGTCAGTTCCATCCACGGAGCTCCTGGGCAGGTGGCACTCCCAAGATGTCATGTGGTGTCGCTGGGCCACCCAGGTGGCCACACCTCCTACTTGCCCCCTCCCTCCTCTGCGTGTGTGTCCATCTCCACCTCTTTGTCTCCCCTGCTCTCTGTCTCTCTCTGTCTCTGTCTCCCTCACTCTCTTGTCTCTGTCTCTCTCAGGAGGTGCAAGGCCAGCTGCAGAGTCCAGAACCTGACAGGCAGGGAGTGGGGCGGCCCAGCCAGCTCAGGTGTGAGCAGAGGGCAGGGGAATGGGCACCCTTGAGAGCCGGCCTCCTGCGGGGACCTCTGAGCTCCCAGCTGTGCACAGGGACCCTGGGCAGGGAGCTGAGCAGGGCAGTTGGGGACCTGGCCATGTGGTGAACACCCCTGGCAACTGCTCGTGCCGCTGGTAGAGCTGGTGTGATAGCGCCCCCCAAATTCACATCCACCAAGAACCTCAGAATAGGAACTTATTTTAAAATAGGGTCTTTGTAGAAGTAATTAAGGATCTTGAGATGCGGGCCCCTAAATGCAGTGACAAGTGTCCTTATAACAGACACCCCAGGAGGAGGCCCCACGAGGACAGAGCAGAGGAGGAGCTGGCGGCCACAAGCCCAGGATGCAGGGAGCCACCAGACGCTGGAAACAAGGAAGGGTCCTTCCCTGGAGCCTCAGGGGGCACATGGCCCTGGACATCTGGCCTGCTGGCCCGAAGACAGGACGCTCCTGTTGTTTAAGCCACCTAGTTTACAAACACAACTTCTGTGAAGAAGTTCGTTCACTGATGGCGAATCGGTGAACCTTAAAAACTGGAAGGTAAATCCGTGGACGTTGTCCAGGTCCTGTCAACGGACCAAGAGCCCAGAGCAGGGTCAAAGGGTGCACTGGTCAGGTGGCCATGGCTGGTGAAGGGCCATTAATTCCCAAACCAGGATCTAATTTTCCTAACTGAGCAAGGCCCTATGCCACTATTTTAGGTGATTTTCTAAGTGCGGACTGAGCTGACTGCCTGCTAGGAAATGACACACCTTCCATATAAAATCAATTCTGTTCCCAGACAGTCAGGACTGGTGTTTATGAGCTGGCTGCTCCTGGCGTGGCACCGAGGCCCTGTCCGGAGCAGGGCCGGGCTTTCCAGTGGTGCTGCACGGCCGGCCTGGTTCTCCTCTGGGCAGGGGACTCGCTTAGCTCCCTGGACGGCAACTGCCTGCCTGCCTGTCCTGGAATAATTCTGCTCCCACAGCTGAGGCCACCTCTAGCTGTGATTCTATTGATAAAATCACTGAATTTACGTCAAGAGCATTTGTACTCATTTTGAAAAATGGACCAGTGAGCCACCCTTTGACTAAAATGGTAAAAGGAACACAACCAGGGTGATCTTTTCAATACCTGGTTTATATTGTCAGTACTAACTTCCAGAAGGCAGGTGCCCAGGGCTCCATGGGCCATAAAGAAAGTGCAGCCAGCAACAACAGATGTAAAAAGAAACTGAGTCCCAGGACTGGCCCGGTGTGACCCCACCCACACACGCTCTCCTGCTCTGTGCCTTGCCTGCGCTCTGGAGGGGACTTCTCAGAACAGCAAGAGTTAAGGTCAGTCTGGGCAGCGGCTGCAGAAGCAGACCCCACAGAGGCTGAGAGGAAGCTGAGGCCCGGCCACTGTGGGGACCACGCTGCCCCCAGGTTCCCGAGATGTCAGTGCTGGTCCTCGGAGGTGGCACGGCCTGTTGGACGCCAGCACCCTCACCCCTTCTCCGGTTCAGCATCCGATCATCCTCTGCTGCCTTTGTGGGTCTCTGAGAGTGGGGCCTGGGGCCGCGGTGCCACCTGCAGACAGGTCTTTGCACTCTCTTGCTGCTCCGTCCCATCTCTGTGGCCGCCTAGTGATGTTAACTGGTGCTCCTGGGCGTCCCGGGTGCCCGGGCATCTGTGGGCTGGATAACAGGCCAGTGAGGACAACCTTGGTGGGCAACTCGAGTGCTGGAACATTCCACCTTCCCATTCTGATGCTCTCTCGCAGGGACAAGGCATTGCCATGTGACCTGGCAGGGTCTCCTCTCTGCCCCCACAACCTGAGAAGGAGCGGCTGTCCTCGCTTTCTCACCTTAGGTCTGGCCGCAGGTGGCTCCAGCGGTCACCTCTGCCGTGAGCCTGTTCTCAGCCCCAAGTGCGGTTCCTGGAGACTGAGGGCACCAGGCGGCTGGGTGCCAGGAGGCCTCTGTGGGCCAGGGAAGCCCTGCACATCCATATCTCCTTCTGAGGGGCTGGGGGTGGAAGATGCCCACCAGCCGCTGCTGCCGCAGGCCCTGCCTGCCTGCCTTCCTCAGTTTCCCTTCCTGGAAGCCTCTTTGCCCGGACTCCCCTCTCCCGCCTGTCCTGTCCCGTCCACTGCCCACCCCTGGTCTCCAAGCAGGTCCGAGGCCACACGTGGTTCTGGCGAGCAGTGGGGTCCCGGGGTGTGTTCCCTGGCGAGGGCTGTCATTGGGAGTGTGCAGATGTCCTGGGGACACCTGCTCAGGACACCAGCTCCGCCCTTTTCCTCTCACTTCCGCGGGAACAGTGAAGGAGACCTGCGGGGCTTCGTCCCTTCCAGCCTCCAGGTTGCCCGAACGAAGGGCCGGCACACGCGACACCCTCGTGGGGCTGGGGCCTCACTGGGGTCCGAGACCCCGTCCCAGAGACCCTCTGGGCCAGCGAGCAGCCTGAGGCTGGGCCCCTGGGCTGGGCAGGAGCTCAGCAGCCCTGCTGTGCCTGGCCCCTGGGTGGCCTATGCCCACAGGGTGCGGGGACAGCGCTGTGCCTCCTGCTGGGTGTGCGGGGGAGGCACAGCCAGCCAGTGCTGCTTGGTGCCGCCCTGGGAAGCTCTCCCTGTCTGGGGCAGTGGCCGTAGCCATGACGAGTGGCCACTCACATGGAGTGTCCCGAGGAGAGGTGGAGGAGTGCCCTGCTGTGACTGGAAACAGGAACAATTGCCCCAGGGCCACTGTGCTCAGCTGGACTCAGACAGAAGAGCTGAGAACGCCCAGTGTGGGGAGCTTGGTGCCGCCTGGGGTGCCCACAGCCTCTGAACGGCCTTTGTCCCCTGGGCCTGTTCACTTGGGCCCTGGGGACCCGGGAAGTGCTGGGCTCGGGGACGCAGCACGAGGAGGTGAGTTCTTCAGGGGTGCTGGCCGCTTCCTCCCACCAAGGGCAGTAGGGAGCCTCCCTTCCCGACTCCAGACTGCTGTGGTCTTTCCATTTCACTGTCCCCAGCCCTCACTGTGACCACCAGGGGTCTCTAGAGCCCCGAGCAGCCTGGGCCCAAGCGGCTGGCAGGGGCCTCGGTGAGCAGAAGGCCCTCCCCTTGCCCCAGGCTCGGCCTCCCTCTGGGCGCTGCAGCTGGCTTTGGACTTAGCTGGGGGCTGTTCCCCTCCTGTCCCTGGTCTCCTCTCCCACACCCCCTGTCAGCTTCCAGGCCACGCCTTAAGCCGCCACCGCCCACAGGGGGAAGTCCTGCCAGACCATCACCTTGGAGCAGTTCCAGGAGGCGCTGGAGGAGCTCGGAAGGAAGCGGTTCAAAGACAGGAGCGCCCAGGAGACGGTCTGCGAGGTGCACCGGCTGGTTGAGGGCAAGGCGCCAGTCATCACAGGCGGCAGTGCAGTGGCACAAACACAGATCACTGCCACCTTGAACTTCCAGGCTGGAGCGATCCTCAGCCTCCCAAGTAGCTGGGACTACAGGCATGAGCCACCACTGCCAAATAATTTTTGGTGTGTGTATAGATGGGTCCTTGCTACATTGCCTCGGCGAGTCTTGAACTCCTGGGCTCCAGGGAGCCTCCTGCCTTGGCCACCCAAAGTGTTGGGATCATAGGCACGAGCCAACATGCCCAGCCCAGCATACGGATTATTTTGAGCTGATTATTTTGAGACACTGCAGACACAGGAGAAGCTCTGAAAACAGGCCAGAAGTTACCTTTTTGTCAGGGAAATTTACGTCTGTGAAGGAGACCTACTTCCATTTGTAAACGTGTCTCCTTCTCATAGCAAGAAGAGAAGGATGACTAAATCCTGAGGGATTCTTAGCAATGCGGAAGGCACCACTTAAGTCTGAACCACAATGCTTGCTCTTGCTTACCTTGCTTTCCCTGGTTACCTCCCCACTACTGACCCCCACGACACCCATTCTTTCTTTGTTTCACCTGAAGATAGTATGTAAGCCTGAACTCAGAGCCACCTCTTGGAGATTTACTCATTTTTCCTGGCTGTTTCCTCCCATGCATACATAAAGAAAGCATTACTAAATTATGTAATGTAATGTAAATTAAAATAAAACCCTAAGCCCCATGCCAACTGAATGGACCCCTCTTGGCCAAGCAAACCTCAGAGAAACCTTACAACTGAGTTCCAGGATTTTAGATACAATTGACAAGTACTTATGTTTAAAAAAAACAAAAAACAAAACAAAACAAAACAAAAAAAAAAACTCAGAGATCATAAGGCTAACAAAACAGAATTCTTGTGACCGTAAGATACTAAATTATTAACAGGACCCAATCCTAACTCTAACAGCAACCCTAACTCTAAAATCCCTAACCCCTAACCACAGGATTTGCCACTAAGATCAGGGACAAAGCAAACATGCTCACTTTCACCTCTGCATGCAACATTATACTCAACAACAAATCTGCAGGTATGACATTACCTGACGTCAAATTATACTACAAGGCCATGGTAACCAAAACACCGTGGTCCTGGTGTAGAAAACTGTGACTAATCCAAGAGAACAAAATAGAGAACCCAGACATAAAACCATCTACCTAGCACCAACTGATTTTTGACAAAGCAGAAAACATACACTGAGGAAAGGAAGCCCTATTCAATAAATAGTGCTGGAAAAATGGGATATCCCTATGAAGAAGAAAGAAACAGGATCACTCTCTCACTATATACAAAAATTAATTCAAGATGGGTTGAAGACTTAAATGAAAAGCATGAAACCATAAAAATTCTAGAAAAAAAGTAGGAAAAACATTTTAGGCATCACCCAAGTCAGAGAATTTATGACTAGGACCCCAAAGACAAACATAGCAACAACAAAAATAAATCAAAGAGACTTAATTAAATTAGAAAACTTCTGCACAGCAAAGGAAATAATCAACACAGTGAATACACAACCTACAGAATTGGACAAAATATTTACAACTATGCATCTAACAAAAGATGATATTCAGAATATGCAAAGACCCAAACAAATCATTAAGAAAAAATTAACACCCTCATCAAAAAGTGGGCAAAAGACCAGAACAGAAGTTTCTGAAAGGAAGATAGACAAATTGCCAAAAAACATGAAAAACTGCTAAACATCGTTAATCACAGAGAAATGCAAATTAAAACTACAATAAGATACCATCTCGCCCCAATCAGAATAGCCATTATTAAAAAGACAAAAAACAACAGATGCTGTCACAGAAGCATAGAGAAAGGAGCGCTGATACTCTGCTGGGTCTGCAAACTAGTAGAACCTCTATGGAAAACATTATGGGCAATCCTCAAAGAAAGAAATGTACACCTACCATTCAATCCAGCAATCCCACTCCTGGGTATCTACCCAAAGGAAATGAAGTCATTTTATCCAAAAGACACTTGCACTCAAATGTTTAGCACAGCACACTTCACAATTGCAAAGATGTGGAATCAACCTAAGTGCCATTCAATTCATAAGGGGAAAAAAATCTGTGTGTGTGTGTGTGTGTGTGTGTGTGTGTAGACACATACATGTATAAATATCACGGTGTACTACTCAGCCATAAAAAGGAATGTAATACCAGCCTGAGCAAGAGGGAGACCCAGTCTCTAAAAAAATAAAAAAATTAGCCAGGCATGGTGGCACATACCTGTAGTCCCAGCTACTCAGGAGGCTGAGACAGGAGGATCACTTGAGCCCAGATTGTGAGGTTGGAGTGAGCTAGGATCATGCCACTGCCCTCTATCCTGGCCAAAAGAAGGAGACCCTCTCTCTAAAAACAAAAGGGAATGAAATAATGTCATTTGCAGCGATGTGGGGGGAACTGGAGACCATTACCCTAAGTGAACTATCTTAGGAACAGAAAACCAAACACCATATGTTCTCACAAGTAAGTGGAAGCTACTACATGGATACACAGAGGCACATGGCAATATAAAGGACATGAAAAACCTAGAAGGGGGAGGAATGGCCAGTGGGTGTAGGATAAAAACTTGCCCACATGAACACTATATTCTGATGATGGACACACCAACACCTCTGACTTCAGCACTACACAAGACAGCCATGTAACAAAAATACTTGTACCACCTTAATTAGTATTTTGAAAGAAAGAAATAAGATTGCACTGAAAGTTCTATACAGAACAATGAGAGAAGAACGGGAAATAAAAGACATGCATACATCAGAGGAAAGTAAATCTATTCACAGATTCCAAATCACATCATTTTAAATATAAAAAATCCCAAAGAATTCAAAAAAATTATTTGAACCAGCAAACAACAACGGATAAGTAACAGAACAACATTTCAATACACAGAAATCCATTTTATTCCTGTACTCTGGTAACCAAGAATGTGGAAATAAAATGAAGACAAAAATTCCATTTGAATCATATCAACAAAAATAACCAACTCGGGAAAACAATTAACAAAGGTGCAAGACCTGTATGTGGAAAATTACAAAACATTATTGAAAAAAGCTAAAGCAAACCTAAACAAATGTCGAGACACTCCACGTTCATCGACTGGAGACTTAATATGTTTCAAGATGGCCATACACACAGGTGATCTCAAACCCAATGCAATCCCTACAAAAATCCAAAAAGGCCTCTCAGCAGAATATGGGCAAACTGATCCTAACATTCACATGGAATTTTTTTTTTTTTTTTTTTTGAGACAGCGTGTCGCTTTGTTGCCCTGGCTTGCGTGAGTGCCGTGGCATCAGCCTAGCTCACAGCAACCTCAAACTCCTGGGCTTAAGCAATCCTACTGCCTCAGACTCCTGGGTAGCTGAGACTACAGCCATGTGTCACCATGCCCGGCTAATTTTTTCTATATATATTTTAGATGGCCAGATAATTTCTTTCTACTTTTAGTAGAGACCGGGTCTCGCTCTTGCTCAGGCTGGTCTCAAACTCCTGACCTCGAGCGATCTACCCGCCTCGGCCTCCCAGAGTGCTAGGATTACAGGCATGTGCCACCGTGCCCGGCCTTCAAATGGAATTGTAAGGGAACACAAATAACCAAAATCTTCTTTAAAAAGAAAGACAAACTTGGAAGTTCACACTTCCCAATTTTAAATCTTAAATTTTACTACAAAGCAACAACAATCAAAAACGGATGATACTGGCATGAAGGTACACATGTAGATCAACGAAGTTGAACTGAGGGTCCAGATATAAATTCATGCCTCTATGGTCAATTGATTGTGTGCCAGCCCCAAGGTCCCTAAATTCCACAAGTGACGTCAGACAACTATCCACATGCACAGGAATGAAACTGTACCCTGACATCATACCACACAGAAAAAGTGAACTCAAAATGGTCCACAGGCCAAAATGTAAGAGGTGAAAACACAAACCCTGGAAGAAAAACCTTCATAACATTGGGTTTCTTAGAACTGACACCATAAGCACAGCCAGTAAAGAAAATTTCCTCAAAATTGGCCGGGCACGGTGGCTCACGCCTGTAATCCTAGCACTCTGGGAGGCCAAGGCGGGTGGATCGCTCGAGGTCAGGAGTTCGAGACCAGCCTGAGCAAGAGTGAGACCCCGTCTCTACTAAAAATAGAAAGAAATTATATGGACAACTAAAATATATATATACAAAAAATTAGCCGGGCATGGTGGCGCATGCCTGTAATCCCAGCTACTTGGGAGGCTGAGGCAGGAGGATTGCTGGAGCCTAGGAGTTTGAGGTTGTTGTGAGCTAAGCTGACGCCACGGCACTCACTCTAGCCCAGGCAACAGAGTGAGACTCTGTCTCCAAAAAAAAAAAAAAAAAAAAAAGAGAATTTCCTCAAAATTAAAAACTTTTGGAAATCCAAAGATACCACCAAGAAAGTAAGATGACAACCCACAGAGGCACGTTATATATCCGATGAGGGTCTGCTATCCAGAATATATAAGTAGCTTTGAAGACTGAACAGGAAAAAGACAAACAGTCAAATAACAAAATGGATAAAGGGCTTAAAATACACACTACACACATACACACACACACACACACACACACACAGACAAGCAATTGGCCAGCAAGCACATAAGGAGATACTAAACGTTATTAGTTATAATGGAAATTCAAATTCCAGCCACAATGACATACCCACTCTCACACACTAGAAACACTATTGTTAAAAAAAAAATGAAAGATATCTGTTGGCAAGGATACAGAAAACCTGGATACCCTTAAGCACTGCTTGTAGAAATATAAAATGGTACAGGCTGTGTGTAAACTAGTTGAATCTTCCCTCAAAAATTTACATGCAGGCCGGGCGTGGTGGCTCACGCCTGTAATCCTAGCACTCTGGGAGGCCGAGGCGGGTGGATCGCTGGAGGTCAGGAGTTCGAGACCAGCCTGAGCAAGAGCGAGACTCCGTCTCTACTAAAAATAGAAAGAAATTATATGGACAACTAAAAATATATATAGAAAAAATGAGCCGGGCATGGTGGCACATGCCTGTAGTCCCAGCTACTCGGGAGGCTGAGGCAGAAGGATTGCTTGAGCCCAGGAGTTTGAGGTTGCTGTGAGCTAGGCTGACGCCATGGCACTCACTCTAGCCCGGGCAACAGAGCAAGAATCTGTCTCAAAAAAAAAAAAAAAATTTACATGCAGAATTACCATAGCTCAACAATTCCATTCCAAGGTACATACTCCAAAGATTAGAAAACAAGTGTTCAAACAAGAACTTGTACATGAACATCTATAGCAGCCATGTTGACAATAGCTGAAAGGTGCAAACAACCCAAACGTCCATCAACAGATGGATGGATAAGCAAAATTATGAATATCATAATCTGATATATTATTCAGCCATAAAAAGGAAAGAGAAAACTGAAATGGAGCAGTTGTAATGGAACACAATATGGCAGTACCTCAAAAATTAAGCATGGAATTCACTTACAACACACTGATTCCACTCCTGGGCATATACTGAAAAGAACTGAAACCAGGGACTTGAACACCCACGTTCATGGCAGCATTATTCACCGTGCCAAAAGGTGGAAGCAACACAAGTGTCCACTGACAGATGAGTAGATAAATAAAATGTGGTCCATCCACACAATGAAATATAATTCACCCTTAAAAATGAGGAAATTCTGACATAGGTAACAAAATCGTGCTAAGTGAAACAACCCAGGCACACAAGGTCAAATACAGTACGCTCTACTTATGAGGTACCTGGAGTAGTTTCCAGGGCTGGGGAAAGAGAGAATATGAAGTGGGTGTTTAACGAGTACAGGGTTCCACTTGGGGAAGATGAAAGAAATTCTGGAGATGGATGGTGGTGATGGTTAAACAAAAACATGTATGTGGTTAATGCCACTAAAGTGTGCACTTAAAAATGGTTAAAATGGTGAATGCTGTATGTCTTTAATCATACAGAAAAAAGGAATGAAGCGCTGATGTATACTGCAACACGGATGAGCCTTGAAAATGTCCTAAGTGAAAGAAACCAGGCACAAAAGGCCACATATTATATGAATCCATTTGTATGAAATGTCCAAGGCAGGCCAATCCATGGCAATGAAAAATAGATTAGTGCTTGCCAGGGGTTTGGGGGACCGGGAAAGGAAACTGGCTTTGTAATGGGCTCTGAGTTTCCTTCAGAGGAAGAAAAAAAAATCTGGTACTATTAATAAATAGATGGTTGCACAACATGGCCAATGTATGACATTCCATTGAATTATATACTTACAAATGGTAAAAATGGTGAAATTCTAAAAGGTGGTTTCCAATATTTATATACATCGTCATAGTATGGACTAGGACTTTGTCACATTGATTGGTGATGTAAACATAAGTGTGCAAACCTGAGATACCTCACAACCGGTGGACACACATGTGCACACACACGGCTGGAGAACACAGCAAGGTAACCTGGTTCAGTAAATTCTTATGAAATTTCCGTGACCAATTAGGCCACTTGCCTTTCATTTGGCAGTGAGATTTAACTTTTCTTTACTAATGATCTAAACTATAAACTGTTTTTAGCTACTATTTCCTTGGTCTACATATAAATCGAAGCTGAGTCTCACAAATGATACACTAAATAATGGATTTTTTTGTCTTTTGAAAAATCACATTATCAACTTTTCTACTGTTGGATACTACAAACTGCTGTGACTTTAAGGCTCTAGCTGGGCAAACCCTTGGAAAATTTGCTAAGGGTGTCCACTGGGTGGATGCGTTGAGGGAAGCTGAATAAAAGCCCTGAGACACCAAAACCCGGCTGTGTCCCTGAAAGTGAGACCAGGGTAGACTGTAAGCAGCTGGGGTAGACCGCGTGGGTGAGGGGAGCAGGCAGGGTCTGGAGGCCATGGTCAGGCCTGTGTTGTTTCTCCAAGGCCAGTAGGAAACCACTGGCAAAGTTATAAATCAGGAGAGCGACATGACGAGACTTGAGTCTGTGAAGCGCTGTTTGCCTTTGTCAGGTTGGGACCCTCAGTGAGGGGGGATCTGCGCTCCCCCTGGGGGGCTGGGCTGAGAGAGCAGGGCATGAACAGTGGGTGCTCCTGCCGGGAATGTGGGGTCTGCGTCTGCTCAGGAGGAAACACTGCCCACACCCACCTTGGAGTCATCTCTGCTCTTTAGATCTGCCAAGGCTGGGAAACTGAGGGACAGTCTCAGAAACGGTTCCGGGAAAAGAAAACTGGAACTGAAGGGAAAGACACATTTTTCTCCCAGTTGGGGAAGGCGGAGAAGCGGGCCTGGTGGATTGGATGGTCAGGGAGAAAGGTGTATTTCCTGATTAGGGGTTAACGGTGATGGCCTAGGAGCATGTGGCTGCTGCAAAACACACGGTGAAACACACGGGAGGACTCACCGTGAAGTCGCAGACCTCACACAGCAATGGGCCCGGAGACTCGGAAGGCCGGACACAGAGGACTTTGTGCTGCGACACCATGTTCCCTGGAAGGATGAAATTACTGTAAGGAAACCACGTTTATGAACAACCACCTGAACACCCTGCCAATGAAACAGATGACAAGGAACTCCCTCACAGAGGCTGAGCCAGACCCATGTCCAGCTCGGAGGCTGCTACCCCATTAGGGTGGAGAGGCCACCGCGTGGACATCACACCCGTGGCCACCACGTCCTGGGCCTGGGCGTGGGGGACCTCGGTGTGGTGGAAACTGTGGGTTCCCCGTTTCCACATGTCCAAACGGAGCCCCTCCCGGGTCTCTGAGGACCGGCCGCCCCTCAGCAGGCGGCTGCGGACAGGAAGGCGCTGCCCCTGGGGCTGGGACTGGAAGGTCGCACTCACCCTCGGGGCCACAGGTCTGGGCACGGGAAGGTGGCACTCACCCTCGGGGCCACAGGTCTGGGCACGGGAAGGCCTCACTCACTGGCAGCCGCGTCCTCTCAAACAGGGTGTGACGCCAGAGGGCAGGAGCAAACAGATGGTATATCTGATATACCATCAAAACAGAAAATAAAATAACTTTTTCAGACCAAAAAATGAAAGAAATTATCACCACCAGATTCTCATTACCAAAAAAAAATTAAAAGAAATTCTTCAAGCAAAAGAAAAATTAACCAGCTGGAAAGCTGGATCTGCACAAAACAATGAGGATGACCAAGAACGACGCCCTGTCCCCATCCAGCAACCCTGCGTTTTCAGACCGACTCGCAGATTCCCAGAGGCGGGGACCGGCTCGCCCACGCCCGCAAACGCCCACCTCGGTGAAGGCTCCGCCTGGTCCCCCACGACGGGGCGACACAGACTCGGCAGTCGCGGGTCAAGGCAGGGGCGGCAGCTCTGCCCGGGCACCTCAGCCCTTCCCACGGTCACGAGAACACGACCTCCCCAGAGCCCAGGGGGAGTCAGGGCTTCACGGTGTGTCCCCACCCCCGCGGGGCCTCTGGCAACGCTGGCTGAGCCGTAGCCGCCTCCTCCCGGGACGCTGTCACTGTGGCCATCCGGGAAGCGACACCACACCCTCCGTGTGCAGAGCGCGAGCGCAGGGCACCGTCCGGACACGGCTCCCCCCACGCCAAGCAGACAGGGAGACTGAGTCAGAAGCCAAGGAGGGCCCTGCTCGCCCCTGATCACTTGGCCACAGGGGACAGCTCCAGGGCAGGGACCTGGTGGTCCAGCAGCTGAGGCCCAAGAGGCAACGCCCTCTGCCCCCCACCCTGGCGCCATCTGCCACCTCATGGCCCGGCCGGGGCATTCGTCTTGCCCCCCGACTGCCCGCCATCGGGCAGACGTCACCCGCACTGCAAGGAGGGCAGAGGAGACCACAGCCTCTCAGCAGCCACTGCCGGCCGGTCACACATGGCTGTCCCACGAGTCCCCCCTCCCCCATGCTGCCTGTGCCCGACGCCTCCAGACCAGAAAGCGGCCTCTCAGCTGAGCTGCAGGTTTGCTGTGCTGTTACCTTCTAATGCCAGGGAGAGGTTCCCCTCCTCAGGTGCCTGTTTGTAAAGAGGAGTTTGGGCACACCTGGTGAGAAACTCCCCAGGTGACCCAGGAGTTCCCCCACAGGCTGCGCAGACCTGGGTGCGGGTCCCTGCTGCGTCCTCCCGGTCTGCGGCCCAGGGGGTAGCCGACAGGCACCGGAAGCTGCTGTGTGGTCACACAGGACTGGGAGAAGCCCCTGGCACTGGAGCTGTCCAAGCCGCGGGGACAGGCAGGGGCAGACCAGGCCTGCGGCAGGACGATTCAGCACCGGCCATGCAGGAGCTGAGGGAAGCTCCCTGACCCGGAGCCCAGGGCAGGGCAGAGCCCCAGCCAGGAACCTGACCCGCAGCCCCAGCCATGCCCTCCACACGTCGCCTTCCCCACAGTGCCCTCCCCACGGCGCCCACCCCCCCACAGCGCCCTCCCGCAGCGCAGACGCTGCCTGCTTCGTGGTTCTGTGAAAGAGGAAGTAAATCCAAGCGTTGTTCCTGTGAGGACACAGCAAGGGCAAACCGCAGCCTCACAGAGCTGGGCGCTGTCCAGCGGCCACGCCATCCCTCCTAAATCCCAAGTATTTTTCATCTCAGACAAGGTAGTTTTCATCTATGTAAGTTTCATTTGGGTCTTATTTATTTATATCTTCTATGCCTCTACTTTGAACACGTTGATGCAGTTATGACAGTTGTTTTAATGCCCTTGTTCTCTGCTGACATCTGTATCAGTTCTGCTGTGCTTTCAATTTATTGACTCTGCTCCTTAGGATGGGGGTCATATTTTTCTGCTTGCTCGTACATTTCGTTGGATGCCAGACCTTGTGAATTTTACCTTGTTGCATCCCAAGTGTTCTTACGAGGCTACGAATACTCCTGAGTATTGCTCTGGGATGCAGCTGGGCTTCTTGGAAACAGTTGGATCCTTTGCCATATGTTAGGTGGGGCCCTCCCTGGGGGGTTAATCGTCCCCTCGCTCAGGCAGGGTCTTCTAGGCATGTCCGCAGTGCTGTGTATCACGTGGTCTCCTGTGTCTGCCTGGTGAGCATCAGCTCATTACTGCTAATCCTTCCGGGTGGATCTTTCACCATCACGCCAGATGCTCAATAAATATCAGCCTAATGAATACCAAAGAATAAAGATTAGACACCATTTTTCTTATGATCTTAAAGTCAAATTTGTTTTTTAAAATGACATTCTCTCTAGAGCTTCCTCCTCCATCTGCCCTCTTTAATTTCAGGTATTTTGTCAAAATTCCTGGTCACTAAACAAAGCTGAACATGAGCTATTTAATGACACATGAATCGCTGTGAGGTGGTCTCAGACAGCTGCGTAATGAAATGCCATCAGCGACCAGATGTGGCTCTTGCATCACCTGCATTTTGGGGACACGGAGGCATTTGTGGGACCTGTTATCTCTGCTCCCCCGCATGGGCGAGTGTGTGTGACCCCACACGCAGCGGGAGCAGGAGAGAGACCTGCCCGTGGCGGCAGCCCGGCCACGAGGCAGCCGTGCGGTGGGGATTCTTTTGCTGACTTTTGATTCTTTGTTTCTTCTTAGCTCCGTGCCTGACCAGGAGGCCAGTCAGCCCGCATGCCCCTCTTCAAAGAAGAAATCATAAGAAAAATTAGCAAATAGTTCAAATACTAGTCAAAATACATAAAATTTGTGGCATCATGTTAAAGGAAGATTTGTCACTTGAAATACCAAAGACACTGCAAAAAGAAAGTATACCAATGGCCGATCAGCTCAGGAACAGCTGTTCCACTCAGTGGTCACTGAGGAAACGCAAACTGAAGCTGACAGGCTCCGGCTCCGGCACCGGGTCAGTCGCAGGCGGGCAGGGGCCTCTGTGGGGAGCCAGGGTCTGGATCAGAGGGGCTTCTGTGTATTTCCTGAGCAGCTGCTTCCAGCGCAGCTCCCTGGCGGAAAATAAACACAACTTCTCCAGGGCAGGCTATGATTGTGTCTTGTGTGGACCAAGCTCCCCTGCAAATGCTAAGTAGACAGTAGCAGAAATAAGGAGGCTCTGGCGGCCCTGCGGGATCCCGTGGCCCTGGGTGATCCCGGCGGGTGGAGGAGGAGGGGTCAGATCCGGGGCGGTGTGCGGAGAGCGCCAGCCGAGCTGACGGGGCCACTGGCCCCCGGCCGGGGAGAGCCCAGCAGCGGCTTGCAGCCTCCAGCAGCGGCGTTCCGGGTCCTGGAAGCAGCTCTCCTCCCACCTGCCTCCTCGAAGGCTGGGACCAACAGGCCAGCAGAGGAGGGGAGCTGGAAGCGGAACCTGCTTCCTGCCATGACAAGGCCTGGAGACACCCGAGCGCCTCAGCTGAGGAACAGCCCACTCAAGATGGATCTGGGACCACGTGGGACTGAGCTGCCGGCACCACCCAGCACCCGGGACTCTGCACCACAGCTGGTCCCGGCTCAGCCCCCAGCCAGAAGGATCCACCTGTGCCTGCTGTGTCCAGCCTGGTCCCCTGCAGCCTGGGCGGGGGCGGGCCCAGGTGCTCTGTCCCGCCCTGTCTCCCACCTGCCGGGACCCCCATCATAGTGTGGAGGGCGCCCCCCTGCGCTCCGGGAGGGGAAGGGACCCGCAGTGCAGCCGGCCAGGGTGGCCTCTGCACACCGGGCTGAGGCATCAGCACCCAGGTGGGCTCTGGGGAGGCCACGGGAGGGTCCTGCCACACCCTGACCTTCGTCCCTATGTCACCAAGGCTGCAAAGGAAAGGAGCAGATACATGATGCCAGAGGTAAACAGGCGAGTCATCCTTCCAATGTCACAGAGCACATGATAGGGACTCCTAGGACTGCAGGACACGGTCTGCCATAAGTGTCCAGGATGACAGGGTCAGACAATCGGGGGAAGGCATTTTATTTCCAAACTCCTTTTACTTGGGGTATCAGAGACCAGGCTGTCAACACCCTGACACATTATTAAGAATGAGTCACCCCCACCAGGAGGCTGCCAGGGCCTTGAGAAGGGGTGGCACGTCCTTCAGGCGTGGGGAGGCATTGTGGGTGCCCATGTTCATGGCCCATTTGCTATTTTAAAAGCTACCCATGAGAGGAGCCCCCACAGCAGAGCTGCACCCCTCCCGCCGCTCTCCTGCAGAGAGACTCGCCCAAGGCCCACGGGTGTCCGCAGGTGACCCAGGGGCGGGGTCTGCCAGTCACCTCGGCTGTCCTTGCAGGAACTGCTGCGGGACCCTGGGCCCCCTTCCCTGGGTGGGCTCTGGGTCTGGAAATTGGCTTGGGTTAGAACTGGGTGTGAAAAAGGCATTTTCCACTTGCTCCCACCAAGGCCACCTCGGGCAGAAGAGCGGTGACGTCCTTTTGCTCTCAGATGTGGGCCCCAGGGTGCCCTCACTCTCCCCAGCACTGCACCACCTTTTCTTCCTTGTCCACGGCCGCACCACCCTGAACGCGCCCGGCCTTGGCTGATCTCGGCCGCTAAGCAGGGTCAGGCCTGGGTAACATTGGTGACCCCAGCAACCCCAGCCTGCTGTAAAGGCTGCAGTTGCCCCACCCTGTGGGCGGAAGTCCTGTGCCAACCCCACATCCACAACCCTCGCTGCGCTCCCTGACTGCACCTGGACACACACAGGGCTGGTCCTGGGACAGGACCCCAGGCACAGGTTCTCTGAATCAGCTCTCGGTGTCTGGAATAGGTTCTCTGCTCCAACCTGCAGGGCACTCACACTCTGCTTCCCAATGTCCTGGGTGCTCACTGCCCACAGGACTGGCAAATAGTGGCAAAATACTAAAATTGTCACCTACAGTTACATCTGTAGTCAAGTGTAGGCAGTCAGGAGCTGCTTCTAAGCGTGTTGCAGAACTTGCGGGAACAGGGGAAAGCCCCCAGTTTAGCACCAAAGGTCCCAGGCAAACTGGGACAGTTGCCATAACAGATGGAGACACTCCTCCAAGACCAAGGAAGCAGGCTGGGGGCGCCTGAGTCCCAGCCCCTCTTGGTCTCCTGCACAGAGGTGCAGAGTCTCCAGGCCCCAAGCAGCCCGGGGAAGGAAATCCCTGCACCTCCACTGCAGCTGGGCCTCTGGCCCAGGGGGTGTGACCCTCAGTTCTCTTAGGCAAGGGACCTCCAGCCAGCCTGTGGCAGGGATCAGGCCAAAGCCCTACCCACCCCGCTCCCCACAAGGACTTATTTGGCCTCTGCCCCCCTCACCGAATGCTGCTGATGGAGCAGCCCCTACCAACCAGCATGGGCTGCATGTTCCCAGGAGGTCAGGGGCACTGTCCCAGGCCAGTGCCTGCCTCCCCACCTGAATGACCTCAGGGCCAGCACGGATCCCATCCCCAGGGTACAGGGGTACCAACCTGGCCCTGACTCCAGCCCTGCAATGGGCACACACGTGGGCATTTAGAGCTGCACTGGCTCTTGTCCTCAGCAGTGACAGAAGCTTTGATTGAAGTTCTCGCCAGACCCGCCCAAGGCACCCAAAGCCCGGGCTCCGTCTCAAGCTCTGGGTGGACTTTGCTGACCCTGAGCAGGCTGATCCCCCATCACTAGGAAATTTACCTAAAATCAGGAACTTGCTCACCACTTTGAGTCCCCTCAACGTTGGTTAAACTACTAGTAATTGCGTTTAAAAAACGTGTCTGCCTTTACTCTTACCTGAGACTTTGACATTCCAAGTGTCTGTCCGTTCAGTCGTCAACAGTAGTTATTGCTGCGTCACATTTAGGTGGGTCTAACCTGACATTCAGACCAGACGAGGGTCAGGCGAGGGCTGGGTGAGGGCTCAGGCCCAGCTTTGGTTTATGCCGTGCAGGCTTTGAGTCCCATGCCTCCTTTGGCCTTTTCACTGGTTTCTGTGCCTCAGTTTCCCCACAAGGACGACCAGAATAGCCAGTGCGTGTTAGCGCTGTCCCCGCGGACCACGAGCACGCGCTGCATGATCTGTTTCGGCCAGCGACGTTCAGCGACTCATTACAACGACCGTCAGGATGCTGCTCGCGGGGAGTGTCAGGCTTTAGCCGAGTCGCTCATCAGGCGGAGAAGCCTCCAGCCCGCTCAGGACTGCCGGGTGCCCTGTCCTCACCCCCACTCCCCTCCCATGTCCGCCCCCGGCCCCGCCCTCACCCCGTTGACCAATCAGACTCAGCCACGTTCACCAATCTGGACTCAGCTGCACTGACCAATCAGACTCAGCAGCACTGACCAATCAGGACTCATCTGCACTGACCAATCAGCTTCAGCCACATTGACCAATGAGGATTCAACCGCACTGACCAATCAGGCTCAGCCAAATTGACCAATAACACTCAACCACGTTCACCATTCATGACTCAGCCACACTAATCAGTTAGACTCAGCTGCGTTGACCAATAACACTGAACCACGTTTACCAATCAAGACTCAGCCACATTGACCAATCAGGATTCAGCTGCACTGATCAAGCAGGATCAGCCAAATTGACCAATCAGACTCAGCAACATTGACCAATCAGGACTCAGCCACACTGACCAATCAGACTCAGCCCCGTTGAACATTCAGGACTCAGCCACAATGACCAATCAGCTTCAGCCACCTTGACCAATCAGGATTCAGCTGCACTAACCAAGCAGGATCAGCCAAATTGACCAATCAGACTCAGTGGCGTTTACCAATCAGGACTCAGCCACACTGACCAATCAGACTCAGCCCCGTTGACCAATCAGGAATCAGCCACACTGACCAATCATGCTCCGCCACGTTGACCAATCAGGACTCAGCTGCCCTGACCAAACAGATTCAGCCACACTGACCAATCAGGGTTCAGCCACACTGACGAGATTCAGCCGCATTGACCAATGAGGATTCAGCTGCACTGACAAATCAGGACTCAATGGCACTGAACAATCACACTCTGCTGTACTGAACAATTAGGACTCAGCTGCACTGACCAATCAGGACTCAGCTGCACTGACCAATCAGACTCAGCTGAATTGACCAATTAGATTCAGCCTCACTGACCAATCTGAACTCAGTCTCACTGACCAACCCCCCCATTCAGCCGCATTGTCCAAAGTCAGTGGCACTGACCAATTAGGATGAAGCTACGTTGACCAATCAGGACTTAGTCACGTTGGGCAATCAGAGCTCAGCCACTCTGACCCATCAGGATTCAGCCACACTGACCAATCATGACTCAGCTGCACTGACCTGATTCAGCCACACTGACCAATCAGGATTCAGCTGCACTGACAAAGCAGGACTCAGCCGCACTGGCCAGTCTGGACTCAGAGGTACTGACCAATTTAGACTCAGCTGCACTGACCAATCACACTCAGCCAAATTCACCAATCAGAGTCAGCCTCATTGACCAATCAGGACTCCGTCTAACTGACCAATCCAGACTCAGCTGCACTGACTAGATACCGCCACACTTCCCAATCAGGATTCAGCTGTACTGACAAATCAGACTCAGCCACATTGACCAATCAGACTCAGTCACATTGACCAATCAGGATTCCGCCGGCCTGACCTATCAGATTCAGTCACACTCACCATTCAGGACTCAGCCACGTTGACCAATCAGGTCTCAGCTGGCCTGACCAATCAGATTCAGCCACACGGACCAATCAGGATCCGCCGCACTGACCAGATTCAGCCACACTGACCAATCAGGATATAGCTGCCCTGAAAAATCAGGACTCAGCTGCACTGACCAATCAGACTCAGCCTCATTGACCAATCACACTTAGCTGCACTGACCAATCAGGACTCAGCTACCTTGACCAATCAGACTGAGCTGAATTGACCAATCGGACTCAGCCTCATTGACCAATCAGCACTCAGTCTCACTGACCAATCAGGACACAGCCACACTGACCAATCAGACTCAGCATGATTGATCATTCAGACGGAGCCACACTGACCCATCACTCCGCCTAATTGACCAGACTCAGCCGCGCTGACCAATGAGCCTCAGCCCTACTGACCAATCAGACTCAGCCGAATTCACCAATCAGACTCAGCCGCATTGACCAATCAGGACTCAGCCGCACTAACCAATAAGAACTCAGCCTCACTGGCTAATCAGACTCAGCCGCACTGACGAATCAGGATTCAGCCACATGGACCAATCAGACACAGCAGTATTGACAAATCAGGACCTAGCCACAGTGACCAATCAGGACTCAGCCTCACTGACCAATCAGACTCAGCCCCGCTGTCCTAACAGGACTCAGCCTCACTGACCAAACAGACTCAGCCTCACTGACCAATCAGGACTGTGCCACACTGACCAATCAGACTCAGCCGCATTGACCAATCAGGACTCACCCACACTGACCAATCTGACTCAGCCGAATTGACGAATCAGGACTCAGGCGCACTGACCAATCAGGACGCAGCCTCACTGACCAATCAAACTCAGCTGCACTCGCCAATTAGGACTCAGCCGCACTGACCAATCAGGACTCAGCTGCACTGACCAATGAGGATGTAGCCTCACTGACCAATCAAACTCAGCTGCACTGTTCAATCAGACTCAGCTACATTGACCAATCAGAATTAGCTGCATTGAGCAATTAGAAGCCACAGTGACCTATGAGACTCAGCTGCATTGACCAATCAGAATCAGCTGCATTGAGCTATTAGAAGTGAGCCACAGTGACCAATGAGACTCAGCTGCCTTGACCAAACACACTCAGCTCCATTGAGCAATTAGAAGTAAGCCACTGTGACCAATCCAACTCAGTTGCATTGACCAATTAGACTTATCTGTATTGATCAATTAGGATTCAGCCGCACTGACCAATCAGACCAAGCCAGTGAATCCCTCATTTGTATAATGAACCTGACTGGAGCCTGGGCGGCAACTTCCGATGTGTGACCTGAGCCTTCCCTGTGTTAGATCCGGTTCCCCTTGGCCCCAGGAACAGAGAGGCAGAGTCACTGAGGCTGCAAAAAGGCAAAGGAGTTTATTAACTAGCCTCGGGCCAGGGTCCAAATTCCAGAGCACCAACGCAGTGGCCTCTCCAGAAACTAGGACCCCGCCCTGGGGTAAAGATTAGGCTTTTTTACTTTTCTGTATGCTAGTTTTCACACGACACGTTATTCTGCACACAACACGTTAGTCTGCACATGACATACTAGTCTGTACACGACACACTAGTCTGCACTTTATCCCCCTTCAGTTTATTTGTTCCTTTTGTTTAGAAGTGGCTGATCGTGTTGGCTTCAGGTTTGTTGACTCTAAGCTTCGGGCTTTTTGCACTGGCGCCAGTTGTAGTTAACATCATCCAGGGGAAGAGGAGGGTCTCTGATGGGGGAGGGGGCCTGTTGTTGCATACCTTCTAGTTTTTGGTTACAAGCGATACTGGGAACACACGCCCTGCACAAGCTGTTCATGCGCTGATCATGTCTTGCTCTTCTTATCTACTTAGTTGGTTGGAGGGCACCTGGATTCTCCAGCCCTTTATCAGGAAGCAACTTGCAGTTACCTCCCCGGGGCTTTGTTTTCCTTTACTTTAGTGAAGCCTGCCATGGCTCCACTTACGCTAAGCACCAAGCCAGCAAGCCATATATACAGAAGCAGAACTAGGCTTCTCACATCCAGGAAGCCTAGCCTATCATGGAGTTACCTTTGTTCTTATCTCTGTTTTTCATTCTGATTAACTATATTTATTAAACAACTAAAAGCAAGCATAGTCACAGAAGCGAATAGCATCGGTTAGAATCAAAGAGAGCACACATTTTCCTACTATCAATTCCTGTTCTTCACCTGTGCTCTCTGGAACGGCCACCTTATCACACGGAAGGAGGGATCTCTGGAATGAGTCTCTTTCCTCCAGACTCCTTTTTAGAGAACTTCTGTTCCCGGCACGAGTGGGTCCCGCAGACTTTCCCCCAGCTGTCCATACCCGCGGCCCCGCCCGGCCCCACCCTGCACCCTCCGGAGACTTCCCTCTCAGGCTGCAGCTAATCCTTGCCTGGGCCGCATGGGAGCTACTGGAGCCCCCAGGGCACAGACCTCGCTCGCTCGCTCGCTCGGCGGTGGGCTGCATGGTCGCGGTGAACAGTAGAGGCTGCCCAGCTCCCGCGCATCAATGGGCCCATCCTCCGGCTGCCTGGGACACTGGGGAGCCACCGCTGAGAATCCTTGCTCAAGGCCAGGGACCCTGAGTCCCCACTGGGACAGCTTCTGGTGGCCTTTTGCCATACAGCTTGAAAGCTGCCAGCTGTGCCACCTTTCTCTGCCATGTGGCGCCCCTGTCTGCAACCCGCACAGCTCCCCACTGCCTCTTGCTGGTGTCCTTGGCTGGACTTTGGAATGTTCCAGTGGCCACTTCCCCTTGCTCCCCAACACCTCTGCTGCTTCCTGCCAGGACCCTGCTTGGCCAGGCCGGCGCTCTAGCATAGGTAGCTTCCTCTCCAGGGGTCTGGGCATCTTGAGGCTGGCAGGCGTCAGGCCACCTCACAGCCCCGGGCACGTGGGGGGACTGTTGGCTTGCTGTGAGCCTACTGCATGTACTTGGCGCCTTCCAATATCCAGGGTCAGCTGTCTGCCCTGTGGCCAGCCAATTCCCACTAAGTCCCTGCCTGCCAGGGTCAGAGACCCCCACGTGTGTCTCGAGCATCTCCTGAGTTTGGCTTTTGTGTCCCTGGTGGATTTTGAGGTGCTTCGCAAGGTGCTCACAAGTGCTCACAAGCAGGAGCTGTTGATCGCTGCCATATTGCCTCAGCCCCCCGACCCCCAGCAGCTGCCCACTCCAAACAAAATGATGGGGCACGTTGGGGAGGCCCAGGAACACAGGAAGAGCTGGGAACAGGCAGGCAAGGCGCCTGAGCTGGGTGGTTCTGTGCCCAAAACAGGAACTAGGTCGAGAGGCCCCTGTTCTGGCATCCGGCTGCTCGAGCCCCACGTGGCTCCAGTGAGAGGGCCCTGGCACTGCCACTTGAGGGCAGAACCTGCCCTGGGCCAGGTCCCCAGGAGGGGCTCAGCAGGCCCGAGGCTGCGGCTGCGGGCAGCCAACCCCCAGGGCCAGGGGCCAAGTGTGCTGTGGGCTGGGTGGTGTCCGACGGGGCTGGTCCTGCCTTGGCTCTGCGGAGGGGGAGGGTGTGAATGATGCTGCCTCTCCAGGGAGAGGCTGAACAGACGTCCAAGAGTTGCTGTGGCTGAGCATGACCGACCGCCCACTGCCAGCAGCCCCAGGCCACCTGGAATGAAACTCCAAACGCCGGAGCCCCCCGACGGGGGAGGGGGTGAAGGCTGAGGGAGGAGTGAGACCATGCAGGAGGGACAGAGAGGTTGCCTGCAGGGCCTGGGCGGCGGGCAGAAGCCCCTTAGCCCCTGCACAGTCCCATACCTGTGGATTGGGCACAGGGAGCTGCCCAGGAGCCCTGTGTCCCCGAGACTCCTGCACCCCACAGCCACACCACACCCCGTTGCCAAGTCAGCGTCCTGACACCCTCCTGGCCCAAAGCAGTAGCCCAGGGCCTGGTCAGCCAGAGAGGCTTCCAGGAGGGAGAGATGTCCCCCCCCACTACTGCAGAGGGCGGAGGGGTAGGACAGGTGTGGACACAGGTCCCCCCGCTCCCCTCTCTGGGCTTCCCTGGGAGGCTTGGTCCCACCAGGGCCTGCCCCACACCTGGCTGTGTAGATCCCGCTGGTTCAGGAAGGCCTGGGACTTTCTACCAGGTTCACATGGTTGGGGAGGACAGTGGGGCTCCGTGACCATCCTTTGGTCAAACTGAGTCAGTTCCATCCACGGAGCTCCAAGGCAGGTGGCACTCCCAAGATGATGTGTGGTGTCGCTGGGCCACCCAGGTGGCCACACCTCCTACTTGCCCCCTCCCTCCTCTGCGTGTGTGTCCATCTCTGCCTCTTTGTCTCCCCTGATCTCTTCTCTCTCTGTCTCTGCCTCTCTCATTCTCTTGTCTCTGTCTCTCTCAGGAGGTGCAAGGCCAGCTGCAGAGTCCAGAACCTGACAGGCAGGGAGTGGGCCCGGCCCAGCCAGCTCAGGTGTGAGCAGAGGGCAGGGGAATGGGCAACCTCCAGAGCCGGCCTCCTGCAGGGACCTCTGAGCTCCCAGCTGTGCACAGGGACCCTGGGCAGGGAGCTGAGCAGGGCAATTGGGGACCTGGCCATGTGGCAAACACCCCTGGCAACTGCTCGTGCCGCTGGTAGAGTTGGTGTGATAGCGCCCCCCAAATTCACGTCCACAGGAACCTCAGAATAGGAACTTATTTTAAAATAGGGTCTTTGTAGAAGTAATTAAGTTAAGCATCTTGAGATGGGGGCCCCTAAATCCAGTGACAAGTGTCCTTATAACAGACACCCCAGGAAGAGGCCCCACGAGGACAGAGCAGAGGAGGAGCTGGCAGCCACAAGTCCAGGATGCAGGGAGCCACCAGACGCTGGAGACAAAGAAGGGTCCTTCCCTGGAGCCTCCAGGGGGCACATGGCCCTGGACGTCTGGCCTGCTGGCCGGAAGACAGGAAGCTCCTGTTGTTTAAGCCACCTAGTTTACAAACACAACTTCTGCGAAGAAGTTCGTTCACTGATGTGGAATCTGTCCTTAAAAACTGGAAGGTAAATCCGTGGATGTTGTCCAGGTCCTGTCAACGGACCAAGAGCCCAGAGCAGGGTCAAAGGGTGCACTGGTCAGGTGGCCATGGCTGGTGAAGGGCCACTAATTCCCAAACCAGGATCTAATTTTCCTAGCTGAGCAAGACCCTATGCCACTATTTTAGGTGTTTTTCTAAGTGCAGACTGAGCTGACTGCCTGCTAGGAAATGACACACCTGCCATCTATAATCAATTCCGTTCCCAGACAGTCAGGACTGGTGTTTATGAGCTGGCTGCTCCTGGTGTGGCATCAGGGCCCTGTCCGGGAGCGGGGCCGGGCTTTCCGGTAGCGCTGCACGGCCAGCCTGGTTCTCCTCTGGGCAGGGGACTCGCTTAGCTCCCTGAACAGCGACAGTCTGCCTGTCCTGGAATAATTCTGGACCCGAAGCCGAGGCCACCTCTAGCTGTGATTCTACTGATAAAATCTCTGAATTTATGTCAAGAGCATTTGTACTCATTTTCAAAAACGGACTAGTCAGTCACCTTTTGACTAAAATGGTAAAAGGAACACAACCAGGGTGATCTTTTCACTACCTGGTTTATATTGTCAATACTAACTTCCAGAAGGCAAGTTCCTAGGGCTCCGTGGGCCATAAAGAAAGCCCAGCCAGCCACAACAGACGTAAAAAGAACCTGAGTCACAGGACTGGCCTGGTGTGACCCCACCCACACACGCTCTCCTGCTCTGTGCCTTGCCTGCTCTCTGGAGGGGACTTCTCAGAACAGCAAGAGTTAGGGTCAGTCTGGGCAGCGGCTGCAGAAGCAGACCCCAGAGGGGCTGAGAAGAAGCTGAGGCCTGGCCACTGTGGGGGCCACGCTGCCCCCAGGTTCCCGAGGCGTCAGTGCTGGTCCTCGCAGGCGACACGGCCTGTGGGACGCCAGCACCACTGACCCCTTCTCTGGTTCAGAATCCGATGTCCTCTGCTGCCTTTGTGGGTCTCTGAGCGCAGGGCCTGGGGCCGCGGTGCCACCTGCAGACAAGTCTTAGCGCTCTCTTGCTGCTCCGTCCCGTCTCTGTGGCTGCCTAGTGATGTTAACTGGTGCTCCTGGGAGTCCCGGGTGCCCGGGCATCTGTGGGCTGGATAACAGGCCAGTGAGGACAACCTTGGTGGGTGACTCGAGTGCTGGAAAGTTCCACCTTCCCATCCTGATGCTCCCTCGCAGGGACAGGGCATTGCCATGTGACCTGGCAGGGTCTCCTCTCGGCCCCCACAACCTGAGAAGGAGCGGCTGTCCTCGCTTTCTCACCTTAGGTCTGGGCGCAGGTGGCTCCAGCGGTCACCCCTGCCGTGAGCCTGGTCTCAGCCCCAAGTGCGGTTCCTGGAGACTGAGGGCACCAGGCGGCTGGGTGCCGGGAGGCCTCTGTGGGCCAGAGAAGCCCTGAGCATCCATATCTCCTTCGGAGGCGCTGGGGATGGAAGATGGCCACCAGCCGCCCCTGCCGCAGGCCCTGCCTGCCTGCCTTCCTCAGTTTCCCTTCCTGGAAGGCTCCTTGCCCGGACTCCCCTCTCCCGCCTGCCCTGTCCCGTCCACTGCCCACCCCTGGTCTCCAAGTGGGTCCGAGGCCACACCTGGTTCTGGCGAGCAGTGGGGTACCGAGGTGTGATCCTTGGTGAGGGCTGTCATTGGGAGTGTGCAGATGTCCTGGGGACACCTGCTCAGGACACCAGCTCCGCCCTTCTCCTCTCACTTCCTCGGGAACAGTGAAGGAGACCTGCGGGGCTTCGTCCCTTCCAGCCTCCAGGTTGCCCGAACGAAGGGCTGGCACACGCGACACCCTCTTGGGGCTGGGGCCTCACTGGGGTCCGAGACCCCGTCCCAGCGACCTTCTGGGCCAGCGAGCAGCCTGAGGCTGGGCCCCTGGGCTGGGCTAGAGCTCAGCAGGCTGGCCATGCCTGGCCCCTGGGTGGCCTGTGCCCTCAGGGTGCGGGGACAGCGCTGTGGCTCCTGCTGGGTGTGCGGGGGAGGCACAGCCAGCCAGTGCTGCTTGGTGCCGCCCTGGGAAGCTCTCCCTGTCTGGGGCAGCGGCCGTAGCCACGACAAGTGGCCACTCACATGGAGTGTCCCGAGGAGAGGCGGAGGAGTGCCCTGCTGTGACTGGAAACACGAACAATGGCCCCAGGGCCACTGCGCTCAGCTGGACTCGATAGAAGAGCTGAGAACGCCCAGTGTGGGGAGCTTGGTGCCGCCCGGGGTGCCCACAGCCTCTGAATGGCCTTTGTCCCCTGGGCCTGTTCACTTGGGCCCTGGGGACCCGGGAAGCGCTGGGCTCGGGGACGCAGCACGAGGAGGTGAGTTCTTCAGGGATGCCGGCCACTTCCTCCCACCAAGGGCAGTAGGGAGCCTCCCTTCCCGACTCCAGACTGCTGTGGTCTTTCCATTTCACTGTCCCCAGGCCTCACTGTGACCACCAGGGGTCTCTAGAGCCCCGAGCAGCCAGCCGGGTCCCAAGAGTAGCTTCCTTGGTGAGCAGAAGGCCCACCCTGGCCCTGGGCCCGGACTCCCTCTAGGGTGCTGCAGCTGGCTTTGGACTTAGTTGGGGGCTGTTCCCCTCCTGTCCCCGGTCTCCTCTCCCCCGCCCCCTGTCAGCTTCCAGACCCCGCCCTCAGCCGCCACCGCCCACAAGAGGAAGTCCTGCCAGACCTTCACCTTGGAGCAGTTCCAGGAGGCACTGGAGGAGCTGGGCAAGAAGCAGTTCAAAGACAGGAGCACCCAGGAGGCGGCCCTCGAAGTGCACCGGCTGGTCGAGGGCAAGGCGCCAGTCATCCCAGGCGGCAGTGCAGTGGCACAAACACAGATCACTGCCACCTTGAACTTCCAGGCTGGAGTGATCCTCAGCCTCCCAAGTAGCTGGGACTATAGGCATGAGCCACCACTGCCAAATAATTTTTTGTGTGTGTACAGATGGGTCCTTGCTACATTGCCTCGGCGAGTCTTGAACTCCTGGGTTCCAGGGAGCCTCCTGCCTTGGCCTCCCAAAGTGTTGGGATCATAGGCACGAGCCAACATGCCCAGCCCGGCATACGAATTATTTTGAGCTGATTATTTTGAGACACTGCAGACACAGGAGAAGCTCTGAAAACAGGCCAGAAGTTACCTTTTTGTCAGGGAAATTTACGTCTGTGAAGGAGACCTACTTCCATTTGTAAACGTGTCTCCTTCTCATAGCAAGAAGAGAAGGATGACTAAATCCTGAGGGATTCTTAGCAATGCGGAAGGCACCACTTAAGTCTGAACCACAATGCTTGCTCTTGCTTACCTTGCTTTCCCTGGTTACCTCCCCACTACTGACCCCCACGACACCCATTCTTTCTTTGTTTCACCTGAAGATAGTATGTAAGCCTGAACTCAGAGCCACCTCTTGGAGATTTACTCATTTTTCCTGGCTGTTTCCTCCCATGCATACGTAAAGAAAGCATTACTAAATTATACTAGTGAAAGCATGGTAAAGTAAATTAAAATAAAACCCTAAGCCCCATGCCAACTGAATAGATCCCTCTTGGCCAAGCAAACCTCAGAGAAACCTTACAACTGAGTTCCAGGAGTTTAGATACAATTGACAAGTACTTATGTTCAAAAAACACAAACAAACAAACAAAAAAAAACAACAAAAACCAGAGATCATAAGACTAACAAAACAGAATTCTTGTGACCATAAGATACTAAATTATTAACAGGACCCAATCCCAACTCTAACAGCTACCCTAACTCTAAAAACCCTAACCCCTAACCACAGGATTTGCCACTAAGATCAGGGACAAAGCAAACATGCTCACGTTCACCTCTGCATGCAACATTATACTCAACAACAAATCTGCAGGTATGACATTACCTGACGTCAAATTATACTACAAGGCCATGGTAACCAAAACACCGTGGTCCTGGTGTAAAAAACTGTGACTAATCCAAGAGAACAAAATAGAGAACCCAGACATAAAACCATCTACCTAGCACCAACTGATTTTTGACAAAGCAGAAAACATACACTGAGGAAAGGAAGCCCGATTCAATAAATAGTGCTGGAAAAATGGGATATCCCTATGAAGAAGAAAGAAACAGGATTGCTCTCTCTATATATACAAAAATCAATTCAAGATGAATTGAAGATTTAAATGAAAAGCATGAAACCATAAAAATTCTAGAAAAAAAGTAGGAAAAACATTTTAGGCATCACCCAAGTCAGAGAATTTATGACTAGGACCCCAAAGACAAACATAGCAACAATAAAAATAAATCAATGGAACTTAATTAAATTAGAAAACTTCTGCACAGCAAAGGAAATAATCAACACAGTGAATACACAACCTACAGAATTGGACAAAATATTTGCAACTATGCATCTGACAAAAGACGATATTCAGAATATGCAAAGACCCAAACAAATCATTAAGAAAAAATTAACACCCTCATCAAAAAGTTGGCAAAAGACCAGAACAGAAGTTTCTGAAGAGAAGATAGACAAATTGCCAAAAAAACATGAAAAACTGGTAAACATCGTTAATCACAGAGAAATGCAAATTAAAACTACAATAAGATACCATCTCACCTCAATCAGAATAGCCATTATTAAAAAGACAAAAAACAACAGATGCTGCCACAGAAGCATAGAGAAAGGAGCGCTGATACTCTGCTGGGTCTGCAAACTAGTAGAACCTCTATGGAAAACATTATGGGCAATCCTCAAAGAAAGAAATGTAGACCTACCATTCAATCCAGCAAGCCCACTCCTGGGTATCTACCCAAAGGAAATGAAGTCATTTTATCCAAAAGACACTTGCACTCAAATGTTTAGCACAGCACACTTCACAATTGCAAAGATGTGGAATCAACCTAAGTGCCATTCAATTCATAAGGGAACAAAAATCTGTGTGTGTCTGTGTAGACACATACATGTATAAATATCACGGAGTACTACTTGGCCATAAAAAGGAATGAAATACCAGCCTGAGCAAGAGCGAGACCCAGTCTCTAAGAAAATAAAAAAATTAGCCAGGCATGGTGGCACATACCTGTAGTCCCAGCTACTCGGGAGGCTGAGACAGGAGGATCACTTGAGCCTAGAGTGTGAGGTTGGAGTGAGCTAGGATCATGCCACTGCCCTCTGTCCTGGCCAAAAGAAGGAGACTCTGTCTCTAAAAACAAAAGGGAATGAAATAATGTCATTTGCATCAATGTGGGGGGAACTGGAGACCATTACCCTAAGTGAACTATCTCCGGAATGGAAAACCAAACACCATATGTTCTCACAAATAAGTGGGAGCTACTACATGGATACACAGAGGCACGTGGCAATATAAAGGACATGAAAACCTAGAAGGGGGAGGAATGGCCAGTGGGTGTAGGATAAAAACTTGCCCACATGAACACTATATTCTGATGACGGACACACCAACATCTCTGACTTCAGCACTACACAAGACAGCCATGTAACAAAAATACTTGTACCACCTTAATTAGTATTTTGAAAGAAAGAAATAAGATTGCACTGAAAGTTCTATACAGAACAATTAGAGAAGAACGGGAAATAAAAGACATCCATACGTGAAAGGAAAGTAAATCAATTCACAGATTCCAAATCACATCACCTTAAATATAGAAAATCCCAAAGAATTCAAAAAAATTATTTGAACCAGCAAACAACAACGGATAAGTAACAGAACAACATACATACAACAATACACAAAAATCCATTTTATTTCTGTACTCTGGTAATCAAGAACATGTAAATAAAATTAAGACAAAAATTCCATTTGAATCATATCAACAAAAATAACCAACTCGGGAAAACAATTAACAAAGGTGCAAGACCTGTATGTGGAAAATTACAAAACATTATTGAAAAAAGCTAAAGCAAACCTAAACAAATGTCGAGACACTCCATGTTCATCGACTGGAGACTTAATATGTTTCAAGATGGCCATACACACAGGTGACCTCAAACCCAATGCAATCCCTACAAAAATCCAAAAAGGCCTCTCAGCAGAATATGGGCAAACTGATCCTAACATTCAAATGGAATTTTTTTTTTTTTTTTTTTGAGACAGCGTGTCGCTTTGTTGCCCTGGCTTGCGTCAGTGCCGTGGCATCAGCCTAGCTCACAGCAACCTCAAACTCCTGGGCTTAAGCAATCCTACTGCCTCAGACTCCCGGGTAGCTGGGACTACAGGCATGTGCCACCATGCCTGGTTAATTTTTTCTATATATATTTTAGATGGCCAGATAATTTCTTTCTACTTTTAGTAGAGACCGGGTCTCGCTCTTGCTCAGGCTGGTCTTGAACTCCTGACCTCGAGCGATCTACCCGCCTCGGCCTCCCAGAGTGCTAGGATTACAGGCATGTGCCACCGTGCCCGGCCTTCAAATGGAATTGTAAGGGAACACAAATAACCAAAATCTTCTTTAAAAAGAAAGACAAACTTGGAAGTTCACACTTCCCAATTTTAAATCTTAAATTTTACTACAAAGCAACAACAATCAAAAACGGATGATACTGGCATGAAGGTACACATGTAGATCAACGAAGTTGAACTGAGGGTCCAGATATAAATTCATGCCTCTATGGTCAATTGATTGTGTGCCAGCCCCAAGGTCCCTAAATTCCACAAGTGACGTCAGACAACTATCCACATGCACAGGAATGAAACTGTACCCTGACATCATACCACACAGAAAAAGTGAACTCAAAATGGTCCACAGGCCAAAATGTAAGAGGTAAAAACACAAACCCTAGAAGAAAACATGGAGAAAAACCTTCATAACATTGGGTGTAAGAATGGTTTCTTAGAACTGACAGCGTAAGCACAGCCAGTAAAGAAAATTTCCTCAAAATTAAAAACTTTTGGAAATCCGAAGACACCACCAAGAAAGTAAAATGACAACCCACAGAGGCACGTTATATATCTGATGAGGGTCTGCTATCCAGAATATATAAGTAGCTTTGAAGACTGAACAGGAAAAAGACAAACAACCAAATAACAAAATGGATAAAGGGCTAAAAATACACACTACACACACACACACACACACACACACAGACAAGCAATTGGCCAGCAAGCACATAAGAAGATACTACACGTTATTAGTTATTATGGAAATTCAAATTCCAACCACAATTACTAACCCACTCTCTCACACTAGAAAGACTATTGTTAAAAAAAAAATTAAAGATATCTGTTGGCAAGGATACAGAAAACCTGGATACCCTTAAACACTGCTTGTAGAAACATAAAATGGTACAGGCTGTGTGTAAACTAGTTGAATCTTCCCTCAAAAATTTACATGCAGAATTACCATAGCTCAACAATTCCATTCCAAGGTATATACTCCAAAGATTAGAAAAAAAGTGTTCAAAGAAGAACTTGTACATGAACATCTATAGCAGCCATGTTGACAATAGCTGAAAGGTGCAAACAACCCAAACGTCCATCAACAGATGGATGGATAAGCAAAATTACATATATCATAACTTGATATATTATTCAGCCATAAAAAGGAAAGAGAAAACTGAAATGGAGCAGTTGTTATGGAACACAATATAGCAATACCTCAAAAATTAAGCATGGAATTCACTTACAACACAGTGATTCCACTTCTGGGCATATACTGAAAAGAACTGAAACCAGGGACTTGAACACCCACGTTCATGGCAGCATTATTCACTGTGCCGAAAGGTGGAAGCAACACAAGTGTCCACTGACAGATGAGTAGATAAATAAAATGTGGTCCATTCACACAGTGAAATATAATTCAGCCTTAAAAATGAGGAAATTCTGACATAGGTAACAAAATCGTGCTAAGTGAAACAACCCAGGCACACAAGGTCAAATACAGTACGCTCTACTTATGAGGTACCTGGAGTAGTTTCCAGGGCTGGGGAAAGAATAAATACGAAGTGGGTGTTTAACGAGTACAGGGTTCCACTTGGGGAAGATGAAAGAAATTCTGGAGATGGATGGTGGTGATGGTTAAACAAAAACATGTATGTGGTTAATGCCACTAAAGTGTGCACTTAAAAATGGTTAACATGGTGAATGCTGTATGTCTTTAATCATACAGAAAAAAGGAATGAAGCGCTGATGTATATTGCAACATGGATGAGCCTTGGAAACGTCCTAAGTGAAAGAAACCAGGCACAAAAGGCCACATATTATATGAATCCATTTGTATGAAATGTCCAGGGCACGCCAATCCACGGCAATGAAAAATAGATTAGTGCTTGCCAGGGGCTTGGGGGACCGGGAAAGGAAACTGACTTTGTAATGGGCTCTGAGTTTCCTTCAGAGGAAGAAAAAAAAATCTGGTACTATTAATAAATAGATGGTTGCACAACACGGCCAATGTATGACATTCCATTGAATTATATACTTACAAATGGTAAAAATGGTGAAGTTTTAAAAGGTGGTTTCCAATATTTATATACATTGTCATAGTATGGACTAGGACTTTGTCACATTGATTGGTGATGTAAACATAAGTGTGCAAACCTGAGATACCTCGCAACCGGTGGACACACATGTGCACACACACGGCTGGAGAACACAGCAAGGTAACGTGGGTCAGTAAATTCTTATGAAATTTCCATGACCAATTAGGCCACTTGCCTTTCATTTGGCAGTGAGATTTAACTTTTCTTTACTAATGATCTAAACTATAAACTGTTTTTAGCTACTGTTTCCTTGGTCTACATATAAATCGAAGCTGAGTCTCACAAATGATACACTAAATAATGGATTTTTTTGTCTTTTGAAAAATCACATTATCAACTTTTCTACTGTTGGATACTACAAACTGCTGTGACTTTAAGGCTCTCGCTGGGCAAACCCTTGGAAAATTTGCTAAGGGTGTCCACTGGGTGGATGCGTTGAGGAACCTGAATAAAAGCCCTGAGACACCAAAACCCGGCTGTGTCCCTGAAAGTGAGACCAGGGTAGACTGCAGGCAGCTGGGGTAGACCGCGTGGGAGAGGAGAGCAGGCAGGACCGCTCAGGGTCTGCAGGCCATGGTCAGGCCTGTGTTGTCTCTCCAAGGCCAGTAGGAAACCACTGGCAAAGTTATAAATCAGGAGAGCGACATGACGAGACTTGAGTCTGTGAAGCGCTGTTTGCCTTTGTCAGTTGAGACCCTCAGTGAGGGGGGATCTGCGCTCCCCCTGGGGGGCTGCGCTGAGAGAGCAGAGCATGAACAGTGGGTGCTCCTGCCAGGAATGTGGGGTCTGCGTCTGCTCAGGAGGAAACACTGCCCACACCCACCTTGGAGTCATCTCTGCTCTTTAGATCTGCCAAGGCTGGGAAACTGAGGGACAGTCTCAGAAACAGTTCCTGGAAAAGAAAACTGGAAAGGAAGGGAAAGACACATTTTTCTCCCAGTTGAGGAAGGCGGAGAAGCGGGCCTGGTGGATTGGATGGTCAGGGAGAAAGGTGTATTTCCTGATTTGGGGTTAAAGGTGCTGACCTGGGAGCGTGTGGCTGCTGCAAAACACACGGTGAAACACACGGGAGGACTCACCGTGAAGCCACAGACCTCACACAGCAATGGCCCCGGAGACTCGGAAGGCCGGACACAGAGGACTTTGCGCTGCGACGCCACGTTCCCTGGAAGGATGAAATTGCTGTAAGGAAACTACGTTTATGAACAACCCCCCGAACACCCTGCCAGTGACACAGAGATGACAACGAACTCCCTCACAGAGGCTCAGCCAGACCCATGTCCAGCTCAGAGGCTGCTACCCCATTAGGGTGGAGAGGCCACCGCGTGGACATCACACCCGTGGCCACCACGTCCTGGGCCTGGGCGTGGGGGACCTCGGTGTGGTGGAAACTATGGGTTCCCCATTTCCAAATGCCCACACGGAGCCCCTCCCGGGTCTCTGAGGACCGGCCGCCCCTCAGCAGGCGGCTGCGGACAGGAAGGCGCTGCCCGCGGGGCTGGGACTGGAAGGTCGCACTCACCCTCGGGGCCACAGGTCTGGGCACGGGAAGGCCTCACTCACTGGCAGCCGCGTCCTCTCAAACAGGGTGTGACGCCAGAGGGCAGGAGCAAACAGATGGTATATCTGATATACCATCAAAACAGAAAATAAAATAACTTTTTCAGACCAAAAAATGAAAGAAATTATCACCACCAGATTCTCATTACCAAAAAAAAATTAAAAGAAATTCTTCAAGCAAAAGAAAAATTAACCAGCTGGAAAGCTGGATCTGCACAAAACAATGAGGATGACCAAGAACGACGCCCTGTCCCCATCCAGCGACCCTGCGTTTTCAGACCGACTCGCAGATTCCCAGAGGCGGGACCAGCTCGTCCACGCCCGCAAACGCCCACCTCGGTGAAGGCTCCGCCTGGTCCCCCACAACACGGGACCAACACAGACTCGGCAGTCGTGGGCCAAGGCAGGGGCGGCAGCTCTGCCCGGGCACCTCAGCCCTTCCCACGGTCACGAGAACACGACCTCCCCGGAGCCCAGGGGGAATCAGGGCTTCACGGTGTGTCCCCACCCACGCGGGGCCGCCGGCAACGCTGGCTGAGCCATACCGCCTACTCCCGGGACGCTGTCACTGCGGCCATCTGGGAAGCAAACGCCACACCCGCTGTGTGCAGAGCTCGAGAGCAGAGCACCGTCCGGCCACTGCTCCCCCCACGCCAAGCAGACAGGGAGACCGAGTCAGAAGCCAAGGAGGGCCCTGCTCGCCCCTGGTCACTCAGCAAGAGGGGACAGCTCCAGGGCAGGGACCTGGTGGTCCAGCAGCTGAGGGCCCAGCGGCAACGCCCTCTGCCCCCCATCCTGGCGCCATCTGTCACCTCATGGCCCGGCCGGGGCATTCGTCTTGCCCCCCGACTGCCCGCCATCGGGCAGACGTCACCCGCACTGCAAGGAGGGCAGAGGAGACCACAGCCTCTCAGCAGCCACTGCCGGCCGGTCACACACTGCTGTCCCATGAGCCCCGGATTCCGCCTGTGCCCGACGCCTCCAGACCAGAAAGCGGCCTCTCAGCTGAGCTGCAGGTTTGCTGTGCTGTTACCTTCTAATGCCAGGGAGAGGTTCCCCTCCTCAGGTGCCTGTTTGTAAAGAGGAGTTTGGGCACACCTGGTGAGAAACTCCCCAGGTGACCCAGGAGTTCCCCCACAGGCTGCTCAGACCTGGGTGCGGGTCCCTGCTGTGTCCTCCCCGTCTACGGCCCAGGCGGAGCCGACAGGCACCGGAAGCTACTGTGTGGTCAGCACACGGATGGGAGAAGCCCCTGGTACTGGAGCTGTCCAAGCCCTGGGGACAAACAGGACCACACCAGGCCCGCGTCTTCCGGAGGATTCGGACTGGGCAGGGGTGGGGCCAGGTGCTCTGTCCAGCCCTGGCTCCCGCCTGCCCGGGCCCCCATCACAGTGTGGAGAGCGCCCCCCTGCGCCTCGGGAGTGGAAGGGACCCACAGTGCAGCCGGCCAGGGTGGCCTCTGCGCACAGGGCTGAGGCATCAGCACCCAGGTGGGCTCTGCGGAGGCCTTGGGAGGGTCCTGCCATACCCTGACCTTTGACCCTATGTCACCAAGGCTGCAAACGAAAGGAGCAGAAACGTGACGCCAGAGGTGAAGAGGCGAGTCATCCTTCCAATCTCACAGAGCACATGATGGGGACTCCTGGGACTGCAGGACATGGTCTGCCATAAGTGTCCAGGATGACAGGGTCAGACAATCGGGAGAAGGCATCTTATTTCCAAACTCCTTTTACTTGGGGGACCAGAGACCAGGCTGTCAACAGCCTGACACATTATTAACAATGTGTCACCCCCACCAGGGGGCTGCCAGGGCCTTGAGAAGGGGTGGCACATCCTTCAGGCATGGAGAGGCGGCGTGGGTGCCCATGTTCACGGCCCATTTGCTATTTTAAGAACTACCCATGAGAGGAGCCCCCACAGCAGAGCAGCACCCCTCCCGCCACTCTCCTGCAGAGAGACTCGCCCAGGGCCCACGGGTGTCCGCAGGTGAGCCAGGGGCGGGGTCTGCCAGTCACCTCGCGCTGTCCTTGCAGGAACTGCTGCGGGACCCTGGTCCCCCTTCCCTGGGTGGGCTCTGGGTCGGGAAATCAGCTTGGAATAGAACTGGGTGTGAAAAAGTCATTTTCCACTTGCCCCCACCAAGGCCACCTCGGGCAGAAGAGCGGTGATGTCCTTTTGCTCTCAAATGTGGGCCCCGGGGTGCCCTCACTCTCCCCAGCACTGCACCACCTTTTCTTCCTTGTCCATGGCCGTACCACCCTGAACGCGCCTGGCCTTGGCTGATCTTGGACGCTAAGCAGGGTCAGGCCTGGTTAGCATTGGTGACCCCAGCAACCCCAGCCGGCTGTAAAGGCTGCAGTTGCCCCACCTGTGGGCGGAAGTCCTGTGCCAACCCCACATCCACAACCCTCGCTGCGCTCCCTGACTGCACCTGGACACACACAGGGCTGGTCCTGGGGCAGGACCCCAGGCACAGGCTCTCTGAATCATCTCTCCGTGTCTGGAATAGGTTCTCTGCTCCGACCTGCAGGGCATTCACACTCTGCTTCCCGAGGTCCTGGGTGCTCGTTGCCCACAGGACTGGCAAATAGTGGCAAAATACTAAAATTGTCACCTACAGTTACATCTGTAGTCAAGTGTAGGCAGTCAGGAGCTGCTTCTAAGTGTGTTGCAGAACTTGGGGGAACAGGAGAAAGCCCCCAGTTTAGCACCAAAGGTCCCAGGCAAACTGGGACAGTTGCCATAACAGATGGAGACACTCCTCCAAGACCCAGGAAGCAGGCTGGGGGCGCCCGAGTCCCAGCCCCTCTTGGTCTCCTGCACACAGGTGCAGAGTCTCCAGGCCCCAGGCAGCCCGGGGAAGGAAATCCCTGCACCTCCGCTGCAGCCAGGCCTCTGGCCCAGGGGGTGTGACCCCTCAGTTCTCTTAGGCAACGGACCTCCAGCCCGCCTGTGGCAGGGAGCAGGCCAAAGCTCTGCCCACCCCGCTCCCCGCAAGGACTTATTTGGCCTCTGTCCCCCTCAGCGAACGCTGCAGATGGAGCAGCCCCTACCAACCAGGGTGGGCTGCACGCTCCCGGGAGATGGGGGGCACTGTCCCAGGCCAGTGCCTGCCTCACCACCTGAATGACCGCAGGGCCAGCACGGATCCCATCCCCAGGGTACAGGGGTACCCACCTGGCCCTGACTCCAGCCCTGCAACGGGCACACACGTGGGCATTTAGGGCTGCACTGGCTCTTGTCCCCAGCAGTGACAGAACCTGTGATCGAAGTTCTCGCCAGACCCGTCCAAGACACCCAAAGCCCGGGCTCCGTCTCAAGCTCTGGGTGGACTTGGCTGACCCTGAGCAGGCTGATCCCCCGTCACTAGGCAATTTATCTAACATCAGGAACTTGCTCACCACTTTGAGTCCCCTCAACGTTGGCTAAACTAATAGTAATTGCATTTAAAAATGTGTCTGCCTTTACTCTTGCTTGAGACTTTGACATTCAAAGTGTCTGTCCGTTCAGTCGTCAATAGTAGTTATTGCTGCGTCACATTTAGATGGGTCTAACCTGACATTCAGACCAGACGAGGGTCAGGCGAGGGCTGGGTGAGGGCTCAGGCCCAGCTTTGGTTTATGCCGTGCAGGCTTTGAGTCCCAGGCCTCCTTTGGCCTTTTCACTGGTTTCTGTGCCTCAGTTTCCCCACAAGGACGACCAGAATAGCCAGTGCGTGTTAGCGCTGTCCCCGCGGACCACGAGCACGCGCTGCATGATCTTTTTCGGCCAGCGACATTCAGCGACTCATTACAACGACCGTCAGGATGCTGCTCGCGGGGAGTGTCAGGCTTCAGGTGAGTCGCCCATTGGGCGGAGAAGCTGCCAGCCTGCCCTGGACCGCGGGGTGCTTCGTCCCCGCCCGCACTCCCCTCCCGTGTCTGCCCCTGGCCCCGCCCCCACCCCCGTTGACCAATCAAGATTCAGCTGCACTGACCAATCAGCTTCAGCCACATTAACCAATCAGGATTCTGTCGCACTGACCAATCAGGCTCAGCCAAATTGACCAATCAGACTCAGCCTTGTTGACTGATCAGGACTCAGCCACACTGACCAATCAAATTCAGGCACACTGACCAATCAGGATCAGCCACGCTGACCAATCAGGACTCAGCCACATTGATCGCTCAGACTCAGCCGCATTGACCAATCAGGACTCAGCCACCGAGCCCAATCATATTCAGTCACACTGACCAATCACGATCCAGGCACCCTGACCAATCAGATACAGCCACACTGACCAATCAGGACTCAGCTGTCCTGACCAATCAGATTCAGCCACACTGACCAATCAGGACTCAGCCACACTGACCAGACTCAGCCGCCTTACCAATCAGGATTCAGCTGCGCTGACAAATCAGGAATCAGCCACACTGACCAATCAGATTCAGCTGCACTGACCAATCAAGATTCAGCCACACTGACCTATCAGCGTCAGCCACATTGACCAATCAGGATTCCGCCGCACTGACCAATCAGTCTCAGCCAAATTAGCCAATCAGGACTCAGCCACACTGACCAATGAGACTCAGCCGTATTGACCAGTCAGGACTCAGCCACACGGACCAATCAGACTCAGCCACCCTGACCAATCAGATTCAGCCACACTGACCAGTCAGGATTAGCCATGCTGACCAATAAGTACTCAGCCACGCTAACCAATCAGACTCAGCCACATTGTCAATCAGGGCTCAGCCACCATGACCGATCAGATTCAGGCACACTGACCAATCAGGATTAGCCATGCTGACCAATAAGTACTCAGCCACACTGACCAATCAGAGTCAGCCACATTGACCAATCAGGGCTCAGCCACCGTGACCAATCAGATACAGCCACACGGACCTATCAGGACTCAGCCACGTTGACCATCAGGCATCAGTCACACTGACCAATCAGGACTAGGCCACACTGACCAATGAGACTCAGCCACATTAACCAATCAGGACTCAGCCGCTGTGATCAAACAGATTCAGCCACGCTGACCAATCAGGACTCAGCCACACTGACCAATCAGGAATCAGCCAAATTGACTAATCAGGAGTCAGCCAAACTGACCAATCAGGTTCAGCCACATTGACCAATCAGGCCTCAGCCCCGTTGACTAATCGGGATTCAGCCACCTTGACCAATCAGATTCAGCCACACTGACCAATCACAACTCAGCAGTGCTGACCCAATTCAGCCACACTGACCAATCAGAGTCAGCTACACTGACCAATCAGGACTCAGCTGCACTGACCAGTCAGCTTCAGCCACATTGTCCAATCAGGATTCAGCCGCACTGACCAATTATGCTCAGCCAAATTGACCAGTCACACTCAGCTGCGTTGACCAATCAGTAATCAAGCAAATTGACCAATCAGGACTCAACTGCCCTGACCAATCACATTCAGCCACACTGACCACTCAAGACTTAGCGACACTTACCGGATTCAGCCACACTGACCAATCAGTATTTAGCTGCACCGACAATCATTACTCAGCCTCACTGACCAATGAAACTAGGCTGCACTGGCCTATCAGGACTCTGCATCACTGTCTAATCGGACTCAGCCTCATTCACCAATCAGGACTCAGCCGCACTGACCAATAAGGACTCAGCTGCACAGACCAATCAGACTCAGCCGAATTACACAATCAGACTCATCCTCTTTTAACAATCAGAACTCAGTCTCACTGACCATTCAGGACTCCGTCACACTGACCAATCAGATTCAGCTGCACTGAGCAATCAGGAAACAGCCACACTGACCAATCATGACTCAGCCTCACTGACCAATCAGGACTCAGCCACACTGACCAATCAGGAATCAGATACACTAACCAAACAAATTCAGCTGAATTGACCAATCAGACTCAGCCTCATTGAGCAATCAGAACTCAGTCTCACTGTTCAATCACGACTCAGCCTCACTGACCAAGCAGGACTCAGCCGCAGTCCAATCAGACTCAGCCACATTAACCAATCAGGAGTCATCCTCACTGTCCAATCAGACTCAGCTGCATTGAACAATCAGGACTAGGCCACACTGACCAATCAGGACTCACCCTGACTGACCAATCAGGACTCAACCTCTCTGACCAATCAAACTCAACTGCACTGGCCAATCAGGACTCAGCCTCACTGTCCATCCGACACAGCTCATTGACCAATGAGGACTCAGCCACACTAACCAATCAGACTCAGCTACATTGAGCAATTAGAATTAAGCCACAGTTACCAATGAGACTCAGCTGCATTGACCAAGCTGCCTCATCTGTATTGACCAATCAGGACTCAGCTGCACTGATCAATCAGACCAAGACAGTGAATCTGTCATTTGTATAATGAACCTCACTGGAGCCTGGGCGGGAACTTCCGCTGTGTGACCTGAGTCTTCCCTGTGTTCTCTGGAACGGCCACCTTATCACACGGAAGGCAGCATCTCTGCAATGAGTCTCTTTCCTCCAGACTCCTTTTTAGAGAACTTCTGTTTCTGGCATGCGCCGGTCCCGCAGACTTTCCCCCAGCTGTCCATACCTGCGGGCCTGCCCGGGCCCGTCCTGCATCCTCCCCAGACCTCCCTCTCAGGCTGCAGCTCATCCTTGCCAAGGCCGGCCACATGGGAGCTACTGTAGCCCCGAGGGCCCGGACCTCTCTCGCTCGGCAGTGGACTGCATGGTCGCAGTGCCCGGCAGAGGCTGCCCAGCTCCCGCGCATCAAAGAGCCCATCCTCGGGCCACCTGGGACACTGGGGAGCCTACCGCACCCCGGCTGAGAATCCTTGCTCAAGGCCAGAGACCCTGAGTCCCCACTGGGACCCCTGCTGGTGGCCTTTTGCAATGCAGCTTGAAAGCTGCCAGCTGTGCCAGCTTCCTCTGCCACGTGGCGCCCTGCCTGCAACCCGCACAGCTCCCCACTGCCTCCTGCCGGTGTCCTTGGCTGGACTTTGGAAGCTCCCAGGGGCCACTTCCCCTTGCTCCACAACACCTCTGCTGCTTCCTGCCAGGACCCTGCTTGGCCAGGCCGGCGCCCTAGCATAGGTAGCTTCCTCTCCAGGGGCCTGGGCATATTGAGGCTGGCAGGCGTCGGGCCAGCTCGCAGCCCCGGCACATGGGCAGCTGTTGGCCTGCTGTGAGCCTACTGCTTGTACTCGGTGCCTTCGGATGTCGAGGGTCAGCCGTCTGCCCTGCGGCCAGCCAGTTCCCACTAAGTCCCCACCTGCCAGGGTCAGAGGCCCCCACGTGTGTCTCGAGCGTCTCCTGAGTTTGGCTTTTGTGTCCCTGGTGGATTTTGAGGTGCTTACAAGTGCTCACAAGCAGGAGCTGTTGATCACTGCCATATTGCCTCAGCCCCCCGACCCCCAGCAGCTGCCCACTCCAAACAAAATGATGGGGCACGTTGGGGAGGCCCAGGAACACAGGCAGGGCTGGGACCAGGCAGGTGAGGCGCTGAGCTGCGTGGTTCTGTGCCCAAAACAGGAACCAGGTCCAGAGGCCCCTGTTCTGGCATCTGGCTGCTCGAGCCCCATGTGGCTCCAGTGAGAGGGCCCTGGCACTGCCGCTTGAGGACAGAGCCTGCCCTGGGCCAGGTCCCCGGGAGGGGCTCAGCAGGCCCGAGGCTGCGGGCAGCCAAACTCCAGGGCCAGGGTCAGGTGTGCTGTGGGCCAGGTGGTGTCCGACAGGGCTCTGCGGAGGGGGAGGGTGTGAATGGTGCTGCCTCTCCAGGGAGAGGCTGAACAGACGTCCAGGTGTTGCTGTGGCCCAGGATGACCGACCGCCCACTGCCAGCAGCCCCAGGCCACCTGCAATGAAACTCCAAACCCCGGAGCCCCCTGGTGGGGGAGGGGGGCGAAGGCTGAGGGAGGAGTGAGACCATGCAGGAGGGACAGAAAGGGGCCTCCAGGGCCCGGGGGGCGGGCAGAAGCCCCTTAGCCCCTGCACAGTCCCATACCTGTGGATTGGGCACAGGGAGCTGCCCAGGAGCCCTGTGTCCCCGAGACTTCTGCACCCCACAGCCACACCCCACCCCGCTGCCAAGTCAGCGTCCTGACACCCTCGTGGCCCAAAGCAGTAGCCCAGGGCCTGGTCAGCCAGAGAGGCTTCCAGGAGGGAGAGCTGCCACTCCCACACTGCTGCAGAGGGCGGAGGGGTAGGACAGGTGTGGACACAGGTCCCCCAGCTCCCCTCTCTGGGCTTCCCTGGGAGGCTTGGTCCCACCAGGGCCTGCCCCACACCCGGCTGTGTAGATCCCGCTGGTTCAGGAAGGCCCTGGGACTTTCTACCAGGTTCACATGGTTGGGGAGGACAGTGGGGCTCCGTGACCATCCTTTGGCAAAACTGAGTCAGTTCCATCCACGGAGCTCCAGGGCAGGTGGCACTCCCAAGATGTCATGTGGTGTCGCTGTGCCACCCAGGTGGCCACACCTCCTACTTACCCCCTCCCTCCTCTGCGTGTGTGTCCATCTCCGCTTCTTTGTCTCCCCTGATCTCTGTCTCTCTCTGTCTCTGTCTCCCTCACTCTCTTGTCTCTGTCTCTCTCAGGAGGTGCAAGGCCAGCCGCAGAGTCCAGAACCTGACAGGCAGGGAGTGGGCCCGCACCAGCCAGCTCAGGTGTGAGCAGAGGGCAGGGGAATGGGCACCCTCGAGAGCCGACCTCCTGCAGGGACCTCTGAGCTCCCAGCTGTGCACAGGGACCCTGGGCAGGGAGCTGAGCAGGGCAATTGGGGACCTGGCCCTCCGGTGAACACCCCTGGCAACTGCTCCTACCGCTGGTAGAGCTGGTGTGATAGCGCCCCCCAAATTCGCGTCCACCAGGAACCTCAAAATAGGAACTTATTTTAAAATAGGGTCTTTGTGGAAGTAATTAAGTTAAGGATCTTGAGATGAGGGCCCCTAAATCCAGTGACAAATGTCCTTATAACAGACACCCCAGGAGGAGGCCCCATGAGGACAGAGCAGAGGAGGAGCTGGCGGCCACAAGCCCAGGATGCAGGGAGCCACCAGACACTGGAGACAAGGAAGGGTCCTTCCCTGGAGCCTCCAGGGGGCACGTGGCCCTGGACGTCTGGCCTGCTGGCCGGAAGACAGGAAGCTCCTGTTGTTTAAGCCACCCAGTTTACAAACACAACTTCTGTGAAGAAGTTCGTTCACTGATGTGGAATCTGTCCTTAAAAACTGGAAGGTAAATCCGTGGATGTTGTCCAGGTCCTGTCAACGGACCAAGAGCCCAGAGCAGGGTCAAAGGGTGCACTGGTCAGGTGGCCATGGCTGGTGAAGGGCCACTAATTCCCAAACCAGGATCTAACTTTCCTAGCTGAGCAAGGCCCTATGCCACTATTTTAGGTGATTTTCTAAGTGCAGACTGGGCTGACTGCCTGCTAGGAAATGACACACCTGCCATATAAAATCAATTCCATTCCCAAACAGTCAGGACTGCTGTTTATGAGCTGGCTGCTCCTGGCGTGGCATCGTGGCCCTGTCCGGGAGTGGGGCCGGGCTTTCCGGTGGTGCTGCATGGCCGGCCTGGTTCTCCTCTGGGCAGGGGACTCCCTTAGCTCCCTGGACAGCGACTGCTTGCCTGCCTGTCCTGGAATAATTCTGCTCCCAAAGCCGAGGTCACCTCTAGCTGTGATTCTACTGATAAAATCTCTGAATTTATGTCAAGAGCATTTGTACTCATTTTGAAAAACGGACTACTGAGTTACCTTTTGACCATAATGGTAAAGGGAACACAACCAGGGTGATCTTTTCACTAACTGGTTTATATTGTCAGTACTAACTTCCAGAAGGCAAGGGCTCCATGGGCAGAGAAAGAAAGCACAGCTAGCCACAACAGACGTAAAAAGAAACTGAGTCCCAGGACTGGCCCCGTGTGACCCCACCTGCGGCGCTCTCCTGCTCTGTGCCTTCCCTGCGCTCTGGAGGGGACTTCTCAGAACAGCAAGAGTTAGGGTCAGTCTGGGCAGCTGCTGCAGAAGCGACCCCAGAGGGGCTGAGAAGAAGCTGAGGCCTGGCCACTGGGGGGGGCCACGCTGCCTCCAGGTTCCCGAGATGTCAGTGCTGGTCCTCGCAGGTGGCACAGCCTGTTGGACGCCAGCACCCCTCACCCCTTCTCTGGTTCAGAATCCGATCGTCCTCTGCTGCCTTTGTTGGTCTCTGAGCGCAGGGCCTGGGGCCGCGGTGCCACCTGCAGACAGGTCGTCATGCTCTCTCTCCCTGCTCCGTCCCGTCTCTGTGGCCGCCTAGTGATGTTAACTGGTGCTCCTGGGAGTCCCGGGTGCCCGGGCATCTGTGGGCTGGATAACAGGCCAGTGAGGACAGCCTTGGTGGGTGACTCGAGTGCTGGAACATTCCACCTTCCCATCCTGATGCTCCCTCGCAGGGACAGGGCATTGCCATGTGACCTGGCAGGGTCTCCTCTCGGCCCCCACAACCTGAGAAGGAGCAGCTGTCCTCGCTTTCTCACCTGAGGTCTGGGCGCAGGTGGCTCCAGCGGTCACCCCTGCCGTGAGCCTGTTCTCAGCCCCAAGTGCGGTTCCTGGAGACTGAGGGCGCCAGGCGGCTGGGTGCCGGGAGGCCTCTGGGGGCCAGGGAAGCCCTGCGCATCCATATCTGCTTCTGCGGGGTTGGGGGTGGAAGATGCCCACCAGCCGCCCCTGCCGCAGGCCCTGCCTGCCTGCCTTCCTCAGTTTCCCTTCCTGGAAGGCTCCTTGCCCGGACTCCCCTCTCCGGCTCCCATTCATGGGCGCAGGGACTCTCCCCCTCCCCAGACCCCGGCTCCCAGGGGAAGAGTCCTCACCCAGGGGCAGAAGCAGCTCAATGTTTGTTGAATGAATAAATGGCAGCCGTTAAGGGATCTACCCAAGGCGAAGTCCTTGGTCACTGAAAGTGTGAGTGCTTTTTCCTCCTTTCTTGAAAGAGAAACAAGAAAAGCTTTTCTCTACATCACCAAATCCAGTGAGAAAGAAAACGAAAGCCCGGCGTGCAGAACCGCGTCTGGGCTCGCAGCTTGGTCCCGCCACGGCCGCCAGAGGGCGCACGGGCCGCACGACGAGGCGCAGCCCCACCGCCCACGTAGGGTTCTGGGCGGCCGGAAGCGCCGCACGCCCGGGCGCCGGTTCCGTCACTTCCGCCGCGCCCGTCCTGCGGAGGAGCCGCCGGAAGTGGGCCGGCGCCGCCGTTCCGCACCGCAACGAGGCCCAGACGTGGCGCCGGGTTGACCCGCAGCGTCGCGGGGTTGACCCGCAGCGGCCCGGTCCCTCGCGCTGGCTCTGTCGGCTGCGAGTCCTGCGACGCCGCCGGGAAGGCGGAGACGCCGGAACAGTCGTCGCCTCTCCGTTCGCTGGTGACTTGGGCTGGGGAAGCCGCCAACTGCCCCGCGGCGCTGCGGCCGATCGGCGGGGTCCTGCCCTGCTGGCCGCGAAGCGGCAACCAGTAAGGAACCTTGTCGTTCCAGAAACACCTCTCATTTGCCAGTTTTTGTCGGACGCTGCTTTGGGCCCTGCCGCGCCGCAGCCACGCCCGAGTGTCCCGGCGCTGGGGACGAAAGACGCGCCGGAGCCGAGCCTGGTCGGGAAGCTGCCTGACCTCCCTTCCTGGAGCCGCGCCGGGCAGCAGGGCGCATTGGGGAAAGTGCAAGACCCTGTGAAATGTTTTCTGCTGAGTTTCATAAATATGTCTTCAGAGACACAACACTGTTAAAGACAATTTAGTATGAATCTTATGTAATCTTCTACCAGAGATATTAATATATAAGTATACTATATTATCGGGCTTGTAAAGTGTATAAATTATAAAAAAAGAAATTGCGAAAGAAAAATACAAAACTGATGCTATAGTCTTTCGTTCATTACTGGAAAGTTGGATTGGTTCCTCACCAGACGTATCAGATGGAAACTTTATTCAAATTTATGAAATGTCTATGAAATGTGTGCATCTAGAGTATTTTCTGGGGAAAAAAGTCATTCGTTGAACAAAAATGTATGTTCCAGTCCTCCTCCAGTGAGGTGCTGGGATACATCAGTGAACAAACAAATATCCTGCCCTCATGAAATTTATATCCTGGTGGAGAAATGAGAAGGTGGAGAAAGCAGTTGGCTTTATTAATGCAACAAAGTAGTCAATATATGACTTTAATTCTTGGATACAGAGAAAGCATAAGATGCAGTTGAATGATTCCTAGAAGAATTTCAATGCAAGTGTACCACGTGGGTGATGCTGCTGCCCAGGCAGAACATCAGCCAAGAAGGTCACCCCTGAGCCTCGAGAGCTCACGAGTTTGCCTTGGTGGGTTTTGGACTTGCCTGCGAACTGTGAGCCCTTCCTCCCCGCTGGTTTCTTCTTTTGGGATGGGAATGCCTATCCTATGCCACCCCATCGTTGTGCTTGCAAGCACATAACGTGTCTGGTGTTGCACATTCACAGCTGGAGAGTTTTGCATCAGGAGAAGTCACACCGAGTCTCACCCTAGCTGGTTTAGATGACATTTAGATGAGACTTTTGTCACAGAGTTGATGTAACGAGCTAAGACTGTGGAGGCTGCTGGGGTGGAATGAATCTATTTTCCACACGAGGACATGGATGTTGGAGGGCCAGGAGAATGCCATGGACTGAACCATGTCCTCCAAAATCCGTATGTTGAAGCCCTAACCCACAATGTGCTTGTACTTGGAGGTTAGGCCTTTGCAGACGTAGTTACAGCCAAGTGAGGTCACAGGGTGGTGCGGACAAGAAATACACATGTATAATTCCATTCATATGACGTTCAACACCCGGTAAAAGTAATCTGTGGCATCACAAGTCAGGGCACAGCCCTTGAGGGGGCACTGAGTGGAGGCCCCGTGGACAGGTTTGGCCTGGGAGCTGGTCACGTGTTTCCACTTGGTGAAATCTCATCATCTATATACTCGTGACAGTGCAGTTTTTAGTATATACCTTATTTTATAATAAAATCTTACTAAAAATCCAAACAATACAAAAAAAAAAGTTGTGGGTATCTACTGACCTAGAAGCTTCTTCATAATATAAAGGTTACAAAGCAATGCATACAATGTGACCCCGTGCTTATAAAAATCATGTATATGCACTGAAGTAGGACACACAACACCCGTTCATTAAAAAATATTTATTGAGCATGTTACTATGTGCCACACATAATTTATCTGGAAGACATCTATGCAACGGTACCATCCCATGCAGAGCCCGCAACATGCACTGCCGCCTCCAGCTCTCGCGCTGGGCCAGAGCAGCCCGGCATCCCCTGCACACACCTGCACGGCTCTGCAGTTCTACATCCTGCATGTTAACTGGCTGAGCCGACGGCGGTAAGGACACCACGAACACATGACGCGTGAACATCACTGTCACAGGGTACACAGGCTGACATGCGTGCGTCCTAGGAGAGTAGAACTAGACCTAGCGTGGGAACACTGACCTAACCACGGGGCGGCACCTGGAACACACAGCCTACTTCTAGAGGGCGGGCACTGGCGGCGAGGGCGGCCGGGCGGCGCGTTTGTCTGTGAAGGGCCCTGACATCACCGGCCAGGCCAGGGAGGGTCAATGCGGAGCGAATGTCCAGACTTTCACGGGAGCACGTGTGAGCAGCCAGGCGCATCTTGATTCACTCGTTCATCCCTCAAGATACGCACGCTGCTTTCCAAACAACACCACTGTCATCTCCAGATGGGGAAGACTTTTTCTCCAACCTGAAAAAGACAAATGAGAACAAGGCAATCAAATAATAAAGCATTTGTTTAATTAACATAGTATTTCCTAATCATTTACTATCGGACCAAAGAACGGCATTCAAGTGCAGAAATTTTTAAATGACAAACACTAAATTTTTAACTTAAAAGTATCACAACGCAAAGCACAAAAAAGGTATTAAAAAATAAAGGGAAATCACATGATTATTTTTCTTTCTCTCCCACATTAACCCTGAATCCAAAGAAGAGAATTCCACTTCTCAGCCCCCTCTGAGACTTGAGGCCTCTCACGCCCCAGCCCCACTGGCGCTCCGCACGCGGTTTTGCGTGTGAAGACAAAGCCTCCAGTCAGACGTGCGTCTTCAACACACGTACAGGGCAGCTGCTGCCTAAAAAGCCAGGAGGGCCTGTGCAGAGGGTGGGCCGCGGCCCAGCTCAGTCCTCTCCGCCCCGGGGGTCCTCTGGATGTGCAGGAGTGACCCTCAGGCTGTGGGGTCTCTACGCTCACTGACAGGCTGGGCCACCGGAGGACATGACACCCTCCCAAATCTTCCACTTCCTGTTCCGTAAAATGGGAAACGAAGCTAATAATGGCATCCACTTCCTGTGTGAGGATGAAATAAATGGTGAAGGGGTAGGGGCCTCGGGCCAAGTGAATAGCCATCTGCCACCGTTATCCCCAGCGCTGCCTCCCCGAGGACCTGCTCCCACAAGACATAATCCTACAACCCAGTATCTTACTTTCTGAGCTGTGGGGTCTTGTCTGGAAGTGACTGCCCAGCTGAGAGCCACTGACATGTGCCTTCTCCACACGGGGTTTCTCTGCAACACAACCGAGCCCGTGACCACATCTCCCACGTGGACGGGGACGGGGTCGTCCATCATAAACAGCGTCTGCTTCCAGTGTGTGGGGCTGCAAGACAGGGGCTGTGCGTTACTGGGAAGCGTCCCAGGTGAGTCTCCACGTAGCCCTTGGGTGCCGGCCAGGCTGTGCACAGGCTTCCGCCCCGGCCACCTGGGAGTCGGGTGCACGGCCCTCGGACGGCCTGCAGTCCTCGCTGGAGCCAGGCAGGACTGAGCTTGACCCTCCAGTCTAATTTACGAGACAGAAACCCCCCAGGCCCTGAGATCTAAACAGTCTTTACAGGACACAGTGGGATCAGAGTCACACAGTGAGGCAGACACTGCTAACCCTGGACACCACAGCACGGACGCTTCTCCTGGAGATGGCTCAATTCCAGGGGCAGGTGTGGACGGCTCACCCGGGTGGCCCGGTGGACTCGGGGAGCTGAGGGGCACACGGCCACACACAGGGTCCCCACACTGCCTGACTCCCCACACCCTCGCCCTCCCCAGGCACAGCAGTGTCCTGCCCGAGCCACTGTGCTGTCCAGGCTCCTGATGCCGATGTCTGGTCACGGCTATATGCGTGAGATACACACAGTGGGGTCAGGTCCCAAACAAGTCACTGCTGGGAGAGCTACATCCACCGTGAGCAAGACAGCCTGAATGTGCGGGGGAAGCAGGAAGACCCAGTCGCCCTGGGCTGCGCTAGAAATGTCTCTGCTTGGGGGTCTTCCTGCTGCCCCGCCCGGCCTGGCCCTCCTGTCTCTCCACTCTCTCCCTCTCAGGTCCCTCATCAAGCCTGTGTCCTGGGCCCCGTTTCTGGCACCTCGGGGCAGGAGGAGGTCTGGCTGGAGCCGCCCTGGACGCCAGGACGCTGGGGAGGGCCGAGTTCCATCCCATCCGGCCCGCAGCCCTTGGAGACTTGGCCCCCCTCATGTCACCGGGCAGGTGCTGAAAGGGGCAGCTGACCCGACCCCGACCCCAGGGCCCTGGGCAGGAAACACCCCTAGGGCTGCTCGAGTCTGGGTGCTTCTGCCCCTCCCCCGTTCCCCCTCTCCCCACCCCCCGCCCCCCTTGTCCCTCCATCCCGTCCCCTCCCCCGCCCCCCCAGCCCCCCCCCCCCCCCCCCGCACTCACGGGTGGAAGGGCCCAGTGCTGAGCACCTGCTGCGGCTGCCCCTCCTGCAGGCTCTGGAAGTGCACGCTGAACCAGGCCGTGAAGCCGTGCAGCGTGCCGGCCCTTCGGATGTCAAAGCGCAGGTCGCCCCGCATGGTCTGGGGTCAAGGGGTCAAGTACATGCACAAGGTCATGGGTCTGAGCAGGTTGGCCGGCCTCCCCCAGCACTGCAGCCCCAAAAGCCTCAGAACACAGGGAGACCCTCCCAGGACCGCCCCCCTAAGACCTGCAGCCCACAGCTCAGATGCTACAGATATTCAAAAAGGTTCCCAGCAGTTTGGGTTTCAACTGCCCCATGTTCTGCCCTCCCTGCGGACGCCCCCTGCACCCAGCTCTGTGCCGAAGCTGGGCCTCCCCACAGCCAAGACTGACTGAGGACCACCCGCCCGGCTCCCTGCAGGGCCCGCCTCGTCCCCACCAGGCACGGCAGGTCCCGAGTACACGCCGGACACGTACACACCGGACACACCGGACATGCCTGGGACCTGCCTGGGACATGCCTGGTACATGCCTGGGACCTGCCTGGGACCTGCCTGGGACATGCCCGGGGCCTGCTGGGACCCTCATGCTCACTGGCCAGAGAAATGAGGGGAACGACAGATTCTGACAGTCTGTCGTCAACCGTAGCTAAGAACACTGGGAAAATTTAATTCAAATACCATGATAAACGGAATTTATTTGACTTTGAAGATGCTGGGAATATTAAGCATAAATCTGAAAGTAATTGAAGATACTAAAGAGATTAGCTGTGAAGAAAATGATGTAAAAATATGAAAGACTATCAGAATAGAATATCAAAAAAAGGATAGAAAAATCAATAGCAAAAGGTTTATAAATTCACTCTTCATATTAAAAATATAATAATTAGCTACGCACACATCCAGCATTCCCTGAAGGTTTACGATACGCCAGGCCGCCTCTCAGTGTTTTACAGTCATCGGTTATTTAATGTACGAAGGGAGCAAGTCAGCTTTTTCTCACCTCTAGGTCGGAGATTTGCACAGTTCTCATGTCCAGCTGCAATATGGTGCACGGGTCAGAGAGACAGTCTTCTGGTTTCAAAATGTGGTTATACTTGGGCTTTGAAAAAAACTCCTTAATCGCCAAAGATCTAGAGGAAAAGGGCAAAGCAACTGTTCAGAGTCATGACAAACACCCTGGGCTTTTAAACACGTCTGAGCACAGCACGCGCTTCTCTTCCGCATCCGCAGGGATTCTGAGCCCCTCGCGGGGCTGAGCTGCGGCGCCGGCCCCCCTCCGGCCCCCCCTGCCTCCCTGCGGACCCAGCCCCTGCCGGGCAGGGCCCACCTGGGCCTCGCGGAGCCTTCCTGAGCCTGGGCCTGGACAGCACCCCCAGAGCACACGGGGGGCTCCCCTCTTACGTCCATTCTCGGGATCAGAGCACATGGAAACCAACAGTCACCCACAGGACCTGGACGACACGGGCTGCAGGGTGTTCTGTGGTTCTAGAATCTATTTCATTTCAAAATGCCTCTGTGCATCTTCTATTCCACAGCAAATGCAAAAGGTGCTCCTTGGTTACTCTGTGATAAATGCAACAGATCCGCAGGACGGAACCGGTCCCCGAGCCTGAATTTAGGAGCAACACTTGGGCCGTTGTTACGTGAATTCAACACAGAAACAGACACCTGGGCTTCCCTGCTAACCCATCTCCCCGTGCACCTGCGCCCGCCAGAGAGTCACCACTATTTACCATGGAAATGTGTGAAAAATTAAGCAAAGCAGCAGCAAATAAATGTTTTAATAAAGCTTCCATTATATGTACTTATTTCTGAACATTTTTGATAATAAAAATAATTATGGATTTATAAGAAAATTGGAAAACATACAGAAGTATAAGGACAAAATTTTAATTCCCTATATTCCTGCCTCAGCATTTGATATATTTAGTTATTTTTCTCCTCATGTTCTTATCTATTTACAAAATAGGAGACATTCTGTATAAACGGTTTGTCCTGCCAATTTTACTGTCTCTTCAACACTTTCTAATGACATTACGTGCTCCCGAGAAGCCACGGTTTCTCTAACAGCTGCACGCCACCGTCAGACAGATGTGCGGCAATTTGACCACGTTCCTGTGCACAGCCAGGCGTTTCCAGGGTTTCTGGCAGACACCAGCGCACCGTGACACGGTGACACCGGGAAGAACCGTCCTGAGCAGGAGGCTGTGGCAGTGACCGGGGTGGGCACGGACCTGTGAGGCCCCGGCCACACGCCGCACCCTGGGCAAAGGCAGCGCAAGCCAAGGGCGCCACAGCCACCAGCAAGCGCAGATGACATGAACATCGCAGCTTAATCTGCACCCCACTGGCGGGCAAGATCGCATTTGTTTTAATTTGCATTTTAGCTGCCAACAATGTTCCAATTTTTCAAATATTTATTGGTAATTTTATATCTTTTTTGTAACTTGCTTGTTCAAGTGATCTGGCTATAATTTCATTTGAATATTCACCTTTCTCTAATTGATTCTAAGATCTGTCTACAAGTGATTTTCCCTAATTATTTCCTTCCAGAATTGTGTTTTTGCTGACTTCTGGCACAAAGACTTTGTCATATTTTTTTTTTTTTTGACTGATTCACTCAATGGATTTTTTTTCAAATACCATACGCTCTAGCCCAGTGTCTATCCCGTCCTTCGTTTCTGCTGACGTCTTCTCCGCCTGGGTCAGTGTGGCACACCCCACAGTCTCCGGTAGTTGATGTGGAAGTTTTAACACGAAACTCTTAAATCCACACAGAATTAAGTTTCAATATACGGTCTGAGAGAAGAAAAAACTTTCTCCAAAGGACTAAGCGAGCGTCCCGGAATGACGAGCTGACTCGGCCCTCGTTCCCTCCGAACTCATGGTGCCGCCTCTCTCGGGCGCCGGGGTTCCTGTCCCGAGTGCCACCCTGCTCTGCTCACCTGACCCTCCTCACGGCACACACTGTCCGGTCACTCCGGCTCCACCCGGGAGCACACGCACCTCCCCACAGTCCTTGCCAAAGTGCCCCAGCTCTTCTCACCCGTTTCTTCCCAGACTAACCACAGAACCACCCGGTGAGGAACCTTGCCCAACTCTTGCCTTGGGGATTTTGACTGAGGCTGCCATGATTCCACGTGTTAACCAGGAGATTCCATACCTTTGCATTACTTTTTCTTTTTTTGGATTTTTTAATAAAAAAAATAAAAGATCGAAGGACCCCACGCTTTGCCACCAACTCCCCGCCCACACGTGTCAGCAGGAGTTCAGGATTATCTGGTCCTCACTAAATGCACTGGAAGCTTCTTGTACTTTCTGTGCAATTAGGAAATGAGGACCCTTCCCTAACTCTGGGGGATGCTGGGTTCCCCCTGCTTGGTTTCCGCGCTCAGCGGGGAGCCCAGCCTGGCTGCCTGTCTCAGCAGAGGGAGTGCTGAGGAAATCGTTTCATCCTAGAGCCAAAGCTCAACTGTACAAACATGTCTATGTTAAAAACCAGGAAACCACTATTTCGGAGCATCACTTTCTTTGCAAAACACCAGGAATGGTATCACATTAACACTAGCACGTTTTCTGATCCTCAATAAAAATTTATAGCTCTCAGTGGGAACAAACATTTGTGTTTTGACTCACACATTTTGAAAGACCTCGTTTATAAACACAGCCTTCTTTTTCCCATTCTATTTGGGAACCTAGATTGCAAAAGACACTTTAATTCCCATCACAGCTGTTAATTTAAAGGCATTAAAAGCAACGTGCAAAGTTCTTCGGCGTGTGGTGAATTTGGATCAGCTTCACACATGTTCTACAACAGAGCCCGGTTATTCTGCCTTAGAAACACCTGCGGCTTTCAGAGTGCGCTTTCTCCCCAGGCTCTTCCCACCCCGAATCCTCCCCCGGGGCAGGCAGGGGCTGGGTGCGACAGGCCAGCGGATCCCCTGCAAGAACCGCCTCACCGATCAGGAGCTGCCGGGCGGGGAAACCGCAGCAAGACGCTGAGGTTGTGCGGGGGCAGCAGGTGCACAGAAACGGTCTTCCTAAAACACGAGTGACTGTTTCCACGGGGGACTGTTTCCACAGGGGACTGTTCTCACGGGGACTGTTCTCACGGGGACTGTTCTCACGGGGGACTGTTCCCACGGGGGACTGTTCTCACGGGGGACTGTTCTCACGGGGGACTGTTCTCACGGGGACTGTTCCCACGGGGGACTGTTCCCATGGGGGACTGTTCTCACGGGGGACTGTTCTCACGGGGGAGTGAGAACTGCCTGGAGGAGGCACAGAGACGCGCAGCAACGCAGAGGCAGCGTTCGCCTGGGTCTCCCGGCCCCAGCAAGCACCGCCCGGCCCTGGCGGACGCGGGAGGCCACGGAGGCTGCGGCCCCAGCGGAGGCCACTTACTTCAGAGCGCTGAGGTTGAACTCATAGGCGTTGTCCCAGAAGAGCACCTTGCTGTGGTAGTCCTTGTCGGCGCTGCAGGGCACCAGGTGCAGCGCGGCCGTGGTCGGCCAGATGACCCCGTCCTCCTTCAGCCAGGCGTCCCGAGCGTACAGGATGGACTCGATCATGAACTCAAACTGCACGGAAGGAGACACACAGAGGGGACATGCCGCTGAGGCCCCGATGCTCAGAGCATCACCCCAAGAACATTCCCAGCCAGGCCAGCCGGCCACGCGAGAGCACCTGCAGGGATTTATTCATCCACCATGCCCACACGTGACGGGATTCATTCATCCATCATGCCCACACGTGACGGGATTCATTCATCCATCATGCCCACACGAGACGGGATTCATTCATCCACCATGCCCACACGAGACGGGATTTATTCATCCACCATGCCCACACGAGACGGGATTTATTCATCCACCATGCCCACACGTGACGGGATTCATTCATCCATCATGCCCACACGTGACGGGATTCATTCATCCATCATGCCCACACGAGACGGGATTCATTCATCCACCATGCCCACACGAGACGGGATTTATTCATCCACCATGCCCACACGTGACGGGATTCATTCATCCATCATGCCCACACGTGACGGGATTCATTCATCCACCATGCCCACACGAGACGGGATTCATTCATCCACCATGCCCACACGAGACGGGATTTATTCATCCACCATGCCCACACGTGACGGGATTTATTCATCCGTCATGCCCACACGTGACGGGATTTATTCATCCGTCATGCCCACACGTGACGGGATTCATTCATCCGTCGTGCCCACACGTGACGGGATTTATTCATCCACCATGGCCACACGTGACGGGATTTATTCATCCGTCGTGCCCACACGTGACGGGATTTATTCATCCGTCATGCCCACACGTGACGGGATTTATTCATCCGTCATGCCCACACGTGACGGGATTTATTCATCCGTCATGCCCACACGTGACGGGATTCATTCATCCGTCGTGCCCACACGTGACGGGATTTATTCATCCACCATGGCCACACGTGACGGGATTTATTCATCCGTCGTGCCCACACGTGACGGGATTTATTCATCCGTCATGCCCACACGTGACGGGATTTATTCATCCGTCGTGCCCACACGTGACGGGATTTATTCATCCGTCGTGCCCACACGTGACGGGATTTATTCATCCGTCGTGCCCACACGTGACGGGATTTATTCATCCGTCATGCCCACACGTGACGGGATTTATTCATCCGTCATGCCCACACGTGACGGGATTTATTCATCCGTCATGCCCACACGTGACGGGATTTATTCATCCGTCATGCCCACACGTGACGGGATTCATTCATCCGTCGTGCCCACACGTGACGGGATTTATTCATCCACCATGCCCACACGTGACGGGATTTATTCATCCGTCGTGCCCACACGTGACGGGATTTATTCATCCGTCATGCCCACACGAGACGGGATTCATTCATCCGTCGTGCCCACACGTGACGGGATTTATTCATCCACCATGGCCACACGTGACGGGATTTATTCATCCACCATGCCCACACGTGACGGGATTTATTCATCCACCATGGCCACACGTGACGGGATTTATTCATCCGTCGTGCCCACACGTGACGGGATTTATTCATCCGTCGTGCCCACACGTGACGGGATTTATTCATCCGTCGTGCCCACACGTGACGGGATTTATTCATCCACCATGGCCACACGTGACGGGATTTATTCATCCACCATGCCCACACGAGACGGGATTCATTCATCCACCATGCCCACACGTGACGGGATTTATTCATCCATCATGCCCACACGTGACGGGATTTATTCATCCATCATGCCCACACGTGACGGGATTTATTCATCCGTCGTGCCCACACGTGACGGGATTTATTCATCCACCATGGCCACACGTGACGGGATTTATTCATCCATCATGCCCACACGTGACGGGATTTATTCATCCATCATGCCCACACGTGACGGGATTCATTCATTCGTCATGCCCACACGTGACGGGATTCATTCATTCGTCATGCCCACACGTGACGGGATTTATTCATCCACCATGCCCACACGAGACGGGATTCATTCATTCATCATGCCCACACGTGACGGGATTTATTCATTCATCATGCCCACACGTGACGGCGTCTCACAGCCGGGGTTTAAGCCACAGCATTTCCCCTCAGAACTGAGAGCTTGAACAGGCTATCAGCGAAGAGAAACCTTCACTCTTGTCCCGTCTCAGCCACTCAGGGGTCAGCAGCCACCAGCCTTCGAAAGAGCCCCTCTGTGTTGCAGGTTCTAACTTAAATCAAATCAGTTTGGTCTGGGTACTGTGAGCATGTTCACAGCCCCTTAAGTTGACTGAAATCACTCCTTGAAAACCTGCAAACCAGGCGGGCTCGGCCATCTGCGTGTGCTCAGGGCAGAAGCAGCTGCCCCTCCTGCTCTGGCCCCTCAGAGGGCCCCACCTCCAGTGAGCCAGGCACGACCACAGCTGAGTGCGTGGGACGGCCGGAGGCCAGGCTCTGTCGGAACCAGAACTTGCTTCGAGTGCAGGAGAAGCAGAGGGTGCACGGGGAGGCGAGGGACGAGGCCAGAGGCCCTCCCAAGCCACCCAGGCACTTGCACCTCATCCCAACAGAAGAGTTTTGCTTTCCTTAGATAATCTCAAGCTAAGGTTTATTACGTAAGTCATATGTGTTCAGTATGGAAAATTTAGAACACTCAGAGATACACAAAAATAAAAATTGCAAGTAAACCTGGCACTCACCATTGTTATCACTGTGGTTTATTTTCAAGTATTTTTCTACACTTGCACACAAACACACACACATAGAAAAATACACACATATAAAATACATACATACAAATACATACATATAAACTTTTTTTCAGTTATCGAAACTGGCCTTTTTGGTGCACGGATTTGCGTCCCACAGTCGTGGCCAGGACACAGCCCCACCGCCCAAGATACTCCCCTCGCCCTCCTCCCCCACCCACCTCTGGAAACCACGCATCTGTCCCCGTACCCGCGGTTCTGTCTGAGACGTCGTGTAAACGGGATCGTACGGTGCGAACCTTTCGAACCTAATACAATGTCTTGTATGATGACCTTCACTCTGTAATCTTGCTAAATTCACTTGCTGGTCTTAGGAATTTTCTTATAGATTCCTTAGGATTTTCTACAAAGTTTCATGTTATCTGGCACTAGCGATGGTTTTATTTCTTTGTTTTCAATCTGTTTACTTCTTCTTCTTCCTCTTTTGCACCGGTTAGGCGCTCCAGGAAGGTAAGAGTGGACGTCCCTGCCTCGTCCCCACTCTCAGGGGAAGGCGTTGACTCTCATTGTCAAGCATGATACTGGCTGCAGGTTTTGTGTAGATGTCCTTTATCCGGTTAAGTTTCCTTCCATTCCTAGTTTGCTGAGAACTTTATTATAAACTGATGTCAAATTTTGTCTGTATTGATAGTTATTATTTTTCTTCTTCAGACTGTTAATACAGATTACATTGATTGATTTTCAAACACTGAACCAGCCTTGCACAGATAATCTCTTTTTTGTTGTAGTGTACTATTACTCCTTTTATATATTGCTGGATTAGATTTGCTAATACTTTCTTTTATTTCAGGAGCACGTTTATTGTGTTTGAGATCATACATCAGGTATGCTCTGAGCAACAAGGGGTAAAAACCAACAAAGGTAAAAGGTAACATACAACGCTTTTCACAGCAGCATGAACCACAGACTCAGAAGTGGATCTGGGGATAACACAAACGACATAATTCCTCGTCATCTACAGCTACTTTTATAACTTCACACAGATGATTAATTAGGCTAAAATGTGCTGTAATGTTTGGTAGACTTCAGGACCTGTATCCTTAGCACAGCACAAAATATATTTTGACATCCCAGAGAAGCAAGACTTGCAAGTGGGTGTTTTAAACGTAACTGCTTGACAGCTACAAAGTTCTATACTTGGCAGCATTTACCTTTTGGGGGAGTTTCCCAGGCTCCAAAGGATGAAAGCAGAGAGCAGAATCGGTGTGATGGACACACAGACGTCCGTAAGGATTCGCAGCACAGTGAGGAGGTGCCTTCTGCCTCCTCACGCTGCATTCGAATCGCGTGCCTCACGCGTGTGTCTCCTGGTCCCCGGCCTGGCTATCCGGTCACGTTCCGCTCTGTCGGCCAGACGCTGAGTGGCTGTGCTCCCAGCCCGGGGATCGCAGGGCTGCAGTCTGTCAAAAGGGGTAACCTTTGAGATGGTCAAAGCGGGACTCCACTTGTCTCTGGATGTTCAGACAATGGTCCCCGACTGCAGCGACAGGTTCTGGTGCAGGAAGTAACTTTGGTGGCTTAAGTGGATAATCTGATGAACATGTGACATCCAGAGAAAACACACCACCTTCATATACAGACGCTGGGGGCCAAGTCCAGTCGATCTCTATTCATAAATGTCGTGTCCTTTAGGCTCGCCACTGCCGTTCGGCAGAGAATCGCGGTTAGCTAGCTGCTTCTGCATTCTTTCAGCACCAGCGGATGACCTGGCTGTGGTTTTGCTGGAGAGCTTGGGGGGTGGGTGAAGGTTGTTGTTCTTCTTCTTCTTCAGGCTCCGGAGCAGCTGGGTCTCGCTGGGCGCGTCTGACCTGCCACTGAACGTGCCAGGGCTCTCAGCATCCGACCTTCGCCCCTCGCTGGGCACCTTGGTGAAGTCACCTCTCAGGACTCTCCACTGCCCGCCCGGCCCGAGCGCACAGTGTGGCGGGTGCAGGGAAGGGCAGCCGAGGTGGCTCTTGCCGGAGATCGCGGAGCGGGATGTGCAGACAAGGGCGGGGCGCTGGCAGGCGACTCCGAGAGCTCCCGGGAACCAAGGGGACGGGTGCCTGTGCTGCGGCTTCCTGCTGCAGCCCCTGAATTTGTAACGTTTTTCTTGAGGGTTTTTACATTTCTGCTCACGAAGGTTATTGGTCTGTGGCTTTCGTATCGTGCACTGACTTTGGTTCTGGTATCAGGGCAATGGCGACCTCATAAAATGAGCCGAGAAGTATTCCCTCCTCTTGCACGTTCTGAACGAAACTGTTGAGAATTGAAGTTATGGCTTCTTCAAATGTGTTGGTACAATTCGCCAGTGAAATCATTTAGGCCTAGAGAGTTCACTTTCAGAAGGTTGCTTAATTAGTTTAAGTATGAATTCTGTATCTTTCTTAGTTACTGGACCGTTCAGCTGTTTCATCTTGGGAGAACTGTGGTAACTGCAATTTCCAGAGGAACTGGTCCATCTCATCTACGTTTTTGAACTTAGGTACAGCGTGAGAACCACATGGGGAAAATGACGAACTCAAGCCCTTGGTATCCATGGGAACTGGTCCCAGGACCCCTCCGAAACCAAAATCCTCAGATGCCCAAGTCCCCCCTATAAAATGGTATTTTTTGTATATAACCTAAGCACATCCTCCCCCACACTTTAAATCATCTCTGGATAACTTACAATACCTAATACAATGTCAATACTGTGTAAATAATTGTCATACTGTATTGGCTTGTTATTTGCATTAAATTTTGTCATACCGTCATTTAGTTTTTCTGAGTATTTTCAATCCACAGTTGGCCAAATCTGCAGTCGTGGAAGCCACAGAGGCAGAGGGCTGCCTGTGCGCAACACCCTGCTTCTCCCCCATGTACCTGCTACTGTCCATTTTTCAGAGCCCTAAGGTAGCGTCTCCCTGCAGCCTGCCTGGATTGACCACTGCACTCCGTGGGATTAGCCAGGACTGAAGCTGTGTCACTGCTATGTATGATTTTAAAAGAACAAAATTAGAATCATACTGCATATACTCTTTGTGCTTCTTGTAAAACCAGCAACATGTCACCAACTTTTTCCTAAGGTTGTTAAAAATCCTTCTAAAACATAGTTTTTAATGATCATACGGACGGCCATAATTATTTCTATTATTTCCAATTTTCTTCCATTTTAAATGGTGTTGCCATGAAAATTTTTAACATAAATTTCTGTACAAATCTATTAGTATACTTTCTTAGGATAATTCCTTTAAAAACGTCTGGTGCTCGGTCCCCGGGTTCTGCCGCAGTGAGGACGCTGCGCCCACCGTCCCCTCCCCGCGTCCCGGCGGAGCGGCCGAGGCTGCGAGGCGCCCACGGAGCCGCTCCTGCGACACGAGGCTCAGAAACGCCCCGCACCGGAAGAAACCAAGAAAAGAAAGAAGGCTGTCGTTTTCCGTCTCGGTGCAGACAAAATGCACCCCTGCAGAAGGCGGGAGACCCCGGCTGGAGCTGCAGGTGTAACCGCAGCCCCCGGGCATCCGTGGGACCCCCAGGACGACCCCCCAGGACGACCCGCTGCGGCTCGCGTGACCCCAGCCGTGAGACCGAGGAGTCCGGAAAGGAAGAGTTGATGTGGCCTTTCCTGTGTGCACCGGCACGAGCAATTCTGAAGCGCAAAACGACCTACGAGAGCTCTAGGACCCGATCAAAAAGAAGTTTCGTGGCAAAAAAACACGCGTGTCACGGAAACAGGCCAGGAGACCCGAGTGGGCTCCTTCTGCCGAAACTCGGGGCGGAGCCTCGGCCGCGGGGCGGAGCCTCGGCCGTGGGGCAACCCCCGGGGTCCCCGTTCAGCGCCACGGACTGAAAGCTTCCACTTTGACTTGGCCTCTTGCCGTATGAATAAGGCAAGTATGTTTAGGGCAGGGTCTTGTCATCTTTTAGAGTAAACTAAACATTCTGTAAACATGCGCAAACAGCCCTAAATGAATCTAAAGTCCACAGTTTTACTGGTGTGAAATTAAATTCTTCCTGGCCAAATGCCTGTTTTGATGGGTTGACTTAGAAAGATTTTTGTTAAGCTCGGGATTTCTAAAAATGCAGTCAACAAAACAGCAGCAGGCCTTGCGAGGAGAATTATTCCATCTTTGGTAACCTCAGCAATTACTTCGTTTCTTTTGTCTAGAGAACTGGTCATACCCTGGTGATGATTTGGCCTAAATTCTTTATTCTTCCTTGAACTGGGCAGAGTAATCCCAGACGCCCACGGCAGCGGCCTGGCTCTCCCTGCAGGCGGACAGCACTGGGGCCTAGACGGCAAGTGACCAGAGCACAGCCCGCCACCCACATGTGACACTCGGAGCCCACCCCGTCACGGTCCCCAACTGTGGCTCTCACAGCGTCCCCGGGCCGGGCCCTGCTGGCGTGAAAGACACAGCCTGGTGTGTTAAGCACGGATTTCTACAGGTTCCCAAGGAGAACATGGCAAATCACTCATGAGAAAGTGACATGAACTCTGATTTAAATGTCTCGTGAAAGCATTTTTTAATCTGTTAAAAATTCAAGGCACTGGGCCAACGTCCATATGAGAAATGGACACCTCACCTTAAGGAAAAAATCAACCTTGATCATGATTTTTGAAGACTCCTGGGCTGGCCCGGCTGTGCCCGTGTCCGGAAGGCCGCGGCCCTGCCCGCAGCCACAGCCCGCCCCGGCCCCGCCCTCACCAGCAGGCAGGTCCCCATCCACTCGGACACCAGCACGTCCACCTTCTCGGGCAGCACCACGTCCTCCACCTTCTGCTGGAACACGGTGATGGTGTCGGCAAAGCCGTTCTGCAAGACCAGCTGCCCCGTGTGCTGGGCCATCTCGCTGGCCTCCACCGCGTACACCTGCAGCGGCAGAAGCGCCATCAGTGCACGCCTGAGCCCCCGCAACGGCCCCGTCATCCCCTCTCGCCATCCCCTCTCGAGTCACAACCAGCACCGAAGGCAGCCAGCAGCACAGAGGGAAGCAGCATTCCGAGGCGGCGGACGGGACAGGCCCGGCCACACCTGCCGCCAGCCGCACGCAGCTCTGCACCCCCGACGGTGCCGGGAACGGAGCTTCTCTGACCTGCCTGCTTCCCACCCCCCTCGCAACACGCAGGCCTGGGGCTGCGGTGGACAGAGCCTCCTGCGGCCCGATTTCCACACGCACCCACGCGGAGCCCCAGTCTGCTACGGCCTCTGCCGCCTGGGAGACAATTTCAAGTCCAGGTTCTCGGAGAAGGTGCCGAGTCCTGCACCCCGGCCCGGGGTCGCTGTGCTGCGACCTCACACACCGCGTCAGGAGCTCCTTGAGGCTGAACCTCAGCACAGCGCAGGCGGGCAGGGGGCAGGGGGCAGGGGGCAGGGGGCAGGGGGCAGGGAGGCCGCCTCGCACGCAGCCCAGCAGACGTGAGGCTGCACCTGTGTCTACGTGTGACCGACGTAAACATCTCACACATTCATCCCACCCGTGCGACTCACTCAGACTCTTCCTGTTCCGCCCTGTTCCCCTCGGTGCTGGCTGGGGCTTGTTAAACCGGCGTCACAGCCCCGAAGGGGCCCGGACTGCAGTCTGAGCGGTGGCCGACTCAGCGACACGGAGCCTCGCACACGAGGACACTCACTGAGACCCCAATGAACGGGCGACGCCCCAGCGAGTCCGCAGCAGTGCTCAGGGCCACGTCGGGCCATCGCCTGCCTCACACAGACGCGGCCCGACGCCCTCGGCCACTCACCGCTCTGGGCTGCGCGTGGTGCGCGCAGAAGAGGCTGATGATCCCAGTTCCGCAGCCGACATCCAGGATGACTTTGTCCTTCAGGGACTCTCTGTTCTGCAGGATGACGCTGTGGTATTTAGTTGTTCGTGGCTGGTCTGCCAGCATCTCCAAGTGGAGTTTCTAGAGGAAACACAGGTTGGGAATCACTGCCCGCGTCCCGGAGCTGCGCCCAGTGCTGGCCTGAGAGGCAAGGTCAGGGCCGCAGCGGATGCCCAACCCACTTCTAAAGTACGAGCAACAAACAAGAGCAGGCCGGGCGCGGTGCCTCACGCCTGTAATCCCAGCACTCTGGGAGGCCGAGGAGGGAGGATTGTTTGAGCTCAGGAGTTAGACCAGCCTGAGCAAGAGCGAGACCCCCGTCTCCACTAAAAATAGAAAGAAATTATATGGACAGCAAAAAATATATATAGAAAAATTAGCCAGACATGGTGGCGCATGCCTGTAGTCCCAGCTACTCGGGAGGCTGAGGCAGGAGGATCGCTTGAGCCCAGGAGTTTGAGGCTGCTGTGAGCTAGGCTGACGCCACGGCTCTCTAGCCCGGGCAACAGAGTGAGACTCTGTCTCAAAAAAAAAAAAAAGACTTAAACAAGAGCAAAACATGGTCTTTCGGTTTAAAAAATCAAGAGATCAAAATATGCCAACAGATAAAAATGAAAGTGGACAGTGAAGCAATGACACAGAAGTCTCTGGAATCCCCCCAGTTCAGCTCGGCACTGGCTGCAGACTCTCCCTGCACCTCCCCGAGAGCCAGACGAGCAGTGAAGCGGGGGTGGCCCCCTCGGGACTGGGGCATCTCTCCACCGCCCACCCGCCCACCCGAGGCAGAAGCGGCCGCCGTGTGCCGACCAGACACCCCGGGCCAGGCGTCCGTCAGGGCCAACGGCAGACGCACCACGGCGGGACCAGGAGACGTGAGCTGGGCCCCCACAGTCCTCCTCACACACCAGCCGGAACGGTGGCTCGGGGCCAACCCTCAGGGACAAGTCTGAGGAAAACACCGGAAACCCTGGGATGCCAACCTGAGGGCCAGCCTGCCCGGGAGGCAGCGGACACCGGCGAGGCAGTGGCAGTGGCCGGAGCCCCTGGCTGCGCCACCGTCCGGCACCGCGGGCTGCAGCAAGCCCGGCCTCCAGACGGCACCTGCCGCAGCCAGACCGGCCACAGGCGGGAACAGGGCCCAGGAGGCCCCGACAGCGAGCACAGACGGTCTGCAGGGGCCGGGAGCCCACCCAGGCGCCTCACAAAGACACCGTGGAATGAAGAACAAAGGGACAGGCAGGAGGGGTGGACAAAAGGGGAGGCCCAACCCCCCTGCTTGCAAGGAAAGGGCGGACGAGGCAGCCCTGCTGCGCTGACTGCAGGCAAGTCGCGGCGGGGCCAGGAGGCTCGTGACCCAGGGATCGGCCCACTGAAAGGACGCAACAACGCCAAATAGTTTTGTACCCAATAACAGAGCTTCAAAATACACGGAGCAAAATCCAATCAAGAGGCAAGAAGAAATGGACAAATCGACAGTTAGGGTCAGAGAATTCAACATTTTCTCAGCAACCGACAGGAGTAGACAGATCAGTGAGGCCAGGGAAGGCCCCACCAACACCCGCAGAGCTCGTCTCCCAGCGCCTGCGGCGGTAATAACGAGCAGCGGTAGTAACGAGCAGCGGATATCCAGGAATGGATTTCTAGGGTTAGAACTTACTAGGTGCTGGGAGTGCTGGGTGTTTATGGAGGTGAATTAAGGAGGAATTTTACCTCATTCTTTATAACAAATTCCAGATTGATTAAAATATCCCACTGTTTAAAGCAGGAACTTAACAGTTCTAAAGGAAAGTATAGATATTTGTAATCTTGGCGTGAGGAAAGTCTTTCAAAGCGGGACGCAAAACCCAGAGGCCACAAGGAAAAGACAAAAAGTCCCATGTAGGAGAGAAAGCGCGGCAAGTGGCGAGCGCAGCTCTCGTCACAAATTCAGGCCGAACCTCTCCAACTAAACCGACTCGACACAGGAATCAACAGAACTAAGAAAAACAGGCAAATCACCGTTTGAGCTCAGGAGTTCGAGACCAGCCTGAGCAAGAGCGAGACCCCATCTCTACTAAAAATAGAAAGAAATTATATGGACAGCTAAAAATATATATATAAAAAAAAAAAATTAGCCGGGCATGGTGGCGCATGCCTGTAGTCCCAGCTACTCGGGAGGCTGAGACAGGAGGATCGCTTGAGTTCAGGAGTTTGAGGTTGCTGTGAGCTAGGCTGATGCCACGGCACTCACTCTAGCCTGAGCAACAGAGTGAGACTCTGTCTCAAAGAAAAAAAAAAAAAAAACAGGCAAATCACATGAATGTTTGCGCAAAAATAAACACAAAAGACCAACAAACACATAAAAGACAATCAATCGCACTTCAAAAATGGAAATCCAAATGAAGAGATAGCACATTTCCCCGTCAAGACCAGAAGCGGTTCCCACCGATGGTCTGTGGTAGGCGAAGGCGCGGCCGCACACCACGGGCCACGTGGGGTCCGAACGTCCTCAAGGTTCTTACGACAAGAACGGCCCACGTGATGGTACCGAGAGGTGGGGTCCTGCCCCGCTCACGACAGGGCTGTGGGGAGGCCTGTCCTTGCCTTCCCAGCCTCCAGAGCGACAGAAACCAATCTCTGTTCTTTATAATTTACCCAGTCTGAGGTATTGTGTTACAGAAGCACAAACCAAGACAGTGCATAATTAGCAAATCTTTCTGGAAGACAAATTGGCAAGATCCACTAAAGAAAAAAAAATATATATATATATGTGTGTGTGTGTATCTACTAGGAAATACACACATACACATATAGATACATATATACATTTATACCCTGGGAATTTATACTCTATGGAAATTCTAACAGCAGGTTAACAGGATTGCGTAGGACTCCATCACAGGGTTACTTGTCAGGGTAAAAACCTGTTCAATAACCACTGTCCACCAGCACGATCCTTCTGAAACAACACAACACTCTGTAGCTGTTACAAAGAGTGACCAGTGCCAATATCTTCAAAGCAACACAACTGTGAAAAGGGCAAGGTAAAGACCTGTGTGTGTGCAATGATTCCTCTTCCGTAAATTTTTAAAAATAAAATAGGTGTTGCTTGGACGTGGCCTCGGCACACAGGAACCTCAGTGGGCAGTGTCTGTCTCTGGGCAGGGGAGTGGACTTCGGCTTTTCATTATGTATCTTTCCTTAATGGATTGAAACCTCTAACCACGCATATACATTAGTGGGTTTTAATTTAACATTTTCAAGTGGGAAATAAAGCGTGCCTAGAAAAAGTGTATAAAAAAGTATCTGTACAGTTTATCAAATACAGTTATACAGCAAACACCTGTGTAACCCACACCCGAACACGGCCAGCAACCCAGACCCCCCACCCCAGCAAGGCAGGTCCAGAGCCTCTGTCCAACAGGTGACCTCCCTCCAACTGGTGACCTCCCTCCAACAGGTGACCTCCCTCCAACAGGTAAGCCCCCCCAACAGATGACCTCCCTCCAACTGGTGACCTCCCTCCAATGAGTGACCTCCCTCCAATGGGTAACCCCCCCCAACAGGTGACCTCCCCCAACAGGTGACCCCCTCCAACAGGTGACCCCCTCCAACAGGTAACCTCCTCCAACAGGTGACCTCCCCCCAACAGGTGACCTCCGTCCAGACTCTCGGGCACGGGGTTCCTGCCCTCAGACCACTCATGCATGTTCATAAACACCACCTGTCAACGCTGCCCCTTAACTGCATAAAATTGAGTCAAATGTTGTATATTATTCCTTCTTTCACTCCACGTTATTTTTGCAGCATCCACCCGGCAAGTAACCGCTTTCATCTCGTCTTAGCCAGTAAACAGGGCCTGCTGCCTGGACCATCAGATTATGGCCTTTCACACAGCAGGGAGAAACACTAATAAACTGGCTGCTTAGAAGGGTTATTGATCACTGACATGTATTTTTTCTATTTCATTTTTATAATAAAGTTTATTATTTGTTTTTTGGAATATCCAGCCATAAAACACAAATGTAAGCACACTTTCTACAAGATGCATCATAATCTGTTTTCTTTCAGTGGATGAAAAAGAGTTTGACAAGAAAACTGCTTAACGAGATGAACGAACAAACTTATTGTAAAAACATGTTTCTTTGCATATTGGTAGCTACAAGGAAAAGTTGGAATATTGGCTCTAAAACACAAATGCAAGCACACTATCCAAAGAAAAAGTACTCCTTGTTTTAAATACTGAGAGAAGCACGTAATCCCATCGCTCAAGTAATACCTCTAGCCAGGGGCCAGCAAACCACAGCCACTGCCTGTGTTTATATGGCCTCCAAACTAAGCATGCCTTTTAGGTTTTTAAGTAATGTTTAAAAATCAAAAGGAGATGATTTTGTTACACATGAAAATCGAATGGAATTCAAATTCCAGTGTCCACAAATAAAGTCTCACTGGCACACACCCACGCTCACTGCTTCACACACCTGCCGCGCGGAGCTGCGCACCTGGCCAAACCGAGGAGGACCAGCCTAGGACTGATATTTGAAAAGCCAGGGCCGGAAAGCAGGGAGAAGGACCCGCCCGCCAGCCCAAGGCCGTACCAGGGTCCCGTAGCTGCCGAAGTACTCCTCGTCCTGCCAGGTGTCCTCAGGGTCGTACTCCTCCAGCGGTTTCCCGACATGGTTTGCGGGAATGTACCCGCAGCAGCCCGCACGCTCTCCCCACCACCAATCCGCAGTGGTCTGTCGCAGGATAAGAATTTTTTCTCCTCTCAAAAAACTGAGCTGCAAAAAAAAAAATAAAAATAAAAAGGAAGTTAAAATTCCACAAAAAAACCAGTACTTGGTATTTCAGTGGCAAATCCCCCATCAATGGTGACCAAATCCCAGTGATTTCAAAAAGAAGTCAGTGGGTAATTACAGCATCTGACAACTTATGAAAGTGATACCAAGATTTAGAGATTTTTGTGGAATATCCACCTGAAGGAAGGGCACAGCTTAAAACAATGTTTTCTGAGAGAAAGAGTAAACATTTCCAAATGGCTCAGGACAGAATTTCTCAATGGCCTCTCTGCAGTTAACGCTCAACTCTGCCCCGCTCAGTTACTAGAGGCTAAACCTAAGAAATTCCTGTCGCAAATTAACGACAGCCACATTCAAGCAGATATTTTTATTTGATAGCCCTACTTTTCATTAACTGAGTGCTTTCTAAAGCAAGGTCTCCAAGCAGAACCCAGGACAGGTGCTTCCTGCCCAGGCGTGGTGCCCACGCCTCACCCAGGTGCCTTCACACCACACTGGGGTCACACGTGTGAGGCTGGGACATCGTCACGCACAGGGCTGGGGTGGCTCTGAACGTCTGAACGCCTCTTTAACTTTGGTATGACGTATGCAAAATTCATGTCTAATTCTGCCTTGAGCATGCTGGAACCCGTAAGGCAGGCCTGCCGCACACGCTACCTGGGTCTCGTCGGTGGCGGCATAGTCCGCGATGGCCACGAACTCCTCCGGCTGCACTGGCCCCTGCAGAAGCTCCTCCTGGCCGAATTCCACCGGGGCTTCTTCCTGCTCCAAGCCAAGCAAAGCACAAGGAAAGGATTGTGGCGCTTTCTTTTTTCTTTTTTTGGCTAGGTTGTTAGGATGGTCTCAAATATGAAATGAAGGCTCATGTGACCAAGTGTTTCCTGTGCCAACGATCTGGGTCATCTTCACTGGCATAATCAAGGGCTTTGCTTCACATCTCTAACAGAAATGGTCTGCGTCCTGAAGGGAAGGTCAAAGGAAGAGGCACCGCTGGCATCGGTTGGTAAGAACCCTTGACCTTCGCCAGCGAGGCCACCTCAAAGTGGTAACCTCGTCTGCAGGAGCTGGGCTCTGGGGGCCTCGTCAGTCCTGAGGACAGAGCTGGGGCCCACCGCCCCACGTGGGCACAGCCAGGGGCCTGCGGAAGGCGCTGGTGCCCAGCGCCGCTGCACAGACCTCCCCTGCCCTGGGGTGGCCTCCTCTGGGACCCGCCAGCTGCTCGGAGCCCAGAGGAGCCCCTCCCCCTCCGCCGTACATCAGGACACACTTGCTGGGCTGGCAGAGCCTCCAGCCACACGCTCCAGTTCAGCGGAGAAGCTCCGTCCCAATAACATACATTGTACACACATTTTCCTAAACATAAAATTCATGTTTACTGTAGAAAATATGAGAAAACACAAAAGTCACAAAAATTAAAACCTCCTATAACTTCACTGATCAGAGCTAACGACAGTTAACACGTGGGCATTTATCCTTTCAGACTTGTTAAAAAGTGCACATATGACACGCGCAGCAGGGCGTCTGTCGGGTTCACACCACACTGCCTGTGGCCTGTTCCTGTCCCTTTGGGAATTCTGAACATTTCTCATTCTTAAATGCACTTCTAAACACCACACCTTTAATACCTGCACAGTATCCCAGTCTACGAATCATCCTAACTTCCTTATCCAGTCTCCTAGTTTGGACATTTAGACTGTTTTCAGTGCTTACTATTATAAATTGTCAAGATGAACTGTTTCACGCAGGAATGATTCTGGGTGTCCCTGATAGTTTTTTAGGATAAACTCCGGAATGTGAAACTGATGGGTCAGGACGATGCACAATTTATAGGCTGCTCCCGAGACTGGTGAGGTGACCTGCCCACTGTCCGGCACCCTCATCGCGGTGGACACCGACCTGGTCAATCTCTGCCAACCTGAGGGTGAAAATCGCCTGTTTCTTCCATTTGCCTCTGATGACTAGTGTGGTCAAACACGTTGTGTATTTTGCTAATTGTCTGTGGTGCCCTTTGCTCCTTCTCTTCCCGTGGCATGACGTGTGGGGCACCATCACCTTCTCAGCTCCCGTGGGCCCCACCCCGCCCCACCCACATCATCACCGCTCTCTGCCCTCCCCGGACTCCACCGCCTGGCGTGCACCCCCCACGCCCTCTCCACGCTGCTGTCACGCGCACACACACACACACACGCACGCACACACGCACACACACACACACACGCACACACGATGGGTTTTTCTTCTGACATAGTGGTTTCTTTGTAAAGGGCACAGCAGACCTTTCTTTTATATTTTGCTTTTCTTACTCACACGATACCCTGTGGAGTTCGAACTCTCACTATTTTCAGTGGCTGCACACTATTCCACGCAGGAATTCTGCCTGATCCTCCAGCCACCCTCCACCTGGGCTTTCTGCCAGTGTCCACTTTTCTACCACCATGAACAGGGCTGCAACAAACACAACGTGTGCACGACACCCGTACGCAATGACACTTCATGTCTATGGGACGCCAGGGTTGAAGGATAAGCGTATTTTTTATTCAAACAGGTCATATTCTTTCCATAAAGGGTGTGACACCTCCCACTTCACACGTGAACACTCAGCAGCAACGGGCAGCACCACCGTCCCAAGAGGGGTAAAGCGGTATTTTGCGGTTACTCAACACGCATTCCCTGACTACTGCGATATCACATGTGTTCTGCCTGCTTGGATCTGCTCTTCTATAAACTGCCTCTTTATTTTGTTTTATTTTGTCCATTACTCTATTTGGCAGATTGGAAGAAATATTTGAATAATATAGATCTTATTGGAGACCTAAAGCAAGCATTTCTTGCAAATATGCTGTTTTCCCAGTTATTTTGTTTAGAATAAGTAAACTCAGAGTGAGGTGAATTGATATTATCTGAACTGAAGCACAAAAAGGAAAAAGAATGGGAAAAAAAGATAACAGAGCATGAGACACACAAGAGAACAGTGTAAGCACAGTCCCAAAAACAGAGGAGAGAAGATGAGGCAGAAGAAATAACTGAAGAGATAATGGTGGAAAATTTTCCAAAATGAACAAAAGAAATCAGCTCACTGATTCAAGAAGCTCAAATAACACCAAGTAGGATAAATACAAACAAAACTGCTAAAAACCAAAAAGAAAAAAAAAATTAGAAACTCTTAAATGTAGCCAATGGGAAAAAGAATATATTCTATTTGGTGGAACAACATTAAGATGCAACCAACTCCATATCACAAACAACAGACGCCGGAAGACAATATAATGCCATCTTTAAAGTGTAGAAAGAAAAAATAATGCAAATCTAAGATCCCTTATCACGCTAAAATATTCTTCAAAAATGTAGGCAAAACACATTTTTATTCAAACCGAGGTTGACACAATGTGACACAGCAGACTCACAACACTAAATATTATACAAAAGTAAGTTGTTTGGGTCGCAGGGAAATGACCCGACACAGACAGACAGAACACAAGACCAGAGAGAGACCTCAAACAAGGACGGACGTGGGGAAACACAAAAGACTGTTTCTGATACTTTATAAAAAAGATGTTTGATAGCATAACGTAGCAATAGCAATGATAATTTCTTGTAGAGTTTATAACATAGGTAGAATTAAAATATGTTACAACAATAGCACAAAATACAGAGCTGGTAAATGTAACTAAGTTGTAAGAAGTGGTTAAAAAAAAGACTGGACCAGATTAAAGATGCTTATCACAATTTCCTGGGGAACCACTAAGATGATATAAAAGGTACAGCTACCAAGCGAATAGAGGAGATAATGTGGAATTATAGAAAATACTTATTAACACAAAAGAGGGCAGGAATGGAGAAATACACAAAGAAGAAATGGAAATGTGACAAAAATAAAACAAACAGCAAGATGTTAGACGTAATCATTAAATATTAACAGACTAAATATACCAATTAAAGGGCAGAAATTGTCTAATAGAGAAAAAAACAAGATCCAAGAGCTAGACCCAATTAGCTCTTTACAGGAGAAATGCTCTAAATATAAAGACTCAAGATAAGTTGAGAAAAAATACATATATAGATTCACACACACACACACACACACGCTCCACGCAAGCACTAACCATGAGGAATCTCGTATAGCTACATTAATATAAGCAAAAACAGATTCAAGACAAGGAGTATTTAACAGGTAAAAAGAGAGAGATTTTATAAAAATAAGATCAATTAATCTAGAAAACAAAAACTATCCTAAATATATGGACCCAACAACAGAGATTGAAAATATATAAAACAAAAAGTGACAGAACCAAAAGGAAAAACAGACAAATCCACAATCATAGTAGAGATTTTTGAGTAGATGATGGAACAACTAGACAGAAAAATCAGAAAAGATACAGAGATTTGAACAATACTAATAGCCCATTTGACCTTAATGACATTTATGGCACAGTACACCCAGCAGTTACAGAACTCAGTCTTTGCGAGTATTCATGGAACATTCACCAAAACAGCCCATGTGACTGGGCCATAAAGCAGGCCCGAGCAAATTTCAAAAGATTCAAATTACAGAGTATGCCATGTTCTCTAACCAATGTAATCAAAGCTAAATTAAATAACAAAGAGATAAGTAAAATTTCCAAAATGTTTGGAAATTAAGCAATATACTTTCAAATAGACCAGGAAATTTCTAATTTCCCTTGTGATATATTAAAAAATATTTTAACTGAATAATAACGAAAATACAATGTATTCAAATGTGTGAGGTATAACTAGAGCAGTGATCAGAAGCCCCACAGCTTTAAAGACATACATTAGAGAAGGAAGGCTTAAAACCAATGATCTAACCTTCCATCTCAAGATGCTACAAAAAGAGAAAATTAAATTCAAATAGAACAGAATGAAGGAAATAAAGATAAAAGCAGAAATCAATGAAATAGAAAACAGAAGAATAGAGAAAATCAACAAAAATGAAACTGGTTCTTTGAAAAGATAAAATTAATAAAACCCTAAAAAGACTGATCGAGAGGAAAGGAGATACAACACAGATCACCAACATCAGGCATCTCTCCACAATGAAGGGCAGAATTATCAGGATGAGAACAGGCATTACTGGAGCACCACCAGGACCCACGAGTAATCAGGAAAATTACAATAACCAGACACCACTTCTGACCCATCAGACTGATCAAAATTAAAAAGTCCGATGCTCTCAAGTGTCAGCAGCCACTACCCTGGCCACTGGCAGACTTGTGAACTGGTAAAGTCACCTGGGAAAACAACTGATCCTCATCTAGTGACACTAAACTATGCAACCCCTGCCACCCTGCAATGCCAGCACTGGGTACACACCCTGCAGCACACAGGCATGGAGAAGGATGGTCACCACAGCACTGTTTGAAATAGTGAAAAACTGGCAACAACTTAAATGTCCAACAAAAGGGAAATAAATAAAAGGGGGTGTCTGCCTACCGCAGAGTAGTAGCTACCTGTCTATGACACCTTCATGGAAGGAACATGCTCCAGGAGCACCCTACAGTAGGACTGAACTAGCACTGTACACGTGTCAGCAAGGACAAATCCCCCAAAGGTAACGTTAAGTGAAAAAGGCAAGCTACAGACGGTGCAGAGAGCGTGACACCACTCATGTTAACTCTGAAAACACACACAAACAATATCATATGTTGTTCAAGGTATAAAAAATGACGCAGTAGCACACATCAAATTCGTAATTCGCTGTAATGTTTGCCTCTGGAGAGACAGGAAGAGGAACAGGACTGAGGTTGGGGAATAAACTTTATTATTCATGGTGTTGCTATTTTTTTTCCAGAGATGGGGTCTTACTGTGTTGCCCAGGCTGGAGTGCAGTGGCTATTCACAAGAGCAATCACACTGCACCACAGCCTTGAACTCCTGGCCTCAAGCGATTCTCCTGCCTCAGTCGTCCAGGAGGATGGACGTCAGCAGCTGAGACGACAGGTGCACACCACTGTACTCAGCATTGTTGTTATTTTATAGGTTAAGAGAAGCAAATGTGATAAATGTTAACAAGTTTTCAACTCTGCATAACATGTACTTGATGTTTGCAATATTATTTTGTAAATGTCCTAATATTTTTAAGTTTCTCAAAAGAAAAATATCTATGGAATTAAAACATTTTATAATTAATTATAAGAAAAAGATTAATGAGATGAGCCAACTATAAATAAATTCTTCCATCAAAAAGCGGGCAAAAGACATGAACAAATTTTTTGAAAAGACAAACCAACAAGCATGAAAATATGCTTAACATCACTAATTATCAGAGAAATGCAAATTAAAACCAAAATGAGATACCACCTTACCCCTATCAGAACAGCCATTATTAAAAAGTCAAAATACAATAGATGTTGGCACCAAAGTGGTGAAAAGGGTTATACTTATACCCTGCTGGCAGGAATGTAAACTAGTACAACCTCCATGGAAAACAGTATGGAGATTCCTCAAAGAACTGAAAGTAGACCACTACTGGGTATTTACCCAAAGGAAAAGAAGTCATTTTATGACTTATTAAAGACACTTGCACCCGAATGTTTATCACAGCATAATTAACAATTGCAAAGATGTGAAATCAACCTAAGTACTCATCAACTGATGAATGGATAAAGAAAATATATATGCCATGGAGTACAACTCAGCCATACAAAAAGAATGAGATAATGTCTTCTGCAGCAACTTGGATGGAACTAGAAACCATTATCCTAAGTGAAGTATCTCAGGAATGGAAAAACAAATACCATATGTTCTCACTTGTAAGTAGGAGCTAAACAGGGATACATATGGTCATAAAGTGGTATAATGGACATTGGAACTAAGAAGGGGAGAGGGTGGCAGGGGAATGAGGGATAAAAATCTACCTATCAGGTACAGTGCACACTATTCTGGTAATAGGGACACTAAATACCCTAACTTCAGCATTATACAGTCATCCATGTAACAAGAACACCTGTACCCCCTAAATCTATTAAAATATAAAATAAATTCCTATATATAAAAACCCAAATGAAAGTAGACCATTAGAATGAAAGGAAAAAAAAGTGTTAAAATTGACATCACAGACATGAAAATGCTTGATTTTTAAAAACATTATTTATTAAAATATTGATTTGGTTAATTTTACATTATCAACATTCCTTAAAATTTAAGGTGATTTTTTTTTTTTTAACTAACTTGAATGAAACTAGATGAGTATCTCGGGCAGAAAATCAGTATGAATCCATGAATCTTTGCTCATGTGTCCAGCTTGTCTTCAACATATTGCTGCTATTATGCCTGCAACTTTGTTAAACAATTAAAAAAATACGTTTGTTTCACCTGCTCGGGTACCAAAAATGGAACCATGGGTGACTACGATGTTTTGGGGCTTCCTAAGTATTTCCTTGGAGGTGTTTACAGTGCCCCACTCGGGATGCCATCCTACAAACATTTCGTCTCCTCTGCCTCGCCCCTCACCACTCTTTACATCCGGGCGCCTCCTGCTGGTGGCCACCACGGCCAAGCAAAGCGCCACCGCCTCCGAGAGCTGACGCTCAGCTCCGTAATGCTCCGTTCATCAAACACAGGTTCTTACACACCAGCACCGAAATTACCTGGAATTCACTTCCGGGACAGTCACCTGAGGTTGCCATAGTTCCCTTAGGGTCTGCCTCATAACTGCTGCTTTAGTTACTTCATTTTCTCCTCCATTTCTACTTTGAAAGAGAGAGAGAGAGAAACACAAAGTGTGTGTTACATTGCTTAATAATTAAATGCTCTTCTCAGGTCCACCATAAAGATACGTTACCAAACGGAAGTAAAATGTGTTGTGTGTGAAGAATGACCTAGAAATAAAAATCATAATCACAATTCTTCACAGAGACAATTCAAAGCATTTAAAAAGCATAAACTTCAAATAGTGTGTTTCCTCACCAGTCTGTGAGGCGTTAACCTCACTCATTTGCCGACGACCGTTAGTTTCTGTCAGATTTAAAACAATCAAGGGACGTCCAGCTCTTGCCCTGGAACTGGCAGCTTTAGCTCGGGTTAGGATTCCCTGCTGGGGCTCGGGCGCTCCGCCGCGGGAACCCAGGCGTGCACCTGCAGTCCTACCTTCCGGCGCCAGGTGCGCTCGGGACGGACGCCCTTTCCCGACCCCACGTAGCAATTCCTCCTTTAAAACGCGTCCTTCTCTACCAACCCCAACCCCGGCACTTGTTATTTACGACTACAAATGTTAATTTATGTACATTTTCATTGCCAATGCTGGGTCCAGGGTGGGGCGGGGCAGGTCGGACGCAGGACCCCGGCCCCCCGAGGTGCCGGCGAGGCCCCCGCGGGCGGGAAGCGGGGGGAGGGGGGGGGCGTGCCGCGCGCTCGGGGGATGCTGGACCCGCGAGAAATGGGCGTGGCGCCTGGGCGTGGGCTGGAGGCATGGGGCGTGGCCCGGAAGAAAGGGGCGTGCCTGGGGCAAATTGTGACGATGGGCCACGGGCGTGCCCAGCAAGGGCGTGGCTTAAGGGCGTGGCCGGGGAAGAAGGTTGGCGGAGCGGAGATGGGCGTGGCTGGGGATGGGCGTGGCGTGGGAGGGGGCGTGGCTCCAAGTAGGGAAGGGGCGTGGCGGGGTCCGCACCTCGCAGTTGCTGCAGGGCGCGGAGCAGACAGGCTGGGAGAGCGCTCTGTGGTCCCGAAAAGGGGCGGAGGCCTCGGTCCTCCAGCGACGCACAGGCAGGTCAAGGACCCCTCGCCTGGCGTGTCCTGCGTCGCGTGCGGTCCAGCCATCTGAGCTGCCCATCAAGAAACCTACCTCAGCGGCGTTTCTCCTTTGCGTTCTGGGTCCACACCAGTGGCGCAGAGGGGCGGACGGTCCTTTCCAAGAGCCTGAGCCACCGCCCTCAACCCGCGCAGGCGCAGTGCACGCAGGCCGTCTGCGGAGAAGGCCCCACCCAGGGCCCGGCGCACCGCGCAGGCGCCGTCCGTACGCGCCCCGCCGTCCGGAAAAGCCGAGCCACCGCCCTCGATCCGCGCAGGCGTGGTGTGCACAGGCCGGCCACGAAGAAGGCTCCGCCCAGCGCCCCGCGCAGGCCCACTCCTCGGCCTGCGCTTCCCGCGGTCGCACGCGCCGGGGCAAAGCGCCCCCTTGTGTGGAGGCGGGTTCGGCGTGGCCGGCCGGGCACTCCCGAGGCCCCACAGCGTGAGCCGACCCCCAAAGGCTGAAGGCCTAAGCTCGTGGCAAAATGCCCCTCACGGAATCTTGAAATGTTTCAATATTAAGAATACGTTAGGTAAACAGGTGATGTACAAATTTGACAGAGACATATTCAGGAGTCTAATAACGACAATTAATTTTAAATGTTAATGTTAATACACAGGTTACAAGAATTAGATCAAATTTGGAAACTACATTGTTTTAATTTCAAAAAATGGTTTATATTTCTTATGATTTTTATCTAATTATCATTTAAATATTTATATCAGCACTCCATTGATCTACCAGATACTAAATACACCTGTGGATATATTTCAGTTATACTAAAATTTTAAATATAGTGCCACACTTTCATAGAGTTTCTAACTTAAAGTTTGTTTTTCATAAACAAAAGATGTCCCTGTCCTGCCGTAGGGATCAGGCTTCCAGAGTTACAGGTCCTTACCTTTCATATCCCTCTTTTGCTTGGTACGTTTTTAATTTAAACGTCTAGAATAAATTATCTCATTCCCACCTGCGGGGTCACTCTGGTTGGCGATGGTTCCAGTCCACAGAGGCATTTTTAAATCCAGGTGCACGAGCCCTCATTAGTTCAGTGTTGTTAACAACCTCTCGATTAGATTTCTGTTGTTCTCTTGGCTCAGTGGGATTAAAACTGCACTGTTCTGGGCCCACCGTGTCCTCCAGGAAGGACAAAGCCCTAAAGTGTGTGAAGCTTCCTGAGTGCTTACGTGGAAAATGTTCCCATCAAGTAAAAAAACAAAACAGGTTAATCCTGTGATTTTTAACTTTAAGCCTGTCCTGGTTTTATTGCAAATGTCCAAGAAACCTTAAAAGTTATAAGAAGTGTAATCAAAATAAATCTTTACAGCAGATTCTGCAAAGGGCAGCACTCACAGTTTTCCTTTAGGCATCTTCCCCAGCGTCAGTTCAAACACTTCCTCTCACATTTGGGGAGATTCGCCCCCCACCCAGCACATGCCATGGGCGTGGCCTTGTGGGGCGAGCTCTCTAGGCCCCAATCTCCAGTTTCTCCTCAAAACTCAAAAAAAAAAAAAAAAAAAAAAAAAGATGATGAAAAACAAAAACAAGAGCCTTGTTGTTCTGAACTGGGCCTCGGCCGGGTTGCCAGGGTCCAGAGCAAACAACAGCACCCGCCGCTCACGCTGAGCTTGCTCCTCGGAAAGGAGCCCCAATTCCAGGAGGACTGGTGAGAAACCAAATGGATTCACGGAATCTGATGTGATGCAAAAATAACAAAATGTGATACCCATGAAATACTGATATTCTGTCTTACTTTGCCAACTTGGGGGCTTTCTGGATTCAAATATTCTAAATTAGCCAGTGGGCTCCTTCTGTGTTCTTGGACCCTGGTCTATCTGCCCTGCCGGCTGCTCTTCTGTGCTTTGCCTTGTCTGCCCTGAGCACCAGGAGTTCACAGTGCAGGCTCCTCTGACAGCAAGAATGGTGACTTTCATAATAACAGTAACAATGACCACCGAGCGCACTGGGCCCTTCATGCGGCACGTGCACGGGCTGGGTCTCCGTGTGTGTGCACACGTACGCACGGGTAAACCTCACTTACAGCTCCAACACTCCCCGAGGGGAAGCTTGTCCCTCTTTTCCAGAGGCCGGGGGAGGTTGTCACCTGGCACAGGTCTCCCCGCAGAGAGGGGGTTCTGCACCCGAGCCCCGGCCCATGGCGGGAGCAGTCCTCAAGGCAGGAAAGGAATTAATTCTCATGACATCAACACTTGCGTTTACTGCAACAGAAGCTTTTTGTCTCTTCCCCACATTCCTTGAGAACACAGGCCTCCTTCTCTCCCTGCGGACATCAGCCGCTGGAACCAGCCTCGTGAGCAGCTTGGTGGCGGATGACACTGTTCTTTGTGTGAGAAAACAATGCTGCCACCCAAGGCTTCTCCTCCTGGCAAACACAGGCCAGAATGACCCCTTCCTGCCCCCCAGGCTTGGCCAGGCCTGGAACTGGCGGCCTCATTAACTGAGCCACAGACTTGCCAAATGGACGAAGGACGGGCTGAGGGGGAGGGACACCCAAGTGACTGGAGAAGATCCTGGCAGAAGCTTTTACGTCCAAAGAGAGGCACCTGTTGACCCACCAGCCTCCGTCCACTGCCTGGGTGGGGAAGACCCTGAAAGCCACGTCGTCCCACTCCCCTCCGTGGCAGAGCAGAGAGGCCAGTGTCACGGTGCCTCTCGCGCTCGGTGCTGCAGACCAGCCGTGGGGCCTGTGCCTCCCTCACGCTCTCCCGGTCACCCCCAGCGTTTCTCAGACTGGCACATCGGGCAGTGCTCACCGACGCGTGGCTCTGGGCGTGGAGTCCTGCCCGCGCGCCGCACGGTGGGCGCCGGTCTTCCCCTCTCGGGACACACCACAGCCACCGCTGGGCAGCAACAGCCCCTGGTTGGCGCTCGGTTGTACTGTTTGGGTGATGTGGGTTGTACATATTCCTTTCACAGATGGACTCTTTGTATTTGCAATGTCTTATGATGTCAGTTTGGGTATTTTACATATTCAAAAAATAACTACTCATTTCTGGTTTCCAGTTCAGCACATAAAGAGCTTGGAAGTCTTCGCTGTGTCCTAACATCAAGCAAAAAGCTGAACAAACTGAAAAACCAACTGTTCCTCAATCCACTCGAGAAGTGACATCACAGGACAAACTGTTGTCCCAAAAGCAGGAGCGACAGACAGGTGGGGAGGGAGAATCAGGGCTTGCCGAGCTGCAGGACACCTGAGCTGCGACCCAGAGGCTGCTGGGCCGGCATGGGACAGCCTGGCAGCTAAACGCTCGGCGGCCCATTTTACTCCAGGAACTACTCCAGGTCCTCACAGAGAACACGGGAGAAAAATTCCCTCATGCCTCAGCATGGGGAAGGAAAAAGGAACAATTTTGAAATGCGCCAAAGCGTTCTGTTCTTAGCAATGTTTGCCCCCAGGAGAAACCATTTCACCAGAGCCCGACTGGCTGGGCTACATCAGGCCTGGCCTGCCAGGGCCAGCGGGCTCTATCCTTCCCCATGGGTGACAGAAATAAGAAATTCCAGCCCCTCCAACATGCTGAGGGTGGGGGTGGGGAGGCTGAGAAGTGCCTGTGAAGTTCACAGCCCAGGCAAGGCCCACCCAATGCTGGGACCTGCTCCTACTGCCCTGGGACACGTCCCCTCCCCGACAACTCACCACAACATCAGTGGAGAGCCATTTACAGAAGTTCCTTTCAGCCTGTACAGCACGTCCAGCCTTCAACAAAAAGTTACATGGCATACCAAAGAGGAAAAACAGTTTTAAGCCTAAACAAGCATCAGAAGCACATATGGCAGGAATGTTGGAATTATCAAGTAGGAATTCTAAAGGCTATGATCAATTGCTAAGGGATCTAATAGGAAAAGTCAATGGCGTGCAAGATAGATGAGCAATAGAGAAATGGGAGTTCCAAGAAAGAATCAAAAAGAAATGCTAGAGATTGAAAACTCTAACAGAAATGTAGAATGCCTTAGATGGGTTCGTTAGTGGACTCACGGTTCAGGAAATAATCTCTGAGCTTGAGAATATGACAATAGACATATGACTATGACAATGACAAAACTAAAAAGCAAGGAGAATGTCTTAACAGATTTAAAAGAATAGAAATCATAAAATATGTGCTTTCAGACCACAATAAACTATAAATCAATAACAGAATGATAGCTAGAAAATCCCAACACATTTGGGGTTTAAACAACACACTTCTAAATAACAGATAGGTGGAAATAGAAATCTCAAGAGAAATATTAAAATTTTTAAACTAAGTAAAAATGAAAATACAACTTAGCAAAATTTGGGGGATGTGGCAAAAGCAGTGCTTAAGGAGACATTCATGGCACTGAATTCATGTGTTAGAAAAGAGGAAAGACATAAAATCAATAACGTAAGCTTCTACCTTACGAAGCTAGAAAAAAAAAGAGCAAATTAAATAAAAAATAAGCAAAAGAAAAAACAATTACTGATTTTAGGCATCAGTGCTATAGTTTTTCTCCATTTCGTCTCTTCTACATTTACTCTTTCCATATATTATCTTTTTCCTAAATTTTAAAAAAATAATTTTAGATTAACAAAGGAGTTTAAAATTTTTACTAAACCTTTCGTTTTTCTTGTTACCTAGCATACTGATCTGGGTCCAGCCGAGAGGCAGAGACTACACAGTAACTGAAACAGGAAAGCTTAACATAAACTATGGTAAAACTATCACAGGACAGAAACTGCAAAGACGGACCTAACGGGTAGGCTAGTTCCGAGGGAGAACAACCCGGGAGGCAAACTCAGAAGAGGCCCCTCCTCGAGGCTGGCTGCAACCTTTCTGGAAGTTTTGCCCGGGCCGGGGCTGGTCCCCAGCTGTGACCCAGCAGGGACAGGTACCCGGACAGGTGGGCGCCCTGGCCCTGCGCCCCCTGCAGGTGGTTGCCGTGCAAGCAGGAGCGCGGCCGTGGCCACGCCCCACCCAGCCGGTTTCTCAGGGGGTCGCAGGGCGCAGCCTCGTTACCTGTCCCTACGAGAGCAGGGAGCTGGGGCTGCCTTCGTGTCGCGCGGCTCACGCGGCCTTCGCCGGGCTCGGGGAGCACGGGGAGCACGGGGAGCACGGAGAGCACGGGGAGCTCGGGGAGCAGGGGGAGCACGGGGAGCAGGGGGAGCACGGAGAGCACGGGGAGCACGGGGAGCTCGGGGAGCAGGGGAAGCAGGGGGAGCACGGGGAGCACGGGGAGCTCGGGGAGCTCGGGGAGCACAGAGACGAAGCTCCAGCCGCTGACTGCGCCGTGGGGAATCTCCGACCCACAAACCCCATGTCTTTAACGTGCTGTCTGGCGAGCAGGGTGAAACCTCAGACCGTCTGCAGCTCCTGGCACGGCCCACGGAGCGCGGGTGAGCCGAGGCCGGCGAGGAGCACAGGCGGGGCGGGGGGGGGGGGGGTCCCGCCGTGGCTGTGCGCCTGCGCTGCGCGGCCGCCGCACCCGAGCGCTCCTGCGAAACGCGACCCCCGGGCACGGCGCGCCGAGGCGGCGTGGGGACGCGCACGGGGACTTGGGGGCTGGAGTTCTGCAGGGTGCAGTGTCCGTGTCAGGAGAACCAGGGCAAAGTGACCTCTGGGCCCAGCCAGGCTATTCGGCCACCAAGGGCTGCCCCTCGGGCCGGTGGCTGGGGCACAGCACCACCGGACACACCACGCACAAGCACCGCGGGGGGCCCTGGATAGACACGCTCCGCCGGCAGCAGGAGTGTAAGCCCCTCCAGGGCGGTCCAGCCGCGGCCTCCCCCGGAGCCTGCCTTGTCACCACTTTTCCAGTCCTCTTCCTTCCAAGTCGCCGCCCGTGAGCGAATGCGGATCCATGCTCCTGGCTGCCTCTCTCCCCGGACGCGGCGGGCGACCAAGCGCTCCGCCCACGGCTCTGCGGTTCCACCGGCGGGGGTCCCCTCACCCCGTCCTGCACCGTGACCCCCGGTGGGGTGCGGGGTGCGACCGCCCACCTGAGAGGTGCCTGTGCGCCCCGCAGCCCTCCCGGGCCTCATGGCCAAGGCCCAGCGGCAACCCGGAAGCTGCTGTCACCACGAGGTCGGGTAGCGGCCAGAGAGGCCCCAGACCGACTCCAGAATCCCAGAGCTCTGTCCGCGGGTCTCCTGGTGCTGCGGGGACGGGGCCACGCAGTGTGCCACAGACACTGGGAAGATCACTGGATCTGCTGAATCTCAGTGGCAAAGTCATAGTCTGGCTTCTCTTCAGAGGGACTAAACCTTCCGCCTTCTCAGGGCAGTGTGGCCGCACCTGGCACCGCAGCCTGCACCTGCTCTGGTCCCCACTTGAAGCCGCCAGCCCCGTGGGCTGACGTGGCACGTGGAACTGTGTGTCTGTTCTAAGTCCCCAACGCCCAACTAAATGTTCTGCTTCTTTCTCGTGGTCGGTGGTGCAAAATACAGCAGCTTGCCTATCCCCGGGAGGAAGGGCTATTTCAACATATTCCAGACCACTGAACCCCCAGAAACTCCACCGAGGTGGCCGGCCCCTAAACTTTTGTGGGAGCTTAGCTTTGCAGGTGTCCCTCTAAGGCATCTAGAGTACTAGCTATTTCCTGCCCCAGTAAGCCTGGTGTCGTCAACATCAGTGGACCAGTGTGAGGCTCTGTGACCCGTCAGGGTGACGGGGTCTCCGCAGACAGTGCTCCCGCAGGGACCGGAGAACCACGCGTCCCGTCTGTCCACGCGGCCGGGTGGAAGCAAACCGCTTCCGCTGCTCCTTGCCAGTGGTTTGGAGAAAAGGCCCCGTCAGAGCAGCCGCCGCGCACCGCGTGCCGGGCTGTGCCATGTCCTCCGGCGGGGACACCTCGCCCGGCACAGCAGCACAGTCCCCGTGACGGCGACGCCATTCGCAGGCGTCTGAGTTCTCCACCGTCCGTGCGACTTCCGCACAGGCCAAAGTGTCTGTTACACGGCGTCGTGATGCCCGTCACTGCCCCTGCGTGGGTCAGCTCCGCAACGGTGGCATCAATCTGCAAAGTGCCTCAGGGACGCGTTATTGTTCCCCGCCAAGCAGGGAACGTTCTCGCCAGGGCTTCCCCCGGCTTCTCCTGCCACAGCGATCCTCACCCCACAGGCAAGGCACCAACGAGGGGACGCGGCCAGTGGCCGGGATGTTTCAGGACGACAACTCCAGGGAAACTCCGGGCACCGGCGGGAGTCGGGCTGGACGTCTGTGGAGCCCAGACCTGACACGCACTCGCTGCCTTGGCCAGGGAGCCCCAGCCGCTCGGGTTCCCGGAACCGGTGTCAGCTCAGAGGCAGCGTCTCAGCTCCCGAGAGGTCTAGGTTGTGTCCTTGTCTTCAGTCAGTGGCTGCAGGTGGCATCGGGGCAGGAGTGGAGGAGGATTTGGGGGTGTGCTCTGCTGGGAGCCGCAGGTTCTGTCTCAAGGGCCTGGGTCGGACCCGCCTGAGGCCCGGAGACGTGGAGAGGCCGCGGTTCTCCACTCCTGCTGCCAGGCCTGGAGTCCCTCCTGCCGTGTGGGTGGGGATGACCCCAGTGGGCCGTCCATCCTCATCCTTCCTGGGAATGCCGTGACCCGTTATCAACCACGGCCGACACCTCTGCGGACCCAGGCGTTCCGAGTGGTGGCAGGTCTGCTGCTCCCACAGTTGACGATCCCACCTCGTCTCTGGTGGACGAGTGCTGTCACCCCCACTACAATCAGCAAGTCTGTCTCAGTGGCAGCCACCCGCATGGTCACGTGCCGGCCGCAAACCACAGAGCTTTCCAGGTTCCACGCAGTACGGTTTCCTCTCGTTGCCCTGGCGAGGGTCCTCCTGTGGCACAGGGCCACACCAGGTGGTCTAGTCTGACGGGGTGAGACTCAACCTGCGAGTCCGGAGGAGGCAGCCAGCTCGGCCTGGAAGTGTGATGGTCAAGGAAGGATGCCCGGAGCAGCCTGTGCGCCGGGACGACAGTCACCCTGTCACAGAAAGGGCTGGTAACTTTCCCAAGTTGGCCACTGGTAAACAGTGGTGCTGGGTTTCAACCCGGCAGTTGTGTGGACCTGGGGCCCTGGGGGGGTGTGCCCTCCTGTTCCTGGGGCCACGCACGTGAAAATGCCCCTCCTGCAGACGGCAGGTCCTCCGCCAGCCCTGGCGTCACCGCCTGCCTCTCTGGAGAACGTCCTGTCCTCCCCCAGCAGCTCCCACAGAGCCGGGACGGGGTGGAAGCCGTCCAGGAAGCCCCCTGGGTCCTCGGAGCACAGGTGCGCAGCAGCTGCAGGAGCAGATTCCAGAAGACTTTTTACCCGTGCAGGAGCAGGGGGAAGGGTGAACCAAGCCCAGACGGCCCTTCTGGGGACGTGGCTGAGGCTTCCAGGAGCGGCCATCCCACAGCCTGACTCCGCCCTCGGCCTGGGCGGCACGTGCCGCTCCTGCCCCCGAGGCAGCAGCCTGGACGGCGAAGCCCGCGCAGGCCCCGGGTCGGTCCAGGCCAGGCCTGCGGCCGAAAGTCCTGTGCTGTCTCCAGGGCACACTTAGGGTGCTCAGCGGTCAGGAACTTCCTGGACAAAACAAGGGACAGCAAAACGACCGCATCTACAGGCATCTTGGTGAGTAAATCCTCCAAGGCCACTCTGAAGCTGCGTTGGGAGAAGGGCCTGATCTGGTCTGGGGGCCGTGGACGTGTTGGAGGCCTCTGTGTCGCCTGTGCAAAGGAAGAGCCCAGGTCTGACAAGAGCTCACGAGCTGGTGCCCACGCTGGAGACGGGCACATCTGGACTCTGCGCTCCTGTGGCTGGTCACGGCCTCAGCGCAGGCCCCCCCCCCCCGCACCCCTGTAACAGGGCCCCCCCCCTCCCCGCACCCCTGTAACAGGGCCCCCCCGCACCCCTGTAACAGGGCCCCCCCCCGCACCCCTGTAACAGAGCCCCCCCCCCCACACCCCTGTAACAGAGCGTCGCGAGCTCTGACAGCCTGGGACCTTCCGGCTTGGGGTGCAGGGAGGGGCCTGGGTGCAGCTGGGGTGTCGAGGACTTTTCCTGAAAGCGCCAAGCGTCCAGGTTAGCACTGTTTCCGCCCCTGCAGGCGCCGTGCTCTGCGCCTTCTCTGAGGCAGCCCCGTTTAGCCCAGGGCTGGCCACGGCCAAGCGCTGGTGGCCACAGGGCGTCACACGCCGGGCCGGCTGGCTGGCGCAGGCAGGGAGGCTCCAGGGCTCGCTGCTGGGAACCACCCACGTCCAGCCTGTGCTGGAAGCTGCTGGCTCTGCCGCGACTGCTTTGTTTGAACCCATCAATCCAAGTCTCTGCTCTCCCACCCCCACCCTTGCCTTGAGAGGAACATCAATATTCATGTAAGAAATAAAACAACAGCACAAAACGCTGAGTCCTCACTTCCTGCCCACAGGCGCTCCTTGCTCTGGCCACTGAGTGAGCGACACAGGCCCGGCCCGGTCAGCGCTGCCCTGTGCCCTGCCCGGCCATTGGCTGCTGCCCAGGGCTCGGCCGCCCCTGCCAGAGGGAATAAGAGCGGCCTTGGCCCAGCTCCTGCCACCTGGACCCACGGCAAGGAGGTGACAGGAGCAGGTGAGAGGGGACCCTTGGAAGAAACTGCTCTTTCTTCTGGGGGAGGGACAGAGGGTGGAAACCCAGCTGCAGCCCCCAGAAGCGTCCGAGGCAGGGCGTGTGCTGCTGCCCCGCGGACACTGGCCGGGCCGGCCCCGGGCGGTGGGGGGCGCAGGGAGGTCGGCATCTCCCAGAGGCATCGGCCATCGCTGCTTCTCTAACCCCGAAGAGCGAGGTTCGTGCCTCCCACGGGGGCTGAGGATGGTGGAGAAACTAACCTTGCTTAGCTCTGAGCCACAGACCAATGGCTCATTTCCCGCATTCTGCCTGGGCCCTGGGCAAGCACCTGCTTCTGGGTTTTCCAGGCTCCTCAGTTTGAGATGCCAGGTCCCACAGCCCCTGCACAGGACACTTGAGAAGGTCGTTACCAATACATTATGAATTGGGTCAAAGAAATTGGGTTTTATGGTGGGTTTTAACTTTCCTCAGTCTCAGTTTCTCAGGGAGGCAGAGCCCCTTCCCTCGAGGGGCCCCGCACGACTCGTCTTTCTACGGCACTGAAGTTCAAAGGTTCTCGTTTCCAATGGAAACGTGGAATTTATTTCCATTGCTCTTAAAAAAGATAAGCTATAAACCACCAACTGTTTCTTAAGTCAAAGGAAAGAATTTAACAGGAAAAAAACATTTTTAAAATTAACTTATAACGAGGTTATGAAGAAAACCACATTTTGCAGGGCTTTCTAATGTATGGAATACATGTTTTATGCCTTTCCTTTGTAAAAATCCCAATAGTCATATTTCACAGAAAAATAATCCACGTCCTCTTCCCCAAATCACCACAGACTTTGAGAGGCATCAAAATGACGGAAAAGTTTCTTGTTTTTTGTTGTTTCCTAATATATGTATCAGTGATTGAAGACTCGAGTGGTTAAGAATAAGGAAGTATGAAATGGTAGAGTTTGATCTGTCTGAATTGCTCTGTTTGTATGGATACAAATCTCATTGATGTATCAGATTTTTGGGGACTTAAGAGCAAAACAAAGTGCACTTATTATTAATAGAATGACGTCAGCAAAGATCAGGCTGAGGTAAGAATCTTCAATCCCATTTCCTTTGGAAGATCAGAAATATACAGAATTTCAAAGATTTTATTCCAAATTATTTTTAAGATGTAATAGATTCAACATGGGAATGACTTTTCAACAATATTTACTTTTTAAATTTTATTTAATTTTGACAATGCAAAAGTTCTTGCTTAATGATTAGAACTCAGGGCAGAAGCCGGTAAACGTCTCTGCCTGTGCGTCTGTTCTGGGCGCCACCCTTTGGAAACTGCGCCACATTCCCGGGATGGGCCAGATCATGCCTCAGCCTGGGGCCGGGAGGGAGGTCTCGGTGCTGGCTGGGAGGGAAGCGGGAAGAGCCTCCCTGTGAGAGCTGCAGACACACAGCGGTGCCCTGTCCCGCTGCTAGTGAGTGAGCACCGCCCGTCCTCGGGTGCTCTGTCCTGCCTGTCCCTGCCTCAGGGCCACTCGGTTTAATCTTGACCTTGGGATACATTTCTGTTTCTGGTAGATCAAGTACCTTTCATTGTTATTTTTAAAAAATGTGGCAAGTCTACATTTACTTTTCCAGATAAATTTTACAGCTGTTTTTGTCACGTTCCTCACCCAATCAAAAAAAAAATCCCATCAATATTTTTATTTAATATGACTTAAATTTATATATTAATTCAAAGGAAAACAAGTTCCTACATTTTATGTTCCTTAGAATCTTCTGGATGGACCTACAGTTTTCTTCCTAAACTTATTCTTAGATAATATGTCATTGTGAGATGAATAGTATATTTTGTTCTATGCTTTCTGTTTGTTTTTTTTTTTTTTGAGACAGAGTCTCACTCTGTTGCCCGGGCTAGAGTGCCGTGGCGTCAGCCTAGCTCACAGCAACCTCAAACTCCTGGGCTTAAGCGATCCTACTGCCTCAGCCTCCCGAGTGGCTGGGACTACAGGCATGTGCCACCATGCCCGGCTAATTTTTTTTTTTTTTTATATATATATTTTAGTTGTCCATATAATTTCTTTCTATTTTTAGTAGAGACGGGGTCTCACTCTTGCTCAGGCTGGTCTCGAACTCCTGACCTCGAGCGATCCACCCGCCTCGGCCTCCCAGAGTGCTAGGATTACAGGCGTGAGCCACCGCGCCCGGCCTATGCTTTCTGTTTGTTGATGTAGGAATGTATCGACTTGTGTATTCTGATTTTGCTCTACTCACCTGACTGCTTCCTGGCGAATTCTAACAGCTTGCAGGTGACACTCTGCTGCCTGCACCTTGTCACTTCATCTTGGAGCCCTGCAGAGCAGAGAGGAGCCTAACCCTGAATTCCCTCCCTGCCAGCCTGCAGGCCCGTGTGCTCCACTCTGTGGTGTGATGGAGCGTTTGGGTGGGGGAGGGGACAGAACCCCAGCCAGCCCTCAGACAGCTTGCACCGCTTCGCTGCTGGGACCCAGGGCTTGCCGTCTGCTCTGCCGTATTTTTGCTGAAGTTTCCCATTGGCCCCACCCTAACCAGAAGCCAGAGGGCATGAGAACTTGTCCCTGTGCCCACAGGGACCAGGAAGGGAGTGGGAGGGGTTGTGACACCTGAGCAAATTCCCCAAATGCCCCAGGCCATGCCCACCTGCTCTGAGCCGGGAGAGACACAAGCCGGGGCCAGTCCTCCCAGTGTTGGGCTGGAGCCTGTGAGGACGACACATTGACTGTTCTAGGTACAAACGAGGCGTCTTTCTGCTGCAGGCCCCAGGATGTCTGAGCTGGAGAAGGCAGTGGTGGCCCTCATCGACGTTTTCCATCAGTATTCTGGGAGGGAGGGTGACAAGCACAAGCTGAAGAAGTCGGAGCTGAAGGAGCTCATCAACAACGAGCTCTCTCATTTCCTAGAGGTGAGTCTGCTTTTTACAATCAGCAGCTTATCCGTCCCCTTCCCGCTCACAGAACCACCCGTATCTCCATCTCCTGAGCCGCCCTGAGGGTGACTCCAGTTCGGTCTGGGACTCCTAGACAGTGTCTGAAAGTTGTTCGAACAACTGAGCCCTCGTCACGGAGGCAGCTTAGGGGCCCCCTGGTTTCCATCTTCCCGTCGACTGTCGTGTGTGTAGTCGGCATCTCAAGGAAAAACTGCTGCCTCAAAGGCAAAGAAAGGAACCCTGACCTTTGTCCAAAAATCTAAGGATTTACAACAATAACGGTGGCAGAAAGGGATGGAAAAATACTTATGACTTAATGCCGGGCCAATGTTAAGAAAACTGTTAAACTTTGGGAGTGTTTTTGGGAAAAGGATGTCTTTGGCTTCAGCTGAATGTTTGACGTTCACTATGGAGATAGAAGACACCAGACGGGCACGAAGGGACTCATCACGACTGGCACAGGCCTGGCAGACGCGGCCTCTGTTCCAGGGGCACCCAGGCTGGCACGTCCACAAGTGACCATGATGCTCGACTGCGGGCGTGACAGAGATCCGTGCACGTATTTTGGAAGCCCTGGGGCCTCACAGGAGGCTCCGTGGAGAAGGGGATGCCAGCGAGGCCCGTCTTCGGTGCAGGGGCCTAATCAGGAAGCTACGCGAGGGCTCCAGGCGAGCCGGCCTTCACCCCACTCTGGCCTGAGGTGGAAGCCGTCAGACACCTGCATCACGGACTCACTGTCCCCACTGCCCTTGGATCCGACAGCCCCTGTTCTGCCCTCAGCCTAGCGTACGTGTGAGATGTGACCACTCACACAGGAGAAACGGCCAGTGACCCAGCACACTAGTGTCTGACTCTGGGTAAGAGGCCAGGGCAGGGCCCTGCTCACGGGGCTGGGGGCTGCCGTCCCGAGCTGGCCCAGAGGCTCACTGCGGACAGCAAGCCCTGGGTCCCAGCAGCGAAGCAGTGCAAGCTGTCTGAGGGCTGGCTGAGGTTCCGTCCCCTCCCCCACCCAAATGCTCCATCACACCACAGAGTCTGACTCTGGGACCGGTTTCCTCAGGGATTCGAGTTCACGGAGCAGCTGCTGTCCCACCCGTGGTTAGGGATCTACTCTTACCAATTCTGCCTTCTGACCTGGCGATTTAAAAGTCCCAGTTTCTTCTTCTATGAAAAGGATGAAATGAGACAATGTTGAGTGCTTAACACACGGTGAAAGTTCAACAAACAGTAGCTACTAATTATTGATCTTAAAACACAGAAAAAGCTTAGCATGTGAGAACCACAATTTAAAAATGATAAATAATTCATGGTAAGCACATCAAGGCACCATGGACATTTGTTGGCTTGGTTTTATCAAGGCCATTTCCGTTCAGAAGGAGATCTCCCATGTGGTTGGAATTAATGTCCTGCTTCCGCCATTTTGAGCAGACGTTCTCAGGGCCCACCCCAGCCGCCACTGGCGTCACACTCCTCTGCGTGTTTCACACTCAAGGCAGCCACTTGACACTACACTGCAGCCAAGCTGTCCTGTCTGGGGATTTGCTACTGTGAACAGTCTGTATTTATGCTCTTCAGTGTTCAACACCCACATTCTCTCTACCACGCTTGCAGCCCTGCACGGTTTGTTCCTCTGAGACTTGTACATCACTTAATAACACACAATTCGCTTGGCTTTGGGCAGAACTCTCAGGAAAGCCTCATAGTACCTGGAAAGCAACTCAAGTGGGAAAAGGAACATAAGGCATTAGCAAATGTAGGACATGTTCCCAAGAGTTATTTCAGCAACAGAGGAACTTTCAAAACATGAAGTTCCACTGGAAGCCTTCATTACAGGAGCTTCCCAGCAACAGAGGAACTTTCAAAACATGAAGTTCCACTGGAAGCCTTCATTACAGGAGCTTCCACTCACAGAAACACATGAAAAACTTAGGAGGGCCAAAGTTCATTTTTATTTCAAAACATTTTCTCTGGCTGAGCTGACTGTATTTTTTGTCAGGTATTTAAGGATAACAACCTGCAGTTTTTCACATCTTGGTTGCTCTATTCAGGCTTTTCAAGTAGCCCAGGTCCAGGCACAGACCCTAGCGGCTTCTGTCTGGCCAACAGCCCCCGGCCACAGAAGTCTCTCCTGATACCTTGCATTTTATATCTTATTTCTCAAATCTTAGGTTATTTCTGATACAAATGGTCATCCAAGTTTTCATTTTCATGACCCTAAAATTCCATTTTAAAACAAATTGGGCAACTTCTCTTCTCTCTCTTAGGAAATCAAAGAGCAGGAGGTTGTGGACAAAGTCATGGAAACACTGGACAGTGATGGAGACGGTGAATGTGACTTCCAGGAGTTTATGGCCTTCGTTGCCATGATTACCACCGCCTGCCACGAGTTCTTTGAACACGAGTGAGACGGAGAAAGCAGCCGGCTGCTCCTGTAACAGGCACGGTTACCCAAGAGGGAGAGCATGAGGGCGTGCAGGCTAGTAGGAGCTGAGCTCTCTAGTCGCGTTGTAGCTATTTAGGAAGCTTGATTTGCTTTGTGAATGAAAAACGTGCAGCCTCCCTCTAAGGGCTGTTTCAAATGGCCCGCACCGTTATCTCTGCTGTATTAGGCAAATGTCTAAGCTGTCTGATCCCAGCGACTTTTGGTCATAATCATTTAGGAAATTCTCAGCCATAAACATGTGCTGTACAGACCACCATGGCTGTGTAGAATCCTAACTCAGAAAAAACAAAACTGACTACCAAAAATTATCCCCGGGCATCCTTGAGGCTTCCACTGCATTTTAACACGCCAAGCCTTGTCCACCATCATTTGAAAAGGCTGTCCTTTCTTAAGGCTGTTCGTCGTTAGCGCAAATAAAACCTAAAGCAGTTGGATGGTCTGACTGTTCCGTCCCACCTCCCCAAGAGCCGGGTAACCCTTTCACCGTGACCACCGAGTAAATATTTAATGCTAACAGTTCTAAACGGAACCGTGCGCCTCATAAACCTCAAGCCCGGACAGTTTAATCAGAACTGAGTCTCAGAAGCCTGCACTGGCGGCCGCTCCTGCCTGGGGATGGCCCCGGGGCGCGGGGACAGGGCTCCGGCTCTGCCCCGGTGGCTGCGGGGAGCGGGCCCAGCCCGCCGGTCCGCGAGCCGCCCCGGCCCCGCCCCTGCCCGGCCCGCGGGCGACCCCGGCCCCTGCCCGGCCCGCGGGCGACCCCGGCCCCTGCCCGGCCCCTGCCCGGCCCCCCCGCTGCGGCGGCCAAGGCGGCACTCGGCGCTGCTGTGTTGCAATAAGCCAGCGGGCTGCAAACGTGAAAACCACTCCCGGCAAACTCCGATTAATCGTACCCGCCCTCTTCCTGCTTTGTTTTTCTAAGGGCGCAGGCTCGGAAATTCACACACCAACTGGCCGCTCCTATTTGACATAACAAACCCAGCCCAGCAGAACCCGGTCACCAAGAAGGCCTGAGGCCGGACGCGGCCCGGACCCGCGAGAACTTCCGGGCTGGCTGGGTCACGGGCCCTCCCTGGGCCAATCTCCAGGGAGGGCGGCTGCGATTGGCCCGGCATCGTCACGTGCCCGCCCGGCCGTGCCGGAAGTGCGCGGGGCTTCTGGCCATGCTCACGGCGGTTGGGCGTCCCGGGCGGAGCGGGGCAGCCGCCCGGTCCTGGGTGGTCGGTGGCCCCGGCCGGCCCCGACTCCCGGCCTCGTGACCCCCTGCTCACCCTCAGAGGCCCTGCCGGGCGCCCGCCCCTCCCGCGCCTGTCCCGAGCCCGCAGCCCGAGCCGGCAGCCCTGGCTCTCCCGCCCACTGTTCCAGATTCTCCTCTTTCCAGGGCCCCGGCGCCGCTCCTCCAAGGGAGTCGAACTTCCTGGGGCCCCGCCTCGGGTGGTCCCTGTGGGGCGTTGGTGTCTGCAGTGCGACACCCCTGTGAGCCCCTTAGCTGTTGCCTGCGGCTCTGCCCTGCAGGGCCCCACCCTGGCCTCCCTTTAACCTACAGCCCTCAGCCAAGACCCTGGAGAGGGTGTGGCAACTCTTCCCAGGCAGTTCTGGGGCACCCGGGTTTGTTTTTTTGTTTGTTTCAGAGTTTTCAAATTTAGGGATTCTGCCCTTCTCTGATGCAGACACAACTCGGATTCTTGTAATTGCAGACAGCTAGGAATGTCTGGGCATCATGGGGAGGTTGCACTTGCCCTTCACACCTGTCCAGCGAGAGCCTAGACATTGCCTAGTTCTGCCCCTGCGCCAAGAACTGGGCTGCTTCAGGGACCAGGTGTGTTAGGGCAGGGCCTGCCCAGGCTCTCAGTTCTGAAGGCCAAGGGAAGGGGTTCCTGTGCCTATGGAACTATGACCCTCACAGCTATGTCCACTAGCACCCTGACCAAGACACTGTCACAACTTCCTTTCACTACATTTGGGGAGAAAAGGGCTGGCCTCTCCCGTAAGGAGTGTGGAAAATACACATTGTTCAAGCAGCTTATCACGGGCAAGCCTGGAGCCTGGCATAGGCCATGGAGGATGAGGCTGACACTCCTCACAAGAAAACAGCCCAATGCCCCCGGCACTCAGGCTTGCAGGAGGGAGGCTGGACTTGGCTGGGCCAGAAGGAACTTTTCTGCAGACCCCCTAAACTAGCACCACTCATTTAAAATGCAGGTCCCTGGGGTACACCTCACACAGTGGAGGCCACTCCTGAAACTTTCCTCTTCTGTGAGAGGTTGAACAGGGTGATGCTGGAGATGCGGTACTGGATCCCATGACCCCCACAGCTCACTGCACAAAACTCTTGGGATACTTGCTAAGTATCCCAAGCACCAGGCCTCCTGGGGCAGGGGGTTGAGGGGGCCGTGACTCAGTGGGGGTCTGGCTGTGGGACTGTTTGAACAAGAACTCAGGTGGTTCTCATCTAATACCCAGTTATCAAGGCAGCACTGTGTACCTAGATGATTCTTCTGGAGGAATTGTGCCCACCCTCCCAGTACAGCAGGTCCCTCACTCAAGGGTTGACTCTGCAGGGCAGAGGGTGGGAAAGGGCTCAGTACCTCTAACACCTGAGGCTCCCTGAGTGGGGACATTACTGCCCTTGCCAGGCTCACTGCAGTTGGGCCCCTCTGGACTGTGCCCTCCTCATTCAAGAAAGGAACAGTGCTGGTGGTGTGCAGATAGGCTTGAAGTGCCCCCATCTCCTCCTCAAGGTGTCCACATCTTGTACAATGCCCTCCCTGCGTGTTCCCGACTGCAGGGGTGGGGCAGAAGCATTCATTAAGTATCCATTAAGTATGCTGTTAGCTGTGGGATTTTTGTAGATGCCCTTTATCAGGTTGAGTAACTTCCCTTTTATTCCCAGGATGTTGGATTTTGTCAGAAGTTTTTCTGTTTATTGAGGTGATCATGTGGTTTTGTTTGTTAGTCCATTGACATGGCATGTTATATTAATCGATTTACAGATGTTAAGCCAACCTTAGATTCCTGGCATAAATCCTACTTGGTCATAGTGTACAATTCTTTTTATATGCTGCTGGATTTTGTTTGTTAGTATTTTGCTGAGGATGTTTTCTGTCCATATTCATAAGAGATACTGGGTTGTAGTTTTTGTGTGTTTATTGGTTTTGGTCTCAGATAATACTAGCGAGGGCCTCTGTGCTGCGTCACCCCTGGCAGAAGGTGGAAGGGCTGGAGAAAGCAGGAGGGGGCCGACCTGGCCCTTTTGTAACAGCATCGCTCCTGTGACAGTGAACCCACTACTGTGACAATGGCATCAATCTGTTCTTGACGGATACGCCTGAACATCTCTTAAAGGTGTTACCATCCTAATACCATCACAGTGACAATTAAATTTCAACATGAGATTTGGAGGGAACAAACATTCAAACCACAGCAATAGATTTTTCTCTATTGTTTTTATCTTTTATTTCTGCTCTAAAATTTATTTCTTTGCTTTTGCTAGCTTTGGGTTTAGTTTGTTCCTTTTCTAGTTACTTAAACTGTAAAGTTAGGTTGTTAATTTGAGATTTTCTTTGGTTTTTAGTGTAAGCATTTATAGCTATAAATTTCCCCTAGTGCTGCTTTTACTGGGTCCTGTAAGTTTTGTTACATTGTGTTTTTATTTTTATTTATCTCCAAGTATCTTCTAATTTTCCTTGTGGTTTCTTCTCTGGTCCATTAAGAGTGTGTTAGTTTCCACAAATTTGTGTATTTTTTCAGTTTTCCTTCTGTTATTAATTCCTATCATCCCATGATGGTCCGAGAAGAGACATTGTATGATATCTTTTTAAATCTTTTGAGACTTTATTTATAGCCTAACATACGGTCTATCCTGGAAAATGTCCCCTGTGCCCTTAGGAAGAAAGTGTATTCTGTTTTTGTTGTTGGGTAGAGTGTTCTGTATATGTCTGTTAGGTCTAGTTGGTTTGTTGTGTTGTTCAAATCTTCTGTTTCTTCATTTTTTTTCTGTCTGTTCTATCCATTACTGAGAATGGGGCACTGACATCTCCAACTATTTTTTTGTTTGTTTGTTTTTTGTTATTTATTTATTTTTGAGACAGAGTCTTGCTCTGTTGCCCAGGCTGGAGTGCAGTTGGCGTCATCAGAGCTCACTGCAACTTCAAACTCCTGGGTTCAAGCAGGCCTCCTGCCTCAGCCTCCTTAGTAGCTGGGACTATAGGCAGGTGCCACCACAACTAGCTAATTTTTCTATTTTTTTTTTTTTTTGTAGAGATGGGGTCTCGCTCTTGCTCAGGCTGGTCTCGAACTCCTGACATCAAGTGATCCTCCTGCCTCAGCCTCCCAGAGTGCTGGGATTACAGGTGTGAGCCACTGCGCTCCCCGCCCCAACTACTATTATAGAACTGTTTCTCCCGTCAATTCTACCAGTTTTTACTGCATACATTTTGATGGCTTGTCATTAAATGTATAAATGTGTATAATTGTTATATCTCTTGCTGTATTGAATCTTTTATTAATATATAATGCCCTTGTCTCTTATAATCTTTAACTTAAAGCTTATTTTGTCTGATATTACTAGAGCAACTCCTGCTCTCTTCTGGTTACTATTTCCATGAAATATTTTTTTCCGTTCTTTCATTCTCAATCTATTGTGTCTTTGGATGTAAAGTGAGTCTCTTGTAGACAGCATATAGTTGGATTATGTTTTTTCTATTCTGCCAACCTCTGTCTTTTGATTAGACAGTTTAAACTATTTACATATAAAGTAATTATTAAGGACAGCCTTACTTTTGTCAGTTTATAGGGCAGGTCTAGGGTAACGAACTCCCTCAGCTTTTGTTTATCTGAGAATATCTTAATTTCACCCTCACTTTTTTTTTTTTTTTTTTTTTGAGACAGAGTCTCACTCTGTTGCCCAGGCTAGAGTGAGTGCCGTGGCGTCAGCCTAGCTCACAGCAACCTCAAACTCCTGAGCTCAAGCGATCCTCCTGTCTCAGCCTTCCAAGTAGCTGGGACTACAGGCATGCACCACCATGCCCGGCTAATTTTTTCTATATATATTTTTAGCTGTCCATATAATTTCTTTCTATTTTTAGTAGAGATGGGGTCTCGCTCTTGCTCAGGCTGGTCTCGAACTCCTGAGCTCAAACGATCCACCCACCTCGGCCTCCCAGGGTGCTAGGATTACAGGCGTGAGCCACCGCGCCCGGCCCACCCTCACTTTGATGAACAGTTTTTCTGGGTATAGAATTCTTGGTTTAGTTTTTTTTTCTTTTAACATATTTAATATATTAGCCCACTACTTTCTGGCTTCCAGTGTTTGATGAGAAATCTGATCATCTTATTAAGGATCCCTTGTATGTGATATGTTGTTTCTCTCTTGCTGCTTTCAAGATTCAAAAGTGTTTGAGTCTGCTGCTTTTCAAAAGTTGTTGGCTTTTTAAAGTTTGATTATACTGTGTCTCAGTGTAGTCTCTTTGAGCTTATCTTACTTGGAGTTTGTTGAACTTCTTGGATGCTCGTATTTATGTCTTTCATCAAATTTGGGAAGTTTTCAGCCATCATTTCTTCAAATATTCCCTCTCTCCCTCTTCTCCCACCCGCCCAGGACTCCCGACATGCGCATACTGGTTGCTTGATGGGGTCTGTTCACCATAGGTTCTGTTCACTTTTCTTCAATCTTCTTTCTTTCTGTTCCTCAGACTCAATAATGTCTATTGCCACTGATTCTTTTTTCTGCCCTTGAATTCCTCTAGTGAATTTTTCATTTTAGTTACTGTACTTTTAAGCTCCAGAATATTTTTAGTTTCTTTTTGTTTTCTGTCTCTTTATTGTTATTGCCATTTTCTTCATACATTGCTAATTTTCTCCACATCTTTAAGCTCTCTGAACATCTTTTGAGACAACTATTTTAGTCTCTGTTGAGTAGATCTGCCATCAGATCTTTTCCAGGGAGTTTCTATTGATCTTTCCTTTAAACGAATCATAGATTCCCCTTTTTTGTATGCCTTGTGGGTTTTTTGTTGAAAACTGGGCATTTAATTCTCATGTTGTAACTCTGGAAATCAGATTCTCCTCATTCCCCAGGGGTGGCTGGGATTAATGTTTTTGTTTTTTTTTTTTGCTTTTCTGACTGTTGGAGGCTGTGTGTCTTCTCAGGTCCTTCCTGAGCCTGCACCTTTCCCTGGGCTTGCATAATCACTTTTTAATTTTCCTCACAGATGCAGGTGCTTTTGAATGTCCTAGTCTTTATTGTCTGGCTCTCAAAGGGGAAAACGAGAAAAGTGGAGAAGGGAAAAAGGTTACTGAGCCTTTAGATCCCTGGAAGTCACTTAAGCCAGATGGAGAGGGGCTTTTAAAAATAGGGGGAAATGCAACAACAGTGGCCCCTAGGCTTTTTGCCCCTCTGTACTCAGAGGTAGCAATCAGAGCACATCCTTGATGTTTGGATGGCAGGGTCCCTTTTGCCCACCCTGGCTCCCTGAGCAAGCTGTTCCTGGCACGTGTGCACAGCCGCCTGCCACGGGGCTGGGGGAGGGGTAGCTGCTATTATGCTGACAGCTGAACTTGACCAAATTTAACCTTGATTTACCATCCAAGCCTTTCCCTGGAAGTTGCAAGTCATCAACAGACTCCAGAATTCCAAAATAGTTACATCAGACTGTTCTGATTCTACCAGTACAATTATTACCTAGGTGGGGAGACAGACTCCTGGTGTTTTCTCCTCTGTCATCTTCCAAGAATCCTCTCCCTTCCCTACATTTTCATGTAAAGTAAATTCTTTTAACTTACCTTCCACTCCATCAGAGCATCGTAGCCTGCAGATGGCTTTAATCGCTGTTCCCTCTGGAGCCTCCTTCAGCATCTAGGTGTGCTCACCTAGCAATGGTGGTGGTGACAAGCCATCTGTGCTTCCTCTGCCTCTCAAAGCTTGACCTGGTCCCTTGGGCTCATTTTTCAGCTTTTGGCTTTTCAGTGGCATCTGTAATGAACATTCATGGTACCTGTACTTTTCAGTTCCTTTGAGAGTCTGGAGAATAAGGTACTCCACACTCAGTAGGCACTTACAACTAACAACAATCTCTCACCTTCTCACCTTGCACTGCCCTCAGCAAACACCACAATGCTCCTTCTGAAATATCTCAATCAGTTCATGTTTCTCTCCTTAAACCCAAAAGGTAGAGCTGGGTTCTCTACCCAGGGTTCTCTACCCCAGGGTGAGGATGAGGATGAAGAGTGAGGCTTTGAGACCAGCCACGGGAAGGAGGGAGGACAGTCCAGCCACCTGCTTGGAAGCACTGAAGTCATTCCTCTTCAACACATTTTTTTTTTTTTTATTAAGAAGCAAACGTGAAAACAATTGGTTTTGAAATTTTGCATGTAGTTCTCCTTTTTAACTCTTCATTGCTGAAATTGAACATTACATGAAAGGATGAATGCCACACACAGTGTAATAACACTGTTACTACATCTAATTTAAAGAGTAAGTGTTCCTTCCCTGACATGTTAGGACCCAAAACTTAGATAAAATGATCTCAGATAGGAAGGGAGTGCTGCTGCTTATTCTTTGCACATGGCAAGTAACGTGCACATGACTTACTCACAGCCAGACGGAGAGGACCCAGCAGGTCTCTTTGCCCTTCATGGGGCCAGCAGGGCGGCAGGAACTGGGAAAACACTGGAGGTTATTTCTCTGCCACACACTGACCCACTGGGTTACGCTAATCAGTCCAGCAGAACCACTTTGAAATCAATCAGCTATATTTATAATCTGAAATTAAGTACATGTAACCATAGTTCACATAAAGTCAACAGAATATTTAAAAAAAACAACCTGAATTTAAGCAAATATAATCAAAATACAAATGACCCACTACGAAAAGTAGGGAGTATATGCAGCTTATAATTCTTAATATAAAAAGGCTCCTACAAATCAATAAGAAAAAACTGAAACACAGTAAAAACTGCCAAATCTGAATATAATACATCAAGTGAGAAATAAAAATGACCATAAACAGATGAGAACATACTCAGTATGACCAGACCTGACCCGTACTTGCCTGTCAAGTTGCCCAAGACTCACTTTAATCTTGAGCACGGGTCCACCGCCAGCACTGCTGGGCGGCTGCACGGTGGCCTCCCCCAGGTTGGCAGCCTCCCCTCTGGGAGGCCAGAGGTACCCAAAGCTTCCCACCTGGCATGAACTCCGGCCCCTCACTCTACCTGTCAGAACTGAGCCCCCCGCAGCACTTGTGACTGCGGACGTGTAAACACGCATGTGAGAGGAGGCTCACGGCAGTGCTGCTGAGGTGGTGACGCGCAGCAAGAGCAAAGGCCACAGCGAGGACACACCCACACGGTGCAGTCACTAAAACACCTAGAGGAATGTATGTCATACACTTCAAAGTCTGCAATTTATTAAGTACAAAAGCAGATTATAAAAATAAGTATACCATCCTAATTTTATAAAATTAAAAAAAGAAAAAATAAGATTTATGTCAAATACCAATACTGCTATTACCGAGAGGTAGGATTATAAGAGATTTTAATTTTTTTTTATACTTTAATGTGCTTTCTAGATTTTATGCTGTAAGCATAATTGCTTTTATGTTCAGAAAAAAAAAATACTGCAAAATAAAATACATCCTATTTGGGGTAATTTTTAAAACCTTTTCGCACATTTCAAAATGCAGAATTACAAACAGTTAATAACTTTTATTAACATAATGGTATAAAAATTTTTAGTGTGATATACAGAATTCCCAAGAGTAATTCTAAAACATTTTAATGTGTTTCTTAAAATCTTAATTTACAAGACACTTTGTCTTACTGCCACTGACCTTTCAATACAAAAAGTTTACAATTTTTGTTTGCTATAAAACTACATTAAGATTGGAGTTAGGTAGTTCTTTTCCCTCCCCAGCCATTCTGTTGTAAAGAATGTCCACGAGTCCACTGCTAAAACCTGTGTGTGACAGATTTTAAGTTACACAGATTCTGTACATAATTACAACAGGAATGTTAGAATTCCAGTATGTTGCAACACGCCACACCGCAGTCCCACACCGCAGGCAAACAGGGCCACTGTGCACGCTGCTGTCTGTGGCCACATAGGAGTGAGATACGAGAGCTGGTCCAGTTAGCCAGACTCATTTGTGGAGAATTAATAACAGCTTGGTTAGGCACTGATCCAGGCTAATTCTGGAAAAATCTGGTGTTTCTGTGAAGCATGCATGATTCATAAAATTTCCCACCCTCGATCCCCCCAAAACCCAACAATTTCATAACATATTCTTAGTTATATAAAAATAATCTATGTCTTGGATTCATGCCTGACTTCAAATTCTTAGAAGTATCTAGAGGATTTTACATTCTCTTCTTGATTTAGGTTCAGCGTAATTTTGGATCACTCAGCTTAGTCAAGTTTGAATAAAGTAACTGAAAATGGTTTGGCCAAATTTCACAGGCACACAAGTCAAAATGCGAAGCCAGTGGGAGCGTGCCCAGCTCCGCCTCCGAGGGGCAGGGCCGCCCACGCCCCACCGTCCTGCAGGTGCTCAGCAACAGCACCGACCACGTGAAAACCTCAGGCTTTGCTACCGATGCTTCTCAGTCTGCTGACCTGGAAATCCGTACACGTCCATGAGAAGAATTAATGGTGCAGTGTTATGAAAACTAGCAATTTAGCCAAACAGCACGGAGTTACAGACCAGGGCAGTGATTTGAAACTAAATGCTGGCTTCTCTTTCTGAAACAGAGTCTCTAACCTGACAGTCCAAAATGGCACTTGACGAGTGTTAGTGACAACACATTCAGAAAACGGGCACACCTGTTTCCGCGAAGACACTGGCAAAGAGGGAGCACCGTGCATGGCCCGGTGCGGTCCTCCAGGGGGAAGGGCGGGCCTGCGTGTGCCCCTTGCTGTCCACTCTGCGGGGCTCAGCCGCCTGGGGGATGCAGAGAGGCTGCTGGACTCACAGCCTCAAAGTTCTCTCCAGCCTAAATTCTATAAGAGAACTTGTCATTTGAAGTGGAAATAAATAACTGAATTTTTAAAATCAGGAACTATATTTTTAGCCTAAGGAAAGTGCAAACTCGCAGTACAGCAGAGAACAGCCAGGGTGTCTGAAAGCCTCGCGATGCACACGCCAGGCCTTTCCTTTCCTCTCCCAGTCGCTCCATCTGTTAAAACACCGGCATCCCTGTTTCTGTCAAAGCACTTGGCAGACTGAAAACAGTTAAATGATCCAGGAAGTGCTTTCTGGAGCGAGAGCTGGGCAACTGTCGCGGGGCTCCCTGAAGCACAGGAAGGGGCGAGTCATCGTGGAGACCAGACTCCATTCTCCGGTGGGGGCTCTGCAGCATCTTCACGCTCGCGCCTTCGGCCCGCCGGGTCTCGGACCTCCCCAGTCCCTGGGGCTGTGCGCTGCGCTCACATGTTGTAGGCCACGTAGATGGGGTCCAGCTGGTCGGCCAGGAAGCCGTCCCGCAGGTGCATGCGCTGCTTCTCTCCACGCGAGTTGATGGGGATGACACCCGGGTCCACGATGACCACCACACCCACAACCAAGTAGTGCTCCTCCAGCACCACGTTGGTCACCAGGGCCACTAGGTCCAGCGCGTCCTGCTCCAGCCCGTCCAGCTCCACCACCACCACCAGCAGGTTGGTCCAGGTGAACACAGCACTGCAGGGAAAAGGACCAGGTCACCCAGGGTTGGGCACAGGCTCTGGGGCCAACGGATCTTTGGAAAAGACACCGCAAAGAAGGTGAAGGACGCTGACGCACACTTGCTGATGGCACACAACTGTCGAGCACCATTCGCAGTTCAGACGTCAGGCCAAATACGTTTTATAGGAATATCTATTCTAATTACAGTTCTCGCTAAGGACAGCATTATTGATGCTGAAAGCTGTCCCTGTCCCACACACACCAATGCAAGCTCCCCATGAAGTGATGAAACCATGAGTCATAACCATCTAAATTAAGACATTCTCATTGAACACTTCAGGATGAGAACTGTGGTGACCTCACATTTTGCCTGTGCACTTAGGGACGGTCTCTTGGTTCAAAACTCATTAGGAAAAGAAGAAAAAACGAGCAAAACCCAAAGGCATCCAGGCAGCTTCTGGCACCATGTTTTGTAGAGCATGTCCTCTCCTGGCAGGCAGGCGGCCGCCTGCACATCCAAGGTGGACAGAGTTCATCTAACACTGCACCCGGCTCCGCCAGGGACTCAGGTGACCATGCAGGAGGCCTGACCCCACAGCCTGGCAGTCCCTGGCTCTGCCCCTACCGACACACAGCACTCATGCGGAGGAGGGGCTGGGCAGCAGGGCAGAGACCACCACCCATCTGGCTCTTACCACTCGGCAATGCTCCTGTGCGCTCGGATCACAGAGGTCTCGATGTCAATGGGGTGGTACCGCATGCCTCGCAGCTCCAGTGTTTCATCCAGAGACCCAACCACGTACAGCGCATCATGCCGTCCTGTGAACAGCACATGCGTGCACATGCTCAGGCAGGCAGGGCACCTGGCCAGGTGCTCTCCAGCACAGCGAGGTCATGACTCAACATCGTGTGGCACCCATGGCCCCTGCCAAGGGGGCTGACGGAGGTGCTGGCAGCTCAGGCTGTTTCCTGTGCAGCAAGTAACCACCTCAGGGGAGTTACAGCAAATGTATAAACCTATGTTTAAAAATAATGTCCACCTCTGGAAACGGAGCAGCGTCTACAGGGACGACCAAAGTTGTGACTTGGTTTGGCCAGCTTGCTGCAGCTGCACAGGGTCTTCGGGACACTGGCCACGACTCTGAGTGGGTGGTGTGTAGGGAGGGCACAGGTGAGACTGCAGCTGCTGGGCAGGCAGCTCGGCCTGGGAGGAGCCTGGCGACCTTACCGCCAACCAGGGCCAGCCCAGCACGTCCCCAGCGGAGGCCAAGGGTCTAAGTGAGGGGCAGTCATAGAGGGGAAAATAACAATTTTCAGAGAAAGCCGGTATCAGAGTATCTCTTTTACCCCACATCAAACAACACAGGATTGTAGCAAGGAGTGAGGTGCCAGCAGATAGGGCTCTCACAAAACCCAAGAGGTCCTGGCATGAGAGTCCGGTGGGCTCAAGGGGCAACAGCATGACCCCCCGACCGCGTGCATGTGGCGCCTTAACCCCTCACCTCCACTGGCATCGGTGAGCTCTGTTCTTCGGAGGAAGCCCAGGTAGCCAGTCCTTGCCCAAACGGTCTGGGTGTCCCCAAAACTCAGCCGGGCACTGAAGTGGTCGGCATGGAGTGCCTCCTCCCCATAGATCGTGTAGTACCCCGTGGCGTTGTGGGGGCTGCTCACCCAGATCTGGGGGGACCCAGAGCACAAGAACGTGGGCTCGTTACAAACAGCTGAGTACAGATCCTGCCAGGAGACATTTGCTGGCTGGCAAAGAACGCTCAAGAAAACACTGAACAAAGGAGGGTGCCATGGCCACTGTCTCTTTTTTTTGAGACAGAGTCTCACTCTGTTGCCCGGGCTACAGTGCCGTGGCGTCAGCCTAGCTCACGGAAACCTCAAACTCCTGGGCTCAAGCGATCCTCCTGCCTCAGCCTCCCGAGTAGCTGAGACTACAGGCATGCGCCACCATGCCCGGCTAATTTTTCTATGTATATTTTTAGCTGTCCATATAATTTCTTTCTACTTTTAGTAGAGACGGGGTCTCGCTCTTGCTCAGGCTGGTCTCGAACTCCTGAGCTCAAACAATCTGCCCGTCTCAGCCTCCCAGAGTGCTAGGATTACAGGCATGAGCCACGGCGCCCGGCCTATTGTCTCTTATTTTGTGAACTAAGTTAAAGTTACAGGCACAGAAAGCACATTAGCTTTTCTCTCCTTCCTTTGACTCAGAAATGCCATCTGCAGGACCCTGCCCTGTGTGGATGAGCACACGAGGTAATTCTGCCTTCCTTGTGCCAAGGCACTGTTGACAATTAAGAGAGCCAGGGCGACCTACACATCCACAACAGGGACGAGTTAGAGGGGCGAGGGGTACCTGCAGAGCGGGGACTCACAGCCACTTAGACTCGCGCTGAGACAGGAAGATGAGATGGCAACACAGACAGCAGGTCCCAGGGTCCAGGCCAGCCCCATGCACATGTTTCTGTACACCTGTGTACTTCTTTGCACATGTTTCTGTGCACCCCTATACCCATCTGCATGTGTTTATATGCACCCATGTACCCGTGTGCATGTTTATGTGCACGCATGCACCCATGTGCATGTGTTTATGCGCACCCATGTACCTGTGTGCATGTTTATGTGTACCCGTGTGCATGTGTTTATGTGCATTCATGTACCTCTGTGCATGTGTTTATATGCACTCACATACCTATGTGCATGTTTATGTGCACTCACATACCTGTGTGCATGTGTTTATGTGCACTCATGTGCCTATGTGCATGTGTTTATATGCACTCACCTACCTGTGTGCATGTTTATGTGCACCCATGTACTTGTGTGCATGTTTATGTGCACCCGTGTACCCGTGTGCATGTTTATGTGCACTCACCTACCCATGTGCATGTTTATGTGCACCTGTGTGCATGTTTGTGTGTACCCGTGTGCATGTGTTTGTGTGTATCCATGCACAGACCAAAGGACCAGAGGACTGTGCCCACGGTACTCAGTGTCCTGGGGCCCTCCTAAGACCAGGGCCTGTCCAGAACCCACATCAGTTCCCCACGCTTACACCTGGCTCTAAGATGTCCCCACATGGCAGTGTCTGAAAGAAGGGGACAGCCAACAGGGCTTCTCCCTTGAGCCTCTGCACAATGGGTGGGTCCCTATGCCTGGCCCAGACCCTCCATCCCTTGGGGCACACCCTTGCCTTACAGACCTGGGTTTGTCTGGCCGGGAAACGGCATGGCTGAGGGGGGGCCCCTCACTCTGTCCACACTCAGGATTGGGAACCAGGACACCTTCCCATCAGGATGCTGTAGGATCCCCCAGTCAGGTGGAGCCACCAAGGCTGTGTGATTCCTCTCACTGGAAGCCCCAAAGCCCACCTGGCACAGGGATGCCCATAGGACCAGGAGTGTGAGCCCCATGTTCCCATAGCAACGTCAACCTGGGCATGCAGGACGTGATCTGCACTTTAAACTGCCACCACTGTCTGTAAATAGCAGGTCCCACCGTCCCAATTACAGCAAGATGCACGTGCATAAACACAGACATTTCAACACTGCTGGGTCTTGGGATGACCAGGACCCCTCCCTGTCCCACCCTCTATGTCCTCGGGACAAGGGTTCTGCCCTGCTCCCTGACCTCCCAGTCACAGGTGGTGGCCCCAGCAAGCCCCCATCCCCAGCGCCTTCTCTGTCTGTGCTCCTGGCTTCATGCAGGGAACACTTTCTGGGTTTTTTTTTTTTGAGACAAGGTCTCACTCTGTCACCTGGGCTAGAGTGCAGTGGCATCATCACAGCTCACTGTAGCCTTGAACGCCTGGGCTCAAGTGATCCTCCTGCCTCAGCCTCCCAAGTCGCTGGGACCACAGGCGTGAGCCACTGTGGCTCGCACAGGACCACTCCTTAAGGAGCAGCTACTGGGTCCTGCCCAAGAGCCGTTTTCTGTGCCGCTGCCACTTCCTGTGTGTCTCCTCTCAGGGCCCTCAAACCTTGAGGTTTCCCTCTGCTGGTGGGGCAACCAAGGGAGGGGGCAGTTTGTTCCATGGCACCCCAAAATCCCACACAGAAGCGGGGTCTGGAAGCATGATGTACGCGACGGAAAGGGCCCAACAGTGTCTGGTGGGTTCCCCAAGACAGGCATGACCCCAAAGGGTTTAGAATTCTCGAATCTGGGGCAAAGGGGAAGGGTGAAGCCAGTGAGGCTGAAGCATGCTTGCCCCCGCCCCCCCCACGGGGCCCATCGTGCTCACCTCGCCCAGGTGCGAGTCTCCCAGGGGCCCTTTGGTCTCCGTGTGTGCGATGATGACCTTCACTCCAGGGAGGATCTGGAAGAGGAGAGCTGTGTTCCTTGTTCAAGAAAACATGACACGAGACTTTCTTCACTCAGCGACATTAAAAACAACATCCTTTGGAAGCTCACCGCAGGACTGACATGCCTACATCATGTCAGGAAGTTTAGAAGCCACTCCAAATTTGACTTTAAATTTTAAAATAAGAGACATTAATAGAAGTAAGTTGCAAATCTTAGCAAAATGACCCCAGTTCTTTGGACGTCAGGAGGGACCGAGGGCCTGGGGACGCGCCCTGCTCTCCCCTGGAGAGCCAGACGAGGACAGAATGCTGTCAGGGACCATGACGCTGCTGTGCCCGGCCAGGCAGGAGGCACATGTCCGGCAACTCCATCGAGCCTCCGGGTCCCTGACCAGGAGCCTGACCCTGAGGAAGCTTTTCCCACCCCCGACTTGGACTCGGGTCAACCATCGAGCACCTGCTTGGCGCCGACTGGGGACTGTGGGAGGCCACTGTCTCTTGCCCAGCCTCCCACATCTGATCCTGGTGGCCCCTCACTGGGCTCGGGTCAGACCCCTTGGCTACACAAGGCCCAGTCACTTCTTCTGTGTCCTCATTTCCCCATGTGTGAAACAAGGCAAGGACAATGCAGGTGAGAGGAGGGGACGAAGGGTCACTGGGGGGGCGTAAGCCACGGCTTGCACCCCGCCTGCTGGCACTGCTCTGTTTCCCTGGACGCTGCTGGAGCCCCACTCTCTGCCTGAGTGGCCCGGAGCTCTCTTTCCAGAGCACAAGGCCGTTGGCCCCAGGGACTGTAACAGCACAACAGGAAGGAAAAGCCCAACAAAAGGGAGTTGAGTGAACGACTGCAGCGCGGCCACGTGGCAGGACAGGAACAGCACGTACGGGAACTACCGTGACGACTGGGGGCACAGGGCTAGGCAGAGTACAAAGAAAGGGCTATGCCCAGCTGCCCGTGCAGGGCGCGCTCCAGCTCCAACACGCGCACCTCACTCTGAGCCAAGAGAGACAGGAAGTGCAATGGCCTCAGGTCTCCCCACAGACAGGCAGTTCTGTTAAACTCACTTGATTCAACTCGGCTGGTCTGCTGCTCAGAGCAACGCTGCAGCGGGGGCGTGGGAGGTGAGCTTTCCAAGACCTCGCACCCTCGTTTGCTCATTCATTGGTTCTCTCTGCTCTCCCCCCACCTGGCTCCGGCCTCACTGCCTTCCTGGGGACCTTTGCTCCTGCTGTGCCTTCTGCCCTAGATCTAACCCTGCCACCCTGCAAGACTCTGCTGGTCACCACATGGCTCTGCCCCTCTCTGGGGACCTCCCTGCCTCCCCACAGGCGGCAGACAGTAAGTAGAGTCACGCTGGCCAAGCCCCCTCTCTTGCCTCTGGGGTTGGGAGGGGCAGCGAGGCCCCCCAGGCTCTCATCGGTGCACAGCAGCTGTGGTTCGAGACCCATGGGCTCCTGTGCACTCGGCAGCTGCCCACTCACACCAAGCCCGTCTTGCTTTTCATGCCGCCCAATTGGGCCGGGGGGCCGGGGGGGTTCCTCCTTGCTCTGAACCTTCCCTGGGTCTGAGGATGCTGTTCTCCTGAGCCTACGTCTGCTCACCCCTCGCAGCGGCTCAGTTTTTAACCTGGGTGTCCTCAGGCAGTCTCAGGCCCCCTGTGAGTCCCCGGCAGGGATGGCTTTGACAGTAAATCCCACATGGGGTCCAGGACCCCACCTCCTGCCTAAGGCCCTGGTGGGGACCCCTCCTTGCTGTCACCCCGAACTAGGGCATGAGTTCTTCCCATCCCCAGTCCAGGGCCAAGGCCGCCCCTCTGACTCTGGACGAGTGGGTGGGCCGGCCCCTCGATGCCCAGCCTCCACCCCAGAGGCCTGAGGCCTCACACCCGCCTGGTGCTAGGAGCTCCTTCTCAGTTTTGGCAGCCGAAGTTCTCCCTTTCTTGGTTTTGAGCTCAGGTATGTGTTTAAAGACTTAACCCAGCACTGCTCCGTGTCTCAGTAAAGCAGGACGAGAGGCTTGCGAAGCACCCAGCCCAGCCCCACCGGAAGTGACCTGCGTTCATCAGGAGAGCCGCAGCCCCAGCGCCTTTCACGGAGTGACGCCTGAGACAAAAGGGAACTCAGATATGTCACAGAACACGTAAGTCGCAGCTTCCACTACCTTTCCAGACTCCATCAACGGCAGACTGTGTGGAGAACCCCGTTCTACCAAACGTACCCTAAAAATTAATAAGGGAAAAATTTCAGAATAAAATTTACTAATAGGTAGTAATTTCTAAAAAGGTAAATCATGGGGTAATTGGAAATTGATCATCACCCGGAGGGTCGGTCTGTGGACAACAGCCCATGTTAGCCTTTTGATGCCACAATGGCTGCGGATGTCTTGGGCAGTGACAATGGGGTGCCACAGGGAGCGTCCCACCACGCCGAGGGTCCTGAGCATCGGCACCCGCACACTCGCTCCACCTGCTGTGCTCACAGCAGGAGCCTACTCTGCACTTCTTCTGGGTCCTCTCCAGACCCGGCTGCCCCTGGCACCCAGTAAGCTGCACTTACTGTTTACATCAAGCTACACTGCGGCCATATCTGAGGATCCAGAATGGGATCTGAGCCTCAAAGCTGGAAGAGACGCTGAGTACACGCTCAAACACAGACCACGAGCCCCAGCAGACACTGACGTGAAAACTCAGACAGGTGGCGTGACATCATCAGGGAAGAATTCTTGCCATTGGTTGGTCTACTTGTCTTCTATACATCCCCACAAAAAGCTAAATGTCAAATGTCTGGTCACTCTTACTAGCTTCCTGGGTGTGCAAGTGACAGAGAAAGGGATGTTTCCTGCAGCCCTGAGGACTCGGGCAGCTCAGAGCCGGAGGCCAAGCTCCCACGGCACATGCCGCCGCCGCTCTGATCTTTCCCTCTCTGCGCAGACAGGCCGCCTTCGCCGGCCGTCCTCCAGTGTCTGGGAGCCTGGGTGCTCAGTCAGCACAGACCAGCGTGCACTTTGTCAGCGGGTGTGGATGGGGCCGTGGGGGCAAGGACCTCACCTGTCATGGCGCAGCGCCCGCATGTCCACGTAGACGGTTGTGGGGTCCGGGCCGGCTGTGCCCTGGAAGGAAAGCAGCACAGGAACTCTGGTCAGGGTCCCCACACCCACTCCTCTTCCATGGGCACAGCTGCATGGCAGCTCCTCCGGGGCCATGGGGGACGCCCAGGAAGGCAGCGGCTCTGCTCTCTGCATTCAGTCTGCCCAGCGGCTTGGGTCCCCGGGGCAGGGCTGACACTTTCCATCCAGACATCCACGTGGCTCGGTAATATTGAATGAAACATAGTAACACTGAGTGAAAATGTCAAATCGTACAACTTCACATTTCAGTTCTAACAACTTCACTGTGATAAAATACTCTACAGTTTGGGGGGCATTTCCACTGAGCTGTTGGGTGGGCGTGGCCTCTCCCCAGGCAACCGAACTCTCCCGGGGACTGAGCACAGCTGAGACCCCTCAGACGGGGGGACACAGCCTTCGCCTCTCCCTCCCCTCTTCCCGACTTCGGAATCTTACATCTGACGTGGGTCCTGATTAAAGGACGTCACGTGCCATTTTATTATAATAGATAAGGAATATCAAATTAGGTGAGTACCCTGACCAACATCACTCCCTGAAGATCCCAGACGACATAACCTATGTCTGCCCTGGAATTAAAACAAAAATTTCTGCATTGAAACTAAACACAGCCCTCCTCCCCAAGGCAATGCTATAAACATTACTTTTTTTTTTTTTGAAAATAGTTTTACTTTTAAATTTGGTCACAAAAGAGCTTTCGTAAGATGTCAAATAACATGCACGGTGCACAAAGTAAGAGAGCCAGAAAACACAGATTTGTCTAGAATTCACGGGAGCCACATGAACTCGGGGGGTGGGGGGCACAGAGGCAGCAACGGGGTCGGGGTCCTACCTGCTCAGCCAGCTTTCCCAGCCTGTTGGGCTGACAGAGGCCAAGGAGGCCAGCAGAGTGGGACAGGGAGGAGACAGCCACAGGAAACACAAACAGAAGGCCACAGGCCACATGAGAAACAAGGATGAGAGAGAGCAAAACCCATCACTGTATCTTAAAGAGCAAACACGAATACCCATTAACGTTTCTGCAACCACACGTAGCGTCCATATGCCAACAGACAGAACAGATCCCTCCCAGTAGCTAACGAGGGGGACATGGGCGTTCAGACGCAAAGCAGACAGCAGGGTCTTCACTACAGCCACTAACCTACACTCGAAACCCATTCTGCATCAGGAAGGGACGTTGAGAGAGTGTCCCACCCTGGCTTCTCTGCTCTCCAACAAGGGTCAAGAGTCTTTCCGAAGCTGAGAGGACATCAGCAGGAACGCTGACCAGCCCTGCACGTGCTGGCCACCGCAGGGGACACAGGTGAGGCAGCAGCTCTGGAAACCAAGACACAGCCCCCCCAGGCCTGCGCTGGGACAGGCAGACCCCATCCCCCCTGGCTACTCTTTCGACGTGGGAGAGTAAGGCGTTCGATGTGCAGGATATTAGCTAATAAGCTACTTGGTTTTCAGACGTTTGTAGAAAGAAATGAAAGAAGGTACTAGTATAAAATATGGAGAAGTGGTAAACAGCACTGCAGTCAGCTGTTCAATTTCTGAAACTTTGTGTTTCCTTTTAAAAAGTAAAATACCTTAGGATTTCAAAAACAAATCTGAGTCAATATAAATTATCACATTCATTAACATTTCAACTTAAAATTGCTAGATGTCTTAAAACAGTAAGTTCGTTCTTGCTTTAAAAAATTAGCTGCATATTTTATCCAAATTAGAGATTCTGACAGGTAAGATATTAATCATTATTCAAAAACAGTTTGTGTTTTTTTTTCCCCAAATAAGCCTTTGTTCATCAACAAGAATAGAACATCTTTTAAACAAAACCCTCACAGCTCTCAAAGCTGAAATGCTACGTGGAAACAGCCCACCGAAGGCTCAGAGGAGAAATGGGCCAGGCAGGTCCCAGGCCCAGCGCCTCACCTGGAGGCAGATGGCCACGTTGACCCTGCACCCGAACGTGGTGCTCACGGCGCGCGCGGGCAGGCCCAGGTCCTTGAACAGCTTGGAGAAGGACTGCGTCAGCGCGATCCGGGGCCGCTCCTCGGCCACCACCATGCACGTGCGCACACACGACAGGTTCACCCCCTTCATCTGCCAGAGGAGCGGGGAGTCAGGCCTGCAGAGCAGGGAAGCTCTGCGTGGGGCCCCCGCGTGCTTTGGCCCTCGGTTATAGCACTCAAAGGCGAAGCTTAACGCACACCTCTGCTCTGCCAGGTCTGCCCGTGAATTCCGAGTGCCGGAGCACGGGAGGGCATCATCTGGCCTGAACCCCACACCTGCCCTCCTGAGCTGCCAGGCCCCACACCAGGACCTCTCACTGGCCCCAGGCCCTCGGGACCCCACCTGCCCCGCCCCCTCCTGCTGCACGGCCTCAGGAAGAGGGGGTGTGGACACAGGACCCAGCTCAGGGAGGGGTGCTGGGAGTCTAGTTTTGGTTTGTTCCTTAGGCTTCCCCAGGTCTGAGCACTTACCCTGAGGACGCCTGTCTGCGTGCCCAGCCCCCTGGTGCACATCTCCATCACAGAGTAGGAACAGAAGGTGACGCGGGCCCTGTACTGGCTGACGGCCGACAGCCACAAGGACACATTGCTCTCTAGCTCCAGTGGAGGCACCAGCACCGACTGGTGTCCCGAGTAGACACTGCGGGAAGGGAAGGCTCGACAGTCCCCGCCTGCCCACCAAACGTCCTGGGTACCCCACAGTTCCCTTCCTCAAAGACACTGCTTTTGCAGCAGGGACAGGGGCACAACTCTGTTCTGACATCCAGTGGGGTTCAGCGGAAAACATGCCGTTGGGTAGAGGAGCAGAACGGCAGGCACAGGGTCCTGGCCTCTGCCCCGGACTCTCCAAAGGTGCCGGGGACAGCACTACGGAGGCATTCTGCTTCCAGAGATGGATCACCACGGCCCAGCACTTGAAGGAATCAAGCAGGTTCTTCCCCATTACCAATAACGGACAGTGATGAAAAATGTATTTTTACTCTTTTACTCAATTTCATACTCAGACTCTAACCCACCTCATCCCCAAACAAACCCACTCGCACATATCTCTTCATCCTCTTGGGCACTTGGCATTAAGGTTGTGGAGAGTCACCCGACCGTTCCAGCCGCCAGGCGGGCAGGGCCCCGGCTCACCTGCACAGACACCACAGGGCAAAGCCAAGGCCGCAGTAGGGGTCCAGGCAGATGGCGATCTGCCGAGAGGGGTACAGCTCGCACTGCAGCTTTATGGAGCGGCACAAGGCACTTGTGGCCGCGTGTGACATCTTAGGAGTAAGATAAGGGTCTGTTCAGTGATGTGCACGAAGAAAGAAGGCCTAGGACATGTCTGCTGTAGCTCCAAACTATCAAACACTGTTATTACCTCCTTAAAAGTCGGCTGGCTCAAATCCCCGTATAATCTAAATAATGCCCAGGAAATAGCTCACTTAAAAACCTTTGAAACAAAATTTTAGGACAGTAAGAAATTTTAATGGTGCTCCTGGCTCCTAGTAAGGAAACAGACTCATCAAAGCCACCTGTTCCTGGAAGCCAGACAGACCAGAAAGTTGAGTCATTACCATAAAGCATCAAAATATGCATTAGTCTCAGGCTAGCCAAATTTGGGGAGGTCCAATGCCATTTAACACAAACTTTAAGAAACAATATTGTTGCCCTGTGCTCTGGGCAAGGAGCAGGACCTGCCTAGACCTGCACCTGACGTCCCTCCTGTCTGCTCCATGTCCCAGGGGCTGACACAAACGGGAGCCTCGCTCGTGGGACCTACCTTCACGCCCGCTAAGATGCCCGTGGTGGACACGCTGAAGTCCAAGTACGCCAGCACGTCTGGGGAGGGGGGTCTGAAAACGCTCGCTACCTTCCTTTTCGGTATGTCATCTGTTAAACAGGAGACACTGGTGACATCGGTGCTCCTGCATGCACTCTGACAAGGCAAAAGCCTGGCTTTCCCAGGCCAGAGGTGCAGTGACGCGCACGTGAGGAGTCCCGGGGAGCCGGCTCAGACGCGTGAGGCTGTGAGAGCGTGGGCTGCGTGCGTGTGTGGGAAGGCTTATCTCAATCTTCAAGGACACGTCACCAGCGCGGACCCACCAAGACCGCACTGAGCCTGTGGGGACAGGATGGCGGGTGAGGGCGGGCACAGGCCAGGAGGGCTGCACGGGAAGTCACGTTGGTGACAAGGGAGCAAGGGGAGAGCACCTGGGACTTGCCGAAGGTCACAGAGCCCGAAGCAGAGCCAGGTGGACCCAGAATCCCCACCCGGACCCCAGCAAGAGCAGCCACGCCAGGCTGTGCGTGCTTCATCAAGTCCTTGTGGCCCCCTGAGGCAGATGCCACTGCTGTGCCTGAGTAGGACTGGACACAGGCCCAGCCAGGGCGGTGCCACTCCCTCGGGGCGGGGGACGGGGACCAGGGGCCGGAAAGCTGTCCGCTGCTACCCACACCAGCTGCCCCGGCCACCTGATCCAGGATCCTCTGGGTGGCTCAGCCCCAGGCTGCGACTGTCTCACCAAGCTGGCCCAAGGCAGAGAGGAGCCAGGGAGCCACCTGCCCATCCGGTTGGCCCGCAGCACTGCACGGCAAGGCAGTATTCACTGGTGAAGGTGGGAGACCCTGGGGGAGCGAGGGGCTGTGTCTCTGCAGGAGCAGCAGGAAGCCTCAGAGAACAGCCCACCCTGCAACAGGAGAGGCAGGGAGGGCCAGGCCGTGGTCTAGGCCACTGGGCCCAGCGCTGCCCTGGCTCGGACTGGAGAGGAGTTTGCACGGGGTCAGATTGGGGGTGCACAGGGCTGCTGGCCCCCGGGGGCCCTCACTCCCCACCAGGGCCCGGGAGACCCTGCAGCGCAGGAAAGCGCGATGCCTGCGTCTCCCTGGACTCTGTGCCGGCTCTAGCAGGGGGATCCACGGATTCCCAGGCGCACCCGCCCCAGGCCCAGGAGCGGCCCTGCCACCACTTACTGGGACTGCTCTGACTCAACACCCACGTTTGCACCCGGCAATCCAACACCTGCAACAAAGAAAGGGAAAAGAGCTCCCCTGGTGGGGCCGGCTGCTGAGGACACCCACCTGTGTCCAGAATGGTCGGCCAGGTCCTGACGTCCACCGCAGCGGCCGCCTCCTTGGACCGCAGCAGCCGCGTGACCGCCTGCGTGGTGAGGACGCACGCGGACTTGCTGACCTGTGCGGGGCGGGGCGGGCGGAGTGAGCTTGGCCCTGGAGGCCGCAGCGCAGACCCCGGGAGACCCGCCCGCCTTCCGCGCACCTCCACGATCATCTTGACGGTGGGGAGCGTGGTGCCGAGGTTCTGGGGATGCGGGGGCCGCACGGTGACGGGCACGCAGCCGCAGTACAGGCAGCCGTAGAAGGCGGCAATGAGGTCCACGCCTGCGGAGACAGCGGGCGATCAGCACGGGTGGTGCGGCCGGCTGACGCGTGTCCACTGAGACCAGCAGAGTCGGTGGGTTCCTGGCCATACAGCCGCCACCGGACTCTGGAGGGACCATGGGGGGCAGGCCTGGCCCTGAGGCCACTCGGGGCGAGGCGGGGATACCCCACCACGGACCAGGGCAGGTGGCCCTTGAGAGCCCAGCTCCAGCTGCCCTGCTGCCTGTGTGCACGCAGACCTCGGGGCACCTGTGGGGCACTGTCTACACCGCAGGTCCCGCTGCGGCTCCAGGAGCACCTGCACACGCGGCTCAGAGGACACCCAGAGGCCCTGCCTGTGGGACACCAACCACTGCATGGCTCTTCCAACTCGAAAACCCCTGTAGTTAAAATCTGGGGGAAAATCATACCAGGCTTAAAACCTGTTTTTTGCTGTGCCTGGCAGCTCACATCTGTCATCTCAGCACTTTGGGAGGCCGAGGCCACAGGATCGCTTGAGGCCAGGAGCTTGAGACTAGCCTGAGTAAGAGCAAGACCCCGTCCCTACAAAAAATAGTAAAAATAGCCGGGCATGGTGGCCTGGCATATAGTCCCAGCTGCTTGGGAGGCTGAGGCAGGAGGATCGCTTCAGCCCAGGAGTTTGAGGCTGCTGTGAGCTGTGATGACACCATTGCACTCCAACCTGGGTGACAGAGTGAGACCCTGCCTCAAAACAACAACAAACAAACAAACAAAGAAAAAGGAATCTGCTTCCAGGAGCTGAGGAAGCTACGCCATGAAGATGCCTGGGCGTCTTTCTCTTGCTTGGCACCACTCAGCCCCAGCACTCCCGGCTCTGCACGCCCATTTGAGAATTGGATGTAAGTCTTGGACTCTCCCCGGCCCCCAAAAAACACACAACACACATGCTTGTGCACGTCTGCAAACGTGTGCACCCACCTGTGGCATTCTGGGCCTCTGCCTCCCACTATTACACCCCAGCTGACGTTATGTTTTTCAAATGTAAATGGAGAACTTCGACATGGATTTTCTTTTTCTCATTAAAATTTTTTTACAAATAGCATTGAATATAACCAAAAGCAGACAATCGTATAAGGACCTCTAAATCCACCATTCAGATTCTCAGTTATCAAGGTTGTACTGTGTTTGCTCCGCATCTTTCTTCTTCTTTCCTTCCTTTGTTTGCATATTTAAGGAGCTCTCGCCCAGCCTGCTCCTTCAGCCCTGCCCCTGCCTGAGAGCCCGGGCCTGGGCACCACAGCCCCAGACCTGCTCTGGGACCTGCCCTCAAACTCCCAGGCTCAGCTCAGCCAGCTCTGCTCTGGCCAGTGTGGACAGCCAGGGGCAGGGAGCTCCGGCCTCGCTGTGCTACCATGTCCCAGAGGGTCTCTGTTCCCTCTCAAAGTCGGGGTGATGCTTGACATACAATGAGGGCTGCAGAAAGCACCTGCTGTGTGCCTCGAACCCAGGGACAGTGAAGAACAGGAATTACCACCCTCCCTGGAGAAAAATGACCGCATGCCAGAGGGAGTGTCCAAACTGCTATGTGCCTATGTCAAGAAACAAACCAAGTTACCACCTTCCCCCAGGGAGACTCTACGTGACTGCAAGGGACATGTGCACCTCCTGGCAGAGCCCAGGAGAGTCCCCAGCCCCCACCGGCCGCAGGAGTCCCACTGCAGAGGAGGTGCTGAGGGCAGTGTCCCGCGAGATAACCTGGAAATGAGGATGGTCTGTGCTGAGGCCTGAACAAGTAACCCGAAAGACCTGGCAAGAAAGATGTGAGCAGAGAGCAAAAACACACAAGGCAATTAGATGGAAAAGATGCAAGAGGTGGAGGATAGATCCAAAAGTGAGTTAGGGAAGTTCCAGAAATAGACAAAGAAGGAGAAAGGCAGCAAGAAACACACTTTACTGAGATGATGATGAGAGTCTGAAGATTAAATGGGCAAGAAAATGATAGAAGACCCACGCCTGGGCATATCCCAGTGAAATTCCTGAACTCTGAGGTGTACATAAAAACCTATAAGCTTATAGGCAAAACAACAACAAACTTACAAAGGAAAAAAATGGCTGGCATTGTCACCTAAAAAAAGCTTCTACACACACTCAAGACGAATAGACACCTGAGCTTTCTGTTCTGGCTGAGGGATGACGGCCCATGTAAGTGGAGGACACTCCGAGTGTGTGTCACCTATCTGCCTCACCTGGATGAGAAAAACAACTTGGAAACAGCCAAACAGCAAACACACCGAATGAGCCCCTGGGACAGACAGGGCAGGTGAGACTGCAGAGGTGGTGGCACCAGCAGCGGGCCCGAACCCTGTATTAGGAGACGTGACCAAGCCCTAGCAGCCCCCACGAAAACGCCTGCTGAGAAGGCCCGGCGCTGCCAGGGGACCTGCTGTTTGTTCCAGCCGACACCAGATGGCAGGCCCCGGCCTCCTCTGGGAGCATTTACTGCAATTTGCAATGAATGCACTTACCATTTTAAACACGTGTCCCTTGCAACTCAGCACCTCTCTGGAGGACCCGTGAGCCCCTGCTTGGAAATGAAGACTCCAGGAAGGAGGGGCCAGCCCCCAGCTGCAACACCCACCCGCGCAGGGCGGCCTGGTGGCTGCGACACTGACCAGCCCTTTGTCCTTTGAAAATGCCCAAATCACCTCTGCACAAAATGGAATGCAGCTCAGCTCTTTCCCAGATGTCAGACGTTACTGAACAAAATCTGTTTTCACCACTTTAATGCCCAGCTCTGTTTATCTCTGAAACGAGGAGGAGGAGAGAGGGGGCAAGAAAAAGCGGGATGGGGGCCAGTCAGACCCTGGGGGCAGACGACACCTGGGCACACACACCAGGAGAATCCGGGGTCTCCCAGTAAGAGCCCAGTGCTCCCAGCAAGGGGGGAGGGAAGGGCAAGTGAGGTTTTCTAGAAGTCTCTGTGAGGTGGGGGAGGGAAACGGAGGAAGTGGAGCATCCTGGGGAGATCCCTGGCAACTGTTCTCAAGTCCTGTGGGTCTGATCAGAGAGCAGGGGGCAGAGAGACCGCCCGTATGAGGACCGTCCACGCACTCACCGACGACAGTCGGCACCCGCAGGAGACACTCCCAGAACCTCGGGACACAGCTGAGCCGAACAGAGACAAGAGACGTGAAGGAGAGAGGTCACAAGAGTGGGGGTGGGGACACAGCCAGGAAATCTTGGAAACAGGCTGCCATATGAGGTCAAGTTCCATATAAAGTTGTAAGAAAAAAAATCAAAAAGAGAGTATTATCTGAACATATAGACAAAGCATGCCAAAAAGACAAGGCCACAAAACAGATAAAAACTGCAATTGTCTATTTCAAAATGTGCTAAAATATATCAAGAAATGACACAAGACAGAAAAGAATAACAGAAGTCAGAATTAGAAAAAAAATTAATGTCAAAACGAAGATGAAGCTTGAAGGAAGACAGACCATTAAAGATAATAGATGAAGACTTAAGATAAAATAGAAGATGAAGAGGAGGGACATTTAAAACTCAAGTGACAACTACCAAAGACAAAGAGCATCCGGTGGGAACAGAAGTACAAAGGGAAACGCAAGGGACAAGAGCAAACAGGAAAACTACAATGCAACCAAACTGTCTTTCAAACAAAAGACTTGAAGCTACATATTTAAAGGTACCTCGTACATACAATTGTTGACCCACAACAACCAACATCAAAACTGTAACATACTGGACTTTAAAGAAAAATGAAAATATCTGTTTTACATCTAGGCAAAAACAGCAAGTGACGCCCAAGAGAAACTTGGATTATCACCAGCTCCGTCGACAGTAATGCTTCTTAATGCCGTGTTCGTGACACTCAAGGAAAGAAAATGTGAGCCAACGGATTTTTTTATCTAGCAAAAATGACTTTCAATTATAAAGTGGACAAACTATGATCAAAAATCAGGACCCAGGGAATACTGTTCCCGAGCCCCTCCTGAGCAGTCGGTGTGAGAGCGAGCTGAGGAAACAGCATGGGCCGAGGGCACGGTCGTGGGTACTGGCAGCGCACACAGAACACGGAGCTGAGGGTGGAAGCGAAACCCCACGCGGGTAGAGAGGAACAGGCGTGGTGTGCGAAGGCTGCCCCTCGGGTGACACAGCCAGGAGAAAAGGGGGCACTGGACTGAGCGTGTGCAAAAATCCTCCACTTGTTTCCAGAACGTAAGCAGGGCTCCACCGCATCACCACTGTTGGTTTGGGAACGCTCCGTGTGATGTGGGATAAAGCAAATTAGGAATTATGGGATACTCTAATTCCGTCATCTCCTCTTCCTAAAGAATCAGGATTCTTGGTGTGGAATAAAGGAGATCCAGGTACACTGTAAGAGAGTTCTAGTAAAAACCTTGCAATCCTGAGTTTGTCTTGGCTATAACAGTATGAACCCTGAGGTATTTATTTATAATTCCTAGCTCTGCTCACTGAAAAGGCCAACAACCAACTGCCCGGCAGCAATGAAGCTTCCCTAGTATCCAGATTTGTTCTGGGAGTCTCAGAACTGACTGCAGGTCTAGGGCGGGAGGCGCAGAGCGAGCCTGGTGCCGCCACGCCTGAGCGAGGAAGCCATCGGCCCAGCGGCCCTGCCCAGAGGCTCCCGCCGGGCTCTGCCCACTGTCCCCGGGAGAGAGGAGGGCAGACAGTGCCGGGGAGGGCGTGGGTGAGCGGAGGGGGACAAGCACATGCAGAGAAGAGGGGCTGAGTTTAGTTTTGGACGGTCGAGGAGAACATGTCTCAGGCAGCTGCTGACAATGAACTGGCAGGGGACGGTCTGGTGCTGGGCTTACCTGGGGGATAGACCAAAGCCACATGGTCCCCAACGTTCAGTCTTCCCTTCTCCATCAGAGCTGCAGCCACTCTTTCAGCTCTTTTGTGCAGCTGCACACAGGTTGCAGTGCTGGTGACTGTGCCCTAGGAAAGCCATCGAGTTAGTCCATGTGCTGTGAGTGCAGACAAAAGCCTTTGCCACAGGAGTGGGCACACCCCGTGTGCAGCCCACCGCAGTCCCCGTCCCGTGACTGGGGGCCAGGACGGGGGCCAGTCACAGATGTGCAGCTGGTGTCTGCGTCCTCTCTCCAGCGGTGGAGGGTGGAGCTGCCTCTCCTGACAGCCCCAGCTGAGAGCCGGAGTGCGGGTGCCCTGCCCATCCAGGGGGGAGCCGGAAACACCCCATCAGAGATCTTTTTGATAAAATATTTCAAGTATAACAACATTATAAACAATAATATAATAAATATCCAGGTACTCTTTATCTACTAATATTTTGCCATATTGTTTCAATTTCTCTTTTATGAAACAAATCCTCGTTGTGCTTAAAGGCACCTGTAAACCACTCCCAAGTCCATCACCTCTCTCCCCAGAAGCAACCACCATCCTGCGTATGAATACAAATAAATAAATATTAAACAAGCAAACAGCCCTAACCGGTACTGTTTTGCATGTGTGAGCATCACATGTTCCAAGCCTGGACCCGTGTCCTTCCGCAACCTCCTCCTCAGGTGCCTGCAAGTCTCCTGTGTGGCTGCACCGGCTCATCCCCTGCGGGGGGCTGTCCGGGCTGCGTGAGCAGCTTCGTGCAGACAGAAACCTTGTAACCCTCCCTCTGCTCTGTGGACTCATCCTCCCTGATCCAATGCCAGCCTCAAAGCTGCGTAAGGAAACAGAAAGTGCAACTCAGTCTAATAATCACAAACCTCCAGGGCAGACCAGTGTAACACCTGGGTGGTGCCTCTCCTGACCGCAGATGGTGGGAGAAGACACCAGCGGGCGCGCCTGGGTGCTGTGCCCAAGCACGAGGGCCAGGCAGGTCCCGAGAGCCCCCACTCCAGAAGCCTCACCCGTCCCTGTGAGCCAGATCCCACTATGCCCCTGGGGAAAACCCAGCGCCTCCAGCCTCACCTGTGTCCCTCCCTAGGCCACCCGGTCCCTGCCGTGCTGGCCTCCTCTCCTGCCTCAAGCCCACTGGGCATCACTGCCTCAGAGCCCCTGCCCAGCACTCTGGGTCCCATTCCTCACACCACTGCCCTGAGGGCCTCACCATGAGCCGACTGTACCCTGGCCGACTGTTAATCGTTGGCTCTCTGAAGGCTTTGGAACTCCAGTGTGAAAGGAACGTTTACTAACACTGTTCTAGATGCTGCCAATGTGCCGGTGATCGAGAAAGACAGAAAGGGCCTCTCTCCTACAGAACTTGTTCCTCGCAGGGAAGAGTTATCTCCCCATCCTTTTTATCTTATGTAACGCTGTGCACACAGTAGGCATCGATAAGCGTTTCTTGACGGAACGAGCAGGACTGGAAGCTAGACCAGCACTTTCTAAGACCGCAGGGACCCACCCTTCACTGTGCGGGAGCTCAGGATTCGGCACAGCCGGCGCAATACGGCGACAGGGAGTCTTACAGGACTTCCGTTGCTGTGTAACTTCTTATGTTTTCATGTTTTGTATTCCTGCCACAGCGTGGACGTGAGGACCACAGCTTCTCCTTCTTTACACCCTAAATGCTCCTAGTATAGTACAACGCGTGTCAACAGGTATTCAAGATACACGAGTGTGAATTTCTAAATCGGCGGATTAGGAAAAAAAGCAGTATTTATCATTTTAAAGCTGTAAACATATGCAGACATTCTAAATGCCTAATTTTTACAAAATAAACGTTTCCTTTTAGCTCACAAACTTAGAAGTATTTACATGTATACTGCTCTTAATTTAAAAAGCTGGAGCTGATCAGAATCGTGCTGCTAAATACAAAATCAAGAGAGACCCTTGCGAGAACTGTGCAGAATGCAAGGGCCCTCCAGAGAAGAGGGCGGGCAGAGAGGCTGCCCGGACAGCCTGCAGCACGCTCGCCTCTGAACGCGACAACACCCAGAACGCTAAATAGGAACCGGAGCGGCAGTGGCCCCCGCGCACGGGCAGCAGCCCCTCCTCACCTTGGCGTTCAGCAGCAGGAACAGCGGGTGGTCCGGGGTGGTGTGGGCCCGCCACTGCAGCACGTCGGCCAGGAACAGGAACTGCGCAGAGAGGGCGGCTTGGTCACTGGCAGCCCCACATGGGGGTCTCGACGCCCAACCCCAGGAACGGGCCTGTCACCTTCCGAGCCTGGTCGCTGTCCTCCAGGTGGGCGAGCTCTCTCCCAGAGGCCTGCGCGATCCTCTTCCCAGCAACCAGGTTCCCCACAATCATCGAGGCTGGTCCCACCTCTAGAAACAGGGGATCTGGATGAGAAGCTGATGACTTCTAATATTTAGTCATCACATGACCTCATTTCTGCCACACTTTTTATTTTGAAAGCCTACTTGAATTAGGCATTTAACTCTTCCACTAAGACACAAGTATTCAGAAAATGAACTGCAAGGTTTATGCTAAGTGACAAAGAATTTCTGTCTTAAATACAAACTATGACATACTAAGAAGTTTACTATATGACAGACATCTTGGGGTTATGATTTGGCCTCGGTCACAGCCAAATTCTTAATATAGTTTATGGTTTTACTGTGTTTTATGTATAAATCAGGAAATTAAATCTTCCTAGTGGAATGTATTTAGTGGTATTTTCAGTGTTTGGTAATTAGCAAAAGTCAGCATATACTAAAAATCTACATAATCAAAAGAATGAAAAAACACATATATTAGTTAACTTTTAAATGTTTGAAGTCAGGGAAGGGAAATTGACCATTTGTTAAGAGACTTCCAAGGTGGGTGGCAGCTCCCAGGGCGGAGACGAGCCCCAGCCCCTGAGCACAGGTGTGGCCGGCTGCCCAGCTCCGCGGCCAACAGAGGCTCTGCAGATCCCAGAGCTCCACGTCTGCTCCGAGCCAAAGCCGAGATGCTGCCCCTGAGCGGCCTGGACTTTATCATTAAAACTGGTTCGAACCGGCAGTGGAAACCCCACACAGGCGAGGTGGTGAAGTTCTCTCACTGGTGGCTCAGCTGGTTCCAGCATGGCAGGAGGCAGCAGCCAGTCTGGCGGGCACACTGGCTCCGGCTCTCACCCAGCCCCGAAGGCACAGGCAGTTGCTGCTGTGGGGCCGACGGGCGGCAGCCTGACCAAGCTCACAGTTACTCTGCGTTTTATGGCTGGAGAGACTAACCTGGTTGTTTCTGACGCGGTTTGGGAAGGTTGGTAACACAGGTGTGTGGGCACATCAGCACATTACACGGGTGCAGCGTCCCTTCCAGAAAGCGCTGTTTGGTCTCAGAAATGTGAATCCCTCCGAGAGGAGCCTTGGGCAAGGTGTTGGCAGGAACCAGGGCCAGACAGTACACGCCCACCTGGTGGATGCTGTCGATGGCCTGGAAGGGAAGGACGCTGCTGAGCACCTGCCACCACTGGAGGCTGGCGAGACACTGGGAAGCACCACCCTGGGGGAGCCACTGACGTCACTCTGGGAGACGGAGTGACCTCTGACGTTATGTTAAATGAGGAACAAGATGAAGAGGAGTGCACAGTTTCCTACCATTTAACGCAGAAAGGAGACACACGCACCAAGTCTGTGCACACACATACATAGATCTGTGCCCAGAGAGTGAACGTGGCTCCTGGTGGCTGGGGGTGCTGGGGAGATGATGGTTAAAGGTCGGAAGCCTCAATTAGACAGAGGACTAGGGTTTCCTTTTCCCTTTGAGATACACTGGACAGACTGATGCATATAGTAAATAAAAATGCATTGTACTAAAAGTAAATTTCAAATGTTGTCACCACCAAAAATAAGTATTTGAGGTGATGGTTACATTAGCTGTATTTAATTATTCCACATTGTGTTCATAAATCATAACATCACTTTGTACCCCATAAATATATACAACTATAATTTATCAATTTACAATTAAAAAAATTAAACTAAAAATAAAACAAGCTGGAGACGGCGAGGCGCGGGGAGCAGGCACAGCGCTCTGCACTCAGAGGGACGGGGCGCTGCAGGCTGTCCCTGGGAGCCCACCTGCAGGACGCGGCTCATCCACTGGAAGCTGTCCTCCTCCGAGGCGTCGGGCCGCTGCTCTGCCACCAGGACGATGCGGTCGTCGTGCAGCACGGTCACGGAGAACACAGCGATCCTGAGGGAGGAGACGCGGGAAAGGCCACGTGGCAAGAGGCCAAACAAGACACAGACACCTCGGCAGGCTGTCCTAATATTTAAAATTCAGTCGAACTAATGGGGCTCCTTGCCCCACAAGTAACCAGTCGTTCTAACCTCTGAGTGTGGCCGAAGGAAGTTTCAATTCACAAAAACGGGGAGCACCTCGATGCAAAGCAAACAGCCAGGCACACATTGTTAAAAGAATGTTCTGTTAAAGTTTCCTTAATCTAATGCTAACATATGCCATATACTTCTTTGTGCACAAATCTTTGTCTAATAGTTTTATTAATTATATTTTTTAATTCAACAGGTTAAATCTCTCACTATAGTTGATCTATTCCTATTTATTGTGACTGGTCTACTTGGACTTGTTTCTACCATCTTGCTTTAAGAATTTCAACATGTTCTTTCTGTGTTGTCTTTTTCTTCTTTTAGACTTGAGTTGACCTCTCTACCCCTCCCTTACAAAACAAGCCGGTCTCCCCAGCTAAGCTGTCAGGTCAGCGTGGCCGTGGTGGACACCCCTTCTCTTGCTCTCTCCTTTGGCTGGTGGACACACACGCACATGCTTTAAACAACAGACGTCTACCATTATTGAGTTTTCTTTACTTTCATGTATCTCGGAGCTCTTCCTGAATTTATTTCTTTTAGTACTTTGACCAAAAGTGTTTTCAATACGGATCTTTTTGTGACAGAACTTCTGACACTTATATGCCTGAGAATATTTTTTATTACCGCACTATTTAGGTGAATATAAAACTGAATTCTGCACTGTCATCCTGCACAGCTCCACTGTGGCGCAGTCTGATGCGTTCTGCGTGGCTGTTCTGTGGTGCACAGTGAGAATGTCGACGAACTTGACATGCCACGGGGCCCTCTGTGGACCTGTCCCCCAGCAGAGAACTTCGATCTCCTGCTTGCTCAGGCTCTGCCCCTCTTCTGCTCCCCACCTCGCCCCCCTGCATCTGCTGTCTGGATGGCCCCTTCTCCCATTTCTCAACTAGTTCTCTGAAGGTTCCGATTTCCTTATTTCTGGAGTAGTTCCTTAATCAGACTTTCCACCTTCTCAATTTGTTCTCTAGCTATATCCATTCTATTATCCCATCTGTTGTGTTCCTTGTTTAAACAATTACTTTGTTAGGACTTCTTCATCTTACTTCATGATGCTAATACTCTTGGCCCCGGGCTGTGGCCACGCTTTCCCTGCACACACATGCACACACGCACACACGCACATGTACACACACACGTGCGCACAGGCACACAGCCTGCCTGCTGGTCTCCCTAAGAGGGTATCTCATGTCCCTGCCACCCACCCTCTGGGGGTTTTCTTCAGGACTGCCCCAGGGTGACCTGCCTCACAGGTACCCTAATTTGAGTAACAAGCACCCCTTTAAGATGAATAAAATTTAAAAAGGGGGCTGAGCGGACCAATCAGAAGAGATTGCTTGTCCACAGCGCTCAGGAGCAGGAGGAGGGACGGGACCCCCTCTTGGCTGCTGTGCCGTGTGGCACAGGCCCAGAGGTTCGTTTCTTTACTCAAAGGAAATGAGAAACTCTAAGATCCTTGCTTAACACATGCAGGAAAGTTTAACTGGTTTTTATTCTAGCAGCAAGGTAGGGTATCATGCATGTCTCGCTGAACCTTAGTCGAACAAAGAACCAGCCTTCGGCGATTTCATAGAGGCAACAGTACTTCTCTGTTTTAATCTGTATTTCTATGGTTGTCAGGAGCCTGGACCCGTTTCTCCTCTGTCACTGCTCACATTTCCCCTCTGTGGTTCATCCAGGATTCCCCTGGATCCTTTGCCCAATTACACATTTGAACCTTGTTTTCTTAAAAAACTGTTTTTTGGTAGTTTTTTTTTTTTTTGAGACAAGGTCTCGCCATGTCACCCAGGCTGGAGTGCAGTGGCATCATCACGGCTCACAGCAACCTCAAACTCCTGGGCTCAAGTGATCCTCCTGCCTCAGCCTCCTGAGTAGCTGGGACTACAGGCATGTGCCACCATGCCTGGCCTGAATGAACTCTTTGGACAGGGAGGACATTAACTCTGGTATCATTGCTGCAAATATTTTTTCTAGGTTCTTCGAATTCAAATTTACTGCTTTCCTTCCTCTGAAGACAGACTTCTCAAACTTTCAGTGGAGAAGGAATCTAAAACCCATAGCACAGGGACCCGCAGCGCATCACCTGCCTCTGTAGACAAACTTCATGGGCTCCACGGCCAGTGCGGTGGCCACGACGTCATCCGCGTTATGCCTGCGAACTCCAACAATCATCAGCCCGTCCAGCTTGCCCACCACGAAGACCAGGTTGTCCTGAGGGCAAGGGTGTTGGGTGAGCACTCGGCCCAGGAAGGCAGGTGCCGGCACTGCAGCTCAGGCCCCACTGCAAGGACTGACAGCAACGTTGAGTACTTCACAAACAGAAGCCAAACGAGCAACATACACCCGGTAAGAAGCCTCACCCAGGGCGGGGGTGGGCAGGCTGTGTGGGAAGAAGGGTGTCTGCGGAGGGGCCGCCAGGGAGGTCGTCAGCACGAGAAAGGCTCAGAGATGCGCCTCAAGTTGTGGGTGGGGTTTGTAAAGGACTCCAAGAACTCCTGGGCCGAGGCACGTGTCAGGAATGCTGCGCTGCTGACACCCTGGCAGGTGCTGTCCTGGGCACGGCCAGGCGGTGAGCAGCAGCCCCAGCCTCCAGGTGCCCACCAGATGCCAGTAGCACTCCCCTCCCCTGAGTTGTGACAACCAAAAATGTTTTCCCCTGGGGAGGTGGAGGATAAGATTTCCCAGTTGAGAGCCACTAGGGCCAAGATGTTACAAACAGAAGTATTTGTTTTAAAATGTTTTAGATATCCAAAATGGTAAAGAACGTTATAATGAATACCCAAGTACCTGGCACCCCACGTAAAGAACAAAACATTGTCATCCACCCCCAGGATGCCACTGAGGACCTGTGTGTGGGTCTGTGGCTGGTCCACAAGTGTGGACGGCCCTGCACACTGGGGAGGCGCTGGGCAGGGAGGTCAGGGACGGCCTGACGGCAATAAGGCGTCCCTTGTCCACGCCCCTCCACCCCCCAGCTGCCCGCTCTGGTGCAAAAGGGCATACTCACGGGCCCGATGAAGCCCAGCAGCCCCGTCCTGGTGAAAGGCCTGTCAGAGACGGGCACCCCTCCTGCGGTGACCGGAACAGTCTGTAGAGTGGGGGGAGGGAGCGGGCATCAGGCTGCAGAGGGACAACCCATGTTTCTGGGGAGGGGAGGAGGCTGCCCAAGGGCCGGAGGCTCTGGGCTCACACGCCCAGCCTGGCCTTCCCCAGGCTGCTGCCTTTGACGGCTGTTCTGTCAGCTCCCGAGCGAGGCAGGACACCGCATCCTTCACCTCTGCATTCCCAGTGCCTGGCCTTGCTAGCACCACCGCAACGCAAACACAGCACAGGGCTCTTCCCCGGGGCTGCCTTGAGTGCCTTCCCGTGGGCCAAGTCGCCAGGTGACACCCACACGCCCTTCTCCCATGCAGGACTGCCGGGCGCACGCTGGCTGGCAGCACAGGCCCGCCCTGCTCCGGGCGCGCAGGTGCACGGGTGCGGAGGCGCACGGCTGCGTGGCCACAGCTTCTGGAGGCCTGCACGGCAGACCCTGCTCCCCGCACAGCACCCTGCACACCTCGGGCCCCATCAGTGCTCAGGGGGCTTCATTTCAATGTGAGAGTCAGAAAAAGTACAAACCTCAAACACGTTCTTAGTGATTCCAAGCAAGCCGTAGTAGGCTGTTCCGGTTGCGCTGGAACTGACACATATTTCTCCAATCTCATCCGTTTTACAAAGATAAGGGGCACCGTCCACCTTCACAACACATACGCTGGCTGAAAAGGGGAAAAAATCCTCAGAATCATAAACAAAGGGTACACTTAAGTGGCCCATTCACAAAGATCTACTTGCTGCTGTATTTGCTGTTACGGAAACAGGACATCATACAAGCAGTATGTTCTCATAAGTAGTGTTATGACATGGATACTGCACACGCTACCTAGTCAAAAGCCTTTATATTTTATATATAATACTTTTTTTTTTTTTTTTTTTTTGAGACAGAGTCTCACTTTGTTGTCCAGGCTGGAGTAAGTGCCGTGGCGTCAGCCTAGCTCACAGCAACCTCAAACTCCTGGGCTCAAGCGATCCTCCTGCCTCAGCCTCCCGAGTAGCTGGGATTACAGGCATGCGCCACTATGCCCGGCTAATTTTTCTATATATATTTTTAGTTGTTCATATAATTTCTTTCTATTTTTAGTAGAGACAGGGTCTCGCTCTTGCTCAGGCTGGTCTCGAACTCCTGACCTTGAAGCGATCCACCTGCCTTGGCCTCCCAGAGTGCTAGGATTACAGGCGTGAGCCACCGCGCCCGGCCTATATATAATACTTTTATAACCAGTGTGAAGTGATTAAAAATACAATGTATCCTTCACGTAATAACCAGGCTGACAAAACCTTCCCTCTCAGATATGCAATGTGTGGCATCACCTTCAAGTCCACGTGGGTGTGGGTGCGGTCCGGCCTGGCACCTGGGATCACCACCTGTTCCGTTCCCAGCCCTGGCCCCAGCAGAGAGGCTTCCGGAAACAGCCTCACACAAAAGCACGAGACACACACTTCAATGTGCAGTGCTCACTCAATGTAACTTGGGTACTCAGGGACCAATTAACCCACGTGTCAGCTGGGAACTGTCCTGCTATGCCTCCTGGGTTTTTCCTAATACATGCTCATCTCCAAAGACAGTGAGCCAGAAGGACATGGAGAACAATCGGCATTTGTTTCCATTTGCACAAATCAGATAAAGGATGCTGCAGAAGGAACGCTGAGGTGCTGGCTGTGTGGAGGGCGCTGCGTATCTGCGCCTCACGTCCAGGCAGCCTTCGGCGCCTCACAGACGCTCACAGGCGAGCACAGGGACGGATTCAAGATCACAAAAAGGCACAGTTCACCAAAAATCCACTTGATGCTGTGGCAAACACACACAGCATGTGGCCAGTGCAGAGGAAGGTGGTGCCACTGCTGAAGACAAGATGCCATCAGGATCCACTGTGCCGGTCACTCCGCCAGCTGGGAGCACAGCCGGGGCTGCGGAGGGTCACGGACAACAGAGGCCCGCCCACGGGAGCGCCACGTGTGCACACGCCTGGGGGAGCAACCAATGCATGTCCTGTCCTGTTCTAATCCTCGTTTTACCAATAAAAGAAAATGGCACAACTACAAACACTCTTACAATTTTTCACTAATTTCATTAGCGTTACCTGTACTTTCCCCATAGTAAAAATAAGTAAGACCCCATTCATCACTGTTTGTAAAAATGTTTAACCCACAGGTTCAAGCATTCTCCAAGACTGATGATTTCATCTCTGGGTAGAAGTATAGGAGGAAATGATATAATTCATATTAATAAAAAGTGGATCTAGAAATAAAAGTTTAAAACCTCCAGTCTTTATTTTATTTTTTTCATCAACTCTTAGCCACACGCAATGAAGAAAAGCCTCCAGTCTTGTTCAAGGCCCAACTTCTGTGCACACAAGGACCAGGCACCACCTGGCCCATCTCGAGGTCAGGGGCTGTCCGGGATGCCGCCCTGGAGCCCCCGGCACGGCCCCCAAGTTGCCCACGGCCACCTGTGGGAGGCAGAGCTGCAGACAGGAGGGCCACGCTGTGCAGGCAACCTCCGGCATGGCCGGGCCGGCACCGGGAACGGGGTGACTGCGCTGAGATGGGGCCTGCCTCAAGTCACCAGGAAGGAACACGACAGCTGCCCAGAAAGGCTGCCATGGGAAGGAAGGAAAGCTGGAGCAGCCACGCAAGAGCAGCCTACCACGCTGTCACCAAGGCCTCCCGTCCTCAGGGCTCGCACCTACATGGAGACTGCCCCGTCACCCTCTCCTCACCGCAGTGCCACGGGGCTGGCGAGGAAAACGCCCGGCACCTAGTGTGACGCTCAGGCCCACAGGGCCGGCTTCTGCGGAGGGTCCCCCGGGGCCTAAAACCCACAGAAATGGAAGGGAGGCTTCCAGGCTGGACTCCTACCACAGCATGTACTTCCTACAGCTACTGAGACGACCTCACTGTCCAGCTATTCATCACGTCCCTCACGGATGCCCGCTTCACGGGGTTGCCGTGGGTCACGCCTGTGGAAGCACGAAGGCTGCGCCCGCAGCGCCGTGAGCTACTGTCACATCTCCCAGCGCCAGAGAACCGAGAGTCGGCTTCGCAGGCCACACACACATCCTTATGTTTTAGTCCGTCCTTAAACTTAATAAAAAGGGAGGAAAACATTGAAAAAACATTTTACAAATTAAAACCCCAATATACATTGAAAACCGTTTTTGAGAAAGCTTGTTTACTTATTTGTTTGCTTCTAGAGCACCAGCACAAAGCCCGGAGCGTCTCTGACCCTCTTTGCTATGCTGTGGGTCACCGGACAAACACACTCTGTCCCCTACCTCCAGGCATCACTTGACCAACGTCCTGAACAGTAAGGACTGACAACTTTTCCTCGGTATCGACTCTGATCACGCCGTAACTCAGACCGTTCATGGACAGGATGGCTTTTCTCGGAGGAGGCCCTCCCAGATCAGGTGGCCTGGAAAACAAAACCACCATCCAGTTAACAGGGGAGGGGACACGATTGCAGGGGAGAGGGGACCAATGGCCTCTATGCCACTGCTCCGTGTGACAGCCTGTGGGCACTGCACGTTCTGAAGACGCTGAGACAATGTGTCCAAACCACGGGCCCCTCTGCAATGTGACCCCAACACTCCTCTCATCTGGGGGTGGCCTGTGACTACGGAGTCAGTGACACTATGTGAATTCCAAGGCAGGTCATGAAAGGTGACTCAGCTTCCACCTGGTTGTCTTGGGACACCCACCTGCAGCCCTGGGCAGCCAGGTAAGTAGAGTGACTGTGTTGGGGCCACCATGCTGCACGGAAGCCCAGACCAGCCCCTGCGCCCCACTCGGAGAGGCCAGGGGCAGCCTGGACTGCGCACATTCCGAGCTGGAGCGGCCTCAGCCCCCACGGCTCCCACTCAGACACCACCTCACTGCACACCAGAGCTGGCAGAGCCCCTCCCAAACTCCTGGCCGACAGCACGTGAGAGATAACGAAATGACTGTTGCTGTTTTAAGCCACTGAATTTGGGAGCGATTTGTTATGCAGCAATAGTAACCAGAACACCGAGCAACAAAGGTCAGTATTTTCTCCAGCAAGAAAAAATCATATTGTTGAAGGCTGGGCGCAGTGGCTCACGCCTGTAATCCCAGCACTTTGGGAGGCCAAGGCAGGAGGATCACTTGAGGCCAGGAGTTCAAGACCAGCCTGGACAACAGAAAAAATTACACTGTCAATCAAAACAAATTACCATAGAACAAGGGAATGAAGAATAATTTATAGTTTCTGAGGGACAGAGGCATTATTTTTAATGTTAAGTCATAAAAAATTTAGGGTACTTAATACCTGCATATATGTAAACAGACGCTATTTATGAGCCAATGGATATAGATGAATATCATACAAGACTACGACGGAGATCGTGGAGATTGTATTGACTGAGTTGAGGGCAGGAACTTGGCATAGAAGGTGCCCCGACTGTAAGTACACTGACCTGCACCACGATGGTGCTGAAGGCGGGGGAGGGAGGCAGAGGAGAGCAGGAGAGGCAGAGTGAACCAAGGGGCCCCGGCCATGGCCGGAGGTGCAACATGGCGGCAGAAAGCACACAGGAAAGACCCCGAGCCCAGTGCCCACATACGAGGACAGCTCAGGGCAGTCTCCAGGCCGCTCAACACCACCCTGCAGGGTGGACGGGGTGACACAGGGAAAACACAGCCTCAACATCAGGGAGGCCTTCTCAGGGAGGGGTGCTGGGCGCTGAGCGCCAGGCTTGCACTGCTTCAGGCAGGTCGCAGCTCCCCGTGGACAGACTCCATGGCCCATGGGCACCTGCCTTGGGATGAGGACTAGGTACAATGGGTTACAAGGTTTACGACAGCTAGAGATGAGACGACCAGGCCTCCGTAATTTGGGAAGCAGCACTTAGGAAAACAACATGTCGACACAACTGCAAGAATCCAGAGTATGGCCCAGGGAGCCACCACCCAACTCCCAGCAGAAACGCAGGCTGGCGAGCAGCCTGGGGCGGGGGGGCGGGGGGGGCGCTGCACGACCACGAGGGGTCCTGGCATGGCGCAGGTGCTTCAGGCTTCCTGCTGGGCAGAAACAGACTAGCCAAGGTCGGCGCCACAGGCGACTCAGCTGTAAGCGGGCGACTAAATCACACACTCGCAGGACGACAGGAATGAGGTTACCTGCGGATGGCAACCGTCAGCGCCTCGGGAGAGCTGGCACAGGGACAGATGACCTCCGGCCTCAGACCTCGGGACTGGAAGACGTTGAGGAAGGCATCGCAGGAGGATATCGACCCTGCTTGGGGCAACAAGAGTGGAGTGCCAGGGGCAACTGGGGCGCCCGTCAGGCATAGGGGTGGTGGGGCTGGGGAGGTCAGTCGCTGGCACCCAAAAGCACAGGCCACGGGCCTGGGGGCTGCACACGCGGACCCACCCCCATCCTAATGGAAGATTTCTGCTACAACATGGGGAGGCTGAGGCTGTTTCCACGAAACACACGTGACATATTTTGAAATCACCCACAAATCAGAGGTTGGAAATTTAGTCCTGTGTTTGTTACTGAGGTTCAATTCATCACCGGCCCTACCCTCCCCTGCCTCCTCCTGGACTGGGCCAGTGGGAACAGCCTCCTGTGCTTCACGGCCTGGAGGCCGCAGAGTCTGCTAAGGGACCCAGGAACGTGCAAGGAACCGAAGCTTCCACGTCCCACCAAGGCCAGGTCAGGGCATGCCCCACGGCACAGTGAGCGCCAGCTCCTGGAAGTGGCCTCAGAGCTGCACCGTCTGCACCACTGGCTGCCGCCTCTGTGTTCCGGCCCCAGCTGCCCCACTTCTCCCGACGTCCCCTCCCCTGAGGAGGCACCTGTCATAGCCAGGGGTGGCAGGCCTCAGCTCCAAGGAGGCTCTGCACGCTTGGGACTCAGCACAGCCCTGCGCCCGCGGGGACCCGGGCTTCTCCATCAACCTCCCATTCCCCCCAAAAGAAGGGGGCCCTCAGACTTTGTGCTTTTCAGGCGAGAGGGTGTCTTTTACGGAACCAAGACAGCCACAGACTGTTCAGTGCTATGAGGGATGCACCGGTGCTACACAGCAGCCAGGGGTGGGGAAGCCTTGTGGACCGCAAGGCCAGGATCTCCGTGGGGGGCAGCCACAAGGGAGAGCTGTTGGGAGGAGAAAGCCAAGAGGGGCTGCATGCTCTGATCCCACTGCAGGGGCCACAGACAAGTGGGCAAGCAGACGGCCAGGGCCGCTGAGAAACTAGGCGGAGTGACAGTGGCTGGGGCAAGGCTGGGGCTGCAGAGGCGCGAACAGCGCCACAGGGCTCAGAGGCAGGCCCTGCGTGCGCAGGTTGACAAAGGCAATGGGAACCTCTGGAGGTGCTGGAAGGTGGGGCGCCCTCATGAGAGGTGGGGCACACAGAGACGCATGGGCTGGCCACGCTGGGGAGGAGGTGAGATGAAAGGCCAGCTTCTGGTCCAGGGCGGTTTCCAAGGCACAAACTGCAACATGGGCTCAACAAGAAAACTCCTGCTACCTGGTCAGGTGCAAAGAAGCCCCTGCTCAGCCGTCACCGAGGCCCGCAGGATATGGAGCCGGCCCTGGGCAGTCCCGGCCCCAAGACCTCACACTTGCAGCCTCCACACCGGCAGCTACACCCAGACCGCTGCGCGCAGGGGGGGCTGGTGCTCAGGCCGCAGCCCTGGGGAGCTCCCTGTGGGAGGACGTGGGGGCCGTCCAGGCACACGTAGGAGGAATGGCCGTGGCCAGAAGCCAGAGAGGTGGAGGCACAGAGGACAGAGGCAGGAAGCTTGGGACGGAGCCCAGAGAGAAGCAGGGACCCTGAGTTCTCAGGAAAGGTGACTCACTAAGCTGTGGACCTTTCATCAACTATGATAAAACTGCTTTTAAATGTAGCGCCTGACTAAACGCTCACAAGATATGCCAGAGAGTCGCCCACAACAGGTTCTATGTAACAGAACGTTACAGGACATCTGCATCCCACATAACACCGGCAGTGGAAACGCCTCCATTTTGCTCCTCAACATGTTCTATTCCAACAGGTTGCCTGGCCCAGCTGGTGAGCCCAGGTTTGCAGGAGGCGACACCATGCAGGCCGCGCCCTCAGCCCCGTGGGCGTACTCACATGGGTTAGCGCCATCGGCCACAATCAGCATGCGCAGCGAGCTGAGGCTGACGTCCCTCTGACCTCTCTGAGCTAGGAGAGACCAATGCATGTCTCGGGACTTCACCAGTGCAGCCCGGGCTGCGGAGAGAGGGTGGCACAGACGCCCCAGCTTCAGAACGAGGGCCGGCACCCTCACGCTCTTCCAGACACGTGCTTCCCTCATTCCACACGGGGTGCACACGCACGAGGGAGACACGAGACTCACCTTCCAGGCCACAGGCTCTCTCTCCCACGCAGTCTAGCCCTCCCCCAAGCCTTAAAAGTCAACTTTGAGGTATAATTTAGACAATAAACGGAGAACCATTTCTTTTCTTTTCTTTTTTTTTGGAGACAAAGTCTCGCTCTGTTGCCCTGGCTAGAGTGCTGTGGCGTCATTGCAGCTCACAGCAACCTCAAACTCCTGGCCTCAAGGGATCCTCCTGCCTCAGTCTCCTTAGTAGCTGAGAGGACAGGCCCACGCCACGATGCCCAGCTAATTTTTTTTTTTTTTCTTTCTATTTTTAGTAGAGACAAGATCTCACTCTTGCTCAGGCTGGTCTCAAACTCCTGATCTCAGGCAGTCCTCCTGCCTCAGCCTCCCAGAGTGCTAGGATCACAGGCGTGAACCTCAGATCCATTTCAACATTAACTTTCCCCCCAGAAGTTCTGTACTGCTCTTTTCATATCTGCCAGTTTTGTCTCATGTTGTCCCTCCCTGAGCTGCTGGCACTGGTGTAAAGAGGCAGCCACGTCCTGGCCTGCCGTGTGCCGGAAGCCGCGGCGCTGTGTGGTGGGAAGACTCCAGGACTTGATTAGACAGACTTGGCCCTCAATCCCAGCTGTGCGCTGACTAGCGGTGGTGCCAGGTAAATCCCCCACACCCGGCTTCAGTTTCCTCCATAAAACAGGATAAACGGAGATAGCTGCCACCTCCAGGTAGCTCTGAAGACACGCCCAGAGAACACACTGCCCAGCAGGCAGATCAAGTCGCAGGGCAGCCAGGGCAAGGCAGTCCCTCAGGGGCTGAGGAAGGGGCTGCTGAGCTCCACACGGTATAGCTGGGGGGCTCCCTCCCAGGGTGAGGGGAGCAGGGCCTAGAATCCACCAGGAGGTCACATCTTTCCTCATCTGTCCTAGACTGCATCAGGCCCCTGACAGCTGGCAGGATGTTGAACACCCTCACCCCCACCCCAGCCCTCGGCCAGGTCCTCCAACACCCCTACCCCAACCCCAGCCAGGACCTCCAACACCCCCACCCCAACCCCGGCCAGGACCTCCAACACCCCCACCCCAACCCCGGCCAGGACCTCCAACACCCCCACCCCAACCCCGGCCAGGACCTCCAACACTCCCACCCCAACCCCGGCCAGGACCTCCAACACTCCCACCCCAACCCCGGCCAGGACCTCCAACACTCCCACCCCAACCCCGGCCAGGACCTCCAACACCCCCACCCCAACCCCGGCCAGGACCTTCAACACTCCCACCCCCAACCCCGGCCAGGACCTCCAACACCCCCACCCCAACCCAGGCCAGGACCTCCAACACCCCCACCCCCAACCCCGGCCAGGACCTCCAACACCCCCACCCCAACCCCGGCCAGGTCCTCCAACACCCCCACCCCCAACCCCGGCCAGGACCTCCAACACCCCCACCCCAACCCCGGCCAGGTCCTCCAACACCCCCACCCCAACCCAGGCCAGGACCTCCAACACCCCCACCCCAACTCTGGACAGGACCTCAAACACCCCCACCCCCAACCCCTCCAACACCCCCACCCCTAACCCCAGCCAGGTCCTCCAACACCCCCACCCCCAACCCGAGCCAGGACCTGAACACCCCCACCCCCAACCCGAGCCAGGACCTGAACACCCCCACCCCCAGGCAGGATGAAGGTAGATGCCCCAGGGCTCCACAGCCCACATCCACAGTTCCACATGTCAGCTTTGTTTTTTCTTAATCATCACAGATCATTTCAAAGCGAGTTCTCTAAAGAAGGGTGAGTGGAGTGATGGTGGCACTTGTTACCTTTATAGGAACACACTTTCTGAATCCAGGAGAGCGGGTTGACTTTCATCAGTGCGTAGGGGATGCTGACCACATGCATCCTGTTCAGGACACTCTGCGTGAGAAACGGACCCGCTCAGGGGCAAGCAGGACTGAGTCACACCAGAAAAAGCAAAAAAACCCAGTGTCCTCTCACAGCAATACTCAGGCACAGGCTTGGGCTCAACTCTGGGTATCACACATTAGCAATGCCTTGTTCCAACAATTAGTCATTAGCAAACAACACTCACTGTTAACACTCCATGCCAGAGACCAGCATCTCTTTTGAAATCCAGCACATTTGTTAATGTTTCAGCTGAAAGTGGACAAAGAAGGTTAAATTGCTGAACAGCCCTCCTCAAAAGCCCTGTGCATGTTCTAGAGAAATTCTGAGTACATCATGGACACATAATAGTTTTTTTTTTTTTTTTTTTTTTTTGAGACAGAGTCTCACTCTGTTGCCCGGGCTACAGTGCCGTGGTGTCAGCCTAGCTCACAGCCACCTCAAACTCCTGGGCTCAAGCGATCCTCCTGCCTCAGCCTCCCGAGTAGCTGGGACTACAGGCATGCGCCACCATGTCCAGCTCATTTTTTCTATATATATTTTTAGCTGTCCATATAATTTCTTTCTATTTTTAGTAGAGACAGGGTCTCGCTCTTGCTCAGGCTAGTCTCGAACTCCTGAGCTCAAACCATCCGCCCGCCTCCTGACACATAATAGTTTTAAGGAACAGATAAGCATTTCCAAACACCAGGCACCAATTAATCAAGCATTACTCATCAGTTATTCAGAGACTGGGAACACATAAAAGTAGAAGGTCACGCAATCCTGGACTGAAATGGGGAAGCGTGCTGATCGCTAATCTGAAGTGTGGGGAACACCACACGCTTACAAAGCGGTGAAGGTGTCACCACGTATTTTCATCAGATGTTCCCCCAGTGGATGTTCTCTTCAGCACCAGGAGGTGGGGGTGAGACACTGCCATGGGTATTCCTACTTCTCAACTTTACACCCAGGCCCCGCTAATCCTCACTCCTAGGGGCCGGGACCTGGTCTCTTCCCTCTGGGAGGGCTGGAGGCTCGTGTCACCCTTCAGAAAGTCACTCCTCTTCTCCCGTTTTCTCATCGAGAGGTGTGCAGTAGATACGTCCTGGGGGCTGGAGTGGACTGGGCCCCCAGCGTTCCCATCACAGCCCTTTGCTTGCAGCGAGGGCGGAGCCCGGGGTGGGGGCAGACCGGCCTCTCCCCGACAGCCCCTGCGGCCCCAGCCGCAGCCCTGGCAGAGACCCGGGGTGAGCGGGAGGGTCTGACTGATGTGCTAGGAACTGCTGCTGCACCATGAACGACGATACGCTAACTCCTCTGCTGGCGTGAGAACCCAGTGCACGGGGGATGTACGTGAGGTTAGCACCGGACTGAAGGAAAAGAAAACCATGGGACTTCATCTGATGGATCTAACTTTTTAAAATATTAAAGCCCTTAAAAATACCTAAAATCATTTTCCATATCTCCACTAAAATCTCTAGCTGTGCCCTCAAGCTACCGCTAACACACCAATTTCACTTCCTAGTTTTGCTCAATTTAGTATTGTAATGTAAAAAAGCTACAAGTACATTTTTATAGTTTTAAAAATATTTCTCACATTCTCACAAAATAATTGGGTACAATATATATAATTATTATTTATCAATTTGAAATATTTTAAATTTAATTTAAAAATATTTTTAAATATCTGATATTTAACAGTAAACCAGGGCTTCATGTAATTTATTATACCAAGAGATAATCTGTGACCATAAAGATTCCATTTATATATTTACATGCATGACAGCTTAAGTCAAAACTAGTCATAGAAAACAGTAACAGAAAAATAAGGGTGTTTTCTACTTTTTTCAAACACAAAATGCCCTGCCCCTCAGCACGTCACAGATCGAGCCAGCCCACTGGGCCAAGCTGTGGACCTGGCCCTGTGCACGGGTGAGCTGGGGTACGCTGCTTTCCTCCTCCACAAAATTGCACGCACGTGAGTTTGCCGAAGACGACCACGTGGGCTGCCTAGGGTCTGCCAAGAGAAACCTCATGCCCACGAGTCCAGCACAACCAGAGACCCCAGGAGCATGCTGAGGACGGCCCCGTGGCCTTACCTGGTCTGACCTGGAGTAGAGGGCAAAGGCACTACCCAGGGGTGGTTTTGACAGGCGTAGAGACAGCTGCACGATCAGGTACGTCAGGTACCTGTGCAAGGCTGGAAGGACCACTGCCCCCACCCCGAGAGCCCTTACCTTCCGAGTACCCACACGCCTGGGTCAGAGCCCGGCACTGTGCCAGCAGGGATGCATGGGACACCGTGACTCCCACCGTGCTGCCTTCTTTGCTGGTTTTATACTGAAAGGTTTCAAAGAAAAAAACATCTTGTGGTTATTTCTAGAGTCCATGGCAGATAGAATGGAGGCTGATGGAATCTTAAAAAGCAGCAGTACAGCCCGGTGTGGTGGGGCACACCTGTAGTCCCAGCTACTCAAGAGGATGAGGCAGGAGGATCGCTTGAGGCCAGCCTGGACAACATAGCAAGACCCCATCTTTAATAAAAAAATAGGAAATGGTTGGTGTCTCCCCTTCACTAACCCTACGCCTCGGCCTGTGAGAGGACACTTCAGATGAAGATGAAGCTGTGGTTCACCCCAACAGGGGCCCAAGGGCAACAGTGGTACAGCGGTGTACCACGGCTCCACCCAATTGTTTGTACCTGACGGGGCCAGTTAGGGGAGAATCAGGTAAGAGTGAATCCTGAAAGGATCTGAGTAGGGTTCTATATGATACTTTATATTTCTGGGGCAGAGATGAAACAATGAGAACTCAGCCTGAAATTTAAAAAAGACAACAGCAGCTTATATGGTCACAAAAAACAAGACCTAAACCGGTGAGGTGTATTTTCTCGTGCCCTGAGTTAGGAGTGGTCATTACCTCGATGTAGGCGGTTCCAGCCCCTGCATCTTGGGCCAGAGGGTGCCAGTCCTTGGGGGGCTTGGCCAGATGCTTCCCATCAATCACCAGCCAGGACAGGGGCGGCCAACCTGTGACCAGACAGACAGGACAGCACTACAGTGTCAGAGGGTCTCAGCTCCCACACACAGCCTGCGCCTCCAACACGCAACTAGCTATTGAGGTCTAAGGAGCTCAAATTTTAGTCTCATTTCATTTTATTTAATGTAAAAAGGTACATCTGGCCAGCGGCCACCATAATAGATGGCACAGGTCGAGGCACCCAACCCGATGAGAATCAAGATTCAGGAAGGCCTTGAACAAGGCATCACTTTTGGTGAAGACCCTGCAGCCTCTCTATCACTGACTTTCTGGAACAGCATCCCTGGGGGCACGGTCCAACCAAGACCGTAGGAGAACAATGGCGCCCTTTCCCTGGGAGGCCTCACCTTTGAAAGTTGCCACCTCTCCTGTCTGTGCCTTGGGCAGGCCTTTCTGACAAGCATCTGTGGTGAGGGCCAGGGTGACTCCGCAGCTGCCCAGGAGAAAGCCAACCTGCTGGCTGCCTGCGTCCTGAGGAAGACACGGTGACAGGTGGGAACAGGCGCTCACAGGAGCCGCAGCCCCAGGCCCTCAGGGCTCCAGGCTATGCAGAGAACAGAGCTCTTTTTTTTCCACCCCCATAAAACTTCTAGAACAATTTCAGTCCTATTATTGGTATATATGAGATATTCATAGAAAGAGCTCATGAAAACATAATTATTTTTAAATTTGAAAAACATTTTTGGTTTGTTTTTGTGGTGAAATATAAAGTTCTGGATAATGGGCTAATTTCTCAAAGTTTATTCTTGCAAATGACATTTAAAAGCATTTTAATAATGGCACTGAAACTTCTATTGAATCACATGTGAAATTTACAAATGAATCTTGGAGGCCTGACCTTTAACAACATTAATCATTTCTACACTGAAATACATGCTTTCCTCTGGCCAAGTCTTCAGTTATGTATGACCCTCAGCAAAGTTTTGTCATTTTCTTCATATGAGTTTGACAAATCTCTAGGTTTTTTTCCCCCTAAATATCACTGAATCCAAACACCTGCTCACCCTTTGAGATATACTGGTTTTGTCTGCATATTTGTGGATACTGTTCACAGCAACAAGTGCGTGAACGCTGGGACACGATGACAGAAAACTCTTCACTTTGTAAACACATGCCTAGTCTAGACCTAAATGGTATCCTTTCAATAATCTCATTACTGATACTAATTTCAGATCTAAAATGTTATAGGTACCTAGAACATCAGTAAGTCCCCCACATTAATAATTTTTCAATGACAAAAACTGCCTTCTGTCACGTAAGTGAACAGAAACACAAGAGAATTTCCATCTGTTTATTCAAAACATTGAGCTATATCACTGTAATGATAAATTTACCTCTAAGAAATGAAAATTGTTATCAATAAACACATGGCTTTGAGGAAAAGTTTAATAAAATCTTACTGAATCACTAATTCTATTCATTAGAGGGAAAAATGCCTATCATTTCTGTTGGGAAATTCGAATGGGTGCTAGAACGGCTCCACCTAACAAGGCGCAGCGCGGTCTCACTGCGGCAAAGCTGTGCCAAGTGCCCTCTCACCGGCAGCACAAGAGAGCATAGACAAACGGCATCTGATTTCTCTCCTCGGTCCTGCCTGCCTGCCTGCCATCACCTTCCTCTCCTCCGTCAAACAGCCACTTGCTGCTGGCCCACACCCTAGCATGAAGCTACAGTGACAGGGAAGCCAGACACCACTGGCCGTGACAATGCCTGTGTGGGCCGTGAGCCCAGGACTTGCTACCTTTCTTGTCAATGGCACTTCTATGGGGACAGGAACCAGCTCTGCCAGGAGACACCCGTAAAATGCAACCATGAACATCACAGGGTCACTATTTGGGAACACGAGCGCCACCTACAATGGTACAAAGAAAAATCTGCTCAGGAATGGTTGAGTCTTTTCAACATTCAGAATCTCTCAGACATTACAGATTTTCTTTTTTTTTTTCCTTTTGTTAAAAATTTATTTTATTTTAAATTGACATGTACTTGTATATATTTATGGGGTACAAAGTGAAATCTGATATATGTATACAATGTGTAATGGTCAAATCAGAGTAATTAGCATATCCATCATCTCAAACATTTATCATTTCTTTGTGTTGGGAACATTAAAAATTCTCTCTACTAGCTATGTGAAAATGTAGTTTTCCAAATTTAGCTTAGAAAACCTAATTTTGGAATTAATTCTTGGGCCTTAAATTTCCTTATTCATGTAATTTTTAATAAATAGTTTTTAGGCTGAAGCTTTTACTCCACATGCAACAAAATAATTTAAAACTTCTGGGTTTAGAGGCCATCCAGGCTGTGTCTGGCTGTGGGCTCTAGACCCGGTTCCCAGCCACACTGGTATCACCTGCCCTCAATTAGCCCAGGTGAAAAATACCTTTACCAACATAGAAAGTGAACAAGGAATCAAATTATATCTAAAATAATAGTTTCCAAAAGAAAAAATCCTAACACCAAAGTTTTAATTGGACAGATCTTCACTCAAGACTTAAGTGCATCAGGGAAGTGTGGTGAGTGGAGAAGACCTCCACAGAGACACCCAGAGCCTCCCCTGTCCCCATGCGGCTGCTGCTCCCTGGTCCTACCTGGTCACCGTGCTGCCACTCTTTAAATTGTAAGTTCTGCTTTACTTATCTTATATTTTAATTATCAAAATTTTAAAAAACAGATTTAAAATGACAAAAGCAACAGCCCCATGCTCCACCCTTCCCCACTCCCCAAAGCAACCATTTTTAAAATATTTTAGAGCTTTCTTTTGTTATTTACTCTCACATTTTTAAAGTATTACTTTTCCATTGCTATATTTTGTTTTTAAAATTTTTAGGCCTCTACTTTACTTCCTGTTACTGGAGATGAATCTTTAGCCCTGTTCTCCTCCTCTCATCAACCAGTCTCTGTTTCTTACCATATCTGGTTAAATTAAAAGCTATTTATGGAATAAAATATTATAATAATTGTGCCTGAAATCCTAAGTGGTAAGTCAGAATAGTATTTAACTGAGTAGACTGTTAATACAGGGACTTTGAGAGAATGATGGATACCCAATAATCCTTTCAAGACAAAATTTAAGATAGCTCATTTTGTACTTGAGGTCTGGAAGTTGAGTTTCTAACAAGTATGTCTGTTTTTCAAAGCTTTTCAGGACAAAGCTGTCCTTCAAATGTTGTTTTTTATAGTGGTTGATCCAGAACTGTAACCTATAACCTTGAGACTACATGTTTGGTATGGAAAATATATTTTTAGAGAATTTGTTATGAACAGTTGTGTTCATTTTTATAAAGTATAATATCATAGGAAGTTGAATTTGCCACCAATCTCTGATAATTGATTCACTCACTGTGACCCTGTTGATCTTTTTACGATTAACCTAACTACATGGATTCTCTTGCACGTCAAGGAGTATCTGGAAGTCTTTGCCCTTGCAAGAATGTTTTTCAAGAAAAATAAATCAGTGATTCTTAGGTGCACCCTGAAGCACAACATAAATCAGGGCATCTTATAGGCTCATTCTAAAGCACAACATAAAACCTCATCTATCAGCACAACATGTCACAAACTATCACTCTCACACTTTTTACCTTTTTACAGCCAAGTACATGTTTCCTTTCTTTTCTGATGGTAACGGCTACCACCACTTTCACTTGCTTTGTTTTCTATGTATGTCCCAGCTAATCTGCCCTAAAATGCTCCACCAGATGTGTCAAATACCTCGCAATAGTATTTTCCAAGTAACCAGTCAATCAGGTGAGCCCACCTGCGGCTAACCCCCCACCCCACCCCGAGGCCCCGGGCACCTGGTCCTGTCTGAGCTGCCCCTTGGCCACCCGTGGTCATCCTGGACTCCGCTGTGGCTCTCCTGCTCGGACCCTGTTCACTCATCTGGCTGAAGCACATGCTCTAGGGACTTGCCAAGAAAGAGTGCTTGCAAGCTGAAGTTTTTTGAGTCCTGCATGTCTGAAAATGGTTACGCCACCCTCCCATTTGTTAGTCTCTGGCAATGGAACTATAGGTTAAAAATCATATTCCCTCTGAAGCTTTGAAGTATCACTCTACTCTCTTCCAGCTTCACTACTGAGAAGTCCTGAAGCCACTGTGATTGCTGAGTCTATTTTTATTGCCCTGAAAGCTTGGAGATGCTCCTCTGCACCCCATGTGCTATGCGCGGTCCCACTGCACGCTCTGGTGTGGTCTGCCGCACTCACTCTGGGTATTTATGCTCTCGGGACGTTGCTACTTATCACGTTCTGCTTTCTGTCCTTTCTCCTCCCGGACTCCTGCCATCAGTCGGACGTTGGGTCTTCTTGACCAAGTCTTTAATTTTGTCTTATTTTTTCTCCTAGTTTGCATTTCTTGGTCTTTCTTACCAGCATCCTTTTCTTGATCTATGGAACATCTTCCTCTCAGATCTCTGGAGATATTAATACTAACTTTCAGAAAATTTGTTTTTTGTATCTACCTTTCCTCCAAATTTGTTTCCTCTTCCCTCCCTCCCTTCCTTCCCTCCTCCCTTCTCTCTGACCTCCCTTTTCTTTGCCTTTTGATTGTTTTCTTTCATACTGAGCTTCCTTCTCAATTGTCCTTGGCTTCTGGTGAGGCACTGAAAGAGCTCCCTGGGGCTGCCTGCCAGCGGCCAGACCCTGGCTTTCCTTGTTGGTGACCCGACACAGGTAACCTCTTCACTAGGGGATTTCACCGGTACGTACTGGTTTTCACCACACTCTCCTGCCTTCCACCCTGGACTTCCTAGTACAATGGGCTCCTCCAGTCTGGTTCAGCTTGCCCACAGCAGTACTGTCCAGGAGAACTTTCGAGGATGATCGAAATTTTCTAGCCACATGTGCTTCCTGAGCTCTTGAAATGTGGCTTGCGTGAATGAGGAACTAAATTTTTACTTTTATTTAATTTTGGTTAATTTAAGTTTACCTCTTTCCCTATCCCACGTGGCTACTGCCAACCCTACAGGGCCGTGTAGCACAAGGGAATCAGCCTACAGTTCTTTTGTGTTTTACGTGGCAGGCAGGTAAGAGGAGCTGCCTGGACACATGGGACAGGGAAGGAGATGAATACCAAGCACACAGACCTTCAAAGTTGGGCCATAGTTAATTCATAAAACCTAAGTTTTGGAAATTTAACATTTATTAATATCAACATATGTGAAGTCAAACAGAAAAGAAGATGCAGACTCAGTGGAGAATGACAGAAGAGGAACAATCATGTACTCCGTATCACAAACTTTCCCCACATTTAATGTTCTTTAATGCCTTGTATTAAATGCTGACTTTAAATGCTTTGTAGTAATGCTTCATTCTAACCAACTGATAGAACACTGATTTCAATGAACAGGTTTTTAAAGTCTCTGTTTTTGCTCACTCCAATAAAGCACATTCTAGTTACTTACTCTGTCTCCAGGTTTAAGTAGTGGTTCATTCTTACTAGTCAGTTTATTAAGTAGAGTATAAGCTAGTTTTAAACTCCGACTCCAAAGTTTGCCTAAAATAAAACAAAAATACTAAGCAATGTAAAATTTAAGAAATTAATAATTAACATTTTAATGTAGCAATCATAAAACCTCATAACATACTGTTATCCTATTACTGGAAATTCAGGTAATTTCCAACTAATAACTATTCTGCACAATGCTGTGATGAACATTATAGTTTTCTCTTAAAAACAACTTACAGATTTTTCTTAATACAAAAATAAAGCAGGATTTTACTTTACAAAATTTAGAATATAGAAAAGCCAGAATAAAAAAAGCCACTATTCTATGTATATGTGTATATGTGTGTGTACACATACACATATACACATACATGTATACATGTGTAATTTTCAAGAAATGCTATACTTCACCCAGCTATTTTCAATTAACATTGCACTGTGAATGCATTTTCATGACATTAAATATCCCTCAATTACGTCATTTATAAGAATGGCACATAATTCACTTAATCTTTACAATTCACGAGTAGGTCATATCTTCACCTCCGTTCTTTACTCCAAAGAGCCACTGGCTGGTGGGGCAGTGCGTGTGGCCCTCACGCCAGGCTCAGGGGCCAGGAACCAGGCCTTTGCCCTGTGAGGTCCCTCCTGCCACATGCCCCTCCTGGTGCACAGCCCTGGTGAGCGCAACTGAGGAGAGCTTTGCTGAGGAAGGCAGGAGGTGAGACAGAGGACAAGTCCAGAGGACTGAGGATATCTAGGGAGGTAACAGAGACCGGGGTGTAACAGGACAGGAGGACTGAAAAACCTGAGGCCCCTCCCCCAACCCCTGAAGCAGCCTTAGTATCCCCTACACAGTCTATCAGAGACGCAACGGTCGTCACTCGGCCCCTCTCAAGCTCCTGTGGCACAACCACAACACGGCTGGGCACCCCTGCCCTCCAGATGAATGCACGAATGCCACTGTAATAATACAACACTCAGGTGTAACACTGTGAAATAACTAAACTGTGGGACCCGAGAAATAAACAAGAAAAAAATATCAACTCAAAACACTATTTTAGCTTCTTCTAAAAGATTAATTCAAGATGGTAATAATTTTAATACATAAAGATTCCCAAACTGAATCCAGCTATGTATACAAAGAATAATGCCTCATGACCAAGCCAGTTTTATCCTGGGAATGAATGCAAAGAGGTTTAACAGAAAATCAACCTAATTTGCCACATTAACGGAATAAAAGTGAAAAATAAAACAATCATCTCAATAAGAAAGAAAATTAAAGCAATTTAATTTTCAGAAATTTAAAGCAATTTAACAGTCAGAAAATTAAAGCAATTTAACAATCATTCATGATTTTAAAATGATTATAAATGATTTTTAAAAATCCTTCTTAAGCTCAGATGAAAGGAAGCACACTTCCTTAGTGTGGCAAAGGGCGTCTTTAAAAGCCCCAGCAGAAGACACCTTAATTAATGGGCAGACATTGAACGCTTTCCCTGAGAACAGAAGCAAGCCAAGGACATCTGTTTTCAACATTTACTCAAAGTCCTAATCAGCACAAAAAGGGGAGACAAGAGTAAAATGGATGGAAATAGAGCTGTCATTATTTGCAGATGACATCCTTACGCACCTTCTGTAACAAGGCTGCCAAATAATCAATATACAAACACCATTTGATGCCTACATTCTAGCAATAAACAGTAAGTAAACATTTTTTGATGATACCATTGACAATAAGACTAAAATACACACACTAAATACCAAAGACTGTCACAATAAATAGGCAAAGACTCCCCACAGAAAACCATGAAACATTACTGAGATAAAGTACAGAGATTTGAACGGATGGAGGGAGACATCATGTCCGTGGGCTGCTCACCATGCAAAGGTGTTAATTCTCCTTACACCGATTCAAAGCGATGCTAATCAAAATCTCAACGGGTACGTTGTGGCACTTGACAAGCTAATTCTAAAACTAACTCTGAAATACACAGGGCAAGAATAGCTGAGACATTCTTTTTTATACCATCCCACACCACACACAAACCACATTCCGGGTGGATAGCAGATCTAAATGCAAAGGGTGAAACCAGACCATTTTCCCAAATTAACAGAGTAACTTCGTGTTCTTGGCCTAGGGAAAGGGTCCTAAAGGGAACACAAAATGCACAAGCCATAAAAGCAAAGAAGGTGAGAGTGCACGCAGCTTCCGTTCACTAAGCTTCCGTTCACTAAGCTACCAACGGTGAAGAGTGAGGAGCCAGCCACATGGCAGGGAAAGACAGCTGCCACATGCCCCTGAAAAGGACTGGCCTCCAGAATTGGAAATCAGCTAAAATCACGAGGCCTGACAATGCCAAGTTCGCACAACGATGGGAGCAGGTGGGACGCAGCACTGACGGGGTGAGCACAGACTGGAAAAGTGTGGCGTTACCTAGTCACCATGAAGATACGACCCCAGACCAAGCCTCCACTCCTGAGTACTCACCCTTCAAAAGCTTATGGCCAGCCGGGCGCGGTGGCTCACACTTGTAATCCCAGCACTCTGGGAGGCTGAGGCAAGAGAATCGCTCGAGGTCAGGAGTTCGAGACCAGTCTGAGCAAGAGCGAGACCCGCCTCTGTCTCTACTAAAAAATAGAAAGAAATTAACTGGACAACTAAAAATATATAGAAAAAAAAAATTAGCCGGGAGCATGCCAGTAGTTCCCAGCTACTTGGGAGGCTGAGGCAGTAGGATTGCTTGAGCCCAGGAGTTTGAGGTTGCTGTGAGGTAGGCTAACGCCACGGTGCTCTAGCCTGGTAGCAACAGAGAAAGACTCTGTCTCAAAAAAAAAAAAAAAAAAAGCTTATGCTAGGTCTTCCTAGGAGCACTGCTTCTAATAGCACAGGCTGGAAACAACCCAAATGTCCACCAACGGTATGAAGGATAAGGAAATCCTGGTCTACTCATTCTGTGACAGCAATGAATGAACTACAGCCATTAACATGAATGAATTTTAAAAGCGTAACAGTCAGAGACTCCACTGCTACAGATCAGCACTCCCACCTACCATGAGTTTACAAACAGAATGCACGAACCATCTGGTGGAGGCAGCAGAGACAACCGGAGGAGTCAGGCTCCAGAAAGGGAAAACCCTCAAGGAGCTGAGCTGACCTGGCACAGGTGTCTTCACACTGTGGGTGTTCACGGCTCCGGCCCCCACGGGAGGCCCTGTGCTGCCGGCGCAGGAGGAGCCCACAGAGCTTTCATCAGAGACGGGGAGCTCCAAGAGCAGTCGGCTCCCCTCGTGGCATGTGCTGAGTGCTCAGGCTGGATGCAGCGGGAGGCCGGAAACCCTACAGGAAACCGCTGAAAAGCAGAGTGGAGCCCTGAGACCGCCACATGACACCAACACCAAGGCTGGGAGCCCATGGGGGAAAGGGACACATGGACATCCCGGGTCCTGGGCAGAAAGCTCTGGAGGGCCAGAGGAAGAGCAGAGGTGGCGGGGCCAGCTCCGCTGGACTACAGTAACCAGCCCGACTCTACTCTCCTAGGGAAGACGGCATGGTCTGGACCCTCCATAACGTGTTTACACACAACACACAACATTCAGTCAAAAAATACTAGGCATCCCCAGAGAGAAGTTCCCCTGACCTAAACCAAGAGAAATCACAGATAAGAGCAACAGACCCAAAGGTGACCAGATACTGGTGCTGCCTCACAGACTTCCAGTTGCAGTAATTACTGAGTGCACGCAAGGCAACAGAGGAACAGGTGAGGCAAATGCACAGGACGATGAAGAACTTTCCCCAGAGAACTAGAATAGTAATTAGAAGAGAACTCGCCAGGAGTTCCACAGTAGACTAGAAATTTTAGAAGATAGGATTAGGGAATCTGAATAAAGGAAAATGGAAAATATTCAAACTGAAGTATATATTAAAAAAAGAATGCAAAATATAAAAGAGAACATTAAAGGCATGTGGGACTCAGAGAAAAGGTATAATGTAAGTGTAACTGGAGTCCCAGAAGGAGAGAAGAAAAAAAACTGGGGAAGAAGAAATATATCAAGAGATGAAGGCTGTCGTTTTTTAAAACTGGTGAAAGATACCATCCTACAGATTCAAGAAGCCCAGTGGACTTCTGGAAAATTTCAAAGAACATCACAGGAAAATTGCAAAGAACATCACATCTAAATGTCATAGAAAGGCAGCTGCAAGCCAAAGAAAAAGAACATTTTTCAAAGCAGCTAGGGAGAAAAAGACATAGTACAGTCAAAAGGATAACAGTCTGGTATCTTCTCAAAAGCCAATAAAATGGTATCTTTATACAGCTGAAAGAGGATAAATGGCCACCACATATAACCTTCAAAAAGGAAGATGAAATAAATTGTTGTCAGACAAGTACTGAGAGACTTCTTCACCAGCAAACCTATTATATAACAAACATACAGGAAGTTCTGTAGGTCAAAAGGAAATGATTACACAGGACAATGTAGGATTGCGGGAAGGAAAGTATAGTAAAACAAAGAGTGAGAATGTATGACTGACTTTAAAAAAACAGTGGCAGTAATATCTTATGCTGTGTAAATAAATACAGACTTAAACTACAAGACAAGGAGGATGCAAAAAAGGAGAAAGTGTGTCACAGGCTGGCTTCTTCAAGAAGCAGATGCTGAGACAGATTTAGACACGCAAAAGGATTACTAGAGAATAAAACCTGTGAAGGGAAAAGGGAGTAGCAAGACTGCGCAGGAGCTGTGAAACCACAATGTGGATCTGACAGTCTCTGCAAGCCCAAGACTGTTTACAAGGAAGGTGGTGCTGAGCAGACACGACCAGGCCCCTGCACCACCGCTTAGCTACTGGCCAGGGGCTGCCCCACCAAGAGCACGACCTAGACTTGAAAGCTGAATTTAACAGGTGGAGGATGTGAGCTAACCACATTCCTTGAAGGTGGGCAATGAGTTCCTTTACTAAGGAATTATAGCTAATGATAAGCTATCACAGCCAAGTGGGAATTATTCTAGGAATGCAGGGCTGCTTAACATTTGAAAATTAATCAATGTAACTCACCAAATTAACGGGGAGGGGAGAGGAGAGGAAAAACCACATGATCATCTTGCTAGAGCAGAAAAAGCATTTGACAAAATTCAGTCCCAACAATTATAAAAACTATTAGCAAACAAGGAACAGAAGGGAACTTTCTTAATCTGACAAAGAATTTCTACCCAAAAACAAGCAAACAAAACTACAGAAAGCATCATACCTAATTACCAAAGGCTTTTCCTCAGATGGAGAAAGAGGCAAGAACGCCCACTCTTCAACACTGCTCTAGTCAACACTGTGCTGGAGGTGCTAGCTTGTGCAGAAAGGCGAGAGAAAGGATAAAGGTGTGAGTATTGGAAAGGTCAAAATAACACTGTCATTGGTCACAGATGACATGATTTTTGTACACAGGAAATCCAAAAGATATATGAACAAACTACTAATTAATGAACAAACAATACGTTAGCAAGATCACTGGATACAAAGTCACTATTTTAAAAATCAATTGCACTTCTATATACAAATAACAAATCTGTAGAAAAAATTATACTGTTTACAGTAGAATATATCTCATGAAAAATGCTCAAGACTTCTGTACTCAAAAGTATAAATATACAGCCAGGCACAGTGGCTCACACCTGTAATCCCAGCTACTCAGGATTGCTTGAGCCCAGGAGTTCGAGACAACCCTGGGCAACAGAGCAAGACTCCATCTCTAAAAAACAAACAAACAAAAAAGAGTATAAAAATATTACTGAGAGAAATAAAGGCAGGCCTTTAAGAAGGGGAAAATATTCCACAATCATAAAATGGAAGGTTCCATAATTATAATATAGGTTGATTATTCCTTATCTGAAATGCTTGGGAACAGAAGTGTTTGGAATTTTGAATTCTTTTGGATTCTGGAATATTTGCATTATATATACTTAATAGTTGAGCATCCCAAATCCAAAAATCGGAAATCCAAAGCTCCAATGAGCATTTCCTTTGGGCATCATGTCTGTATCCAAGAAGTTTCAGTTTTTGGAGCATTTTGGATTTTTTGATTTGGGATGCTCAACCTGTAATATCAATTCTCTTCAAATTGAACTACAGATTCAATGCAATGCTAATCAATATCCCAGTAGGAATTTTGATGGAAATTGATAAGTTGATTCTCAAGTTTACTTGAAAATACAAAGGGCCAAGAACATTCAAGGCAATCTTCAGGAACAATCACAGAGCTGGAGGACTCATGAAGCTACAGTAACTCAGAGTGGACAGACAACAGACTGAGAAACAGGGGCCCAGAGCCCACAAGAATGTTTTCACCTGACATATGAAAAAGTAACACTGTAGTGCTTTGGGGAAAGGATTGCCTTTTCAGTAAATGATACTGAGTGAATTAGATATTCATAAGGAAACAAAGTGACTCTAACTTCACACGATACACAAAATTAAATTCTATCAGGGGTGGGAAACCTGCGGCCCTGGGGCCACGGTGGCCTTCTGGATCCTTGAGTGCAGACTTTTGACTGAATCCAAATTTTACAGAACATGGGATTTGTTCTGCGAAGCCTGGATTTAGTTGAGGGCCGAACTTGGGGATCTAGAGGCCAGATGTGGCCTTGAGGCCGCAGGTTCCCCACCCTGTTAGATGGATCCTAACACCTAAATGTGAAAAGTAAAACAATAAAGTTTTTAGAAGAATATGTCAGAGGCTATCTTTCTGATCTTAGGGTCAGCAAAGAGTTTCTAAACTGGACAAAAAATGAACCATAATACAGGGAAAAAAAACAGATAAATTGGACTAAATTAAATTAGGACTTTTCATTCATCAAAAGCCACGATGAAAAGCATTAAAAGGCAATCCAAACAGGGAGAGGATATTTGTAAAACATGTATCTGACAAAAGATATGTATCTGAAATATATAAAGAAATAAAGTATTAGCAAGCAAATAGAAAAATGAGGCAAAGATTTGAATAGTTCATAAAAGAGAATATTCAGGCTGGGCACGGTGGCTCATGCCTGTAATCCTAGCACTCTGGGAGGCCGAGGCGGGAGGATCGCTCGAGGTCAGGAGTTCGAGACCAGCCTGAGCAAGAGTGAGACCCCGTCTCTACTAAAAATAGAAAAAAATGATTTGGACAGCTAAAAATATATATAGGAAAAAAAATTAGCTGGGCATGGTGGCGCATGCCTGTAGTTCCCAGCTACTCGGGAGGCTGAGGCAGAAGGATCGCTTAAGCCCAGGAGTTTGAGGTTGCTGTGAGCTAGGCTGACGCCACGGCACTCTAGCCCAGGCAACAGAGAAAGACTCTGTCTCAAAAAAAAAAAAAAAAAGAGAATATTGAAATAGCCAATAAGCATATGAAAAGCATCATCAGTTATCAGGCAAACGCAAATTATAACCATAACCTGACATTGCAACATACTTACAAGAAAGACTAAAATGAAATAAACGGACCATATCAAGAGCTGGTGAGAATTGGGAACAACTGGAACTCTCTATACTCTGCTTGTGGGATTGAAAACGCTGCAACCCCTTGGGAAAGCTGCTTGGCAGCATGTCCTGAAGAACAACTACACTGCTGTTGACACCCAGCACAAATGCCCACGTAAGCTCACCAAGAGACTCACACAGCAATGTTCATGACAGCACTATACACAATAGCCCCAAATGGAAGCATCCCAATGTCTATCTACTGGAGAGTACATAAATGCGTTCTGGTACACTTATACAATATAATAATATTCACCGATGAGAATAGACTAACTATGACTTCATACAACAATAGGAGAGTCTACATGTTGAGTAAATGAAGAGAAACACACATACAAAAACACTTTTTATATAATCCTGTTTAGATAAAATTTAAAAACAGGTAAAGCCAGTGGTGTGAGTAGTCAGGACAATGGTTACCCTTTGTGTGTGGGAGGATGTCAGTGCCGGGAGGGGCCTGAGATGAGGGGACGGGGAGCTGGCAACATTTTGCTCCAAGTGCTCCTTATAGGAGTGTATTTGCTCTGTGAAATGCATCAAGCTATGTACATGCTTACAGTTTGTGTTCCATAAAAACAACATGGAACCAAAAGATGCCAAACACAAAAAAATACACAATTGCATGATTCCATTTATACAAAGTTCAAAACAAGGCAAAACTAAAGTACATTGTTCAGAACGCATCTATAGAAGATTCAAAACACTCCAACGCTCAACACCCAAGCAGTGGCAGTCACTGTGGGACAGTGAGCAGTCCGCCCGGTGGGAGGGAGGGGCACCCGGAGTGAGGTAATATTCTGCTTATCTGCCAGTTGTGTTGGGGTCTCAGGAATCTGGTCTACAGTACTTATCAAGCTACGTGTCTGTGTTGGATACCGTGTCGTATGTCACAGCCAAACAGAAGCACACTGTTTCTGTCAATACTTGCCGTAGGTGAGAGTGCAGATGGCCTTTCCGGTCGTGTCCAGGGCAGTCAGGCAGGGGGCCCTGGGCTGCGTGGTGCCCCACCGCTGCAAGGCGGCCAGCAGCGATGGAGGCCAGGGAGCCCCAGCAGCCAGAGGCTCCCCCTGCAGCACTGCCATCTGACTTCCCTCAGGCTTGGGCTGATTTGGATCTGGTTGCTGAACTATGAGCAAAATGAAAATTTAAAAATCAATATTTCAGAGTACCATGCACATAATCTGTTTTTAAGCATTCATATTTTATAATTCTGTTTTTTAACTCCAACTATAAAAACCTTACAATAATTTGTTTAGGTTTTTTAATCTTATCACAATTACAGACCAATTAACCAAAGGACTAAAGTCATGCATAATGATGGTTTTGAAATGAAGTTAATAACAACCCACCATCCTGGTAACCGCAGCCTCACATGATAAAGGTAACCCCGAGACGGTGTCTCTCCCACCCTTTGGACTGGACTGTGGCACCTTTAATGCCCACAACCCCAGCACAGCAGCAGTTAACAGCCAGGCTCCCACAGCCAGGGGACAGGACCTAGTGACCTGTTAACACAGGTCACTTCAGTCTAGGCACCAGAAAAACTATCGCCATGTTGAAAGAAAAAGCAAAGTCTATTTCCAGTGGTTATATAACTAAAAGGTGCTCAAGCACGAAGAGCGACTGCTCTAAGAAGCACTCATACCATTGACCTCTGAATTTGAAAGGCACTGTCTGATTATAGAGGGGAAACAGAGTCCTAAAGCCATGTCTAGTCCCCAGGCATGGAGCAGGCTGGGCCAGTCTGCCACAGCAACCCTGCACACGAGGCCCGGAGCTGGGCTGGGGCCGGCGTGGGCCCCCGGGGCTCTATCAATACACTCAAATCTATACTGGCTTCATTTCTGGTTTATACTTCTTTATGCTTCTTGCTAGTTTTCTTTTTAAAAAATAAATCTATATTCTTTCTTTCTAAATATACGTTTCATTCATAAATGAAAGGCTAAAATTCTAAAAAGGGGCCAAATCTATGCTGAAAATTGAATAAAACCATGAGAAGAATTTCAGATTTAAAGTTTAAATAAAAATCTAAATAATAGAACCTTAGAAGTATTTTTATAAAGTACCAACCACTGGACCAGATGTCTAGAGAAATGTTAAATCACTTTAATATGAGCAACAGATTTTCTACCTGCTCAAATAAAGCAAGCGATCCCGTGTGATTCTAAACTCACCATTGACAGAGTGACCACAGAGTCTGGAAACAGAGACTATTGCTTCATTGTGTGACAGACAACGTGACAGCAATAACCCACGCACAATGCACATTTGCCTGTGTGTTTCCAGACTTCACGGCCACCCTGCTCATGCAAACAGAAGCTCAAAGTCAGACAACTCTTACCTTCCAACAGTTCCTCAAAATCATCCACAAAGAACTCCTTCAGAGGAGGGCGCTTTGGCCTCTTTAGGGTGTTTAGAAGCTGCTGGATCTTGGAGGACACTCTGCTGTTCACGGGGACACCTGTGACAGGAAGGACAGAAGCACACTGAGGCCAGGACGCGTCACGCCCTCTGGAGAAGTGGACACAGGCACAAGGCCTGAGGACAAACCGCATGAGTGCAGCAGAATGCACAGATCCAGCCAGGTGCCAGCTCCACCGGAGTCATTTTGGAATTAATTCATTTAACAGCATTTACTGAATGACTTACGGGAGGAAGGACTTATTCTAAGCTAGCAGGTCTTTTTTGTTTGTTTTTTTTTTGAGACAGAGTCTCTCTCTGTTGCCCAGGCTAGAGTGAGTGCCGTGGCGTCAGCCCAGCTCACAGCAACCTCAAACTCCTGGGCTCAAGCGATCCTCCTGTCTCAGCCTCCCAAGTAGCTGGGACTACAGGCATGCGCCACCAGGCCCAGCTAATTTTTTCCATATATATTTTAGTTGGCCAGATAATTTCTTTCTATTTTTAGCAGAGACGGGGTCTCGCTCTTGCTCAGGCTGTCTCAAACTCCTGACCTCGAGCGATCCACCCGCCTCGGCCTCGCAGAGTGCTAGGATTACAGGCGTGAGCCACCACGTCCGGCCTAAGCTAGCAGTTTTTAAAGTGGTCTGGGGACCTCAGGAGTGCCCAAGGCCCTTCCACCAGTCATGGGGTCAAGACTGTTCCATGATAATGTTGAGAAGTTGTTTGCCTTTTTTCAGACGCTTGTGTCACATCCGCCAGAAGAGAGACTGGCAAAAATATAAAACAAGCCAATTCATCTCACTAAATGTTTGCTGTTTGGGAAATTTTCCCGTAAGTATACGCTATTTATGTTAATATGTAATGAGTTTATTGTTTTTTTTATTTTTTATTTTTTATTTATTTTATTAGAGACAGGGTCTCACACTGTCATCCAGGCTAGAGTGCAGTGGCACCATCATAGCTCACGGCAACTTCAAACTCCTGGGCTCAAGCGATCCTCCTGCCTCAGCCTCCTGAGTAGCTGGGACTGCAGGCGTGTGCCACCATGCCCGGCTAATTTTTTCTATATATTTTTAGTTTTCCAGCTAATTTCTTTCTATTTTTAGTAGAGATGGGGCCTCACTCTTGCTCAAGGTGGTCTCAAACTCCTGAGCTCAAAAGATCCTACCACCTCGGCCTCCCAGAGTGCTAGGATTACAGGCATGAGCCACCGCGCCCGGCTTAATCAAATATCTCCCAACAAAGAAAAGCCTTGGGCTTGATGGCTGGTGAATTCTGCCAAACATTTAAGGAAAACTAGCACCAATCCTTCTCAAACTTTTTCAAAAAATTGAAAAGGAGGGAACATTTCTACACTCATTCTATGAGGACAATATTCCCCTGCTCCCAAAGCCAGACAAAGGCATTAAAAAAAACTATAGACCAATATTCCCTATGAACTTTTGCGCAAAAATCCTCCAAAAATACTAGCAAATTGAATTCAGCAGCACATTAAAAGATTACACAACATGACCAAGTGGAATTTACTCTTGGAATGCAAGGATGGTTCAGCATTTGAAAATCTGTCAATGTGATACCTCACATTAACAGAATGAAAGGGAAAAAACACATATGATCATCTAAATTGCTGTAGAAAAAACATCTGACAAAATTCAACACACTTTCATGATAAAAAATACTCAACAAACTAGGAATAGAAGAAAACTACCTCAATGTAATAAAAGTCATATATGAAAAACCCAGAGCAAATACCATACTCAGTGGTGAAAGACAGAAAGCTTTTCCTCGACACTCAGGACTAAGATAAGGATGCCTGCTTTTGCTACCTCATTCCAACATAGTAACGGAAGTCCTGGCCAGAACATTTAGGCAAGAAGAAAATGAAGGGCATTCAAACTGGAATGGAGAAGTAAAATTATCTGTTTGCAGATTACATGATCTTATATATGTAGAAAATCCTAAAGACTCCACAAGAAAAACTGTAAAAGAACTAATAAATAAATTCAACAAATAAGATACAAAGTCATCATACAAAAATCAGTTGTATCTCTATATACTAACAATGAACAATCTGAAAAGGAAATTATGAAAAGTTTCAGGTACAACAGCATCAAAAATAATTGACTTAACCAAGAAGGTAAAAGAACTGTAAAATGACAACTACAAAACATTACTGAAAGAAATTAAAGAAACAGATAAACGGATATACACCCCACGTTCATGGATTAGAAGTCTTAATATTGCTAAGATGTCAGCATTACTCAAAGCGATCTACAGATTCAACGTAATTCCTATAGAAATCCCAATGATGGTTTTTGCAGAAATAGAAAAACTCACCTAAAATTCATATGGAATATCAAGGAACTCTAAATAGCCAAAAAAAAAAAAAATCTTCAAAAAAGAACAAAGCTGGAGGACTCTCATACTTCCCGATCCCAAAACTTACTACAAAGCCACAGTAATCAAAATAGTGTAGAGCTGGGTGCAGTGGCTCACACCTGTAATACCAGCGACTTGGGAGGCTGAGGCAGGAGGATCACTTAAGGCCAGGAGTTCAAGACCAGCCTGGGCTACATAGAAAGACCCTGTCCCTAAAAAGATGGAAAAAAATGAGCCAGGTGTGGTGGCACATACCTATAGTCCCAGCTATTTGGGAGGCTGAGGTGGAAGGAGCACTTGAGCCCAGGAGCTCAAGGCTATAGAATGAGACCCTGACTCTTAAAAGACAAAACAAAAAAAAAACAAACCCCAAAACAGTGTGGCATTGGCATAAAGACAGACATATAAACCAATGGAATAGAATAGAGAACTCAGAAATAAACCCTTGCACATATGGTTGAGTGACTTTAGGCAAGGATGCCAAGACCATTCAATGGGGAAGAAACAGCCTTTTCAAAAAATGGTGCTAAGAAAACTGGATAGCCACATGCAAAAGAATGAAGTTGAACCCTTACCTCACACCATATACAAAAATGAAGTGGATCAAAGAGCTAAACATAAGATGTAACACTATAAAACTCTTAAAAGAAAACATGGGGCAAAAGCTTCACGACATTGGATTTGGCAGTGATTTCTTGGACATGATACCAAAGGCACAGGCAACAAAGAAAAAAACACACAAATTAAACTTCATGAAAATTTAAAAATTCTGTACATCAAAAGATACTATCAATAGAGTAAAAAGGCAACCCACAGAATGGGGGAAAATATTTGCAAATCATATACCTGAAAAGAGATTAATATCCAGAGTATATAGAGAATTCCTAAAGCTCAACAAAAAAAATCAAACCACCCAATTCCAAAATGGGCAAAGGGTTTGAATAGATATTTCTCCCAAGAAGATATACAAATGGCCAATAAGCTCATGAGAAGAGCTCAGCATTACTAATCATTAGGGAAATGCAAATCAAAACAAGGTATCATCTCCCACCAATTAGGATGGCTAGTATCAAAGAACCAGAAAATAACAAGTGTTGGTGAGGATGTGGAGAAATCAGAACCCTTGCATACTGTTGGTGGAAATGTACTGTGGAAAACAGTATGGTGGTTCCTCAAAACATTATCATATGATCCAGCAATTCCACTTATGGGTGTGTGCCCCAAAGAATTGAAAGGGGAATCTTGAAGAGATATTTGTACACTCATGTTCACAGCAGCATTGTTCACAATCGCTACAATGTGGAACCATCCCACATGTCCATCTACCAAGGAATGAATAATCAAAATGTTGTATACATATGAATATAATAGAATAGTATTCAGCCTTAAAAAGAAAGGAAATTCTGGTATATGCTAGATGAACCTTGAGGACATTATGTTAAGTGAAATATGCCAGTCACAAAAAGACAAATATTGTATGATTCCACTCATATGAGGTACTTAGTCAAAATCATAGAGACAGAAAGTAGACTGGTGGTTGCCAGGAGCTGAGAGGACAGAGTATTTGGAGAGTTAGCGTTTATGGGTAGAGTTTCAGTTTTATAAGATGAAAAGAGTTCTGGAGATGGATGGTGGTGATGGTTGTACAACATTAAGAATGTATTTAATACCACTCAACGGAAATCAAGTAGGTGGAAGGGGGGAGAAGGGGATGGGTAAATTCACACCTGAGAGGTACAATGCACATTATCTGGGTGAAGGGCACACTCGTAAATTTGACTCAAACTGTACAAAAGCAAATTAGTAACCAAACCTGTGTACCCTCATGATATTCTGAAAAAAAAAAAAAAAAAAGAATGTATTTAATATCACTGAACTGTACACTTAAATATGGTTACAATGCTAAATTTTATGCTATGTGTATTTTAACAAACCAAAAAATTGGGAGAAAACTCAATCAATATAATTTACTATTTTGAAAAAACAACAAAGGAAAAACTATACGATCATTTCATTAGGTCAAAAAAATCATTTGACAAAAAACATGATAAAAACTTTCAGGAAAATTAAAGAAAAAAGAGGAGGCTAGGTGTGTGGTGACTCATGCCCATAATCCCAGCACTTTGGGAGGCCAAGGGAGGAAGATTGCTTGAGGCCAGGAGTTCAATACCAGCCTAGGCAATATAGCAAAACCCCATCTCTACAAAAAATTTAAAAATTAGCTGGGCCTAATGGCACACACCTGCAGTCCTAGCCACTCAGAAGGCTGAGGCAGAGGATCACTTGAGCCCAGGAGTTTGAGGTTACAGCGAGCTATGATCCCACCGTACTCTAGCCTGGACAACAGAGCAGGACTCCGTCTCTGGAGGAAAAAAACAAGCAAACAAGGGAACTTCCACAACCTGATGAAGGATATCTATGAAGAATCTGTAGCTAAGATCACAATTGAAAAATGAAAAAATAAACGCTTTCTCCCTAAGATTGGAAACAAGGCAAGGATGTCCACTCTCAACATTTCTAATCAACATAGTACTGGAAGTCCTAGAAACTGCAATAAAGCAAGAAAAATAAATAAAACACATACAATGTAAAAAGACAATACAAAACTATCTTTATCCATAAACAATACGATCATGCATGTAGAAAATCTTAAGGAATCTACCAAAAAAACACTACTAGAACTAATATAAAGTCAATATATAAAATCAACTGTATTTCTATAGACTAACCAAAAAATGGGAAAAATGTAAATAGTAACATCAAAAACAACATATTTTGGGATAATTTTAACAAAGTATATGCAATACGTATTCACTGAAAGCAACAAAACAGTACTGAAAAATTTTTTAAGGATCTAAATAAATGGGGAGATACACCATTTTAATTGACTGGACTATAAAATATTGTTAAGATGCCAATACTCAACAAATTGATCTAAAGACTCAATAAAATACCAATCAAAATCACAGCAGAGGGCCGGGCATGGTGGCTCACGCCTGTAATCCTAGCACTCTGGGAGGCTGAGATGGGAGGATTGCTCGAGGTCAGGAGTTCAAGACCAGCCTGAGCAAGAGCGAGACCCCATCTCTACTAAAAATAGAAATAAATGATCTGGACAGCTAAAAATATATATAGAAAAAAATTAGCAGGGCATGGTGGCGCATGCCTGTAGCCCCAGCTATTCAGGAGGCTGAGGCAGGAGGATTGCTTGAGCCCAGGAGTTTGAGGTTGCTGTGAGCTAGGCTGACGCCACAGCACTCTAGCCTGGGCAACAGAGTGAGACTCTGTCTCCAAAACAAACAAACAAACAAACAAAAAAATCACAGCAGCAATTTTTGTAGAAATTGACAAACTGATTTTAAAATATACATTAAAATGCACAGGAGCTAAAATAGTCAAAACAATTTTTAAAATGAAAAGCAGTCTGGACTGATTCTTGGTATCAGGGTAAAAAATGACAAAATAAAGCAGAGTTGGAAGACTTAAACTATATAATTTTAAGAGTTTTTATAAAACCATAGTAATCATGGATGTATAAGGTCTCAGTATAAGGACAGACAAATAGAGCAATGGAATAACATACAGAGCCCAGAAACAGATCCCCTCATATAAGGCCTACTAGACATTTTCATTAAAGATGCCAACAAAACTTGGTGGAGAAAGAATGGTCTTCACAATAAGTGATGCTAGAACAATGGAATTTTCACATACGAAAATGTTAACTTTGATTCGCACTGCATACTTATGCTAAAATTAACTCAAAATGGACCATATATCTAAATGTAAAACCTAAAATTTATTCTGGAAGAAAATATAGAAGACATTTGTGACCATGGGTTAGGCAAAGATGTCTTAGATATGACACAAAAGCACAATCCATAAAAGAAAATATTGGTAAACTGAATTTCATCAAAATTTAAAACTTCTGCTCTTTCAAAGACACTTAAAAGAATGAAAAAAACACGCCACAGAATAGAAAAAAATACAAACGATAAATCTGCTTGTATCTAGTGTATATAAAGAACTCTCAAAACTCAGTAAGAACACAAACACAATAAAAATATATATAGATATAAAACATAAATATAGGCAAAAGTTTAAACAGACACTTTTCCTAAAAAGATATACTGATGGCAAATAAACACATAGAAAGATAATCAACATATCCTTCGTCAGGGAAATGCAAATTCAAACTACAGTAAGATACCTCTACAAATCCATTAGGATGGTTAAAATTGAAAAAACAGATAATACCAACTATTAGAGAGGATGCAGAGGACCTGGAACCATCAGCCTTCTACTTCTAGGCATGGACCCAAAAGAAATGGGAGTGTACATCTACACAAAAATGTGTACAAGACTGATAATTCATAGCAGCTTTATTGTCATGGGCCCAAAACGAGAAAGAATCAAAATACCCAACAGGTGAATAGATAGATAAACTGTGTTGCGTCTGTATAATAAAATACTAGTCATCAATCAATAAAAAGGAATGAACTATTGACATAAGATAAATTAATCTTAAAATAATTACACAGAGTGGCAGACACCAGATAACAAGAGTAAATACTGTGTGATTCAATTTATATAAAATTCTAGAAAATCTAAACTAATCTATAGTGTCCGAAAGTTGCCTGAAGGGGTGGGGCCGATCCAGAAAGAGCCAAAGGGAGGGATTACCCAGGAACACTGGGACACTTCTGGGAGTGCTGGGTACATTCACTATCTTGTAGTGATGCTTTCATGGATGTACGACTATCTTAAAACTTTTAAAACTGTACACTTTAAATATGCACCGTTCATTATATGTCAGTTACACTCAAGCTTAAAGCATTTCTAACCAACATACAGCTTCTCATGCTGCCTCAGCAGTTTTCTTCTGCATCTCACAAGGAGATGAAAGACTGCACTAAACTGGACACACTGTGTAGGAGGATCACAATACACAGCAAGGTCCTTGATCTGAGCTCCTCTGTGATTTAAATTGGTACTTTGGGGGAAAATTTAATATGATTCTGATAAAAGACATTGAAAACTGTTTCAAAAAGAAATGGTATAATGAGGACATTGTGAAAATCACACTGATGTCTCTGAGCCTGCACCTGGTCAGCCACGACGCCTGTTGTGACAAGTCCAAAGGCTGCAGGACGAGAGTGAGAGGGACTGTTCGGTGACAGGTACAGTGTGTGTGTTCACACTGACTGCCACACTGGATCTAAACGAAGAAGCTTCCCAGTGACTGATTAACATGATGGCCGGCTTAGGGTTGCTGAAGTGCCGGAAGGCAGAATCTGTTCTCTGCTGTTTCAAAATGAGAAAGAGGCATGCTCACCATCTGCCGTTTCCAGGACGCTCCCGCCGCACCCCCGAGGAACACCTCTCACTGAAGCCACCTGTGGACGCTCATAATGCGAATGCTCCACGAGGCCCGTGGTGACGTCAGGAGGGGCAGAGTGAAGATCTGCTTTTGGAAAACACCCAAAATGAAAGGGGCCGTAAGTCACACAAGTATTAAGCTGCATGCAAACCCCATTAGTCTAAAGCTTCACTAGCTGAGCCCTAAGTGTGGAGTGTGGTTTCTGATTGATCCTGTTTTCCTGGCTGACCAAAGGCATACTGGGACCCTGTGCACTCCCAGACGTGTTGTGTGGAGATCTGCGTGCGTGGGTGACTCGATTTTCCACTGGATCTTGACTGAACACCACCAGCTAGAGCACAGACAGGCGCAGAGTAAACCACAGCAGCCTTGGGAGAGTTTAGTTTAGAAATTCCCCCTCAAGGACGCAGAAACAAATCTGAACTCAGTTGTCACTGGAACATTTTTTGTTACATTATGAACAAACAGGCAGACTCCCAACCTCCAGAAAAGTAGGTTGGAGGCCACACCTTTGCAGGCTTCAAAGAATAAAACTACAAAATTTAAACTGTCCCCACTGCCAGTTAAAAATATCTGCAAAACTAAGAGAGACTATGTTAGTGTAACATTCAAAGAGAGACTACATGAGATATCGAACATGTTTGAAAATCACTCTGTCCATTGTCTGAATGCACATTTTTGTGTGTAATTTTCATGGTTCAGCACACTGAACTCTTCAGAATGCTGGCTGAGTATAAGTTGCTATGAGAATTATTGTTATAAGTGGGTCTAACCACTAGGAAAGGCACCACGTCTGTGTGACTGTCAGAAATTGTGCTCCACCACGACACTGAGTGCATGGACACTTGTCCACCTGTAGGAATCCACACTAATCCATATTGGTGGAGGCTGGTTAACTGTTTAACGGATGTGCCTGCCAGTCTCACTGTGGCACTCTGACACCTTAAATGTTCAAATTCTTACCATCTATCATCTCATCAACCTACGTACAATACAAAGTAAGAACTTTTTAGATATATAGAAAGATGAAGTTAGTTGTATGGAAGCAAAACACACACTCACTATTTACATAGCAGAAAATATGTTCTGGAAAAATCTAAAGCTTTAATGACACAGTTTTCACAACTCTTGAAAAAGCCTGATGCTGATCAGATCAGCATTTTAAAGGATGTCCATCAGGAGGCTCTTTAATTTAAAAAGAAGTTTCCTCACTCTTCCAAATCTAGCAAAAAGAATAAATGATTTTAAAAGTACACATGGAAAAACAGGAATGCATGGTAACTTACACACTACAAAATAGTTTCAAAAATAGCTGCATAAAAATAAACCACATAAAAATAAAAATGAACTACTGTAAGTACTGCTTTTACATATAGGTATCTTTAATTATGTCAAAATGTTTAATATATTTGATTTCTTTAATCCAAAACCAAAAATAATATATTTTTTAAAATGACCTTTACCTGTTATATTCTATGTTAAATTTTTTACTTAAAATATTCTTCCTTTTTCCACAGTTCTTTCCTTAGTTCAAACTGAAGAATTATCTACTTTAAAAACTAAAACAAAGGATGATTTCTGGAATAAGGAGAGGGAAAGTTGAGTATTTTGAAATTTAGAAATTCAAATCAAATATGTCCAGCAGACATTTAGTACATGAAAACTACAATCTGTAGTAAGGTATTAAATAGAACCTGAGTTAAGATTTTTTTAAAAAGTTACCAGAATTAAAATGTCCATGCTAGGACAAGCAAATGAGAAATGAAGAGATCACTACAGATCCATTTGCAGAAGTTAGGCATTAATGTGAGTAATAAATCTATATTTTACTATTTACAGCCAGGTCCTTTTCAGAGAATAAAAACATCTAATTCAAACTCACATTAAAGTTAAGTGCTTTGTTTAAAGACACCCCACAACCACTGGAAAGCTGAGGGCTACATGGTTAAACATTTTGAACGGTGGCTAATTTTTCATGCCAAACACGCTTTTATTTCCAACACTCCAGGAGACGGTGTTCAGACAGCTTCCAATGGCTGACAACCTGAGACTATGGCTGCTCCGCCTGCCCTCCCGCCCCACCTCATGGGGAGGAGCTTCAGGAAGCAGAGGTAAGGGAACAGAACATGAAAACACCACTGTTTTCTTCACACTGGAGTCGACTGCGTATTCTATCAAGTTAAATCACCATGATGAGCAGAGAAAGAAAATCAAGCTGTGGGCTGTAAACCTCCTTGAGGAAAAGAAGGCAGCGGCCCCTGGCCATAGGCAGGACACCCAGGAAAGCTACAGAAACAATTAGACAGGTGGTCTTCCAAAGGGGCTTTCCCATGGAAAATGCTGCCTTCTCCCGCTACCCTGTCAGTCTTGGCAGTTCCTCCGTGAGCCGGAAGCAGGGTGTGCAGGCAGAGTGAGCATCATGAGTTTTCAGTTAGGACTTAAGTCGCAGGAGGAAGACATATGTTCAACAGAAACACGCAGACTTCATGTATTGACTCAAATGAATAAAAAGTGAAGAGCAGCAGTGACGTGTTCCACAGAGGATGCTGAGACAGAAGCCACGGGCCACTGAACATGCCCCGCTGGCCCCCAATCCAGCCAAACGGTGACCAAGATTTACACAGAAGTAGCACAGCACATGAGACCAGCATGGCCTGTGGAGACCCCACCACAAACACCAGCCTGTCACGGGTGCACTGCAGGTGCTCACTGTTTCACTTTTGGCAGAAAAGCAACTAAAAGCAAAGAAAATAAACAGGAATCAAGAAAACTGGTATCAGCCCTGGCTTTACCACTAAGCCAGCTGTGTGATCTCAAGCAAGTTACAATCACCCAACTTTTTGTCCTCCTTACTCATCTAGGAACAAAGGAGGCGTTTAAGATGAGTCTTCAGTAACACTGACTGCATGTTAAGGTATGAGTGCAAGAATGTATGTGGGGCTTCACGTGCCAGCTATGTATCTATGGAGAACTACACTACTACTTTTGTTAATATATAGGAGTTCAAATAATGAAACGTTTGCATTTTTTCTTTTCTAAGATGAATGTAATTCATAGGATTGCACGATTTAGAAAAGATCCGTGACTCTTTCTGAGTAGTTCTCACTGACATCTTTCCAGGCTGAAGGGTTGTCTACCCTGGTGTCTGGAGGAAGAAGGGCCAGGCCACAGCGGCAGCTCCCGCCCTCGGCCTCAGAGCCCCACCCAGGTGCAGAAACCACTGATGGCCCTGCGGCTGTGGACAAAGGCCCAGAGGAAAGGCAGAGAGGATCAAAGGCAGCCAGGTAAAGGGTGACGGTCACGACCACCAGCAGGTATGTGTACTGACCACGTGCCCTGCACCTGCCACCTGTGCAGCCACGAGAGCAGGAAGGGGCTGTGCAACATGTGGAACCACCACACACGCTTCTGGGGGGGCCCCCGGGGAGGCCCACATGCCACGAGGACCTAGGACTGCTAAACTACTTTGTTACCAAAAGGACATTTTCCAGATGAAAAAGAGGTGCGTCTTGATGGGGAAAAGTTTAGCAACACAGCTATACTGTCCAAAAGGCCAAAGATTTAATCCAGATGATGCATTAACCAAATATTACCCCTGTTCCTTTCAAGTGCAATTTTAAAGCTGAAAATAGGTCAATGTCTCAGGCAGGTGAGCCATGTGAGATATCTGGGCTGCGTGACCTCAGCTGCTCAGAGCGAGCCCAGGCCTGCAGCTAACTGCAGGGAGGCCCCCCCTGAGGTGCTCTCCACCTGCTCCATGCAGGGAACGGTGCTGCTGCCAGGGCGCAGCGCCTGTCTGTCCTGGGCACTCTTGGCTCTGCCGTGCTGGCGCGGGGGCCACGGCAGCTCGTTACTGACCTATGTGGGCGTGGGCTGTGAGGCCTGCGAGCGCAGTGGCAGCAGCGGCCCCCGGCGTGGTGGCGGCACTGGGAGCAGCAGCGGGTCTCCCTCCCGGGTGAGATGAGGTGGAGGATGCGGAGGATGAAGTGGACGAGCCCTGAACGACCCGGTCGAGCCAGGGCTCGACGCTGGGATGGCTCTGGAGCGGAGTGGAGGTGAGTCGCCCGGGTCGCCGTAAAGAGCCCTCATCTTCTGAGGCAGACGACGTGTCTGTGGTTAAAATAACGATGACAGGCATGATGTAGGGATGAGTCCAGAGGAGGACGGAGTTCCCACGTGCACCAGAGCCTCCCAGGCCTGTGTGTAGCTTCTGTGCACCTGGCACAGCTCTGCCCCAACGTGGCCAAGCAGACACCTCAAAGGTCACCCTCAATCTACAGGGCGTGTCAGGAGCCCTACTGTGGGGAAAATGGCTCCACGAGCCCCAGCGCCCCAGGGAGAACTCAGCCCTGGGGCACCACATGCCAGGCGTGAAGACAGCCTCTGGTCTCCTACACAGCTTCAGCGCGTACCTCAGTGGTCCCCGACTGGCAAGTGTTGTGCGGACGTCCAGCGCTGCTACTGCACATCCACCCTGAGCCCCAGTATTCCCCGGGGTGAGCCAGCGCACGAGCCCCACACCTCGGGAGGCAGTGTAGGTGCAGTGTCCTGGCCACTGCATGAACCCCAGTGGCACCGTGGTGGCCGTGGGGGGGACCATGGCCCTGTCCACATGCGTCCTCTCAGGGGAATCAAGTGAATTATCTCTAGAAAGAATTCCTTCCCTGAGACAACTGCTTAATTAACTCTGAATTAAGGTTCCATCAAGTCAGCATGACTGTATATTTTATTATGGGGTCTTATAATTAATTATTAAAAAATTATTTTACAAGTGGATAGTGTCTATAGCTGTATTTAGTAGAAATAATAATTTGACAGCTACTTCTAAGATTTTTTTTTAATAATAAACGTCTTTTTTTTAAAGGAAGAAAGTGTTACCGAAACACTGAATTCACTTGAATCATCTTGTGAATATGGTGCATTTGTTTTTACTGTGTAGCAATTCCAAATGCATCAAACCAAACATGAATGTCACTATTTTGTCACTTAATAACACAGTAAGCAGCAATTGAAGTTCATGGATGTGAAGTCATTAGATATTACCAACATCTTGGTACAATTTAACAGGAAGCTTAAAATACACCACATAAAAGTTTTCATTTCTAATGGTAACAACGACAACATAAACCAAAAACTCTCCAAATAGTCTTATGTCCCACTGAAGTCCTGGTAACAACATATTAAATAATAGGTAGTAAGATGAGAATAATTTAAAATTCTTTTTTTTTTTGAGACAGAGTCTCACTCTGTTGCCCAGGCTAGAGTGAGTGCCGTGGCATCAGCCTAGCTCACAGCAACCTCAAACTCCTGGGCTCAAGCGATCCTCCTGTCTCAGCCTCCCGAGTAGCTGGGACTACAGGCATGCACCACTATGCCTGGCTAATTTTTTCTATATATATTTTTAGCTGTCCATATAATTTCTTTCTATTTTTAGTAGAGATGGGGTCTCGCTCTTGCTCAGGCTGGTCTCGAACTCCTGAGCTCAAACGATCCGCCCACCTCGGCCTCCCAGAGTGCTAGGATTACAGGCGTGAGCCACCGCGCCCGGCCTAAAATTCTTAATTTAGGAAACTTTATCATTGTACTAAGTGCCTATTTTAGGTTCTTCTCTTTACTAAAAGACATAAAGAGCATCTAGTAAAAAATATTAAAATCCACACAAAAAGTCCTGTAGAAAGCAAGTATCCATTTGGGTAAGAATAATACTGTGTAGACCACAGGTTTTTAGGTAAGAAATATGCACATCTACAAATACTTTTCATCTCCAAATGTTCCAATTCTATACTACAGGCCAGAAGGATATTCTAACTCAATGAGCAATACATATTTTAACATCAGTTCTGTGAAACACCCATGAAAGCCATTCCTGACACAGTTTCTCAATACCTGGAGGGGTGTAGGTCTCCACAGATGAATGTACAAGAACAGAGCGCCTTTTCGAAGGCATAGGCATCTTCCTCTCTTTGTATTTGGCCAAAGCTGCTTGCACGGCTTCAGTGTGGATATCTACATAGAAAGAAAAGCAGTAAAAATACTTTTTACAAGATTGATTACGAAATAACAAATTAAGTTTCATGTTTCTGTTTGTTTTTATTGGGTATAAGGGGAATAGAAGCTCTGCCTATCTGTCCATCAACGTATGTTGGTTCTAGATTTCTTTAAATATTATTTTGTTTGTAGATTTGATTTTGGAACCATGTAAATATGTCCATAGTCATAAATCAAAACTAAATAAAAAAACAAATCTCCAAATTTGAAAATAAAGTAAAACAAATGAGCCTCAATGTATGTCTAGCTGTTGGCTGAAACTATTCCAGCTGACGTTAAAACACTGCACTTAGACTGTCCAACCTGTCTCTCCAGAAATATCTACTAAGGACAAAAAGAACTGCATTAAGAACTGTTCAACTCTGTGCTCGCATTGTTGATGGCAGTGAGGCCACTGCCACACGGAGGTGTTCTGTGAGTCATGTGGGACACAGTAAATGAAGAGCATGTGGTCGACTGATTCCACCGGCCCTGGAGCCCTGGACACTCCTGAGAGAGAGAGGAGACGCGAATGCAGGTGAAGGAGGTAGGGACCCTGCAGTCCTGAATTTGAATGGACGATGTGACTACATATGAATGCGGTGCTTTATCTTTGAAAAGTATGTGTTACCTCTGTATGCTAAACCGTCTACAAACAATAACCAGCCCAACAGCAATCACAGCCCTAGTGCCTGTGGTCATAAAACACCATCCTCACCTTAAAAACCCTGAGAAATGGCAGATTCCAAGGCAGGGAAGGAGATGCCCAGAATGAGACTAGAGCATCTTATCCTAACAGCCAACAAGGACAGGGACACGGAGCACCCGCTATGGAGTCTCCAGAGTGGCTGGAAATCACAGCCGGACTCACGTCAAGCCTGGCCAGCTAAGGAGCACAGCAGGCTACACCATGGAGGAGCCACTGCACAAACAGGGCCCAGAAAACACACATCATCCAGCCACGACGTGTACATCCTATTCAGATCCTGGGTCCAAATAAACTTGATTTTAAAAAGGCATTTGAACATTGGCTGCATATTCGCTATTAAGGAATGATTGTTAATTTTTTGGAATAATAGCATTATCTTTTAGAAATACTTTCCTTTCAGATACAGAGACCAAGAATGTTATGACATCTAAATGAAACAGCACGTCTGAGATTGGCTTGGAACCCCGTGGGGAGGGAGGAAGTACGTGGGGCCCGGAGGAAGCCAGGACTGAGTGTGGCTGAGAGCTGGTGCAGTGGCACAGTGGGTCTGGGGCTCTATCATGCTATGATGGCCATTTTTGCATGTGTTTAAAATTTTCCCTAACAAATGCTTTAAAACATTTAAAAACCTTACATTTAAATGGCTTGTAGCCTGCTAATCAAGACGAAAAATTCACATCTAATTGAAACACAATTTATAGAAAAGGCAATTCCAAAAGCTTCTAGAGAAAAAGAACAAATCACCTTGAAGGATTAAGAAACAGGCTGACAATAATAGTAACCAGGTACAAGAAGGCAATATCGTATGGAAGGAAAAAGTATTGAATGTAGAATTTTAGATCCAACCAAATTATTTAAACATGAGGGTTTAATAAAAATATTTTCAGACATATAATGCTTCAAAAGCATCGACACGTAAGGACTCAACTGAAAACGCTCATGGAAGAAAGTGCGCAACAGAAGGGGAGCACCAGAGACAAACCCAGGAGGCCTCAACAGATATGGACATAGCTATGACTCCCATAGTGCTGTCTTAGAAAAAAAGGAAAACATAAATGTACACAAAACAATCCAGAACTAAACATTTAGACAATATCAACATGATGGGATTAAAACCAACAGATCTAAGAAACTCAACAAACCCCAAGCATAAGCAAAAGAAAACTACACCAGCGCACCATAACCAAACCACTCAAAAACCACCATTTCTTAGTCTGCTCGGCTGCCATAACAAAATACCACAGACCAGACCGGGTGCCTTCAACAACAGCAATTTATTTTCTCACAGTTCTGAAGGCTGGAAGTCCAATATCAAGGAGCCAGCATGGCTGGTTTCTGGTGCGGTCTCTCCTCCCGGCTTGTATACGTTGCCTTCTCCCTGTGTCCTCAGATGGTGACGGGGTGCGGGAGAAGCCAAGCTCTCTGATGTCTCTACGCACATGGGCACTAATCCCAGAGTGAGGGCTCCACCCTCACGAACTCATCTCAAGCTAATCACCTCCCAAAGGCCCCAGCTCCAAATACAATCCCATTGGGGTTTAGGGGTTTCAATATGTGAATTTTGGGAAGGACACAATTCAGTCCATTGCACAGTGATAAAGAGAAAAATCTTAAAAGTGCCAGAGAAAATAAGACACATTAAATACAAAGAAACATGGATAAGGAACAAACTGGAGGACTAACACTACTGATTTTAAACTTATGATTAAGCTACAATCATTAAGAGAAGCACAGTTTTGCCTTAAAGATAGACGAATAGATTAATAGAGAGTCCAGAAATATACGCACATACATATGTGCAACTGCTTTTAGGAAAAAAGTGCATAGAGAATTCACTGGAGAAGGCAGTCTTCTTAAGGAATGGTGCAGGAACCATTGGATATCTACATGCAAAAAAAAAAAAAAAAAACTACTTTGATTCACACCCTGCACTTATACTGAAAATAACTAAATATCAGATCATAGACCTCAGAGTAAAACCTAAAACTATAATCTTCTACAATGGGCCAGACGCAGTGGCTCATGCCTGTAATCCAGCACTTTGGGAGGCCAAGGCAGGAGGATCACTTGAGGCCAGGAGTTCAAGACTGGCCTGGACAATAGTGAGACCTTGTCTTTACAAAAAAGTTAAATATTAGTCAAGCATAGTGGCATACAGCTGTAGTTCCAGATACTCAAGAGGCTGCGGCAGGAGGATCGCTGGAGCCCAGGAGTTAGAGGCTGCAGTGAGCTGTGATGATGCCACTGCACTCCAGCCTGGTCAATAAAGCGAGACTCTGTCTCCAAAAAAAAAAAAAAAAAAAAAAACAGAAAACAAAAACGAAAACCTACATAAGAAAAAAAGCACAATTCATTTTTAAAAATTGATAACTTAGACTTTATCAAAATTAAAAACTTCTGCTCTTCAAAAGACATTTTAAGGAAATATAAAGACAAACCACACCCTGGGAGAAAATACTGGCACATCGTATTTATGATACGGACTTGTATTAGACAATAAAGAACATATCTAGTACAAGGCTCACAAGGGCAGAAACAAGTTTACCGGCACCAGTTACATGAGTGTGGACAGGGCTGGGGGGACAATGTGGGGAGAGGGGAAGGCAGGCGGTCTTTCCTATGGCCCCGTTCATGGAAAGTGTGTGTGCAAGTGCAGGCTATCTGCACCCAGGCTGAAGAAACTGTGCTCAGTGGAATTTTGAGGGCAGCTGTCTCAGGATTCAGAGATTTTGTGTGATTTTTACCTTTGTCCTTAAACTTGGTATAATATTTTATATACATTTAATATTAAGCATATATTATTTTTATATGTAGAAAAGAACTTTTCCGTGTGAAAAAGTTTTTTTAAATGTGTATCAAATTGGTAAGAAATTATCTGGTCAAATATTTCTTAGACCATTTTTTCATATTCCCATGTTGAGAAAACATTTAAAATCTTAATGTCCTTCTTGGACATTCTTAAAAATGACCATTTTTTTTTTTTTACCCCTGTTGAAAGTTTTTCTGAAAAGGTCTTATTGAAAGATCTTAAATGTAAAGGAAATATACAATTATAAAGTGGTAGAAATTTTGCTAAATAAAGTGCTCAAAACTTAATATATAACCTATAATAGAAAAATGAATTTTTTCCAGTGGGCATTCTGATAATTCAAATAAAATATCAGATACAAATTTAAATATTCATAAAAGCACCACCAAACAGAATGAAAGAAACCTCCAAAATAAGAAAAAGAAATACTAAAACACCTATACCTAGTAGTAAAGCTATTCCATAGGCACAAAAATTACAAACAGCAACCCTAAAGCTCTACGTGGAAAAATGTACACCAATGTTTGAAGAAATCATTCTAGTGAGAGTGGGAGGAAGATTTCTCCAGAGATTTTAGTGGGCATCCTTTAAGAAAACAACACTTAAGCTACATGATACATTAAAACAGACTGTGGTTATGTGAAGGTTAAATGTTTTTCCTAAAAAGTGTTATGTACATTATTGCTCAACAGAAAATAATTTCTCAGGCAGGTACTTCAGCAAAGAAAAAATACCTGACAGCCTTCATGGCCAGAGTCTAAGAGTGCCAGGCCCACCTGCCCTCCTCACTACCTAGGCCGTGAGCCTACCTGACCGGAAGCGCTCATCCCGTGAGTTGGTGGGCCGAGACTTCTGCTGTTTGGGTGCAGCAGCTGTGGTCTGTGAGGGCCCAGGGGTTCTATTCTCTGCTTGCAGAGATGGGTCTATGCCTGAAACACAATTTTAGGAGAATACCTGTGTAAACCATTTGCTTTTCCAATTGTGAAAAAGTCCATTTAAAACAGCATACATTTCTCATCGATCATTACACAACATACACTCTGCCAAACCTGCACAGAAGAATCTTGAACCCGGAAGTTGGTGGTGGACATGTGGATGCTGTGGGTCACGGGCAAGGCCCACTCCGACGTCCTCCTCGCCCCACACCACCCAGCCCAGCCTGACGACCAAGCTGCTGTCCTGTGCTCGGAGTGTGAGCCCTGGCCTCCCAGACTCTCCACGGAAAGCCCTTTATCGTGGGTGTTTCCCAAATCTGAAATGGCCTGTATTACTTCTCCCCGGCACTGTGCACGGTGTCAGCAAACCCTGAGAAACGGCCCACTCAGCAGTCACTGGGGGCCATCCATCAGTCGCCCTCCGCCACGAACAGAGAAGGTGGAAAGGTGGAGAAAAGAGCAGAGAGAGGATACAAGGTGCCCCAAAACAGGCTTGCTCAGGGGGGGCTGCGGCCCCACTGCCCTCGCCTGCCCTGCTGCCCCTGCCTGCTCTGCCTCCAGACCCTGCGATGACAGTGCAATGACCAGCAAGTCACCTGCTCTCCATGCTCCACCCCCAGGCCCTCACTCTCAACAAAACTAATGTTTAACTTTAGCCTTTGTTTCAAAACATCTCAAAAAATGGCCAGCAGGGACTCCAGTCCCAGTGCTTTTCTAGCCCTTCCCACTTCCTGAAAAGAGGCAGAGCCCATCCTGCCTCCAACCTGGGGAGGTCGGTGACCGCCCCGCAGGCACGGCGTGGCAGGAGTGATGCTGGGTGGCTTCTGAGGCTGGTCGGGAAAGGCAGCACAGCCCTACCTGGCTCTGCAGCAACACAGGCCACAGCCAGCACCCCGAGCCCCACACTGGAGGCCCCTGGAGGACAGAGGGAGACTCAGCAGGTGTGGGGAGCTGAGCGCTTGGCTGTGGGTGTCTGCTCACCCTGCAGCCACGCTGTGGTTCAGGAGCCCTCAGGGGACAGCACCCTGCACTCGGGCACTCAGTTCTGGCTCTGAGGACAAGGTCAAGTTAACGTTTGAGCCGGTCCCAAGGGCCAGGTCTGTGAGCAGAAGAGATGCTGCTGACGCTGTTTAAGTGCTACACGCGCTTCAGGGTGGTGAGTTATGCAGCCTCAGAGCAACTCCCTCTCCCAAAGTCAAAGCTTAGCCCTCCAAAATTTGAGCATATACACATACATACACCCACATGTATGCACACATATTACATATGTACACATATATGTACATAAACATATATGGCAATACTGAGCAGTACTCCTACTGGCTTTTTGCTTTTCATGACTGGACAAAACTACTTGGAAGTGCGTAATGGAGAATACATAGAGTCTTATGCATTATGGATGGATTATAAATAGGCATATTGCAAAGTGCTATATATGCAAATGGCATCCTTACATTTATATTCCAAAATGTGGGTGCTTTTATTCTTTTTCTTTTCTTTCTTTTTTTGAGACAGGGTCTTTCTATGTTGCCCAGGCCAGTCTCTAAATCCTAGGCTCAAGTGATGCTCCTGGGATTGCAGGAGTGAGCTACTGTGCCCAGCCGCTTTTATTCTTTGAGACAAATTCATTTGTGCAACAAAGACACAAAACCCAGTGTGACATTATTGGATGAAAAAGTAGATATATTTTTAATTTTAACAGAAACCAAGAGAAGACTTTCCAAAAAGATTACAGAGATTCGCACTCCTAGGAGCAACGTATGAAAGTGCCATTTCCCCAAATCTTTGTCAGGACTAGATGCTATAAAAAGTTCTACAATTTTGCCAATCTGACAAGACAAAATGGTTCCCTTTAATTTACATTTCCATACCTACAGTGAAGCTGGACATAATTTAATGTTTATTGCCCACCCACAATTTCTCTTCTTTGAACTTCCATTCACTTTACACAGCTAAAAGACCCCCTGGGATGCCACATTCCCGGTCTACTAGGGGCACTACTCTGGACTGCCCACCCTGGACTGCCCACCCTGGACTGCTATGTACTCTGGACTGCCCACCCTGGACTGCCCACCCTGGACTGCTATGTACTCTGGACTGCCCACCCTGGACTGCCCACCCTGGACTGTTATGTACTCTGGACTGCCCACCCTGGACTGCCCACCCTGGACTGCTATGTACTCTGGATTGCCCACCCTGGACTGCCCACCCTGGACTGCCCACCCTGGACTGCTATGTACTCTGGACTGCCCACCCTGGACTGCCCACCCTGGACTGCTATGTACTCTGGACTGCCCACCCTGGACTGCCCACCCTGGACTGTTATGTACTCTGGACTGCCCACCCTGGACTGCCCACCCTGGACTGCTATGTACTCTGGACTGCCCACCCTGGACTGCCCACCCTGGACTGCTATGTACTCTGGACTGCCCACCCTGGACTGCTATGTACTCTGGACTGCCCACCCTGGACTGCCCACCCTGGACTGTTATGTACTCTGGACTGCCCACCCTGGACTGCCCACCCTGGACTGCTATGTACTCTGGACTGCCCACCCTGGACTGCCCACCCTGGACTGCTATGTACTCTGGACTGCCCACCCTGGACTGCCCACCCTGGACTGCTATGTACTCTGGACTGCCCACCCTGGACGGCTACAGACCCTGGACCACGTAGCAGCTAATGGCAGCTCAGTCACTGCAATGTGCACGTTTCTCAATCACACCTGTCTCTTTTCCTTTCTGGCTTCCAGGTCTCCTGTCTTACCCACTCAGAAGGTTAGTCAAATATTTTTCTGAATTTTGTAATTTCTATAATTAAAAACATATTTAGAGCTTTAATCCTTCTGAATTTATCTTCACTAACAGTGGAGAGGAAAAGGGTTCTTGCCTCCAGAAAACAGCACCAACAATTAAATAAACTCTTCCCCCTTCCCACCTTCTCAAATCATTTCTGGGCCCTTCTCCCCGAGATTGGCTGGCTGCTCCGCACGCCAGTGTCCTTCTGCTTCTACTGTAACGACCTGCAATCAGGTGTGACACCTCACATACCGACCCTTTACCACTAGCTTTCTTTTTCGAAAATTTATTGGCCACTCTTAGAACTTTTCTCCTTCTAATGAGTATTATTTCCATTTCTAGGTTTAGGAAAAAAATCAGCCTAACTAAAAATCAGGCTATAACTACATTATTTTAATACACTAATTTGGACAAATCTGCCTGTTTCATAGTATGTATTAAGAATTTCCATTTAGGAAATTGTTATGTTTCTTCATGTATTAGGGTCTCAGTTATTTCTTTCAAGTAGATTTTATCATCCTAATATAGGTTCTTGCTAAATGTATTAATAAGCATTTGACAGTTTATTTTCATTATGAAGATTTTTTCTTATTTTATAACAAATATTGCTAGAGAAAAGCCATTGATTCTTCCATATTTGTTTTCTATCTTTTCATCTATCAAACCAAAAACACTCATTCTAAGAGTTAAATAGGCCGGGCGCGGTGGCTCACGCCTGTAATCCTAGCACTCTGGGAGGCCGAGGCGGGTGGATCGCTCAAGGTCAGGAGTTCGAGACCAGCCTGAGCAATGAGCGAGACCTCGTCTCTACTAAAAATAGAAAGAAATTATCTGGCCAACTAAAATATATATAGAAAAAAAAAATTAGCCGGGCATGGTGGCGCATGCCTGTAGTCCCAGCTACTCGGGAGGCTGAGGCAGTAGGATCGCTTAAGCCCGGGAGTTTGAGGTTGCTGTGAGCTAGGCTGACGCCACGGCACTCACTCTAGCCTGGGCAACAAAGCGACACTCTGTCTCAAAAAAAAAAAAAAAAAAAAGAGTTAAATAAGCTGAGCCCCCTGGGTTTTCAAGTTATAAAATACTAACGCCCATACATAGAGACCGTTGTCTTTTGTTCTCTAATGATTACTCTTCGTTCCCCACCTTACTGCATCAGCTGTGACCACCAAAACAACGTGGAGCGAGAGTGGGCACAGCAAGTGTTTCTGTTAACCCTGCCTGGGATGGAAACGGCTACAGTATGCAATTGTTTAATTTGATGGTTGCTGGTGATTTTTGGCAAATGGCCTGCAAGACATTTTAACAGTTTCCTTCAATTACAATTTTACTCAGAGTTTGTTTTTGTTTTATTTTGGATGAATAAATATCAGCATATGAAAAGCCTCCTCAATCTTTTTGTTGTTGATTTACTATAAAACACAGCCCAGCAATACAGGCAGCACAAAGCATGTTTAATACTGTTTAAGAATATTATCCAGGAAAAATGTAACCACTGCACAGGCTAAGAAGTACACACTCGAGTGCCTCAGGATCCCCGGTGGCCCTCTGCAATTTCACGTCCGTGAGGAAATGGCACTGCCTTCTGTGAAAACCAGTTGGCTTTTCTTTTTCTACTAACTATGTAAAGGTCCCTAAATAGCTCAGTTTGGTTGTGTTTTTTGAAATGAATATTGGCTATTCTCCCTCGTAATGGTTCCTTTCGCTCCCCACTACGTTCGTGAGGCTCTCCTTGATGGTGCACGCAGGCCTTCGCTTTCCGCTGCATGAGCTCTGTTGATGACGTCTGAGCTCTTGGCAGTTTAGGGACAGAACGAACACTCTCGTGCATGGAGTCAGTATAAGGTGCGAACAAACAGGAATTTCTCTAGGGCACAGATGTACCTGAAGAAGAATCGTTGCACTTCTTCAACTTTAGTACATGATACCGGCTTCCAACACCCCACTGTTCAAATCCTCTCCAACAACAGAATGGTCGGTTGTGGTTTTAATTTGCATTTCTCTGATTACTGGAGAGGTTAGGCATCTTTTCGTTTGCTTGTTGGTTGTTAGGATTTCCACTTATGAAATACCTATTTGAGTCTCTGCCCATTTTTCTACTGGGCATTTTCTTATGTTGGGGGACTTTTGGGCTATTTAAGTTTTAATTAATTAAAATTAAATTAAAAATCTAGTCTCTCGGTCACACCAGCCAGATTTCAAGTGCTAGTTTTTAGTGTACTGGACGAAGTGACCAGAGAACATGCCCATTACTGCACAAAGCTCTGTTGGACAGTGGGGCTCCCAACACTCTGGACACCAGTTTTTCTTCAGGTATTCATGTCACAACCGCCTTCCCACATTCGGTAGTTTGACTTTTCAATCTCTTTATGGTGACTATTGATAAAAAACAAGTTCTTAATTTTAATACAGTACAATTTATCAATCTTTCCCTTTATGGTTGCCGCTTTTGGTACCTTCAGTGACTTAAAAAGTCCATCCTATCTTGAGATTTTCTTGGAAGATCTTCTAAAGGTTCTATAGTTTTTGTCTTTCATTCACATTTAGGCCTGCTATACTTGGAATGATTTTGTGTCCAATGCTGTGTGTTTTACACGTGGACAAGGAACTGTGCTAGCGCCACGGCCGCAAAGCTTCTCTCCCAGGCACCGAGTCCACGCACGTGAAAGCATCTGTCTGCGCCGTCTGCCCCGCCCGAACCACCCTGCCTCAGCGACGGCGGCTGTGCACTCACTCTTCACGTCCGCCTGGCAACTCCTCTCACTTCCTCCTTTATTGCACATATTCAGACCTCTTGACCTTTCACATTTGGACACAGATTTCAGACTAGCTTGTTAAGTTCCACCAAAAAACATCTGATGAAATGATGAATGCACTGAATCTACAAATCAGCCTACCACGGGAAGAACTGGCATCTTTACAATACTTGTTCTAGCCCTAGTGAGGAAACGTGCCCGGCTGTCCTATTATCATAAAAATAAAACAAATCCTATTTCGGAACAAGATCTGTACCAAGACAGAGCTGTAAATTATACTCTATGCCTTTGGACTTTATTGTTTCATATTAGACACGTATTTTTCCATTCCTTAATAAAATATGAAACACCAATGTTTAAACTTGGTTCAACATTGTTCACCAATGTTAAACTCTAAAATCAATTTTTAAGTCAAGTTTTATGAGACCATATAACTGTTACAAAACACCTGAGCATACTGACCTTACCTTGAATAAGTGGTATGTAACGTGCAAGCAGCTTGGCCCTTTTCTTTTCATATCCTTTTTGGGTGATGTCACCTAAAACAATGGAAAAGAGAATTACATTTCTTCTAAAGTTCCAAAATTTTTTAATTAAAAATTAATTCATGACCAAAAAACTGGAACAACATTAATGTCCTTCAACTGGTGACTGGATAAATAAACTACGATGGATCCATACAATGGAATACCACTCAGCAGTGAGAAGGAACAAACTGCTGATACACAGCAGTTTGGACAGATCCCAAAGGCACGCTGGTGAGTGACAGAAGCCATTCTCAAAAGGCTACATGCTGCATATTCCACTGATGTGACACTCTGGAAAAGACACAACTATGGAGTTAGAGACAGATGGTGGCTGTCTGGGGCTGGGAGTGAGGAATGGACGAGGGAATCTGGAGAGTGGTGAAAGTGTTCTATGTCCTGACTGTAGTGATGGTTACATGACATATATGTTTGTCGAAAATTCATACAACTGTACAACAGAAAGGGTGAATTAATTCTACTGTATGTAAATTTTACTGTATGTAAAATTGTGATCAGCATGCCCTGGAAGCTTGTCAAAAATGCAGACTCTGAGGCCACAACCCAAACTCACAGAATTCAAACCTGCATTTTATCAAGATCCTCAAGTGATTGCTATGAAGGTTCAAGTTTCAGAAGTACTGGAGTAAGGGACCCATGGGACACCGGCCCTGCCAGGCCAAGGGATGTCCCTGCGGGAGGACTCAGGAAAAAGGGCTGTCGGTCCAATAAATTATCATAAGGAAAAACACCTGAAGTCAAATCAAACCACCTAAGATGGAGGCAGGATATGTATCTTCATGGAAATACCTCTTCATCTAAGCACACTGTGTGGTTTCCTACACAAAACTGGAAATGCTCATGGTGGCTCCGTGATGTTCTAAAGACTTTATTTAGACCAGAAATATACTTTACAGTTCTCACTACTAGCTTGTTCTTTGGTGAACACTCAGTACAGAGTTTCCGGTGTTTTCTAAGCCCTCCCGAAAAAAACAAGCACTTACTGCAGTGCGTGAGAAGACACAGGCGGCTATAACTGAGTGCTTAACCAAGTGTTTGCTTTAGGTGAATTTTTGACTGTAGGATTTGTCGTGTGAAAAGACTAATGCCGGCCGGGCGTGGTGGTTCATGCCTACAATCCTAGCACTCTGGGAGGCTGAGGTGGGTGGATCGCTCGAGGTCAGGAGTTCGAGACCAGCCTGAGCAGGAGCAAGACCCCCGTCTCTACTAAAAATAGAAAGAAATTATATGGACAACTAAAAATATATACAGAAAAAATTAGCCGGACATGGTGGCGCATGCCTGTAGTCCCAGCTACTCGGGAGGCTGAGGCAGTAGGATCACTTAAGCCCTGGAATTGGAGGTTGCTGTGAGCTGGGCTGACGCCACGGCACTCACTCTAGCCCGGGCAACAGAGTAAGACTCTTGTCTCAAAAAAAAAAAAAAAAAAAAGGACTAATGCCTCTGAATGTCTGACATCCAAGATAAGCTGCACTGGAAGCCTCTGGGTGGGCACTACACCATCCCACAGAAGAGTCTGGGGCCAGGGCCTGTGGGCCAGGCGGGCAGCTGCTGGGGAGTCCAGGCCGGGTTGAAAGGCGCCCTCTGTGCACAGCCTCTGCTCCTGGTCAGGCCCCTCCCCACAGAGTTCCCTGCCTTGAGCTCTCACTGTATGTATGTCCTTCTGTTTGCTTATTCCTTTGTCCGCCATGTTCCACCCTTACCACCAAAGGCAACTATTTTTTTGCATTTAGTGTCTTTTAATTTTAACATATTCTGCAGAACGTATACTGCTTTGTGTCAATGTATTTTTACTTGACCTGAATGGCATTACATCACACACCTCACTAGATCAGCTGTTTTCTTCACTAAAGCCTTCCATTTCTAAAACCAACCCATCCTGAATGCAATGAGCACACCTGGTCCACTGCTCTGAGGCTGGTGCCCCTTGGAAGTGGGTCTTTTTTTCCCCTCACTGGACACTCACAGGCCTGGAGCCAGTCACTGGCCACCAACACACTCAGTGTTTCCGTGACAATCCTCATCTGGTCCAGGATATCATATGATTTCACTTACTAAATTTCAACTTTTGCACAACTTTAAAGTACACATATTTTTTAAAGTATCATCTACTAAAAAAATTGTTTCCTCTGGAATATCTGAAAATATGTGACAAATTCAAATGAAAACTAAATATTGCTATGTTAAATTAAAACTGATAAACCCATATTTAAAAGAGCAGTTGATTTTCCAGAGTATTTAAAAATTATTCATGTCCTAGCAACCAGTGTTCCTTATGTTCCCATTTTAAATGAATGTTAAATGGTGAAGGTACCCAAGGAGCATGGAGAATTGAAACATCCTAACTACCTGCTTGGTGTGCAAGATATCCCAAAAGTCGTCTCATTTTTTTTTTTTTTACTGAAACATTTGAACCTAACCAGCTATTCCATTTCCATGTGTAACCAGTTACCATATTTTCGTGGATCCAACGTAATGAACACTAACTTCACATTCCATCAGATGCAAGGCTTCCAACCACCCCGACTAAAGCAGAACTCCAAAATGGAATGCAGACACAAAGGTAGTATGCTATTAATAGCAGAGAAGGGACTCAGATCCAAGTGTTCTGACCCCAACTGCGGTGCTTTCTCTCGGAGAACAAAGCTACATTACCACTAAAGAGACAAACAGCACAGTCAAGCACCCCAATCCACAGGGTCACACAGAACTGGTGACCCTGACTCGAGGGCTGGCAGAACCCGTGGACAGGCAGAGCTCTCCTGGCCGAGCACCAGGCAGCTGTGGAGCTTTGGAAGGGTGCCGGGCCCATCCCCAGGACAGAGTGCTCTGGCGGAATGTGTGCTGGCAGCCGTTCTTTCCAGCCCTCCAGGTGGGGCGTGATGCTGTCTCTGGCTGAACTCCACTGCCGCAGAGCAGTCTCACTCAGGATTACAGATACCAAATGCCATGTGCTTTCACCAAGTCCTTGACTCAGCAATACGACTACCCCTTCAGGTCACAGAACAAAGACGGGTCGTGCACACTCCATGTAATAGCACCTATGGTGCAACAACCTAATTGTCCATCAAAGAAAACCCAGGTAAATATGCTGCCACACATCCTTACTATAGAACACTGTCAGTCATAAAAAAGTACCTCGGTATTTGGGGGTCTGGGGGTGGGTATCACTCGTGTGGATTTGTGATACCCTGTGATATCCTACTGAGTAAAAACAGCAAGTTGAAAATCAATTATATATACAGAATGATCCTGTTCTGGTAAAAGTAAATAAATAAAATTATATATACAAAAATGCAGATGTATATATTTGTATACATGCAGAAAATGTCTGGGAGGGATGCACAACAAATTATTAACAGTGGTTACCCTTGAGGAGTGATTTGGCTTTGGGTAGTGTATAAGACAGATTTCACTTTTCACACTATTGAATCCTTTAAATTTTTTAGCACACATAATTCTTTGTAATTAAGAATATATAGGCTGGGCGCGGTGGCTCACACCTGTAATCCTAGCACTCTGGGAGGCTGCGGCAGGAGGATGGCTCGAGGTTAGGAGTTTGAGACCAACCTGAGCAAGAGTGAGACCCCCGTCTCTACTAAAAATAGAAAGAATTATCTGGCCAACTAAAAATATATAGAGAAAAAATTAGCCGGGCATGACAGTGCATGCCTGTAGTCCCAGCTACTCGGGAGGCTGAGGCAGGAGGATCACTTGAGCCCAGGAGTTGGAGGTTGCTGTGAGCTAGGCTGATGCCACGGCACTCACTCTAGCCCAGGCAACAGAGTGAGACTCTGTCTCAAAAAAAAAAAAAAAAAGAATATATGGAAGATGATTCTGACAATGTGTTTTGGTTACATAAGACATTATTGAGGGAAACCAGATGAATTCTACGTACTATTTTTGCAACTTCTTATGAGTCTAAAATTATTTCAAGGTAAAAAGTTTTAAAATATATGGGAGAGACACGTAGAATTGGTGTTATTTCTTTTTTAGATGTTTGATAAAATTTGCCAGTGAAACCATATGGACTTGAAGATTTGTTTTCCAAAAAGTTTTAAAGCATGAATTCAATGTATTTAATTGTTACAGGACTATTTGACTTATTTGCTTCATTATGGATGAGTTTTGGTAGTTTGTGGTTTTCAAGGAATTGGTCATTTCATCTCAGTTGTTGAAAGCCCAGTCATGCATCACTTAACAACATCCGGACACGTTCTGAAAAATGCATCGTTATATGATTTGTTGTTGTATGAACATCACAGAGTGCATTAGGCACAAGACCCTATTACGTACCTAGGCTGCATGGGACAAGCCCTTGCTCCCAGGCTACAAACCTGGACAGCATGTGACTGTAGGAACACGATGGTAAATATTTGTGTATCTAAACACAGAAAAGACGCAGTAAAAATATAGCATAAAAGATTTTTAAAATGGTACAACTGCATGAATGGAGCTTTGCAGGACCGGGAGCTACTCTGGGTGAGTCAGTGGAGTGTGGATATGGAGGCCTAAGACACCACTGTGCACGACCACAGGCTTTACAAACATTGTACTCTTAGGCTACACTAAATTTACTTTAAAATTTTTTTCCAATAATAAATTAACCTTAGCTTACTGTAACTTTTTACTTTATAAAAAATTTAAATATTATTTTTTTACTTTTGGATTCTTTTGTAATAACACTTAGCTTAAAACACAAATTATTAATTAAAATATTTTCCTTCTTTATACCCTTATTCTATAAGCTTTTTTCTATTAAATTTTTTACACTTTTTTACTTTTTAAACTTTCTTATTAAAAACTAAGGCACAAATGCACACCAGCCTAGGCCCACACAGGGTCAGGACCATCCGTGTCACTGGCTTCACCTCCACGTCTTGTCCCACTGGCAGGTCTTCAGGGGCAGCAACAGGCCTGGAGCTGTCATCTCCTGTGGTAACAACACCTCCCTCTAGATACCTCCTGAAGGGCCTGCCTGAGGCTCTTTTATAGTTAACTTTTTTTTTTTTTTTTTTGAGACAGAGTCTCACTTTGTTGCCCGGGCTAGAGTGCCGTGGCATCAGCCTCGCTCACAGCAACCTCAAACTCCTGGGCTCAAGCGATCCTCCTGCCTCAGCCTCCCGAGTAGCTGGGACTACAGGCATGTGCCACCATGCCCAGCTCATTTTTTCTATATATATTTTTAGCTGTCCATATAATTTCTTTCTATTTTTAGTAGAGAAGGGGTCTTGCTCTTGCTCAGCCTGGTCTCAAACTCCTGAGCTCAAACAATCCACCCGCCTCGGCCTCCCGGAGTGCTAGGATTACAGGAGTGAGCCACCACGCCTGGCCTTATAGTTAACTTTTTAAAAGTAAAAAGTAGAAGGAGTACACTCTAAAATAACCATAAAAATATAGTAACTACATAAACCAGTAACATGGTCGTTTATCATTCATCGAGTATCATGTACTGCACATAATGGTATATGCTACACGTTCATACGACTGGCAGCGCAGTAGGTTTGTCTATACCAGCGTCGCCACAAACGTGAGGAATGTGCTGTACCACTACGTTACAACGGCTACATCAGTAGGCAATTGGAATTTTCAGCTCCAGTGTAGTCTCATGCGACCACTGCTGTATCCGCAGTCTGCCACTGACTGAATGTTGTTATACAGCATGTGACTCTGTATGGATACAGCTGTTCATAAGATTCTGTCATCAACCTTTTAATGTCTGTGCAGTCTACCGTGGTATCGCCTCTTTCATTCCAGATTTTGGTAATCTGTGTTTTTTCTGTCTTTGGTAATCTGTATTTTTTACCTGTCAGTCTTGTTAGACTTTATCAATTTTATTATCTTTTCGAAGAACCAGGCTTTGGTTCCACTGCTTTTTTTCCTATTGTTTTTCCATTTTTAATTTCGTTGTTCTGGTCTTACTTTTCTTCTACTAGGGAAATATAAATTAAAACCACGATGAGGTACCATTATAAACCTATTAGAATGGCTAAAATATAAAAATACTGACAATACCAACTGCTGACAAGGATTATGGAACAATAGGAACACTATTATACATTGCTGGTGGGCATGCAAAATGGTACAGACACTCCGAAAAACAGTTTAGAAGTACATAATTGTACAGTTAAACACACACTCACCAGATGACCCAGCAATTCCACTCTTGATTATCTACCCTAGAGAAATAAAAGCGTATGTTCATATAAAAACCTGTACACAAATGTTTATAGCAGCTTTATTCACCAGGAACTAGAAACAGCCCAGATATCAAGTGAATGGGTAAACAGACTAGCACATCACGGAAAACTACTATTCGGCAATAAAAAGAGACTACTGACACACGCAAAAATGTGGATAAATCTCAAAGACATTACACTGAGTGAATTATACAACATTCCTGAAAAGACAAAACCATGGGACAGTGAAAAGATCAGTGGCTGCCAGGCAGGGGCAGCATGAGGAGTGTCCTGGGGCGACTTCTGCATCCTGATTATAGTGGCAGTTACATGAATCTATACATGTGTTGAAATTCACAGAACTACACACCAGAAAAAAAATTCTATTTGATTATATGATAATTAATAAATAAAATAAAAAATACATAGGGAGCCTAGGAGGGGCTGTGGAGGTGGAGGGCAGAGTGAGGGAGAGCAGTCCAGGGAGGGGCACTGGGGACAGGACAACAAGACAAGGTGGGCACTTGCACCAGAACCTCCACAGGCACCCACAGGCAGGGCAGGCAAATAGAGCAAAACTTACTGCAAATCAGCCCTCCAGAGTCTGCAAGGAGAATCTGACAAATATTTCAGGCAGTCAGTCCCACCATGGACCAAGTGTGGCGGAGGAGCACACCTTCCCCCAGGGCAGGACACAGTGGGCAGCAGCCCCACGGGCCCAGGCAGGTCCCAACCCACTGTGGTCTGCCCTTGAGCAGGTCGCCTCGACCACCTCCAGTGTGGGCACCAGCCAGCTGCCAGTGTTTATACCTTTAGAAAGGGTGTTGGCCCTCGCTTTATTCCCAAAGTAGGCGTCCAAAGTCTCCACTGTGTCACAATCCGGGCCATACAAGCCCACCCTGGGTCCCAAGGCAGGGTCTCGTGCCATGCAGCTGTTTGTGCCCACACAGAAACAGAGGAAGAGCAGGAGGCGCTGAAATGAGGGGTGACCCACACCTGACCACTGTAAAACTTCAAGAGAAACACCACAAAGAAATGAGGCAGCCTACAAGCCTGTGACACAGAACAAAAGGCGAAGGAAATCTGTGAAGATTAATATGTTGCACGATGGCACCATTTGCCCCCACATAGGCACCAGCCAGAGATCAGATAAAAGTGGTTTTTGTACTCAATACAGCAGGTGGAAATTCTGCTTTCTAAGTCTTAAAGTTTCCAAACAGAGGTCTTACATACACAGACCTGATACACAAAAGCAGAGTCGATCTGACTGCAGTTTAAACTATCTGTGCTTAACACTGAAGAGTGTACAGTAGATATGCTTCCATAGTAGGGTTTGAATGTCTATTGTCTCATTCATTTGTAATTAAAAGCAGACTTTCTAAATGTTAAGTTTAACAAATATTTTATCTCAAAGTTTTAAATAAAATATGCAAAATATGTTCATTAACCTAAAAAATACACACACACATGAATTCCATTTATGGCTATGACAAAATCAGGGGGCTCAGACCAACTCTCCCAGTTGAAAATAACTATAAAGATTGCATTAGAAATTATGTTTAAATCTGAAGACATTACAGAACTAACAAAGAAGTGAGGGACTGTGGGCTACCCTGGAGGGGTCTGCCAAGTTGAAAAGTAACAAAGTAACAACCAAGTAACTGAACTAAGCAAAACTTTGACAGAGTCAGGGACCTGGGAGCTCACTGGGGGGGGGGGGGTCCCTGGAAAGCACCCCAAGTTGTTTTCTGGGACTTGGAAGGACCATACCTTGGGTATGAACTGAAAATAGAGCTGCCCTTACAGGGACTGTAGTCAGCCTCAAATCACTTTCTCCATATGTGGATTAAAGTGATCTTGGAACGCATGCACCCCAGCCCATCGACCTGCCAGAAGCAAAAATAAACTCTTTATGGTCACAAATCATCACCACATATACAATGTCTGGCACTTGATCAGAAATAACTAGGGATATAGGGGAACAAAAAGCTATTACTAAAAACCATGAGAAACAATTATAGAAAGATATACATAATGGAACTTTAAAATAACCATGATCAGTATGTTCAAGAAATTAAAAGGTAGATTTGTGAATTAAAAATAAAAACATAAATTCTAAAACTGAAAAATACTGTATCTCAAATCCAGGAATAAATTTAGTGAAAGATGTACAAGACCACTACCCAGAAACTAAAAATATTCCTCAGGTAAATTAAAGATCTAAAGTTATGAATCTGAAGACTCAATACGAGAACAATGTAATTTTTCTCCACGTAGATTTTTAGAGTCAGTCTGAGTAATTCCAGGCAAAATTCTTGCAGGTTTTTTGTATGGAAACTGACACGCTGATTCTAAAGTATACATGAAAATGCAAAGGGCCAAGATTAACTAAATCAAGCTTGAAAAACAAAACTAAAGAGACAGACTTATTCTACCAAATGCAGAGACAGAGTGGAGTAGCTCAGATGGACAGGCAGACCCACAAAGCAGACATCAGCCCAGTGGAGAAAAGACGCCTTTTCCATAAATGTTCTGGATCAACTGAATACCCACATCCACAGAAAGGAAAGGACTCCTCTCCCACCATGCACAATTCCAGGTGGATTATGCATCCACATGCAAGAGATAAAACAACAGAGCTTCTAAAAAATAACACAGAATATCTTCCTGACCCTGAGGTGGAGAAAGATCTCTGAAACAGGACACAAAAAGCACCAGCCATGAAGGAAAAGACAAAAATACTTCACACTGCCAATAGAATCACAATCTAAGAGGTAACAAAAAAATGAAAGAAAACACTTTTTCCCCTAAGAATGTCACAAACCTTGAGGTGGGTGGACCAGTGTCCTTTGGCTGCTGTAACCAATTACCATGAACTTAGCGGCTTACAAGAGAAATTTATTCTCTCACAGTTCTGGAGGCCAGAGTCCAAAATAAGTCTCAATGAGCCAAAATGAAGGTGACGTTAGGGCTACACTCCAGCTCCTAATGACTGCTCACATTCCTCAGCCTCTGGCCACATCACCCCACTCTGCCTGGGTGCTCACATGGGTTTCCCTCTTGTGCGTGAGTCTAAGCTCCCTCTGCCTCCTCTCTTCTAAGGACACTTGTGATGGCATTTAAAGTCTACTCAGAAAATCCAGCATAACTCACTTCAGGATCCTTAACTTAATCACATCTGCAAAGACCCTTTTTCCAAATAAGGTAACATTCATTCACAGGTCCTAGGGGCTAGGACCTGACATCTTTGGGGCCGTTACTCAGCACACTACAGTAGACAACCACCAAAGATATGTATATAAATATAGAATTTTGCTATGCTATTAGGAAAAAGAATATATGCTTCTTAGACTTTCCTCTCCAGGTCAATGTTTTCAGATTTACCCTGACCAAGTGGCTGTACGCAGAAATTAAATGACCGTTCTTATACATCCATGGCCTAGCAGGGGCACATCAACCTCCAGAATCAGAGTGAGTGTGGCCAGAACATGGCTCCACTTCTCAGGACGCTCTCCATGCCACTGGCTCAGCCCTGTCCAGGCCAACATATTCCCTTGCCCTGAACGACTGTAATAGGTCCTTGAAGCCAACTTTTCTGCCCCGCAATTTCTGACTCCTCCAATCTCCTATTCACATACTGCAGAATAATCTTTGTAAATCACAGAGAAAGACAGACACAGAGATAGAGAGCTCACACAGGATTTTTTTTTTTTTAAGAGACCAGGTCTTGCTGTCACCCAGGCTGGTGTGCAGTGGTCTCATCATAGCTCACTGGAACCTTGAACTGCTGGGCTCAAGAGATCCTTCTGCCTCAGCCTCCTGAGTAGGTGGCACTACAGGAGTATGCCAGCACATTCAGCTAATTTTTTTGTTTTTTGTAGAGATGGGATCTTGCTGTGTTGCCCAGGCTGCTCTCAAACTCCTGGCCTCAAGTGATCCTCTTCTTCGGCCTCCCAAAGTGCTAGGATTACAGGCATGAGCCACTGCACCCAGCCAGGAATATTTTAATTGTTGCTTAATGTCTTAAAAAAAAACTGCTGGCCCCATCATTTTATTAAGGAAGATCTGCTTACAATAAAGCACCCAGGAACAACCACCCCCATAGTTCTTTTTTAAAAATAAAAAAATTGGCCACTTGTTTTCAAGATCTCCTCAGTTCTTCAATGTGCACACATATTTTATTTTCATCTTGTCCATTTTCTCCTCTTTGTCAAAAGCAGGGATAGAAAACAGCATAAGTTATATTTTGATGGTTTTTCTTATTAATAGGATACCTTTAACTAAAGCATACACTCTGCTGTGTTGCCCACACAGTAGCCACTAGCCATACGTGGGTATTTAAATTTTAATTAATTAAAAGTAAATTAAATTGAACAATCGGTTCCCTGGTCTCACTAGCCATATTTCAAGTGTTCAGTAGCCACATGTGGCTAGTGACTACGATGCTAGACAGCACAGAACATCCCATTGCTGTAGGAAGTTCTGGACAGTGCCACTCTGGAGCCGCCAGGTAAGGCAGCTCCTGCCTTACCCTTGGTCACCTCACACATCCACAGTACTCAACCTGCAGCAGGAGGCATTTGAGTTTGTTGTGACACTGGTCTATACCACAGGGAATCCAGTCCAAACTACTCACCAGGATGTGTAAATCCTGCTGTAAGCTAGACCTCGCCTTCTTCTATCTGCTCTCTCTACTCATCCGCCTGTAGAACTCTCTGGCATCCTCTTGGCCCACTTGGCTTTGGCTCACCTTCATCTCCAGGTTCTTCCCTGCTCTCCTCCTGCACCCTCCTCACACGTGCTTTCAAAACAAAGCTCTAGGAAACTGCTTCCTCTGTCGGCCCCGCTCACCCAGCACTGAGGATCACTCCCCTTCTTGGGCTGACTGGGCCCTGGACCATTTGGGGACGTTGACACTGCTTATGTCTTCTGGCGCCCACTAGGCTGTGAGCCTCTTGGCACTCAGTCTGTTGAATGTTGTTAAACAAGATGACACACTGAGTGTCTCAGTCTACTCAGGCTGCCATAGCGGAATATTACAGACTGGGCAGCTTAAACAACAGACAGTTATTTTCTCCCTGTTCTGGAAGTCCAAGATCAAGGTGCCAGCAGGGCTGGTTTCTGGTGAGGGCTCTCTCCTTGGCTTGCAGATTGATGCCTTCTTGCTCACATGGCCTTTCTTCTGTACACACATATCCCTGGTGTCTCTTCCTCTTCTCATAAGGACACCAGTCCCATGGGATTAGGGCCCAACCTTGTGTCCTCATGTAACCTTAATTATCTCCTTAAAGGTCTTATCCATTGGGAGTTAGGGCTTCAACATACAAACAAGTGTGTCCTTTTGAGTTTCAGAGACTCAATTTAAAGTTTCTTTACTAAAGATACTGTCGGAAAAGTTCTGAAATCTGAAAGGGAATAAGTTCTTTTTCTGCTATTTCCAAAATGGTATTCAAATTATGAATAGTGTAGACTGAAGAAGAAACAGGATTTCTATTCTTTCCTTACAGCTAATTAATACAAAGCCAGAGTCTGAAAGGAAACCCTGTACCGTGGCCCAGCTATAAGCTCAACTACTGCCTTCAAGAACCCAGGAGGGAGACCTTGGGTACATTATTCTAAGCGATTACTATCAATAAACAACAGAGGTAACAATTATTTTTACTGTTCTGTCTTTTTTATGTAGCTTTTCTTTGCCAAGTAGTGTATAATTTCCTAATCTTTTTAATAGACAAGTACAATACTGGAAATGTTAGATAATTTACGGGTATAAAAATTGAACTACAAGGATTATGTTAGTCTTACCCAGAAGCAAGCCCACTGCAAACAAAATGCTACAGCAAGAACTAGTTTTAAAAGATTTACTGGGATGCTGATAATGGTGGCTACACTTATGCAAGGGTAGGGGCATTCGGGACAGTTCTGTAGCTTCCTCTCAATTTTGCTGTGAACCTGAAACTGCCCTAAAAAATGTTTTTTGTTTCTGTTTTTTGACTCTCGCTCTATTGCCGGGACTAGAGTGCAGTGGTGTCACCATAGCTCACTGCAGCCTCCAACTCCTGGGCTCAAGCGATCCTCCCGCCTGGGCCTCCCAGAGTGCTAGGATTACAGGTGTGAGCCACCGCACCCAACCAAAAAGTATTTTTAAAAAATAATAAATAATAAAAAAATAAAAGATTTACTGTCAGAATAAAGTTTTCCCATTAACTTAACCCTACTTAATTTCCATCCTTTATTCAGTTATAGCATAGTAAAGTGACCAAAGACTATGAATTCATTTTCATATTAAATGTGTCCCACATCAGACAAAAGAATACATTAGAATATTAAATAAATACATTTTTCGAAAAATAAAATTGCAGCTCTTGAGTTTCTTTTTTTTTTTTTTTCGAGTTTCAAAAGATGGAACACTTATCCTGGTATCTGCCGTGCCCCAGTGGTGAAAGAAGGGTCACGGCGACAAGGCAGAGCCCCCACTCAGTGGGGACACACCACATGAAAGGTGGGCACCAGGCACAGCTCACTGCACCCCACACGCTCGCATCCATGCGGACACGTCCTCAGGCCGAGCCTCTGCACTCCAGCTGACCAGTGAGTGCCCCATCTCTGAATCTATTCTCAAACTGCTAAGTCCTGGATGCATGTTTACCCCACTCTGTGAGACTGAAGGTCAAAGAGAAGGGAACTAAATGACCAATAGGGGCTGCCTCAGAGTGCATAGTCCAGACCCACAATACCCCACACACCTTGGCCGAGGGCCTGCCCCTGGGGAGAAAAGCAGGTGCTCTCCCTGAAGAAGGCTGCCCTCGTGACAGCATGCTTCTTACTCCCTGCCAACACAGGCTTGTGTGAGAGATCAAGGCAGTTTACCCACTGGCCAGCACAGAGCAGAAGAGCAGTGCCACTCTCTTCAAGGTCCTTAGGGTTGCCAAGTAGGGAAGATAAACACGAGGTGCAGAATTCTCGAAAAGCACCTCCTTACTGTAAGTGCTCCTGAAGAAAAGTACATGGTGCAATGAGTCACATGAGGGAGACCCAGCAGGCCAGAGCTGGACATGAACACACAAGCCTGTTCTGATGCCTGGGGCTCAGAGGTGAGCAAGGCACTCAGACCCTGCTCTCGTGAAGTTCACAATGGACAACTAAGCCAGAGTCAGCCACTAGCAATGAGGTCCTGAGAAGAGAGAATAATTCAACATACGTTGACCAACAACTGTGTGCCAGGTACAACCTCAAAGAGCAAACTATCAATACAGAGGCAGATATTTAAACCCATAACACCAGATGAATCAGCCCTTCTAATGTGGTTCTAAACCAGTCGCCCCACGTGGCAGCTCATGTTGGCAGTTCATGTTCTCTGAGAAGCAGATGCTACCACAGGATTAGACCTGAAAGAGATTTATGTGGGAAACTGTCTATGAGGGAAAATGGGGAGGGTGCCAGTAGATCCTTCCCAAGAGGAGAGGAAAGGAAGGCAGGTCAGGCAGGAAAAGTCTCAGAAAGCTTCTGCCAGGCCATTAAGGAGTCCTTGAGCCAAAGTCCCCATCAGGACGCCCAGGAAAGAGGAAGCGTAGCGTCAGCTTGAAGGCGGTGTGGACCCAGAGCATGAGGCCATCAGTGGATCATGCCCTCCCGGGGCCGGAACACTCTGCTGGGTTCGATGTGAGTCCTCCGGCTCAGCCCGGACTCCTGGAAGAAGACAGGAGCAGCAGCACACTTATCTCAGTGTGGCTGTTTTTCCTCTCCTGGTGGCTTAGAGCAACAAAGCCTGCATCCTGGTTCAATGGCTCCCCGAGGAGCAGGCCTATCCTGCTGATGGGTTAACTGATGCTGAAAAACTATTATAAAAATGCTAAGTATTCAACCAATTACAGAGGATTCTTGGTTTGAAACAGAATAAACACCGTGTGAAGTTTTTGCTCTTTTATTATTAATTCAATAAACATTTATTAAAATGCCTAAAACGTGCAGGGTGTTAGGGACAGAAAGATGAACAGATCAAAACTTCCTCTTGAAGTGTTCCCTTCAAGACCTGTGAAGTAGCAGAGACACGCAAACTAATTATTATTAATACAATACTGTGATAAATCCTGTAAGAGTGACGCAGTGAGTTTTAAAAGGATACAGAGCGCAGGCTCCTAACTCTGCGGGGTTGGGGTGGGTGTCTTAATGGAAGGCAGAGCTTCAAACAGAAAGTGAAGTTTAAACTTAAGTGGTAAAACAAAGGCAGGACTCGAACAGGTATAGAACAGTTGGCAATGAAGCAAGTGTAAAGTTTTAGGATATTAAAATTGAAGTCATGGAACTTTTTTTTAAACTGCGGTATGACCAACCTACAAGAACTGGTACATATTTAATGTATGCATCTTGGTGAGTTTGAAGTTAAGTGTACACCTGTGAAACACCGTCAGCATAAACAAAGCCATAAACATAACCATCGCCTCTAAAAGCTTCCTCCTTCCCTTTTTGTGTGTGATAAGAACATGTAACATAAGATCTAAGGTCTTAAGAAATTTTTAAATATATACTAAAGAACTGTTGACTATATGCACTGTGCTGTACAGCAGATTTCTGGGAGTTACACCTCACATAACTGAAACTATATTCCCTTCGATCAACACCTCTCAGATTCTCCCTCCTCCCCAGACCCTGGTAACCACCATTCTACTCTCTGCTTCTATGAATTTGACTATTTTAGATTCCCGATAGAAATGGGATCATGTAGTACTTGTTCTGTACTGATATTTTTTAAGAAACTTATAAATCAGGCTGGGTGTGGTGGCTCACACCTGTAATCCCAGCACTTTGGGAAACCGAGGCAGGAGGATTGCTTGAGGATAGGAGTTTGAGACCAGCCTGGGCAAGAAAACAAGGCCTCATCCTTACAAAAAAAAAAAAATTAGCTGGGCCTGGAGGCATGCACCTGTGGTCCTAGCTACTTAGGAGGCTGAGGCAGGAGAATTGCTTGAGCCCAGGAGTTTTAGGTTACACTGAGCTATGATCATGTCACTGCACTCCAGCCTGGGCAACAGAAAGATACCTTGTCTCTTAAAGAAGAAAGAAAAAAATTTATAAATCAAATTCTGTGAAGACTATAATCCTAGCACTCCGGGAGGCTGAGGCCGGAGGATTGCTTGAGCTCAGGAGCTTGAGGTTGCAGTGAGCTAGGCTGCCACAGCACTCTAGCCTGGGTGACAGAGCGAGACTCCTTCTCACAAAAAAAAAAAAAAAAAAATTCTGTGAAGAGACAATTGCACTGCAATGATTTGTTAAAGTGACACATATATGCAACCAATTAGTAAGCATGATATTTGAAGATTTTTAAACATAGTTTATAAATTGAAACACCTGATTATCCTTACATATATAAACAAATCTTTATTTTTATTATACCAGGCAATAGCTTAAAAATGTTTTAGAAAATATAAAGAAATACACAATGACATCTATGTATTTCTTTTTTTTAATATTTAATTTTTATAATATTTTTCCAGATCATTTCTTTCTAGTTTTAGTAGAGACGGGGTCTCGCTCTTGCTCAGGCTGGTCTCGAACTCCTGACCTCGAGCGATCCTCCCGCCTCAGCCTCCCAGAGTGCTAGGATTACAGGCATGAGCCACTGTGCCTGGCCAACATCTATGTATTTCATTTAAAGTTCTGTTAGAGCTGCATGGACCAGGAGTTTTCAAATGTCTTAGACTCAGGACCTCATCACACTCTTAAATGAAGACTCCAAAGAGCTTTTGTTTATATGGGTTATATTTATCAATGTTTACCATATTAAAAATTGAAACTGTGAAATTTTTAAAATATTTAATTCATTTAAAAATTGGAAAAGGAGGCCGGGCGCAGTGGCTCACGCCTGTAATCCTAGCACTCTGGGAGGCAGAGGCGGGAGGATCGCTCGAGGTCAGGAGTTCGAGACCAGCCTGAGCAAGAGCGAGACCCCATCTCTACTAAAAATAGAAAGAAATGATTTGGACAGCTAAAAAAAAAATATATATATATATATACACACACACACACAAAATTAAAAAAAAAAATTATATATATATATATACACACACAAAATTAGCCGGGCATGGTGGTGCATGCCTGTAGTCCCAGCTACTCGGGAGGCTGAGGCACTTGGATCGCTTGAGCCCAGGAGTTTGAGGTTGCCGTGAGCTAGGCAGATGCCACGGCATTCTAGTCCAGGCAACAGAGTGAGACTTTGTGTCAAAAAAAAAAAAAAAAAAAAATTGAAAAAGGGACAAGATGGCAGATGAGAAAAAAAACACCAACCAGAGTGTCTCCGCAAAAAAGACAGATTTTAGAAGAAAGTAAAAAAAAAAACCAAACAGGCAGACAAACATAGATCGGATGAGGGTCGGAAGGAAGGGTGCCTGAAACTACAGGAGACTCCAGGGGAAGAAGCTGCGGAGAACTGGAAGGAGAAAGGCCCCCTGAGAGGCCTGATGACCAACAACATGGGTAGGTGGAGCAGTAAAACTTCCCCTCCCTTGCATCTTGGACTACAGGTGGGCTTCTGAGCAGTTGGAGGACCTGGAACATCAGCCCAGAGACGGCCGCCGCCAGTGAGCGGTGAGCCTCTTCACTTCCAGCTCCCTTGGGGCACCTCCCGACCTACAGACCCGAGCCAATGTGCAGGCGCCATATTCCTTCATTCTCCCCTTCCCCTTCCCTACCCACAGCTGCCAAGAGAGACAATTTAGCCACCACCCGGAGGCATCTGCAGGGAACGGGACCTTTCCTATTGGGGTCCTACAGCGGACTGAGGGGTACTCAGGACTGTGAACTCCCTACTCACCAGCCCTCCCAGGTGCTGCTTGCCTGATGACTCCATGAGAGCGGGGCAAATCCCAAGGCAGAGAGACATCGATCCAGCTTGGGCACCCCGTGGGTGACCTGAGACCAGCACTCCTCTCCCTGGCACAGTCAGGGATTGATCTCCAGGGCCCAGGGGACAGGCCTGCAGATCAGATCCTGTACACCCAGGTCTCGATCGCATTGCCCTGGGGCACAGAAGGGATATTAGTGAAGGAGCCTGGGGAGGTGTGAGTGCCTTCAGGGGCAAACCAGCCTGCTTGGGGCACTACTCCTCCTCCAAACCTCCTCCCACAGAGGGCCGTGAGTCCAGCTCAGGCTGTGATCCTGGGCAGGGAACCTCCCAGCCTCCATCACAGCCAGGGGAGATCCACTGGCTTGAGGTCCTGCCTGCTGGTAGAGGCCCGGGAGAAACCGAGGAATAGGGGAGGGGGGAAAAGGCCTGCTCCAGTCTCAGAACAGCAGATTTTCCGCTGAGTGGGGCCATTGCAGCCCCTCCCTAGCAGCTTTGCCCAGAAGCAGAGAACAGACCTTTGACCCCTGCTAACAGCATTTGTGGATCTTGAGGGCAGGCTCACCTAACCCAGCTCTGCCCAGACTCACTCCCCCACCTACCCCCACTGAGGTGGAGAATAAGGACACACCTGGAAGTCCCAGGGCCTTACTCACCACCTGAGGCACTAGAGTGCCTCTCCAGAGGAACAAGAGCTGGTTACAGGACCCAAAAACAACACTGCAGCCTGCTTCTCCCAGCAAGCGCCACCTACTGACAGGGAGGTCATTCCGCACACCTTTTTACTGCATCTGTTGAATCATCTTACGGGGTGTGGTCAAATATAACCCACAAATACCACCTACTGGCTCAGAGACTACACAGGGTGTGCCATTATCCAAATGAAAATCTAAACTTAAGAAGCAACAGCTGATCCAGATGGGAAGGAATCAGTGAAAGCACTCTGGAAGTATGAAGAATCAAATGGAAAGCACACCCTCAAAGGGGAACACCAGCTCTCTAGCAATGGCCATCAACCAAATTCAGAACACTAAAATTACCGAAGAAGAATCTCAAACATGGATTGTAAGAAAACTCAACGATATGCAAGAAAAAATGGATAACCAACACAAAGAAACCACACACACACACACACACAAAATCCAGGACTTAGAAGAAAAAAAAAAATCACTAAAGAAATTGAAATATTAAAGAAAAATCAAACAGAACTTCTGGAAATGAAGAATTCAATAACAAGACAATTCCAAATATTTATGCACCTAACTTAGGTACACCCAGATTCATAAAGCAAATCCTACCTGATCTAAACAAAATGATAAACAGCAACACCATAATAGCCGGAGACTTCAACACTCCTCTGACAGAACAGGACAGATTCTTCAAACAGAAAATAAACAAGGAAACAATGGACTTAAACAGAACTCTAGAACAAATGGGCCTGACTGACATTTACAGAACATTCTACCCAAAAACGAACTTATATACATTTTTCTCATCAGCTCATGGGACATTCTCTAAGATTGACCATATCCTAGGCCACAAAGTATGTCTCAAAAAATTTATTTATTTTTATTTATTTATTTTTATTGAGACAGAGTCTCACTCTGTTGCCCAGGCTAGAGTGCTGTGGCATCAGCCTAGCTCACAGCAAGCTCAAACTCCTGGGCTTAAGCAATCCTTCTGCCTCAGCCTCCCGAGTAGCTGGGACTACAGGCATGCGCCACCATGCCTGGCTAATTGTTTCTATATATTTTTAGTTGTCCGGCTAATTTTTAGTAGAGATGGGGTCTCGCTCTTGCTCAGGCTGGTCTCGAACTCCTGACCTTCAGTGATCCTCCCACCTCTGCCTCCCAGAGTGCTAGGATTACAGGCGCAAGCCACTGCGCCCAGCCTCAAAAATTAAAAAAAAAAAATAGAACTTATACCATGCATCTTCTCAGACCACAGTGAAATGAAATTAGCAATCAACTCCAATAGAAACTCATCTCTACACAAAGTCATGGAAACTAAACAACCTTCTGCTGAACTTAGCGCGTTAAGAAGGGAATCAAGATGGAAATCCAAAGAGTCTTTGAACTAAATGATAAAAGAGACACAAGTTATCAAAATCTGTGGAACACAGCTAAAGCAGTCCTGAGAGGAAAATTTATTTCCATAAATGCCTACATCCAAAAGACAGAAAGATCACAAATAAATAATCTAATGAATCATCTCAAAGAACTGGAAAAGGATGAGCAAATCGACCCCAAACCCAGCAAAAGAGAAGAAATAACAAAGATCAGAGCAGAACTGAATGAAATTGATAATAAAAAAAACTATACAGAAGATTAATAAAACAAAAAGTTGGTTCTTTGCAATAACAAACAAAATTGACACACCTCTGTCTAGATTAATGAGAAGCAGAAAAGAAAGAATTCTAATAAGCTCCATCAGGAATGAAAAAGGAGAAATTACAACTCATGCCACGGAAATACAAAATATCATCTATGAATACTACAAAAACTTCTATGCACATAAACTGGAAAATGTGGAGGAAATGGACAAATTCTTAGAAACCCACAGCCTCCCTAGGCTCAATCAGGAAGAAACAGAATTCTCAAACAGACCAGTATCAAGTACCGAAATTGAAACAGCAATAAAAAAACCTTCCTAAAAATTCCCGGATCAGATGGTTTCACAACCAAATTTTACCAGACCTACAAAGAACTGGTGCCTAAGCCTCAGAAATTATTCCACAACATTGAGAAGGAAGGAATCCTCTCCAACACATTTTATGAAGCCAACATCACCCTAATACTAAAGCCAGAAAAGGACGCAACAAAAAAAAAAAAAAAGAAAACTACAGACCAATATTCCTCATGAATATAGAAGCAAAAATTCTCAGCAAAATCCTGGCAAACCAAATTCAGATGCTTATTAAAAAAATAATCCATCACAACCAAGTGGGCTTCATCCCAGAGATGCAGGGATGGTTCAACAGATGCAAATCTATAAATGTAATTCACCACATAAATAGAAGCAAAAACAAAGACCATAGCATCCTCTCAATAGATGCAGAAAAAGCATTCGATAAAATTCAACACTTTTTTATGATAAGAATGCTTAACAAAATAGGCATAGACAGGATTTACCTAAAAATGATAACAAGCCATATATGTCAAACCCACAGCCAACATCATACTGAATGGGGAAAAACTGAAAGCATTCCCACTTAGAACTGGAACCAGACAAGGTTGCCTTTTATCACTGCTTCTATTGAACATAGTGCTGGAAGTCCTAGCCAGAGCAATCAAACAAGATAAGGAAATCAAGGGCATCCGTAGGGGGGCAGAAGAGTTCAAACTATCACTCTTTGCTGATATGATCTTATATCTAGAAAACCCCAAAGATTCTGCCATGAAACTACTGGAATTGATAAACAAATTCAGCAAAGTCTTAGGTTACAAAATCAACGTACAGAAATCAGTAGCATTCCTATATGCCAACAACGGTCAAACTGAGAACCAAATCAAAGACTCAGTACCCTTCATAATGGCAACAAAGAAAGTAAAATACCTAGGAATACATTTAACTAAGGAGGTAAAAGACCTCTACAGGGAGAACTATGAAACACTGAGGAAAGAAATAGCAGAGGACATAAAGAGGTGGAAAACCATACCGTGCTTGTGGGTCGGTAGAATCAACATTGTTAAAATGTCTATGCTACCCAAAGTGATCTATAGATTCAATGCAATCCCTATTAAAATATCAACATCATTTTTCACAGATCTAGAAAAAATAATTCTATGTTTTGTATGGAACCAGAGAAGACCCCATATAGCAAAAACAATCTTAAGCAAAAAGAACAAATTGGGAGTCATCAATTTACCAGACTTCAAGTTATACTACAAGGCTATAGTAACTAAAACAGCATGGTACTGGCACAAGAACAGAGACATAAACCAATGGAATAGAACTGAGAACCCAGATGTAAAACCATTCTCATATAGCCATCTAATCTTTGACAAAGCAGATAAAAACATACACTGGGGAAAATAATCCTTATTCAATAAATGGGAAAACTGGATAGCCACATGCAGAAGACTGAAACAGGATCCACACTTTTCACTTCTCACAAAAATCAACTCACGGTAGATAGCAGACTTAAACCTAAGGCATGAAACTATAAGAATTCTAGAAGAAACTGTGGGAAAAACTCTTATAGGCATTGGCCTAGGCAAAGAATTTATGAAGGAGACCCCAAAGGCAATCACAGCAACAACAAAAATAAATAAATGGGACCTTATCAAATTGAAAAGCTTCTGCACAGCCAAGGAAACTATTGCGAGAGCAAATAGACAAGCTACAGAATGGGAGAAAATATTCGCATGTTACACATCCGATAAAGGGCTGATAACTAGAATCCATATAGAGCTCAGGAAAATCAGCAAGAAAAAAATCAAACGGCCGGGCACAGTGGCTCACGCCTGTAATCCTAGCACTCTGGGAGGCCGAGGTGGGCGGATCGTTTGAGCTCAGGAGTTCGAGACCAGCCTGAGCAAGAGCGAGACCCCATCTCTACTAAAAATAGAAAGAAATTATATGGACAGATAAAAATATATATAGAAAAAATTAGCCGGGCATGGTGGCGCATGCCTGTAGTCCCAGCTACTCGGGAGGCTGAGACAGGAGGATCGCTTGAGCTCAGGAGTTTGAGGTTGCTGTGAGCTAGGCTGATGCCACGGCACTCACTCTAGCCTGGGCAACAGAGTGAGACTCTGTCTCAAAAAAAAAAAAAAAAAAAGAAAAAAATCAAACAACCCTATCAAAAAGTGGGGAAAGGACATGAACAGAAACTTTTCAAAAGAAGACAGACTAATGGCTAACAAACACATGAAAAAATTCTCAACATCTCTAATCATCAGGGAAATGCAAATCAAAACCACAATATAATATCGCTTATCTCCAGTGAGAATGGCCTTTATCAAAAAGTCCCAAAACAATAAATGTTGGAGTGGGAACACTCATACACTGCTGGTGGTACTACAAACTAATAAACCTCTGTGGAAAGCAATATGGAGATACCTCAAAGAGATACAAGAGAACTACCATTTGATCCAGCCAGCAATCCCATTATTGGGCATCTACCCAAAAGAACAAAAGACATTCTATAAAAAAGATATCTGTACTTGAATTTTTTTTTTTTTTTGAGACAGAGTCTCACTCTGTTGCCCGGGAGCAAGTGCGATGGCATCAGCCTAGTTCATAGCAACCTCAAACTCCTGGGCTCAAGTGATCCTTCTGTCTCAGCCTCCTGAGTAGCTGGGACTATAGGCGCAAGCCTCCATGCCTGGCTAATTTTTTTGTTTCTATTTTTAGTTGTCTGGCTAATTTTTTTTTATTTTTGGTAGAGACGGGGTCTTCTCTTGCTCAGGCGGGTCTCAAACTCCTGAGCTCAAGCAGTCCACCCACCTCAGCCTCCCAGGGTGCTAGGATTACAGGCATGAGCCACCCTGCCCAGCTAAACTCAAATGTTTATAGCAGCACAATTCACAATTGCAAAGATATGGAAACAACCTAAGTGTCCATCAATACATGAGTGGATTAATAAAATGTGGTATACGTATACCATGGAGTTCTACTCAGTCACAAAAAACAATGGTGATATGGCACCTCTTGTATTATCCTGGATAGAGCTGGAACCCATTCTACTAAGTGAAGTATCCCAAGAATGGAAAAACAAGCACCACATGTACTCACCGTCAAATTGGTATTAACTGTTCAACACTTAAGTGCACATCTAGCAATAACATTCATCAGGTGTTGGGCAGAGGGGAGGTGGAGGAGGGTATGGGTATATACACACCTAATGAGTGCGGTGCACACCATCTGGGTGATGGACACACTTGAAGCTCTGACTCAGGTGATGCAAGGGCAATATACGTAACCTAAACATTTGTACCCCGTAATACGCTGAAATTAAAAAATAAATTAAAAAAAACAAATAAATAAAAATAAAAATTATTATGATACACCTACCAATGTTAATATAAATAGTTATTTTTAATAAAAAATAATAAGATTTCTGGCTGGGCACCATGGCTTACACCTGTAATCCTAGCACTCTGGGAGACTCAGGCAGGATTGCTTAAAGCCCGGAGTTGGAGACCAGCCTGAGCAAGAGCAAGACCCCGTCTCTACAAAAAATAGCAAAAATTAGCCGGGTGTAGCAGCACGTGCCTATAGTCCCAGCTACTCGGGAGGGTGAGGCAGAAGAATTGCTTGAGCCTAGGAATTTGAGGTTACAGTGAGCAGTGATGATGCCACAGCACTCTAGCTGGGGCAACAGAAGGAGACTCTGTCTCCAAGAAAAGAAAAAAAAAATAGATTTCTAAAACCAAAAACATTTAGTGAGAAGAGGTAATTACATTTTTGCAAGTCTCTTCAGTATCTGGCTTCATAGAAGACAGTGGACTCTCATATCTGCTTCAGTATTCAATCTGTTGCAATATGTGACTTTGGTGGAAGTCTACGAATCAAATTCATCCTCACACAGACACACAGTTAGAAAAAGGAGGAGTATTTCCCCAGCCTTTTCAGATCATGGACATTCTTTTTTGACACTACACCAAAACTAGGCAAGTGGTAGTTTTTTCAAGAATAGTTGCAATGTAGAATCTAAAATCATATCAATGAACTTTTCATACCATTACATTAAAATCCATTGGTCTATCTTTTGAATGAATCCTTTACTCATTCACCATGATTTTGTAACATGGTACATTGGTCATCTGGAAAATACCAGTTCACAGAATTAAGCAGATCTTCCAAATATTGACACATTTCATTATATAATATAAAAAATTCACACTCAATATTGCCACCAATCTCACTGAAGAAGTCTTTAAGTACTAGGAAACTGTCAAGCTCACAGTAGCAGACAAGTTTTTCAAAATTTTAATTTTTGCTTGAAAGCACAAGTATTATCATTGGCCAGAAATGGTCCATTATTTTCCTTCATCTATTTTCCAGAAAATGTCCACCGAATACTCAAGTCTGATTAACTGCAGACTGCCTGCTATCCACTTTTTCAAGCAAAATGGTGTTTTTACAACAAAAGTGGCTAGTTGACTGTATAACTCAAACTGCAAAACTGCTGTTCCTTGAAACAGGCACTGTACCTCTTTGTGCAGCAGAACTGCTTTATGTAACTTTCCGTTTCCTCCCATAAAGACAAGTATTCAAAGGCTGAGATTTTAAATTTTTAACTTTCACTGCTTCATCAGGGCATGTTTAAGTGAAAGTAGAATCTTTTTTTTTCTTTCTGCAAGGGGGGAGGTGGTGAATAACATAATATAATATTTGGGGGTTGGGGTCCCTACCTCAATTGTGCTAAAGTGCCAATAGTTTTCCCTACCATTGCTTTTAGACTATCAGCCCAAGTGTCAACACAGTAAAAACAGAAATGGCACCTTATTATTGTGAAAATAGTCTTCCCTCATAGGTTACCAGAAAGACTAAGGGACCCTGAGAGGTCTATTAACCATGGTTTGGGAACTACTAGCAAATTACTTCTGAAAGAAAACACAGGATATAGATATCAGAAGTTGACTCTGGGGAAACGCTTGGGGTAGGAAGGAGAATCACTCTACCCTACATATCCTTGGAACTCTTTCACTTCTTTGCCATTGTATGTGCATTACTTTTTCAATACAAGATTGTGAAAGACTTACGATCAGTGGAAAAGCAAGAGCTAACCTAAACAGCTGAAATATTATCTGGCACCCAGTGGGCACTCAAATTACTGAATGAAGGAATATATGTAAATAACAAATACAAAAACAAAGAAATGGCAAGAATTCCAAAGGAGGAGACAAGTGAAACGGGAGTTCTGAAAAAGCAGTCACATCAGAGATGATCAAGGAAGGCTCAAAATAAGAGAATGCTATGGTTTGAACGTGTCCTCCAAAGTTCATGTGCTGGAAACATCCAATGCAACAGTGTTGAGAAGTGGAACCTTTAAAGGTGATTAGTGGATTAATGCCATTATTGCAGGAATGGGTTAGTTATCAGGGAGTGGGTTTCTGATAAAAGGATTGGTTTGAGGCTGGGCTGAGGCTGTGAGGTAACTCCTGTTTGTAATCCTAGCACCTTGGGAGGCCAAGGCAGAAGGACAGCTTGAGGCCAGGAGTTCAAGACCAGCCTGGACAACACAGGGAGATCCTGTTTCTAAAAAAAAAAAAACAAAACTAAAAATTAGCCAGGCATGGTGGTGTATACCTGTAGTCCCAGCAACTAGGGAGAGGTTGAGGCAGAGGGATCACTTGAGGCCAGGAGTTCAAGGTTGCAATGAGCTATGGCAGTGCCACTGCACTCTAGCCTGGGTGACAGAGCAAGATTCTGTCTCTAGGCCGGGTGCGGTGGCTCACGTCTGTAATCCTAGCACTTGGGAGGCCGAGGCGGGTGGATCCTTTGAGCTCAGGAGTTTGAGACCAGCCTGAGCGAGAGCGAGACCCCGTCTCTACTAAAAATAGAAAGAAATTATATGGACAACTAAAAATATATAGAAAAAATTAGCTGGGCATGGTGGCGCATGCCTGTAGTCCCAGCTACTCAGGAGGCTGAGGCAGAAGGATTGCTTGAGCCCAGGAGTTTGAGGTTGCTGTGAACTAGGAGGATGCCACGGCACTCACTCTAGCCCGGGCAACAGAGTGAGACTCTGTTTCAAAAAAAAAAAAAAAAAAGATTCTGTCTCTAAAAAGAAAAAAAATTTTTTTTAAAGGATGACTCCACTTCTTCTCTCATGCACACTGTGTTCTCTTGCCCTCTTGCCTCCCGCCATGGGATGATGCAGCAAGAAGGCCCTTGCCAGATATCAGCACCTTAATATTGGACTTGTTAGGCTCCAGAAGTGTGCAAAATAAATTTCTTTCCTTTATAAATTACCCCACCTGTGGTATTGTCGTAGCAACACAAAATGGACTAAGACAGAGGGCCTTTGAGCTAAGCTTTGACAGATAAGTAGAATTTTGGACATGACAACTTTTATACACCACAAAATGTTTGGGAAGCACAACAAATGTTTGTTGACATGGAGGTAATGTCAGGCTGTCCTTTTAAAAACTAAGAATTGTATCACAGATTTTAGAAACAAAATACACTTAAAGAAAAACTCTGTCACAGATTCCCTTCCTGTATACCCACAACCTGAGCTTTCTGCCCTTTTCATTTGACTCCAGCCAGACTAGAGTCCCTGCATTATCAGAATACAGGGAAACAAGAAAAAGACTAAAGTTAAAGCTATACCATAGACCTATTAACCAGAATAAGTAATAGGAGTGGGACAAATGTAGCCTATTGTGTAGGAATTTCCTCTCTAACTCACTGCAGGCTACTAAACAAAGAACAAACCTTATACCATTGTCCATGTTTTTACAGCAGTTTAGCAGCAACAGCTTCAAGATATACTGTACAGCATCTGTGTGCCAAAATCAGTTGAGAGGTGTGTCCAAGGTAATTTGTTAGAATAACAGCTAAAGCATAAAGGTTTGGGAATTAATTCCTTTTTAAAAATTAAGGTTATACTCTCAATAATCTCAGCTTCACCCAAGAACATTCTGATATGCTTTTAGGAGCTACATGTATGAACTCATGGTTCAGGAGGTAGGTCTAAGAGTGGGGTTCCATGTACTTCTACCCTTCATCCTCATCTTAATCTGAAGGAGATCCTAAGTCAAGAAGGGTGAGAAATAGCCGGAAAAGTTAGGGAGCAAGAACACAGCTGTGCCTTATTTTCCTCTTGGGAATCCATAACAGAAATTCAGCAAACCTGTCCTGTGGGAAGAAATCGTTGCATTCTATGACCAGAACCTTCCCTGAGGGCCAACCCCAATCATAACGGTTAATGATGAGAATCCAGTGAGGAAGCTGGAGACTAAGGTCAGATGTGAGTTATGAATAAGGGCAAGGCGACACTTTGAATAGACTCAGGGGAAGGTGTGCAGGATTTTTCAGATTATCCAGGCATTACTCACTCACTACCAGTTCCCATGAAGGTGACATTTTGACTATGTTAAGCTTCCTCTTCCCTCTAGCCTACCTAGCACCATGACAACTCTAAATTTTAAGCAATTTCTCACTTAGACAATTGTGAGTGCTACGAAGGAGGTATCTTATTTTGACATTACTGTATTCTGAATCAGAAGTTTATCTTTCCCACTGAATGGGAAGGGAGGAGGTCACAGAACAGAGTGAGTGAGTCCCACTTTCTACAACTCTGCTTGTACAAAATATAAAAATGATAAAGGCAAAGAAACACTAACTTAGGTTGTTTTAGGACTATCATTCATTAGTTATATCTCCTTTTAATTATACAAATAAAACACCTCACCAGTTTCAAAGCATTTTCACATAAACTGTGACTGAATCTTTACAAGAAACCTGGAACATCAGTAAAGGTGGTATTCACCTCCTTTTACAGATAACCAAACTCAAGTTTAGATGTTGTAATTCAGTAGTGATTCATGGACACTGCCAGCCACCGTGTGAAGATGCCAAAAATCTGCCTAAGACACAGTTCTATCACCAAACCTTCTCCAAGTCCAACAGGGAGGCCCCATGTCAACAACTATCACAACACAAACTACAGAAGCCAGCATTAAAGGTGTGGAAGTTCCCTGGGAGCAGGGCCAAATGTGACTGTGCCCAGGTAATCACTGACCTATTTTGGCCAAAAGAAAGGCGTCACGGCAGTCTACGAGCAGGGAAAGAAGTCAGAGCTCCCACCTCCTCGGCTGCTGCTGTACTCCACTGTCTCTTCCCCTGAACACTTTCTGTCCACCCCCTTTCTCAGCTTTAGCTACTTTCCCAAGTTCATCTCCATGTTACATAATATTATACCTTTACTTACCTATATATCCCCTACATATGTCTAAAATGACAACAGGATAAATGGATTCAACAGAAAAGAGACATTTCCTTCATTAAAGTACTTGTGTTCTGTCACACAAATTCTGAAGTTCTTTGAGGAAAGGATCCAATTGATTTAACCATCAATTCCTCCAAATAATGGAACATAACAACCACAAGACAACAAGAAGTTTAGGGAATAATGAATACACTGGAGCAGAAATTTGGAGCAATTTGCAAAAACATATTTGAAATGTATAGAACCTAAACTGCATCAACATGATTTCCCTAGATGAAGAGCCTTAACAAATGCAGTACAGTAGATCCTGTCAGAAGCATTGAGTTTTTCAGACTTCCCAAGAGCATCTAATCACTAAGAATTCTCAAACCCACCATTTCTTATTGCATTTCCATCTTTTAAAATATGCCACATATCACAGAAATTTAAAAAATTTAAATGTTGAATCCTGAACAGTTGCAAGTAGATGCTGCATTATGTGACGAACAAAGATAACAACAGCAACTACCTCCCTAAGGCTGGTGAGGATTAAATGAGTTACTATTTGCCAGTGCATATTTATTAGACGTTGTTTCATGAATTCACTACCCCAGCCCCAGCAAAACATATCAGTCTGAAACTTAAAAGAATAATAACATTATGAGAAAATGGATTTAAGTCTCAAGAAGAGTTAAGAAACATTTAGATACTCTTCTTCAAGGGCTGCAAGGCCTTCCTGATACCGGGGGAGAACTAACTCTTCCCCAGTGACAGCTGAAAGGAACATCAGGACACAGGCCCTCGGGAGGGATAACATTCAAATGGCAAACGCCACTCACCACCACTTGAGCCGTACTACTCCAGTCTAACAATCAAACCATCATTGAACATTTTTTAACTTTTAAAAATTCCATGAAGTGGACTAACCACCTCCTAAGTGTGAAGTGCGTTGAATGTGTTAAGGTATCTTGGCCTCGCAACAATCCGGAGAGGAAAGTCATAACCCTGTTTTACAGATGGAGAAACCGAGGCCCACGGTGCAGCACCTCTCCCCGAGTTTCAGGACAGGGCCCGGCTCGCAGGTGCGAACCCGCGAAGCCCAGACCTGCAGCCTCGGGACAAGCAAGGCTCAAAGCAAAAACGGCCATTCCCAAGATTCCTGCGCCTGAGGCGGAACAACCCAGTCAAAGCCGTCCCGAACGGAGACCGGGGACGGGGAGGGGCTGAGGGTTGGGATAAGGTCTCCAGAAACCGGGAATGGGGGGCGTCTCAGGAGTGAGGGGCCGCGCGCGGGTCCCGGGGTGAAGGGTGAGGGGCGGGGTCCCGGGTTCCCGGGGTGAGGGGCGGGTTCCCGGGGTGAGGAGCCGCGCAAGAGTCCTGGGGTGAGGGGCCGGGTCCCGGGGTGTCGGGTGTGGGGCGGGGTCCCGGGGTGAGAAGTCGCGCGGGCGGGGTCCCGGGGTGAGGGGTGAGGGGCGGGGTCCCGGGGTGAGGGGTGAGGGGTGAGGGGCGGGGTGAGGGGTGAGGGGCGGGGTCCCGGGGTAAGGGGTGAGCTGCGGGTTCCCGAGGTGAAGAGCCGCGCGAGGGTCCCGGGGTGACGGGCAGGGTCCCGGGGTGAGGGGTGAGGGGTGAGGGGCGGGGTCCCGGGGTGACGGGCAGGGTCCCGGGGTCCCGGGGTCCCGGGGTGAGGGGCGGGGTCCCGGGCTGAGGGGTGAGCTGCGGGTTCCCGAGGTGAGGAGCCGCGCGAGGGTCCCGGGGTGAGGGGCAGGCCCGGGCCGCTCACCTTCCGACAGCTCCAGCTCCAGCTCGGCCAGGCCCTCCCGCACCTCGGCGGGCAGCGACGCCGCCTCCAGCGGGCCCCCGCGGTCAGCCATGGCCCGGCAGGCTGGCGCGTGGGGCGGAGCCGGACCGGGCCCGGCGGCTGCAGCACGGGCGGCGGCTACGTCGCTCCTCTCAGCCCGACGACCCGCATCGGCCCGGCGGCGAGCGGAAGACTGCGGGACCAAGGCACTGCCAGAGTAGCAGCGCGCCGGCGCAGGGACCGGGCGGGCCTCTCCTCTGTGCTGCCGCCGCCTGACGCGCTCTGGACCGCCCGGCCGGCCCTACGCCGGGGCGCAAGCGCGCGGGTGGGACGGGCGGCATCGCGCCTGCGCCGTGGGCCTCGGCCCCCGCTGGGACTCTGGCCCCGCCCAGCAACACTGAGGTTCGTGGCCATTGGCCCAGAGGACGAGTCCGGCCGCTCCGGGCTCTCATTGGGCGAGCGGGAGCGCGCCCTCCCGACAGGCTCTGGGCGCGGCCAGCGCCGCCATTGGGCCTGAGGCGGGGCCGGGCGGCCTGGGCGTGGGCGCCGGGCGCCGCTGGATGGGGACGTGTGCGCGGAGCGCCTCCTCACGCTGCCGGCCGGGTTTGCATTCCTCAGCCCCGGCGTCCCGCCGTGGGCGCCCAGAACTCGGCGCGGGCCGGTGCGGGCGAGGCGCGTTCCTCGGGCCCGGCAGGTGCTCGCTCGCTCGATTCGCGGCGGCGGGAAGGCGCCCCAGCAGCATGCGGACCGTGGGGGACCGTGGGGGACCGTGGGGGACCGTGGGGGACGGGGGATGCAGCCCGAAAGGAGGCAGCTGAGGCGCAGTTAGTGTAAGTGGAGAGTTTGGTCCGAGGTTGAGGATTGCAGCCCGGGAGCGTGGACTCCAGTTGCCCTGGATGGACCCTGACTAGCGGCACTCGCAAGTGCAGTTTTAAAGGGGGACCGGGAGCGGGCTGACAAACTTGTCGGAAATTCTCTTCGGTTCACAGAAATACCATTGATTAGTGATTGGCCATACATTGTAAAGCTGAGGAGTGCGGGTCATAATGTCTGGTGCGGCATTATTAGGTTCCTTTGCAGCAACTTGTGGCCGTCAACGGCGAGCAGTTTCAAGCAGTGAATACACAATTCCAAGGGAGAGGAAGACTACTGCGTCTCGCTAGGCCTGGTAAGGACTTGCATTCCTCGGAGGAAAGTTTTTTTCTTTTCTCAGGAACAAGACATCTGGAGCCCGGGGGCCTGTAGGGGGCACACCGACAGAGACCCACAGGGGTCCGGAAAGCGCTGCTCCCCAAATGTACATGGGAAGTGTGTCGGGGTGGCGCAGGGGTGGCATGTGGTGGACGTGTGTAGCACGTCTGCCCACGGAGAGTTACCTTGCCTGAGGTCGCATCCCGGGGCTGTCTGTCCACACCTGACTACTGGGTGAGGCAGAAGAGCAAAGGAAGATCTGGTCATTTGGCCAAACGGAAAACCTCTGATGAGCAGCACTTGCTCTAGAGGCCTGCAGGGTGGCCAAGGCTTTGCCAGGCCTGCATGTACTTCTGCTTCTTCCTCTGCCCCATCCTGCTTCCTTCCCCTTCCTTTCACAGGTGTTGATACCAAATAAATGTCTTGTACCCCAAACTCCATCTCAGCATCTGCTTGTGGAGAAACCATCTTGCAGCAGTTAAAGCAGGTGATACGATGGGGTTTGAGGCTGAGTCACTCACCCACCAGTGGTGAAGTAGTGAATACACTGGCGGGCAACACATCAGATATTTCACATACAGTGAAAATAGTAGCCATAAGGAAGGATAAGAGTATTGGATAGCTGTTAGTTAGCACCACTGAGGCCCTTAAGAAAAATAATGGACACCTGGTGGTGAACAACAACCAACTGAATTCCAGGGAGTCTCTTTGGTTACCTACAAAGAAACTTTCATCTCCTACAGGACAAAGACAAGGGCCAGGCCCAAGAATTAATATCCCTGAGTGACTGAACTCCAAAATTAGTAAAACACTCAAATAAGGCAATGCTCCTAACTAAGTTAGGAAAAGATGAGCCCCTCACACATGGGTTGGAGATATCTGGGGATATGCCTTCACAGGTTTTGACTCCCCAAACTGCCTTGAGCCTTTGAATCCAGCCCACGTGGCTCACCTCTCCCTACTAACCTAGCACTCCTCTTCCTTCCCCCCACCTACCATATGCTAGACGTACGATTACGGTGGAAACATAATGCAAGTGAAAAAGGACTATAGCCCCTTCCTCCTCACAAGAGCTGTGTATTAGTTTCCTAGGGCTGCAGTTAACAAAGTACCACAAACTAGGCTGAAATTTATTGTCTCGGAGTTCTAGAGGCTAAAAGTCTGAGATGAAGGTATTGGCAGAGTTGGTTCCTTCTGTGGTTGGTTCCTTTTGAGGATGAATCTGTTCCATGCCTCTCGCCTAGCTTCTCATGGTTTGCTGGCAGTCTATGTTCTGTGGCTCATAGATGCATCACCCTAATCCTTGCTTTCATGTTCACATGGTGCTCTTCCTATGTACATGTCTGTCCAAATAAAGGTATAAATAATACATCATTTACAAAGGTAATTAGACATGGTCCCCTTTTTATAAAGACCTCAGTCATGCTGGATTATGGCCCACCGTAATGAACTCAACTTGATCATCTGCAAAGACCCATTTCCAAATAAGGTCACATTCATAGGTACTGGGGGTTAGAACTTCAGTGTCTTTTGGGGCAGGGGGAACACAATTCAACCCGCAACAAGCTGTACTACTCAGCCAGCATGTACTGACAGCAGCTGGGAAAGTTGTGTAGTGCTGAATCATAGGGTGCTTGATGAAGGGAGCTGGAAGGTAAAATTGGGTAGATGAATCTACTGACATGAGCAGTCTTCCAAGGTATGAGATTTAACACCCTAGCAAAGACTGCGTGAAAGGATGCTTCCTAGAATGACGGTATATCACTACATAACAAATTATTACATAGTGACTTAAAACAACAAGAATCATTTATTACCTCTCTAGGTTACTGTGGGTCAGGGCATAGTGGGGATGGCTTATCTCTACATCACAGTATCTGGGGCTTCAACTGGAGCAGCTCAAAGGCTGGAGGTTGGAATGATGTGAAGGTTCATTTACTCACGTCTGACCGTTGATGCTGGAGGTTGGCTGGAGCCCAGGCCGGGGCTGGTAGCAAGCACACCCATACATGGCCGTTCCCTGTGGCCTAGGCTTCCTCACAATGTGATGGCTGGATTCCAAGAGCAATCCAAAGACAAAGGACAAAGGAAAGCTGTATCCTTTTTGTGAACTTGCCTCAGAAGTTACACACCATCACTTCTGCTACTCCCCATTGTTAGAAATCAGTCACTAAATCACCCATATTCAAGGGGAGATGATTAGGCTCCATCTTCTGAAGGAAATGCATCAAAGAATTTGCAAATATATATTTAAAATACCAAACATGGAAAAAGCTATGGGCCATGATAAGCAGAGTTGAAATGGCAGAATGATTGTGGCAGACAATGTGATGGAAGGGGGTAGCCAAAATGTATACACTTTGTGCTTACGGAAGACCTGCCAGATGATTATATTCCACGTGGAGGCAGCAGAAAACATCATTTATAAAGGTCATTAGACATAGGCTGATGAAAGGGGCACTGATGTCACCAGAATGTTCAGTGACGGCTCACCTCTGTAGGCAACAGTGACTGGAAAGGCTGTTCCAGAACTTGGCTAGGTGACAACAATGGGTATGATGGGATCCTAAAACAAAAGAAGCCAGGAAGCAGCAGCACGTAACTGACAGAAGTCAGAGGATTGCAATTATCATAGCCAGCAAGGTCTGAGTGGCAGCCAAGGAGCCCTCACCCACAGAGAGTTATAGAAATGGTTAATATACATGGCACCCTAGAAGCAAAATAAATGGGCAGCTGAGGATACTAGTGCAGAAAAAAATGATAGATGACTGAGAAAATAGAGATGGTTGCCATAATTTTTAAAAAATCAAGACTTCCATGTCCAGTTTCTGGACCTGAGCCAATTTTCAGAAATGGGGACTTTACTGAAGAGTTGGCCACATACCAAGAAGAATGGCCCACAGCGTAGCACAGATACACACAGAGATGACTCCATAGCCATTTCCTTTGACAACTACACCCTGGAGAAAAGTGATGAGCCAAACATTGTTAAGACAGATGAACACAAGGACTAAATTGATGCTGATATCCAGTCACCTGGAGCATCATCCTCTCCTGGTAGGGTGACTGCGTGTGTGGTCAGGTAATAAATCCTGTGCAAGGTCCAGCCTGCCGTGGGCCCACTTGGTGGTCATTTTCTCAGACCCCAAGTTGGCATTGACATACTTGGCAAGTAATGCTCACTCCTAGTCCCTGACCTATAAAGCTAGAGATGTTAAAATGGGAAAAGCCAAACAGAAACCCGAAACTATCCTATCCCCTGGCAAGATCATAAAACAATATCACATCAGGGAGAAGGAATGGCAGAGATTAGTGCCACTTTTGAGGACCTAAAGGATGCAGAGTGGTGGTCACCAACATCTTTGATTCACCAGCGTGACCGCTGTGGAACTCAGAAGGATCCTGAGATGACAGCCTCCTTTGTTGTCATCTGGTAGTTGTTTGGAGGTACACTGTGGCACACTCTACCCACAAGTAGCCCTGACAGCAGCCTCTGTGCCAGATTTGGCTGTTGACTTGGTGACTGTGTTCTTTTCTGCCCCTATCAGAAAAGGGAATCAGAAACTTGCATTCACGTGGAATAAAAATACCGATTTCCCTGAGGTTTGTTATTTCTCTGGCCCTCTGTCAGTCCAAAGAGATCTGGACCACCTAGACATCCTGGAGAATGTTACATTGTTCCTCTACATCGATGACGTGCTGATCAGCCATATGAGCAAGAGGTGGGGGAGATGCTAGAGACTAGCTGCCCCAGAGAGTGGGATACAGCCCTACAAAAATCCAGGCGCCTGCTGCGTCCTAATGTTTTTAGGGATCCAGTGATTAGGGGCACGCTAGGGCATCCCTTCCAAAAACAAAAGAATTCTTGCATCTTGTACTTCCTACCATCAAGAAAGCAAGACAGGTCAGGCACGGTGGCTCACGCCTGTAATTCCAGCACTCTGAGAGGCCGAGGCAGGGGGAATCACTTGAGGACAGTTGGAGACCAGCCTGAGCAAGAGCGAGACCCTGTCTCTACAAAAAATAGAAAAAGTAGCCAGGCGTGGTGGCGTGCGCCTGTAGTCCCAGCTACTCAGGAGGCTGAGGCAGGAGGATCACTTGAGCACAGGAGTTTGAGGTTACTGTCAGCTAGGCTGATGCCATGGCACTCTAGCCCAGGTGACAGAGTGAGACTCTGTCTCAAAAAAGAAAAGAAAGACAGACAATTGATGGTTCTTGAGATGATTCTTGCCTCTGGTTCTGGAGGCAGCATACGCCACACCTAGGAATACTGCTCTGGGTCAGATATTGGGGGGTTTGGAAGACTGTCAGTTTTGAAGAACCCAGAACAGGAAAAGTATCTGCAGTAGATCCAGGCTGTGATGTAAGTAGCTCTACTGCCCTGGCCATATGGTCTAGCAGATATATTAGTGGTTATCGATGGTGAGGAATGATGCAATGTGGAGTTTCCGGTGTGCCCCTACAGGAGATTCACAATGCAGGACCCAGAGGTTCTGTCATGCCACCTGGAGCAAAGAATTCTATGCCTTTTGGTGAAAAACATTTGTCTTCTGGTGTGCTGCTGGGCTCTGATAGAGATGGAACACCTGACCACAAGTCAAGTGACCGTGCAGCCAAAACTGCCCATTATGGATTAAACTACAAAGTCAGAGTTGGTTGGGCCTGGCAATAATCCCTTATAAAGTGGAAGTAGTACTTTCAAGATTGAGCATGAGCATGAGAATGTACAGGGGTCACCAAGCAACCTACAGAACACAGACCCACTCCGTTTAACAGTGACTATCGTTTCACACCTGTGACCATATAGGGGAGCCCTTATAACCAGTTGGCAGAGGAGGAAAAATCTTGAGCTTGGTTGGCAGATGAGTTGGCTCAGTATGTGACTTCAAAGTGAAAATACCAGCTACATTACGGCCTCACTCAGGGGTGGCCTTGAAAAATGGTGGTGAAGCCATATCCTCCCAATGGGCAGAGTTTCTGGCAGAGCTCCCAGTCATTCATTTTTCTTGAAGAAGTGACCCACAGTGAGAATATATATATGGGCTCATGGGCAGTGTTAGATGCCTGGGTAACCGGTTAGGGGCCTGGAAGGAAAACAGTTGGAAGTTGGAGACAAGGAGGGCTGTGGCGGAGTTGAGAGCATAGACGTACTGGAATAGGCACTAAGTGTGATGAACTTTGTATGAAACATTAACGCCCACCAGAGAGCATCGTGAGAGAAGAACCACACAACCACGTGGACAGAGTCGGCTCAGCCAGTTGACGCTGGACAGCACCTCTCGCTGCACTGGCATGGCAGGTGCGTGGACAGCATGGCCCCGGTGTAGAGTGGAGACTGCTCATGGGCTCTCCGACCAGAGCTGATGTAGCCACCAGCTGCTACCCAGTGTCTCGGGTGCCAGCAAAAGAGACCAAGGCTGACCTCCCACTATGGCTCCTTCCCTGAGGAGTGCAACAATCCACGTGTACACAGGTCCCTGGACACGGTCCCTTTCAGAAGGCTTACTGCATTGGAATCTCCAATCCTGAAGGGCCAGGGGTTCATTTTCACAGGAATAGACTCATTCCAGATTGGGATTTGCCTCCCTGCCCACAAGTGTCAGCCAGCAAGGGTGTAAGGAGTGTTTGTTTCCCTGACACAGGATCCCACGTAACATTTCAGACGGGCTCACTTTGCCACAAGGAAGTGTCCATGGGACCCCCTGCCTGGCAGAGCGCTAGGACAGCACTCTAAAGGCACGGCTCAACTGCTGAGTTGGGGGTAATATTCTGTGAAGATGAGATGCCATTCTCTAGGATGCGTTAAATTCAGGGCCTTTCCATGGCACTGTTTCCTAGCAGGAAGGATACGTGGGACTGGAAACCAAGGGGCAGAAGGAACAGTGGCCTGCACTTACCGTCACGCCCAGGGGTCCACTAGGGAGCACTGCTTCCTGTCTTCCCAAGCTTAGACTCTGCAGGGTTGGAGGTCCCGGTCCCCAAATGGGACACTCACCAGGGAACACACCAAGTACTCCATTGGACTGCCAATTATGGACGTCTGGGGACTGTGGGGTCCTTGCATCCAGGGGTGGGCAGGCAGAAAGTGGGGCCACTGTCACCACTGTCTTGGCCGTGGAGGAGGAGGGCTGCTGTCACATTCATTACCCAACAGGGAGGAATACGTGCGGGTGCCTCTTAGTATTCCTTTGCCCAGCTGTGACTAAGACACTAAGGAATCCAACTTGTACACATCGTGAGAGAATCTGCCTCTTAGTTCCCAAACCCCTGCGGTCTGGCTGTGAGGGAGGTGGCATGATACACGTGCTGCTGGTTTAAGGCATACGCCACAGAACATCACCTCAAACTTGTAAAATGGGATTTTCAAGCTGATACAGAAAGCCTTCAGCTGGCCAGTCTATTCTGTCAAGGCATCTGCTTCTGGCTTATGCGTACATGAAGACCAGTGAACTCTGAGTGTGAGCTCCCCTCTGCACTTCCATTGCTTTAAAATGTACCTGTGGCTAAGAACCAGGGTGGTGGAGACTATAGCAATGGATGGAGCCTCCTGTAAGTCCACGAATGGTGGGGTTGCCACGTGCACTGAGGGCAGGGAGGCTCGCTCACACCTGACGTGTCCACTCCTGGGAGGACAGGTCACCGCCTCCTCTGTAATGGAAGGAACCAGGCCGCCATGCCAAGGCCTCAGCATTGGCCTCTGCTGTTGGCAGCTCAGGTGCTGAAGGGGCAAAAACCAAGGAAGTCTTGGTGAGGCGGATATCTGTGCTGCCGAACCAATGTTAAGCCTCCTTCCCTGCCCCTTGTTGTAAGAGCTCATTCGGAAAGCACCGTGCTGGACAGAGAAAGTGGCTGACTGACATCCACAGGACAGGTCACCTTGTCCATCAAATTCCATTTCCACAGAGGATGTCCCCTGACAGGCGTCTACATGCAACCTCACATCTTCCGTTAGTCCACTCTGGGAAACCCGCCGAGACACTGGTCCTGAAGACTTCCTTGAAACTCATCTTTGCCGTCTTTTTCCTGCCATTGCCCAGCTGGACATTCGCTCACCCCCTGCACATGAGTAGACCAACAACTCGGGTCACTGTTCTTTCCACACGAGATGGGCCACCAGATGTACCAGCCCAAGTTTCACCACCTGAAAATCTTCCAAAACCCACTCCTAAACTAGGTTGTCTATTTCAGGCTGTGCAGATTTATCTGTAGAACAAACCTAGTGCTTTCTCCTCTTCTGTCAGCTGTCACAGGGAGACCACAGATGTGCACCTACATGTGCTTCTGCCTCTGTTCAGGCAGTTTTGAACATACTATTCCTAGTCTCACTGGAATGCTGCTGTTCAGTCTAGTTTTATGGTTTCTTGTATGGGCTGTCTCCTCCCATAGCAGACCTTGTACTTCTATATCGGGATCAAACTCTCGGTATGGGTCCAGAAGCAGTGAAGGTGGTTTCGATGGTTTTGAGCATCAGCATCTCCTTGTGAGATACTTATCCCAGGTACAATCATAAAAGCTTTATATTCAGGCTTCCTTATCACTTTTTTCCAATACCAATTAGCAAAAATGGTAAATTCAGTTTCATCTGATAGGGACAGCAGTACATCCTCACTGTTACCTTAGGGTCTTTGTTCAGACATACTATTTTGATCCCCTATGTTGAGAGACCGTGGTAATCGGTCCTAGTGAGCAGGAAGTGGCCAGCACCCTAGATGCTTTAGTAAGACATACGCTAGATGGTGGGAGAGAACCCCCATGAGAAACTGGGTCTGCGCCTGGGCAGTTCCTGGGGCCTGAGCGGTCCGTGGAACTCCGCTGTGTCTCCCCTCAAGCAAGAGGCAAGCGGCTGTACCGTGCACGGCCTACAACTAAGAAAGGCTCAAGGCTGGGCTTGTTTGGATTTTTACTGTGACGTAAGTCATATTTGGGTGTGCTGCTCCAGTCTGTTCACTGAGGAACCCTAACCCGCAGGCTGTTAGTCTCAATGGGACCTGGACAAGAGAACTGTAGCTCTGACGCAGACTGTTCCGCTACTCAGGCTTCATGACCTAGAAGTTTCAAAGACGCTGAAAGCATCTTTGCAATTCACGATGCCCCACTGCAAAGTCGCACCAGGGCGGACCCCAGGCTTGCAGAGCAGAGCTCGGCCTCTGCCGCTGACTCATTCCCACCTGGGAAACATCCGGCTTGCTGCTGGCTCCGGCGGAGACAGATTCCTGCCTGTGGGACACGCTGCGGTCTGAACGTGTCGGAAACTTCATTCCCAGTGCGGTGGCACTGAGCGGTGGGGTCTGTAAGAGGTGACTGGGTCACGAGGGCTCTGCGTGGATTCAGAGGTCAATGGATTAGGGCGTCATCATGGGAGTGAAACTGGTGGCTTTGTAAGAAGACAGGCCCGAGCTGGCACGTTGGCACACTCGGCACCCTCCGTGTGACGCCCTGCGCCCCCGCAGGACTCTGCAGTCCCCACCCGCAAGAAGGCCCTCACCAGAGGCGGCCCCTTGACCTTGGACTTCGCGGCCTCCACAACTGTAAGAAGGAAAAAAAAATTCTTTTCTTCATAAATTGCCCAGTTTCAGGTATTCTAAGCAACGGGAAACGAACTAAAACACGGTTCCAGTTAATACGCGACTCAGACTGCCCGTCACGCCCCGGAGCTGGGCGGGCGGGAGCGGCGTCGCCAAGTGCCGCGAAAGGAGGAAACGTGCGTCGTCGCCTCCGCCCGGGCACAGGGTGCGTGAGACCGCTGGGCTTTCCCGCAGCGTCTGCCGTTCTCAGCCCTCTTGACCAGACCTGAGTGTGTGCTCGTGCGGCGACTCCCGCGGGCGCCTCCTGACTCAAGGGTCGGGACCCCTCGCTCAGCCCAGAGCTCCGGGCACGGGGCCGGGAGACGCCGCTCCGTCGTGGCTGCGCAGCGAAGCCTCGCGAGAAGAGAAACTCCCGCGCGCGCGGTGAGGACTGGGGAGCGGCCGGGTCGGCGAGCACCGGGTCGTGCTGGGCGGGGGCGCCCCGCGCCTGCCCCGCGCCTCTGCCCTGCGGCTGCTCCTGAGTCGTGTCCTTTATCATAGACGGATGACCCCAAACACAGCACTTTCCTGAGTCATTCGAGAGATCGTCAAACCTGAGGAGGGGTCGCGGGAGCCCCGGGCCGGGACTGCGGGCCGAGTCCTGCACCCGCGGGTCCGCGCGACTGCAGGCGGCGTCGGCGCGGAAGGGCCTGTCCCCGTCAGGCCTGCGCCCGCCCCGGCGGCCTCCGAGCGGGTTGCGGGAGCCCAGCGGCGTCAGAGGCGGAAACACAAAGACCAGCCGGGCGGGCGGCGGTGTGGGCGGCGGGCGGCGGCGTGGACGGCAGTGTGGACGGCGGTGTGGACGGCGGCCCAGGCTCCCTCGCAGCTCCCCGGAGCCCGTCCCACGTCTCGTCCACTCCTGTGCTGGGTACGGTTCTGCTTTTCTCGCCTGAAACCCACCTGTGGACTTCCCAAAGTCCGTATCGTCATCACTGCTTCTGACCAGAACTCACGGCAAGCGGGCTGGGCCTGCGACCGTGGGGTGCCCTCAGCTCACCCTAAGCCCCCAGCGCCCGGGAGCGGCTCACCTGACGCGTGGTGGCGAGGCCTGTGACGGCTGTGCTGACGCCAGGTGGAGGACAACGCCCTGTCCGTGTGGAAGGCAGCACGTGACACAGGCTTTGCACGGACAGTGCGTGGTGCCCTTTCTCCCACGGCGACAACGCGTCGGCCTGGAAACGCCAGGGCTAAGGTTTGGACGGCCCCTGGCTGATGCGCCAAATAGCCCCCCAGCCCCATAACTCTGGGAGGGCTGTTTGCACCCCTGTGACAACGGTCCCTTTGAACCAGCACCGAAACCGTCTGAACCAGCAAGCAGGGAGAGGGTCCCGGGACAAGCGGGAGCCATTCTGAGGGGAACCTGGGTGGCTGGTGCAGTGCCGGCTGGGAAGTGTGTCTGTAACCCGGCGTGTTCGCCGGGCACCTCTTGGCACTTAGTGCGTTCAGGTTCTACTGTAAAAGGAAGGCGAGGAAGGCCGCTGACAGCAAGACCGTTAGGGTCTCACACCTTCCAGGAGGGAAGGTTTAGGTCACCTGACCAGCCACGGTACTGGGCGAGGGCCAGAAAACCAGGACGAGGTGATGGAAGGGGAAGGTAACAAACACCAGCCAGAGCCTCGTGACTGGTCACAGGAACAAGAACTGGGGCGTTTTGTTTTGTCTTGTTAACGCAGACACGGAACATTTCCCCCTTGCAACCCCCTCCTGCGTTGTACATGTTAGCAGTGCGTGAGCTTCACACACTGGTTCCTAAGTCCGACCTGGGCCTGGCGCAGGGACACTCGCGGGCCTTGGGGAGGCCCGGACCATCTTGCTTAGGAGGCGCACCGAGCTGTCTGGGTGGGAAGGTGAGAGCAGGTGCTGAGCACCGGGTGGGCTCTGCTGGCACCGTGCCCCCCGGTCACCGCGCTGCCGTGCGGACTCCGGCGGGTCTTGGCACACGGAAGGGCAGGAGAGCAGGACGGGCACTTTCCTCCCTCACTCCGACCCGGGCAGCACCTCCGGCGGCTGACGCGCCTCCTCTGTGAGTGCAGCTCCAGTTGGGGGACCCGGCCCGAGCTCCCGTAACTCCGCTGCCCCTCCGGCCCCCAGGCCGCAGCGCCCAGGCTGCCTCACCACGGAGCTTCGCACCTCACCCTCCCGACATCAGAGAAGCCAAACCCTTGTATTCAATCCCCTTTGTCTGAAAAGCTCTCGTGGTGTCTGCTTCCCTGGACTCTAACATCCTGCAGTCGACCAAGCATCCTGGGCCACACTCTAGTTGATCATAAAATACTTTTTTATCTTTGATTAGGAAAATTCTCAAACAATAAACAGCCATATACCCACTAACTAGATTTAATATTTTACTGTTTATTTATGTAGAGATGGCGTCTCACTCCGTCACCCAGGCTGCAGCGCAGTGGCGCGATCACAGCTCACTGCAGCCCCCAACTCAAGCGATCCTCCCACTTCAGCCTCCCGAGTAGCTGGGACTACAGGCCTGTACCACCATGTGGAGCCTAGATTTAATGTTTCAGAAATATTTTGCCATGTTTACCTAATCCACATACACGTGTGAATGTGTGTGTCTCTCTCTTCGCCAGCTCATTTCAAAGCAAGCGTGTGTGCTGCAGCCTCTCCTCGAACAATTCAGCACACAGCCCCTAAGGAAGGAAGCGTTCTCTTACATCACCATCATCGCCCCTAAGAAAATGAACAATTCCCCTCAGCTCTATCCAGTAGGGATCCCAATCTCCCCCCTGCCCCCCAGGATGTCTCTAGCTCCCCCCACCCAGCTTAGAACCCATCCAGGCTGCGTGTTGCTCCACGTGGCTCCTGTTTCCTTTCGCCCAGGACAGACTCGCACTCGTGTTTTCCTGGCGACATCGTCTGTTTGATGAAACTGGGCCAGTTAATTGTGGAATATCCTGTGTTTGTCTTTTTCCTCATTGTTTCTCTTCGTTTCCCCCCATTTAAACACTGGAAGTCAGGCGTGCAGGTGTGGTTACACGTGAGGGAAGCTGTCTGGCAGCTCCCCCAGAGCACCCCACGGTGCTGCGCCTGTCACACGGCGTCTCGCCGAGAAGCACTGGAGACCGGGTCGTGCGTGACGCTAGTCGGACGCTGTGGCTAAGGCGAGGACTGCGAGATACCTGCACCGTGACAGCGGAATTGCGCCTTGGTTGTCGGCACCTAGTGCCGAGTTGACCTGACGGATCACTTCACGGGGTGCAGGACGGTGGTGCTGTGGTAAACCGTCGGCGTCGTTCTGTAAAGAACTTTCCCTCGTCGACAAGGAACACCCGCCCTCACCCATGAAAGGCAGGGTGATGCCTCCACCGTTAACTGTCCGCTTCCATGGCAACAGGTTGGTGTGCCGGCCGCCTCCATGGGGGCTTCGAATGACCCCCCTTTAGCTCCACACTGGCATGCGTGGGTATTTTAAGCAATTTTACTCATTCTTATTCTGGATGCTGAAAATGAAGGGACATTTCTTGGCTCCTGCTGCTGGGGCTGGTTAGGATTTCAGCTTCAGCGGCGTCAAGCAGAGGGTGCAGAGCTCTTGGAAAAGGCAGAAAGTCTGTGAAACAGCGACCGTAAGTAGTGCTGACTAGTAATGAGAAGACGCAGACATGTACCAATGTTGAAGGTGGGAAGAAAAATCTATCACCAAAACAAGTAGTGATTTAGAAGAAAAGTTGTTTTATATTAAAACCTAACCCCAGAAGAATAAATATGTTCAAATAAATACCATGTTCAAAGGTCCAAAAAACACACTGAGATACTTACAACTATACTCAGACAGTTCGTTTTGGGGGTGAAGGATGCTTGCTAGATATTACTACCTGGCACAAATGAGTGTGATGAAAAAACACATAAGGCCACAGTCTGGACAGCAGAGAAACAGTAGCAGCATCTTGGGAAAAATGAGATAAGGGACCAAGTATGATTAAGCTGCAGCCGAGTGGCGATGCGTCTTTGCTGAGGGGAGGAAGCTTTGAGTTCCACCACAGTCTTTCACTTACAGGAGTTTACATAAATTCTGTTTTGTTTTGAAGTGAGAAAAGCAAACTGGACAAAACTAAGAACAGCAAAGGGGCTCTTCTCAAATGCAACAGTGCTTACATTTTATTCCTTCTTTTTGGTTTTATTTGTATGTGTTTGTTTTTAAACAAAGTTTCCATCTGTACACTTTAAGAAGTAAACAACAGGAAGCCGTTCTCTGCTTACCCTCCTCAGGGGGGCAGGGCGGCTGCGCGCACCGGCCCGGGGAGCGCGTGACCTCGCGACGGTGCAGAACTCAGAGATGACACAGAAAACGCTCCGTCCGGCTGTGCAGCGGCGCACGCAGGAGAGGACGCTGCCCCGGCGGTGCCCATGGTGGGCACCACGGCACGGGGACAGCCCAGAGCTTCCTTGAGAAAAGGGAAGAATAAATCTTTTTCTCAAATAGAAGCGTCCCAGGTGAGAGCCACAAGGATTTTATTCATTGTTTACTCTTCTGATGGCAGGATTTCTTTGAAGTAAAATCTATAAATAAAATGAAGTAACAATTTGTTATAAGGCTTCATCTTTTAAAGACAATTTCACAATTTTGAAACACTATCACTGAGTTCATGTAAATTTTGGCAAAACTATGAATCGTGATTTAAAAAGTATACAGTGGTTTAAATTATGATGTTTAAGAAACACTGGACAAATTACGTTCCCTGTCAGTCAGAGAAAGGAAGGAAAAGTCCAGGCAGTGCTCGAGCCACGCTGATGCCAACACCTACTGCCGGGGACGTTTGCTCACACACAGGTGAGGCTTCTTCGCTTACCGTCTTTACCCTGATACTGCTAGTGACGTGGATCAGGACTGGAACTAGCGGTCACTAAGCTGAACGCTGGCTGTCTTCCTGGCACTGCTCTGCACTTCAGGGTCCGTTCACACCACTTCAATACACGGCTGGAGAAGGACTTTCCTTACCTGGCGGTAACCCCCCCAGTCTTTGCTGGATCGTCTCCAAATGGTGAATATATTCTGTCAAGGAATGTTCTGGATCTTCAGAAGCAGTCAGGGATCTTTCTAATCTTGAATTTGGGGATGGAGTGGATCTTCAGACAAACCACCACACCGAGGGGGAGAAGAAAAAACAGAAAAAGAGCTGAACTCGCGCTTGGCCTTGGTGAGTGAGTGAGAAGACGCGCAGGCCCTGCCTGGCCAGAGGCACGTGCGGTGGCTCACGCCAGGGCTGTTCCCTTCTGTCCTTTCTTTCTGTCTTCTTGAGACAGAGTCTCGCTCTGTCACCAGGCTGGAGTGCCGTGGCGTCAGCCTCGCTCACAGCAACCTCCTGGACTCAAGAGAGCCTCCTGCCTCGGCCTCCCAAGTAGCTGGGACTACAGGCATGCGCCACCATGCCCGGCTAATTTTTGTATTTTTAGTAGAGATGGGGTCTCGCTCTTGCTCAGGCTGGTCTTGAACTCCTGAGCTCAAACGATCCTCCTGCCTCAGCCTCACAGAGTGCTGGGATTACAGGCGTGAGCCACCGCGCCCGGCCTCTTCAGTCCTTTCTTAACACACAAGAAAAAAGTAAGGCTTTTTATAAAAAGTGCTACATATATACATTGTATAGAAGTTGGTTTTCAAAGCAACTTCTATACAATGTTCCAGAGTTAAAATGAGTAAAAGATATTGCGTATTATTTTACACCGTCCCACAGAAAAAGGCCATCAGCCACCACTGACTCTCAGTAAGTATCACCACGCTGGGCTCTGGGGCACCACGGCCCCGGACAGACCCTCCCTGCCCTCCCGGGACAGGCTGGGCCTGTGGCTCTCACCGCCTTGCGCTGGCGTCTCCGCCTGGCCCTGGGCCGAGGCCGGAGCCTTAGGCTGGAGACAGATCACCGGCGGGGGCAGGAGAGCCCGAAAGCATCACAACTGACCTTCCCCTCCCGCTCGGGGAGGCTGCTGCTGCAGCTCCGGGGCCGCGGGCAGGGTCCCTGGTGTGACCTGAAGACACATCCCGGGTCGGGGGGGACTCTCTGGATTCAGGGGACTGCTGCCGCCGAGACGCTCGGGGTCCTGCCCCAGAGTTATTTAATGACAAAGGGATGAGGAAAAGAAATGAATACACTTTAGCAGAAACGCCCACCTACCAAAATTTAAAACCTACTAGCTTTTAAAAGTCTGCATGGCAATTTAAAACACTTTTAAAGTTTATAATATTGTATTTTAAAAAGCTTTAGAAGGAACCTGAGATTTGAGCGCCTGTATTTTACCCCATGAGGCTGTAAGTGCCTGGTGTCCACATGGGCAGCCTGGGGGGGGCTGGGGGGCTCAGCTAGGACATGGGCGGGCGGGGGGGCCCTGCCTCTGCCCCTCTGAGGAGCAGGCTCGGGGGAAGGGGTGCAGAGACCTTGGAGAGGGCCAGGTGGGACCTGGAGGGGAAACCCATCTGAAGGCTGAATCAAAGCATTTTAATTTCAAGAAATAACTTTTGAAGTTCAAAAGTGCCTGCCGTGGCACTGCCAGGAAAGCCGCGTCGCCGTGGCGACCGGCAGTGGCTCAGGCAGCCCTGGCCCCAGAGCGGGAAGGGGCCCAGTGCGCCTTGCGTCTGCCGCGCCCAGCGACGGGGACCAGGCCCATCAGCATGTCCTGCGCTGGGGTCGGCTGCGCTGCTGTCAGTGTGGCGGCTGCACACGCAGCAGAGACCTTCAGAGACGAGGTCTGACCGGCCGAGTAAGCAGGATGCTCCGAAGGGAGGGAGGGGGCGGGCGCAGGGGGCGGGCAGACGTCTGGCTGAACGCTAATCGTCAGAGAGTCGGCACGCTTAGCCCTCGTGCATCTTTTGGTCACCCGTCGGCTCCTCCGAACGCCTTGCTCACTAATGTTCTCCGCAGGAGCCCGATCTCACCGCTGCCCCGGCCACTGCACTGACCCAACTCCCTGACTTTCTGGTCTGGCTCTGCTGTCCCCACTGAGCAGTGACCGGCGCGAGCGGCAGTGCTGCGGGAAGGAGAGAGGCTTGTCAATCACGGTTACCACGGCAGCTGAGTCCCACCTGGGCGGGGGGCTTTGCCTGGTGCTAGAGCTCCTTTCCGATCTACTTCTTGCCATTTCTTAACCAAAAAACGTAATCTATAAAAAAAAAAAAAAAAAAAAAAAGGAGACAAAACCTTTAAAACCAGAGCGAAACAGGAATGCAGATCCCACTGTGAGCAACCTCCAGAGTGGGAACTTGCTCCCGCTGGGGTGCGGGCGTGGCCTGGGTCAGTCGGGCCAGGCCTGAGCAGCTGGGTGCGCGAGCAGAGCCCACCGTGCGCCCGGCGGGGCAGCACCCTCCCCGCACCGCGGCACCTCCAGCCACCGCGGGCACCGCCCGGCCCTTCCCAGGCTCCTGCCCCGGCACAGCTCCAGACCCTGACTCGGGTTCACGTCGGTCTGTAACCCAGAGAGGGGACCGCGTGGCACCCCCGCCTGGCTTCCAGGACCCTCCTCCCTACCACCACTTGGCAGGCTCAGGACACACAGGCCCTGGCCCTCTCGGGAGCCGGTCAGGCAGGAAGGGAGGTAACGGGGGTGCAGGCTGGGCATGGGGTGCGGGTCCGAGACACCCCTCACACCTGCAGCTTCCCTGCTCCGTGGCACAGTGGACACTGTGACTCCCAGAGGACACCCTCCAAAGGGCCCTCACAGCAGCTTCGCTCTGGGACAAGGCTGCTCTCAGATGGTCCCCCCTCCTTCACAGGAAGACCCTGGGGCAGGGTTTGGGTCGGCCTCCCTTCCCCATCCGGCACCTCACACACTTCCTGGAGCCTGGTGTTCTCCCCACAAAGACGGGGCGGACGCAGGGTGGGTGGACAGGGGGATGGCAGGTGGCCTGTGGTCAGGAGACCTCAGAGGTGAGGGGACTGTGTGCCCCGAGGCCAGAGAAGGGTGAGAGGGCAGCGCCCTAGGGAGTCTCTCCTGCCCCCCACTTCTGCCTGGCCCATTGGCCCAGCTCAGCCTGGTCTCTGAAAGGAGCGGGACTCTCAGCCGCGCGCTGCGTCCACTGCCCTGGACAGGCCGGAGCAAGGCCTCGGGAAGGCACCTCTGTGTCAGGGGGTAGGTCCAGTGGGACACATATTTTTGGAAATTCAGCAAAGTTTAAAACTATAAAATGACATGAATTTCCCAGGAACAGTAGGGAGCTGCATTCCTGCTGCAAAAATGGTGCCTTGTGCAGAGTGAGTGAAAGACGCACCCCAGGAGGGGGGTGGGGGGCAGAGCGCGACACTCGAGGTGGGTCAGGGTCGGGGGAGAAGGGAGGCGGGGGGGCCTGGCCAGGGCAGCGGGCTCCTCCACGCCCCTCGGCCACACGTGCAGGCTCAGGGCTGGAGACCCTCCTCTTGCGTAACACAGATCCCACTAAGACAGGGGAAACTGAAACTTACAAAGTGAAATGCAGTTTGAAACTTATCAGATGTGCCTGTTGTCAGAAAAAGTCCTGGCATGAAACCCATTAAAAGGCAAGATGTTCCCTTGCAATAACAAGGAGGACTTAAATCTTTAGAATCAGAAGGTGACAACTTCGTGCAACACGACTTCTTGAAGACAAGAGTCATCTGTATTTTCTTTAAGGCCTCAAATGTCATTTGTTTTTAGTAGAGATGGGGTCTCGCTCTTGCTCAGCCTGGTCTGGAACTCCTGAGCTCAAGCCATCCTTCCACCTGGGCCGCCCAGAGTGCCAGGATTACAGGCGTGAGCCACCGCGCCCAGTCCTTGTCATTTGTCTTAAAAGAGAATATATTAGAGAGTTTCAAGGAATAAAATCACCTAAAAACCATGCAGTATGCTGCCTGTTCACAGAGACGGAGGCAGAAACACACGGCTTGGACATGGTGGCATTTACCTTAATATTGCGATGACCACCCTGACAGCCGTGCGGAACTTTGTAAAAGGACGAGACGTGGTGATTTTCTTATCTGCTTTGGAAGGAAATACCCCCAAATGAGCAATCATGGAGAGTGTTTCTTGTTCCGAATCCTGGAACCCACCGATCAACAGTAAGAGATACTTCTTTTGATAAATCAGAGCTTTCCTAAAACTCTCTGCTCTCAAATAATGCAGGTACAACTTCTCCATCTAAAAGAAAAAAACAAAACAAAACAGTAAAACTTAATCGTAGGAAACAAAGACATCTTGCTGACAAAAGCACCCTGTGCTGTTGCGCTTCTCAAGAACCAGACGGGTTTTCCCCTCGGCAAATCACCACAGAACTCGGCCTTGCACAGCGTCGTAGCCAGAAACCACCTGCTGTGGAAACATGCACTTGAGTTTATCAGACGAAATCTAGAACCACAGACTCCCCTCCAGGGCACCATCGCTGACCCACCCCCTAAGAGAGGCCCTGGCTGGGCGCGGGCGGGAGGGCTGCGAGGCCCGGACGCTGCACAGAGCTACGTCCAGAGCCTGACAAGCTGTTCCCTCAGGAGAAGGCCCTCGGCTGGCACCACACGGTCAAATCCCGGGTCTGGAAAACATTCCATGTTCCACCCTTAACTCGTGGGCAGAGAAACTCAGTATTCTTACACAACTAAACCAAGTTTCAAATCAAACTTTATTCTCTCAAACTTCCTTTTTTGCCATGCCTTGACTGCTAGAACCAGCGTCAACAGGCTAGCGTTTGGTACATGTGTGGGCGGCTACACTCAGCAAACGAGAACCTTATGGTCATGGAAATGCTTTTCCTGCAGTTAACCAACCCAGGACTTTTAAAAAAGCACCAACACCACTCTGGACCCCCAACGCAGCCTGTGGGCCCTACCCTGACGTTGCAGGTGTTTGCTTCTGCGCTGGCAGCTGGCGGGGGCCGTCCCGGGTCTGAGTGCTGTGAGCTCCGCGGCACCGTCCCGTCTTGCCTCCACGCGGGCCTGTCCGACCTCTGCAACGAACCACAGGCAGCACTGTCCACAGCGTGTTCTGAGACCAGAGCGTCCTGAGACCGCCCGGGAGCAGGCGAGGCAGGGGGCGAGCACTGCCCACCCCAGGGGCTCAGACGCCTCACCTCTTCAGACTCTCGGGGGCAGGCTCCCCGCGGTGGGCGGTGGCCGGGGTGCGCCGGGTGGGGGTGCGCGTCCCTGGGAGCCGGGACCCAGCGGGGGCCGCGGCAGCCACACAGACGGTGCTCCAGGCCCGCGCCCCCCCAGCACCTCCACAGCGGTGCCCGAGGTGTCGCCTGGCACCTCAAGTCAGTGACACTCAGGGTAACTGCTACATGCCATGTACTAACGAAGTATGAAAATAAGTATTTGTCATATAAGCCCAAATCCAAAGCTTTAAGCCTTAAACACCCTCATGTTCTCTATAATTTTTAAATTTGTATCTTTTATTGTTGTATCATTTTTTATTGGTTTTTTTAAAACAATGTTTTTGATCAAGGTTGTTGACTCTGTGGACATGGACCCAAGAATGCGGGGCCGAGTGCACCGCACCTCGCCTGTTTGTCCTTCCCCAACCGACGGGCACTCGGGCCACCTCCACTCTGGGCTGTTCTGCATAGCGGGCCGTGAAATCTGTGCAAGTTTTTCTGTGGACACGTTTTCATTTCTCCTGGGTAAATACCTGCAAGTGGAACTGCTGGGTGATACAGTAACTCTACGTTTAAACTTTGGGGGAACTTCCAGACTGTTTTTCAAAGAACTGTATCATTTCACATTCTCATTCTTTCCACATCGATCTACAGATTTAAGGCAATCCCAACTTAAACAACCAGGATGCTAAAATTTATACTGAAAGGTAGAGGAACTACAATAGCCAATTTGAAAAACAAGAAAAAAGTCAGAGACTTCACACTACCCAACGTGCAGACATCATCAACCATTACTCAGGCAGCTGGTCAGGGACACACACACAGACCAACGGGACCAAGCCCAGAAATAAGACGCAAACATTCCTGACTGATTTTGACACAGACAACTCCGGGCAGATCAGTGTTTTCAACAAAGCATGCTAAACTGGATATTACTGTGGTGAAGTCTTACAATTTCGTGCTGCCTTGGCGTCCATTCCGAATGTAAGCTGGACTTTCTCGCCCCGGGAGCAGGGCTCCGCCACCCCAGCACAGCGCCCATCCCCTGCCCCCTCCCCAGCGCCGCAGTGCGGTCGACCAGACGTCCGCCTCCTCCGGCTGCTCCCCAGCGGCCCCTCCCTGCCCTGCTCACCCCGGGACAGGCCCCTGTGGGGGCTGCGCAGATGTCCCCAGGGACCACCGCCCGGTCCCCACGGCGCTCTCGCCTGCTCGCTCTAAACCCACCAAGTGAAACCCCCCTGGGAAAACTGTTTGGATAACACCTTGGACCCAAAAAAGGCTTCGGCCCATGGCTCCCTCTCCTCTCTTCATGTGCCCCTGACCTCCAGGCAGAACCCGTAAGTCATGAACCCTGTATTTCCATCTGTGTCCCTCCAAGTCACGGAAGGGCTGCCCCTCAGCTTCAAGATCCCAAAGCATATAACGATCACCCTCTGCCTGTCCCTCAGACCATAAGCAAAGATAACTCAAAATGGATCACAGCTCTAAATTTTAAGTAAAACTATAAAACTCTTGGCATGATCCATTAAAAAAAATAAACTGATACACCAGACTTCATCAAAATCAGAAACTTGCTTTGCAAAGGACACTACACAGAGAAGGAAGAGACCAGCACAGACTGGGAGAAAATACCTGCAAAGCACGAATCTGACGAAGGAGTTGTATCCAACAAGGAGAAAACAAGCCAATCCGAAAGCGGGCAGGGACGACGCCAGTGACCTCAGTCATCAGGGACGGGCACAGGGAAAGCACAGAGGGACAGCTCCTCACGCCTGCCAGAGCTGGTCACCAAAAAGCACCGGCGGCACCGACGCCAAGGTGCAGCCCCCGGAACCCCCGCGCTTTGCCAGGCGGCTCCTCCTGCGTCTGCTCCCAGGAGTGAAACCTGCGTCCACACAAACCCTGTGGGCGCAGCAGCGTCGCCGTGACGGCCCAAACTGGACACAGCCCACGGCCTTCAGTGGTGAGCAGTGCAACAGAGCCTGGCCCGTCCCTGCACACAACGCCGCCCAGCACAGCAGCACCCGGCCAGTGGTCCCCGGGCCGCGCAGGTGGGCACCAGATGCCCGAGCACGAAGTGGGAGAGGCCGGCCGGCAGGTCACAGGCCGCACGGCTCCGTCTACACGGCGTGCAGGGAAGAGCCCAGGCCAGTGCCTGCTGGCAGTTCTTTTGGGGTCAGCATCGTTCCGAATTCCGCTAATGGTTACTCGGGTTACGAGCATCTGTACATGTGTGAACTTACATGACATCACACCAAAAAGGGCAAATTTTACTATATGCAAATTAAAAAATAATTTTTAAAAAGTTGTCATCGTAAAAAATGTAAAGCAAATCACAAACAAAACAGCCCAAATATAAAAGAAAAAAACTAGGCCTTCCAGAAAGCCTATAGACTACTTCATTATTAGGAAAGTAATAAACCATTTTAATTAACAGCGAAATAAAACTCTAATATGATCATATTTTATACTTTTAACCAAAATGTCCTTTTACGAACATACAAGAAACATCACGTAGCAGTTAGTATCAGTGGTGACACTGTGTGTGCCCATCTGGCCAGAGCAGAAAACGTGCTACGATGTCCAGTGAAACGTTCGGGGATGTTCAGCAGGACCGGGACTGGCGAGGCTGCAGCCCACGGCGGCTGAGGAGGAACCGCGGGCACACGGCCGTCTGCGGAGGACGCCCGGCTGGCCGAGCAAAGCTAATCCAGACCCAGGCGGCGGGGGCGGGGCTGCCTCTCCCACGTGAGGAAACAGTGCAGATACGTACGCTCAGGGCACAGCCCTTCTGCACATGGTGCTTCAGGGTCTTCTCCAGCTTGGACACGGCCCTGCTCAGCTCCGACTTCTCCTCGGCCGCCACGCTGAGCGCCTTTGTGAGGGAGTCGTTGTCTTGCAGCAGGACCTCCACAAGCTGGATTTGTAGCTCTGCTGACATTTTTTTCTTGGAAAGCAGAAAACAAATATAAATTTATAAGAATCTTTTTCTTAAAAGGCATGCACATTATTTGTGTTGTTCATTGCTGTTGGTTATTTTCAGGGGTTCTAATGTTAAACTTGCTCGGGGTTTGGTGGGGAGCTCGTGGGGCTGGGCGGAGCTGTCATCCCCGGGGCAGGGAATGGTAAGACTCGCAAATCTCACTGCTCTGGGACCTTCTACAGAGCAGACTTTGCACACAACTGGCTGCATGAATAACGCAGGCTGCTTAGAAAGGGTGGCCCCTTGCTGACCGTCCTAATGCCACCACACACAGGGCGCACATGAGCTGGCCGGGGAATCTCATTTGCTCATCCTGGGGGTCAAATGGGTTCGTCCCTCCAAACAGGTTTGCACTTCCACAACCAAAAGAACATCCAGCCTGGAGAGGGCCGGACGCTGGAAGGCCACAGCGCCCACCACAGGGGGGCCGGGAGGCACCACCCCCACGGTGACACTGAGCCGTCGAGGGCAAGCAGAGTAGCCCTCCCGCTGCCTGACTGCGAGCTGCCACCACGCAGCACTCATCAGGCATTTCTGTCGGCCAGGATTCCCAACCCCGCAGAGGCCGCTAACAGCGAGCCCAGCACTTCCAAGGACTCGGTTTCCATGTCTAGTAAAGGCGTCGACACAAACACACCACGAGCAGGACCCAGGGCCCCTCCAGACCAGTGGCCCGCGGGCGTCCAGGCCACGGGCAGCAAGCGCCGTGAGGAAGGGTCCAGACAGCCAAGCAGTGTCCTGTGGGCAGCAGGGTCGAGCCCCTGACGTCCCAGCACACACACCGGGACCCTGTCACCTCACGGCCCACACCGCCCAAGGGGCAGGCGCCTGCTCGCACAGGCAGACGGCAAAGGAGGGAGCAACAAGCGACCAGCAATGAAAGGAAACCGGGAGCTGCCTCGTGCCAGGGCCGTGGGGTGCAGGCCGGGCAGGGGGCGGCCCGCCTCACCTGGCAGGGGGTGGGCCTGCTCAGCTCAGGCTTCAGCTCCTCCAACGTGCGCAGCAAAGACGCCACTGCGTTCTCGTTGGACGACGCCCAGTCACTGACGGTCCTGTAACGTAAGCGCATCGGAAGGCTCACACTCACCCGACTGACGCCCACCCAGAGCGACCCAGAACTCTCTGCCCCGGAGAGACAGGCGCGTGCAGCCGCCCCTGGGAGACGGGAGGACACGGCCGGGGTCCCCAGGAGGCCGCATGCCTGCGAATCCCTGCATCCGGCCCTGGGCCCGACGGAACAGCCCGCGGGGGCCGGGCCTGCAGCAGACGCCCCTGTGGCGTCAGGGACTTCACCCCCAGACTGTGCACTGAGCCCCGGGAGGCGCCACCGCGTCACCACACGCTGCTTCTTGCTGGATTAATTACTAAAATGCCGTCCTTGGTGACACTTGGCTCAAAAATTGTGTTGCTCTATAAATTAAGTCCACACATAAACAGGAGAACTATGTTAGCTGGATGCCTGTGTTCAGGGGAAAAGGCAAATGTTAACATTCCTCACGGCCCGGCTGCCTAACGGTTACATCTGCATCCCGCCGTGCGACTGCGGCCCCGGGGCCCAGCGACAGACGCAGGCAGCCGGCCTGGGTGGTGAGTAACGGGGCAGGGGTGTGGGGAGAATCGCCCTAAAAGGAACTCGGAAATCCAAGCTCAGGTGTGTTTTGTTTCACAAGATTTTCCCTAATATGAGAATGTAAAAAATATGACCTTGTCCATCTTCCACGGGAGTCCAGACTCGGGGAAGAGGAACAGAGTGTGAGCTCGTCAGCACGCGGGGCTGAAACCGGCCGCCCCGCAGGCGTCAGACGCTAGCTGGGTACGAGGCCCGGGGCCAGGTGCGCGAGCGCCACGCCATGTGCCCACCTGCCCACGGCCTGGCGGACGAAGCTGGTGAGGAGCCCGGCAGCGCAGAGCAGCTGGTGCCTGATCTTCTCCAGCTCCTGCTCCTGCTCCCGGAGCTGGTCCGGCCCGTCGGAGCCGCGGGCCCCTCGGGGGGCCCCCCGGGGGAGGCCGCTGCGGAGCGCCTCTTCCTGTGACTCCAGTTCTCGCACCGTCCGCTGGAGCTGGCGGATCTTGTGCTCTTCGCGCTGCCGCTGCAGCTCCAGCTCCCGCTGTTCACAGCAAAGAGAACACGGAAGACCTTCGCATGAGCCTCCCACAGACACAGCTGCGGAGCAAGAGACCAACACACAGCAGCACACGGGAGACCCCTCGGGTCACACACGGCACCCTCGGGGCAGGGGGCCCTGTTCTGCTGGGGTCTCCACCAGGATCCCTCAAACTAACTCGCCACACACGCCCCCGCCCAGGCCTCGGGGGCCTCCAGCTCAGAGGCCGCTAAATTATAGCCCAGAGTCTCCGTGGTAAACGTCTTTATCTTCACTTTCAAGAATTCTTGGGCTTGTGTCAGGCCTACAGCAAGCGCTCGGGCTCCCAAGGGGAGGCGCCCGCAACGCTGATGCAGACAGGAGGGGCTTCATGGTCCGCGGGCCCCGCTCACTCAGGCACAGCCTCGTGCATGTGAACGTGTGTGCCGTGCACACGTATGAGCCTGCCGGGAGCCGGAGCACAGCCTCGTGCATGTGAATGTGTGTGCCGTGCACACGTATGAGCCTGTGGGGAGCCCGAGCACAGCCTCGTGCATGTGAACGTGTGTGCCGTGCACACGTATGAGCCTGTGGGGAGCCGGAGCACAGCCTCGTGCATGTGAACGTGTGTGCCGTGCACACGTATGAGCCTGCGGGGAGCCTGAGCACAGCCTCGTGCATGTGAACGTGTGTGCCGTGCACACGTATGAGCCTGTGGGGAGCCGGAGCACAGCCTCGTGCATGTGAACGTGTGTGCCGTGCACACGTATGAGCCTGCCGGGAGCCGGAGCACAGCCTCGTGCATGTGAATGTGTGTGCCGTGCACACGTATGAGCCTGTGGGGAGCCGGAGCACAGCCTCGTGCACGTGAACGTGTGTGCCGTGCACACGTATGAGCCTGTGGGGAGCCCGAGCACAGCCTCGTGCATGTGAACGTGTGTGCCGTGCACACGTATGAGCCTGTGGGGAGCCGGAGCACAGCCTCGTGCATGTTAATGTGTGTCCCGTGCACACGTATGAGCCTGCCGGGAGCCGGAGCACAGCCTCGTGCATGTGAATGTGTGTGCCGTGCACACGTATGAGCCTGCGGGGAGCCTGAGCACAGCCTCGTGCACGTGAACGTGTGTGCCGTGCACACGTATGAGCCTGCCGGGAGCCGGAGCACAGCCTCGTGCATGTGAATGTGTGTGCCGTGCACACGTATGAGCCTGCCGGGAGCCGGAGCACAGCCTCGTGCATGTGAATGTGTGTGCCGTGCACACGTATGAGCCTGCGGGGAGCCTGAGCACAGCCTCGGGTTGGAGCCGGGTCACCACGTGGCCCCTGGCCTCGGCCTGACCTCCCTGCACGTCAGTGGGGACGCGAGGGCCGGCTCTCCACCGCGCAGGGGACAGAGCGCCGCAGGCAGGGGCAGGAGGGCACGGCAGCCCCAGCAAAGGCCCAGGTTCCCAGCCCAGGAAGGTTCCGGAAGCCACCCAGGCCCGAGGCCCCCAGAGCTGGCCCCCAGCACCTGGGGAGGTGACAGGGGTGGCCCCCAGCGCCCCACCCTCCTGGCAGCACCTCGCTCCACATGCCCGAGCCCCTACGCAAGGATTATTATTTCTTCTGTTTTCCAGATGGGGAAAGTCAGACACAGGAACTGATGAGTTTACACTGCCCAGAAAAGATGAAACTGGCCCTGACACGCCTATCTTGGCTTCAGCAAACTACCGCCACAGAAGGATTCCACAGTCCAGACCACATCACCTACGGTGAAAGTAACCCCAAAAGGCTACATTACTAAGAACACATATCAAGTGCAACATGAAGAAGAGCTGTTAGTTTAATGTAGAAAACATTTTGTTTATATTTATTTTTTAAGCAATCGTGTTACTATGGATTTTTATAAAAACACCAAAATTAAATAAAATATTCTGGCTAGAAACTTTAGATATGGTTTGGGGACGTTCTCAGAAAGGAAAGACACCTTTGAGAACCCTGTGAGTGGTGGCGGCATCTCCCCCCGGGGGAAGAAGAGCAAACACGTGTGACGTGTCCACACGGCCCCAGGTCCAGAGTCATCCAGGCCCCCGCGGGCTCCCCTCCCCCATCTCCCCCCAAAACCCAGCCCCTCCCAGCCACGCTGCGCCCCACTGTGCGCACTGCTACTTGCCGAGACTTCGAATGATACGATACTGTAACTATTCTGAAGGTTTTTCTAATCAGAAAAAAATTGTAATCATTGCTGACACACAGACAAACCTTGAACACATCACGCAAAGTGCAAGCAGCCAGACACAGGCCACACGTGGTAGGGCCCTGTTTACATGACGTGTGCAGAAGGGCCACGCTCCAGAGCAGAGGACACACGAGTCCTTGCAGGGGCTGGACGCGGGAGACGGGGCGTGACCACCTGGTCAGTGTGGGCCTTCACTCTGGGGTGAGGAAAATGTTCTGAAATTGATTGCAGTGATATTTGCTTATCTCTTCGATGATACTAAAAACCACTGTGCAATTTCAATTGAACTGAATGGTATGCAAATTAAATCTCAAAAAGTTCTTACAAATATTAATCACATACATGGTATGAACTTACAAAACTAATGCACCATTTTGTAATCTGATTTATCCTTGTAACATTTAGAAACCTAGAATTTTGTTTTTAAAAACAGATGTTCATTTCTTAATTATTTTATGGTGGGCTAACCACTTAAAAAGACCAGGGCATTGGTTTTGTGTTTTTAAAAACTTTATATAATTTCATGAAATTAAAAAAAACAGAAATAGAGGAGGTATTTTTTAAAAAAGCTTTTAAAAAAATGTTTAAAGAGGAAAAAACAAATGTTAATCCATAAGAAGACATAGGGTATTATTATATCGGAAACAAAGGCTCTCGGTTGAAATGAAATTTATCTGAAACATCAGGGCCACACAAAGAACAGAAGAGGGAACACTGACTTCCAGCCCATCTGGCGAGGCCATGCTATCCTGATACTCAAACCAAAGACATCACAAGAGAACTACAGACCAATACCCTGTATGAATACAGACTATAAATCCTCAACAAAACACCAGCAAACTGCTAGCAATGCGTAAGAATTACTCACCACGATCAAGTGGGATTCATCCCAGGAATGCAAGGACGGTTCATCATATGAAAATCAAGGTAATACTTTATCATATCACTACAACAACAGACAAGAGCTGCAGATCTCAACAGACACCAAAAAAACTTGACAAAATCTAAAACTCTTTCATGACTGAAAAAAAGTTGAAAAAACAAGGAGTAGAAGAAAATTACCTGTGATAAAAAGCATCTATAAAAACCCACAGCTAGGCTGGGCGCAGTGGTTCATGCCTGTAATCCTAGCACTCTGGGAGGCCGAGGCAGGCGGATCGTTTGAGCTCAGGAGTTCAAGATCAGCCTGAGCAAGAGCGAGACCCCGTCTCTACTAAAAATAAAAAGAAATTATATGGACGGCTAAAAATATATGTAGAAAAATTAGCCAGGCATGGTGGCGCATGCCTGTAGTCCCAGCTACTCGGGAGGCTGAGGCAGAAGGATCACTTGAGCCCAGGAGTTTGAGGTTGCTGTGAGATAGGCTGACGCCACGGCACTCACTCTAGCCCAGGCAAGAGAGTGAGACTCTGTCTCAAAAAAAAAAAAAAAGAAAAGGGAAAAAAAAAAAACCCACAGCTAACATTGTACTTAACAGTGAAAAGCTGACTGTTCCCCCCAGGACTGCAGCAAGGGAGCCTGCCTTGCTCTCGTCACGCCTGTTCACGACTGCACCGTGCCATCCCCCAGGTGACCAGGCAGGAGCAGACGTCCAGACTGAAAAGGAGGAAGCAAAGCCACGTCCACCTGCAGATGACAAGACCTTTCCTTACGTATGGGAAAATCACAAAGATCTTGTATACGGAAAATCCCATTAAAAAATAGTAGACATGACACGCAAGTTCAGCAAGGTTGCAGGACACAAGACCAATACATAAAAACCAACTTGTGTTGCTACACACTAGCAATGAATGAGCTGAAAATGAAATTAGGAAAATAGTTCCATTTACAACCACGTGAATAAATAATACATAATACTAAATTTAACAAAAGAAGTACAAAGCTTATATTTTGAAAGCTACAAAACACTGTTGAAAGAAATCAAAGACCTAAATAAATGGCCATTTTGTGCTCGCGGACCAGAAGACTTAAGACTGTCCAGACGTCAGCACCACCCAGAGTGCTCAGAGTCCCCGTGCGATCCCTGCCAGCAGGCCAGGGGCCACCTCTGCAGAGTGAACAAGCCAGCCCTCAAATGTGTACGGAACTGCAGGGACCCCAAACAGCCAAAACAATCTTGCAGAAGAGCAATGTTGGAGGAATCGCACTTCCTGATTTCAAACCTGCTGCAAAGCTGGAGTGACCCAAACGGCGCGGGCCCACACAAGGACAGACACACAGACCGAGCAGAGAGGACGCTGGCGTCACCCCCCGACCCGGGGCCCCTCAGGTCACCCACGCGCACGTCCTCGCCCCCTGCGCTGGGCTCTCCGAGCTCTCACCAGCTTCTCCTTTTCTCTCTGCCACTTCCTCCACTGCCCCGCACGTGCCCGGCTCTGCCTCGTCTCCGCCGCGCTCCGTGTGTCCTCCGGTCCTTCTGGCTCTTTCGATCGTGAGCGTGACTGCGCTAAGTCTGCCTGCAGCCACGCTGGCTGCTCCCCCTCTCTCTCCAGACAGCGTCTCCGCTCTCGCTTTTGGGTCTGCAGAGCTTCCACGGTTGCCGTCCACGCAGCACTTACCTCCTTCTCTCTCCGGAGCTCCTCGCAGCGCCTCTGCGCCTCGGCCTCCAGCTGCTGCTGCGCGCGCACGGCTTGCTGCTGCGCCGCGTCCAGCACCGCCTGCAGCTCCAGCACGCGGGACTTCTCCTCCTGCAGCTTCCGCAGCAGGGCCTGCTGCGCCTGCGCGTCCTGCTGGGCGCAGACCTCCTGCGTCCTGCGGCTCAGCTGCTCCGTGAGGAGCCGCTCGTGCTGCAAAGCCTCCGACAGCTCCAGCGAGTGGCTCTTCTCGGCCTCCAGGTCCTTCTGCAGCTGGCAGAGCCGGGCCCGCTCCTGTGCCAGCAGGGCCTCGAAGCGCGAGTGCTCGATGCGCAGCTCCTTCTGCAGGTTGTCCCTGGCCGTCTGCTCGTGCCTCAGGGCGACGCCGAGCCGGCTGCTCTGCGCACGCTGCTTCTCCAAGGACGTTCGTAACTCCTACCGGGGCACAGACGGGAAAATTAAACGAAGAGGGGAAGTATGTCAGTGGCTTTCCCTGTCCAAATCTGTTTATGTGCTTTAACCCAGCAATTGCACCTTTTGAAATCTATCCTGTGGACGAAAGCCTGAGATTTCTTTGTTACCTGACCACCCTCGCTGCACGGTGAAGGACTCCGGAACTGGCACGGAGTCGACGCACACACGTCCTGGATTCAGAGACCCCCCCCCCTCAGAAAATCACACACCCAGGAGGCTCAGGGACACGCACATCCCGCTTGCTGTGAACTGTGACTTGTGTGTTGTTGAAAACCCTCACCATGACCCGGGGAACTGCCGTGGGCTGGTTCTGGAGCCGCACAGCGCTGCACGGGGCCCTGGCCCCACCGCTTGTCCGCTGTGTGCAGACCCCCAAGGCTGTGCTCTGCCCGGGGGGACCAGGAGGAGGCTGCCTCTGCCTTCCAGACCCAACACTCAGGGCAGTGGGGTCGGCAGAGCAGGCAGCCATCACTGGTCACTGCACCTGTCCACCCTGTGTCTGTCACTACAAAGGGACAATTTCATCTAAAAAATATAGCCCCATCTCACTGCCGCACACTCCTGCCAACTGGGCACAGCGAGGAACAGCCTGTGCCTCAGCCCTGCTGCCCAGTCACCTCCAGGGACCTGGAGCTCTGGCCCCGCTGCCCAGTCACCTCCAGGGACCTGGAGCTCTGGCCCCGCTGCCCCGTCACCTCCAGGGACTTGGAGCTCTGGCCCCGCTGCCCAGTCACCTCCAGGGACCTGGAGCTCTGGCCCCGCTGCCCCGTCACCTCCAGGGACTTGGAGCTCTGGCCCCGCTGCCCAGTCACCTCCAGGGACCTGGAGCTCTGGCCCCGCTGCCCAGTTACCTCCAGGGACTTGGAGCTCTGGCCCTCCCTCTGCAGGTGCTGAAGCTGCTGCTCCTCCAGCCGGCTCTGCAGGACACGCTCCTTCCCGCGCTCACACTCCAGCTCCTGAAGCGCAGCCTGCAGGTCGCTCTCCTTGCCGTCCAGCAGGGATCTGTGTGGCACGACAGGCAGCCCCGTGCCTCACGTCACAGATGCTGACGGGGACACACAGGCCAACACTGGGGGCCAGGAGCTCCCAGGTCGGGCAGGGCAGACCCTGGCAGCTTTCCCGTCACCCCTCCCGCCCAGACCGTGAACCCAGGGGCAGGGCACCACGCCGCCACTCCGCGGCACCGGTCGTTTTACTTCAACGCCAAGAAAATCGTGGCAACCACCACGGCACTTCATCTACAGCCATCAGAGCCCCGAGGACCGTGCGAGGCTGACACTGCCGGGGCCCCACCTCAGCTGCAGGACTTCCTGCTGCACGTCGTCCAGGGACTTCAGCAGCCTCTCGTTCTCCTGCCTGCACTCGCAGAGCTCGGACTTGAGAGCTTTCACGGCGCTCTGCTCCGCCGCCAGGAGCTTCCGAACCCCGCCGGCCTTCTCCTGCTCCTCACTGAGGGTCTTCTGCAGGTCGCTCGCGATGCATTTTTCCTGCTCGACTTTGTATGCCAGTAACTCAACTGGAAAAGACGAAAGAGCGTCAGAGAGCATTATCTGCGAGTTCCAAGTGAGCTGTGTAAGTGAGGCCAGAGCAGAAACAAACCCGCAGGGGCGCGGGGTGTATTCCTTTTGGGAAGAAATGAAGTTTCTGGGAACTACAAGCCGTCGTTTCTGGTGCAGCCAGGATGCTCACCGAAGTCTCTGACCTCTGAGCCCTTCTCCTCCCAGGCCCCGCTCTCCGGGCTGGGAGTGGCGTATCCCTGTGGCCATCCTAAAACGCCACGAACCCACCACTCTACCCCGAGTGCCTCCAACAGAGACGACTCCAGGCCCAGATGGCTTCACTGGAAAGTTCTCCCAAAGCTTAAGGAAGAAATAACCCCAGTTCCAGACAAACTCCTCTGGAAAACCCGGAGAGGGCCTGGCGCTGCTCCAACACCAAGACCAGGAAAGGGCACAGAAAGGAAACCAGACCGCGCCCTCGAGAACGCAGGGGCTAAACGCTGGCGGCCCAGCCCGGCAGCGCACGAAAGGGGAAAACCCGGGCTGAGAGGTCCTGGCCTGAGCGCGAGGCCGCTCCCTTGACAGAACCCAACCTCGGGGCAGAAGGAACGTCCTCGAGCCGGCCAAGGGCGTCTGGCCACACGCAGGGTGCGAGCTGCGCTGCTGCCCCCAGAGCAGGGTCGAGGAAGGCGTCTGCTCAAGGGCCCGCCCAGCACGACACGCAGGAGAAAAGGGAGACAGGAAATGGAAAAGAAATACAACGTCACTTAGCCACAGGTGACCTGCAGGTCTGCACAAATTCCCAAAGGATCTAAGTTGGGCGTAGAAACCTACAACCCGCTGTTAAACTCCAGCACCAGCTCCAGAGAGTCAGGGCCTAAGACACTCGGTGCCCGACGCAGGACACCTGCCCGCTGGGCCCCGAGGCGAGACCTGGCCTGCCCGGCCCCTCCCGCTCCCACTTAGTTCTGTCAGCCGAGAAACGCAGGCGCCCCCGCGTCCCCACACGCCGGCAGGTGCTGACGAGAGTGGCCATTTCGGCTGCTGAGACACTGGCTTCACGCAGCCGAGGGGCCTCCCCGCACAGGGGGTGCCGGGTGGGCAGGCTCCGGGGGCCGGGCTGCACGGGGGGCACGGGCAACGGCACCCACCCTGCCTGCGCAGCTGGTGCTCCTGCCAGCTCCCGCGGGCCTCCACGCTGGTCAGTGCCGCGCACAGCTGCTGCAGCTTCTCCTGGTTCTGCAGGTGCGTGAGGCGCAGCTGGGCGCGCAGGGCCTGCACCTCGGACAGCAGGCTGCTCCGGTCCGGCACGCGGAGGTGCTCCAGGGACGTTTCCTGCAGGTCTTCCTGGGGGGACGGGAGGCGGTGAGCAGACGCAGCACCGGTGTGGACGGCCCTGCACTCCCCTCCCGCCCCGCCCCTGCGAGCCCGCGCTCCGGCTGCTCTGGGACAAGCCTGTTGCTCGTGAGGCTGGTGCGGGGACACAGTGGCCCCTGGGCTTCAGCTCCCGGCACCCTCTCCCTGCAGCCGCCGGGCCTGGCGTGTCAGAGCCGGCCGTGCTAGCTGTCGAGGGCATGACACTGGGCCAGAGCATCATCTCCGCCATCAGTCACAACCACACTCCAAGGCTGAGAGAAACATGTGAGCTGAAATTCCCATACTAAACAGACTCTGTCTCCTTTCCCGCCAGTGCTGGGTTCCGGGGGTAAATCGAGGCGTGGACACAGGGCTGTCACTCACCTGTGCTTGGATGACCTTCTCCAGCCTCTCCAACAGGCAGTCGCAGCCTGGGTCTGAGCTGCCAAGTCCAGGCTGCAGCGGGAGCTTCAGCGTCCTCCACTCCTTGTCAAACGCCGCCTGCACGGCCTGCAGAAACTCCCCCCTCCAACCCAGGCGCACGTCGGGGGGCTCCTAAGACATCAAAACAGGGGGCCCGGTGTTCTCACACATGCTTTCTGCAGGCGTGCTATGGACTGACTGGGCCCCCCAAATCCACGCTGACGCCCCAACCCCAGAGGGCCCCACCCGAACCCCACCCTGCCGGCACCCTGATCTCGGACGTGTGCCACCTGGCCACGGCGGCCACACAGGCTGGCGGCTGTTGGCACGGAAACTACTCTGACAGAAGAGACGACACACAGTGCCAGGATCAGTGAGGGCACAGGAAGCAAACGCCGCCATTGTGAGCAGAGAAGACCACGACAGAGATGATGAAATCAGTAAGACTGAGCGGATGTCGGCAAACTTCTCTGCTGCTTTTCCCGCTGCCACGCCCATGAGGCCCTGGTCTGCAGGGGCCGCGGCGGGCGGTCCTCGGTGCACCGGGAGGACTGTGACGCTCCCACTGGCATCCTGTGGGCACCAGCGTGTGCCGGGCACGTTCCAGGCACCAGGACCAAGCCCCTTCCTCCCGGGTGACTTCAAGCCCAGCTCAGAGAAGCAGAGGGATGAGCCCTGGGGCCGGCGTCCCTGGTGCCAGGAGGAGACTGGCAGGGGGTGGGGAGGGGCAGGAGGACACTCACGTGACCCCACGTGACCCGCTCAGACCCCTCTCGGCCTCCCCTCAGCTCACCCCAGACAACCAGCACGGCAGCAGGGACCCCCACTGGGAACCGCCCCGGGGGAGGGGTCCAGGTTTCTCCTCCTCTGCTTTTAGCTACACTAAATCAAGCTCTGCACACCCCTCTGCGGACAGAGCTAGTGCTGTAAGCTCCTTAAATTCTGTAAAAAAGGGGTATGTGAAGTTCAAAATAAAACTTCTATTGGAGTTTACATTTAGATTAAAAAAAAAACAAAAGCTTTTTTTAGTTAAAAAGAAAAGCCTGCGATTTCCCACTTATGGACCAAGCAATTCCTTTACCTTCTCTCCTTTTTGGGGTGCTGCTTCCAGCAGGCCCTGCCCCTCCCTCGGGATGGGGTCCAGGGGTGCGCACGGCTCCCCTCTGCCCAGAGCGCTGGGGGGCCCGCGGCCCTCCGACAGGGCCAGGATCTGGCGGCTCTCCTCGCACACCATCTGCAGCAAGGCCTGCGGCGGGAGAAACGCGTCACAGCGGGAGCAGCAGCCTGAGCCCACCGTCCACACGCTGCTGCCGTCGCCCCGCAAGGAGGGGAGCAGTGGAGGCCGACAGCCCGTGAGGCGCACGCGTGGGCTCCACTCTCCTCCGCGGAAGCCGGTTTGGGAAGCGGAGTGTCTGTGGGAGACACTCCCAGGGTGGCCCCACAAGCCAGACCCACTCCTGGTCTGTGCCCCAGACGAGCAGCCCCCAGGGGCACGCAGGGCCCGGCCTGCCTGACGGAAGACGCCCCCGCGAGGGGCCGCATGGACGGTGGCCGCAGGCCCTGTGGGCGGGGGGTCGGGATGGGCCGGCCCCCCAGGGGCCCACGGCTGGGCCAGGCAAGGAGCAAAGGGAAGGCCTCCTCATGGGGCGGCACGTGCTCTGGGGAAGGTCGGCCTTTGCAGTCAGACACCGGTAAGCCGCGGCCTTCCTGACGCCTGAGGGTGGTGAGCGAGGGAGACCTCGAGGAAGGAGCACACTGGGGGCACTCGCGGGGGTGGGGCGCACGCTCCTGGGGGCTCAGGCCAGCCAGGGGGAGCCCGCCTGCCAGGAACGCCCCAGCCGCTGCACAGCCGAGGACGACGACCCTCAAGCGCCACCTCAGGGAAAACAAAGCAGGACACAAAGGCCCCGACCTCATCCCCACGGCTCCTGAGGGTGGTCCGCTCCCAGGGGGGCAGAGGGCAGCCCTGGGACGGTCACCACCGTAAGGAAGTCCCCAGTCACTTCCCAACAGACGGTCATAAGTTCTGACCCCTCAATTCGGGACGCTGAGTCCCAGCTCCCCCTCTGGTGATTAAACCCAGGTGCGAAAGGTGCCGCGGGAGGAGCGGGTGCCTCTGTGGGACGTGTGTCCGGACGCCAGGGGCCTAAGACCAGGGTGGCACTGGAGCTGACGCAGCCCTCAGGGGGTCAGGCTGGGGCGGAGGGGTGAGAGGTGCGGTGGGCGCCCGCCCCCCGCCAGCCCTACCTTCACGTGCTGTGCCTGGACGTCCTTCCCTTTCATGGCTGCTGGCGGCTGTCGAGACCTTCTGGAGACGGGGCCACCAGCGGGAGCCTCGGGTCCCCCTGATCGTGGGCTCAGTTTCCCTCTGAAACCCGAGCCGTCACCTAAAGACACCACAGGGTCTGGGTCTATGGGGGATTCCTCGAGGACACACGGCGGAGCGCAGGCGGAACCACAGGACCGGTGACGCCCAGTCCATGGCACCTCCGCCAAGGAGAACAGACGTGGCCACAGCAAAGGAGGCAACAACACTTTCATAAAATGTAATAACATGAGAATTGCACACATTAAGAAAAAGTATGTTTTGCATGTTTACAATGTAAACGTCTATGATTTAAACCTAAACTTCTGGGTGTCTGAGCTCACTCTGCTCACGAAAAGGGGAACATGCGTGATGGGAGTGGAGCGAGGCCCAAACACAGCCGGCTGGGGCTGAGAACCCAAGAAGGGCCTGGAACCTGAGACGCCAGGCTCCTGTCTGGTGGGAGGGAGGCCCGCGCCAGCCCACAGGAGCCTGGGGACAGGCACTCAGGAGAGCGAGGCAGGGGCCTGTCAGGGACAGAGACACAGCTGAGGAAGCGCCTGAGGAGAAACAGGATCGGACCTTCCCGCAGGTTCTCCCCACAGCAACCCACTCAGGGGCAGCAGCTCAGAACACGGGCAGAGGACAAGGACGCCGGGGAGACAGGCCCCTCTGTGCTGACAGCTCTCGCTGGTGAGTGGAGGCTGCAGTCCGTGTGCTGAGACGTGCGCAGGAAATGTGAAACAGTGAAACCGAGAGCGCACACTGGCGAGATACCAAGAGTAAATACAGCAAACAGAAGAAAACCTCGAAAAAGTTATAATGAACATCTTCAGAAAAATCAGAAGAACATTGTTCATGAAACAGGAAATGAAGACATAAGAGCAAGGAACAGTTAGGAAATAAGAAACCGCTCCTAGAAATTTAAAATACGAGGACCAGGCGCGGTGGCTCACACCTGCAGTCCCAGCTGCTCGGGACACTGAGGCAGGGGCATCGCGTGAGCCCCGGAGTTTGAGGTTGCAGTGAGCTGTGTCATGCTGCGTCCCTCGTGCCTCGGCAAGAGAGCAACACTCTGCCAAAAAAAAAAAAGACAGAGTAGCTGAATGGATAAAAAAACAAGACCCAACTACATGTTGTCTACAAGAAACCCACTTCGCTTACTGAGACACACATAGAATGAAAATAAAGGGCTGGAAACAGATATCTCTAGAAACCAAAAACGAGGAGGAATAGCTATACTTCTATCAGATATAACAGATTTCAAGACAGTAACTGTGAAAAGAGACTACAAAGGGGTCAATTCATCAAGAGGACATAAAAATTCTAAACAAATGTGCACCCAAGACTGGAGCACCCAGACATAAAGCACATACCAGAGCTAGAGAGAGACCCCGATACAATAACCACTGCAGATCCCAACACTCTACGTGCAGCACTGACAATCGTCCAGACAGACAACCAGCAGTGACACAGGGGACTCAATCTGCACCACAGACCAATGGACCTCACGGGGATCCACAGAATGTGTCATCCAACAGCTGCAGAATTCACATTCTTCTCCTCAGTTCGTGGGTCACTCTCAAGGATCGTGTGAGGGGCCTTGCAAACGTGACAGGAGAATGCCTAATCCCACAGCTTCCCCAGTGACAGTTAAAGGTCAGGCCTACGAGCTCTCTCCCTGACAGGCACCTGCAGGAGTTCTGTTTCGCACAACGTCTGAAAAAGCAGAATGCATGGGAAAGAGATGTCGATCTCTCTGTTTCAAAATTGTTTTCTGAGAATCTGCTTTTACAAAGTTCCTGAGTAAACAGCAGGAGCACGAGCTACAGCCTCAACCGTATCTCCAGGACAGAGTCACATCTCCTGTGATAATCCCTTCTCCAAGGAAAGGCAGGAAGCCAAGTCTTGGACTTTGACATCCTGGCAGTTTTTGTTATCTATCTGCTGCCCTTTTGTTATCAACTGACAGCCAACACTTTCTTTTTTCATCCCCCTTAAAATCAGTGAGCGACTTTGCCTCACTGCTGGCATCTCCCTTCTCTTTCTTTGTGATGCCACCTCTCTCTCCCCCCCCCCCCCCCCCGTTCTCTCTCCTTTCTTTCTCTCTCTCCCCCCCACCTCCTCTAAAAGGATTAAATAAACTTTTTTACTTTTATACCTTAATTTCTGCATGAGAAATCTTTCTCCACTCACACTGTGAACACCTACTAGAGCACTTCCTACCCTAATAGAGAGACCATATGTTAGGCCACAAAACAAGTATCAAATTCAAAAAAACTGAAATCATACCAAGTATTTTCTTTGACCACAATGGAATAAAACTAGAAATCAGTAATGGGAACATTGGAAAATATACAAACACATGGAAATTAAACAATATATATGCTCCTTAATGACCACAGGGTCAATGAAGAGATAAAGGACATTTAAAAACTTCTCAAAATAATTGAAAATAAAAACACAACATATTAAAACCTACAGTATAAGCAGTAAAAAGTGGAAAGTTTATAGCAATAAGTGTCTACATCAAAAAAGTAGAAAAGTTTCAAATAAACAACTTAACAATACATCTCACAAAGCTAGAAAAATAGGAGCAAACCAAACCCAAAATTAGAAGAAAAGAAACAATAAAGATCAGAGGAGAAATAAAGGAAATTGAAACCAAAAAAACAATACAAAACAGATCAATGAAATGAAAAGTTTGTTTTTTGAAAAGACATAATCGACACACCTTTAGCCAGACTCAGAAAAAACAGAGAAGACCCAAACGAAGTCGGAGATGAAAAAGGGACATTACAACTGACACTGCAGAAGTCCGAAGGGTCATTAGATCGCTATGAGCAACCGTATGCCAACACATTGCAAAACCTAGAAAAACTGGACATATTCCTAGACTCATACAACCCACCAAGACTGAACCAGGAAGAAATCCAAAGCCTGAATAAACCAATAACAAGTAACGAGACAGAAGCTGTAATAAAAAGTCTCCCGTCAAAGAAAAGCCCAGGACTCAACGGCTTCACTGCTGACTTCTACCGAGCATTCAAAGAACTAATACCAACCCTACCTAAACTACTGCAAAAAATCAAGGATGAGGAAATACTCCCAAACTCATTCTATAAGGCCTATCTCACCCTGATACCGAAACCAAAGACACAAGAAAAAAGAAAACAACTCTAGGCCAATATCTTTGATGAATATAGACATAAAAATCCTCAATAAAATACTAGCAAACCAAATTCAACAACATTAAACAACATTAAACAACATTAACAACATTAAAAAGATTATTCATCATGATCAAGTGGTATTCATCGCAGGGATGCAAGGATGGTTCAATGTAGGTATTAGGTCATTAAATATGAAATGCCCAATTTCAAATCAAAGTATAGTTTATTATATCTCAAACGAGAAACAACACAATTAATCAAAGTATGTGCCTAAACTATCAACACAGTTTTGCCATCTTTAACGATAGCTTGTTTATGCCAGCAGCAAAGAAGCCTGGAGAGCGAGTGGCGATGAAATGGGGAAAGGAGTTTCCTACAGCTTGTTGAAAACTGAATAATTTTTCCTTGCAAGAAGTGGGCCAAAGCCTGGAAGAAGTGGTGGTCAGTTGGCGCAAGGTCTGGTAAATACGGTGGATGACAGAGAGTTTCCAAGTCCAGCTTCTGCAGTTTGAGCAGCGTTGTTTGTACGACATGTAGTCAAGTGTTATCTTGCAAGAGGATTGGCCTGTGCTATTGGCCAATCTTGGCTGCTTAATCACAAACGTCCTCATCATTTCGTCCAATTGGTTGTAGTAGACATGTGCTATAGTGGATTAACCAGGCTTCATGAAGCTGTAGTGGATAGTACCAGCACTGGACCACCAAACAGACACCATTAGCTTTTTTGATGAATATTCAGTTTTGGACTGTGTTTTGGCACTTCATCTTTATCTAACCATTGTGCAGAATGCTTGCAATTGTCAAAAAGAATCCACTTTTCATCACATGTAACAATATGGTGTAGAAATGGTCACCTTTACGTCATGACAGCAAAGAAAGGCAAGCTTCGAGACTACTTCTCTTCTGATGCTCATTTAATACAGGCAGTACCTATCTATCCAGCTTCTTTACCTTGCCCATTTGTTTCAAATGGTCCAATATTGTTGGAATAGTAATGTCAAACCTTGCTGCTAATTCACGCATAGGTTGAGATGGATTCGCTTCCACTATAGCTTTCAGCTCATCATTATCCACCTTGGTCTCAGGTCACTTACGTGGCTCATTTTCAAGATTAAAATCACCAGAATGGAACTTCTCAAACCATCGAAGTACTGGGTGTTCATTAGCCACTTCCTTCCCAAACACTTTCAATGTGATTCATATCAACAGAACAAAAGACAAAAACCATATGATCATTTCAACTGATGCTGAAAAAGCATTCGATAGGCCGGGCGCAGTGGCTCATGCCTGTAATCCTAGCACTCTGGGAGGCCGAGGCGGGTGGATCGCTCAAGGTCAGGAGTTCGAGACCAGCCTGAGCAAGAGCGAGACCCTGTCTCTACTAAAAATAGAAAGAAATTATCTGGCCAACTAAAATATATATATATAGAAAAAATTAGCCGGGCATGGTGGCGCATGCCTGTAGTCCCAGCTACTCGGGAGGCTGAGGCAGTAGGATTGCTTAAGCCCAGGAGTTTGAGGTTGCTGTGAGCTAGGCTGACGCCACGGCACTCACTTTAGCCAGGGCAACAAAGCGACACTCTGTCTCAAAAAAAAAAAAAAAAAGGCATTCGATAAAATTTGACATCCTTTCACAATAAAAACTTTAAAAAAAACTGGGTATGGAAAGAACTTTCCTCAACATAATAAAGCTATAAATGACAGACCCACAGCAAATATCACACCAAAAAGGGGGGAAAAGATCCTGAAAGCCGTTCCTCTAAGATCTGGAACAAGACAAGGATGCCCACCTTCACCACTGTTATTCAACATGGTACTAGAAATTCCAGCTGGAACAATCGAAGAGAAAGAAATAAAGGGCATCCAAATTGGAAAGGAAGAAGTCAAATTGTCCTTGTTTGGAGACGATATGATCTTATATCTAGAGAAACCTAAAGACTCCCCCAAAAAACTATTAGAACAGATAAACATAAACAAATTTGGTAAAATTGCAGGACACAAAATCAACATGTAAAAATCAGTAGCATTTCTATATGCCAATAGCAAACAATCTGAACAAGAAACTAAGAAAGTAATCCCATTTACAATAGTTACAAATAAAATACCTAGGAATAAATTTAACCAAAGAAGTGAAAGATCTCTACAATGAAAACTATAAAACACTGATTAAAGAGATTGAAGAGGACACAAAAAAATGGAAAGATATTCCATGCTTGTGGAATGCAAGAATCAATATTGCTAAAATGTCCACGCTACCCAAAGCAATCTACAGAGTCAATGCAATCTGCATCAAAATATCAATGACATTCTTCACAGAAGTAGGAAAAATAATCTTAAAATTCACATGGAATCACAAAAGATCCAGAAGCCTTTCTGAGCAAAAAGAATAAAACTAGAGGAATCCCATTACCTGACTTCAAATTATACTACAGACCTATGGTAACCAAAACAGCATGGTACTGGCATAAAAACAGACACATAGAACAATGGAACAAAGTGAAGAACCCGGCAATAAATCCACACATCTATAGTGAACTTACATTCAACAAAGTTTCTACAAACACACAGTGGGGAAAGGACAGTTTCTTCAATAAATGGTGCTGGGGAAACTGGATATCCACATGCAGAAGAATGAAACTAGATTCTTCTTTCTCACCATACATAAAAATCAAAGCAAAATGGATCAAAGACTTAAATCTAAGACCCAAAACTATGAAATTACTGTAACAAAACATTGGGAAACGCTGGAGGACACTGGTCTGGGCAAGGGCTTCTTGAGTGGTAACTCCAAAGCACAGGCAACCAAAGCCAAATTGGACAAATGGGATCACATCAAGCTCAAAAACTTCTGCACAGCAAAGGAAACAGTCAACAAAGTAAAGAGACAACCCACAGAATGGGAGAAAATATCTGCAAACTACCCATCTGACAAGGGATTAATAACTAGAATATATATGGAGCTCTAACAACTCAATAATAAAATATCAAATAATCTGATTAAAATATGGGCAAAGGATCCGTATAGACATTTCTCAAAAGAAGATAAATGGCCAACAGCCGTATGAAGAAATGCTCAACATCATTAGTCATCAGAGAAATGCAAATCAAAACTACAATGAGATATTGTCTCACCCCAGTTAAATGGCTTCTATCAGAAAGGTAGTAACGAATGGGGGTGAGGATGTGGAGAAAGGGGAGCCCATGTACACTGTTGGTGGGAATGTAAATAGTGCAACTATAGAGAACAGTACAGAGGTTTCTTAAAAAACTAAAAATAGAACTAACATATACCCAGCAATCCCACTGCTGGGTATGTACCCAAAGCGGGGGACACGGGGAACTCAGCATATTGAAAAGACATCTGCACTCCCATATTTATTACAGCACTATTTACAATAGCCAAGATCTGCAATCAACCTATGTGTCCATCAACGGATGAATGAATAAAGAAATTGTGGTACATACGCACAATGGAATATCCTACAGCCACAGGAAAGAATGAAATCCTGACATTTGCAACAATGTGGATGGAAGTGGAGAACGTTACGGTAAGTGAAATAAGCCAAGCACAGAAAGACAAATCTCGAATGTTCTCACTTATATGCGGGAGCTGAGTATGAAGACAATTAATATCATGGAGACAGAGAGTAGAATGATGGTTACCAGAGGCTGAGGGGGTGGTGGGGAGGAGCGGATAAAGTAGGGATGGTTAATGGGTGCAAAAATATAGTTACTTAGACAGAATGAACAATATTTGATAGCCCAACAAACTGACTATAATCCACAATAAGTTATAGTATACTTTATAATAACTAAAAGAGAGGAATTGGAAAGTTCCTAACACAGAAATGTTAAATGCCTGAAGTGACGGACACCCCAATTTCCCTGATTCGATTAATTTACACCACGTGCCTGCATCAAAGGATCGCATGCACCCTGTAAAGACAGGCAGGTATTATGTGCCCATAAAATAAAAAAAAATTAAAAAATTAAAAAACCATCAGTGAGGCCCAGACCAGTGGGTGTCAACTGGAGAAGCAGAATATTCACAGCCTTGGAGTCTCTCTCGACAAAAGGAGAAAGAAAACCTGGTAGCTGCCACCACAGCCAAGGAGCCCCGGCGACTCCGCGCACCTCCCGCCCCTCGGCCCAGGCGCACACGGCACCCCACCACAGTCTTGGGGACACCGCTGCAGTGACCGCTCTGCTCCTCTCCAATGTGTCCTGAAACCTACAGGCAGGCGGTGGACTGTCCCCAGTGTGGGGGACGGGGGCGGGGGCCGAACCACCTGGGCACAAACAAGGGGCCTCTGCCCAGTCTCTGCCCCACCAGGGACGTCTGAACGCAGTGTGGGAGCTGGGGCGTCTTCTGTAAAGGACGCTGTCGGGACAACTGGCAAAGCCTGAGTGTGGTCTACAGAGGACACCAGCCCTGTGTCAGTACGGGTGACCCGGTGCCCAGCACCGCGCTGCGCCGTGGTCACGTGACACGCATGCCCACTGTGGACGTGCGGAGCTCGGGAAGGACACACAAGAATTTCTTATGCTATTTTGTAGTCCGAAACTGCCAAAATAAAAAGTTAAAAACAGGTAACTGACTCACTTTCTTCACTTCCGTCATTGTTTTCTTCTAACCCGGGAGGAGGTGAACGTAACGTTTCTTGAGAATCAAAAGATGTTATGATAAAATCTTCGACATCTTTTTCCTGTTCAGAGAGGAGAAATGGTCATGAAATAGTAAGTAATTACATCACAGAGCTGAACTTGCCAGATGAAAACTTTCTAAGGCTTGAATTTATCATCTTCCCACAGAGAACCCCAAGGAAAGTACTCAAAACTTGTTACTACGGCGAGGCCATGCGCCTTCTGATAATTTAATCAGATCCACCCACATCTGTTTAGGGATAAGGTAGCCACTAGCAACTATTTCAGATTTTAAAACTTTTTTACATGAAATGATGGTATATGGGTATCTCTGATAACATATATCTGCTAAATTATGTTTTATCTTACTCAAGACATGACAAATCCCAAAATAATTGTTAGAAAAAATAGAATCTAACTCAAAATAATAAATTGAAATATTCTTAAAATTAACATGATGTGTGAGACCTGTTAAATATGAAACACTACTGAAAATAATCTAAAAAACATAACCAGACAAAGAACACTTGTGCAGGTTCTACAGGAAGAGAGCGTATGGCTGTGCCTCTTGGAATCTGTGCCAGCTGAGAAACCGCGCAGGGCACCCGGCGGAGGACGGCCGGTGCCTCTCAGTGTCTGAAACCCGACATGCCCCCGTGCTCACATGACAACAGTCCCGTGGGCGGCACTGTGAGGCGCCCGCGTGTCAGGCGCTGAGCCAACAATGGCAGCTGCCGTGAGGCCCGGCCAGCCACGTGCACACTCCCAAGGGAACCCTGGCCAGGGGCGGGAGGCACCTACCACAGGCATCCTCTCCACAGGCAGGTGGTCGGCCGGCGGAGACTCTGCCCACGGTGGGGCCTGTCCTGCTGCAGACACGCCCGGGGAACCAAGCAGCCCCGGCTCAGCAGCCAGCAGCAGCGAGGCCTGGGTCCCGTCCTGCAGGGAGGCATCGGCACTGCGCAGGCTCAGGACGTCAGAGTGGGGCGTCAGGGGGAGGCTGGGCTGGGGCTCGAGGGCCGAGTCCTTCCTGAGGACCTCGGGGGAGCTCCACGAGGACAGGTCCAGCACCCTGACTGGGCTCTTCAGGGGCTCGGCCAGGTCACTGCGGCTCAGGGCACCGCCATGCACACGGGCTGGTAAAGAATGGGACCCATCCTGCAGTTCTGATTTTTCTTGAATGGGAAAATCTGGCATTTCATTTCTTATCAAATAATCCTGATCTTTGGTAGCATCAGTTAGATCCCTCATGGTTCTGTCGATAGCAAATGCATCCACAGGAGGCGATTTGTCAGACTCTTCACCGTTGTGGGAACCATCACTCGAACTGTTTTCTGACCCAAATGCTGATGCCAACGGCTGCTGAAATTTAAAATCTGCAGTGTTGACATCCTGGAAGGTCACAGAATATACCAGATGGTTCAATTTTTCTTGAAGTTGTTTCACCTGAGCTATGAGATCGACTTTCTGCAGCTGACAATCTTCCAGTCCTTTTTCCTTAGCCTGAAGGTAAAAAGGATACACACACAGTGAAACAACGGAACCTAGGGTGTCGTGAACACGTCTGTCTGAGCACATAGTGGGGAGAGGCCCTGATGAGCCCTTGGTCCCTCTAAGTGCTTAATATTTCAAGTTTATTTAATTCCATGAAAAAGAGAATCAAGGCTTAAATTGCTTTGCTTAAAAAATAATCACTAGCTGGCCGCAGTGACTTGTGCCTGTAATCCTAGCATTCTGGGAGGCCAAGGCGGGGGGATCGCTTGAAGTCAGGAGTCTGAGACCAGCCTGGGCAATAGTGAGACCCCATCTCTACAAAAAATAGAAAAATTAGCCCGGCGGCGTGGCGCACACCTGCAGTCCCAGCTACTGGGGAGGCTGAGGCAGGAGGATCACTTGAGCCCAAGAGCTGGAGGCTGCTGTGAGCTGTGATGACACCACTGCACTCCAGCCTAGGCAATGGAGCAAGGCCTTGTCTCAAAAAAAAAAAAAAAAAAAGGACAATAATCATAACCTATTTCTGTGGTAATTTATGGAGGATATAAGATTTGTGTGAGGAAAAAAAGTAATACAAGGTTCTTTGCCTGAATACTGAAAAACACAAAATTGTGGTTTGTGTAATGAATGCAGAGTTTGTTTACATGTAACTTCTAAGAATTTGGTGATCAGCTCAGGACCCCACAGGCTGAGTTTTATCTTAAGAATTCAAACAGCAGCTCTGACTGTGAGGGGCTGAGCCCGGCCAGCGGCGCAGACAGTGGGAGGTTCTCCCTGCACACCACGTATTCCTGAGGGCACCTGACGGACGTGGAAACCAGGTTCAGACATCTGCTCTCAACACGCAGGCCTGGGCCACACGCTGCTCTCAGACCACGGGGCCCGTGCACCGTGGAACTCCAACCTTTCAGGTCCTAAAGACCGTGGCGGTTTACAGGGCACGGCAGGGAGCCCGCCCTCCGCTCACACGCGTGGAGAATCTCAGCGACGCGCACAACACGCCCGCCAGGCCGCGAGGGACGCAGCAAGCGTGGGTCTGAGCAGGCTTCGGCGCTGAGCACACGCCAGCCCCAGGCTTGAGAGAACAAAACCAACCGGCCAGTCTGTGTTTGAAGAGCTTTTGGGCTTCGGAACTGGGACGAGGAGCCTGGGCCTGCTGTGCCCACAGCAGCGTCGGGAAGGGCCGCCTGGGAGGAGCCGGAGCCCGTGCCGAGGACCCCTGGCCCGCAGGAACCAGGACGGCCCACACTCCAGGGAGCTCTCGGCTCCAGCTACCAGGAAAAGAAAGCTCCACTTTCCTTCAAGTCAAATCTGAGGTTCAAACAATACATGTGAAGCCTTTGAAAGTGAAACAGACATGGCAACGAGAGTCCGCTCCTCACAGGGGCGCTGCGGTCCTCACATGAAGGAGAGACCCCGAGACGTGGCCTGGAGCTCGTGTGCCCACCTGCACCAGCTGTGAACGTGAGGAAAACCTCCCTGTTGGCTCTTCACACGCCGGAACCACGGGAAAACGTGTGCTTCCAAATGAAGCACGTGGCTGTGAGCAGCGTCGTCACAGAACAGCACGGACTCGGGGAGCAGGTCCAGCCCACGCCAGGCCCTCACCTCAGCGGGGACGCAGAGGCCTCGCCCGGGGCAGCTCCACACGCGCCCGCCACGTACCTTCGCGCTTCCCCGGGCCGCGCCGCCGCCCTCCAGGCTCGAGCGCATTTCGTTTTTCAGCAGGAGCAGCTCTGACCGCAGCTGCCTCTGGCAGACGGTGAGCACCGGCGTCGCGCTGTCCTGGGTGTGGAGACCCGGGTCCTTCAGCATCACCAGGACTTTGGCAGGCGGCAAATCACCCTGGACAGAGAAGACAGTGACGATGTGCAGAACGTTAGCGCTGAGAGTGCCAGACACCTGAGGCGCAGGAGACAGTCGCTGGGATGTCCTCAGAGGATCTGTGTGTGCAGGAGCCGGGCACCCGCAGGGACCTCAGTGGAGAAGGCGCAGCCCCGAGCACAGCGAGCTCCACGGGAGGCTGAGCACGAGAGGCGGGAAGCTACTCCCACCCGGGCGGCCCGTGGAGCGCAGGGGGCTGGGAGCACCAGAGCTGGTGTCGGCTGCAGGTGGCCAGTCCCCGCGTTCTGCTCACAGACTGCGGCATTCTAAAACAGACGGCTCACGCAGGGCCTTCTGCTCCAACACAAAAAGTGCTTAGAACATTTTACACAGGAAATGCTTGTCGAAAGACAGGCTTCTGATTAGAAACCAGAGAGGGAAATTAAGAAAGACTGTCTAATACAAAGCAATCTCCATATCATTGTATAAACCCTATCATATTTAAAAAAGAATTGTGGGTTTTTTTGTTTTTTGTTTTTGAGGCAGAGTCCCACTCTGTCACCCAGGCTAGAGTGCCGTGGTGTCAGCCTAGCTCACAGTAACCTCCAACTCCTGGGCTCAAACAATCCTCCTGCCTCAGCCTCCAGGTAGCTGGGACTACAGGCATGTGCCACCATGCCCGGCTCATTTTTTCTATATATTTTTAGTTGTCCAGCTAATTTCTTTTTATTTTTTAGTAGAGACGGGGTCTCACTCTTGCTCAGGCTGGTTTCAAACTCCTGAGCTCAAACGATCCTCCTGCCTCGGCCTCCCGGAGTACTAGGATTACAGGTATGAGCCACCACACCCGGCCAGAAAGAATTGTTTCAAAAAGCTTTAATAAGTTATAAAAATAATAAGCCTAAAGTTGTACAAGATAGTGAAATCCTCAGCTCAGCCCAATTTCACTGTGCACAGACCCAGAACGGGCCCAGGCTGGCGCTGGCTCCAGCGTCCCTTCTCTACTGTGCCACAAGCCACCAGGGCTAACTGCACACCCCTCCCCTTGCCCCCGCACTCAGCACAGAAAGTCATCAAAATTAAGAGAAAACGAACAGGAGAGGAAGGGAAAACCCACAATCTCCTTCAGAGAACAGCCAACATCCCCCAGCCCGGCCCGCTCCCACTGCCAGGCCAGGGCTCCCCCACCGCCCGAGGCCACAGGGGAGGAGGCCTACCCGTGGGTCCTGGTCCTGGCCAAGGAGACCCGAGGTCAGCCGCCTGCTGCTGACAACCTGCTCCGGCGCCGCCGAGTCCCTGAGCACCCACGGCTCGGTGCCGCCCTCCAGGCCAGGGTGCCGGCAGGCCCCGTGCGCCTGCTGTCTGTCTAGCTCCATCTGGCACCTCAGGGACCGCTGGTTCAGCACCTGCAGCTGGCGGCTGAGACGGACACACTGTGCTCGGAGCCGCTGCAGCTCAGGGGGCTCGGCTGGGCCGGCCAGGGGCTGCTGCTCCAGGGCACCGCGGAAACGGGCCACGGCCGACAGGACGGCCTTCAGTGCGCTGGAGTGGGCCGCTTTCCACCTGTTCACAGCGTCAATCTCTAAGTCTCTCTCAGCAATCGTCGCTTCCTTTGCTTTTAGTGCAGCTTCGAACTCCCGGACCCGGGCGGCCATGCCCTCGACCTCAGCCTCCCTAAGGGCCGCGCTGCGCCCCAGCTCCGCCAGCTGCCGTGCGGCGGCCTCCTCCGCACCCTGCAGCCGCTGCTGCAGGGCCTGCAGGCCCTGGCTGTGCCTGTGGGCCTGGTCGGCCAGCAGCTGGCTCAGGGCCTCCTTGGCCGCAAGCGCAGCCTGGAGCTCGCCCTGCAGCGCCTGCCCGCAGGGGCCCTCCACCTGGGAGCAGAGCAGCTCACTCTGCAGACTCCCCACCCGGCTGCCGCTGGCCCCCTGCACCGCGGGCGCCGTGAGGGACAGCTCCTGCTGCAGCTTCTCGATGACTTCGTGGAGCCGCTCGATCTCCTCTGCTTTGTCCTTATGCAATCGTTCCTGGTTCTCTTGCAGATTTTCAATAGTGGCTTTCAGCTCTTCAATTTCAGAACTTCTGGCACACACGACCTGAAGAGAAAGCACATTTCGGAGACAAATTAACACATCCACTCCTGAATTTCCTTCTTTTAGGACAGTTCAGGCTGAATTCATTCCTGGAGAAGTGGACAGACTCAGCCACTCGAACAACACAGCAGCAACACATGGAAACCGCCAGGTCACGGCCCGGGTGCTCAGGAACCCCGCACAGGGAGCAGAGCTGCTTCCGCGCAGGCGCAGCCCCCCGGCCCCGCCCCCGCCCCCCACGTCCCCCCCGCCCCCCACGTCCCCCCCGCCCCCCACCCCACGCCCCCCCGCCCCCCACGCCCCCCCGCCCCCCGCCCCCCACATCCCCCACCCCCCACGCTCCGCGTCTAGGCTTGAGAGGCTCCAGCACGCTCCTTCTCGGCCAAGGATGTCCACGTGAAGATGCTCTCACCACCCTTTAAGTGTTTGTTTTGTTAATATTTAAATGACTTTGATTTGATTTTCCTGAAGGAGCATTTAGCTTTGGGGTATCGTCCTCACTGGAGAACAGCAGTGAGAACAAACGCGGTGGACGTGGCTGGAGGATCCGCATATGCAGACAGGGACTGGCCAGGCCACCGTCCGGCCCAGGACGCCGCGCCCCGCAGCGGTGTTCCCGTCACGGCTGCCTCAGCACCACACCAGGCAGCCAAGAGCAGGTTTACTTGTGCCATTTAACCTCATCTTTGACAGTTTTAAGAAATATTATTATTTTCATTTTAGAGACAAGAAAATTGCAACTTAGACATTAAATATCTTTCCAAATCCACAAAAATATTAAGTGGAAAATCAGGATTAAAATCCAAGTCAGTATGGTTCCAAACTATTCTCTTAAGATAATTTTACTGGGGTACTGGCCAAAAAATGGGAAAAATTCTAACCAATTTGCATTCTAACAATTTTCAAGCAATTTCTGATAGTCTAATGTTTTACTTCTCAAAAATTAAGGGTTTCGTAACAACACCGGGTTTCACTAGAACTACTTTACAATTACTTTGGACTCAAATACAATCTGGCCTTTCTCAAACAGAAAAGAACCTGATGGTCCTTTGGTTTATTTGGCTCCACAGCTGTGCACGGCACACACGTTTCCCAAACACGCGCACGACAGTTCATCCAGCTGGGTGCTCCCAGCGCACGGCCAGCCCCGCCTTGCACTCTCCCGACTGGGGCTGCACGGACTCGTGTCTGTGCTGAACAGGCCGCCAGGGACTTGTAAAGACAGTGCTGGCTGCGTGCAGGTGTTGCCCATTCACTAGATACACTGGGATGAACAGGCGTGCACTACAAGACAGTCATAATCACAACACAAATGTTACACTTAAAACACTGGAGCCAGCATGAAAGGTGGCTCTAAAATGTAACACAGTAAAATCTAAAATCAGTCCTCTAAGACAGTGCAATTGAAACAGCACAAAGAAGGAGTAAAAACAGGCTAAGGTGGCAAAAGAAAGAGGAAAACACCTTCAGGTTGCAGAACTGAGAAAAAGAGCAGATGTTGCAGCCGAGAGCATGGAGATGCCCCCGAAAGTGGTGTGGTGGCTCCGTGTCTGGCCAGAGCGGCCCCTTCCGGCCCAGGCCGGTGCAGAGAGAGCAGGTGTGAGCACCACCTGCCCTTGGGGCAGGGCAGCAAGGACAGGCTCCCTCCGCCCGGAAGTGGCGTTTTATCCAAGGGGCGCTGCTCCCTCACCAAATGCAGCTCTGAGTGGCGTCTGGAGAGGCAGTGCCAGCCGGGGACTCGGAGGGGCCCCTCGGAGGGGTGGGCAGACTGACGAGAAAGGGTGGCTTGGGACCAAGGCTGGGGTCCACGTCAGGTGGGGACAGATGTTCCCCACCTGCCTGTGGGGCCAGGGGGCCGTGCAGGGAGCACCAAGACATGGCAGAGGCCACCGAGGGGGGAGTTTCTGCTCCTGAGACCCTGTCCCCAGGCAGTGTGGCACGATGAGGTCCAGGAGGCTGTGGAGAGCAAGGGGTGTTCCCGGAGAGACAGAGACGCAGGGAGGAAAACCCCGAGTCCACGAGTGAGCTCTGCCCCGTCTCGACAGCCACCTCTGCAGGCAGGACAGGTGAGCACCTGAGGGCAACCAAGCTCACTGACAGTAACACAGAAGCCAGAGTCCCCATGGCATAATGTGCAGAACGTCAAGAATACAAATCAAAATTATTCAAGATACAGAAAAAAAAAAAAATCATCAGCAAAGACAACCAACAGCAACCAGCCTTGAGATGACAAAACGCCCAAAAAGCAAATGGGGACGTTGAAGCAGACATCATAGCTGTGCTCACGGACATAAAGAAAAGCATTTCCCAACAGACGAGAAGACAGGAAATCTTGTCAGAAGAACAGAAACTACAGAAAGAAGTAAAAACTCTATACCTAAGAGTTACAATATCCGAAATTTTTAAATTCACTCAATGGGCTTAAAAAAATACCGAACGTGGCAAAGCATCTGCAAACTTCAAGAATCACAAGAACGACCCCGTCAGAGGCAGAAAGCAAAGAATGACAGAACCTCAACTGCGCAGGGGACGCGGGCCACCCAGGGCGCGCCTGCAGTCACCGCTCCAGAAGGGGGAGGCAGGAAAAGGCCTCAACGAAGATTTCCCACTATGCAACACTCACGCGAATAGGCCCACAGCTAGTAGGAAAGTAGAATCTGTAATTTTAATGAGCCCCAGAAAGAGCTCAGCAGGCCACACGGCTTCACTGGACAGAGCTACCCAACACGTAAGGAATAAATGACACCCATTCTGTACGATCTTCCAGAACACAGAAGAGGGAACAGTTCGTTCAAGGAGCCAGTGTCACACTAACACCACGACCAGAAAGGGGTGAAGGCAAATCAATGGCAAAGAACAGTTTTCCAACAAATGGTGCTGGAACAACTGGACACATGTGTGCCAAAAAGTAAACACAGTCTATCAAAGGCCTGAATGCAAAGTGAAACTACGCGATTTCTAGGAGAACACAGGGAAATACCCTTGTGACCTTGGGCTGGGCCAAGGACTCTCAGCAGCTGCAGCCGCCGGCCCACCCATGCCACCCCCCTCCTTGCCGCACAGAAACGCCCTCGGAAACCCAGCAGTAACCCCACAGCAAGGCCGACTGCGCTGCTGCGCGAGACGCTCCCCAGCCTCGCAGATGTGAACTCTCCCAATTAAACAGCCTGCGCTTTAGAGTTTGGAGATTAGAAATCCAATTTGAAAATGTTTTTCTATTAAAGTCTTCTCTGTTTAAAACGACATGTTAGCTTGGCTTTCAAACTAATCAAGCACTGCATTTCTCCAGGAAATTTATTTCAAAACAATCACCAAAAATACAAGAATGAGTGTGCAGTGGTGGTGCCTGTAGTCCCAGCTACTCGGGAGGCTGAGGCAGGAGGATCACTTCAGCCCAGGAGTTGGAGGTTGCTGTGAGCTATGAAGATGCCACTTTAGCCAGGGTGACAGAGCGAGACCTGTTTTAAAATTTAAAAAAGCATTCACACCGAAAGGACAACTAGTTACTAGGATCAGCCTAAAACTCCCTTTTCACTTGAGACATTTTAAGGTCTTACAGACTCGACTTCGGTGAGAATCAGGCATGAATGACACAACCCCTCAGCCGTCTTCCACGCCCTCGGGTCACTCTCGGAGGCCATGCCGTGTGGCGCCACACACAGCGATCTGGCCCACGCATTTCAAGGCTGCCTCGTACAGTTACGTTTTCTTTGCAACTTTCAATGTCATCTCCACTGCAACAAGGTTGGTTTTCTTTGTTGCTTCAAAAGCCCAGCTACATTAAAATAACAGAGAAGACTTAAAAACAGATTTCTTTCCCCATCCTGCCAGAGAGAAGCTCAACAGAGAGGACCTCTCACGAAATGTCACCTCTTCTAGAAGAGCACAGCTCGGGACGGCCAAAGCCATTCACATCCTCCAAAGCGGGACTCTATCTCCTCACGGTTGTTGTCATTAGGGAAGGGCCTCTCCTGCAATTTCACTCCACCAGAGACCCCATCAGTGCTGCCAACAGGAGGAAGAGCTTGCAGTGGGCCCCCGGCTCCTCACTCCTGACCCCTGGGAGTCCCAGCACCGCCCCAGTCACAGCCCAGGCAGAAGGCAGGGACTTCTGGAACCGCGGGCCACTGGGGGTGTCCGGGCAGGCGTGACTGTGCAGCCCTGCGGCTGGCCCCAGCACCTACAAAATCAACCCAAACCCAGGTGTCAAGGTGGACCTCGCAGTGTACCTTCAGGTTGGCATTTTCTTCCTCAAGTTCTCTGATGCTCATGGCCGTCGGGGTGTTCTGCACATCTGATTTTAAATTCAGATGTCGCACCTCTTCATTTGTATTTACTAAGTCATCTTTAGTCTCCTCCAGATGGCCTTTTAAGTCTAAGACCTTTCATTAAAACAGAAGTATTAAAAATTGTCTGATATTCTAATTGGTTTAATAATTACTAAAACACCTTTGATAGATTTAAAAATACATATGCAAAACAGTCATTACCCCCCTGTGCACACGAGAACGATGAAACTGCTGAGAACAACAGTGGTCACAAACCCACCAGCTGCATGTCTGGGTGCCAGGTCGTCCACACACACGTGCAGGCGAGGCCGCCAGACGCCGCAGGCCCAGGGCTGGGTCCCGACCCCCGTCCCCGCCTACCTTGCTGTCGCGCTGCAGGGGCGCCCTCTGCGCTGCCCCCCATGGCACCTCGGGACCCGCAGGAGGGCCGTCTGCGGGAGGCCCGGGACAGCTGCCCTCACCCCGTTCAGACTGCAGTGTGGACTCCAGAAGCAAGTGAGTCATCTGCTGCTCCTGTAGTGCCCCTCCATCCTATTTAGGAACAAGAGGAAACTTATTTCAGGCAAATATTTAGGAATCAGGGACTTCAGACTGCTGTCTGTTAAAACGGAAACCATCTCTGCTCTTCCTGAAGCACAGTGGCACACCTGCACTCACCTGTGCACACCAGCACTCACCTGTGCACAACAGCACACACCTGTGCACACCTGCATTCACCTGCGCACACCGGCACTCACCTGTGCACAACAGCACACACCTGTGCACACCTGCACACACCGGCACTCACCTGTACACAACACACACCTACATTCACCCGCACACACCTGCACACACCTGTGCACAACAGCACACACCTGCACACACTTGCATTCACCTGTGCACACAGCACACACCTGCACACACTTGCACTCACCTGTGCACACAGCACACACCTGTACACACCTGCACTCACCTGCACACACCTGTGCACAACAGCACATACCTGCACTCACTGTGCACAACAGCACACACCTGCACACACCTGCACTCACCTGCACACACCTGCACTCACCTGCACACACCTGCACTCAGTGACTCGGCAGATGGCGCGGGGTGCACAGAAACCGGCCTGGGGGAGGAACATGACCCTAACCAAGAGCCACGGCCTGTGTCCACACTTCCACTGTGGGGAATTTGTCCTTAGTAATCATTCAACAGGATACAAAAATATCCAATACACTTACTAATTTTTTAAAAATTGGAAAGACCGTGCCAAAAAAACCTGGGCAGTGGCTACTGGTACATCATGCGATGAGTGTAGCATTACCTGCCTGCGAGAAAGTTTTCAAAGAATACTTAACATGAAGAAACGTCCACAGCACGTGAAGCGTGGAACAAACAGGAATACAAAGATGTACATATGGTCCAGTTTTGTGGAGGGAGAAGAAGGCATTTGCTACACTCCGCACCCAAAAGCCAGCAGGCGTTTGCCGGGGGTGGGAGGGGCAGCCGAGGCTGCGATGGGGGCAGGGCGACCCCCACCCCCCGGCCCCGGACATGGACTGGGAGCAGCTCCATCCTCCAGAAAGAGCCGACTTCGCCCACCAGTCCCCACGCAGGAGACTCAGACACGCCTGGGAAAACCGCGCCTTATCCCAAAGCAGGATTTGTGTCTGACGGCCAAAGTGCTGATTCCAAAATAAAATTCCTCATTGAGCCTCATTCTCAAGTAACCTTTAACCTCCAGTGACATAAAATAAATGCAAAGTCAGAAGCTCAAAAAGGAGGGCGCAGCTGCTTCCCGAGGTGCAGACGGTGTCCTCCCCGCCGGAGCGGCTTCCCCACCGACACAGACGGGAAAGACCTACTATCGCCAGCGCGTGAGTCGGAGTGTCAGAGTACGATGCTGTCGCTGGGGAGGTGACAGACAGCCCTAAATCCAAAATAATTATAACTCACTCTAAAGCATTCGGTGAAAAAAGTTTTTTTAAGCCTGAAATCTTAAATATTTGCTTTATAAAACTACTAGGGACAAATTCAGAGTTCCTGACCAGCCTGAACGAGAGTGAGACCTCGTCTCTACTAAAAATAGAAAAATTAGCTGGGCGTGGTGGTGGCGCCTGTAGTCCCAGCTACTCGGGAGGCTGAGGCAGGAGGATCGCTTAAGCCCAGGACTTGGAGGTTCCAGCGAGCTAGGCTGACGCCAGCACACTCCAGCCAGGACAAGAGTGAAGCTCTGCCTCAAAAAAAAAAAAAAAAAAAAAAATTCAGAGTTCTTGAGACATAAAGAAAGAACTGGTACAAAAGCCTGTACAAAACCCGCCTGTGGTAAATAACAGCAAGTGTCTCCGGTGAGGTCACAGGAAACCCGCCCGCCAGCCAGTCACCAGTCACGTCTGCTCGTCTCTGACACGCGTGTGCTCCTGGCACCGGCTCTGTGGCCCGAGTGAGCAGACTCGCCCCCACCTCGCGGCCGGGCGGGAGCGCCGGGACCCCGGGACCCCGGGACCCCACCGCGCTCCGGCTACAACAGACACTTTACCTGTAATTCCTTCACAGCTTTTTTCTGTTTCTCCAATTCTTCCTGGAGCTGGACCACTTGTCTCCTGGTGTTGGCATTCATCTCTTCCAGATGTTTAATTTCTTCTTCCTGGATTAGCACTTGTCTATCTGCCAACTCTTTCTTTACAACCAATTCATTAAACGCATCTGATTTTTCTCTCAACTTCTGTTGTAACAATTCAACCTAAAACAACAAAAAATGCTTGAGAAATACAATAGACTGTCTACAAAAACGTATCTCTGAAATTGAAAAGTACACAATACAACTGACAGTGAAGAAAATGGACATTCTACATGTTTCTCTAGACCTAGGTTTGCAACGAAACCTAAGGAAAGAGTATGACAGAATTGTATTACGAAGGGGATTCTCTCTTTATGATACAAAACTTGTCAGTAAAATAAAATTCATTTTGATAGAAAGAAATAGACCTACTACTCACAAACAAAAAAAGAACACACACATGCAGCAACTTGGACGAATCTCCAGGGAATCAGACGCAGTGAAAATTACCAGTCCCAGAAGGTAACACAGGAGTGATTCCGTTTCTAAGCTACAGACACAGAGGACAGACTAGCGGCTGCCAGGGGCTGGTGCAGCCGTGGCCGGGAACGGGCACAGTCCCTGCAGGCAGGGAGAGGCCACCACGGGAACTGGACACAGGCACAAGGGTCTGAGTCCTACTTACAACTGCGTTTGAACCCGCTGTTACCCCAAAATGAGTTTAATTAAAAAGCAGAAGCAACCACTAGAGCTATCTCCGACGAGAGGAAGCCGACAGCTACAGCCCCAGGAAAAAGCCAGAAGGACCAGCAGGCAGCAGACGGTGTGCGCGGCCCCGCTGGTCACCAGGGCGAGAGAGAGCCGCGGCCGAGGGGCAGCAGGGGCAGCGGCGGAGGCCGGGCCGCCCGTCCTTACCTCTTCATCCAGCCGTGCGCGCTGCTGCTCCCGTGCACATGGAAGGCAAAAGTTCACAGACAGTTAGAGCTTAAAAACGCGGCAGGGAAGGGCCCCCGGGCCTGCGGGCGGCGGGCTGGCTTACCGGGCTGTGCACGGGGCCCTGGGGCTGCGGCCTGGCCGCCTGGCGGAGCTGCCCCTCCAGCCTCTGGATCTCCTGCTGGAACTCCTCGCGCTCGTGCTCCCGCTCCGCGGCCTGCTCCTGGGACGAGAGGCGGCACGTCAGGGGCGTCCCGTGGGGGCGCGTGCGGCAGGCTGCACACGCACCACCCGCCCGGCAGCACGAAGGAGGCTGTGAAACACTGACGACGTCTCGAACCCCGTGGACAGAAGACAGGACGCGGCAGAGCAGACGGCGCACGTGCAAAGGTCACGGCCCTGCGCACACGCCGCCTAGGACGCGGGGCCCAGCCCGCTGCCGGAGCTCCTCCTGGGGCTGCAGGAAGCAGCGCGCGCCTGGACGTGGCGAGGGCGTCCCTCAGAATCCCCCCCCACAAGACGTGGACGGTGTCCAGGGCGCCAGCCCAGAGAGCAGAGGTGGAGAGCTGGACACTTGCCACCACGTCACAGCCCAGAAGCTGATTTAATGGCCTGGAAAGCAGTTCATGCTATAATGATGACTTTTAGTGATGCAAATAAAATGTATTACTCAAAACTCTTACGTCCATGAAATGCCGCTGGTTGCGCAGGTGCTTGTCCAGAGAAGCCATCTGCTGCTTCAGGGCGGTGACTTCCTCGGCCTGCCTGGCACAGCCCTGGTGCTGAGAGAGCTGCTCCTCCAGCTCACACTCCAGAAGCTTCATCTGGGACAGCAGGGCGGAGCGGTCCTTCTCCGACTGCTTCCGCGTCTCCGACTGCTCCTTGGTCAGACATTCCACTTCCTTGCGAAGTGCTGGCGACGCAAAGAGAACAGACGTGGAAGAAACCCGCACACCCCAGAGGCCGCACCTGAACTCGGCGGGGAACAGGAGACACGCATTTCCTAACGGCGACGCCACACGGGAGAGACCCCGACCTCCACAGGGTCTGCTGTGGGGCCTGGGAAGGAGTAGACACCGAGTCCAGCCGCCTTAGAGCCAGGGCTGGAGCGCAGGGCGCTTCCACGCCTCAGCCCTCAGCCCTCAGCCCTCGGAGACGCGAGCCTCCTCCCCTTCCTGAGACCACACAGGGATGTGACAGTCTCGGGGGCCCCTGTGCCCCAGAGCCAGCGCATGCCCACGACTCACTCAAAATAAAGTCAAATAAATTACTGTCTTTATTTTTAGAGACAGGGTCTTGCTCTGGTGCCAGGCTGGAGTAAGTGCCACTATCACAGCTCACTGCAGCCTCCAACTCCTGCGCTCAAATGATCCTCCCGCCTCAGCCTCCCACAGTGCTGGGATCACAGGCACGTACCACCACACCCAGCTCAAATTACTTTTGAAAAAATAAAAAGTATGTCTTTTAAATGAAAATTAGCTAAGAGGAAAAACTTTTAAAGCTCGAGAAGAATATGCTCAGGTGCTCTCGAGTGACATATCAGGTAATTTTCTGAGGATTCTATCTTCACATACATTCTCTAGCACGGAAAACTAACTTCAAACCTCCACCCAGGTGAGCCCAATCTCAGATACGCCCAGGGTGGAGGCTCACGGCAGATCCATTCGCAGCACGGAGTATCAAGGGCTGGCATGGCTTGGAGAAAAGCGTGCGAGCAATCAGTAAGTCAAGAGCAAATCTAAAACTAAATGGGTGCTGTGGTTTAAACTTCTCTCCCCTGCAAAACGAGTGTTGAAATCTAATTGCCAACATGATGGTCCTGGAGGTGAGGCCCCCACGAGGTGATTAGGCCATGAGGGCCCCACCGCACGGCTGGGTTTAATGCTCAGTAAGGGGGATTTGGGGAGTGGGCCCTCCCGCCTCCGCCATGGGAGGACCCAGCCGTCCTCCTCCCCGCTTCCCTCTGGGGATCTCCGTGTGCGAGGCACCATCTCGGAAGGAGAGAACGGCCTCACCAGAACCCGAGCCTGCGGCGCCCTGGCGGCAGGCTTCTACCCATCTGCTGGACAGCCCAGCCCGGGCTGAAGCCACAGAGGAACCAGGTCCTGAAAGAAAGGGCTTGCTGCTGCTGAACCCTGACCTGTTCAAACCACCCCAAACTGAAATCTGAATTCATAAATTTTTGTTTGCATTTCACTAGCTTTCAAAATTTGATCATTTGTATTTGTAAAAATTGTCACTCCTTTAAGACAAACTACCCTTGCCATTAACGTAACATTCTCAATAAATTTTCATGCCGACAAACCAGCAGTTACGGTCAAGTAGCCTGGAACATGCAGTTGTGACACAGCATCAACGATCTCTGAGACCAACAAGGGCCCAGGCGAGGGCTGTCCCAGTGAGCGCCCCTGGTCGGGGACAGACGGGGCCTGCCCAGCCCAGACACCACGGCCTCCAGGGCCACGCGAGGGGCACCCGGCTCTCAGCACGCACAGACCGAGGTGGAGGTGGCGGGGGTCAGACCAGGCAGGGACTCCAGTGGGGCCCGGGACCCCGGACACCTTCCAGGAGGTCCAGAGCAGTGACCCAGCCCTGAACAACCACAACTACCATAAAACGTCAATTCCTGCAACAGCACAGCTTAGCAACTGCTGTAAACATGGTTAGAGAAATGCTTGCATTTGCTGGACCATTAAAATGGAACAACTTTGCCAATTTTTATGAATTAATATTGAAGACTATAGTTTGATTTTATTTAATAGTTTGCCACAAAAGCTCTTAAGTGCTTTTCCTCTTTAGTACATAATTTGCAAACTCGAATGCACACACACACACACCACACAGCAATCCCCCGTTTGTGCTTACAAACCTGGATCCTTGTGCGCCACGGTGACAGGTGCGCCTACGAACGAGAACACACAGCGCTTACTGCGACAGGAGCAGAGGAAGGCGAGACCCAGAACGTGAAAGTCGGAAACGCAAGGCGGGCGTCGGCCGCAGGGCTCCAGCAACGCCTGCGTCTCCACGACGCCATCTGCCCCGTGCTGCTGCAGGCCCTGCCGCCCACGGCCTTAGCAGCCATTTGTAAAGGAGACACAACAAACACGACAGGCAGCGCCATCGCAAAGACAGCCACGGAACACGGCACGGCTGAAGCGGCGCCACGCCAGGCGGAGGCAAGGCAGGGCTGGAGGCTCCTGGGGGTCGATCGACAGTCACAGGACCAAGTGGCAGCCCGGGACCCCACGTGGAGGCCCGTGGCCGTGGCATGAAAAGGGCGTGAACGTGTCCCCGGAAGGGAGCACAGAGTTGCAGGGCCAGGGTGAAGGGCAGGAACGGAGAACAGAGTGAGAAACTGAGGCAGGTTAAAATGTCAGAGTGAGCACAAACCAAGAGGAGCCCAGAGAAACCCCGAGAGGGTCCCAGTGACAGAACCAGGCGAAGGAGGAGACCCTAGCCTGAGACCAGGAAGGGTCCAGGAGACCCACGCCTGCCACACCAGGAAGGCACCCGAAACCTCAGCTGCGGCCCTGGCACCGGCTGTGGACGCCCAGGGCCCACGTCCGCCCACTGCAGCTCCCGGCTGGGCCAGGCGTCGCTGCAGGGGGCCAGAGGCAGACGTGGGAGGCAGCCACGGGCCCAGCTCCGTGGGCCAAGCCCAGGTGCGCAGGTGCCTCGCGGCCACCGGGCGGCCCAGCAGGTCCCACGTCTGTCTTAAGTGCCGACTGTAAAAGGTGAACGGGCTGGAAGTCCCGGTGCTCACAGCAGCAAGGCGCCAGGCGGTCTCCACTGAGCGGGTGCCCGGCTGCCCTGGCTGAGACGCAGGGCAGGTTGCCCGCTGGGAAGAGCGGCCCGTTACAAGTGTCCCACAAGGACAGAAAAGGGAGAGCAGAGAAGCGTCTGGAGAAACAACGGCCGACAAAACAAGACACCAGAGCTCGGACTCAACGAGAGCGGCGTGGAAAACTCGCCCTGGACGGTGCTGGGCACAGCGCAGGAGGGGGCGTCGGGGACACCCACAGAGGGCCAAAGGCGCGAGGAAAGGACGGCCCACAGCCTGCAAGCGCTCGGGGAAAAGACACGGAGGCCAGCGCTGTGCATGCAGCCACAGCTTCCCGGGAGGATCGTGGTGGGCGAAGGAGACCCCCCGGCACTCAGGGCCGCAGACAGTTTCCCCAGACAGCCCCTCTGGGGGCACCGCGTCCGCAGGGCGAGGGGACGTGCCAGCGCCGCACACGGAGGGCGGACGCTGCGGGCAGAGCCGCACGCGTGGCAGAGGCAGGCGTGGGACGGAGGAAACACGGAAACAGGCAAGAGCAGGCCCAAGGGCCGCAGGCACCGCAGACAGACGCGGCTGAACAGACGGGAAGACGACGCTCGTGGCCGGGCTTCTTACGTCAGCACAGCATCCGTGAGCGACACAGTTAAAAGTATAGACTGAGACACAGGGAACAAAAAAGATACCCCAGGGGAGCAGGCCAGGCCAACGGATCGACAGGAACGTCTATCGAAAGCCGAGCGAGGGCGGAGGGCGCGGCAGAGACGAGGAGGGGGGCGAGGGCAGCGCCTGGGGCAGCTTCAAAGGCCCCGTGGACAGAAACAAGGACTTCGCCACAGGAGGTACAGCTGTGGGACCCGAGTGTCGGTGCAGGCGCCACAGGCCGGGGACCAGCGGGCGACGGCCCCAACCCGTCCCCCGCAGGGGGCGCAGAGGCTCACGGCGCCCGGCCGCGGCAAGGGATGGCACAGCAGGAGTCAGGGGCACAGGGCAGAGAAAAGGGAGAAGACTAACAAAACCAAAAGCTGGTTGTTTTATCAAAGAGAAAATTAAAAGAATAAAGAACTTTTGAGAAGAAAAATGGGGTTTTTCTGCATCAGTTGGGGCGGTGCCCGCAGGGACCGGGGCCCCTCCCAGGGCAGCTGGGGAACCGGAGGCCACGCCGGCGCCACACCAGCCCCGGGAGAACCTTTGTGCCAACAGCCGCTGCCACGAATCCGCTAACGGGACACGGTTGCCTGAAACTCAGCATTTTAAGCTTCTTATGTTTTGACCATTTTCATTTTAAATATTTTTAAGACTACAACCTCTAAAAGGCTGAAGATACACAGGCTACTTTCGCTAAAACTGTATGTTTTCCTAATTAGGGTTAACATTAGGCCCCTTGTTTTTGTAAATAAAATTTGAAAGTGGGTCTCATTCACGGTATGGGCCATTTGTCCCCCGAGACTGGTGGCGTTTGTCACACCTGCTCCTCCCCCAGGCTCTTTCCACCTCACGGCGCCGACCAGGACAGTCCCTGCCTCTAAAGGCAGCACACAGGTGGGCGCTCCGTCCAGCACAAGCTGCCCGAAGCCCGGCGCGGCGCACGAAGGCGCCTTCTGAGGAGTGTCCCTGTTTCCGCGTTTTCACCCTCTAGGAAGGTGGCACTTCCGCAGCAGCTGGGGGTCGGCCGCTGCCGTGACCTGCAGACACGGGCCCTCACCTGCCTCTCTCTCCTCCGCTTCCGCGGCGGAAGCTTCCTTCTGGCTCCACAGGCGGCCGTATTCCTCCCTCAGCGCCGCCTGCTCCCGCGCCGCCTGCCCCAGCTGCCGCCTCAGGCCCTCCAGCTCCAAGACGAGGTGCCGCTCCGCCTCCTCCTTCCGGCCCAGCGCCTCCTGCAGATCCGTCTTCTCCACCTTCAGTCCCTCCAGGATGCCTGGGGGGGGCGCGGCGAGACAGGGACAGAGGTGACTCCCGGAGCGGCAGGAGGCACCGAGGCCGCGGTCCTGCCAGGGCCAGGCATCCGCCCAGGGGCCCGGGGCTGGGCGCCGAGCGCTGACGTCCTCGTTATGGCCACCGGAGGAGCAGACACGGGCCCGACCCCCAGACAGGGCCAGGCCTGTGCGGACCTGTGTCAGTGACCCCACAGCGCGGGTGGCCGCCCGAGCCCTGCCGGCCACAGAGCACCGAGTGGAGACCCCGGGTAAGGTGCCCGCCCGGAACCCGAGGGTCCCAGGCAGAGTTGAGGGGACCTGCTTGGAGGGACCCCGGCCACCATGCCCCTGGCAGGTGGACGCATGTGCCCACCCCGCCTCGCGTGACAGCTGGTGCCAGATAAGCGGCCGTCACAGCCGGGGCCTGTCCCGCAGCAGCGCCGACTCCTCACACCCCCCCTCCAGCTGCGGCTGCTGCGCTGCAGAGAATCACGGGCGCCTCACGCCGTCTGCGTTATTTTACGTTTACGTTTTGCTGTTTAAAATCCATTCCCGGCGCCCGCGGCCGCTCACCCTGCGCCGTGTGCAGCTGCAGCTCCAGCCCGGCCTTGGCCACGCTCTGCTCCTCCAGGCGCGCCAGCAGCTCCTTGTGCTTCCGAACGACCTGCGCCGTCTCCTCATTTTTACAGCTGAATTCTTTTTCAAAACGAGAATGAATTTGTCGTGCTTCCTCCAGCTGTTAAAACACGTTTGAAAATCAGAACTGCATGTCAAAAATTACCAAAGCCTGTGCAGGTATCAACAGAACTCTCCCTCCGTCCCAGGCTCCTCGGGCCGTCCCCACAGGTAAGGCCAGGGCAAGGCCACAGGGCCTCGGGGCCTCGGCCACCCTGCGGACGCCGTGGGCCACAGTGAGCAGAGAGGCCCCGTCCGTCCCTCCTGGGCCTTTTCCTCCAGGCACGAGCCCAGTCAGGGCTTCTAGACGGAGAGGTTGGGCCAACCTGAGAACTCAGGACACTAACGCCCAGCCGTCCCCACAGACGCCCCAGCGCTGGCCGGGGCCTCCCTCGGCCTCCCACCAGTCAGCGCTTGGCGTCCAGACCCAGCCTCTCAGGAAACCTGCCGGCCCCTCCGTGACGATGGCGCCTTGGCTGCCCCTTCAAGCTGAGCCGTCACCTCCTCCAGAACACGCCCCATCCTGTAGCAAGCGTGGCCCTGCCCAGCCCCCTCCAAGCCTCCCACACGGGATTCAGGCAGGCCGGGCCCCCAACGGGGGGCTCCCACCCCGCTGCTCCGCTTCTCTGGGCACGGCTCCCCCCCGTGGGGCAGGGCTCCCAGCGCGCCTGGCTCAGGTGCCCACACACAGCCCTGCCCGTGACGCCTCGGAGAGGTCTGCAGACAGAGGCGTCCGATTCCTTGTCAGATCTGCCCAGTGACCTTTCTTAGGAGAGAGGGGGACAGAGGGACGCCTGGGAGCACAGGCAGTGGCAGGAGGCAGCGGCTCCGGGCTCAGCTCCCCGGGGGGCTCGTCTGCCGTCCGAGGAGGAAAACCCACTCAGGTGTTTGAGAACTGGACTGCAACGCCTCACATAAAAATGCTTCTTTTCAACCAGGCTGACTTTGGAAAGAAGGCTCTCTCATTACTTCCCACATATTCCTATTCAACGGCTTAATTGTTTAAAATGTTCCTGAAAAGTTAACAAACATAGTGCCCCTTCTCAGCGAGAATCCCTAAACGTGAGAACGGTCAGCGTGGAGCTGCCGTCGCACACAAAGTGAAGCACAGGCAGCTTGCGTGTCATCCCAATCACACAAACTGAGCCGCTGTTTTTGTTCACAGCAAGCCCCCTCCTCATCCTGGTTCAGAAAAGGCCCCATGTAGGGAAAAACACACATCAGAAGATAGTCGGCAGGAACAGAAGGTCAAGATCGATGCCAAGGGAGGTGAACGAGCTCCCAGAAACGAGGGCTTCTGTCCCCAGATGCCTTGGGAGGACGGAGCAGAGAGGTCCTGGGCGCCAGGCACCCCTGGGCTGCACGGCGGGGGTGAGCCCTGGAACGCGGCGCGGACAGCCAGCAGCGTGCGTGGCAGTCGCAACGAGGCCTCCGCCAAGCCCGTTGGGTCCGACTATTCGGTCTGTCCACCTCTCCACGCGCCTCCGCCTCACCTGCCTGGTGGAGTCCAGCACCATCTCCAGGAGGCCGTCCACGGCGAGGCCCAGGCTCTGGTAGACTCTGCGGACCGTCTGCTCACACCCCAGCGCGCTGTCGGGGCTCATCAGGAAGCTCTCTCGGACGTGACTGCTGACCTCAGCCGCGCAGGACATCTCCGCACACTCAGACACAGTCCTGTCCACCTCCAGCGGGGCCGCGTCAGACCACATCTCGTCAAGCGTCGGAGCTACAAACGGAGCACGCGCACACGCGCACACACCGCCCAGTGAGCAAGCCGCGTGCCGGAACAGCGTGGGCCAACCATCACCCACCGCAAGGATGAGGGCACCTGGGAGCAGGGCACGGCAGCGCCTGTGCAGGCCCACCCTGGACGGTCCTCGGCCTTCTCTACGGGTCGGCGGGAACCGCGACCAGGGACAGACAAGTTCTAACGACCCTCTGACTTTCATGATCTCTCCTCGCGTGCTTTAGGCTCTCAGGCCAGCAGGGCTGTGGCCAGAAGCCTGAAACTTTCGACTAACAACGGGACCTTCCTGAGCTTTCCCAGAAGTGGCAGAATTTCTGCGGGACGAGGAGCTGAGGCTCTGCAGGCCCTGGACGGACCCCCGGCACTGCGACTTGCCACCCCCCACGGCCCGCCCCCACGCCCGCGGCCACTGCTTCAAAAGCCCATACTCTCCCTTAGTCAGGGAGACGGATTTGAGGCTGATTCCTCATTCTCCCAAAGGACATCTTTCATATTTTAAAAAATCCTTTCTTCCTAGGCAGTCCCCGGCTCGACCACCGGCTCTTTGTGCGGCAGGCAGCTGGACCTAGGTGGGAACCCCTGCGGTTTTGACACCAGGAAGAGGAAGGCAGCTCCCAAGAGCGTCCCCGGCGCGGCTGCCCCTAACCCAGCACGGAGCCCACAGCAGGGGCCTGCGGCCCGGGGCGGGGCCGGGCACACTCACCTGCTGGCAGGACCTGGTCTGCACCTGCGGCGCCTGCATCCTCCAGGCAGAGCCCCACGCGGTCTCCAATCTGGCTCCTCAGGGCGACGGCTGCCTGCAGGGTCTCTCCAAACAAGGCCAGCAGCCTCCGCAGGGCGTCCTGGAGAGCCCGCCTGGCACAGGGGAGCCCAGTCACACACACCCGTGGGGACCCCTGCCCCGGACAAGGCCAGGAGCCGCCAACCGGCCAGAGGCCCACTAGGGATCCAAGAGCGCGTGCCTCGGCGCACGCAGACACCTGAGCAGGTAGGGCCAGAGACACGCACCCTCGGGACGCTGTGACGAGCAGGAGCCCTTCGGAGCTGGCTCCAGAGGTGCTGGAAGGGGAGCAGAACTCCCTGCTGCTGCTCGTTGTTTTTATGACACTCTTAGCACCTAAGCGAGTCCCGGGGCTGCATCCAGCCACCGGCGTGCTGTGGGGACCCAGAGCCTGAGCTTATCAGCGCCTCCGGGGCCTTCCGATCAGCTCGCTTGGAACACGGGCTGCACGACTCATCGTTTTACAAGAAGTCTGCCCAGAACCCAGAGTCACGCTAACACAGCTGCCTGGGCCCTGCAGCGCAGCCCTGAGGAGGAAGTGTGTCCCCCCAACCCCCCGCCTCTCTGGCATCGTATGAACGTGCAGTTTGCAATGTTTTCTGGCCTTTCCGGTCCCAGGATGAGAAGTCCCCTGCACCTGGCCCTCTGCACATTCTGGCGCCACCTGCCGTGCTGGGACCCCTCTGTCCGTGGCTGGGTGACTCCACTGAGGACAATCTGCTGTGCAGCCCCCCTGGCCCATCCCTCCCTCCTACTCACCCCTCTGCTGGCGGCCAAGAGTCAAACCCCAGACCCTGCTAGCCGGCCACGTCTGGGCAGACACGGGCAGGGGCCCGATGGAGAACGTGCCCTGGCCGTGCCGCCTGCTCTCCAGCGCTGTGCACGGGACCTCAGGCCCCGGCACCCCCCTTGCCCAGGGCCACTGGCGCCGCCACGTCCCACAGTGACTCAGGACACTCAAGGCATCTACAGACAAGTGCTAGAAAATGCACGTGAGATCTTCACGAAGAAAGTATAAAGCTTTATGAAAAGAATGAAGAGACCTACACAGAGACCCTGGGCACAAGGACAGGAAACTGCAGTGTGACAAAGACGCTGATGCCCCACACACTAAGCTGGGGACTGAGGGAGTCTCATTACCCCGACCTGGCTTGTCACAGTCTTGATGGCTGCACATGGGGGGCAGGTGCCTCCAGCCACTCGGGTTCAGGGGGAAATCGCACTCACCAGGCCCAGGACTTAGAACAAGCAAAGCGAGGAGACACCGGGGTGGAGACAAACTGACGAAAACAGCAGCAGGAGTCCAGAGAAAGACCTGCCCCAGCAAGCCCACCTGCAGGGAGGACAGGCCCACCTGCGGGAAGGGCAGGCGCACCCGGGGAGGACAGGCGCACCCGGGGAGGACACAGGCACCCGGGGAGGACAGGCGCACACCCGGGGAGGACACAGGCCCACACCCGGGGAGGACAGGTGAACCCAGGGAGGACAGGTGAACCCGGGGAGGACAGGCGCACACCCGGGGAGGACAGGCGCACACCCGGGGAGGACAGGCGCACACCCGGGGAGGACAGGTGCACACCCGGGGAGGACACAGGCGCACACCCGGGGAGGACACAGGCGCACACCCGGGGAGGACAGGCGCACACCCGGGGAGGACAGGCGCACACCCGGGGAGGACACGCGCACACCCGGGGAGGACACACACACCCGGAGAGGACACAGGCCCACACCCGGGGAGGACACAGGCCCACACCCGGGGAGGACACAGGCGCACACCCGGGGAGGACAGGCGCACCCGGGGAGGACAGGCGCACACCCGGGGAGGACAGGCACCCCCCCGGGGAGGACAGGCACACACCCGGGGAGGACACGCGCACACCCGGGGAGGACAGGCACACACCCGGGGAGGACAGGCGCACACCCGGGGAGGACAGGCACCCCCCCGGGGAGGACAGGCACACACCCGGGGAGGACAGGCACCCCCCCGGGGAGGACAGGCACACACCCGGGGAGGACACGCGCACACCCGGGGAGGACAGGCACACACCCGGGGAGGACACGCGCACACCCGGGGAGGACAGGCGCACACCCGGGGAGGACACGCGCACACCCGGGGAGGACAGGCGCACACCCGGGGAGGACAGGCGCACACCCGGGGAGGACAGGCACACCCGGGGAGGACACATGCACACCCGGGGAGGACACATGCACACCCGGGGAGGACGCGCACACCTGGGGAGGACAGGCGCACCCGGGGAGGACACGCGCACACCCGGGGAGGACAGGCGCACCCGGGGAGGACACGCGCACACCCGGGGAGGACAGGCGCACCCGGGGAGGACACGCGCACACCCGGGGAGGACAGGCGCACCCGGGGAGGACACGCGCACACCCGGGGAGGACAGGCACACACCCGGGGAGGACACGCGCACACCCGGGGAGGACAGGCGCACACCCGGGGAGGACAGGCGCACACCCGGGGAGGACAGGCACACCCGGGGAGGACACATGCACACCCGGGGAGGACACATGCACACCCGGGGAGGACGCGCACACCTGGGGAGGACACGCACACCCGGGGAGGACAGGCACACACCCGGGGAGGACACGCGCACACCCGGGGAGGACAGGCGCACACCCGGGGAGGACACAGGCACACCCGGGGAGGACATGCGCACACCCGGGGAGAACACGCACACCCGGGGAGGACACAGGCACACCCGGGGAGGACAGGGACACCCGGGGAGGACAGGGACACCCGGGGAGGACAGGCACACACCTGGGGAGGACAGGGACACCCGGGGAGGACAGGCACACACCTGGGGAGGACAGGCACACCCGGGGAGGACACCCACACCTGGGGAGGACCCAGGCACACCTGGGGAGGACACGCGCACACCTGGGGAGCACAGGCACACCTGGGGAGGACAGGCACACACCTGAGGACAGGCACACACCTGGGGAGGACAGGCACACCTGGGGAGGACACGCACACCAGAGGAAACTGCGGTTTCCAACACGGAGCTGAGCCAACTGCTCTGCCAGACAGGTAAAAACAAGAGAATCTCCTGACATCGGACACAAATAAACAAGTGACGAGTCCCCAGGACGCTCTAGATGTGCCCACAAAGCAAAGCTGCAGAACGAGGCAACACGGGAGAAACCCTGCATGGGCCAAAGTAGGCAATGCTGTCTTAAATAAGACCCCTCAGGACAAAGGGACAGCTGGGTCCACAACACAGCATCAAACCGCAGATGGGGGGTGCCCAGGACCGGCCCCTGGACACGCAGAAGCTCACACTCACGGTGGGGGCGACGGGGCCCCCCGCGAAAAACACAGGCCTGGGCCGCGCAGCTCCCAGAGCAGACAGCGCAGCAGCGCGGCCAGCAAACGCCCGTCAGCCGGCCTGGCAGCACCCGGCAGCAGGTCCCCGAGCACAGGCGAGCCCCCAGACACGCGTGGGTGTGCGCAGGACACACGGCGTCCCCCGGCGGGGCTGTGACACCCACACATGAGCCTCCACAGTGGAGGAATGAAGGGACCGGGCTACAGCCCCTCACGGGCCAGTCTCAGAGACACACGGAGGTGGCAGGGGACGAGTGCCACACAACAGGCGCTCAGAGCCCACCGGCGGGCAGCTGCCGTTCTGTGAGCTGCGGACCCGCGCCTCCGTGCTGGGATGAAGACACGTCGTGGGGACGCCAAGCCCGGGGGGAGGAGGCTCAGGCGGCAGCGAGTACTGCAGAGCGGCATGGCGGCTGACAAGGACACACTGACCTTTCGCTGTGAGACAGGTCGACGTCGGCCCTGAGCATGGAGATGAGGTTCTCGCCTTCCTGGTTCTCCCTTTCGCGCCGTTGCTGCAGCATCTCCAGTTCAGAACGGCTCTCTTCCACCTTGTGGCTTAACGATAAAACTTGTTCTTCCAGCTAGTGAGAAAAATTTTCAAGCTTTAGTTAAAACCATTTAGTTAAAAATATGCCGGGCGTAGTGTCACACGCCTGTAGTCCCAGCTACTCGGGAGGCTGAGGCAGGAGGATGCTTGAGCCCAGGAGTTTGAGGTTGCAGCGAGCTGTGATGACACCACTGCACTCCAGCCTGGGTGACAGAGCGAGACCCTGTCTCTAAAAAAAACAAAACCCACCCACAAACAATTGAGTGAAAAATAAATGGCCGTAGGGGACTTTCAACATAACTTTCATGATTACAGACAGTTCCCAACTTTGAACGGTTTGACTTAAAATTTTTCAACATTATGAATGAAGGTACATATGCGCGCTCCTCAGCCTGCGATATTTTCAACTTGTAAGTCTGACCATTTAGTAAGAACATGGAGAAAGGTGAACAAGGTGGTGATTAAAGGTAAAAATTATTAATGTGGTTTTTCCTCCATTATTTGTCACTTACAAAAAAGGAATAAACCACCCCGGCCCACAACCGCCACCAGGGGAGGACAGGGGCGGACTCACCAGAGACTCATCTGTCTCACAAATAATTCAAAGTAAAATCGCTGTGCTGGGCGCTCACAGCAAACGGCAGTTGCCAGGCAGGCAAAGACCCCTCTTCGTGTTTCTCCCTAAGAACAAACGAACCGACCCTGCGGGGTCCTGGCAGCACCAGTTGCTCCAGGAGCTGCTCACAGCTGCCCAGGCAGAGCGCGAGCGTGGTCACACAGCTCAGCACAGGGACGGGGACAGAGAAGCCCCAGGCCACACCCCTGCCGGCTGGCTCTCTCCAGGACGAGGGAGAGCCGCCGTGTGGGGTGGGAGGACAGACAAGAATGTTAGGAGGTACAGGAAGATGACACGCCAGAGGAAAGAGAAGAGCATGATTTTGCAGTCAATTCCTTACAGGGAATAGGAGCTAACTGCACCCACAGCTTCAATGGTGTCCTCAGAGGAAAAACAGAAGAAAATACAGATTCAATGAAAACCACTCACTAACTCAGACTAAGACACGCAGGCTGGGAAAATTAAAGAAAATGGAATAAACAGGGAATTTCAAGTTTCAAGATGGCAAATAATGACCAAAAAGTGACCAAAAGAGACACAGAAGACGTACAGTCTATCCCAAAACACCGCGGCGCAGGGACGCTGTGCCCGACGGCATGAGGCTGGCGCGGGCAGCGGAGGGTGGAGGGGCCGCACCGCAGCTCACACCCAGGGCCGGCCCTCGGTGGCCAGCAGGGGCCACTGCGACAGCCGATTCTGTTTCGAGAGCCGCTGGGAGCGCCGACGCCCTGGCCAGCCCTGTGCCCGCCCCGAGGCACGTGCAGAACACAAGCTGGACACGCCAGGTGACAGTGGGCCGTGCTGCCAGGCCACTCCCCTCCCACATCCCTTCCGGCAAGCTATTACCCCACTTTTCAAAGGTAAATTGCTACATCAACTTTACAATTTCCTGATTCAGAATTTAACATTTCTTTTTAACTGAGCTAATACTTTCATTAGAACTGACATTGTTTTTGTTGGTTCTTTTTTTTTTTTTTGAAACAGAGTCTCACTCTGTTGCCCAGGCTAGAGTGAGTGCCGTGGCGTCAGCCTAGCTCACAGCAACCTCAAACTCCTGGGCTCAAGCGATCCTCCTGTCTCAGCCTCCCGAGTAGCTGGGACTACAGGCATGCACCACCATGCCCGGCTAATTTTTTTTTTTCTATATATATTTTTAGCTGTCCATATAATTTCTTTCTATTTTTAGTAGAGATGGGGTCTCGCTCTTGCTCAGGCTGGTCTCGAACTCCTGAGCTCAAACGATCCGCCCACCTCGGCCTCCCAGAGTGCTAGGATTACAGGCGTGAGCCACCGCGCCCGGCCTTGTTGGTTCTTAAGTTATAAAATTGCATGGATTTGAGTGGGATGCTTTTAACTCTATTGGGCCCATGAACCATGTTATTTTTTGTGTTTTTTACAGAATAAGCAGCAATATTGTATCATGGAAGAACTGCCTGTTACTTTGAAGAAAACATTCAGGAAACATTTGGAAAGGCCCTTTCCCCTCACAGAACGCCCGCCAGGCCTCAGGGAGGCTGCTGCACCTCCGCCGGGGACCCTCCTCACCCAGCACAGGAGGGGCTCCTGAGTGCCGCCCGGCCCTTTGGGAGGGAGTGATCCACGTCCTACCAAAACATTCTGCTGCTCCATCACCAGGGAATTTTGGGAAACTCACAGAATCTCTGCCGGACCTCAGCATCTGAGGCATCTGTACGACGGGCAGGAGAGAACTGTAAAATGAGAAAGTTCTGCGGTGCTCAGCGCAGCGCCCTGCACACGTCACACGCAAAGGACGCCTCCAGTCACCGTACGAGGAAGCTCACATCCGGTGGCGCTGCGTGACCATCAGGCCACAGCACTAGAGCTACTCTGACAGACCCACACAGTACGACTGTCTCTAAAGACAGCATGGAAACACATCTGTACCTTCAAAGCAATGCAAAACAACTTAATGACAAAACCAAACAACCCAATTCAAAAATGGGCAAAGGACTTGAATAGACATTTCTCCAAAGATGATATACAAATGGCCAACAAGCACTTGAAAAGATGTTCAACACCACTAACCATGAGGAAATGCAAATCAAAACCACGAGATACCACCTCACACCCCTAGGATGGCCACTCCATAAAAACAAAAAAAAAACAAATGCTGGTGAGGATGTGGAGAAACTGGGCCCTTGTGCACTGCAGGGAGGAATGTGAAACACTGCAGCCACTGTGGAACACAGGTCGGTGGTTCCTCAAACAGGTAAAACACAGAGTTAATATCCAGTCCGGCAATCCCATTCGTAGATACACACCAAAAAAACCTAAAAGCAGCAATCAGATACTTGTACACCAATGTTCATAGCTGCATTATTCGCAACCTCCAAAGGTGGAAACCACCTCAGTGTCCATCAACAGATAAGAGATAAACAAAACGTGGGTCTGCACACACAGGGAATATTACTCACCATGAAATGGACTGAGATTCTAACACAGGCTACAGCCTGGGTGGACCTTAAGGACATTGTGCGAAGGGAAACAAGACAGTCACCAAAGGACAAGTCCTGTGCGATTCCACCTACGGGAGGCCCCGGAGCAGTCGAGACCACGGAGACAGAGAGTAGAATGGTGGGTGCCGGGGCGGGGAGAGGGTGAGTGGAAATTCTTGTCTAACAGGGACAGAGTCTCAGCAACATTGCGAACATGCTTAATGACACTGAATGCACACTTGAAAATGGTTACATGATACATTTCATGTCATACACAGCTTACCAGCAAAGAAACAGCAATAATGAAGAAAGGGCGCACTGCACATACCTGCTGGATTTGGTCATCCTTCTCCCGCAGCTGCAGGGACAAGGATTCCTTCTCCTTTTGACAGAGGGCCTGTGCCTGCTGGCTCCCAAGTCTACATAGCTCCTGTTTTGCGTGCAAAGCAGCTTTCTTCTCACTTTCAAACTCACCCTGTACACATTAATAACAAAAATACCATTAAGCTAGACAATTATGCTTACTGCATTTCTCTGCTGTGAGCTGGAATTTAGCACATTCGGCAAACATTCATCGAGCCCCCACTCACACCCAGAGCAGGAACAAAACAGACCAAGGCTCCCGACTGCAGCGAACGCGGCTTCAGGTGAGCTCAGGGGAGAATGGGAGGGAAAGTCTCCTTTCGGGGACAGCACACTCACGGGGCACAAGCCTGCACTGGCGATAGCTCTGTGGGACCAACAGCTTGCTACCCTTCCCAAACAGCGACTGGACTCATCTCAAATAGACTAAGAAATTCACCATTGTCAGGGGATTATGACCATGAAAACCCAAGATTTTTAGAAACGTAGGGTCTTTCAGTCCATCAGAAGAACAAACCAGGAGCCACTGGTGGGGGACAGAATGGACCAGGAGCACCCCCTCCCCAGGGCAACCCGAGTCAGAGTTCACTCCGTCTCCAGCCGGTCTGCTGAAGACAATCCACGCGGCTGTTTAACATCACAGCTGCCTGAGACGGAGACACCGGCTGGGACTGCTAAGAGGCTGACCAAAAAACTTAAAAAGAAACACCAGAGAGTGAGATGTCCACAGGGGGCTTTGAAAAGCTCCAGCATGTTCTGGGCATCTAGAAGGCAAAGCATGTGCAGGGCAGTGTCTGTGCCGGGAGAGGCCTGAGGAGGCCCCAGCGCCCACTTCCCGCTGGCCGTGCTGCTCTGCACAAGCAGGAGGTGGAGGCTACTGCGGAGCTGCGAGCCGCCCGCGGGGGCGCGGGGGCGCTGAGGGCGCTGAGGGCGCTGAGGGCGCTGAGGGCGCTGAGGGCGTTGAGGGCGCTGCCGGCACTGAGGGCGCTGAGGGCGCTGAGGGCGCTGAGGGCGCTGAGGGTGCTGAGGGCGCTGAGGGCGCTGCCGGCACTGAGGGCGCTGAGGGTGCTGAGGGCGCTGAGGGCGCTGAGGGCGCTGCCGGCGGCCCCCCCAACAGATGCAGCCCCTCCGGGAAGACATAAAAGTGCTAAAATAGAACTAACTGGATATTCGGGAGCTGAAAAGCACGATTACTGAAATTCAAAATTCACTGGGGGCTCCACAGCAGAGTCAAGTGGGCAGAAGAGAGAATGAGCAAACTTGAAGACGGGTCAGGTAAGACTGTCCGGTCCGGGCTGGAAACAGAAATGGACAGCAAGCAGAGCGCCAGGGCCTGTGGAGCACCCTCGAGCCAAGCAACACACACACGCCGGGAGTCCCAGAAGGAGAGGAGAGCGGGAAAGGGGAGGAAAGAATACTTGAAGATACAATGGCCAAAAATTTCTCAAATTTGATGGAGAAAAATTAATCTACACATACAAGAAGCCCAATGAACTCTAAGCAGGATAAACTCAAAGAAAGGGATTCTGAAACCTACGCCCATCATGACCAAACTTTTGAAAGACAGAATCTTGAGAGCAGCGATTCACCCACCAGACCTCGGTGGGGCCGACGGCCGACGGGGCCCTGGGTGGGGCCGACGGGACCCTGGGTGGGGCCGACGGGGCCCTGGGTGGGGCCGACGGCCAACTTGCATCAGATGCAGAGCTGAGGCAGGGGCAGCACGTCCAAAGGACTGAACAAAAAGACTTCGCACCAGGAATTCTATTTCCAGGACATTATCTTTCAAACTGAAAAGCAGGCTGGGTATGGTGGCTCACGCCTGTAATTTCAGCACTTTGGGAGGCCGACGCAGGAGGATCACTTGAGGCCAGGAGTTCAAGACCAGCCCGGGCAACATATCGAGATCCTGTCCCCACAAAAAAAAATTTTAAACCTTTCTATAAATGAAGGCAAAATTAAGACAGTCCCCAAAAAACAAAAACTGAAAAAATTCATCACCAGCAAACCCGTCCTGTAAGAAATACTAAAGGCACTCTGGGAGGCCAAGGCGGGTGCATCGTTTGAGCTCAGGAGTTCGAGACCAGCCTGAGCAAGAGCGAGACCCTGTCTCTACTAAAAAAAAATAGAAATTAGCTGGACAACTAAAAATATATATAGAAAAAATTAGCCGGGCATGGTGGCGCATGCCTGTAGTCCCAGCTACCAGGGAGGCTGAGGCCGGAGGATCGCTTAAGCCCAGGAGTTTGAGGTTGCTGTGAGCTAGGCTGACCCCACGGCACTCACTCTAGCCCGGGCAACAGAGCGAGACTCTGTCTCAAAAAAAAAAAAAAAAGAAAGAAATACTAAAGGGAGTCCTTCAGGCTGAAATAAAATGACCCTAAGTAGTAACCTGAATCTACAGGAAGATATCAGAGTACTAATAAAGGTAACTATACAGTAAATATATCAGACAAAATAATTGTGGTCTGTGTAACTCTTTCTTCTCCTGATTTAAAAGACAACTACATAAAGCAATGAACATAAAATACACAAAGATGTACTTTGTATGACAATATTAGCACAAAGCAGAGAGGAGGGAACGAAGCTATACAGGCAAATTGCTTTTTAAGCGATGACAATTAAGTTGGGGCCGTGTAAGCACAACGCTTTAGGAGGCCAATGTGGGAGGACGCTGGAGCCCATGAGTTAGAGGCTTCAGTGAGCTGTGATCACACCCCTGCACTCCAGCCTGGCCGACAGAGCAAGACCCTGTCTCTAAAATGTAAATTAAAATAAAATTAAGTTGGTATTAATCTAAACCAGACTGTTATAAAGTATTTGATGCCCGGGGCAAGCATTAAAGAAAAAACCTCTCAAAAAAATAAACAGTAATCCCTCCTTATTTGTAGTCTCATTTCTGCACTTTCAGTTACCTGTGGTCAACTTCAGTCTGAAAATATTAAATGAAATAGTCCACAAGTAAACAATTCATAAGTTTTCAATTGCGTGCCATTCCAAATAGCGTGGTGACATCTATGTCACTCGGCCAGGAAGGGGACGTGAATGCTCCCTCTGTCCGCACAGCCACCTGTGTGCTGCACACCTGCCTGTCCCTCAGCAGCCGTCCAGGTGACCAGCCTGCCTGTGAGGGGACAGTGCCCGCGTCAAGTCACCTCCTCTTTCTTAACCCCGGCCCCACAGTGCCGGAGCAGAGCAGCTGCCGATCCAGATGTCAGACGCCACAGAGAAGCGCCCCGTGCTCCTTCGGGGCCAGGCGAGCTCGCCCCAAGCGTGTGCACGGGGAAGACGGCGCAGACGGAGCGCTCGGGCACTGGGGGTCTCGGAGCACACTCCCCGTGGACGAGGGGACTGCTGCATAGTCAAATCACATCAGGGACATCCAGGGGAAAGCAGGTGGTGACGGAGGAAGAGGGGAACAAAAGGACGGCCACACAGGAGACGAGTACCAAGTCCTGACACACACCGTGACGCGAGCGAGCCCAGAGATCACGCTCAGCGAGACACCAGGCACCAAAGGGCTCGCGCCGTGTGACTCCACTCATATAAAGTGTCCAGGCAAGGAAAACCCGGAGACGGATGCGCCTTAGAGGCTCCCTGGGACTGCAGGAGGGAGGGGAGGGTGAGGAGCAACTGCAAATGGGGACGAGGTTTCTTTCTGAGGCAATGAAAATGTTCTAGAACCAAACTTTTCTTGAATCTAAGATATCTGATGACGGTTTCTTAGCAGAAAAGGTACGTTAAGCAGCAAATTTAAATATTAAAATGCAAGACAAAAGGTTGCCCAGAAAAAGCTGTTTCCAAGACAATGAAATTATTTTATGTTTTAACTCTGCACGTTAAAAATTAATTGAAAATAAAATTTGGGGGTACAATGCACACTATATGGGTAATGGGCATACTTGTAACTTTGACTCAAACCGTACAAACGCAATTCATGTAACCAAAATGTTTGTACCCCTGTAATATTCTGAAACTAAAAAAAAAAAAAAGAAAGAAAGAAAATTTTCTGTGCAGGTGGCAAAGCACAGCAAGAAGTGCAGCCCCCAGAACGCCTGGGGGTGGCGGGGCTGTGCCTGCCCCTCCTCCTCCTCCTCCAGCTCCGCCAAGAGCACGGGGGCTGGGCTCCCACCACCCAGCCAGCACCTTCCCCAAGCGTCCTAGACACACGGTGCTCTGACACCAGAGGTCACCTCCACCCCACACCTCTCCAGCGGGGCGGCACACGAGGAGGGGTGCGCGGCACTCGCAGGCAATCCCTTTGGAACTCGCCGGAGACGCCAGCTGGGCTGAGGACTCTCACCTCAACGGCCACACTCAGAAAACAGGGCTGACACGGGACAGCACTAGCATCACACCCTTAAGTTCTGCTGACTATTTCTGAATTATGAATACAGTCACTTTTATAAAATGTCTCTCCTGAAATAGATTTACTGCCATTTCTGTGACCCACTATAGCATTTCTGAAGTGCTTTAATGACCTCATTCGTACCCAACCACCAGAGGGAGTGGGGAGTGGCCCGCACCACCCCCAGCCCAGGGAAGGGGGTGAGCAGGGTGCTGGCTCCCTGCCTGCCAACCACAAAACCTCAGTGAATTCAAGGACAAAACCCTGAATGCCGGCCGGCACCGCAGACTGACAGGACTAAGACCAAGGCACTAGGAAAACAAGAAAAAAATCAACACCCAGGAAAAGGCCCACGATAAATCCCAGTAATAGCAGAGCTGGCAACAACCGCAGTGGGTGGGCTTCCGGGGGAGACCCACGTGGCGCCCTCAGCATCCGGCCTGCAGGCCCCTCCGGCAGCCCCGTGCTCACCCAGCCAAGAACCTCGCGGCCAGAGCCCGGGGGCTTAGATCAGTGGTTCTCTGGGAACTTTTCTGAGCCACAGGGTACCTCCTTCAGGCAAAAATATTTCACAGAAGCCTCATATACTCGCCACACTCAGGAGCACGGCCCAGCGGGCCACGGCCACCTCTCTTCCTCTGTGACCACTGAGCCTCACCAGGCCGGTGGGGGGCGGAGGGCCGGCGCACACAGGAGCGGCCGGCGTGGGCAGACGCTGCGACCCTTCCTGTCTGGGCCCCGGGGGCCCCAGCAGACAGCACCAGGCCCCTCTGCGGCGGAAAGCTCAGCTTACCACGTTCCTCAGCCTTCACTCTGCTTCAGGAAGGGTTCAAGGCAGTTCATGGAGACACAACGAGCACCAAGGTGACTCGAGGGTGGCAGGGTGGCAGCCGGCATACGGGGCTCCAGCACCCTCTCGGGCCCCGCGGGCGTCGCCCAGCCTTTCGCCTGAGGGGTGGCAGGGGCTCGAGGCCCTGCTGTCGGGAGCGGCCCTGCATGGGGAGGGCAGCCAGTGCCCAAGCTCGCAGGCCCGGACCTCCAGGACAGCCGGGCAGCTGGCAGGAGCGTGCGTCCTCGGGCCACCCCTAAACCTCCAGGGGGTCCTACTCCTGCACCCCACGGGGCTCCCGCACCAACAGTCGTGTCTGTTCCCACCCTGGAGAAAAACTGCTTCGTTTACCACTTTCTAAATGGTAATGGCAAAGCAGAAAAGATGTTTTTAAAAAGTTATTCTCCGGTTTTTCCAAAAACGCACAGAATGACAGGAAAACGTCATACATTTTAATCATTAAGGAAATATATGTGCCTGGAGAAGACAGAGAGTGGGACTACACAGACAAGACTGACGTGAGGGTGCAGACGCATCCAACGGACAACGAATTAAAGACACTCAAACTACATCTAAGCCGACCGCAGGTTCTCTCACTATTTCCAAACATTAAGGTATGAATAAATTTGGTTTTCTCATCTAGGAAAAGATAAAATCGCTTTAAGCAACCAATGCCGGTCATATTACAACCTACTTCTGCGTCGCCGGCATGGGGGAGACTTCCCAAGGGGACACATATTTCGATCAAAAAGAAATCAAGCTTACGTTTTCAGAGAGCTTTTCTGAAACCAGACTCCAAAGGGCAGTAGCCGGGGCAGTGACTCAATCGCCTCACGAGCGAGTGTCCAACGAGCCTGCGACCAGCTCTGCTTTTCCAACAGGTGCAACGACCGGTCCTGGAGGCCAGAGGAAGTGTGGCCCTGGAGGAGGAACAGTGTGTCCCTGCTATTTTGGGACAATGACCTGGGCGGCCTCATGTAGCCCCGTCTGCAGGGCAGAGCCCGAGGCAGGGCCCAGAGGAGCGGCCTCCACCCAGGAAGCAGCTCAGCAACAGGGGCTGCGGGCTGCAGGCAGTGGGCCGTGGGCGGGCTCACGGGAGCGCTCACGGAGCGAGGGGCCAACCAACACACAGGACGGGGTTTTAAAAGGTCCGGTGCAGACGAGGCCCCGTGTGGGCCCTGACTGAACAGCCGGTCAGGAAGAGGTGGCACTTGGGCTGGTAGGTGATGAAACAGAGGGGTTGCTGTTGGTTTTTTGGTTAAAACGGATCGTGGTTGTGTTATCTTGCGGGAAAAACACCTCAGTTACAGACACTGACCTGTTTATAGGTGAGAACACGTGGAGTCTGGGATTTGCTTCTGAATAACCGGCAGGAAGGGGCCGATGCACTCAGTGTGTGCCCCACTGGGACCAGGGGGCTACTAAATTAGTCTACGTTACACGTGTGGAAATTTTCCCCAACAAAAAGTTAACCTAAAATAAAATAAAACAGCGCATCCCACCTCCCCAAGGCTGCTTGGTTTTTCCTGTGAAATCAGCTAGACAAAAACAATCACATAAAGGAGCATCCATCATGCACGTCCTCAGCAGCACACGGACAACTTCCTCAAGCAAACTCGAACCACAGCTAGGAAAATGCTGCAGAGACACCCCAGGAGCACTCAGGGAACAGTCACCACAGAAGAATTACGGTGCAGAGCCAAGAACACCAGGCACAATTTTAACACGTAAATAGCTCTTTGTATTACGCACAGACAAAACGGGCAGGGGAAACAGTGACGACCGGGCAGATTTCTTTAGCGACAGTCCTCTGCAAACAGAGGTGGCAGAATCTGTTCCAGAGAAGACAGAGACCTGCAGAGCGTCCTCAGTGCGCCTCGGGGCTCAGGGCATCACCGCCCACCCAGAGCCGTGCCTACAGCCCGTCTGCAAACCACAGCAGGGCTGAGGCTTCTACCCACAGTCAGCGCCAGCCTCTGGGCCCGGAGAAGAGGGCAGCCTCCTCGGGGAGCCGCACGGGACCCGCCCCTCGCTGGCGCAGAAGCGGCAGGAGTGTCGTGCTAAGAACCACCTGGACTCTGAGTCCGGGGCCCTAAGCTTCTCCAGCTCCGGCCACCTGGCCCGTGACGGCCCCTCAGGGCTGCCTTCAAGGGTCCCAGAAGACCAAGGAGCAATCCCAGAGAACGCCAACTCCCTTCAACACAGCGCAGAAGTCTCATTTTTATGCTTCCCTTTGTTTCTGTAATCTCCTCAAATTCTCATTCTAGGAACTTCCATGTGAACAAACATTTAAATTCTAATTTCAGAAATCAGTCATATGTCACATACAGCTAAGAGCAGTAACTGTTAAACTAGTAAATCTAGGTGAATGCAAGGGCCTTATTTTATGGGTAGAAACGAGATATTAGTACGTCCTTATTATAACACCCCCTAGAAATAGCATTTACAAAAACTAATCATCTCAATAGATTTGCACACAGGGCTTCAAATAAAATACAGTTATTTATGAAGAGACACAGACTCTCACCCTCCCTCGCAGAAAGACGGGAGACGCTCGGGGCCTTGGGGCGCCCAGCCAGCGTCCTCTGATGGACCTGGGGACCCCTGCTGCCTCCAAGGGCGGGTGCAGGATCACGCGTGCACCCTGTCTGCCCGGGCTGTCTGTGCCGTGTGCGCTGCGTGTCTGTGTGCTATGAGTGTCGCTGCTGCCCAGGTGGGGCTGGGTGCGGATCCTCGCGAGGAGACCCTGCTGGTGGAGCCCCATCCGCACAGGCGTGAGGGGCTGGGGACGGGGGCCCTGACCTCAGGGTCCCAGAGCGGCTCCAATTGCTTTGCTGACTTGTTTGACATAATCTGACATAAGTGCTTGCAAATATTCTGACGTACCAGGTTTAAAAAGTCTGGAAGAAGCCATACTCGGTGTAGGTCTGCAAAAGGACCTCCATGTGCTCTGTGTCAACACAAGTCACAAGCACCACGGTGCCACCAGGCTATGCTCATCATTCTCGTGGGGACGGTGCCTCCAGCTCAGCCTCGGCCTCCACAGGCCACTGTCAGCCTCGCCCCAGGGCCCAGCAGATGTCCCTACCCTGAGCCTCGCCCAAGAGGAGCCCGGGGCCTCCCCCACCCCTGTGCCTCCTGGGCTGTGTCCCAGACCACCCAAAGCAGCACCACGGCTCCGTGGCCACTGCTGCCTACAACACAAGGCCAGGGCCTCCCTCCCAAGGCCCCTCCCACAGGCACCTGCCCCTGTTTCTGTCCCGTGTGGCCGGGCACTTTGCACACCCCTCTCCCCGTGGAGCTGAGCACAGACCCACAGCACCCACAGCCGCAGCACCGGGAGACTCAGGGCAGCGGAGCCCGTGAGAGTCGCTCACCCACCAGCCTGCCCCGCTCTGCCCACCGCTGCGTCTCAGCCGCGCCTGTCTCCAGGCTCCCGCAGGGCTGCTTGGTGCTGGTGCCCCGGGAGCAGGACCCCAGCTGGCGCCCACCCTGCCCCACACCGCGATCCTCTCCTCCTCCAGCGGCGCCCCGCTCAGGCCGCACGGCGGGCAGCTCCTCCTGTCCAGAGCGCGTCCCGCGGGGCCATCCACAGGGTGCTGTGGCCCCGCCCCACACCACGTCTGTGGGGAGCTAACCCTTCTACACGCCGCCTGCAACTAAGCTTTCCACCGCTGACGTTAAACCACGGCTTAAAACACATTTCATGTATGAAATGCAAGTTCCTCCTTTGTGAATATTCTTCTAAAGTTCATTTTCTTTACGCCAAAGAAACCAAGAAAACACAATTTAAATCCACAGGTTGGAGAGAGCTTGCCTGTGGAGCTGGCGTGGGAGGAAGCTGAGCTGACCTCTGCGCGTCGTCCTTCAAAGAGGTGCGGCCCACCCACGGGAGGGTGCCGCCAGCAGTGTCAGGCTCCTCTAAACGCAGCCCCAAAAGACAACATGGCTCTATTCTCTCTCAGGAAGCATGTCCCAAGCCAGGCGTGGTGGTGGCACCTGCAGTCCCAGTGACTCGGGAGGCTGAGGCAGGAGGATCGCTTGAGCCCAGGAGTTAGAGGCTGCAGTGAGCTGTGATGACGCCACTGCACTCCAGCCTGGGCCAGAGTGAGCCCCTGTCTCAAAAAACAAACAAACAAACAAACAGGCATGTCCCCTGACACCTGCCCCGACACCAGGTGAAGCCCAGGCTGGCACACAGAGGCCCGAGACTGGCAGCTGTGTCCACCCGCGCCCGCGCCCAAGAGAGGCAGCCTGAGCACGCCTGCTCTCTAGGGATTCTCTCACGACCACAACCCGGGACCACACGGGAGGTCAAGCTGAAACAGAGAACGACGTCCTCACAGCTATTAAAGCACAGTCACCTTTTCTTCCATTCTTACCCAGAGCTGAAGGAAAGCGGACAGTAACACACTCTGGAGCCCCCGGCTCCACCACAGGCTGCGGAGCAGGAGCAGGAAACCAGCACATCCCACACAGCCACACGCACCGGCGTCTGCGCACGCCCCGGCCTGAGACGCCCACTCTGCAACTGGGAACACGCGCTTCAAGCGACAGGACGGCCACTTCCCATGTGGCGTCAGCTCTGGATCGCCCCCGCCGAGCCCTCCTGCAGGGGCAGGCCTGGCCCTCCCCGCGGCGCCGGAGCAGCCCCATCCGTGTTGAGGACGGGAGTGAAGGCACAGGATGTGCAAAGCGTGCATGAGGGGACAGGCCCTGAGTCAGGACAGCGTGGCCTGTGCACGGGTCCCAGGCACGCGGCCTCGCAGACAGCTCGGGCCCTGGGCAACGGAACGCCCCTTCATGCTAACAACCGAAAGTGCCGCCAAGCAGACCAGCGCTCTTGAAATGTGACTCGAGGGTCTAATTTCCAGAAGCATCATCAGAGGAGACCAAGGCTCTGTGCACACAGCCCGAGAATCAGATCCGCCAACTGCAGAGGTGCAGGCCGGCCTGGAGCCACGGGGGAGCCACGGGGGAGCCACGGGGGAGCCATGGGGAAGACCCTGCACTCACACCCCCCCTTCCTAGGATCAGGGGCCAAAGCCTTTATCAAGGAGTCTGTGACCAAAATAATCTTTAAAACATACTATTCTGTGCCCACCTCACAGTGAAACCAAACATCACCACTGACACAAGACACACACACAGACACGTGGACGCACACGCATGCACACACGAGGGGGTACGGGCGGTGCCTCACCTGGCACGCTCCCGGCAGCTCTGGGGCCGGGGCCTCTAAGCTGGTGACGGGCCCAGCGCTCGCGGCAGCTCTCGGCCCGTCCTGCGCAGACCGAAGCTCCTTGTCATGTTTCAGCTTAAGTTCCTCCGACTCCTGAGACAAGACCGCCTGGGGAGCGGCGTCCTTCCTCTGCAGCTGTTCCGCGAAGTCCGCCTGCAAACGCTCGAGCGCCCGCCTGTGCTCACCCCGCACCGTCTGTACCTCAGCCAGGCAGCAGGACTCCACCGCGTCCAGGCTGGACCGATGTCTCGCTTCCAAAGCATGGATTTCGGCAACGTGTTTCGCCTGCAATTCGGCCACGCGAGCGTCCAGCTGAGCCCGCCATTCGCTCTCTAAGGAGGCGGCCAGCGCGTGGAGCTCAGCCTGGTGCCTGTCCTCGAGCTCCCGCGACACGTCCTGGAGCTGCTGCTGGTGTCTCTCCTGGAGCAGCTGCAGCTCGCGGCCGTGCTTCTCCTGGGCCTCCCGCAGGACGGCGTCTTGCTCCGCGTTGAATTTCTCTGTGATCGCTTTACGTTCTTCTAAAAACCTGCGGTGACAGTCAAAGTGAACACAGAACAGCAAAACCCGGTGACGACGCACCCAGCCTGCACACGCCAAGCCGCGGCTCCCGAGCAAGCGCCACGCCCACTGCTCTGGCCGTGCTGCATTTCAGCTGTCCTCACTCCCTCTCCTGCCACAGGCAGTCTGAGATCTGCACCTCCAGAAACGGGGGACAGTGAAGGGGCCCCAGGAAGCCACAGGAGCTCAGAGGCCAGAGCCTCAGTCACCAGGTCACTGGCTGGAGGGAGGACGTGGTGCCCACAGCGAGAAACCACGGGCACACGGCCTGGCCACTTGCTCACACGGGGCACCGCCCGAGGTTGCCATGGAGGGAACCCAGGCAACCTCTGCACCTCCGCGGGCTCCAGGAAGAACCTGACCGCAAACTAAAGAGAACCGCAGGCGGTGTGGGGGCAAGGCAGGGCAGGAGCGAGAATCCTAAGGAAAGGACCAGAATCCCACCAGGAACCAGCAAGAGCCCGGAACTGGGAGAGTCCGGGGAAAGTGCCGAGTTCTCTGCGGGGCACACGAGACGCATCACTGATGTGCTTTGTTAGGTTCACACAAATAACAAGAGGTACCATCCGCCGAGCCTATCGAAGTGTTTCCCACAGATTATCTCATTTAGCCTTTACCACCCACCAAGTGAGAGCACTAAGGTCTCGTGCCCACGTCTATGTGGCTCACACGTGGTGGGTGCGGATTTGGACACGCGCTCCCCAGCCCAGAGCAGAACTCCTGCATGTCACTGTGGCGCAGGGGAGAGGCGGGTGGGGCAGACAAAACAGAACCAACAGCAGGTCCGAAGACCCCACGACAAGGACACCTCCAGCCACCACAGCCACGGACTTGTGAACTAAAACAAAATCTTAAGTCCCCAGCTGACTGAATGGACCCCCTCCTGGCCAAGGGGACCCCACAAGTACCTTAAAGCTGAGTCGCTGGCCCTGAGCAGGGAGGCCAGACCTGCCTCGTCACGCCCTGCCCTCCGCAGAGATGACCTCTGTGACTCAGCAACAGGCCCAACCCAACTCTAACAGACGCCTTGAGCTACAACACTCCAAGCCTTTAGACAAAGCTTCGTTTCTTTAACCAATTACAAATCAAAGAACCTTTAACCCCACCTGTCACCTGCAATCCCCCTGCTTTAACAGGTCCCACCGTTTTGGGCCAAATCAACGCGCACCTTCCCCGCACTGAGTCAGGGGCTCACGTGCAGTTCCCGCCTCCGTGACTGTGCGGAACCAGACTGTCCCCGGCTGCCGCGGGCACAGCTCTCGGGGCCTCGCGAGGCCGAGCGCTCTAGGGGGTCCCACGTACTCGGCTCACAATAAACCTCTGTAAATCATTTTACAGAGTTTGTATCTTTTTTTGTTAACAGACTGAGGCTCACAAAAAGAGGCAAAGAACCGAATCGTGCTCTAAATCTACTTAAACCTTCAGGGAAGTATATATATCTTAGGAAAAAATGCTTATTTAAAAAATTATGCTTAAGTTAAAAAAATGCAAACACACTTATGTGGATAAACTGCATGTCCGTATAATACCTCGTAAATGAGGCTGAAGGTTCTGCTACTGGAATCTTAAAGCAAGCGAAACACCAGTGAGGTGACAGACGGGGCTCGCTCCCATCCAGGGAGCTCGGCTCCACGGGGTCTGGGTGTGGCTGCCGCCAGCACGTCTCTGTTGCAAACACAGAGCTGTCCCGTGGTGATTTCAGGTGCAAACTCAGCACTTCACACCCCGCTCCGCCTCCTTCCAGGCCTCTCCGCCCACCTGGAGCCCACGTGTATCCTCCCAGGCCTGCTCTGGGCCTCGGCTGGACACCTGAGGTCAGGGCGCAGCGACCACCAGGCGGCTGGCACCCAGCCCACGGCTGCCACGCCACTCACCTGTTCCGGGCCAGCATCAGCTGCAGGGCGCAGTCCTCCTGCACCCGGAGCGCCTGCTCCCTGTCCCCGCACTGGCTGCCCGGCGGAGCCTCCTCCGCGGCCAGCCCCTGCTCCAGCTGCTGCAGGCGGCCCTGCTGCTCCGCCAGGGACTGCTCCAGGGCCAGGATCTGCGCGGCCTGCTGGTCCTGCAGCTGCCGCATTTCCTCCTCCCGGAGCTCAAACGTGTTCAGTGCCGACCGCTTCTCAGACTCGGCCTTTTCTCTCAGCTCAAGAAGCATCAGCGTTAACTTCTCTTCGGCTTCTCTCTTCAGATCCTCACTTAGAACTTTCCACTCGGCTTCTTTTTCTTTTAATTCCTGTTTCAACAGCTGATTCTTCTCCTTAGTTTTGTTCAGTTCTTCCTGGTGGACTTCAACTAAATTATGCTTTACCTATAGATATCATAATTTTATTCAAGGGAAAAGAAATTAAAGGAAAAGATTACTGAACGTAATGACCCAAATCTATCTCTGAAGACAGAGAAACATCACAACATACAGACATTATGCTGAACGCAGCAACGAGAGTATTTCTTACATTGTCAAGAATGGAAGAAACCTAAAATGAACAAATTTCAAACTAAATAAAATAAAACAAAATAAACCCTACATAAAATGCTCTCCAAATCCTGGCACCTAGAATTGACTGTTGTTTGTCCCAGGCGCTGGTGGGCCTTGATGAAAACTCAGGTGTGAGAACACGCACGCTGGCGGGGCCCAGGCGGGCCAGAGGCCTTCTGTGTTGAGACCAAGACCGAGTGGAGAAAACTCAGCCGCGCCCGGGTCTCTGCCCCAGGGAGGCCAGATGCTGCGGAAAGAGCAGGACATCGGGCAGCAAGGCGGATGCCCAAGACACGAGGACAGCAGCGGTGGGTGGGCTCAGCTCTCCTGAGAGGTGCACAGCTCACATCCCAGGACACGGGAAGGACGCGAGCAAGAGGCTGATACACTGGAACTAGTGACGGTAAAGGAACCTTGTGGAAAAGGAGATGAAAGAGAAAGCAAAAGACAGACGAACAGCCTGATTTTCAAAGAGAAAGAAACTAGGTCAAGAAACTACTCAACATTATCAGTAAGAAACAAAACAAAGATACGTAAAACTGGCCTCAACTCCTTAATTAAAAATTAAGTTATTAAAAACAAAATTTATGGCCCGGCACGGTGGCTCACGCCTGTAATCCTAGCACTCTGGGAGGCCGAGGCGGGAGGATCGCTCGAGGTCAGGAGTTCGAGACCAGCCTGAGCAAGAGTGAGACCCCGTCTCTACTAAAAAATAGAAAGAAATTAACTGCACAACTAAAAATACATATAAAAAATTAGCCCGGGCCGGGCGCGGTGGCTCACGCCTGTAATCCTAGCACTCTGGGAGGCCGAGGTGGGCGGATCGTTTGAGCTCAGGAGTTCGAGACCAGCCTGAGCAAGAGCGAGACCCCATCTCTACTAAAAATAGAAAGAAATTATATGGACAGCTAAAAATATATACAGAAAAAATTAGCCGGGCATGGTGGTGCATGCCTGTAGTCCCAGCTACTCGGGAGGCTGTGACAGGAGGATCGCTTGAGCCCAGGAGTTTGAGGTTGCTGTGAGCTAGGCTGACGCCACGGCACTCACTCTAGCCTGGGCAACAGAGTGAGACTCTGTCTCAAAAAAAAAAAAAAAAAAAAAATTAGCCGGGCATGGTGGCACATGCCTGTAGTCCCAGCTACTCGGGAGGCTGAGGCAGGAGGATCGCTTGAGCCCAGGAGTTTGAGGTTGCTGTGAGCTAGGCTGACGCCACGGCACTCTAGCCCCGGTCAACAGAGCGAGACTCTGTCTCAAAATAAATAAATTTATAACTTGCCATGGAATTAGAGTAAAGAAAAAAATAGTAATAAAGTTAGGGTCCTGCTTGTGGTGGCAGCTGAGCAGCTCCCGCCAGAACAACCTTCCCAGAGGCAGCGATGACTCTGAAGAAATGTAAGAACCCACCAAGAGCGGACACAGCCTGGAGGGAGGTTCCACGCTCAGAAGAAAGATATGGCACCGGCCACTTCTCCCTTTTTAAGGCTGACCAGGATGGGGCTGTGCCACACACAGGGAAACCCCACCCTCTCACATGTGAGAACCGGGAGACTCAGAAAGGGAAGGGAAGTTCTCAGGACAGAGCCGGGTGGCGGGAGGCTGCAATCTCTGGGAGCAAATGCTGCCCGAATCTCAGGCTGACCCTGAGCCATACACATGTGAGTGGGCTGCAAAAGCAGGCAGCCAACGCAAAAGGAGCCGCCCAACGCCCCCGCAGCACGACAGAGGGGAGCGGAGGCTGAGCCGCTGCTGACACACAAAGCCAACACTCTTCAGAGGAGTGACACGGCGGGACATCCAGAGTCTCCAACTATGTCATTCACAGTGTCCAGGATACAATTCAAAATTAGTTGATAAATAAACAGGAAAATATGACCCACGATGAAGAGAAAATACAATCAATGGAGACCAACTCCAAGATGACAGGAATAATGAAATTAGCAGACAAGGGTTTTAAACATCTTTAAATCTTGAATGAAAAAACCTATCACTGCAGACATTTTTATGCAGCAAAAATATTCTTCAAGAATAAAAGTGAAATAAAGACGTTTTCAAATGAAATAAAACGTGTGCAGCCGACGTGCACAACAAGAAATTCCAGAGGAAATCCTCCAGGCTGAAGGGCGGTAACATCAAACGTAAAGTCAGATCATCAAGAAAAAGTGGATAGCACCAGAAATGGTAAGTGTGCGACCATTTTGCCTCCTAATTTCTCTCGAATACAGATGGTTTTCCAAAGCCGATCGCATTTACTGTGGCGGGCACAGCACAGGGGACGTAACGCCCACGAACCTGTAGCAGGAGAGGCCAGTGGAGGCGGACAGGCCCCTGCAGGACCGGTCGGCCGCGGTCTGTGCAGCGGCAGCGTGTGGCCTGAGACGACCCTGAGACGTTGGGAATCTGCCTTCTAACCCTAGGCCAGCGAAGACGTGATACCAACAGCATAATAAAAAGTTAACAGATACATTGAAACAGATTCTAGAAAATATTCAAACAATCCAAAAGTCAAGAAAAAAGAAATAGACAAACAACAAAAACACCTCAAAAAAGCTCAGAGGGGACACATGGAAAACCAACAGTGAAATGGAAGAGCTGAGTCCAAACACGTCCACAATCCACTGAGCATCGGCAGACCCCGAGCCCAGGGCAGGGCAGACCTGTCCCCGGGGACCAGGACACCCCCGATGTGCTCCCGCATCTGAACACAGTCACAGCACACGGACTGAAGGCACGCTCCGCACACAAAGTACACGCGAAGGTCGGCATGACTATTCTAATGAGAGAACGTAGATTTCAAGACAAAGGTTACTACAGGAACAAAAGGGGACATTTTGTTAATGATACAAGGTAAATTTTTCAGAAAGACATTACAATCATAAATGTGTGTGTACGTGCGTAATAACAGCTTCAAAATACTCAAAGCAAAAATTAACAAAATTTAAAAGAGAAATAATTCTACACCCTCTCCCAGTGATTGACACAAGGAGATAAAACAGGGGCCAGGGGAGTACACGGCACCGTGGGTGTCACCAAGTCACCTTGAGGGCGGCGTGGATGCAGACTGTGGCCGGCCCCAGGGCTGCCCCCGCTCTGGGTGGCCCGACAGCCGTGGCAGCACCTTGGCAAGACTCACATGGGCTCAGACTTGCAGGTGGAACAGCTTCCTGTGAAACTGTGTGTGGGTGGACAAAGAAAATCCAACAAGACACGCACAAGGAAGAGCAAGGGGGTGGAAGGGGCAGGACACAGAACATACACGATCAGCCTGGCCACAGGCACAAAACTGGGAGAAGGTGATTCGCCCAGAACACGTGAAAAGGGCATGAAAATCTTAGCTCAGGCCGGGCGCGGTGGCTCACGCCTGTAATCCTAGCACTCTGGGAGGCCGAGGTGGGCGGATCGTTTGAGCTCAGGAGTTCGAGACCAGCCTGAGCAAGAGTGAGACCCCATCTCTACTAAAAATAGAAACAAATTATATGGACAGCTAAAAAAAAAATATATATATATATATAGAAAAAATTAGCCGGGCATGGTGGTGCATGCCTGTAGTCCCAGCTACTCGGGAGGCTGAGGCAGTAGGATCACTTGAGCTCAGGAGTTTGAGGTTGCTATGAGCTAGGCTGACGCCACGGCACTCACTCTAGCCTGGGCAACAGAGTGAGACTCTGTCTCAAAAAAAAAAAAAAAAAAAAAAAAAAAAAAGAAAAAGAAAATCTTAGCTCACATTAACTCTATGATTCCAGCACCGCGACAGGTCCTTAATAATTGTGCAGCGGTTTGTTTTACCACTTTGTCAACATTTTTAACAGCACGGCAGTGACTTCAGCACTCACTAAATGGCAGGAAGGGGGTTGGTGCATGCATTTTCCACGGCTGTAAAACAGAGTCCCCAAGAGCCTGGAGAACGTGGGACGTAACTCAGGACGCCGGGATGAATGACATCAGGAGGTTACCACAGGCGACAGCCACCTGGCTTGTGCCTCCTCCTAGAGCCTGCCGAGGACACCCGGCCAGTTTCCCTGAGCAATCTCAAGCCGGAATTTGGCTCTGCCTCAGGGCGGAACCCTGGTGGTCCGTGCAAACCCCACACTGTGACAGCACCACGAGGAACAGTCACCAGGACGCGTGTGGCCCGACCTCCTCACAAGTGTGGTGCGTGTGGTCCTGGGCTGTCCCCGGACCCGGGGGCCCCGACTAGACCACGAGCCTTCCGAGCGGAACAGACCGAGGAGCCAGGCCGGAGGCGCCTGGCTGAGTCACCACTCACCTGCTCCAGGTCGTCTTTCAGACGGATTTCATGCTGCAGCTTCTCACGTAAGTTTCTGTTTTCCATCTTTAAGAGTTCAATTTCTTCTCTGAGCTCAGTCTGAAGAAGGGAAAGTTTGACTTTGTGCTCAGTTTCCAAATTCAAGACTCTGGCAGCCACTTCCGTGTCAACCTCCAGGGCTGCACCGTGTGCACGCAGGGGACGCACCAGAGCAAGCTCTGCGGGGCAGGACGAGGGAAGACGGTCACACGCCAAGGCCGACCCCAAGGGAGCCCACGTGCCGCACCAGCACAACAGCGACTTTCAAACACATCAGTTACGACACTTTGAATTTTAAAGGACTTGTGTTAACTCAGTGACGGGGGCAGACACGGCTCTCTCGAGTGTCCCCTTCGGGGTGTGCATCCAGCACTGCCCCGCACAGCCCTGCCCCAGGTCACCTGGGGTCAGCACAGCAGCCGCTGCTCCTTCAGGGTGGGGGTGACACGTGACCCGCTGTCGGCTCCCCGGGGTGAGCCTCCTGCCTGTGCTCAGACCTGTGTCCTCAGGGTCTGCGAGGCGTCTGCACGGGGACCAGCCTGTGGTCGGGGGCCCGCGGGGTTCACATCCCAGCCCCCACGCTGCTCTGGGAGCCGAGCACATCCCCCCGCCCGGGTCTTCCGCTGCGGAAGAGGAAGACACAACTCCTAGAACCGGAGTGGGGACCAGCCGAGTCACAGGGAGAGGGCCCAGCCACCAAACACGTCACGTGGGGGCTGTGGGTGCCTCTGGTACAAGAAAGGCACCTCGAGGGGGAGACCCGGCACCCGCTGCGTGCCGGCCCCTCGACTCTCGGGTGGGGCCCGTGCTCCCCTCGACCGCCGGCCCGAGTGAGCTCGAGCCACAGCACCCCGGGTGGTGCCTGATCACTCCACACCCTCCACGGGGGGCCCTCACCCTGGGCCTGCTCACCTCACCGTGGACAGCAACGGCGCCACACCCAGGGCTCAGCCACGCCAGGCAGCGAGCGTCCAGGCAGCGCAAGACAGCCCTGCCCTCGCCTCGTGGGGTCCGTATCAGGGGCCACCGTGCAGCCCCACTGGAACACACCTCTGGGATGACTGGTTTCTCTGTCCCGCCACCTCCCCACCACCCCACAGCCTCACCCCGTGCTCTGCCTGGGGGTCCCACCACCTCGGTCTGACCAGGTGACCCGCCAGGGCAGGTCTGCCCACCTGCCCACTCTGGGCCTGCTGGGAGCAGAGCAGGATCCCAGAGCAGCCCCCAGGCCCACCCAGTGCACATCCCCCTCCCCGAGGGAGAACAGCCACTACCCTGTGCGTCCTGGGGCTGCTGCCCGGCCAGACCCACCCTCGCCAACACGGCCCGGAGAAGCCAGCCCTCCAGGGGAGCCCCCGGGCAGCGGCCCCACCCGACACAGACCTGCCATGTCGGGACACGCTCTGGGGGGCCGCCAGCACCTGAGCGTGCGGGTGCTTCGCAGGAGTCAGAGCACAGCAGGCCCGGCCTTGCCCGACGGACACAGGCCCACGCTGCCCACAGCCCTCAAGGACCAAGAGCCAGGTGGCCAACGGGCACCCACCTTGGCTGTGCTGCGAGAGCGCTGCTGGAAGCCGCCCGAGCTCCAGATGCTCCCGCCCCAAGGCCTCTGTCTCCGAGCGGCGTCTGTCCGCGACGTGGCCCTCGTGCTGGCTGTGGACGGGAGACGTCGGTGCTTCTGACTGACGCCCGCGGTTTCCTCCCACGTCCGCCTGGAAAGGCGGGCTCCCCTGCGGGGCAGCCACAGAGCACAGGCTGTTACAGAGCCAGGGACCTTGTTCGCTGTCACCTCCCTCGAAGGTGCTTCCCGCTGTGCCCCAAGAAAACACGCCCACCTCATAGATTCCTGAGAGCACACCCGCACCCCACGCAAACCGCGGCAGCCCCGGCGTGAGCCCAGTGCCACGTGCCGCCCCCACCGGGGCCCCCGCCCAGCGCAGGCCTCAGTGCGCTCTTTTTTTTTTTTTTCTTTTTTTTTTTTTTGAGACAGAGTCTCACTCTGTTGCCCAGGCTAGAGTGAGTGCCGTGGCGTCAGCCTAGCTCACAGCAACCTCAAACTCCTGGGCTCAAGCAATCCTCCTGTCTCAGCCTCCCGAGTAGCTGGGACTACAGGCGTGCACCACCATGCCCGGCTAATTTTTTCTATATATATTTTTAGCTGTCCATATAATTTCTTTCTATTTTTAGAGGTGGGGTCTCGCTCTTGCTCAGGCTGGTCTCGAACTCCTGAGCTCAAACGATCCGCCCACCTCGGCCTCCCAGAGAGCTAGGATTACAGGCGTGAGCCACCGCGCCCGGCCCCTCAGTGCGCTCTTGAGGCCTGAGGACGGCGCGAGTGGAGGGCTCCGTGTGCTCGACGCCCTCCTGTTCCCCTAAAACGCGGCCAGCGAGTCCACCGAACCCCAGACCCAGAGGAGCCACAGTAACCACACGCCAGGCTTCCAGTGAGCTCGAGCTACCTCCTCAGTGGGGACGCATTCTCATTGCTCACAGGAACGAGCCCGACTGGTCAAACAGACTGGTGCCCCCGGGACACCAGTGCGCAGAGCAAGAGCCGCCCGGCCTGGGCACAGGGACAAGCTGCCGCGGCACGTGAGCCCCCCGGCCCCTCCCTGAGAAAGACAGTCCGGACCAAAGAGCAGCCGCATAGAGACCCCCAGGACAGGGCGGACAGGAGACGGGGCCTGCCCCCCGCGGGGGAACGGCGGTCGGCAAACGGGAGGAGACACACAAGCTCATCCGCCATCCCAGAAACCAACGAGCGCGCGACGCCGCCTGAGGGTCGGGCGAGGCGCCCACTGGCTCAGGATGCACGGCCCAGCATGTTTATCTCCTGGCCCTCCTGAAACGCGACTCAGGTCACAGGGGAAAATTTAGTTTATAAACGTAGGAGGAAAAGAAACAGAGGAGGAGGCAACCGACAGAAAGGACAGGGTGTCACGGCCTCAGGCTCGCAGGGGACGGCCGAGCAGCGCAGGGCGTGCTCCACGGACGCCTGCAGGGCCAGGACATCGGGGACGCCCTGCTCCCCCACGGAGGAGGCCACAGGGACCCACCCACTTCTCCTCTGGCAAGGACCTCGCAGGAGACTGAGGGGCCACCTCTGGAGGAGACAATGACCCTGGGGAGAGGTGACACCACCGGCACCCCAGGCCCAGCTCTGCAGTCGGAACAGGGTCCCCAAGACTACAGGGGCTCGAGCCCCACAAGAAGGCAGACAGCGCAGGTCCCCGTCTACACAGCCAGCACCAAACACAGGGCCCCAGACAGCGCAGGTCCCCGTCTACACAGCCAGCACCAAACACAGGGCCCCAGACAGCCCCAGGTCCCCGTCTACACAGCGAGCACCAAACACAGGGCCCCAGACAGCCCCAGGTCCCCGTCTACGCAGCCAGCACCAAACACAGGGCCCCAGACAGCCCCAGGTCCCCGTCTACACAGCGAGCACCAAACACAGGGCCCCAGACAGCCCCAGGTCCCCGTCTACGCAGCGAGCACCAAACACAGGGCCCCAGACAGCCCCAGGTCCCCGTCTACGCAGCCAGCACCAAACACAGGGCCCCAGACAGCCCCAGGTCCCCGTCTACGCAGCCAGCACCAAACACAGGGCCCCAGACAGCCCCAGGTCCCCGTCTACGCAGCCAGCACCAAACACAGGGCCCCAGACAGCCCCAGGTCCCCGTCTACGCAGCCAGCACCAAACACAGGGCCCCAGACAGCCCCAGGTCCCCGTCTACGCAGCCAGCACCAAACACAGGGCCCCAGACAGCCCCAGGTCCCCATCTACACAGCGAGCACCAAACACAGGGCCCCAGACAGCCCCAGGTCCCCGTCTACACAGCGAGCACCAAACACAGGGCCCCAGACAGCCCCAGGTCCCCGTCTACACAGCCAGCACCAAACACAGGGCCCCAGACAGCCCCAGGTCCCCGTCTACACAGCGAGTACCAAACACAGGGTCCCAGACAGCGCAGGTCCCCGTCTACACAGCCAGCACCAAACACAGAGCCCCAGACAGCCCCAGGTCCCCGTCTACACAGCCAGCACCAAACACAGGGCCCCAGACAGCGCAGGTCCCCGTCTACACAGCGAGCACCAAACACAGGGCCCCAGACAGCACAGGTCCCCGTCTACGCAGCGAGCACCAAACACAGGGCCCCGACAGACAGAAAGTGGAGACAAACAGGAGACCGAAGTCTGTAAGACACTAAGTGCTGTCCTCAGAGAGGTGAGCAAAAACATTCCATCCATGAAACTGGAATAGAAGGACATAAAAAATGACAGAACAAGAAAGCAAAGCCCCTAGAAATCAAAAACGAAAAAGAAATAAATTCAACTGAGGAAATCAGAAGAGAGGTAGAAAAAATCTGCTGCTTACAAAATAGAACCAAAACAGATACAAGATGAGAGATAAAAATCTAAGAAAATTCGAGGCTTCACTCTGGAAGTTGTGAGTCTCACAGGAGTTGCAGAGGACAAAGAATGCAGAGAAAAATAGTGATCAAGACAAATAAGACACAAGATTTCCCAGAAGTGAAGGCAGAGTCTGAGATTCGAAGTCCCTACCTTGTTCCTAGCGTGAAAAATGGGCGCAGACGGAAGGAAAGACAGACTGCGACGTCTCGGACTCCTGGGACACAGAGGGGCCAGGGGGCCCGAGAGGGCACAGGGCACGGCAGGGGGAGGGACAGCTCTCCAGCAGCACCAGGGGACGACAGAAGAACCCCCTGCAGGAGAGCGAAGCCACCACAGACGTGCGAGGACGAGGCTGGCCTGCTCATCACGCTCCCACACTGCGCTGAGGTGACGCTGGCTCTGCAGGCACACGGGGAAGGGACCCTGAACAGTGTGCAGGACGTCCCAGGACGGGGCGAGTGGCAGAGCCAGAAGGCAGACAAGGTGGGAGGAGCAGCAAGGGTGGCTCCCGAGAAGCGCTGGCCACATGCGACTAGGAGGCGCCACAGAGCCGGAGGCGGAAGGCGGGGGCTCCCTACAGCATCTGCGTCACACCGGCAGGGCACAGGGACCCGGAGTGCATGTGGGTGGGGCAGCCTCCAGGGGGTGGGCAGCACCTCACACCCTATCCTGGGACGCACAGCGAGTGGGAGACCCCCAGGAGGGGCTGAACTGTGTGTCCCAAAATTCATACGTTGAAACTCTAACCCCAGGGCCCCAGAATGTGACCGTAATTGGAGACAGGGTCTCCGCGGATGATCGGACTGGTGCCCTATAAGAAGAGGAGCTGAGGACACAGACACCCACAGAGGGGCGACCGGTGAGGACACGGGGAGGAGACGCCGTCCCCACGTCCAGGAGAGGGGCCTCCGAGGAACCAGCACTGCCACTCGCTGGCCTCGGACGTCCCGCCTGCAGGACTGGGAGAGAATCAACGTCCATGGTTTGAGCCGGTCCGTGGGACTTGGTGACGGCCGCCTGAGCTAAGACACAACCTAATGACCAAGAACAGCAGCCATTTGGGCCGAGAGTCCGTGCCCAGGTGAGGCTGAGCGCACCTGCACCGAGGGCCGCGCAGCCTGGGGCGGGGCCGACGCTCCGGGGAATCCCCATCGTGACCTCCACTCCCGCCGCACGGCAGGTGCTCGCCGGACGCCCTGGAGCCCACACTGGCAGCCCAGACCCACAACCACCCGTCGTCCCAGGAAGCACTGTTTGGACAGCGCTGTTCCACAGAGGTTAGGAATGACAGAGACCAATGACACGGAAGCAACCGGAGGAAGAAGAAACGTAAAAGCCAGTGAAAAAATGTTAACACGAAACTCCAAGCAAAAACACAATTTCATGCCCTTCCAATTGTCAAAAGTCAAGTCTGACAACACGCAGTATGAGACGTGCCCGGCGGGCAGAGGGCCCCCCTTACAGGGAGGGCCGAGGGAAGGACTTGCTCTCCCGACCCCCCCTTCCCCTTCCTGATCTATGCCCTTGATCAAAAAGGACATCGAGAGCCTGAGAATAGCGGGGTGAGCCTGTGGTCCCAGCAGTTTGGGAGGCCGAGGCAGGAGGATGGCTTACGCCCAGGAGCGTCAGGCTGCAGTGAGCTGCGATCACACCACCGCACCCCAGCCTGGGCAGCAGAGCCAGACCACGTCTCAAATAAAACAGGGAAAAAAGTGCGCGAAGAGATGAGCACAGCACAGCACACGGTCTCACCAGCGGCACCTTCGGATGTCAAAGCAGCCCCCCCCTCCCCCCGCCAGGGGTCAGGGAGGACACACGCAGATTCCATAACACGAAACGCAGCCTCTGCCCCGTGACTGGTCCCTTACCTCATGTTGCTCAGGTTGAAGGTCAAGTTGATCAAGACAACCTGTTTTTTCTTTTTCAGGGGTCTCTTCCAAACACGCACAAGGTGAACTAAGAGAGAAAACACGTTTTACGAACTGCACATGCCCCTCTTCCACTTGGGCTCCCCCGGGCCCCTGGGACCGACAGTGACGGGGTCACAGCGGGGGTGGGGTGGGGGTGCGAGACCCAGGCGCGAGGGGGGCCGCACGCCATCGACGCGGCAGGAACGTGCAGGTGGGAGACTCGGTTCTTTTTTTTTTTTTTTTTTTTTTTTTGTTGAGACAGAGTCTCACTTTGTTGCCCAGGCTAGAGTGAGTGCCGTGGCGTCAGCTTTGCTCACAGCAACCTCAGACTCCTCGGCTTAAGCGATCCTACTGCCTCAGCCTCCCGAGTGGCTGGGACTACAGGCATGCGCCACTATGCCCGGCTAATTTTTTCTATATAGATTTTTAGGTGTCCATATAATGTCTTTCTATTTTTAGTAGAGACGGGGTCTCGCTCAGGCTGGTCTCGAACTCCTGACCTTGAGCGATCCACCCGCCTCGGCCTCCCAGAGTGCTAGGATTACAGGCGTGAGCCACCGCGCCCGGCCGAGACTCGGTTCTGGTGTCAACATCAGCCTGTCTTGGGTCCCGACCATGAAATGTGTTTCTAAAACAAAAGCCTACGGGTCTCCGTCGGCATGAAAAGACAAACAAAACTAGATCTGAATTCAGGACAAGGTTCCTATATTTTAGGAACACATTTAAGATAAAAATTGCTTTATTTACCTGGTTTCCACAGACTCCAGCAGAGAATCTTCCTTGACCTCCTGCAGCCGATGCTGTAACAGAGTCAGGTCTTCTTGGTAGGTTTTCTCGGCATACCTTAATTTCTCTTCAAAATAAATTCTCAACTGCTCCAGTTCAGATTCATGCTGGGTTTTTTCTTGCTGCCGCTGCTGTTCAAAATCTCGCTTCAGGTATTCCAGTTCTTCCACGTGAGACGTTCTCGCCAGGAGCTGCTCACGTAACTCTGGAACAGGATGAGATCACGCATTATCTTAACGTGAGACATGGAAAACCAGGACACAGGAAGGACCCTGTGATGTGCAGGCCCCAATCTCAGAGCCTGCGAGTGTGACAAGGGACCCCTCCCACGGCCTAGGTTTGCAGCCCCAAGAGCAGAACGCTTTCTCCGGCTGAGCACTCCATGGGGAAGGAGGCGGGGGCCTCTCAGGCCCAGCGGCCCCAGCCACAGCCAGCAGGCAACAGATGCTGGCCCTGCACCCTCCAGACGCAGTTCTGCCAGGACCTCAACGAGCCTGGAAGCAGACACAGGTCAGGACATCGGCCACACCCAGATTTCGGCAGTAGGAGACCCTGGGCAGAAAACACAGCCACACCATCCCAGACTTCCTTGGAGCTGATAAATGTGTGTTGCTTTGGGCCGCCAAGTTTGTGATAATCTTTAGACAACAGAAAAGCAACACAGACCATAAGAGAACATGTCCCCACGGCTACCGTGCTCCAGAGGAGGCAGCGGCATGTCTGCAGCAATCAAGGACTAACGGTGTGGACTGAAGCTGGTTACCACCCCAGAGACTTCGTGTCACAGTCCTCTGGACGGGTCCCCAGATGCAGGACGGGCTGGCAGCGCCACATGCAGACCTGGCGCCTGTGCATCTGTGGCCCACCAGCTCTCTCCTCCCCCTCCAGTGCAGACGGACCCCCACCCTTGCCACCAGACAGAGCTCGGGGCTGGAGGCAGAGCCACCAGGTGACAGACTGCAATTCCCAAACAGCATTATTTTTGGTCCTTTCTGATAAAGGACCAAATCTTTGTTCCAAATCACATTTACCCACAGGAAAAATGAGTGGGTTTAGAGGCTCTGTCTGGCCTAGGCACAGTGGCTCACGCCTGTAATCCCAGCACTCTGGGAGGCTGAGGTGGGAGGATCGCTTGAGCTCAGGAGTTCAAGATCAGCCTCAACAAGAGCAAGGCCCCGTCTTTACTAAAAATAGAAAAATCATCTGGGTGTGGTGGTGTATGCCTGTAGTCCCAGCTACTTGGGAGGCTGAGACAGGAGGATCGCTTGAGCCCAGGAATTGGAAGTTGCAGTGAGCCACGATTATGCCACTGCACTGCAGCCCAGGAGACAGAGCAATACCTTATCTCAAAAAAAAAAAAAAAAAAGGCTCTGTCTATAGATCAACTCCAGAAACTCACACCAGTCTGTCTGTATCACCTGTGGCTTTGCCAGGCCTGACCACCAACCGCCTATGGGCACAAGAGGCTCTGCCCGCCCTGAAGCGCCTGTTGTCACCGCTAAGCAGAGGCCTCTCTGACGTGGAAGGATTGGCCCAGGGACTCGGGGTCTTCCGAGGAGCCCAGCTGTGAGGGGCCTGGAGCAGAGCTACCTCAGCACAGGTAGGGCTGGAGCCACAGGAGCCCACAGCAGCCACTGAGGGGCACAGGTCCACACGGCAGTGCGTGGCAGGCGCTGGACTGCAGCCCCAGGTGCCAGCGGAGAGCCACATCTCTGCTGTACTTTCTAGGTTAAAAGTAAGCACCACGGGTCCGTCTAATGCTTTAACGTCAACCGCACGCGTAAGGGCCCACAATGACATGCCATCACTCAGCTGATTCGCTAAGGAGAAAACCAAGGCTCTCTCCCAGCAAACAAATTTCCATCATAAAACTACACGTGTAGATCTTCAAGATATAAAACAAGTAAATTACAAAATCACTTTTTTGTGCTTGCTACAATTATTAAATTCTAGTTTAGAGTTTTAATTAAAAACTCACAACTTTAACTTTTGAGGACTTAAAAAATTTTCCACATAGGATTCCTCACCGTTCAGTTCCTGCCTGTTGGTTCCCGTGGACTCGAGCTGCGACCACAGGTGCCGGATTTCTTGCTGCGACTGCGCCCTCAGGTCTTCGTACGACGCCTGCAGGGTCTCCAGCTGGAAGAGCAGCGTCCCGTGAGGACCCAGTGAGACAGACCCGCCCCCCCGCCCCCCGCAGCCAACGTGTGGTTTTGTGCGGCTACTCGAGCCATCTGCAAACACCTCTGGGGGAAAGCTCGTCCCAACCCGCAGCTCAGAGAACCAGAACAGCTCTGCTCCACATGGGCGACCACGCCACACGGCAAAGCACGCCACGGTCTGGGGCTGTGCCTGCCTGCAGCTGCCCAGCCTCGCAGAGTCACACGTACACGCCGCTGAGGGGATGCCAGGGACAGTCTCCACTGCACGCACACTCCACCTACACACTGGCTTCGGGACACTCGGTGCCCATCACTCACAAAATGGGGGGATTCTCATTTTTACTATTTTCGCACTAAAGAAGCAAGTTACCTCTTAACACTTTAAAAAAAAAATTTTTTTTTAAAGACAGGGTCTTGCTCTATCACCCAGCTACAGCGCAGTGGCGTCGTCGTAGCTCACTGCAGTCTCGAACTCCAGGTCTCGAGCGATCCTCCCACCTCAGCCTCCCAAAGTGCTGGGACTGAGAGGCGTGACCACCGCACCCGGCCACCTCTCACACTTTGATACTAAACATTTCTCTATCACATCACCAGGAGCCCAAAGACCAACACGGCACAACCTGGCGACCTGCCTTGCTGTGGGGTAACTCTCAGGTGTCAGAGCTGCGGTGAACAGCCTGGAGCACGCAGACTGCTCGGGACCGAGACCGAGGGCCCTGCTCAGACTGACCTGGCACCTGCAGCGTCTGCTCACTCTGCCCCAGGCCCCCAGAGCAGAGCTGGCCCTGACCAGCAGTCTCGCCAGCAGGAGGACTGGTCACAACACCCACAGAAGGACAAAAACTACAGCTCATTGTTGACAGTGTCGCTCTCTGACGGTGGTGGGGGCTGCCTCCCCCGTTTCCTCTCAGTAACTCGCGTCTTCTGCAGGCGACGGCTCAGGCCCTGGCCTCGCTCCCTGCACACGTCGGCTCATTCTCACTGAGCAGGGGAGACCTGGGCCCCTGAACCCCGACTTCTTCCCCCTTCTCAGGTTTGTAACTCCTGGCCTGACACACTGCTAATTCCAGCTTCTAGTTTATTTTCTTTTTAATTTCTTGAACTGAGCCTGGGACGTTCGCTTGCTTCTTAGGTTTGGTGGTAAAAGCACTTCGGGATTTGGGCATATCGCCTACATTTTCACCTGTGTGTATTTTGTTAGAAAAGTGTCTTGAATACATAACAGCACAAATGTGTTTGGTTAATTTTTCTTAGGAATTTCTTGTTTACTGAATTACGGTCAGAAAATGTGGCCTTACACTCCTGCTGTTTAGAATTTCTATAAATGTCTCAGAGACACTTATAAAGAATATGTGTTTTCTCACTACAAGATTGAACATAATTCTTAAATCAACCTCACACTCCACGTCCTTACACTTTTATTTGCCAAACACCGAGAGTCTCTTTAAATGTGGTACTTAAGTCTTAGCAAATAACAGCGTATGCAACAGCCCAATTCCAAAATCTTTTAAAACTTCCCAAATATATCAAGTAATTAAAAATAAGTAAGCTCAGCCGGGCGCGGTGGCTCACGCCTGTAATCCTAGCACTCTGGGAGGCCGAGGTGGATGGATCACTCGAGGTCAGGAGTTCGAGACCAGCCTGAGCAAGAGCGAGACCCCATCTCTACTAAAAATAGAAAGATATTATATGGGCAACTAAAAATCTATATAGAAAAAATTAGCCGGGCATGGTGGCGCATGCCTGTAGTCCCAGCTACTCGGGAGGCTGAGACAGGAGGATCGCTTAAGCCAAGGAGTCTGAGGTTGCTGTGAGCTAAGCTGACGCCACGGCACTCACTCTAGCCTGGGCAACAAAGTGAGACTCTGTTTCAACAACAACAACAAAAAAAAAAAAAAAAAAAAATAAGTAAGCTCTTGCCTACCTCTAGCTGTTTTTCTCTTTCCTTTTCTTTGAATTTTAACTCCAAGTCTTCTAAGTAACGGCAATGTTCAGACTGCAGGTCTTCACGCAACTTTTTAATGGCTGCTTCATGTTGAGCTTCCAGATTCTCAAGGGTAGCTAGAAAGCAGGACAAATGTCACTTAGCTCATGACAAGCCATGTTCCTCTACAACAGTGGCCACGATCCACACAGCAAGACTAGTGCCGACAGTCCACATGGCATTGCCACGCCAGGCTCCGCTCTGGGCTCTTGCAGGGAGGGCACCGCCCACAGGGGGAGGGGAGGGCACCGCCCACAGGGGGAGGGGAGGGCACCGCCCACAGGGGGAGGGGAGGGCACCGCCCACAGGGGGAGGGGAGGGCACCGCCCACAGGGGGAGGGGAGGGCACCGCCCACAGGGGGAGGGGAGGGCACCGCCCACAGGGGGGGAGGGGAGGGCACCGCCCACAGGGGGAGGGAGGGGCACCCACAGGGGGGAGGGCCCCGCCCACAGGGGGAAGGAGGGATGCCCACAGGGGGAGGGAGGGCACCGCCCACAGGGGGGAGGGAGGGCCCCGCCCATGGGGGGAGGGAGGGCCCCGCCCACGGGGGGAGGGAGGGCACCGCCCACAGGGGGAGGGGAGGGCACCGCCCACGGGGGGAGGGAGGGACACCCACAGGGGGAGGGAAGGGCCCTGCCCACAGGGAGAGGGGAGGGCACCGCCCACAGGGGGAGGGGAGGGCACCGCCCACAGGGGGAGGGGAGGGCACCGCCCACAGGGGGAGGGAGGGCACCGCCCACAGGGGAGGGGAGGGCACCGCCCACAGGGGGAGGGAGGGCACCGCCCACAGGGGAGGGGAGGGCACCGCCCACAGAGGGAGGGAGGGCACCGCCCACAGGGGGAGGGAGGGACACCCACAGGGGGAGGGAAGGGCCCCGCCCACAGGGGAGGAAGGGCCCCACCCACAGGGGGAAGGAGGGATGCCCACAGGGGGAGGGGAGGCCCCCGCCCCCACCCCCGCCCCCGCCCCCGCCCATAGGGGGAGGAAGGGACGCCCACAGGGGAGGGAGGGACGCCCACAAGCGCCGCGCAGGCAGCGCCACCCACCCGACCCACAGTGTCATCCGGCCCACGGTGTCACATGGGACACGCAACCCGAGAGCATCAACAGTGAGCAGCCGTGATGCGGCCGCCGCGGTGATGACTCGGCAGCCGCAGGAGCAAAGCCCCCTCCGCAACACGGGCAGGAAGGGCCGAGGGCCCTGAGAGGCCGAACACAAGTGTGCTCAGCTGTGCGGCAGTAACACCAAAGGCAGGAGAAGCGTGCCAGGTCACATGATGGGTCACGTGACACCTCCTCTAGTCTCACACAGGGAAACTCACTCCCACTTCAAACTTGCTCCTTTTAATTAGATGCTCACATTCAGCCTGGTTTTTGGCTTGAAAAATCTTTTCCAACTCAGCTTTCTGTTCTGCCAATTCTTCCTGAAACTGGCTTCGTAAATCCTCCATTTCTAACTGATGCTTTGCAGATAACTCTTTGCGTAGCTCTTCTAAGCATAAATCTCTTTCAGATTCCCAGTCTTGCTTCACGGTCTAATTTGAAAGAAAAAGGAAATTAGAGTCAATAGTTGATTATCTGTGGTACAGAGACAAGTCGCACAGTCAAAAGCCAAGAGTGGGGCCTGGCGGGTGACTGGCTCCTGCAATCCCAGCACTCCGGGAGGCTGAGGAGGGAGGATCACTTGAGATCAGGAGTTGGAGGCTGCGGTGAGCTCTGATCGCACCACTGCACTCCAGCTGGGGCAACAGAGCAAGGCCCTGTCTCAAAAAACAAAACAAAACAAGGGTGGGCAGTCCTCACCCCCAAACTAAACTGTCCCCAGAAACGGGTTCTTGGTGGCCAGTCAGTCCCTCCATCAACTGCTGAAAGGACAGAAACGGAAGCCTCCGGAGGCCCAAAGAACAAGAACAAAGACCACCTGTCCCAGGACAGAACCAGCCTCAGGATACAGCGTGGCATCCACACAGTTGCCCTCAAAGGCTCACACACTCGTCTCCCTGCAAGACCCAGCGAGCAAGGCCACTCTGCCGATGTCTGCCTGGGGCTGGGCTCTGTCCCCACTGCCTGGGCCAGAGGGGCAGGAGGCCGGAGTGCCACCCGAGTCCCAGGCTGACAGCCACTTTCCGACCATGGCCTGAGGGCGCGGCCAGCACGCCTGACTCAGGCCACGCCAAGTGCTCAGCATGGGCTGGGGGCTCACTCCCTTCCACCAAGGGCCTGGCACCAACTTGGGGGGCGCCCATGGACACAACACCTCCCACTTGCCCATGGAACCCTGCCGCGTCCAAAAGCTCTTCCGGGGAGGTGCTCCACGAGACGCCCAGCACCTGCACCCGAGCACTGCACTAAACTGCCATGTCCACCTCCCTCCACCAGACACAAGTCCGGGGGGACAGAGGCTGCGTCCCAGAGCGCAGCTCAGGGCAGGGCCACGGGGCCATGCAGAGACCCAGCCTAGGCGGGACAGGCGAGCGCTGTTGTGTGACAGAAATCAATGTGAAACAACAAAACAAGTCTTCTGACAAGTACAAATTATACAAAGAAAGGAATGCTATCCGCTTTCAACTGGCACATTCCAACAAAGCTTTGATCAGATTCTGTTTGAATCAGGTGAGGGCAAGGACAGGGGGCTGTGAAGTGTGGTGAGAAAAGAAAGACAATATACACATGAATTACAGTTTTTTCTTTTAAAGAGAGAGTCTGGCTCTGTCGCCTGGGCTAGCACGCAGTGGCGTTGAGACAGTTCACTGCAGCCTCCAACTCCTGGGTTCAAGATCCTCCCACTTCAGCCTCCTGAGTAGCTAGGATTACAGGTGAGCACCAGCACACACAGGCTAATTTTTTCTATTTTCAGTAGAGACGGGGGTCTCAGCTATTGCCCAGGCTGGTCTCGAACTCCTGACCTCAAGCGAGCCTCCCACCTCAGCCTCTGAGAGTGCTGGGATTATAGGCACAAGCCACTGCACCTGGCATAAATTATTTTTCTAATCAATCATATTACCTCCATTATTTGGACATTTTTCTCCATCTCTGATTGTAACTTCTCCTTCAGCTCAGCTGTAAGAAATAAAAAGAGTACCTCAGACCACTCAGTCTCAACCTTTCCAGTGACTGCACCCACTGGCCGCTCCATGGGCACCTGCCGACCTTCCCGGGACAACAGGGCCTGCCGCGATGTGTGTAGTCTAAATAGCAAAGCTGTATTTCTGCCAGAGCTAAGCCCAGCCAAGAAAGCAGGTAATGGTCACTCCCTGGGACTCCCCTCATCACTGAGCACCTTGAAAGTCGCTCTAACCTCTGGCCACAAGAACCTGGGGCCCTTAGCTCAGGCTCCCACCAAGTCCAATTCCAGGTGAGGTGCTGGGGGGCGGCTCTAGGGTCCAACAGCCTTCCACCCCAAGAGGGAAGAAGATGGGCTCGAGCAGCAACTTGGGTGGTTAGATGCCTCCTCAGGAACCCCAGGTATTGGGCAGAGGAAGGGGCAGGTGTGACAAAGGTGCGTGGGCCTGAGAGGTGGGCGCAGCACACCTGGAGATCCGGGCAGGAAGCAGCAGCGGGACCTCAGGACGGGTGGGTATGGAGTAGGAGCAGACGGCGCCCAGCTAGGAGGCGGCCTCACAACCGAGGATGAAGCCTCCGCGGGCAACGTGCTGCCACGTCCAGAGGGCCAGTCAGGACCCCCAGGCCAGCCACACGCGGGACCAGGGACCAGGGACCAGGGACCAGGGCGAGGCAAGGCCTCGGCGGACTAGCATGACGCCACCCCAGGAGCAGCCGCAGAGAAGCAGTATGCACACAGCAAGAGGCAAACCATGTTTTGTATTTTACAAAACGAGGAAGGAAAATAAAACTATATATTTGTGTTTGCTTGTAGCTACAAGAAGAAACACAGGAGAGCATCACAAGAAACTAAGAAAACTGGTCCCCCGAGGTGAGGGCGAGTGGCAGGTGGCCCAGTGTGGCAGACTTTCCCACACACCCGCGGCGGAGACCGGCGCTGCCTCCCAGTGGGAAGCAGAGGCGGCTGCGGGGGGCGCGGGTTCCCCTTGGGGACGGATGCTGCAAACTGGACTGCTGTGAGCTCTGTGGCTCTACTGCAAGCACCAAATTGTACACTTTATTCACTTTTTCTTCAGACAGAGTCTCACTCTGTTGCCCAGGCTAGAGTACCGTGGCATCAGCCTCGCTCACAGCAACCTCCAACTCCTGGGCTGAAGCAATCCTCCTGCCTCAGCCACCCCAGTAGCTGGGACTACAGGCATGCGCCACCATGCCCGGCTAATTTTTTCTATATATTTTTAGTTGTTCAGCTAATTTCTTTCTATTTTTAGTAGAGAGGGGGTCTCGCTCTTGCTCAGGCTGGTCTCGAACTCCTGAGCTCAAACGATCCTCCCACCTCGGGCTCCCAGAGAATTGTACACTTTAAATAGGTGAATTATATCTCAATAAAGATGTTCACAAAAACAGTAACCACTTCAACAAAAACTGTATTCAAAACCATTAAAACATAAAAGTAAATATTACACATATAAAGAGTTCAGTTTAGGCCAGATAATCACCAAATTTAAAAAGCACACAGGTAAACCAGTGGATTGCAATACCAGCTTCCTGACCACCTGTCTGTCCACACCTGAGCGGCTGCAGTACCTGTTTCCTGGCTACACCTGTCTGCCCACACCTGAGCGGTTGCAGTACCTGTTTCCTGGCTACACCTGTCTGCCCACACCTGAGCGGTTACAGTACCTGTTTCCTGGCTACACCTGTCTGTCCACACCTGAGCGGTTGCCGTACCTGTTTCCTGACCACCTGTCTGTCCACACCTGAGCGGCTGCAGTACCTGTTTCCCGGCTACACCTGTCTGCCCACACCTGAGCGGTTGCAATACCTGTTTCCCGGCTACACCTGTCTGCCCACACCTGAGCGGTTGCAGTACCTGTTTCCCGGCTACACCTGTCTGCCCACACCTGAGCGGCTGCAGTACCTGTTTCCCGGCTACACCTGTCTGCCCACACCTGAGCGGCTGCAGTACCTGTTTCCCGGCTACACCTGTCTGCCCACACCTGAGCGGCTGCAGTACCTGTTTCCCGGCTACACCTGTCTGCCCACACCTGAGCGGCTGCAGTACCTGTTTCCCGGCTACACCTGTCTGCCCACACCTGAGCGGCTGCAGTACCTGTTTCCCGGCTACACCTGTCTGCCCACACCTGAGCGGTTGCAGTACCTGTTTCCCGGCTACACCTGTCTGTCCACACCTGAGCGGTTGCAGTACCTGTTTCCCGGCTACACCTGTCTGCCCACACCTGAGCGGTTGCAGTACCTGTTTCCCGGCTACACCTGTCTGTCCACACCTGAGCGGTTGCAGTACCTGTTTCCCGACTACAGCTGTCTGTCCACACCTGAGCGGCTGCAGTACCTGTTTCCTGGCTACAGCTGTCTGTCCACACCTGAGCGGCTGCAGTACCTGTTTCCTGGCTACACCTGTCTGTCCACACCTGAGCGGTTGCAGTACCTGTTTCCTGGCTACACCTGTCTGCCCACACCTGAGCGGCTGCAGTACCTGTTTCCTGGCTACACCTGAGCGCCATCTCTTCCTTCTCCCGCGCGTGCTGCTCCCTGAGGAGCTCCAGCTCGTGCTGCTGCCTGCTCTGCAGCAGGGCCAGCTCCTGGGCGCGCCGGCTGTTCAGCATCTCCCGCAGCTCCGTCAGCGCCGTCTCCTTCTCCTTCTGCAGGTTGGCCTGCGTCAGCTCCAGCTGCACCGTGTGCATGTTGCTCAGGCTCAGGCGCAGCGCCTCCAGCTCAAGGCTGTGCACCGTCTGCAGCGGAGAGAAGCATCTCTGATGAGGCGCAGAGAGCGGAAATGAGACGGGACAGGAGTAAGCAGAACACAGACGTGAAAACAGCAGGCACCTCCCCGGGGGCGGAGGACGCGGCCCAGCTCCTCGGTCCCAGGGGCTCTATGCTGCGCCCCAAGCCCTGCCGCCACCAGGGGTGCCTCCCTCCTGCCCTCACTGGACGAAGGCACTGTCTGTGCTCAGAGTGGGGCTCTCAGCTGATGGGGGCGTGGCCAGTCCCGAGGTCGGGGCGCATCACTCACGCGGCCGGACGCCCTGCCCTGGGCACCCTCCAGTGGCCCTTGTGAGAGCCCACACACGGAACACGGAAACAAACCCAACAGAGAGGAGACAGCAAGCCCACAGCACCCACCCCGCCTGCCTGGAACTCCCCCCAGCCCTGGTAAGAATCACAGAAGAACCGCGGTGACCGTGTGGGGCTGACCGGCCCGTGCCCAGGGCCCGCGTGCTGCCTCACCTGTGTCTGCTGCTGCCCGTCGGGTCTGCCCACGAGCTCAGCAATCTCAGGTTCACATTCCTGTTCACGTTCTTGGGGAAGGAAACCAAAGGACGTGGCCTAGAATTGACACGAGGAAACAGTCACTAAAATATAATTGTGACGTGCCAGGGAGAACTGGAAACGTACGTCCGCACGCAAACACGCAGGCAAATGTTTACAGCAGCATCATTCACAGCAGCCGCAGACGAAAACCACCCAAACGCCCACCGAGGGAGGAATGAACACAATGTGCATGTCCGCGCGATGGACTCCACCCGGCCGTCCAGGGCAATGAAGACCCGGCCCACGCTGCAGCACTGAAGGGCCTTGAAGACACGACACGGAGGAGACACCAACGGCATGAGGACCCGTGCAGGAGGCTCCGTTTCTAGGAAACAGCACAGGCAAACCAGACACAGAGCAGACCGGCGGCTGCGGCACGCTGCGGGGAGAGCAGGGGGTGACTGCCAACGGGCACCCAGTTTCCTCCCGGCGCGAGGGGAACGCCCAGCACCAGCAGAGGTGGCGGCCACACAACACCGTGAACGTACTAAAAGCCACTGAAGTGCGTGCTTTAAAATGGTGAATTTTAGGTTATGTGAATTATATCTCATTAAAATAATATTACAGAAAAATATTCAACTTGTTTAAGTGGATTAATGTGAAGTTATTTATTTTTTTGAGACAGAGTCTTGCTCTGTTGCCCAGGCTAGAGTGAGTGCCGTGGCGTCAGCCTAGCTCACAGCAACCTCAAACTCCTGGGCTCAAGTGATCCTCCTGCCTCAGCCTCCCGAGTAGCTGGGACTACAGGCATGCACCACCATGCCTGGCTAATTTTTTCTATATATATTTTAGTTGGCCAGATAATTTCTTTCTATTTTTAGTAGAGACGGGGGTCTCGCTCTTGCTCAGGCTGGTCTCAAACTCCTGACCTTGAGCGATCCACCCGCCTTGGCCTCGCAGAGTGCTAGGATTACAGGCGTGAGCCACCACGCCCGGCTAATGTGAAGTTAAAAGGCCCAGAAACAGAGGCTGTGACGCCACGCCACCCGCAGCAGTGCCGGCACCGAGGGACGCTCAGCCCTGGGCGTCTGGAAAAGGAGCAAGTGAGACTGAAGGGAGCACGTGTGCGCCCACCAATTCACGAGTGGATTCACACCGCGTGGGGGAGGTGCACCACGGAGTACTGCTCAGCCATAAAAGGAAATGGATTAGTGTCTTTTGTAGCAATTTGGATGGAACTGGAGACCGTTATCACAAGTGAAGTATCTCAAGGATGGAAAAACAAACACCACATGTACTCTAATAATTTGGAACTAATCGATGGGCACACGTGGGCACACAGAGAAGTAAAAGTCATTTAAAATCAAGAAGGTGGACAGGGAAGGAGGTGAGGAGTAATGGGTACAATGAACACTTTTTGGGTGACAGTCACACCAATAGCCCTGACTTAAGCATCATAAAAACTGTCCATGTAACAAAAACATTTGTACCCCCTTCATATTTTGAAATTCAAAGAAAAAAGAGTAAACATACATAAAATGCCTGGAAACGGTGGGCACACTACCAGTAAACCAGCCTGGAGATGCAAACGTCAAGGATCACTGCAAGAGCTGGGAGGCATGACCGAGGCGCGACGTCACTGGGGAAACGAGGGCACCCAAACATGCCAACGACAGAGTCAGGCGGTTCAGCTCTTTTCTGAACAGCTGTTTTGACAACCTGTGTCAAGAGCCACAGAAAACCTTTCCCTGTCTCTGTATTCCCACGTCCGGAAATGTTTCCAGCAGCAATAAGTCAAAGGGAAAAGGACAGTGACAGGCCTGAGTCTCAGCAGGAGCCCCAGCTGCGCCGCCCCCACCCCGACTGCTGCCTGGTGCTGCCCTGGGCTCCGGCACCGCCAGGCCCACAGAGGCCGTCCTGCTGCGCCAGCCACGGTCCTCCCAGTGCCCCGCGCGGCACAGACCCCTGGGGCCCCAGACCACCCACTTGCTTACAAAGCATTCAGACTCAAAATGACCAAAACTGAACTCCATTTTCTTGCCCAAACGAGGGGACTGTGCTGGGGGTGGGGAGATGGGGGTTTGGTGTGGTCCTGACGGCCAGCAAGGCCCCAGAGGAACCATGGCGAGCGTCACCAGGGGCTGCACCAGGCGGCATTTCTCCCCAGGCCGCTGCAGGCACCGAGTGAGGCGCGTCCCCTGAAACGCTGGGGGCTCCCCGACCTCCTCTGCCTCTGTGAACAGCACCCCCAGACCCACACAGTCCTGTTCCCGCCTCCCTCACGGCCACCCCCATGGCCATGTCAGGATTAACCGTCCCCGCACGGCCACTCTCTCCTACGCCCCATGGAGGCCGGCTGCGCCCCACACGCGGTCTGTGGCGGTGCTGGTGCAGGTGCTCCTGCCGGAGCTCACCGAGGTCTCCAGGCTCAGTACCAACCCGGCACACACTAGAGACGTCGAGGTGGTGAAAATGGGCATGCACTCCCCATCTACCACGACCGCAACAACTTGGAAACAATGAAACTGTTCAAAACAGAGGAGTGTTTTAAGCTAATTAAATATCATTATGGATCCTTTTTCACATCAAGGTTTTTCTTTTAACTGGAAAGGTAACATAGGAACACCTAGCTTTAAATACAACAGACATGTCCTTAAAACCTCTGGATAAAGCATGACAAAAATGACCTGAAAGGCTCCTAGGAGAGAGGGAACTTGCCACACACCAAAGAGAAAGGACTGGAAAACTCAGCCTGTCTGGGGAGCGGGGAGAGGCGAAGGGGCAGAGACGCTCGGGCGTCCCACACTCCTGCAGCAGGAGGCAGAGGCAGGAGCCCTGCAGGGCTGCGCCAGGACAGGACGAACGGGCACGCCTGGCGTTCCAGGGCAGGGTGAGGGTGTGGCGGGGCTCCCTCTTCTGCGAAGTGAAACTTGAGGCCCACCCTTTCTTTACAAACTCACACACTCCACGGCGCAGGAAACCCCAAGCAGAGAAACGGACTTAAAAACACGCCTAGGGAAAGGGATATTTCTGGAATACGCATCGGATACAAACGTGACCCCATCTGGAAGGGCTCCCGGGAGCCAGAATGCAGACAGCTCACCAACCACGCAGGCGCCTCGCTAAGGAGGAGTCCACCATGCGCTGCTCCAGGAAGTCTGACACGTGGAAATCAGAAAACATTTCAAGGAACAAAAAACAATCTTGGGAAGGGGTACCCACAAGCAGGCCCTCACACAGGTATGCAGCCCAAGATCATCAGAGCTCCAAATAATCCCACACTTCACATTTGATTTAAAGTGAACGGACTGATCTTTCTCTAAATACTAGGACAAAGTAGAGACCAATTCACTCATTATAAAGAAAGTACAGTTCTGTTTAAAAGAAGCTTGAAAATATCTCTAAAAAAAACCAAGAAATTATATAGAATGACATGACCAATTTTAAGAGATCCAAATAGAATGTCTTTTTTTTTTTTTTTTTGGTTGAGACAGAGTCTCACTTTGTTGCCCAGGCTAGAGTGAGTGCCGTGGCGTCAGCTTAGCTCACAGCAACCTCAGACTCCTCGGCTTAAGCGATCCTACTGCCTCAGCCTCCCGAGTAGCTGGGACTACAGGCATGCGCCACTATGCCCGGCTAATTTTTTTTTTTTCTATATAGATTTTTAGTTGTCCATATAATGTCTTTCTATTTTTAGTAGAGACGGGGTCTCGCTCAGGCTGGTCTCGAACTCCTGACCTTGAGCGATCCACCCGCCTCGGCCTCCCAGAGTGCTAGGATTACAGGCGTGAGCCACCGCGCCCGGCCCCAAATAGAATGTCTTGAAATAAAAACAGTAGGCCTGGCACCATGGCGCACACCTGTGAACCTTTTTAGATAACTTTTTCCTTAATAATTTGTAGAATTAGGGTTTTTCTTTTCTTTTTTGGTAAATCCCCTCAAATTTGAATTTCAAGTTTTCCAAATGAATTTTTTCCCCCATGGTTTTTTTTGACGGATAAATTCACAATAATTTTGGGCTTTTAATCCGCTGTGCAAACTGAGCTTACAATGACGAGTGTATCCGAAAAAAAGCTGGTGCCACCCACAGGGGCCTGCGTTTGAGATGGGAGCTGAAGGCACCGAGCCCCCGCCCGTCCCCAGCCAGCTGCGCCGTCTCAGCTCGGGTGGCGTCAGGGTGTGCTGGACCCAACTGCAATTGCTGAGCCTCTTTTCTGAGCAGTTATAACTATTTGAGAGCACTGACTTTTCATAAACTTTATCCTTACAAGTCTTCCAAAGAATGATGAGAAATTTCACTGATTTTTTAAAAAACATAGAATAAAGGCCAGGCGTGGTGACTCACACCTGTGATCCCAGCACTCTGGGAGGCCGAGGCGGGAGGATCACTTGGACTCAGGAGTTTGAGGCCAGCCTGAGCAAGAGCGAGACCCTGTCTCTACTGAACATAGAAAAATGAGCCGGGCATCATGGCTCACACCTGTAGTCTCAGCTACTGAGGAGGCTGAGGCAGGAGGATCACCTGGGCTCAGGAGTTCGAGGCTGCAGTGAGCTATGAAGACGCCACTGCACTTCAGCCTGAGCAATAGAGTGATGCTCTGTCTCAAAAAAAAAAAAAAAAAAAAGAATAAAACCTATTTTATCTTGCAGTTACTTCATGGGTCCACAAAGCCGTTTTGTATATCTAAAATACAAATGAGGTCTTGGCAATCTTTTCTTCTTGAATCATGATGCTATTTCATCATGCTTAGAACTAGTTTATCGTTACTCACCAGTTATTCCCAGCTACACTAACGACGACTAAAATAACGAGAGAGTAAAACAGTGAGGAACTGCCTGGAAAAACGAGGCAGCTGTGAGAGGAGTCACCAGCCTTCACCTTTCCTACCTACCACCTGTGTGGCCTGCTGCAACGTGCCGGTTCACTGAGGACTCTGCGATTTGCTCCCAAGACGGCAAAGAGAAGAACCGCAGCGCAGGCTCTTCACGGCCATGAGGGGAGCCACAGGGCGACCACAGACAGGGCGGCACCGAGGCCAGCGAGGACGGCAAAGCTGCCAGTAAAATGGCAGCTCAGACTCACGTCGGCACAGGACAGCAGCTCCCTAGATCAATTTTCCCAAATTCCGGTTGGTCCGAGTGCAGTGGTGTTTACAACTAATTGATCACAACCAGTTACAGATTCCTTTGTTCCTTCTCCACTCCCACTGCTCCACTTGACCAGCCTTTAAAATAAATAAACAAATAAATAAAATAAAAAGAATTTTCCCAAATTCAGGAGTCGGCACATGAAAATCAACGTCCACGGACGCGGGGGAGACATGGTGGCCCCAACCAGCCGCCACTCGCAGCAATGACCCCAGCTCGCCCCAACCGCCTCACTCTGCCAACGGGCGCGTACCGACAGTCTCTCCTTGTGTGGTGTTTCTATTCCGAAGTCTACTTGATACAAACAGGTGGTATCAAATTTTTAATAAAATTGCTTTAAATTATTGCTTTATTCTTACTTCTGTAAATTATTTATAAAACAACTTACAACAACAAGAAAGTAAGGAGGGCCCCGTGATGCAGACGGCAAAGGTGACAACTGGTCCTGGCATTCGAGACCCGCACGTCGGGCAGGTCTGGAATCGCCTTCCTGCACCTTCCACAGCACTTTCCGAATCGTCTTCCGCCGAAGCTTCTGTAAAGGCAGTTTTCTTCTGAAATTCTTGACCTCTGAACAATTTCTGGATGGTTTTTTTAATAAGAAATGCCTTCTCCTTATTCTATTCCTGATACATAACTGAAAGGCCATTACTACTTTCTGCCATTTCTGAGTTAACTTCCACAACTGAGATAACTGTTGTGTTGGTTAAAGTAAAATGTTTTTCGTCATGTACTTCACTTAACAAACTGTGAGGAATGGCCCCTTGCGGTGGCTCACGCCTGCAGTCCCAGCACTCTGGGAGGCCGAGGCAGGAGGATCGCTTGAGCCCAGGAGTTTGAGGCTACAGTGAGCTATGATCGTGCCACTGCATTCCAGCCTGGGTGACAGAGCAAGACCCTATCTCCAAAAGAAAGAAAGAAAGAAAAAAAACCCCAAACTGTGAGAAAAGGTAGCTGCACCCTGAACATCTACCACAAAGATTTTCTGCAATTCTATCTTCACTTATAATCATCAAGAAAAAATTCAGGCCGGGCGCGGTGGCTCACGCCTGTAATCCTAGCACTCTGGGAGGCCGAGGTGGGCGGATCGTTTGAGCTCAGGAGTTCGAGACCAGCCTGAGCAAGAGCGAGACCCCATCTCTACTAAAAATAGAAAGAAATTATATGGACAGCTAAAAATATATATAGAAAAAATTAGCCGGGCATGGTGGCACATGCCTGTAGTCCCAGCTACTCGGGAGGCTGAGACAGGAGGATCGCTTGAGCTCAGGAGTTTGAGGTTGCTGTGAGCTAGGCTAACGCCACGGCACTCACTCTAGCCTGGGCAACAGAGTGAGACTCTGTCTCAAAAAAAAAAAAAAAAAAGAAAAGAAAAAATTAGCCGGGCATGGTGGTGCATGCCTGTAGTCCCAGCTACTCGGGAGGCTGAGGCAGGAGGATCCCTTGAGCTCAGGAGTTTGAGGTTGCTGTGAGCTAGGCTGACGCCACGGCACTCACTCTAGCCTGGGCAACAGAGTGAGACTCTGTCTCAAAAAAAAAAAAAAAAAGAAAAAGAAAAAATTCAATTTTAAAGTAGGTTAAAAATATGTCTTATATATTCTTAGAATTTTTTAATATATTCTTGTGTTTTCTGTTCCAAGGAACAATTTACTTTTTTAACCCTAAAACTTTATAACTGAAAGAGCATAACAAAACGATATCATATGGCCTCTTGTAAATTAATTTTTGCTAGAGAATTTTCACGTTATATTGTATATTCAAGCTACTATCTCTAATTTTTTTTAACTTTGGGTGTTAAAAATAAAATATTAAACACAAAAAAGAGCTCATATACTAAATTAAACTGAACAATTACTATTTGACCAAGCGTAACAAATTGACTTCTGTTCCCACAGGAGGCCAGACCTGCCCTGGGCTGTGGCCCTGGCGCGCGGCAATGGGCACCACGGAGCAGACACGACCAAGAAACCAACCGTGCTTTTCCAACTGCAGGGATTATTGTTCCTGGTATACGTTTTGCACTTATTCCCCTCTTTCCAAAGAGAGTCAAAACTCTACATGTGTATATAAGCACTCAATTAGTTTTGTTTTGTTTTGTTTTTGAGACCTAGTCTCACTCTGTCACCCGGGCTAGAGTGCCATGGCGTCAGCCTAGCTCACAGCCACCTCAAACTCCTGGGCTCAAGTGATCTTCCTGCCTCAGCCTCCCAAACAGTTGGAACTACAGGTGCGCACCACCACGCCTGGCTAATTTTTCCATTTTCAGTAGAGACGGGGTCTTGCTCTTGCTCAGGCTGGTCTTGAACTCCTGAGCTCAAGCGATCCTCCTGCCTCGGCCTCCCAGAGTGCTGGGAGTACAGGCAGGAGCCACTGGGCCCGGCCTCAGTTAGATTATTAAGGAATAAGACTTAGGCTAGAAAGCATCAGTATTTACCTAACAGTTAACGAGGATTAAAATAACAAGTGTATCAAGTAAAGTACACTTTGAAATCAAAGTGTACAAAGTATACAAAGTGAAATCAAAGTGAGCAATTTATTACACATTGGAAAGCATATTTCTCTCCCCGCCCCCCCAACCCTCATACACACATACTTGTGTCATCTTATGCTGTTCCATAAACTCATTAGACTCCCATAGAACCTAGCCAAACTTCTTGAAATTTCTAGATGGATAAGATAAAACAAATCCACCTTTAATTATGTTCAAAGCACTACCACGACATACAACACGGGTCCTTCAAGGACTCCCCATCCCCCCACGCAGCAGGACCTCCCACCTGAGAGAAGGCTGACTGGGCGTCCAGGCCCCGTGCCCCGCCAGGCCCGTCCCCCAAGCACCCGACCCTCGTACGCCAGTCGGCCGCACCACCATCTGGTCTGGGTTTGTAACAATGAACACCTTCGTGGAACTTTACTTTTCAGTAATCATTATTCTAAACATAAAATTATTCCCATTTTAGGACCTACAATTGGATTAATGGCATATTTAATTAAAGAATTATCTTAGAACATGTAAAAAAACCACTTTTTACACTGAACTGATAACGTACAATTGTATAATCAGAGAGAAAGTTAACAAAATATCTACTTTTTATAACACCAATTTTTAATGTTATTTTATTAATTTTTTTCTGAGACAGGGTCTCACTATGTTCCCCAGGCTGCCTTGAACTCGTGGGCTCAAGTGATCCTACCACCTCAGCCTCCTGAGGAGCTGGGACTAGAGGCACAGGCCAATATGCTGGACAATGGTTTTTACTTACATAATTACAAAATAAAATGGCCTAGTCAAGAAATTTGATTCTTCACTCAGTAGAGAGCAGAAAGAAGATATTATGGCTCCATTCCCTACATAGTACTTATTTTACCTGTGCACGTGTAAATTAAAAATAAACATGTAAATTAAAAATCTAACTTTAAAAATAACTAGTGTACCCAAAATAAAAAATATTTGAAATATTGTGAAAGTTGCTAAAGTTATGTCTAGCAGAAAATCAGCAGGCTTGACTACATATATTTTAAAAGCCTGGCAATCAACGATCTAATTATCTATCTTGCAAAGTTAGAAAACCAACTGCAAATTAAAAACAGAAAATTGAGGCCGGGCGCGGTGGCTCACGCCTGTAATCCTAGCACTCTGGGAGGCCAAGGCGGGTGGATCGCTCAAGGTCAGGAGTTCGAGACCAGCCTGAGCAAGAGCGAGACCCCGTCTCTACTAAAAATAGAAAGAAATTATATGGACAACTAAAAATATATATATAGAAAAATTAGCCGGGCATAGTGGCGCATGCCTGTAGTCCCAGCTACTCGGGAGGCTGAGGCAGGAGGATCGCTTGAGCCCAGGAGTTTGAGGTTGCTGTGAGCTAGGCTGACGCCACGGCACTCACTCTAGCCTGGGCAACAAAGTGAGACTCTGTCTCAAAAAAAAAAAAAGAAAAGAAAAAAGAAAACCAATTGCAAATTAAAAACAGAAAATTGAGGCCGGGCACGGTGGCTCACGCCTGTAATCCTAGCACTCTGGGAGGCTGAGGCAGGTGGATCGCTTGAGGTCAGCAGTTCGAGACCAGCCTGAGCAAAAGCGAGACCCCGTCTCTACTAAAAATAGAAAGAAATTATCTGACCAACTAAAATATATATAGAAAAAAATTAGCCAGGCATGGTGGCGCATGCCTGTAGTCCCAGCTACTCAGGAGGCTGAGGCAGTAGGATCACTTAAGCCCAAGAGTTTGAGGTTGCTGTGAGCTAGGCTGACGCCACGGCACTCACTCTAGCCCAGGCAACAAAGAGAGACTCTGTCTAAAAAAAAAAAAACACCAAACAGAAAATCGAATGTAAGAAATCATATATAGTAAGAGCAGAAATTACAGAAAAATAAACAAATAGAATATATAGAAGAAAAATAGAGGCAATAGTTAACACTTCGATAAGAATTAATGAAAATGACTAAAATAGCCAGGTGTGGTGGCATGCGCCTATAGTCTTAGGTACTCAGCTACACACATGGGAGGCTGAGACAGGAGGATCACTTGAGCCCAGGAGTTCCATGCTGCAGTGAGCTGTGATTGTGCCACTGCACTCCAGTCTGGACAACAAAGCAAGACCCTGTCTCAAAAAATTAACTTACGTCCAAGAATAATTTTAGAAAGGCATACATACTCATCATTTAAAAATGAGAAGTCACCAAAACTACTACCATACACTAAGAAAAAAATATTCCTATGGATAACTTAATGCCCAAAATTGGAAGATTAGATGAAAGGACAAATTCTAAGAAAGAGACAACTGAATAGTCTGATAAGTAATAAACAAATTGATTTTATAATTAAAAGTCTTCCCAAAAGAAAACTTCAGTCCCAAATAGTTTCACCATCTCAGACAAATTCATCCACAGAACAAAGGACCCAGCTCATTTATAAAGCCAACATCACCTCCATGCAAAAACCTGACAAGAAATTACATGAAAGGAAAATTATAGCTCACTCTCTTGTAAATAAATGTGCTGTTTATTAACTGAGATGGTCATATGATTTTTCTTTTAGTCTGTTAATGAATCACAGTCATTTTTAAAAATGTTAAACAAATCTTACACTCCACTAAAATACATTCCACACCCACCAAAACTGTTAAAATAGGAAAAGAGAAAAAAACCTGTCAATACCAATCATAAATGATGTCCAACAGCTGATACTCTCATATGCCAGTACTGAAAATATAAACCAAACAACTGTTTTAAAACACAGTCCAAGGCCGGGCATGGCGGCTCACGCCTGTAACCCCAGCACTTTGGAAGGCTGAGATGGGAGGATCTCTTGAGGCCAGGAGTTCGAGACCAGCCCGGGAAACATAGTGAGACTCTGTATCAGTCAATCAATCAATGAATAAAATAATACAATCCAACCTATACAAATTGAACATATGCATATTATGGCCCGGCAACCAAACGTCTAATTGTGCCCCCAGCAGAAATGTATGCCAATCGCATGGTGGAAAGGGCTAAAATTTGAAAAAATAAAATAAAGTAATAAAAAAGAAGTGTATGCCAACAGACTCGTATAAGAATGCTCATAGCAAATGCCAATTAACAGTGGAATAGACAAACTGAGGTACATCACACAGTGAAACACTATACAACAATGAAGACGAATACACTATAGCTCTCGATGTGGATCACTCTCACCAACAAAACATGGGGTAAAAAGGTCCAGCCTCAACAAACGCATCCTAGATTATTCCATTTATAAAAAGTTCAAAAACTAGCAAAGCTAAACTATAGTTCTAAAAGTACGGTATGGTACTCCACACACAAAAAGTAACTGGTGATAGACCATGGTTACTTAAAGTAACCTGCAATAGATCAAAACCAGAACCATAGAACTTTAAAAGACGCTATGGCAGAATATTTCCATGACCTCAGAGTTGGGAGAGATTTTTTGGACAGGATAAAAAAAGCACTAACCATAAGAAAAACTGACAAACTCACCTTCATCAAAATTCAGAATTACTGCTTATCAAAAAACACCATTAAGAAAACAAATAGGTTAGCAAGACTGAGGGAAAACATCCATAGTATATGCATCTAACAAATGACAGGTATGAAGAATATAAAGAACTTCTTACAAATCAACAATGAAAAGGAAAAAAGCATAAATACTTGCCAAAACAAAGCCAAAACAGTAAAATCCAGACGCTCAAGAACATAATGCACAATGGTTGGCATCCAACCAAAAATTATTAAACATGCCAAAATGGAAAATGTGACTCATAACCAAGAAAAAAATCAATCAATGGAAACAGACCCAAAAGCGATGGAGATGATAGAATCAGCAGACAGGGACATTAAAATAGTTATTACAATGATACACAAATATTGAAAGGAAAACATAAACCTAATGAGGAGTGAAATGGAAGATACTTTCAAACAAAAAAAGTGGCAACAAAAATAAAATTCACTGCATTAACAAATTAGACACCGCAGAAGGAAAGATCGGTGAACTTGAAGGCATGGCATTAGAAGCTTAGATCTAAAATGAAGCACACAGAGACTGGAAGTAAATAAAAAAAAAAGCACTATAAGTGATCCATGTGATAACACTAAACAGTCTCAGGTGACGTGTATATGAAGCTACAGAAGGGTGAGGGATGAGAAGGAACAGGAAAAAAAAACATTTGAAGAAACAATGGCCAAATATTTCCAAATTTGATGAAAACTGTAATCCTTAATTCCATGAAGGCCAACAAATTCTAAGCAATATAAACACAAAGGAAACCACATCTAGGCATATCATGCTAAAAGTGCTAGAAGGCAGAGAAAAAAACAAAAATCTTAACTGTGACCCAAAAAAAGAAAACAAAGAAAAGTCTATCTACCTATGAGGAGCAAAGAATGACAGCAGACTTCTTGTCAGGAACTATGCAAGCCAGAAAACAATGTGCTGACAGAACAAACTGTCACCTAGAATTCTCCAGCCAGGAAAAATATCCTTCAACTATGAAGGCAGAATCAAGCCATTTTCAGACAGACAGAGGCTGAGCAAATTCACCAGCAAGACTGTACTGCCAACAAAACGTTAAAGAAATCCAGGCGGAAGGAAAAATGATGGCTGATGTAAACTGAGGTCTATACAAAGAAATAAAAGCCCTGGAAATGGTAAATATGTCAATAAACATAAAAGACATCTTTTTCTTATTTTTAAAGTTCCTTAAAAGATAACAGACTTTTAAGAAGGAGTGAAAAATATCGCTACATATTGCAGCTAATTTTTTCTATTTTAAGGCGTGAGCCACTGAGCTCAGTCTTTCCTTTTTATGTTTTAGGGATTGGTTGTTTTTCCCATTTTGATTTAATTTTATTTTATAAATATATAACACATTGATATGGCTCCCAAATCAAATCTATAAGGTGAAGTGCAGTGGTTCATGCCTGTAATCCCAGCACTTTGGGAAACTGAGGCAGAAGGATCACTTGAGGCCAGCAGTTCAAGACCAGCCTGAGCAAAGTGAGACCTCGTCTCTACAAAAAATAGAAAAATTATCCTAGAGTGGTGTTATGCACCTGTAGTCCCAGCTACTCGGGAGGCTGAGGCAGGAGGATCACTTGAGCCCAGGGGTTTGAGGTTGCTGTGAGCTAGGCTAACACCACGGCACTCTAGCCCAGGCAACAAAGTGAGACTCTGTCTCAAAAAAATTAATTAATTAATTTAATTAAACAATGCTGCTTTAAATAGAAACTTACTAACTACTCACAGTAATGATTTTGTGGGTTGTTTTTTCTTTTTTTTTTTTTTTTTTGAGACAAGGTCTCACTCTGTCACCCAGGCTGGAGAGCAGTGGTGTCATCACAGCTCACTGCAGCCTCAGACTCCTAGACTCAAGCCATCCTCCCACGTCAGCCTCCCAAGCAGCTGAGACTACAGGTTGGTGCTACCACCACACCCTGTTAATTTTTCTATGTCTTTTTTTTTTTTAATTTTTCTATTTTGTGTAGAGAAGGGGGTCTTGCTATGTTGCCCAGGCTGGTCTCGAACTCCTGCCCTTAAGTGACCCTTCCGCCTCAGCCTCCCAAAGTGCTGGGATTATAGGTATGAGCCACTGCACCTGGCCAGTAACCGTTATTTTGTAAATAATAAAATGCTTTACATTGGCCATCCTACCTTGGTCCCTGTTTAAGTACATTTTGTGAACGCAGACCCCCCCACATCTGTCTGTCCACGGCAGTCTGCGGGGTGATACAAATGCGGAAAGCAGAGGGAACACGCATGTGCCACGAACGTCTAAGCCCAGGGGACCTGTATTGGGCCCGGTGTCCACACAGGCTGCTTTAGGATTTTCAAAATTGACATTTTATTAGTGGTATAAAGTGCAAAAAGGAAAAACAAAAATTATAAAAGTAACCTAATGTGATTATTGTAGAAAATACCAAAAACGATAACAAAAAAGTCCAATAACTGTATTCCTTTCTGATCACCATTGTTAATGTTCTAGTCTGTATCTCTCTGGTTTTGAAAACAAAAATCAAAATGGTTTTCATCAGATCATCGTCTGGCATTAACTCATCATCAAATAGCAGAATTAAAAACCGAAAGCACCTCGAGGTGACAAAACAGCAAAGGACGAGGATTGAATAGAGAGTCTGCCCCTCGCCCTCTGATGTCAACTGTGCAGTCTTCAAACACAAGGTACATACAAGATGTCCTGTTTGGAATGGTTTCCTGACAGGAACTTAAAATCCCACTGTATTTCTCTAACCATATCAGTTTACTACTTTTAAACAGTATATGCTGGCCAGGCGCGGTGGCTCACGCCTTTAATCCCAGCACTCTGGGAGGCCAGGGCAGGAGGATCACTTGAGGTCAGGAGTTTAAGACCAGCCTAAGCAAGAGCGAGACGCTGTCTCTTCAAACATAGAAAAATTAGCCAGGCATCAGTGGTGGCACCTGTAGCCCCAGCTACTCGGGAGGCTGAGACAGGAGGATCATTTGAGCCCAGGAGTTTGAGGTTGCTGTGAGCTAGGCTGACGCCACGGCACTCACTCTAGCCTGGGCAACAAAGCGAGACTCTGTCTCAAAAAAAAAAAAAAAAAGTATATGCAACCAGAACTAAGTACATCAAAAGTAACATTCTGAAGGTGAAAACAAGTATTCTCATTAAACATCAAACCTCCAACCTCAGAAACAGAGGTAGAGGTGAGGAGGAAAGAGGTTTTACACAATGAGACGGATGCTTCAGAGCTTTCTGAAAGTCGACAACTATGCTCAAGCCCAGAATGTGCTCAGCCAAGTGCAGTCAGGACACCTGCCACCATGCTGGCACTCGGGCTTGGTCAGCGGAGCCCCGGCCACATCCCAGTCTGCCCTCCCCACTGGCACCCACCAGGCAGCTAGACCACCACAGTGCCCCGTTCAAGCATCACTAACTCCAACTCCTATTGAGAAAATCAACGCAAATAATGCATTTTGTCTTTTATAGATTACATGCAATTGAGTAAGCAGAAAGATGAATGAATCACAGATACGAGTCACACAGAGCTAACAGAGAAGCCAGGCTGCGGGGCCGTGCACACAAACACGTGCAGCCCTCGGGTCACCTGGCACCTGAGCTGCCAGCTGCAAAGCCTGCTTGGTAGCACACAGCTGTGGGGCTCTGGGACAGGCCCAGAACTCCTCTCCTCACACAGAGACCAGTCCCGACCACACCGCAGGGCCACAAAGATCAAACAAGAAACACAGAATACAGACCGCCAAGTCTGGCACAAATAAAAAATGTATATATGAGTCATTATTATTCTAAATTAAAATATAATTGTGTCCATTCCTTTTTTTGCCAAAAGAAAAAAAAAAGTTCTAACACCTAATCACGTACATCACTTCCAGGCATCCTACCAAGCAGTAGACACATGAATAGAACTAAAACAACATGAAACTTGGCACAAAACAAGGAATGCGTCTTCAGACTCTCCTTGTAAAGACACGTGTCATTCTGAAACGCCACTGTCACACTGCATAACCTGATCGCCTACTGCCTAGACTCATGCATCCTCTGCCCCTGCGGTCCCCACCCCAGCCTGGTGGGGACCAGGCTGCAGAGCTCTGCCATGCCACCCCCCATCCCCGCCCTGTGTGTGGAAAAACTGTCTTCCTAGAAAGGTAGGAGTGAGGGGCACAGCGGGAGGCGAGCGGCAGGCAAGGGAGCACAGCTTCACCTGTATTTACAGCCGCTCCCCAGCTCCCCATCACTCGCACCACCACCTGAGCTCCACCTCCCCCAGCCCAAAAACTGTCTTCCATGAAACCCGTCCCTGGTGCCAAAAACGCTGAGGACCGCTGCTCTAGCCCACCCCCCAGCACAGGCACATGGTCATAAAATGCAACTTTATTTCATTATCAGGCTGAGCTCAGCACAAGGACAAAGGTAAATCTGCAGAAAGGCTCCTCCACACCAAAACCCAGAAGGAAAAAGTTCAGATCACTGCTCCCCTTCAGCCCCTCAACCAGTTCAGACAACGTAGAATTAACTGAACTTCCCTACTTTCAGAAAACTAGATCACAGATCACGGCAATCATTCTCTTCACTAAAAATGGAAAGAGAGCCACAGGCAGAGGACTCTGGGGGCTGGACCCTCCACCAGGCGACCCGGCACAGCCCCCACCAGCAGGTCCGCCCACTCCCGTCCCGTCCTGCCCTCCTGGGCCTGAGCCCCTCAGCACGGCCACCAAGCCCCAGCGGCCCAAGGAAGCCCACCTAGTGTCACTGCTGGACCTGGTCTCGTTTCTCCACGCCGAGATCTTTCTTTTCTGGTCGCACGTGCTTCAGCAGATACCCTACCTCACCCAGTCTTTAAGACAGGCAAGGAAACCACTGCCCGGGCAGAGGCGGGAAAGGTACCCACGCAGACACACTGGACCACAGTGCGGAAGCCAAGCCCAGCCTTCATGCTTTAAACACGACGGCTCCTTTGAACTAGACATGACCTCACAAGTTAACAACAAATTTCTGGCGGGGAACAGAGCCGGGACACAGCTCCTCCACCTCCACATCAAGCCTGACAACAGCTTCTTGCCTGCCCAGAAGTTTCTGTCCAGGTCAGTTGTTCCAGCCGGACCCTTATTCATTTCAAGCTGACTCTGATCCACAGGCAAATATATTCTGTCCTTTAAAGACAAAGATAATTATTTCACTTACACTCTCAGAACTTGGAAGTCCATCTGCTCCTCTCCTGCCACCACTCAAATCAAACATCAATAGCTTTTCTCCTTATTTTTTTTTTTTTTTGAGACAGGGTCTCGCTCTGTTGCCCAGGCTGGAGTGCAGTGTCATCATCACAGCTCACTGTAGCCTTGAGACCCTGGGCTGGAGCGATCCTCCTGCCTCAGCCTCCCTAGGAGCTGGGACTACAAGATGCACCACCATATCCAGTTAATTTTTTTTTTTCTATTTTTTGTAGACACTAGGTCTCACTATGTTGCTCAGGCTGGTCTCAAACTCCTGGCCTCAATCGATCCTCCTGCCTCAGCCTCTCAAACTGCTGGGCTTATAGGCGTGAGCCACTGCACCCGCTTATAGCCTTTCTCTAAATACAACCCTCAGACTGATCACACCTTCCCTCCTATTATGGTTGCCTGTTATGGACTGAATTTTTCCACCAAATTCATAGGTTGAAGCCCTAACTCCCAATGTGACTGAATTTGGAGACAGGGCCATAAGGAAGTGATTAAGGTTAGACGAGGTCATAAGGGTGGGGCCCTGATCCAATAGGAATGTGTCCTCGTAAGAAGGGACACCAGAGCTCTCTGCCACGTAAGGACACGGAGAAGGAAGCCACCCGCAAACCAGGCCTGCCAGCACCTTGACCTTGGACTTTGGGCCTCCAGAAGGCTGGCAGAACCCAAGCCCCTGCTGCTCAAGCCCTCCAGTCTGCGTCACTCGTAGCAGTTGAGCAGAGTAACACAGTCTTTCAATCTCCCGTCTTCTTTCTCTCCTTTCCTTCCTGCTGTCCTCCTCACTGCCTTCCCCAACCACCCAGACGGCGCCCACCCTCACACTCGCCACGTCACTGCAGCCCACAGGCCAGCCAACGCAGACCTGGTGAGCTGGCGAGCACCGGCACGTCAGGGGACAGTGAGAAGCCACCACTTTCCTAGCTGTGCAGTCCCAGCTGTGCGGACGGCGGCATGGGACGTGCTCCCGTGCCTCTGGGACACACGCCCAGCAAGCAGTGCGGGACAGGGGCTCCTGTGCCTGCAGCCCCACGGACCACACTGCTTTCTGCAGGTTCGGCACCCCTGCCCCGCCCTCCCGTGCCACGCCATGGCTCTAAACATCTAGAACTCAAGTAGAACCCGCCAGTCTGCATTCCACCATGGGATTCCCCAACTTCCTCAGTGAATTCTTAAAATCTGCTACATCAGGTTCACTCTGCTGTCAAGTTCCACGTGTTCCGAGGAATGCTCGATGCCACACACCCACGATGACAGCACCGCACAGAACAGTCCCCTGCCCTAGAAAGTCCCGGGCTTCATCTGCTCAACTTCCCCAGCCCACCACCAACCTGACACACTGACCCGCTGACTGTCCCTTACAGCTCCGCCTTTTCCAGAATGTGCTGTGAATGGAAGCAGACAGATGCAGCCTTCTCGGACTCCCCCCTTTCGCTTGGCAACACGCACTTAAGGATGCTCCACGCCTTTTCACAGCTTGGTAGCTCATCTCCTTTTAGGGCGGGGTAACATTCCGTTGTCTGGATGGGCCACAGTTTGTCTGCCCATTCACCTACTGAAGCACACCTTGGGTGCCTCCAGGTCAAGGCAATTGTGAATAAGCTGCTGTAAACATCTACATGCAGGCTTTTACATGAACATCATTTTTCAAATCAGTTGGCAAATGCCTATGTGTACAATTGCTGGACCATATGGAAAAACTACACTTAGCTTAATTAAAAACTGTCAAACTGTCTTCCAAAGTGGACATGCCATTTTGCATTCTCACCAGCATGAAGGAGCACTCCTGTTGCCTCACATCCTCACTGGCATTTGGTGTGGTGTTTTGGATCTTGGAAATTCTAACAAGTGTATAATGGCATCTTGTTATTTTAATTTTCATTTCTTCTTTTTTTTTTTTTTTGAGACAGAGTGTCGCTCTGTTGCCTGGGCTAGAATGCCGTGGCGTCAAGCTCACAGCAACCTCAAACTCCTGAGCTCAAGCGATCCTACTGCCTCAGCCTCCCGAGTAGCTGGGACTACAGGCATGCACCACCATGCCCAGCTAATTTTTTTCTATATATATAATTTTAGCTGTCCAGATCATTTCTTTCTATTTTTAGTAGAGATGGAGTCTTGCTCTTGCTCAGGCTGGTCTTGAACTCCTGAGCTCAAGCGATCCTCCCACCTCGGCCTCCCAGAGTGCTGGGATTACAGGCATGAGCCACCTCGCCCGGCCTAATTTTCATTTCTTTAAGGCAAATCATGTTGAACATCTTGTCATATACTTATCTGCCATCTGTATATATTCTTTGGCAAGATGTCTATTTTTTTTAATTGGGTTATTTATTTCCCTGTTGTTGAGTTTTAACATTTCTCTGTATGTTTTGGAAACAAGTCCTTTATCAGATGCGTGCTTTGTAAATATTTCTCCCAGGCTATGGTTTGTCTTTCCATTCTGTTAACATTGTCTTTTGGGAGAATTCTTTTATTTTACTAAGTCGACCTTAGCAATTTTTTCTTTCACTAATCATGCTTTTGGTGTTGTATCTAAAAACTTATCACCAAGCCAAAGGTCATGTAGATTCTGTCCTATATTTTCTTCTAAAAGTTTAGCCATTTTACATTTAGGTCTATGATCCATTTTGGGTCCACTTCTGTGTAAGGTCTCTATATTCTATTAACAGCTTTTTAACTTTTGACTTAAAAATTAACTAAAAAATTTTATTTATTCATTCTTAATGTACAGATGTATTAGACATAAACAGATAAAGAATATATCTATAGTATTAAAATTTCATGTTGGTAGGAAAACAATTAAGAAAAACTGTCTGAAAAGGTTCTTTGAGAAGGAGATAATGACATAAATGTTGGAAAACACTGGGTTAGGAAAACAGTTCTCAAGATATATCACCAAAAGTACAAAACATAAAAGAAGAAATTGATAAATCAGAGCACATTAAAATTAAAATCTTTTGCTTTTCAAAAGGCACTGTTAAGAGAATAAAGACAGACCAGGCACAGTGGCTCACGCCTGTAATCCTAGCACTCTGGGAGGCCGAGGCAGGAAGATCGCCTGAGCTCAGGAGTTTGAGACCAGCCTCAGCAAGAGTGAGACCCCATCTCTACTAAAAATATAAAAGAGATTAGCTGGGCATGGTGGTGCACGCCTGCAGTCCCAGCTACTTGGGAGGCTGAGGCAGGAGGACTGCTTGAGCCCAGGAGTCTGAGGTTGCTGTGAACTAGGCTGACACCATGGCACTTTACTCAGGGCAAAGGAGTGAGACTCTGTCTAAAAAAAAAAAAAGAGAGAGAGAGAGAATAAAGACAAATCACCAACTAGCAGAAAACATGAGCAAAGCTATTTGATTTAAAAACTTGTATCCAGAATATATAAAGAACTCTCAAAATCCAATAATAAGAAAACAATGTATTCTTTTTTTAAAGGGAAAATAACTTAACAGACAGTTTACCAAAGAAGATACAGAAATAGCAAATAAGCATGTGTAAAGACAATCAACATCATTAATCACTAGGGAAATGTAAATTAAAACCATAAGGAAATTCCATTAGAATGGCTCTTAGAATGGCCAGACCTGCAAAGACTGATCACATCACGTGTTGGCACAGATATGGAGGAACTGGAACTCTCGAACACTGCTGGTAAAACACAAAATGGTACAACTACTTTGGAAAACTATTTTCTGAAGTTTTTTTAAAAGTTAAACACACACCTACCATAGGATCCAATCATACCAGTCCTAAGAATCTAGCCAAGAGAAATGAAACCCTGCATCAGATTATCAAAATTTAAAAGTGTGACAAGACATTGTGTTTGCAAGGCTGTAGGGAAACAGGCAATCTCATACTTTACTGATAAAAATCCAAATTGGTACAGTTCTTATATAAGGGAATTCAACAATATCAAAGCTACGTATAGTCTTACCTTTTGACTAATTCCAGGAATTTACCCTGAAAATATACCTCCAATAAAGCAAAAATACATACGCAAGTTTATTCCCCTCAGAACTGTCTGTAAAGCAAACTATTAGAAACAATCTAAGTGCCCATTCGTAGGAGAGTGGTTGAATAAACTATGTATATCTCACCAAGGGAATACTATGTGACTATAAAAATACGAGAGAGGAAGATGTCTATGAACTAATACGAAGTGATGTCAAGGTATATAGTTACAGGAGAAAAGCCAAGTGCATAAGATTATTTATAGTATGCTATCTTTCACATACAAAGGAGATATGTAACACATACGTGAATTTATTTACTCCCTTGTGCAAAAAGAAATACAGGAAGGATAAACCAGAAACTAAAGAGACCATCACAGGAGGTGGGGTGAGTGTGAGTGGGGTGGAAAGACAGGGGGACAGGAACAAGGACGAGGAAGAAAGGACATTCTCTGAGCACAGTTCTGACTTTTAGACATGGTAATGTTTCATTTATTCAAAAAGTAATTAAATAAAATTAATTACAACCTGGACCTAAGAGGAACCAAAATAGAATACAAACTATAAAACAAGTGAAACTCTGTTGCAGATGAATAGAACCACCGCACTGAAGAGGTAAGGAAGAGAAGAGCATCACTGTGATGCACAGTACTTTGACTACACGCTTTGTGCTAAAGACAAAAAGAACCGTACACAAATATTTTACTCTTAGTAAATCTGTCTTTCACAGGGTGTGGGTTAGCAATTCCAAAACTTATTTGTATTTAGGGTTGAGCAAATATGTGAATATATTGTAGATGAAGATGGCCAGGTTTCTCACTATCAGAAAAAGAAGTTCAAAATAAAGAAAAGGGAAAAGCTAGAATGAATTCTGTGATACTGCCTTAGAATTGAAGGTGTTAGTCTGAACTCATGGTTTTTACTATACATAGAAACAAAAAATAGATACAGATGTATGTGTATATTTCCTGGCTCTGTTGACACAGCCCAGGAGCAATGACACCCCAACAATAAGCACACCTAGCACCCAGCTCTTGGTTTCTAAAGACTGTTCTCCACTAAAAGGAACCAGGACTCCTCGAAGAAATGGTTGATTCCAGGGCTGCTGCAGGGAAAGTACAAAATAAGCCTGGAAAATTTTGGTGCCAGACAGGCAGCAGTCAGAAAATGACGAGGGTGAGCTGAAAGGGCACACAAGGCAATTTGAAGTTGCTCCCGACACCCAAATCCATGTATCTCAGCAACAAAATAAAATATTGATGTGATGGATTAAAACCCACAGAATAAACATCCATATTGAGTCCAGCTTAAGTCCCTACCAGCAAACATAACTGAATAACTAAATAATTAGGGAGAAGCAGCAGTCTTCCTTACAGGAGAATGCCAACTAACGTGTGTAGCTCGAATATTGGAAACATAAAGTCATCACTTAGCCAACACCGCACCGAAGTGGTATTTGTTCAGGCAAGAATCACAAATGAGGGCCGGGCGCGGTGGCTCACGCCTGTAATCCTAACACTCTGGGAGGCCGAGGCGGGAGGATGGCTCGAGGTTAGGAGTTCGAGACCAGCCTGAGCAAGAGCGAGACCCCGTCTCTACTAAAAATAGAAAGAAATTAGCCAGACAACTAAAAATATATATAGAAAAAAATTAGCCGGCATGGTGGCGCATGCCTGTAGTCCCAGCTACTTGGGAGGCTGAGGCAGGAGGATCACTTGAGCCCAGGAGTTTGAGGTTGCTGTGAGCTGGGCTGACGCCACGGCACTCTAGCCTGGGCAACAGAGCGAGACTCTGTCTCAAAAAAAAAAAGAATCACAGATGAGAGTTAAAATTAATGGAAGAAAGTACAATGAGAAACAGGATATTTGCAAAGTCTCTAAGTATCTCTACATAATATACTTGTTAACTACAAGGGAAAAATAGTAATTTGTCTATGAGGAGAAACCTAGCAGGCACCATAGTAACCAAAGTTAGCATCGCCAGTAAAAAGATACATCAAATATCAATAACCACACGCCCTCGTGTGACGCAACGAACAGGGAACGTCATCACTGCCACACACTGTTCTTGCCGAAACACACAACCTGAATTTAACCAGAAGAAAACACCCAGAAAACCTCGGACTCCTGAGTAGCTGGGACTACCGGCGCCACCAGCACGCCTGGCTAATTTTTATTACTTTTTGTAGAGACAAGGTCTTGCTATGTCACGAAATGGACAGGTAGTCTACAAAATAACTGGCTAATACTCTCCAAAAGTGTCAAAGGAAGACTGAGAAACTGTCCCACATCAGAGGAGACTCAGGAGCCCTGACACTGAGACGCAATACAGAATCGCAGGCCAGGAAAGGGCACCAGCGGGACGGCGGGAAACTCCAGGTCAGGCCCATCCAGTAGCTCAGGGCATTTCCAGTGTTAACCAAAACTGACTTGGATGACTATACTAAGATTTTATACGATGTTAACATTTCAAGAAGCCAGGTAAACAGTATACAGGAACTCTATGTTATTTTTCACAAAATTTTTGTAAGTCTGGCATTATTTCAAAATGAGAAGTTAAAATTCATTTGTTTACCTGTGATCCTCCCACCTCTGCCTCCCAGAGTGCTAGGATTACAGGTGTGAGCCACTGCACCTGGCCAATTTTTTTTTCCCCAGGAATATTATGTTGAGATCGCCTGGCCAATTTTTTTTTAATTTTTTTTATTCAGCATATTATGGGGGTACAAATGTTTAGGTTATGTATATTGCCCTTGCCCCACCGAGTCAGAGCTTCCCAATTTTTAATTTAAAGTTTAGAAAAGACTTCTCTGATTTGAAATTTTAAAAAAATAGTAATAAATGTTAATTATACATCATGAGCTTTTCTATTTGAAGAGCTCAGGCAGGAAACACACAGAGAACAATCACCGGGAGCAACGCTTGGCCCTCCCAACACACCTTTCACTCTTTCAGCTGTGAGGAGACACAGCCGCTGAGGACCTGCTCTCCCCTAAGAGAAACGCCGAGAGGACAATGACAAACAGCAGCTGACAGCCAGCCCCAGGCCTGCCAGACGACAGGAAGTGGAGGGACAGCGGACCGGACACAGGCAGATCCGGAGACAAGGCCACCAGGGAGCTCTGGCCAGCTGCTCCTCAAGAGCAGGGCAGCACCACAGCAAGGCCTTACGATTCTTCAAAACAAGCAAAATTCCAGGTTTGTAGGTAGAATATCACAAATTTTATATGTCGGCAACAAGTCCATTTTTTCCCAATAAGCAAGCCAGACACATCAAGACTCTGAGCCACATTCTGCCTTGGCCACCAGTTTTCCAGACACCTAAACCTGCCCTGTTGCACACGGCAGGGATACTCAAAATTCAAGGCCTCTCATTTATAACTGACACAAAAAGAAGCCCCAAGGAAAGCCCACCCAAGGGCAGGGCTGGAGGTGCCAGGGAGGCCATGAGGACCTTCACCCTCAGCACCCTCAGTGCCCACACACCTGCCACGCCTGCCCACGGGGACACCCCTGAGCAGCTCACAGGCCTCAAGCAGCAGACCCCATTTTCCCAGCAAAACACCTTCCCTCCTTCCCTCGTCATCCTACCTCCAGGAAAAAGGCAAAGGACAAAAATGACACACAGGTGCACCTGAGAGCAAGTGAAGAAATATTGTAAGTATCCAAAGAAACACCTGTCAAAGGGGCTGATACACACACCTACACACGAAGAACTCACAGCTGTAAAATTTCCATTACCAAAGCAAGCAACTGACACTTGCCTTCAAGCAGTCAATCCAAAATTTCTCAAAATCACATAAAAAAGATAAAACATTTATTAAGAGTAAAACAATAAAAATTGACTTACCTTTTATAAAGTAAAATAAAACCCTCTTGACCCACTTTCGAAAGGCAAAAACAAGACCAAAGATCACTTTTGGTAAATTACGCTAGCAGTAACTATAAGATTGGCAAAATGAGGAAATCTACCTGAGCTGCAAACGCCCCTCTTTCCGCATCGGGGCTGTCGATACACGCCGTGCTTTTGCAAACAGCCCCTCCTCCAAGGCGTGCGCCGTCCTCCGTGGCTACCGGACTCTCCTCCTGGACAGGCGCATCGACAGCCGAGCCCTTCCTCTTCGCCGTCTTTTTCTCCGAATTCGCACAGTCACCTTTTGTTTTTCTCTGTCGGAAGTGAGCAAGCTGCGCAAAAACGTAGAGAAGTAGTAAAGGCAAAGGTAAGTGAGAAAAAAATAACAGAACCACAAGGTCCACAGACTGGTGGGGAACATGAGGCCCTAGGGCTGACTCAGTCCACTCAGCCACACCTGGCCAACAGACCGCTTCGCCACCAACATCGATGACACTAGGACTAAGTTCAGAATTATATCCAGAGAGTCTAACAATGAGGACTGTTGATTACGCCTCCATACAGACAAAAGAAAACAACACATCCAATGGGCAGAATTGCTTTTCTAGCCCTTGGTAATTTACAGAAAAATAAAACTTTTAAAAATACATCTATTTATAGACCCCTAGCTTAAGGCATATTGAAGGTTTAAAATTATCTAAAAGCTAAACCTCTCCTTTCTTGCACCTATTTTCCCCCAATCAAGGAAATATATAGCCCAGCCAAAACTTCCTAGCTAACCATAGATTCTGAGACAAGGTTCAGAAATAGCAAAAAATTAATTAAGCCAGGTCAATCTAACATCTTCCTTTATGAAATCAGATGTTCTATTTTTCACGACACAGCTCACCAAAGCACCAGGGACCTAGACAGAATGTCGCCCATCAGAAAGCACAACCTAGCTGTTCAGTCCCTCAAATCCGAGGGTTTTAGACCGTGTGCACACGCCACCTCCCACTAACACCGTAGTCAAAGGGTATGAGATCTAACATCAGCTTTTCACAGGGGGACATCTTTTCCCTCAAATGACAACTGTGGCTACACAAACAAATGTATTTAACAAGCATTTGTGTAAATGATAATACAAGTGCACAATTTCACCTGACACAGGAAAATTACACAGGCCATTTCATGAGAAAAAGGCTCTCAAGGACAGACTGCCTTCAAAGCCAACCCCATTTCAATTTATTTTAATGCCATCGTCCATCATATCCCACCATCTGTGGCAGAGTTCTCTTTCTGCAGCACAGACCTGGCTTCCGACCCGCCTGGCCCAACACAAGGTACCTTGCTCCTTCCTCATCCTCAATGCTACAAACCAGCAAGCTCGGGGAACACACAAAGTGATTGCTAAACTTCGGGTTCACTCTCACCTCCTGGCCCACGTATGTGCCAGGCCTCCATCTCAACCCGCAGTCAAAAGTCTCACCATCAGGGGAAGCCTAAGTGAGGCCACTCTGTCCCCTGCCTGTCCCTGTCACTGCCTCACGCCAGTAACTTTCTATAATGCGGTGACCCTGTGGTTTCCTCGAAGGAAGGAACCAGCACTGAACACCTCCTACTTGCTGATCAGTATGAAAGTCCCAAAGTTGCACCGTTTGACCTCAAACACAAGTTCATGTGGCTCCCTCACTGCCTGACAGAGCTGGTAACTTCCTGGGGTCGCACAGCCAGAACAGGGCGGCACAGGGGATGGGAGTCACATCCGAAGCGCCCACGGCTCTCCACTCTGCCTCTAGAGCCGGGGCATCCATCTACTCAACACGTTTTAACCCCCACAGTATGTCCCGAGAACAGTGAGTGCTAGATGGAGCGTATTTACTTTCACGAAGGACGGGGCAGAAGGATGATGAGGAAAGCTCCCTCAGAGAAACCTGGCTCCAAACCACACGGAGCCCACGGGAGCGAAGCCCACCGCGGCGACCGCACCATGGAGGGGCACCCCAGGGAAACGCTCCACAGCGGGGCACGCGCCACTAGGGGACTTCTTATATGCCAAAAAATTGCAAGCCAGGCGTCGTGGCTCACTGTGACCTTGAGGCCAGAGCTTGGAGACCAACCTGGACAACATAGTGAGACCCCGGCTCTACACTAAGAGAAAGTAGCCACTGGGGACGCTGAGATGGGAGGGTCGTTTGAGCCTGGGAGTTCGAGGCTGCAGCGAGCCGTGGTGACGCTACTACACTCCAGCCGGGCGACAGAGCGAGACCCTGTGTCACACCGTGACAGAATTCCAAGTGAGAAGAAATCTTGAAAGGGAGAGCAGCCCTGGGGACGACTCTGCAGCGTCATGTGCCCCCGAGGCAGAGCCCGGCCCAAGGCTGCGGGGCGACAGGAGGAGCGGCCGCCCTCAGGACCCAAGCCGTCCGGTCTCCCGGGCAGCGTGGTCCGCAGCGGCTGGACTCAACGCCCGCCCGGCCACCGCGCAGGCGCAGGCTCGCCCTGCCCCGCCCCGGCGTGCTCGGCGCCCGGCCCGCCCGCGAGGCGCTGCGCGCCCTGGACGCCGATTGGCTGAGGCCGCGGCGGGGGCGGGCCCAGGAGGAGAGCGGCGGATTCATGATGGCGGCGGCCAAGAAGCAGCTTCCTCCCGGGAGCCGGCGCGAAAGCCGAGACTTCGGCGGCGGCTCCAGTCCGACCGCGTACGCTCCCGGCAGGGTACGGTGGCGGGCACCAGAGCCTGCCCTACGGCTTCACGCCGGAGCAGCGAGAGGAGGAGGCGCTGTGTTTACCTTCGCTCTCCCGGCCTCCACCTTTCTGCGCCGCTGCTCTCGCTCGGCTGCGTCCATCTTCCTCTAGGGCTCCTCGCGGGTCGCCCAGAGACTGCGGGGCCGACGCGGCGCCGCCTTCGCTCTGTTTACACTCCCTCCCCCTCGCCGGGCTCGCTCGCCCCCCGCGGCAACTGTCACGCAGCGGCGCCTACCCCGCCCGGCGCGCCCGCCAATCAGGGCCGCGGGCCTGAGCTCGCGCACGCGCGCTCGGAACCGCGTGACCCGGGCAGAGCCCCGCCCCGACCGATTGCCGGCCTTCAATTGGCCGATGATGTGCCCGCCTCCTCCGGAAGGACCAATGAATGGGGCACACAGGCCTCGGCGCGCGCTGTGGTAGGCCAATTTCAAAAGCCCGCCCAGTCCGCGACGCGCCCAGAATCGCTGACTACCTGGGCTTCAGCCGCGCGGCCCGCAGCGCACGGAGTCGCTGACTAGCTGGCCCCGGAGCCCGCGGCCTTGCGGCGCCCGGCGTTGCAGGCACTGGGGGCCCCTAGGCGGGGCCGCCGGACCCGTATCCCCTTCGGCCTGGGGGCGCGGGGGGCCCACAGCCGTCGCCGGAGCCGGCGCGGTGAGGGACTCCGTGCTGGCGGCGGCACTCTGAGCCCGCGGATGGGGGCAGTCGCACGCTTGGGCTTCTGTCCGTTCCGGGCAGGGCCGTCTCTGAACCGCGAGGACGGAGGCTCCCGAGAGCTGACTTGCAGCCACGGTCTGTCGGTCTCCGGAGAAAGCGCAGCGAGGACGCCGCTTTAGGTGACACAGTCACTGCACTCAGTGCCCCACCGGAGACCGAGGGGGCCGGTGCAGTGAAAGGCAAAAAACCGTCTCTTCTCAAGTGGAAACGGATCAAGACTAAAATGTTTGGGTGAATCATTCCAAATATGTTGTAAATGGTTCTTAAAAAGGAATGTGTGGGCCGGGCGCGGTGGCTCACGCCTGTAATCCTAGCACTCTGGGAGGCCGAGGTGGGCGGATCGTTTGAGCTCAGGAGTTCGAGACCAGCCTGAGCAAGAACGAGACCCCATCTCTACTAAAAATAGAAAGAAATTATATGGACAGCTAAAAATATATATAGAAAAAATTAGCCGGGCATGGTGGCTCATGCCTGTAGTCCCAGCTACTCGGGAGGCTGAGACAGGAGGATCGCTTGAGCTCAGGAGTTTGAGGTTGCTGTGAGCTAGGCTGACGCCACAGCACTCACTCTAGCCTGGGCAACAGAGTGAGACTCTGTCTCAAAAAAAAAAAAAAAAAAGTGTTATAAAAAGGAATGTGTTGTACTCCCACTCAATCTTGCTGTGAACCTAAAACTGTTCTAAAAACTAGGCCGGGCGTGGTGGGCTCACACCTGTCATCCCAGCACTGCAGGGGCTTGTGAAGTGACACTGGCAGCAGAAAGGAGCACACATAGCCTTTTACATTTGCTATTGTATCTCACGTGATATATTTAAAACTGGGTGGTGGGGGGCAAGGATGTACCCAGTTCTCCCGAACTGTGTTCTGGGGTTCTGAAACCCCAGAGTCTTTTCCATGGACATTCCAGAGGGCCTCTGCAAATGTTGGACCTGAGTCTTGTTTCAGTCTATTGTTAACTATTGGAAAGCTGTCAAATTGTGTACATGCCCTGACATGAACACAACTCCCCATCCCTCAAGTGTGAGCTGTGCCTAGTGCGTCCCTCCCAAAGAACACCGGAAAGAAAGGAGGACAAAGTGTCACTTTATGGTGGAGGAGCCATCCAGGCTTCGCCTCAGCCAGGTGCCCAGGTCCGCATCACAGAGATGAGTCTCTTGACAGTGTGTGCCTTTGGTACGGGAGGTGACAGCCGTTGCCCTTCACCTCTGTGATCTTCCTCCGAAACCCGCAAGCCCAGTCTAACCAAGCCAGAGCATCATACAAATTTCAGTTGAGGGACATTCTACAAAGTACCTGCCAGTGCTCTTCAAAACTCTCCAGGCCATCAAAGACAAGGCAAGTCTGAGACGCTGTCACAGCCAAGAGGACCCCAAAGAGATGTGACAATCACATGTCACGTGGGATACTGATTATCATGATGGGATACCACATTAGGGACATTAGGCAAAAACTAAGGAAACTGAATCAAGTATGGACCTTGGTTAGTAATGTCTCAATATTGGCTCATTAATTGTAACAAATGCAGCGTTACTAATATACAAGTTCATAACAGGGGAGCTGTATGTGGGAGCTGTCCAGGTACCATCTTCTCAATTTTTCTGTAAATCTAAAACTGTTCTAAAAAAAAGCCTATTTAAAAAAACCTGTCTAACAAATCTATGCCCACTTGGACGTGTATGTACGACCCAGGCGTGACCTCTTAGCTACCTTGAGTTGCTTAACTAAGTTAACCGGTTGTTGTGCACACGCAGACCTGTTTAGTGTGTCCTAACACAGTCACGGTCGGTGAGTGTGGACAAGAGCTGGGGTCCAAGCCCTGGGGTGTGTGGATGGTGCGGGCCCTGGGCTGGCAGCACGGGCACTGCGGGCGTCCTGCGGGCTCCAGGCAGGTGCGTGGGCTCAGACACCGTGATCGGACCGGACGGCCTTGTCGCCTGCGGTCTCATGTCTCAGGTGACGGTATGTCGAACTTGCTGACGTTGAAAGTAACCCTGAACCCTCCAGGACCAATGGGATGGGCAACTCCAGGCAGCCTCCTCCTCGAGTGCCCTGGAGGCTCGACCCTGCGGCCTTAGGTCCTCCAGGTCCACGCGGGTCGCAGAAGGGCCGTGGCAGGTGTAAAACCATGAATACCGCGCATGGGCGGTGCTGGCGGCCAGGCAAGTGCCTGGTCAGTCGCGTGGAGGGGTCGCGGCCAACGCCTCCTGTCCCCAGGGGCCCCCCACGTCCCCGTGTGACCTTGTCCCCAGGGCTCCCTGCAGGGACGCTCCCCTGTCCCCAGAGCTCCTCTCGCTGTCCCCAGGACTCCTCTGCGTCCCCAGGGGTACCTCCCTCCATTCCCCAGGCCTCCTGCCCCCGGCCGGTTGGTCTGGAGGTTAAGGCCCAACCCAACACACCACCATGCCTGTGTTTTGAGCCCTGCCCTGAGAGAAGGCCTGGCCAGGGTCGCAGCAAGGCTGTCCCACGGAGGTGTCCCTCGCCCCGGCCCCGTGCCCCCTCCCCCCCCCCCCCCCCCCCGCCGTGCAGAATCCCTGAAAGCCCGGGCGGGCGCCCCGCACTCTGCGGGCCTTGGAGCCCTGCGGACCCCGCGCAGCTTTCAGCCCGTGAAGCCACCGGGCTGCGCTCCCTCCGCGCTCCGAGGCTCCCTGGAGGCACAGGGGGTGGAGGCGCCAGCTCCTCGGGTCTCAAGCCCTCTGGCTTCAGCCCTGCCCACTTCTCTGCCTGCCCGCTCAGCCCCGCCTGGCCACACCTGGGGACCAGTGTTTGCAGGTCTAGGGACTCTCCGAAGAAACCTGGCAACCGCCACCCATTCTCGCCCCGCAGCCCGGCAACAACGCAGCCCCGAGGCCTGCCGGACTCTGAAGCCAGGGTGCGGCACGGCCTCTCCTTAGGGCCATCTGGGGCCACTGAGGCTGGCCTCCAGTAGGTAAACCGAGGCCCCACAAGGCAGCCGGGCTCCTGAGCTGTTCCCTCCCGCAGGTGACAGAACCTGGGAGAGGTGCGCTGTGGCTCACCACCCCGACCGTCATCTCCTACGGTTGCGACATGCTGGACTCATCTGTGGCAGAACAAATGACCCGACTGACGCTGAAACTCTTGGGACAGGTGAGACAGGGCCCCCAACACTCCTGTTTTTAACAACTCCTTAAAGGAGCTCCGATTTAGGGTTGCCAAACAGAACTTAAGATGCCACATCCATTGTTCCTCCCTCTGGCAAACTGCCTGGCAGTATATTCCTGCTTCCAAAGCAAACCTCTTTCAGTGGTTTTTAGCCTCATAATAAAGAAATGTGGGCTGGGAGCGGTGGCTCATGCCTGTAATCCTAGGACTCTGGGAGGCCGAGGCAGGTGGATCGTTTGAGCTCTGGAGTTCGAAACCAGCCTGAGCAAGAGCGAGACCCTATCTCTACTAAAAAATAAAAAGAAATTAGCTGGAAAACTAAAAATATATAGAAAAAATTAGCTGGGCACAGTGGCACATGCCTGTAGTCCCAGCTACTCGGGAGGCTGAGGCAGGAGGATCGCTTGAGCCCAGGAGTTTGAGGTTGCTGTGAGCTAGGCTGACGCCACGGCACTCAAGCCCGGGTGACAGGGGCACTCAAGCCTGGGTGACAGAGCAGGACTCTGCCTCAAAAAAAAAAGAAATGTGGTTTCCTGGTTTTTCCTTTGCATTTACAGGGAACCACATAGATTTTTCTAGCAGTTTGTGCATTCTGGAGGCAGGCATGGCCCCATCCGCCAGAGGTCTCCACGGCCCCGCAGAGCTCCAGCAGAGCGTCCCAGGAGTCAATGTTGAAGGGAGGCTCCCTTTGGAGACTGAGCCCTGCTGGTGCAGGACGCAGGGCCCCAAGGGCTGGGCCTGGGGCTGGTGGCCTGGCAGACCCATTCTCATGCCTGGTCTTAACCTTCTCTGAGGGTCTGGGTGGTCCCTGACAGGCCTGCCTGTCCTCTCCGGGTCCCCAGGGGCATCCCCTGCCTGCCCCCAGCCTCTCGCCAACCCTGCACCCCCACGTCCAGATGGCCCATGGGCTGCCATGGGAGGAGCTGACAGGGGTCACCCTAGGGCAGCTGCTGAGCCTATGACCCAGGCAGGGTGACCAGGATGCTCACTGGCCTGGAAGCCCCGGGGGCCTCACCCAGACGGTCTCTCATGGGGCTGTTCTCCAGAAATCTGCCTGAGGCCAATGAGAGCACCCTTGCCATGCACTGCATTGAATGCGTGACCCACACAGTCCCTAGGACACCAATGGCCCTCGCATCCCATCCATGCCACCCTCACACAGCGCCTCCTGCTCCCAGCACTCCGTCGGGGGCGCTGGCCGCATGGGAAGCCACTTGGTCATTCCGTGAGCGGGGCGCATTCTCCACCCACACCGAGCCCCGGCCTGGAGCCTGTGTCCCCATCGCCCGCTCTTTTCCTCACAGAAGCTGGAGCAGGAGCGAGAGAACCTGGATGGGGACTCTGAGGGCCCCCACCTCCTGCCAGGTGAGAGCTGGGGGGGCTTGCGCGGGGAGGGCACAGGCGTGAGGGAGCCACTCCAAGGGGAGGCAGGAGACAGGCCCGGGAATCACCCCCTGGGGACCAGCAAGACTGTCCTCCAGGCGCTTCCTTTGCATCAGAGCTGAAAGGCCTTTGTTTTCACCTTTGGCGCATCCCCCATACCTTGTCCCCTTTTGCCTGTAAACCTCATCATTCGCAGTTGTGGATGGGGAATGGAGGCACAGAGAGGTTAGGTAACCTGCCCCAGGTTGCTCAGCTCAGACGTGGTCACACCCAGGTCACACTGAGCTTGCCCTGGGGGCAGGCGGGGGCAGCTAGGGAGGCCCAGAGGAGCATTTCTTGTTCTTTGGAACATGGGGCAGCCCTAGGGCTGTAGGGGCTCCAGGCACCTCCCAAGGGCAGCTGGCAGAGCCCAGGGTCCCAAAGCCGGAGAGGAAATCCCAAACCAGGTCCCATGGCTGAGGGGCCAGAGGGAGCAGACAAGATGGTTGCAAATGTGCCAGTGGGGACTGATTGCAGGGCAGCCCCAGGGGGCCGCGACAGTGTGATGCGGGGAGGGGAGGCCAGAGCCCTGGCCTGGGGCTCTCCTGACCCCTTCCGGAGCCTTCTGGAAGGTGGTCAGACCAGTCTCCAGACGGCTGGGGATCAGCGAGGCCAGGCTGCGCCCACCTTAGGGCCTCCTGCCTCTCGGAGCCTGAGGGACTGTGCGCCACAGGTGTGCCACAGCAATGCAGTGCTTAGGTCCCCAGGAGGAATCTGCACCTGGTGACTTCCAGCTCCTTTCCAGGAAGGGACAGACCGAGTTCCCTGATCACCCCTCCCCGCTGCTGCCCCTCCCCCAGCCCCCAGGCTCTAGTCTCTCCTTTGGGATAAGTGTTTGCTCCCAGGTCACCGTGGGAGCCCAGGAGTGTGGGTGAGGTTGGGGGCGCCGACGGGTCTGTGGTGACGCTGACGTCCTGAGCGCATTCCTCAGTGAGCAGTGTGTGCTTTCCTCCAGGAAAGGAGGGCGGCCCGGAAGACGCCCTGCACGGTGCTCTGAGGAGAAGGAAGGACCTTCTGCAGAGGCTCCGGGTAGGCCTGGCCAAAGGCGCCGGCGGGCGGGGGGTCTTGTGGATTCTTGCGCCTCGTTCTGTAATGTCTGCAACGGCGGGTGGGTAGCTGATGACTCGCGAGCAGCTAGGGGACTTTACGCCCGGCCTCGTGAACCGTGCACACGCTGGACCCCCACGAGAGCGTTGTCAGCTTAGAGACCTGCTTTGGCTGCTCTTGACGAAGGTGGAGTGTCGAGTAAGGGCCCAACTCCAGCGGGAGGTGGAACTCCAGGACGCCAGGGCTCCGGCGGGCCCAAGCCCCCAGCTGCGGGGACGACCACGCCAGGGAAGCAGTGTCAGAGGATGTCACGCATGGGCCTGGGAGGGGGGCGGAGCTGCTTTTCCAGGAGGCCTTTGCCGCGAAGGAGGCCTGAGCTGTGCTTGAGGGGACACACTCCGTTGGCTAGGAAAAGAAAACAACCAGAAGCTGGTTAAAATTATTTGGTAAATTTTAAAAGGAGCAAAACTCTCCTGTGTGCCCCACACGAGGGGTCCTTGGGCTCCGCCTTCCGGCAGCCTGGCTCCTGGCTGGCCTGAGCCCCGAGCAGCCCCGGCCGGGGAGAGGGCGCCCGAGGCCCCTTCGCACCCAGAGGACCCGAGGAGGCTGCTGGCCGCCTGTGGGGCTGTCCCTCCCGCCCCGTGCAGCAGGCTCTGCGTCCCTTGCAGGCGCAGCACCTCCTGGACGAGCTCTCCCAGGCCCACTCCTGGAGGGGGCTGCACGGAGGAGCCCTCGGGTCAGCCCTGCCGCCGGAGGTGCCCCCCACCGTCCCCGCTGGCTCCCCACCCCCACCGGCCCCGGAGCCACCACGGATCATCCAGCACCAGGTAAGAGGGTGGAGGTGAGGGAGCATCACACAGGGGAGGGGGGGACAGAGCCGAGACTTTACAGCATGTCACCTAGTCAGAGAGGGTGTCACTCACCCCACCTCTGGCCTCCCAGCTGACCCCGGCAGTATGCAGAAGTGCTCTGGGAGGGTCAGTCTGCTGAGGCTGACAGTGGCCACGTTTGCAGCGCCTGGTGGTCGGTGGGTCCTCTCTGTCCTCACGGCGCCCTGAGCATGCAGGGCACTGACGAGGAGTTGGCCTCTCTGCCTGCCTGGCCCCGGCCCCGTCCTGGGAGTAGGGGTGTTAGTGTGACCAGAAGGCCCTGACTTTGGGGAGTGTGTCAACTCTTTTCCAAAACTTTATAATGACCAGGGGATACTTGAGACCCCAATTTCAAGGTCAGATTTTTAAAAGGTGAGTAGCATTCCACTTTTGAGAGCTTTGTACCATTATTCAGTGTTCTGGGTTGCAGGCGACAGAAAACAACTCAACTGGATGTCCACGTGCACCCAGAGGAGGGGTGGGAGCTGGGGACTGGAGGTCTCAGCCTCGGGGGACTCAGTGGGGCGGGACGCAGACGACTGGAGAGAAGAGGACAGAGGGGGCAAGGCCAGATGCAGGTTCTGGACAGGTCGGCTGAGTCCATGACCTGGAAGGCTTTTGCCCAGGAGGGGACCCTGGCAGCTCCCCGTGGCAGAGGGAGCAGAGTGGGAGGCATCGCCAGAGCCCCCTGCTGGTGGGCCATCTTCATGCGGGTTCCAGATGCCCCAGGCCTTGCCTTCCTGTCTTCCAGCACCTGGACCCTCCCCAGAATGGCAGGGGGACAGGTGCGGGAGGCCCCGTGCCAGACAGGTCTGCTCTTGCTGCGTATTCACCAGGGCCTACCTATGCCTGCAGTCGCCAGCCCAGTCCCAGTGGCACCGGGAGGGCAGGCGGGGCCCTTGGGCACTAAGATGAATTTCCCGGCAGCTGGACTCAGAGACCCTGAGACGGAGACGGGAGGTCCGTCAGCCCGACAGGCACAGCCTGTCCTAGAGAATGCCCCCATCTACGCCGGGGGTCGGCAAACTATGGCTTCGGACCAGAGCTGGCCTCCTTCTCTTCTTGCACAAACTTCGAGCCAAAAATGGTTTTACATTTTTAAATGTTTGGCAAAACAACAACAACAAAACAATAAAAAAATAATACTTTAGGCCAGGCATGGTGGCTCACATCTGTAATCCCAGCACTTTGGGAGGCTGAGGTGAGAGGATCACTTGAGCCCAGGAGTTCAAGACCAGCCTGGGCGACATAGCAAGACCCCATCTCTACAAAAGAATTTAAAAATTAGCTAGGAGCGGTGGTGCACATCTGTGGTCCCAGCTACTTGGGGGGCTGATGCAGGAGGATCTCTTGAGCCCAGGAGTTGGAGGTTACAGTGAGCTATGAACAGGCCACTGCACTCCAGCCTGGACAACAGAGCAAGACCCCATCTCTAAAAAAAAAAAAAGGCAACAACGATAATAGTTTATAAAACATGAAAATCACAAGAAATGCGAGTTTCATGTTCATAGATAACATTTTATGGGACCAGTCTCACTTGTTTACATGCTGCAGTGGCAGAGTTGAGTAGCTGCAGCCGAGACCACATGGCCCACCCCGTCAGAGCAACTAACTCTGGCCCTTTACAGAAAACATTTGCCGATAAACTTTTATGCTCCTGGTCTACGCTGCCCTTTCTGTGAACTGAGGGTGAAGTGACAAGTTCATGCTGGGCCTTACACATCTGCAAGGGAATAAAACAGGTCTTTCTCGTGCATGCTCGAAATTGCTCTGCGTTTATTTTCACTCAGAAGAGAAACCAAAGCTTATTTTCATGACAAACTCAATAAACATAGGACAGTATGTTTGGGAGCTACAGTAATTTGCCAGGTGGGTCTTGGTGCTGGGATAGACAGGTCACTGGGACAGAACTGAGGCCACCTCTCAGACGACTGCACCGTCCCACACACAGGTCTGTGGAGTCCCAACACCATCAGTCCCTAGGGAAATAATTAAAACCACAATGAGCAGCCACTATCTCTCTATTAAAATGGCTAAAATCAAAAGATTGATCATTTTGTGGTTCCTAAGCGTGATGACTGGGTGCTCACTTGCGTGTGTGAGGCGCCTCCCTCCAACCTTGTTGCGACCGACATTGGCACATCACCCGTCTGACATGGAAGGAGAAGGCTGATCGTACCCAGCACTGGATGCCTCTATTAAAGCAGGATTGATGAAGCCAGGCATTAGCTGACTCTGCTGAAGACGGGAAATGTGGGAAACAGTAAAAATATTAATACTATGTCCTGAGTGACACCCAGACTCAAATATCTTTGTATTTAACCTCTGGGGTTAATAATTTAAAGTTCTCCTTGGATGCATAGATGGATGGATGGATGGATGGTTGAACAGGTGGATGGATGGATGGATGGATGGGTAGATGGATGGGTGGATGGGTGGTTGAATGGATGGATGGGTAGATGGATGGGTGGATGGATGGTTGAACAGGTGGATGAATGGATGGATGGGTGGATGGATGGATGGATGGGTGGTTGAATGGATGGATGGGTGGGTGGATGGATGGATGGATGGTTGAATAGGTGGATGGATGGATGGGTAGATGGATGGGTGGATGGGTGGTTGAATGGATGGATGGGTGGTGGATGGATGGATGGATGGATGAGTAGATGGATGGGTGGATGGGTGGTTGAATGGATGGATGAATGGATGGATGGGTGGTGGATGGATGGGTGGATGGGTGGTTGAACAGGTGGATGAATGGATGGATGGGTAGATGGATGGGTGGATGGGTGAGTGGGTAAATACTGTAGAATGCTTTTTCTGAGGATGCATTCAGGTAGCTAATCACCTGGCTGTTCCCAGGTCCCACAGCCTCCAGCCACCATCATTCAGCAGTTGCCTCAGCAGCCGCTCATAGCACAGATTCCTCCTCCCCAGGCCTTCCCTACTCCAAGGTCAGGAAGCATTAAGGAAGGTAAGTGTTCCATATTAATATTGTTATGGATTCATGGAATTTTCTAGTGAAAGGGAAAATATTTTTGTAAGCGGGATAGTTATTTAGCGTCAGCTTTTGGCTACTCCACACGAAAATAACTTCAAGAAATTCTTATAAGAAGGATATCTTATAAGATATCTTATAAGAAGGCGCAGTGGCTCACGCCTGTAATCCCAGCACTCTGGGAGGCTGAGGCGGGTGGATCTTTGAACTCAGGAGTTCAAGACCAGCCTGAGCAAGAGCGAGACCCCGTCTCTACTAAAAATAGAAAGAAATTATCTGGCCAACTAAAAATAGATATAGAAAAAATTAGCCGGGCATGGTGGCGCATGCCTGTAGTCCCAGGTACTCGGGAGGCTGAGGCAGTAGGATCTCTTGAGCCCAGGAGTTTGAGGTTGCTGTGAGCTAGGCTGACGCCACGGCACTCGCTCTAGCCCGGGCAACAGAGTGAGACTCTGTCTCAAAAAAAAAAAAAAAAAAAAAAAAAAAGGAGGATATCTCTGAGGGAAGAAAACAAGGTATAAGGAAGAGGATTAGACTAGGAATTGAAAGAATTGAGCTCCAATTCCAACTCTTTCAATTATTAGCTATACAAAAGCTGTGGTTAAACTGCTTTTTTTTTTTTTTTTTTGAGACGGAGTCTCACTCTTGCCCAGGCTAGAGTGCCCTGGCATCAGCCTAGCTCACAGCAACCTCAAACTCCTGGGCTTAAGCAATCCTCCTGCCTCAGCCTCCCGAGTAGCTGGGACTACAGGTGCCACCACACCCAGCTAATTTTTTCTATCTTTAGTTGTTCAACTATTTTTTTCTATTTTTCAGTAGAGATGGGGTCTCACTGTTGCCCAGGCTGGTCTCAAACTCCTGACCTCAAGTGATCCTCCCACCTCGGCCTCCCAGAGTGCTAGGATTATAGGCGTGAGCCACTGCACCCACCAAAACTGCTTCTTTTAAAATAATTTTTAGGCTGGGCACCGTGGTTCACACCTGTAATGCCAACACTTTGGCCAGGAGTTTGAGACCAGCCTGAGCAACATAGTAAGACCCCGTCTCTACAAAAAAATAGAAAAATTAGCTGGGCATGGTGGCGCGCCTGTAGTCCCAGCTGCTCAGGAGGCTGAGTCAGGAGGATTGCTTGAGCCCAGGAGTTCAAGGTTGCAGTGAGCTATGATGTAGCCACTGCACTCTAGTCCGGGCAATGGGGTGAGACCCTGTCTCAGAAAATAAAAACTAAAAAATAAATTAGCCGGGCATGGTGGTGCATGCCTGTAGTCCCAGCTACTCGGGAGGCTGAGACAGGAGGATCGCTCGAGCTCAGGAGTTTGAGGTTGCTGTGAGCGAGGCTGACGCCACGGCACTCACTCTAGCCCGGGCAACAGAGGGAGACTCTGTCTCAAAAAAAAAAAAAAATTACTTTTAGATACTTGATTTTTAAAACAGTTTTATAGAAGTCACAGAATAAGTTGCACATATTTAAAGTGTACAATTTGACAAGTTTTAACATATATGTGTATCTGTGAAACCATCGCTAAATCAAGAGAGGGAACATCCCCATCACCCCCAAACTTCCCTGATGTTCCTTTTTAATCCCTTCTTCCTGACCCCTGCACGCAACTACTGAGCAGCCTTCCATCACCGTGTATGAGTTTGCATTTTCTAGATTTTTGTATGAATCGAATTACACAGAACGTACTATTTTTGGCATGGCTTCTTCCGCTCGCGGAACTGTGTTAAGGGTCATCGCTGTTGTTGGTGCATCAGCAGGCGGACGGACCCTTCCGGTTGCCAAGCGGGGTCCACCGGGTGGGTGTCTTAGTTTGTCATCCATTCGCCTCCTGATGGGACGTCTTAAGTTCATTTTGTGTTGCTTTTAGCAGAATATCTGAAACTGGGTATTATATTGAGAAGGAGTTTATTTCCTACAGTTATGGAATCTGGGAAGTCCAAGGTCGAGGGGCGGCGTCTGGTGAGGGCTTCTTGCTGGTGGGGACGGCAGAGTGCGAGGTGGCCCAGGGCACCGCGTGGCGGGGGGTTGACGTGCTGAGGCCAGCTCAGGTCTGTCTTCCTCTTACAAAGCCGCCAGTTCCCTCCTCGTGACGTATGGATACATCACAGCCCTAATCTAGTAACCCGGTAGTGGATTAATCCGTTCATGAGGGCGGAGCCGTCACCGTCCAACCTCCTCTTAAAGGTTCCGCCTCTCCATGCTGACACATTGGGGTTAGGGCTAGCGTGAGTTTGGGACATTCAAACCATAGCAGTGGGCATTTGGGCTGTCTTCAGTTTTCGGTTATTACCGAAAAAGCTGCCACAGACACTGACGCATGTGTCTTTCTGTGGACGTATGCTTTTATTTCTGCTGGGTAAGAGCCTACGAGTGGAATGTCTGAATCGTACGGCAGATGTATATCTAACTTTTGTGAAACTGCCGACCTGTTCCCATAGTGTCTATACCATTTTACCTTCTCACCAGCAGTGTTTGAGAGTTCCAGTTACTGCATAACCTCACCAACACTCGGTGTGGTCAGTCTTCAATTTTAGCCACTTTAGCAGGGACGTGGTGGTAGCTCACTGTGGTTTTAATCTGCGTTCCTGTCGTGAGTGATGGTGCTGGGAGTCCGGGGACAGGCCTGTGTGTAGAATGGCTGAGCCAGCTGAGAGGTGTTCTCAATTCTGTGCCAGTGACCTGTCTATCCCAGCACCAAGACCCGCGTGGCGAGTCACTGTTGCTCTACCCCTCGTCGCAGTACCTGCCAGGCCTGGCCCAGGCCCCACGCAGCAGGGCGCGCCACCCACACGCCGGTCCCTGTGGAGGGCCCGGGAGTGGCAGGGAGCACCGCCTGAGTACTCGCACACGGCAGGCCTGTCTTTCCTCGCCACTCGTTGATTTTTCCAGATGAACTTAAGTGACGGTCTGTCAGGTTCTAAAAGCAAACTGAGATAACTGTGTGTGCGTGTGCACCTAGGCCGTATGGGAGAAAACGCGGCACTTAAAATCGGTGGTGAAAAATTAAATATTCACTAAGTCGCTACCTATTTAGAAAAAGGAAATTTGAATCCCTTACTCCACTCCTTATCCCCAAACAAATTCCACCTGGATCAAATATTTGAATGTAAAAATATGAAATTTCAGAAGTACTAGAACCACCACTTTGGAGATCGATTTGTTCTCCATAAAGTTAAGGACACGTTCTGAGCCGCCTCCTCTCCCCAGTGATAAAAGGGATTTGAGGTGCTGAGAGCCCCCTTCCTTCCCCCGATTTACGTATTACTGATCATTATTCCAGTTCTACTTTCTGAAAAATTCTCGAAAGCAGACGCTGGAGTAATTTCACACAGAATAGATCTGCTGGGTTTACCCGACAGGCCCGTGTGATTTCCAGGGTCTAGATGCTGTGGAAAGAACCGATGTTTAACTACCACGTTGTCAAAAGGGACAACGCGTCATGGTACCCAGTGTCGGTGACTGTGTTAGTTTCCTGTGGCTGCCATGACCAAGCACCACAAACTGGGGGGTTTAAAACAACAAGAATTTATTTCCTGGTAATTCTGAGGTCGGAGTCCAAGATCAGGTGTCAGCAGGGCTGTGCCGTCCAGGGCTCCAGGTGTCCTTGGACCAGGCTGCCCCCACTTTCCTCAGGGGGCTTCCTCCCTGTGTGTCTCCTCTTCCGCCTCAGCTCCCAGGGCGCCTTCTCACAAAGACATCACACTGCACTGAGGGCCAGCCTGCGGAACCCAGGGCAGTCTCCTCCTCTCAAGATCCTTAATCACATCTGCAAAGACCTTTTTCCAAATGAGGCCGAGCTGGGATCTGGGGGATTGAGACAGGGACAGACTTTTCCGGGGTCACCGTGCAGCCCCGCGCTTGGGAAGGCAGGCCTCCCAACAAGCCCCAAGGCCCTGCGCTGCACGGACAGGCGTGCCAGCGTGTCCTCTGCTGCTCGGGAGGCGCCGTCTGTTTTAACGCGTGTGCCAAACTAGAGCTGTCAAATGTCGCCCGCCCCTGTCCCTCCAGACATGGTGGACGTGCTGCTGCTGCAGGGCGCCCAGATGCACCAGATCCTGACGCACAGCCTCCTGCTGCAGGCCCTGCCCCGCCCCGCCCCCCAGGTAGGCGCACCGCGGGCTCCGGCCACCGGGACTGCCCGCGCCGGGGGACCTGGAAATTTGTTCTGGAAATTTCTGCATGAGTAACTCTGCAAGGGCATTCCTGGCTCGGTCTGTGGTCGGCTGTGAAGCCCCGGCGCCCGCCAGCCCCACCCCAGATGGGGAAGGCGCGGCGCAATTTGGCGGGAAGCTGCCTCCTCTAGGGGTGCAGCCCGGAGCCCCGCGAAGAGCCCCCGCCCAGCCGTGGCCCTGGGACCCCCAAGTTGGACCTGCGCAGGGGCGGAGCTCCCGGAGGGGGTGCTGGAGCGTGCCAGGGAGGGGTGGGGCGTCCCGGGGGTCCCCAGAGCTGTCGGGCCGTTCTCAGCCTTGCGCTCCGCACCCAACCCCCGCAGTGGGCTCCACCCGCCGTCCCGCGGGCCGCGAGGCCGAGGCCGCCCGCCGCGCCCCGACAGCTCCGGCACCGGCACCGGCACCAGCACCGCCACGCGCGCGCCTGAGCACGTAGGTCCGGGGGGTCGGGGGCGCGGGCGGGCGGCCCCGGGCAGGGTCTGCGGGGGACTAGGGAGCCCGGAGAGACCCCCGCGTCCCCCCGAAGGTCGCGGCCTCAGTCCCAACGCCGCGCGGCGGGGACCCCCGGCCTCTCCTAGGGGCCGCGTCCCGCCCACGTCCGCCGGGTAAGGCGGGGTCTTCCCTTCGGTCCGCACCGGCCAGCAGGAACACGGACATGCCTCGCGGTGGGGCCAGGCTCTGCCGTCTTGTCAAACACAGACGCTTCATCAAGCAAGAGTTTAGGGGAAACATGGCTCAGGAGCCGTCATAGAAAAGATCAGTAGCTTTAGCCACACAAAGTGCAGACATCCCCACTCCCCCTGGGCGGCACCGACAAGGTCAGGTAAGCGGCGGGGCCTGTTCCCGCTCGCGTCGGAGAGGACAGCACGTGCCCCACGCGGGTTGGCGCGCCACGTTCCCTTCCTGGAACTCACCCTCCGGGGACCAGGGGGAAGGGGCTTCCCTCCCCCAGTGTGTTCCCTCCCGCTCTGTCAGGACTTCTTATTTCTGTTACTTTTTTTTTCTGAGGGCTGCGTTTATGTTCCCTTGCTGTTTTACTTTTATTGTTTATAGACAGGGTCTGGCTCTGTTGCCCAGCGCAGTGGAGCCATCGCAGCTCACTGCAGCCTACAGGCGCACCCCCCGCCCCCCAGCTAATTTTTAAAAAATTTCTGTAGCGATGAGGTCTCACTATGTTGCCCAGGCTGGTCTGCAACTCCTGGGCTCAAGCGACCCTCCCACCCTAGCCTCCCAAAGTGCTGGGATTACAGGCATGAGCCACTGCTCCCAACCCCTTGCTTTTTAATGTTATTTTTATTTAAATATTATTTTTAGGTATCGTGCATAAGTTTTCATTCCCTCCCTCTGAGGATAGATTCGTTCATTCCCTAAGATCCTCACAAGCAGGCACCTGTTTCTACCTTTGTATCCTTGGAACCTTCCAGGTGGGAGACAAGATGTTGCCGCTCAGCCGCGCAGGCGTCCGTCTGGCCTGCTCCTGCGGGTGGGAACGACCGATTCAGCTGGACGGGCAGGTCTGAGCTCTGCCCGAGCCCGGCGGAGCCGCAGTGCTGACATCTGCTTCTCTCGGAACCATCTCTGTGCATTTTTGGATGTGATTCCAGAAACTGTGCTCTTGTTAAAAAAGCATGAATTAAAAAAGCATGAATATATCTGACACTATATCCTATTTTCACACGGATTTTTTTTTAACATGGCTTTTCTCTTTGGTTCTATTTCTCAACATAATTATTTATTTAATAGGGGAAAGAAATGTGGCAAGAGTTGACGGTCTTTGGAAGGCCTGGTCACTGGCTGGCTGGGCCACCTGGGCCTCGACACTAGACTGGAGCTCAAGGTTAAGGAGCTCCGAGGGCTGGGGCGGGGCTCCCGGCAGGGCAGCCCCTCCTGCGGACCCGGGCGCATTCCTCCAGCGGGCTGCAGAGGTTCGACAAGTGCCTCTTCCCCAGAGCGCTGGAATTCCGAGGAAAGATCAGTAGACGCCCAGAGAACAGAATGAGGTTTACATGTTCTTTCAGTTCTCAGAGTTGTAAAAGCATCTCGTGTGTCCTACACAGAGGAAGGAATGGGAATTTCTGCTGTGCGTCAGTGCTCCACTCAGGGGTTTAGCCCCCACGTGGCTGGTGCCTCTGCAGCCCACGGGACAGCGACGGCCAGCTGAGCCCTCCATCCCTGGGGCCCAGAGGAGAGGGGTCCGTCCCCACCCTGTCCTCACGTCCAGAGCATCAGGCATCAGAAAAGGCCCCTGCTCAGGGGCTGGAGGCTGGTTCCCGTGCGTAGGTTCAGCTCGTCCAACACCAGCTTCTCCTTCTGGTGCATCTGGGGGGGAGGAGGACGTGCTGGGCGTGGCCCCGGGGAGGGAGCCCCCGCCCCCGCCCGCGCCCCGGGGCAGCTCCGTGGCGGCTCCGCCTGGCCGCGAGGCTGCGGCCGATTCCGCACAGCTGAGACCCGCACCTGCGCTCAGCGCCAGCCCGCGGGCAGGGAGGGCCCCCGGGAGAGAAAATCTTCTGTAAAGATTTTCTAAACGTTAAGCCTTCTGACCAAACAGCACGTACTGGTGCTCAGGCCTTCCTTCCTACAGCGAACACACAGCACAGCTAAGCGTCATCGGGCCCCGGGATGTTTACAACAAACATTTGCGAGGCTTTCACGAAGGGCAAGGGAAGCCTCGGTCTTGGCCTGGGGTCCCTAGGTCTCGGGCCGGGCGAGGCCTGGGGGTGCCAACCAGACACACCCCCTTGAGTGGGAAGGTCGTCGGGCTCCTACCTTCTGCCACTCTGCCTCTGTGCTGTGTGTGAAGCCCAGCAGGTGACAGAGTCCATGGGTGGCAGTCACCTGTGAGAATAGTTAAAATACAAATCAGGGGACGATCCAACAGGAAGCTGTCCCTTCAGGAGCACCCCCAGGGTCACGGACTGCTCTCGGTAAGTGGGACGCAGTTGCCCAAGCTCTCCTGAGTCAGGGACGCTGGGGCAGGGCCCTGCAGGAAAAACCCACCCACAGCGGGGGCTAGGAGTATGGACCTGGTCAGGACCTGCCAGCACTGCCGGGAGGGGTTCGTTTAAAAAGAATGAGGCAGCCAGTGGGAGAGCCACGTGCTGGGGAGAGAGGAACAGGGAGTGGGGCAATTGGGGCCAGCCTCCCTGAGCTCAGAGGGGAGGGGGTACAGCCCGCACACCAGGCCCAACCCGGGGAGGGTGGGGACAGGAGAGTCGCATGGGGCAGGGGCCTCAAGCAGACCCCAACTTTACTGGACGCTCTGCGCAGAGGGGGTTTGGAGGCAGAGGCGGAGCACCAGCTGCTGGCATGGGAGGACCCACTGGGCCATCTCCACCCCACAGGGGAGGGCTCCAGGACAGAGCCCAGAGCGGGAGAGGGAAGAGGAGGGAAGGCCCGCGAACCAGCGGGTCAGAAATGCTCCTCTGAGCAGGTGCCCTGGAGACTAGAGGTGGCCCCAGGCTGCCAGAGGCCACCCCACGTGAGTGCGGTTGAGGGATTGAGAGGTAGACCAGGGACCGTCACTGTAGGGAGATCAAGGTCTCCCCTGGGATGGGGCGAAGGGAGGAGGCCGGCCCAGGTGGGACGTGCCTGGGGCTGGTGTGAGGCCCAGCGGGACATGCAGGGTGAGAAGGGGAAGGTGAGACGGAGGTGCCCACTCCCCACAGAGATCCCAGGCTGAGCCCACCTGGGCCGCCTCCCTTGACAGGACGAGGGAGCCCGGGCTGAGGCCACGCCCTATCGTGCTGTCCGGTGGGGAAGCTTCAAGTCACACAGGAGCACTGGGGTCCCCACAGATGAGTCAGGGGCAGCTGTTGAGCCACAGGAAGGTGCTCAGGTGAATCATGGGCAAGGCAGACATGAGTGAGTCACGCGGCTTTTTATTTTTTGCATCAAGTTGAGGAGAAACGCCTGGAAGGTCCTGGCGGCTCTGACCCCCCTTCTTGGCAGCTCAGTGAGAAGCGGACCTGGCGGGTCTCAGCGGCACAGCCTGCTCCTCTGTAGGGCTGAGCAGGCTGCCCTGGGGCTCCTGTGTGTCCACGGTGTGTCCTCTCCTCCCCCAGCACTGGCGGGGCCATGCCCACCCGCCTGGCCTGTGTGCCCCTCGTTTGCATGTTCTCCCCAGTGACCCCTGGAACCTGTGCCCCTAGTGTGGACGCAGGGGTCGTGTTCTCGACCTCCTTGCACAGCCCGAGTCTTGTTAGCCAGGAGATGTGATCTTGTGTCCCCACTTACGGTCAGGATGTCATTGTAATCTTCATCTTCTTTGCACTGCTGGAAGATAAACTCCACTCCTAGGAAAATGTCTCCCAAATTATAGTCATCTGGAAAAGCAGGCTGTGGAAATTCACCTGCTTTCAGGTTCTAAAAACGAGGAAAAGCAGACTTAGAGAACACGTCTCAGCAATAGCAACCCAGCTGAAGCCGCACCCGTGAAAGTGGTGTAGGCCGTGAGCAAGAACCGTGGTGGAGTTTCATTTTGCGGCAGCGCAGGCGTAGCCGAGAGTCAGCCGCCGCCGTCCCCAGCTCGCCTGCCGCTTAGAGGTCCCATGTCCCCAACTGGCATAAGATTTGTCATTTCCCTGGTCACTTCTATAAATGACATTGCTATTGTAAAACCTGAGACTGGTCTTTGAGAGATCTTTAGACTGTGCATTTGGAGGGGGACCAGTGGCTCTGCACGGGGACTGCATGGACATGTCCTGCAACCCCTGCCCCGACACAGACTCAGCCCAAGGAGACACCTTCTGCTTCCCAACCTGTGTGTCCATCCCCAGCACTCTGTCCACCAAGCCACCTTGAAAAACCCTGGCCCCCAAATCCTCAGGGAGACAGACTTGGGAAATTCCTCTGCGATGCTAAACTCTTCCTCTGCTGAGACCCCTGCTGTCTCAGTGCACCGTGCCGCCCCGTGCGGTGGGCAGAGCACCTGGCTGGCTGGCAACACCACCACAGGCGACGCAGGTCAGGTTCGTCCTGGACACTCTGGCTCCCTAGTCCCGAGGCACACGAGCACCCGCGCTCTGACCACATCACTCTCAAGCCGCAAGTCCAGCTGGGATAGCAGTGTGGGCCATATACACGTGCCCTAAATGTTTCCACTGTGACAGTTGTCAGAATCAAAGCGGAGCCACTAGTGCTAAAAACCCCTGACAAATAGAGCTGGGAAAGGCTGTGAAGAGAACATTCTCACGCTTACGAGCCTGACGACAAACTATCTCAAAGACTCTGCGAAAACCACAACCTGCACAAATACACTTCTGCAAGGACTCTGCCCAGCAGCTGCCTGTGCGAGCTCAGGCTGACACTGATCTCTGCAGCCAAGGATGATTACCTCTAAACAGCTATGCAATCCTCATCTTCCTCTAAACCCTTTGTCTTCCTTACCTCCCTGCGCATGCACGTTCTCACTGCAACGCTCTGCTCCCAAACATAATTCTCTTTTAGAGAGCCTCTCTCCGTTTGTTACTTAGGTCCACGGGACCTTGTCACATGAGTTACTTTCCATTTCTGTCATCCCTCCTAATGCAGAATCTCACAGATCCACAACTTCTACAGGGACACAATTTCATGGTTCTGTTCTTTCTGCTTGATGTTTCATCTTGAATAGTCTTTTTACATTTTCCTGTATAAAGCCAGTAAGGACCAGTCCACTTAGTGGAGGGCTATTTACGCTAAAGCTAGTTGCCTTTGCCTGTGGCTGGATATTTTTGTTCCTATTACAGAGAACCATGAGTGAACATTTTAATACATTTTACATTACCATTCAGCATTTTACCTTTTTTTTTTTTTTTTTGACAGAGTCTCACTCTGTCACCAGGCTAGAGTGCCACAGTGTAATCAGAGCTCACTGCAACCTCAGATCCTCCTGCCTCAGTCTCCTGAATAGCTGAGGCTACAGGCATGCGCCACCATTCCTGAAGAGATGGGGTCTTGCTCTTGCTCTGGCTGGTCTCGAACTCCTGAGCTCAAGGGATCCTCCTGGTCTGGCCTCCCAGAGTGCTGGGATTACAGGTGTGAGCCATGGCCCCTCAGCATTTTATCTCTTCAGTCTTTTATTTTCTCGGGTGGGACACCAGCAGATTAAAGAATATCCTGTTTAAAAGCTCTTGAAGTTTATTGACAAATTGCTTTCCAAAAGGTCTGCTCCAGTTTATGCTGCTACTGACATGTGGGAAGCCTTGAATAATTGCCACAATGTAGACAGTAACCTGATAGCTGTCACATTATATTTGTTGAAACTATTTACCCCAGGCTGTTCTTTTCAGTGTTAATTTTTCCAATCCAAATTCATTAATGAATCACAAAATTGCAGAAGCATTTCACTTCTCTTTTAATGCACTGATAGCATTAACAGGGGAGAGGTTGGACTCTAGTCAACTTTCCTCTTTCTGTTGGCTCTACCAGTGGAATTATGGCCCCTGGGAGGTGGGCGGCACTCCCTGTGGCCCCTGGGAGGTGGGCGGCGCTCCCTGTGGCCCCTGGGAGGTGGGCACCGCTCCCTGTGGCCCCTGGGAGGTGGGCAGCGCTCCCTGTGGCCCCTGGGAAATGGGCGGCGCTCCCTGTGGCCCCTGGGAAATGGGCGGCGCTCCCTGTGGCCCCTGGGAGGTGGGCGGCGCTCCCTGTGGCCCCTGGGAGGTGGGCACCGCTCCCTGTGGCCTCTGTGATGGGCGCCGCTCCCTGTGGCCCCTGGGAGGTGGGCACCGCTCCCTGTGGCCTCTGTGATGGGCATTGCTCAATGGGGGTTTAACATACTGTGAACTAAAATAAAATTTTAAGCACCGCCCCCCCCCCAACACTGGCCGACTGAATGGACCCTCTCGTGGCCAAGGGAATATCCTAAAACTAAATTGCCTGCCAGGAGGAGGGAGGTCAGACATGCCTCATCAAGCTGCTCTCCCTTCTTGAGGACATCCTGTGTAACCCATTAACAAGCCTAAGGGTATGCAAGACACACCTACAGGCCCTCAATTTACACAACAAATCTATGTCCGGTGGCCTATCTCTGATAAACAACAACTATGTTAAAACATTCCAAGCCTTTAGACAAAGCTTCATGTCTTTAACCAATTAGAAGCCAAAGAATTTTTAAACCCACCTATAACCTGTAAGCCCCCACTTCAAGAGGGCCCACTTTTTCGGGCCAAAACAATGTATGATTCCCACGTATTGATTTATGACTTTACCTGTAACTCTTGTCTCCCTGAAATGTATCAAACCAAACTGTAACCCAGCCACAGCGAGTCCACTTGCTCAAGGCCTCTTGGGCGTGGCTCTGGGTCATGATCCTTAAATTTGGCTCAGAATAAATCTCTTTAAAATTATTTTACAGAGTTTAGTTTCTTTCCCGTTGACAATACTGCTCTACTTTTGTGTATATTTGAAAATTTTCAAAATTAAAATTGAAAATTTTATCTGTAATGTAATTAACACAGGAAATTTACTCCGGAAGGGAGGCTAGACAAAAAGAGGAACATATTTTTTACCTCATAAAATGGAAAAGAAAGCACATCGGTTGGGACATTTTTCTCTCTGTAGATTCTATTAAGGTGCTGAATATTCTTGTTGTCAACACAGATGATTGCAAGGTCAAATTTCTGCACCCCTAAAATACTCCTTACAATCTCGATCTTCTTGCGAAGGGGCACCCTCCTGATGGGGACGACTCGCTGCAGATTTCTAATCACCAAACTCATTTCAGGATGAACAAACAGCTGTTTAAAAATATTTGCAAGGGAACCTGTGGTTAAAATTTAAGAGAAGACCAATCAGTACTAGAAAATAGTAAATTACATAAAAATATACATGCACACATAATCAAATCACTTTATTTGGTGGAATTTATTGAGAAATCTTAAGAGAATTTACATTTACTACACGGAAGATATAAAAATGAGAGCACATAAAGGAACTCACACAGTCAGGTACACCAGAATCAACATACAGCCAGAAGGAAATTAAGGCCAGTGGAGGGGAAGGAGCCATTTGTAGTGAAATCGGGTGGGTGAACCATGCGAGGAATAGGATGCCGGTGCCCGGTGGGGGTAGGGAAGGGGAGGGAGGAGTATGGGGGATGGGCAGTGGGGGAGGGGAGAGGACAGGTATGGGGAGGGAGGGGTATGGGGGATGAGGCAGTGGGGGAGGGGAGAGGACGGGTATGGGGAGGGAGGGGCATGGGGGATGGGCAGTGGGGGAGGGAGGGGTATGGGGGATGGGCAGTGGGGGAGGGGAGGGGGAGGTATGGGGGAGGGAGGGGTGGCAGGAGAAGAGGGTGGGAGAGGCCGGCGCATGGGGTCTTCTTTGGTCTGGGGGCTTTCCGCGGGCCCACACCACGACGTCCTCATTTCGCAGATGAGGAACCCGCCACGCACGTACCGCTATGTGAAGCCGGCGGAGCCTGCGCCAGGACACGGCGGCGGCGCGAGAGCGGCGGCCCACCCCACCGGAAGCCCCGCCGCCACCGAGAGACCGGAACCTGAAGGCAGTGGGACCGGCTGGGACCCGGCGGCGCGGCGCGGCGCGGACCGGAAGTCGTCAGTCCGCCGCGATTTTCCGCCCGCTGGGCGCAGTGAAACGCTGGCTTCCGGCGGCCTGCTGCTGCGCTTCTATCCCGGCACTGGGGGACCCGGAGCGGTGGCGGTGGGCGGCGGGCCTCGGTGTGCTGCGGCCGGACGGTGAGCGGCGCCTGGAGGCTGGGCCGGCGGGGACGCCCGCTGCCTTCCCCGCGGAGCCCTGCGCTCCCCTCCGCACCGGCGCCGACGGCGGACCGGGCGGGACGGCGGCCTTCGAGACCCTTCGGACTGTGCCGGGTGAAAGACCCCCTCCTGTGAGCAGCCGCCCCCCCCCACCCCCGCCGGGAGGCAGCGTCTGCGTGCGGACGCGCTGGTCCTTTGAGCGAGTTCCTGGGGCGGTCGCTAGGGTGTGAAAAACTGTGTTTCTGTGCTTGGGGAGAGTACTGAGTGCTCCGGGTACGCGGAGAAAAATTAGGTGGGAGGAAACACTGGAACACTAATGTTTTAACGGTGTTACATTGTAAATCTCTGGCCATGGAAAATGAAAGAAGTCAGAGAAATTCCTCTCTTTAAATTGAAAGGTATAATGGTATTCTTTTTTTATTTATTAATAATTGAGGTTTCTCTTGAATTTGTCAATTCAGTAAAATGATTTGGATTTTTTTTTAAAAAATCGTAAAGTATCACATTTTAATCCTGTGTAACAAAGTAATTATTTGTAGCACTCTCTACTCTGCCCTCCAGCAAAAATCTATTGGCTCTCAGAAAATAATAGTGCTTTGGCTGCCTTTTAAGTAATTATCTTTAGAGTATGACATGATCAAAAATTAATTTCTTAGTCTGCTAGCAGAATACAGTTGTGATGATCTGAATTTTTGTCTTTCAGCTTATCTTGATGTGAAGGGAGCTCCCTAGTGCAACATACTAAGGAAGAAGACTAATTTTGTACACATAATTATTACCTTTTGATAATTGGATTAGAAGATGAACCCAACAAATCCTTTTAGTGGGCAGCAGCCTAGTGCTTTCCCATCCTCTGGTAGTGGCATGGGATCATTTCAGACTAAGGCACCATTTCGATTTGGTCAACCTCCCCTTTTTGGACAAAACAATATGTTATCTGGGAAGAGCTCAGGATTTTCACAGGTACCCAGCTTTCCAGCATCTTCTGGAATAAGTCATTCCTCTTCAGTGCAAACATCAGGATTCACCCAAACTTCAAGTGCTGGACTCTTTTCTGGACTTGAACACACTCCTACCTTTGTAGCTACCTCTGGGCCTTCAAGTTCATCTGTGCCCGGAAACCCAGGATTCAGTTTTAAATCACCCACCAATGTTGCTGCTTTCCCAAGTACTTCTACTTTTGGACCAGAAGCTGGAGAAATAGCAAGCTCTGGTTTTGGGAAAACAGAATTCAGCTTTAAACCTCTGGAAAATGCAGTGTTCAGACCAATATTGGGGGCTGAATCTGAGCCAGAGAAAACCCAGAGCCAGATTTCTTCTGGGTTTTTCACATTTTCCCACCCAATTAGTAGTGGATCTGGAGGCCTGGCCCCTTTTTCTTTTCCTCAGGTGACAAGTAGTTCAGCTACCAATTCAAATTTTACTTTCTCAAAACCAGTTAATAGTAATAATTCATCATCTGCCTTTACTCCTGGTTTGTCAAACCCAAATGTAGAGGAAGAGAAGAGAGGACCTAAATCGATATTTGGAAGTTCTAACAGTAGCTTCAGTAGCTTCCCGATGTCGTCTTCTGGGGCGTTGGGCGAACCCTTCCCAGTTAGCAAAACAGATGTCAGACAAGCGTGTGAAGAAGGTGTTTCCCAGATGGAGCCACTTCCCAGCCTCATGAAAGGACTGAAAAGGAAGGAGGACCAGGATCGTTCCCCAAGGAGACATGGCCATGAGACAGGAGAAGATTTGGACCCTCTGTCCAGGGGTGATCACCCCCCAGATAAACGACCCGTGCGCCTGAATCGACCCCGAGGAGGCACTTTGTTTGGTCGGACGATACAGGATGTTTTCAAAAGCAATAAAGAAGTAGGTCGTCTGGGCAACAAGGAATCTAAAAAGGAAATTGGCTTTGTTGAGTCTGGGGAAAGTGACCACATGGCCATTCCAGGAGGGAGTCAGTCTGTCCTGGCACCTTCCCGGCTTCCAGGTGTGAATAAAGAGGAAGAAGCTGCAAGTAGAGATAAAAAAGAAGGTGAGCTCTCAAAATGTACCGTGTAGAGTAAATCCTGGCAGATTCTCAGTAAGTTTCTCTGGCCATTAGCTTGATTTTTCACATAAAACCCCGATAAACATCGGGGATCCTAACATACAGGATCTTGGAGCAGCTCTTACATCCATGAAAATTTCCTTTGCTTTTGCACAGTTGGTGCCTCCCGTTATTCGAAAGAGTTACGTCTCATGGATTTACGGGTCTGTTCTCTGAACTCCTAGATTCTCTGAGAGGAACTCCTGTGCGTCAGAGCAAAAGAAGTGAGAGCACAGACAGTCTTGGGGGCTTGTCTCCCACCGAAGTCACAGCAATCCAGTGCAAGAACATCCCTGACTATCTCAACGACAGAACCATTCTGGAGAACCACTTCAGCAAAATTGCTAAAGTGCAGCGCATCTTTACCAGGCGCAGCAAAAAGCTTGCGGTGGTGCATTTTTTTGATCATGTGAGTACTCCTGACTTGCCATTGGTTACGCTAAATTTGAACTTTGCTAATTTAAAGCCTTTTTTTTTTTTTTTTAAATCCATCAGTTATTTGCTATACTGTAAGAAAAGGACTGAAATACCTTCTCAAATACTTCTTAGAGTGGCTGGGGTAGCACTTTTTATTTTATAACTTGGAGTTGTTTGTGAAAAGCTCCAAGTCCCTACAGGGTGCTGTGTTCGAGAGATGCCGGGAGAGTGGTTCCCATGAAGTCAGATGCATCGGAAAGGCTTTGGAGTGGCTCTGTAACCACTAAAGTTTTCAAACTAGAGTCTTTGGGTTTTGTTTTTGTTGTGTTTGGTCATGATACATGATCACTGTAAACATTCAAACAATGCAGAAAAGGTGAAACTCCTTCACGACACTGTCCCCCAGAGATAATGGCTGTTAATCACTGGGTTTGTATTGTGACTTTAAATGTATGCGTAAGACGTTGGCTGTAGGGTGCATGTGTGCCTGGAGTGCTCATGCTATGTACCTTTATATCTTTATTATCTTTTCTGAATAGTCTTATGGGAAAAGTTCTGTAGGAATGTATAAAATAGAAGGCATATTTTATGACTTTTTTTAATGATACAAGTATTGCCTGTATATGTAGGGAGATGACCCAGAAAGCTCTACTGGGGGGAATATAAAATCACTGAAGTTCTACCCCTGATGATAACAGCGATGAATATTTTGGGTTTTGCAACTATGTACTCAAATATTTGGTCTTTGCAAATATGTAGTCATACTGTTTTTACACAAATGGGATCATACTGCATATGCTGTTTGATAACCTCTTCATGTAGTAATCTTCACTATTTTATGAAATCAATAAATAGTTTAGGATGGGATTATTAAATGTCACATGGCATCCTATCCTGTTTACTTGGCCATTTTTCTGTTTTTGGATATTTTTGTGCATACATTTATGATTAATTTATATCCTTTTTTTAAATTATTGAAAATAAAAATTTTGTGCCAAAATATACAGTAGTCCTCCACTTTCTTCAGTTTCAGTTACACATGGTCAACTGCAGTTGGAAAATATTATAACACATAATGAGGTATTTTGAGAGAGAGACCATATCCACAAACTGTTATTACAGTACGTTATAACTGTTGTATTTGATTACTAGTTACTGTTGTGACTCTCTCACTGTGCCTGATTCATTATGTAAATTAAACTTTATCATAAGTATGTATATACAGGAAAAAACAAAGTGTATATGTATGATTTGATACTCTCCAAGCTTTGAGGCCTCCACTGGGGTCTTGGAATGTTTCCCTGTGGATGAGAGGGGACCGCCGCACTCACAGGGCTTTTACCGGGTGCCCTTCCTACTGCTGTTTTTATCAGTGCTTCACTGGCGTTAATTACATTCACAATGAGGGGCAACCATCACCGCTACATATTTCCAGAACTTTTTCATCTTTCCAAGCAGAAACTCTGTAACCACTGAGCATTAATTCCCTGTCCCTGTCCTTTTCCCAACGCTGGTAACCTCAATCTACTTTCTATCTATGAATTTGCCTATTCTAGATATTTCATACACATGAAATCATACAACACTTGTCTTTTTGTGTCTGCCTTATTTCACTTAGCGTAGCGTTTTCAAGGTTTGTCTGTCTTGTAGCATGTATCAGAACTTCACTCCTTTTTATGGGTGAATAACGTTCCATTGTGTGGATGGACCACATTTTTATTTCTCCATCTATTGATGGACACTTGGATTCTTTCCACCTTTGGCTGTTGTGAAAAATGCTCACTGGCATACAAGTATCTGTTTGAGTCCCTGCTTTCAATTTTTTTGTGTATATTCAGGGGTGGAATTGCTGAATAATATGGTAAGCCTCTTATTATTATTATTTTTTTTTTTTGAGACAGGGTCTTGCTCTGTCCTCCAGGCTAAAGTACAGTGGCATCATCGTAGCTCACTGTACCCTCAAACTCCTGGGCTCAAGAGATCTTCCTGCCTCAGTCTGCCAAGTAGCTGGGACTATAGGTGCACACCTCCACACCCAGCTAGTGTTTAAATTTTTGTGGAGACGAGGTCTCGCTATGTTGCCCAGGCTGGTCTCCAACTCCTGGCCTCAAGCGATCCTCATGCCTCGGCCTCCCAAAATGCTGGTATTACAGGTGTGAGCCACTGCACCCTCCCCATTTGTTTTTAAAGTTATTTTTTGGCTATTGCAGTGTGCTTATTCTCCTAGCTGAACTTAAAATATTTCCATGTTATAACTCATATATAAATACATTGGTACTGTAAACAACTGAATGATGCACAAAGACAAGCGCCTCCATCTCTGCTGTACCCAGGAGCAGCCCCAGGCACCTGTGTGGTGTGCGCTGTTGTGCACGTTTGTGCAAGCATGTCTGCAGGCACACTAACGTGTAGTTGGGTGCTTTGGATAAATGCTATTCCATATGTATCATTCTGCAACTTCATTTTGTGCGTAAGTGGGACTTGGCAATCTTTCTGTGCCTGTGTATGTGATCACCTGGTGAGGATCATCTCACCAAATGCCAAAGCGGTCAAGTTTATGGGTTCTATCACAGTAGAGTTCTTAATGTCAAAAAAAAAAAGCAGGGCACATGCATGCTTGTGAGACAGATACGGGAGGTGAGGTCTGCAACTGCCCCAGCTGGAGGGAGACAACACGGGCCAGACCGTGGTGGGTGGATGTGTCACTCTTGGACCAAGGACAGTGGCTCCTTGTGTTCTTGAATGGTCTGTTCTGCTCATTGCATTTGAGTTTTTGATCTCATTTCCTTTGGTGTCCTGATGTCTTCACACCTGGTGGTTGTGGACTGTTTTCCAGGCATCTGCAGCCCTGGCTAGAAAGAAGGGGAAAGGTTTGCATAAAGACGTGGCTATCTTTTGGCACAAGAAGAAAATAAGTGAGTTTTCAACTGTTCTTCTCACGGTCTCTAACTCTCTGTGTTCGAGGCCCTGTGCGTGGGAGCCCCTCCCCAGGGCCAGTGGGGGCTGCTCTGAGCGGACCCTGTGTCTCCTAGTTACTTCCCTGGGCCCTTTCTCACCTCCTGTGACAATGATAAGAATGCTCCTTCCCCAAAAGGAAAGGAGAAAAGCCCAGTATAAAGTGATTGGGGATAGCATGAACTCTTCTCTGCCTCCTGTGTCCTCAGGTCCCAACAAAAAACCCTTTTCCCAGAAGGAGAAGAAACCGGGTGAAGAAGAAGCCAGCCAGGGCACGGAGGACACGCCCTTTCAACACTCTCCTCTTGGCAAGCCTGCAGGGAGGGCTGTGGCTGGCGGCCTCCTGAGTAAAAGGTGGGACCCATCCCTCGTAATGCCTGTGTTTGGGAAGGACAGATGGGATTAGGGCAATGTGGTGACACCTGATTCAGGGCTGAGGGGTGTCTTGTCGGGGGAGACAGCTGCCAGGGACTACTGGGGGCAGAGTGGCAGGGGTCCTTCTGAACCCGCCCCTCCAGCCAGCGTGGGCTGGTGGTCCCTGGCCAGAAGACTTGGCGTTTTCTGACTGGCACTGCCAGCTGCGTGGGTGGAGGGCCCTGCTGATTCTCACGTACCCTCGGCCTAGGTTGCTGAGAAAGCCCTCACTGGGCCCTTTCCCCATCTAGGCATTTTCTCTGGAGGGTCTGGTCACAGAGCTCTTGTAGCCGGTCTAGTCCTTCTAGCCGCCGCTGCGGGAGATCCCAGCGTCCTTTCTACGCAGGGAGGCTGCTTCCTTAGGCCTGCAGAGCTCTTTTCTGCATGCGGTGCTGCCGGGTGGGCGCCGGGGGCCGTGTCCGCGCCCGGCCACTGTCCGTGCAGTCGTGCAGTTCCACCTGACCGCGCACACTGGAAGCAGGAACTGCCCCTGGGAACGCCTGTCTGTAGTAACCTCGTGTTCCCGATAATCACCCTCTTGGTTTCCAGCATGGCTGTTTGTGGGCCCAGCGTTCCACAGTGACACATGCTCTGCTGAGCTGGCTGGTGCGTGACGGGCGCTCTGTGCCCCAAGCCTTTCCTCTCACGCTGGCCCTGCCTCAACAGGACTCGGTTTAACCTTGCATGTTGTGGCCAATGTGGTGTTTTCCTCACTTTCCATTTTGTAAACTCTCCATGCAGTTGCCGGTTTGCTTTTTTCTTTTTTCTTTCTTACTCAGCCAATCTTACATCTTCTTTTACGTTCAAGTTCAGAGAATGATGAAGGCCAGCTGGAATGTGGTGAAGCTGGGAGAGAACGCCTGGTTCTCTTAGGATGTCCTGCCAGAATAAATTTCTGTATAAAAATGTGGACATAGTATTTCCTTATGCTATTAAATTTTTTTCAGGCTGAATTCTTTTCTTTGAGATAGAAATCTATAAGTGTTCATTTTAGCTATTTAAATGAGCTCATCTTTTTAAAGGTATGAAATATTCCAAAATTTAAAAAAAAAATCATTGAATACCACTTTGTGCTTATCACTGGCTCTATCAAGGCTCATCTCGGCCAGGTGCAGTGGTGCACACCTGTAATCCTACCACTTTGGGAGGTGGAGGCAGGGGGATCACTTAAGGCCAGGAGTTAGAGAGAGCAAGACCCCGTCTCTACAAACATAGACAAAATTTAGCCCCGTGTGGAGGCGCGTGCCTGTAGTCTCAGCTACTCTGGAGACTGAGGTTGGAGGATCGCTGGAGCCCAGGAGTTTGAGGCTACTGTGAGCTGTGGTGACACCACGGCACTCTAGCTGGGGTGACAGAGGGAGACCCCGTCTAAAAAAAAGGCTCATCTCATTTCAGTGTTCATAGTGTCTTAGCTTTAGGGGAGAGACAATCTTGAAAGATGAAGGGACACGTTCAGAAATGGAAACAATGTCACGGCCAGGGTGATACGAGGCCCTTAACGTGTTGTTCCCTGTGTAGCTCTCCAGTGAAGAAGCCAAGTCTTCTGAAGACCCTCCAGTTTGAGGGAGACCTTTTTGACTCAGGCTCTGAGGGCTCCGAGGGCCTTGGGCCCTGCGTGTCGTCCCTCAGCTCCTTGATCGGCACGGTGGCTGAGACGTCTGAGGAGAAGTACCGCCTGCTGGACCAGAGAGACAGAGTCATGCGCCAAGGTGTGGCCTGTGGTGGGGGAGGGCCCAGGGGCCCTGGAGGGGCGAGGGGAAGGCGGCGTCTCCTTTCCGGGGGCTCTGCCGCTGTTGGGCTGGGGCCTGTGATGCGCTGCGTGTGCAGCTGTTCCGTTCTGCGGTAGTCGTGGTTGACTGAGTCCGGTCCCGTCACTTTCTATCATGTGATTCTTGTTATGTTGAGAACTTAAGGGACACCCAGACGGCTTTAGAACAGTGGTGTATTTTGAATATTTGCATTGGTAACAATTTGGTCCTTTTGGCAAACATCCTGCACCATGATTGTTTATCATTGAGGTCGTGCTAAGAGTTACGGACGCTGGTGGAACATCTGGCTTAACGTGGGGGTACGCCCTCACCTTTCGTCTGCAGGGAGGCTCTGACTGTTGGGGGGTGGGTGGCCTCAGGGGTCTTTGTCAGCTTTGATGTCCACTGCCTGGTGGGCTAGGCCGTAAGTCCCTTCCTCTGGGACCCGTAGTTTTAGAAGTATTTTCCTTTTTCTTGGTAGTTTGTGTGTCTTTTTAATTTTTATTTTTCCTTTTATCGTTATGAAAATACACTTCTTTGGGTTGCCGCTATCTGTGTGATACGTTCTTACCATTTACTCGGCGTCATTTAGCTCGGGTGAAAAGAACCGATCTGGACAAAGCGAGGACTTTTGTTGGGACGTGCCCAGACATGTGTCCTGAGAAGGAGCGGTACCTGCGGGAGACCCGGAGCCAGCTGAGCGTGTTCGAAATGCTCCCAGGGACTGACCAGGTGAGCTCCGTGTCCCCTCATGGGGTAGGGGGAAGGTGTGCAGGAGAGGAGAGGTTATTCTTCGTCATTTCTGTACATACGGATACTTGATGTGGGTGTTTGCTTTTTTCAAAGGGTCGTGGGGATTTGTGCTGTTTTTTTTTTTTTTTTTTCCTTAACCTTTCACTCTGTCACCGTGCCTGGAGAGCCACGGCGTCATCACAGCTCACAGCAGCCTCAAACTCCTGGACTCAAGCGATCCTCCTGCCTCAGCCTCCCAAGTAGCTGGGACTACAGGCATGCGCCACCATGCCCGGCTAATTTTTTCTATATATATATATTTAGCTGTCTATATAATTTCTTTCTATTTTTAGTAGAGATGGGGTCTTGCTCTTGCTCAGGCTGGTCTTGAACTCCTGAGCTCAAACGATCCGCCCACCTCTGCCTCCCAGAGTGCTAGGATTACAGGTGTGAGCCACCGTGCCCGGCCTGATTGTCACCTTTTAACAGAAATTTTGTATTTAAAAAATGTATTCTCGGCTGGGCATGATGGCTCACACCTGTAATCCTACCACTCTGGGAGGCCGAGGCGGGAGGATGGCTTGAGGCCAGGAGTTCGAGACCAGCTTGAGCAAGAGTGAGACCCCGTCTCTACCAGGAATAGAAAACTTAGATGGGTGTGGCAGTGCACATCTATAGTCTCAGCTACTTGGAGGCTGAGGCAGGAGGATGGCTTGGGGCCAGGAGTTGGAGGTTGCTGTGAGCTGTGGTGACGCTACAGCACTCCAGCCTGGGTGACAGAACTTGTCTCTAAAGAAAAAATGTATTCTCAGATATTGATCTTGCGTGAGCGCATGTGTGATTCTCTCCTCGTTTTTACGGTGTGACTCTGCTGGAGGCCCAGCATCCGCCACCCAAGCAGCTTGTCCCTGTCCCCGTCCTTAGGTGGACCATGCGGCGGCCGTGAAGGAGTACAGCCGGTCCTCGGCGGACCAGGAGGAGCCCCTGCCGCATGAGCTGCGGCCCTCGCTGGTGCTGAGCAGGACCATGGACTACCTGGTGACCCAGATCATGGACCAGCAGGAGGGCAGCTTGCGGGACTGGTACGACTTCGTGTGGAACCGCACTCGGGGCATCCGGAAGGTATCGTCCGCCTCCGATCTGGAGACTAGAACGTGCACATCAATTCCAAAGTCAAACTGATTGTTTCCCTTTTACTCAGTTATGTGTCATCTGTAATAAAAATATACTTTTATTGAAACCATTACAAAGTCCTATTAAAATGTGCTTCATGGGCTTGGTTTCAAATTGAAATGTGAGGAGGTTGGGTCATAGGCATGATTTTCCTCAGTTGACTCTGTGCATGGGAATGTGCATGTATGAGCAGCGTGTGCAGGTGTGCCGTGTGCCTCTGTGTAATCCTCCTCCTCACCTGTGGCCAGGACATCACACAGCAGCATCTCTGCGACCCCCTGACGGTGTCCCTGATCGAGAAGTGCACGCGGTTTCACATCCATTGTGCCCACTTCATGTGTGAGGAGCCCATGTCCTCTTTCGATGCCAAGATCAACAACGAGAACATGACCAAGTGCCTGCAGAGCCTGAAGGAGATGTACCAGGACCTGCGCAGCAAGGGCGTCTTCTGTGCCAGTGAAGCAGAGTTCCAGGGCTACAATGTTCTCCTCAACCTCAACAAGGGAGACATCCTCAGGTGAACTTTCACAATCCAAACTTGGCCTAAAGCCTGAGCAACACAGCAAGATCTCATTTCTATAAAAAATAACAAAAATTAGCTGGGCATGGTGGTGGCACCTGTGGTCCCAGCCACTCGGGGGGCTGAGGCGGGACGGTCACTCAAGCCCAGAAGTTGGAGGTTGCCGTGAGCCACGATGATGCCACAGCACTCTAGCCTGGGTGACAGAGCGAGATCCTGTCTCAACAACAGCAACAGCGAAGTGGGCCTAAGATGTCTGAAGAGGCAGAGTTTAAACAGGAAAAGAGCCTTTGCGGGTAGTGGTAGCGATGGTGCTGAGTTCTGTCTGGTGGCTGCTGTTGGGCTGATAGTGAGCGGCCCTGGCGGCGGCTGTGCGGTCTGCCGGGCTGAGCGGGAGAGCGCGGTGCGCGTGGGCACCGCTGCCAGCGCATCTGACGTGGGCCCGCACACTCGTCTCTGAGCACCGTCTCTGCTTGTCAGTGCGGGGACCTGAGGGAGGAATCCTGCCAGCGGGAACAGTGAGTGAGCCAGGACCGGGAAGCTCAGGGCGCCCTGCCAGAGTTGCTGGCAGTTCTGTGTTTCCCGATAGTTTTGTCAAAGGTCTAAGTAATAAGAGAGGAAAAATTGTGTGAAACAAAAATGCTAAAAATGGAATATTAAGAATGAATGAGTTTTAGACCCTGGTCTTGATCCATAAGCAGATGTTTATATGACGTGGCAGAGTTCTCCGGGCCGTGGTTTCTGTGGTTGGTAAACCGAACTCGGTGGTGGATAGTGCCCCTTTAGTTTCAAGATTCTTCTGTTTTTGCCAAAACTTTTTTTTTTTTTTTTTTTTTGAGACAGAGTCTCGCTCTGTTGCGCGGGTTAGAGTGCTGTGGCGTCAGCCTAGCTCACAGCAACCTCAAACTCCTGGGCTCAAGCGATCCTCCTGCCTCAGCCTCCCGAGTAGCTGGGACTACAGACATGCACCACAATGCCCGGCTAATGTTTTATATATATGTTTTTAGTTATCCAACTAATTTTTTTCTATTTTTAGTAGAGACGGGATCTCGCTCTTGCTCAGGCTGGTCTTGAACTCCTGAGCTCAAACGATCCACCCGCCTCAGCCTCCCAGAGTGCTAGGATTACAGGCGTGAGCCACCGCGCCCGACCCAAAAACTCTTTTAGCTTATATTTTCCCCAAGAAGCTTGTTGCAGACTATGTAGATGTGTGATTGATTTTAAGTTTTAAAGTTAAGCCTTGTACGTAAACGGGTTATGGAAAGTGGCTGTGTAGTCTTTTCATATGTGACAAGCATTTGTCCCCATCTTGAATAATTCAGTCAAATCTATTTATTTCTAAACAAAACAAATTTAAATTTTTTGTTTCTTAGACTTTGTCATCAAACACAGCTAACAGTCAGTCAGTTGGCATTATTTTAAATTAACCTATTGATCACTGATTCCTAAATTGTTTCTTAAATTTGTTTACTTTATCATCTCTTTAAAGAAAACCTGTGCCTATCAATCTAGCCTAAGAGTGGTAGCTTTGAGGTTACTATGAATTTAGCAGACCATTTCACCATTAAGACCCTCTTTCTCAGTGTGGTTGAAATCTAGTTATTTATTTATTTTTAGAGATGGGTCTTTTTTTTTTTTTTTTGAGACAGAGTCTTGCTCTGTTGCCTGGGCTAGAGTACCGTGCCGTCAGCCTAGCTCACAGCAACCTCAAACTCCTGGGCTCAAGCGATCCTCCTGCCTCAGTCTCCTGAGTAGCTGGGACTACAGGTGCATGCCACAACCCCCGGCTAATTTTTTCTCTTTTTAGTTGTCCAGCTAATTTCTATTTTTAGTAGAGATGGGGTCTCACTCTTGCTGAGGCTGGTCTTGAACTCCTGAACTTCAAGTGATCCTCCTACCTCGGCTTCCCAGAGTTCTAGGATTACAGGTGTGAGCCACCTCGCCCGGCCATAGAGATGGGTCTTGCTGTGTCCCCCAGCTGGAGTGTAGTGGCCCAGTCACAGCTCACTGCAAACTCAAACTCCTGGGCTCAATGATCCTCCTACCTCAGCCTCCTATGTAGCTGGGACTGTAGGCGCCACCACCATGCCTGGCTAATTAAAAAAATTTTTTTTTTTGTAGAGACAGGGTCTTGCTATGTTGCTCAGGCTGGTCTTGAACTTCTGGCCTTGAGCGATTCTCCCCCCTTGGTGTCCCAAAGTGCTGGGATGACAGGGGAGAGCCACCGCGTCTGGCCGAAATCTAGTTACTTATCATTCCTTTCTTGACAGAGATTTTGTCTCACTCCTTTTCTCTCCTTTAATTAACAGAGAAGTACAGCAGTTCCATCCTGATGTCAGAAACTCCTCCGAGGTGAAATTTGCTGTTCAAGCTTTTGCTGCATTGAACAGTAATAATTTTGTGAGATTTTTCAAACTGGTCCAATCGGCTTCTTACCTGAACGCTTGTCTTTTACACTGCTACTTTAATCAGGTGAGTAACATCGCTGTGTTTGCAGAATTGAAGAGAGCAGGTTGTTACTTGTGGCATTCAGTGCGTCTGCATCCCAAGGGCCCTTCCGAGCAGGTCGCGGGCTGACTCCGTGTCACCCTGTTTATGTGCAGGGGTCGGCCCCACTGACCCCCACCAAAGAGGGCCTCGCGACAGAAAACCCTGTTGTCTGATTCAGATAAGAGAAATCTCTTTGCATTCAGCACTGTCATATTCAATGAAAACAAAGAAACCAAAAAGCAAAAATCGCATGGCATGTGCACAGAATCCCTAAGTTTTAAATTTTTAGTGCATTTAATCTGAAGTTTTGGACTGAGCCTGATAATGTGGAATTCATTTCAATAAATACGAAAGTATCTGCTCTTTGCTCCGTCCGCGCTGTGCACTGGGGTCCAAAGGCAGCAGGAGGATTAGTCTCTTCTCTGGGTTCCGCGTGGCGTGTAAACTCTCAGAGTTTCCAAAGTTAGTTCTTTAGAGTTGGGGTTGGTAACGAGCAGCCCCCGAGGGGCCTTCTGCTCTGGGCCCCCACGAGCGCTGGCTCCATGGGACGTGACCCGTACCGTCGCCTGACGGGGGGCTCAGGAGCTGCCCAGCGGGTCATTTCTTTGGCCACACCAAGTCCTCCTGTGAACAGTGACAAAACCCACAGTCGTGTCCCGGGCAAAGCATTTTGCACATACGTTGGCCCCTTGTTTTCAGGTCTGACAGTTGCCAACAGAACTGAACTTCTGGAACACAGGAAAAGGTTTCTAACAACCTGCCACTTGGGGACCTCTGTGCAGTTGTCAAATAAAACTTATGGTTAAATTTTACAGTGATAGGTTAGTGTTATTAGCATGTTGACCATATTTAGTAACTGTAAACAAAAGAGAAACCCAAGTGTTTTCTTCTTTAGAAAACCAGCGTTTTCACTAGCAGTGACCCACACGGTCCTGTTATCTCAGACTCATCTCCTGCTCCCACCTCGCTCGGCTCCGCCTGCAGGGACACCCTCCCGCCCTCCAGCCCTGCACATTCCTGCCTCGGGCTCTCTGCACGTGCTGTTCGCGCCGCCGTTCTCTGGCAGACCTACCCTCTCCCAGGCCTTGGCTCTCTGCTTGCTCTCTGGCGCTTAATCACCGTTGGCTGTACTTCACGTATCCGTTTTCTGTGGCACTGGTTTCTGTCCTGGCGAGCCAGCTATGTGGGGCGGAGATTTTGTTTGTTTTGCTCACTGTTGTGCTCTCAGCATTGCGAACAGTCCGGGCTTGTGGCGAGAGGACATTGGCACGAGCACTGGCAACGTGATCACCTGGGGTCCCGGCGCTGATGTAATTTTTGTTAGCATTTTCATGTTTTTCCTTTGTCTTCCTTTTTTATGGTACTTGTTATGATGTTAAAGAACGATGTTGTCCCCAAGTCATGCTTAATTTGGTCTCCGTGATACCTGTGAGCACCTATGTAGCTTTCCGAGTGGTTGCCACAGTTACTTTCTGTGCCCTTGTTGATAGACTGTTCTCTCATTTTTCTTTTTTGTTGAGACAGAGCCTCGCTCTTTTGCCCGGGCTAGAGTGCCGTGGCATCAGCCTAGCTCACAGCAACCTCAAACTCCTGGGCTCAAGCAATCCTTCTGCCTCAGCCTCCCAAGCAGCTGGGACTACGGGCATGCGCCACTATGCCCGGCTAATTTTTTTCTATATATTTTTAGTTGGGTTGCTAATTTCTTTCTATTTTTAGTAGAGCTGGGGTCTCACTCTTGCTCAGGCTGCTATCGAACTCCTGACCTCAAGTGATCCGCCTGCCTCGGCCTCCCAGAGTGCTGGGATTACAGGCGTGAGCCACCGCGCCCGGCCTCATTTTTCTTTACTTAAAAGAAAGCCCACTCTTTCCTGTGCGACTGTTAGCTGGGCATCTCCGGCTTGGGGTCTGTGTTGCCAAACTGCCTTCCCGAGGGACCTGGCTCCAGCAGGAGCCCCGGCCCCCACGCTGGCCCTTTCTGTGTCTGTGGGTGGCTGATGGCCTCGTCTAACTGGGCATCTCTCTGAGACCGCAGCGACTTGACTTCTCCTTTCAGATCCGCAAAGACGCTCTCCGGGCGCTCAACTTCGCGTACACCGTGAGCACACAGCGATCCACCGTCTTTCCCCTGGACGGGGTGGTGCGCATGCTCCTGTTCAGGGACTGCGACGAGGCCACAGACTTCCTCAGCTGCCACGGCCTCACCGTCTCCGACGGGTGAGGGCTGAGGGCGGAGCTCGGGCCTCTCTCCCCCTCCTTTTTTTCTTTCTGATTCTGATAAAGGGCTGTGAAGTGCCGGCTGCTTGCCCGCCCTGGAGAAGGCGCGTGGCACGTGCTGCCTCCCTGGCGCGCAGGTGGGCGCGCTGCAGCTTGCCGTGGCCGGGCGGGTTCCCACGGTCGTACGCTGGTTGTCAGCAGGTCGAGTTCAGACCAAGTTCTCTGTGACTCCAAAATCAGTGCCTTTTGTGAGTTACCACAGAACGTAGAGATAAGGGTTAGGGCCTTCCTTACTCTGTCCCTGGAAGATTGCCTCTGCTAGCTGAGACTGGCCACCGCCCACCTCTGATGGCTGGGATGGCGGCACCAGCAGGCCAGGCCGGGGTCCTCTCTGTGCTCTGCTGTCGGAGTGTCCTGAGACCACGACGGAATCCCCGGCTTCTCCCAGAAAATGGCACATAACACAATGTCCCGTGCTGGGTGCCCTGCCCCGTAGCCTCACCTGCCTGCCGTGCCTGCCTCCTCCCCCAGCCCTGTCCTCTGCAAACACGGCCGTGGCTGAGCCAGGACAGGAGCTGTAGGTGTGTGTCGCTCTACACGGGGCCAGGAGGGGCCGTGGTCGTGGTGAAACTCCAGGGCTGGCAGCCGGAGGACAGGGCCTTAGCCTTGGCCTTCCCTCCTGGTTCATGTGGCCTGTGGGGTGTGGGGGCTCTGGCTTCCCCCCGAGGGGCTCCCAGTGATGCAGCAGGGCACCGAGGGGAGAGCTGTCTCCCTGACACCTCTCTCTGGGCTCTTTGTGATGTGGGTAGCTGTGTCGAGCTGAACCGGTCTGCATTCCCGGAGCCAGAAGGACTATCCAAGGCCAGGAAGTCGGTGTTCATTACCAGGAAGCTGGTGGTGTCGATCGGGGAGATGGTGAACGGAGGGCCGTTGCCCCCAGTCCCTCGTCACACCCCCGTGTGCAGCTTCAACTCCCAGAACAAGTATGTCGGGGAGAGCCTGGCCACAGAGCTGCCCGTGGGCACGCAGAGACCGGGCCTGGACACAGCGGGTGAGTGTGGCCGTGGTCTCTGGGCCGAGGCAGCCAGAGCGCGTCCTGCTTGGGGCCTGGGTGTGGCTCTTGCTCAGTGTTCAGAGGTTTCTCACTGGATGGACCGAGCTGCCCACTCCTGGCTGCGGGAGGTCAGGGTGCTTGTCCTCCAGGGCACACGTCCTCGGGAGGTGCCCCGGGAGGTCTCTCGGGGAGGGCTGGCCGGTCCTCAGGGTCACTGTGAGGCCCGTGGAGCGTCTGCAGCTGTTTTCCCCGGGTGTTTCCTTCTAGGTGTCGACAGGGGAGAGGACTGTGGTGTGGAGCCCGGCATGTCCCCGCCTCTCCCTGCCCCTGCGCCCACACCCGCGCATCTGCCTCCTGTCCCGGCACTGGCCCTGCCGCCGGTGGCGCCAAGCCTCTTCCAGCCCTCCGTGCAGCCTGAGCTGCTTCCTCCAAAGCCTGTGCCCGTGTACTCTGACGCGGTAGGGAACCTTCTAGAGCAGGGCTCTGAGAAGCCCATTGGCTCCATCCCTTGTGAGGTGGGGCTGTGTCGCCTGGTCTCAGAGGGGAGGAGCCAGGCAGAGTCGGCGGGTGGGGGGACCTGCCCTGCCCACGTCACTCAGCCTCAAGTGGCCGAGCTGGGGCGGACCCACTTGGCTGCGCAGAGCTGTGGTCTCAGTAGTCAGAGCAGCACTAGGGGCTTCCCTGCACAGTGCCGGCCTGAGCCCTGTGTCTGGTCTACCCCACCTTACGCCTGCTGGTTCCAGGTGGCCAGGGGATCGCGGGCAGCACTGTGTGTGCCCGCAGCAGGGGCGGCCTGGGGTCGAGCGGGGCCTGTCCACAGGACGGTTTGTGGGACGTGATTGTGTCACCCTGGCTGCTCGGGGCCAGACGCTGAGCACTGAGGCTGCTTGGGGTCAGGGCATCCCCGGGGTGTGTGGACACAATGGCCATAGAACTTGGGGACGTCCCTGTGGACGGAGAAGGCTGGGCCATCTGCAGGGCTTGTCCGGCGCAGCGGGCTTGCCCCGTACCTCTGTGGGAGCGGCCCCAGGCCCCCATGTTGGGTCCTGCACGTCGTTCTGAGACGCCTCACTGTCCTGGCGGTGCTGCCCGCTGTCTGCCTGGCCGGACGCCCGTTAACCCCGTGCTGGTCTTTCCCAGGACCTGGCGCAGGTGGTGGATGAGCTCATCCAGGAGGCCCTCCAGAGGGACTGTGAGGAGGTCGGCTCTGCGGGCGCCGCCTACGCAGCCGCGGCTCTGGGGTGAGTGACGCTGGGCGCTCAGCCCGCCCCCCCGCAACCGTCCTCTGGTGCAGCTGCTCCCGTTCATCCCCTCGAGAGCGCAGCTGCCCCTTGGTGCAGGCCGAGTCCGCGCCGCCTCCGGGTCTGTGCTGGCCCCTCGGGTCCGGCCTTCTGTTCCTGTGGGCTCGCGGTTTCGTTTGCGATGCCTTTTGAGCAACACGTGGTTTATTAAAGCTTATAAATAAAAAGCCTGTTTTTCTTTAAGCTTTAAACATAATTTAAAAATCGAACAAAATAAAAATTAGTTCGCTGTTAAAAATTAAAGACATCTACTTTTACTTGATCTGGTCTTAATAAATTTAATAATCGATATCTTTCTAAGGTCTTATGCAACTTTTGTAAAGCTAATTGAAATAATAAATTTAGTAAGTCCAATTTTCTTGAGGATTTCAAACATCTTTTAAAAATCGCAGTACATGTGAAGTGGTACAATAAGAAAAGGTGTTATCGCACTTGTATAAAATATAGATTATACAAAAGGACCAACCTTATCCGTAGGTTTCTTTTTTTTCTTTTTTTTTATCCTGGAGTTAGACGCATACTTTCTATGTGATGGAACTAAAAAGAAATATTGTTTCCATGGGCTTACTTTTATTTTACTGTGGTAAAATATACCTCACAAAATTTATCATTTTGACCATTTTTAGGTTTACAATTCAGTGGCGTTAAGTACATTCACAGTGTGTTGTATATCTGTTACCACAATCTATTTCCAGAACTTTCCATCATTCCAATTAGAAACTCTCTACCCATTAAACAATAATTCTCCATTCTCCCGTCTCCTGTGCTGTTCTCTGTTTCTATGAATTCGCCTCTTGGAGGTAACTCCTTTCAGTGGTGTCGTGCAGCACTTGTCCTTTGTGTCTGGCTGATTTCACTTGGCACAGTCTTCAGGGTTCATCCCTGTTGTAGCACATGCCAGGATCTCATCCCTTTTGTGGCTGAATGACGTTGCGTTGTGTATTTGTGTACACACACACACACACACACACACACGCAGACGCACGTATGTGCCATGTTTTATTTGTCTTGTTCATCTGCTGACAGACGCGTGGGTTGTTTCCGCCTCTGGCTGCTGGGAAAGCTCCTGTGACCGCGGATGCACAGAGGACCGTGCAGCCTCCGCTTTCAGTTCTCTCGGGGTCGTGCCTGGGAGTGTGGTCGCCCGATTGTGTGACCTGGTTTTAATGTTTCGAGGAACCGCCCTACTGCTTTTTGCAGTGGCTCTCACTTTACATTCTCACTACCAGTGCACAAGGGTTCCAGTTCTCTCTGGCCCTGCCAGCATTTGCTATTGTCTGGTTTTGGTCTGTTTTTCCTAGTAGCCATCATCGTGGGGGTGAGGTGGGATCTCATTGCGGTTTTGATTTGCGTTTCCCTAATGTCTAATGGTGTTGAGCATCTTTTCATGTGCTTTTGCCCATTTATGTGTCGTTGGAGAAATGTCTACTCAAGTCCTTCATCAGTTTTTGACTTGGGTTTTTTTGTTGTTGTTAAATTATAGGGGTTCTTTTACATTCTGGATCCTAATGGCTTATCAGATGTGTGATTTGCAAATATTTTCTCCCATTCTGCCGGCGTCCTGTCACTCTCTTGATGGTATTGTTGTTCGATGCACAGAGGTTTTGAATTTTGAAGTCCAGTTTATCTATTTTTTCTTTTGTTGCCTGTGCTTCTGGGGTCATATCAAAGAAATCATCGCCAAATCCAGTGTCGTGAAGATTTTCTTTTATGTTTTCTTCTAAGAGTTTTACAGTTTTTGCTCCTAAGTTTAGGTCTTTGATCCATTTTGATTTCATTTTTGTGTACGGTGTAAGGCAAGGGTTTACCTTTATTCTTTTGTGTATGGGAATCTAGTTTTCTTAGCACCATTTGTTGAAGACTGTCCTTTCCCCGTTGAATGGTCTTGGCATCCTTGTTGAAAATCATTTGACTGTATTTGTGAGGGTCTATTTCTGAGCTCTCTATTCCATTCCATTCTATTCTATTCTATTGGTATGTCTGTCCTTATGCCAATACCACACTGTTTTGATTACTGTAGCTTTGTAGTAAGTTTTGAAATCAGAAAGTGTGAATCCTTCAACTTTATTCTTTTTTAAAGATTGTTTTGCTATTTGGGGTTCCTTGAGATATCCTGTGAATTTTAGGATGGGTTTTTCTATTTCTGCAAAAAAATGCTATTGGGATTTTGATAGAGATTGCATTGAATCTGTAGATTGCTCTAGGTAATAGTGTCATCTTAATATTAAATTTTTTGATCCATGGACATTGTCTTCTATTCCTAGTTTACTGAGTTTTTATCATGAAAAAGTGTTTTTTCAGATGCTTTCTGCATCAATCGAGATGATCATGTGTTTTTTTTCCCCCCTTCTTTCTGTTAATGTGGTTGCATTATGCTGATTGGTTTTTATATGCTGAACCTTCCTTGCATTCCAGTAATAAATCCCACTTGGCAGTGGTGTATAATCCTTTAATTATCTTGCTGAATTCAGTTTGCTAGTATTTTGTTGAACATTTTTATATCAACATTCATGAGGGACATTGGCTTGTAGTTTTCTTACAGTGCCCTTGGCCTGGCTTTGGTATCAGGGCAATGCCCTCATTGAATGAGTTGGGAAATGTTCCTATCTCTTCAGTTATTTTTGGAAGAGTTTGAGATTTGGTGTTAGCACTACTTAAGTGTTTGGTAGAATTTACCAATGAAACCTTCTGGTCTTAAGCTTTTCTTTGTTGAGAGTTGTTTTCTCTCTCTCTTTTTTTTTTTTTTTTTTTGAGACTTAGTCTCACTCTGTTGCTCAGGCTGGAGTACGGTGGCATCATCACAGCTCACAGCAACCTCCACCTCCTGGTCTCAAGCAATTCTCCTGCCTCAGCCTCCTGAGTAGCTAGGACTACAGGTGCCACCACCACACGTGGCTAATTTTTTGGTTTTTTGTAGAGATGGGGTCTCACTCTTGCTCAGGCTGGTCATCAACTCCTGACCTCAAGCGATCCTCCTGCCTCAGCCTCCCAGAGTGCTGGGATCACAGGTGTGAGCACCTAGCCTGTTGAGAGGCATTTGATTACTGAGTCAGTCTCCTTACTGGTCATGGGTCTATTCAGAATTTCTATTTCTTTGTGAGTCAGTTAGGGTAGATTATGTGTTTCTAACAGTAGGCTTAATTTTTATGCTGAAAGCCAAAGAAGGATAGTTAAGTATCCCTTATCTAAAGTGCTTGCGACCAGAAGTGTTTTGGATTTTGGAATATTTGCCTTATAGTTACCAGTCGAGTATCCCTAATCTGAAAGTCCAAAATCTGAAATGTTCCAATGAGCATTTCCCTTTGAGTGTCATGTTATCCTCCCAGAATTGCAGATTTTGGAGTATTTTGGATTTCAGATTAGGGGTACTCAATCTGTATTTCTTTTCTTTGCTAATGTCAGAAATTTAGGTACATGATTTACATGGCTTTGTTTTTTCTCTGATTTTGAATGCTCTTCGTTTTGCTCCGCCTAGAGTTTCAAACGCTGCCGTGGAGGATCTGTTGGCAGCAGCAACCACGGGCATCCTGAGGCACGTTGCTGCCGAAGAAGTGACTGAGGAAAGGGAGCGGAGGGAGGAGGAGAGGCGGCGGGCTGAGGAGGAGAGGTGAGCGGGCCCTGGCACTCAGCACGTGGACACGGGAGTGCTGGCCCGTGGCGCCTGCGCTTGTCCACCGTGCTGCCATCAAACCCTGCCTGTCACCCGCGTCCTCACTGACTCGGGCCGGGGAGTGGGGGTCCCTAGCCAGGACGGGCGGGGAGGGTGGTGTCGGGGAGCACAGCCCTCATCTGTGTGGTCCAGGGGGAAAGTGTCACTTGTTTTTGTTCCGAAACATTGCCCTGGTGCACTTTTCTGTTCCCTGCAGGTTGAAACAAGAGAGAGAACTAGTGTTGAGCCAGCTGGGCCAGGGCCTGGCCGCAGAGCTGGTGGAACTGGTGGTGATGGAGTGCGTGAGGGAAACCTGCTCCCAGGAGCTGAGGTGAGCGAGGTGCTGTCCGCAGTGCCGGGGGCTTCGGGTTGAGCTCAGCCGAGCATGGGCGGTTGGAAACGTGTCTTGCCTGCTTAAACTATTTCGGTCTTGTGGCCAAATGAATTTGATACGGTCCTCTGTGCTCTCTCGGTTGACAGAATTTTATTATAAAAATTTCTCTTTGAGATACTGCTTTATCTGAGGGCCACCACCACATGACTATAGCTGGCCATCCTTGTTAGCCACTGGCATTTATGGTGTATTTCAGACACTTCTAATTGCAAATGTTAGAGTCTGTTGATGAGAAGATTTTGCAGTTGTCTCAATGGTTATTTAAAAATTAACTTTTTAAGCTGGGCACAGTGGTTTTGTGCCTGTAGTCCCAGCTACGTGGGAGGCTGAGGTGGGAGGATTGCTTGAGCCTGGAAGTCCGAGGCTGTGGCGTGCTGTGATCGCACCTGTGAACAGCCGCTGCACTCCAGCCTGGGCAACTTGGCAAGACCTCGCCTCTAAGAAATAGTAGTGATTAAATAAGTGATTACATGTTCTAACTGTTTTGGTGAGATAAAGGTTTATTTCTTGACTATTACAAGAGCCTCTTTGGTTGTGCAGTCTGGCCCCCTGTACCACTTTTGTTCTTTTCCCCATTTTCCAGGTATCTGTACTTAATGTAAAATGAAAACCATAAAGCTTCTCTTGCAGTGCAGCTGTAACTACATGTAACATTGAGGACGCGGACTCGCGCTGTTAAAGCCAGCCCTCGGCGTCCGTGGGCCCCGGCGCGGTGTCTGCCATGGTGCTTGCCCTGTTTCCTAGGAACGCGGTGGAGACAGACCAGAGGGTCCGCATGGCCCGTTGCTGTGAGGACGTCTGTGCCCACCTGGTGGACTTGTTTCTTGTGGAAGAAATTTTCCAGACTGCAAAGGAGACACTGCAGGAACTTCAGTGCTTCTGCAAGTATCTGCAGCGGTGAGTCCTGTGTCCTGCAGAGCAAATCCCCACATTCAGAATGCACAGGCTGTCCGTTCCTTCAGTCAGGGGTGACGGATTAAGAGCAGTTTATAGCAACAAATGCCTATAATGGCCCTACTCTAATTGGGTTACACTTCAGAAAGTCTCACGCACGTATTCCTGAACAGCGCAAACTCGGGGGCAAGTAAGGCACGAGACTGGGGGTGGTTGTGTCCAGCAGACCCGTGTGAGGTGCCTGCTGCTCACTCCCTGCACGGGACGTGGAGACGGCTGCGCACGGGCCCAGCTACGCTGTGTCCACCACTCGGTGATTTTTCAGAACACAAGTAGCGAGAGGAAAAGCAGTTATCAGGGGAATGCACACAGCATACCAATGGTGTATATTCAAACCGAAGAGATTGTTTTGGATTTGTGTGTAATGGTATAACTCTAAAGAGAGGAAGGAAGTGTATCATCCGGGATAGAGCTGGAGCCCATTCTACTAAGGGAAGCATCACAAGATGGAAAGACAAGGACCACGTGTACTCACCATCAACTTGGTTTTAACTGACCAGCACTTCAGTGCACATATAGTAGTAACATTCATCGGGTGTCGGGCAGATGGGGGATGGGTAGTCACACCTAATGGGTGCGGTGCACACCCTCTGGGGGATGGGCACTCTTGAAGCTCTGACTCGGGTGGAGCAAGGACAATATACGTAACCTAAACATTGTACCCCCGTCATATGCTGAAGTAAAAAAAAAAAAAAAGAGAGAGAAAAAAAGAAAGGAAGGAAAATGGTGGTCATAAAGTGAGCATAGTGGCTCCTCTGGGAACGGATGGAGGCTGGTCACAGGGACGACCCTCAACTGCACAGAATATGCTGGCGTTTGACTCATTGTCAGTCGTTAAACTGGGCATGTGGTTGCGATTCATTTCGTAATAAAATTTAAAATAAGTAATAGTGTACTTGACAATTGCAACAGTATAAAAGGGAATACAGGCCGGGCGCAGTGGCTCACACCTGTGCTCCCAGCACTCTGGGAGGCCGAGGCAGGAGGATCGCTTGAGGCCTTGACTTCCAGACCAACCTGAGCACCATAATGAGACCCCATCTCTACAAAACATAAGAATAAATAAATAAAAGGGAGTACAGCGAGAAGTCAGCCTCCCTTCCACGGCAGGCCCTGTCCGTTCCTCAGAAGCAGCAGCTGTTATGTGCCCATCCACGCACTTTCTGTCCCTTCTTACGGTCGGCACAGGGATGGGAGCGTGTCCCCTGTGTTGGTCTAACTTCTCTCACGCTGTCTGATGTGAGGTGGACGCCTGAGCAGGGCAGCATGACCTACTCTCCCTGCTGTCGGTGGTGCGACGATGTCCCCTAAGTGACTTTCCTGGCTCCGTGGATGGACTCCCACGTGGTTTTCTCTGCTTAGCTGTGACAGAGATCATTGCAGTGACCACCCTTGTACAGATGTTTCACCTGTGTGTGCGCGCGTGCACACACACACACACACACACACACGTGTTTGGAGAACAGTTCCTGTCATGTGTTGCTGGGTCAAGGGGTAAACGTGTCTTGGGTTGGCAGCCGTGTTGCCGTATTGGCCTGCACAGGTCATTCACTGTCATCTCTTCGATTCAGTAGCTTCACTGTGGACACACTCGTTTGAGATGATGCCTTTCCCTTGCCTGAGTCTTAATTCGGATTGGTTTCTCAGCGGGAAGGCTTGCTGGAGAAGACCTAAACATACGGCCAGCAAACGTGTTTCCCCGTGTATGGTGCTGGGGCATGTTTTTGCATTTGTCTTCTGGAGTGAGTCTCAAAAACACGCAGTGATGAGATGTTGGTGTGTCCCCAGGTGGAGGGAAGCTGTCACAGCCCGGAAGAAACTGCGGCGCCAAATGCGGGCTTTCCCCGCGGCGCCCTGCTGTGTGGACGTGAACGACCGGCTGAGGGCGCTGGCGCCCAGCGCAGAGTGCCCCATTGCTGAGGAGAACCTGGCCAGGGGCCTGCTGGACCTGGGCCACGCGGGGAAAGTGGGCATCTCTTGCACCAGGTCAGCACTTGGCCACCCCCGCTTCCTCGGGGCCGGTCCCACTTGGCTTGATCGGGAGTGAGTCTGCGTGTGCGTGTGTGTGTGTGTGTGTGTGTGTGTGCGTGTGCGCGTCTGTGTGTGTGTGTGCGCGCGTGTGCGGAGGAAGACAGCCGAGGGTCGTCTCTCCCGCGGTTGTGGGCGTGGCTTGCTCTGGGGGAAAGCAGCCTCTGATTTCAGAGGACTTTGGCCTTGAGACTCGGGCCCTGCTGATAGAATCTGGCTCAGAACCCCCCATTCTCCTGGGCGCCCAGTCGAACCGCCTTCCTCCCTGGGGAGCCAGCATCTGCGTTGGGCCGTGTCGCGCCCCACCTGTCCCCTCTGTCCTCCTTCGCAGGACACCCCTTTCCCGTAGCAGCGTCATGGCGGCTCTGTCCTCCCCGCAAAGTGTCTCCCTCAAGGCCCTTTGGTGCAGCCCTCCCTGCCACTCCTGGTTGTCACTGGCTCTTCTCTCTGGAAACTGTCCCGTGGGTTTTGTTTGACCCCATGAGATTCCTAGGGCTCCATCTCTGCATCTGTACCCAGGGTGGGTGTTGGGGGCGTGCTGTGAGGACACGGCTTGGGGTGCGTTCTCTGACCCCTGGCCACCTTGGCACAGTGGTCTGGCCTCCTGTTGGCATCACGGCGTCTGTGTCCCCTCCCCTGGGATCTCCCTTGACCGCCACGCTGACTGCCCCCTCGGCGTCTCCAGCCTGGGTCTCGTCCCTGCCGTCCAGACTCGACGTCCAGTTCCCAGTCCAGCTTCTGCCCCTGAGCCTGCCCCAGCCCTGCTCACAGGCCCACCCGTCCCCGGGGCGCAGGTCACAAACCGGGGCTTGCATCTCGCTCTCTCGGACCCACCGTCCCATAGCTCGACCCCCAGAACGTGCCTGGGCCCGACAGGTGTGTGCACCTGCTGCCAGCACTTCTCACCGGGTTGTCGCCTGTGTGTCCTCTGACACCTGTCGGGTCGCCCAGCTCCCTCGTTAGCATCCCTGTGCTGCACCCTCGGTGTCTGCAGCACGACCGAGCCCCTCTCCTCGAGGCCCCGCTGCCGTCCCCAAACGTGCCAGGTCCGGTCCTGGCATGGCCTGGCCGTCCCCTCCGCGGCTCCGTTTCCTTCAGGTCTTCGCTCGCACAGTACCTTCTCCGACCACCTGAGCGAGGCCACAGCACACGCCACGGCTCCTGCCCACCCGGCAGCACTTGCCGCACGGCCGGCACTTCCCACGCGCCACGCCAGCCACCTGTAGGCGCTGCTCTTTCTCCCCCGAGCGTGTTTTTGAAGGGCAGGATTTTTGTCTGTCTATTGCTGAATCTCCATAGCCAGCACACAGTAGGTGCAGAATTTATGCTTAGGGAATAGAGGAGTCCTCTAACACATTTCTTCAGCAAAAACAATTTTTCTCCGTCCCCGAAGTATTCCCCAGCAGGAGACACTAGCCCATTACTTTTCGCTCAGAAACGTCAGCGACTACCTGTTGAGCCCCGCTGTGGCGCGAGCCAGCCTCAGGTAGGCGCGGTGTCTCTCTCCCTTTCTCTGCAGGCTCAGGCAGCTCCGAACGCAGACGGCTCACCAGATGAAGGTGCAGCACTTCCGCCAGCAGCTGCTGAGGTCTGTCCCGCCCCGTCACGCGCGCTGCTCCCGCTCGGGGCTCGCACACCGCTGACCCACGTGGTCTGTCCCTTGCAGCGATGCAGCGTGGGCGCCTCTGGACCTGCCGTCCCTCGTGGCCAAGCACCTCCCGGGGAGGCGGGAGCGCGTGTTCTGGAAGCTGGTGCTGGTGTTGCCTGATGGAGAGGAGCAGTCCCCGGGGAGTCCCGGCAGGTTAGGGAGGGCTTCCCTCCGTGGGGTCTGAACGCCAAGCGTCGGAGTGACGCCTCCCGGGGGAAGGGGGCAGGCGAGCTGCAGGCCTGGGCCGGGAGGTTCCTCTCGGGGAAACTGAAGCATAGGGTCACATTTTAATGCTTGGATTTGCAGCCTCTTTTGTTCATGATTTAAAGTTGACACTTTAGAGTTGATTATTTCTTTGTCTTTTTTCTTGAGACAGGGTCTTGCTCGGTCACCTGGGCTGGAGTGTAGTGGCATGTTTATAGCTCACTGCAGGTTCAAACTCCTGCAGGTTCAAGCATCCTCCTGCCTCAGCCTCCCGAGTAGCTGGGACTACAGGCGCCATCACCACGCCCAGCTGCTGTTTCCATTTTTTCTAGAGAGGGGATCTCACTTTGTTGCCCAGGCTGATTTGATTATTTCAATTTTTATTCTATAAACTTAGCAATAGTCTTAGTCATGAAGCGTTTGAAAGTTGATTGTTATTTAAAGCTGTGTTAAGGTATATTGATTAGAGCTGATTTCATTTTAGACTCTTGGGGAAGATGTTTACAGTTTGCTGTAGTTTAATTTTTTTGCCTTAGAAAAAACTTTTGGCATTTTAAAAAAGAAAGAAAAAATATTGACATGCCATTAGTTTCTATAACCAAATGGTTTATGGACATTATACTATTAAAGTAACTACAGGACATATTACTTTTTTTTTTTTTAATAACTTTGAAATGTAATTCATATAATACAAACTTTTCCCATTTAAAGTGTTCATTTCAGTGATTTTTAGTTATATTCACAGGGTTTTATGACCATTCCCACATCTAACTCCAGAACAGATTTCCACTTACAGAGAACACCGTGTTCGTTCGCAGCCTCCCCTTCTCCCTGCCCAGCCCCGACGGCCGCTGGCGTGCTCCTGTCTCTGCGGGTTTCTCCACCTTGCAGAAGTGGAGTCCTGCAGGGCGTCGTCTGTGTGACTGGCAAACCCCCTTAACGTCACGTTTTCTAGGCTCATCCATGTGGAAGCATGTGCTAGTGCTGCATTCCTTCTTTGTGTGGCTGAACGCTCCACTGTGTGAATGTGCCGTACGTCATTTATCTGTTGGTCAGTTGGGCACGTGGGTTGTTTCCACTTGGGGACCCTTATGAGCAAGGCTGCTGTGAGCATTCATTTATAAATGCTGCGTCAACATACGGGTGTGACTCTCTCGGTTGCATGCCTAGGAGTGTGTGGTAACGCAGCGTTTTAAGTCTTTGAGGAATTGTCAAATTATTTTCTGCAGGGGCTGCACCTTTTTATATCCTACCAGCAATATATGAGGGTTCCAAGTTCTCTGAACACGGTGCTCTTTTTTTTTTTTTTTTTTTTTTTAAGAGATCGGTTCTTGGTCTAGACCTTGGTTGCCCAGGCTGGAGTGCAGTGGCATCATCGTAGCTCACTGCACTTGAACTCCTGGGCTCATGTGGTCCTCCCACCTCAGCCTCCCTAGCAGAAGGACTATAGGTGCATTCCACCACGCCTGGCAGAACATATTATTTTTTAATTAAAAAAATCTTTTTTTTTTTTTGAGATGGCGTCTTACTCTCTCACCCAGGCTGGGAGTGCAGTGGTGTGTTGATACCTCACTTTTACCTCAACCCCCTGGGTTTAAGTGATCCTCCTACCTCATCCTCCTGAGTAGCTGGAACTATAGGCACGTGCCACCACGAGCGGCTGATTTTTCTATTTTTTCTAGTGATGGGGTCTCGATATGTTGCTCAGGATGGTCTTGAACTCTTGGCTCAAGTGATCCTCCCCCCTCAGCCTCCCAAAGTGCTGAGATTACAGGTGTGAGCCACTGCACCCGGCCAGAACACGTTTAAGCGGTTACTATTGGAACACATGCAGCCTAAGGAAAAAGAAAGAAAGTCATGAAGTTTATCTCATAGGACAGCTGAGCAAAGAGAGTTGTGGCATTTTAGAAGTATTTAAATGGTGATACATTTCTTAAAACAGCTGTCTTCTGATTTACTAAGTTCAGTTCATGTGTCACTTAAGAATGCTTAAGGTCTCAGGCATGAGAAATTTGATTCTGTAAAACATGTACTTCAAACTGTAGGGACATTTTCAGTTGCTCAAAATCTTTTCTGAGTACTGCAGAGTCCTAAGTCACATTAGAATGAGCCAGTTCCACAGTGTCCTCTTCTCTTACCCCAGTAAGTAGCCCTGTGGCGCTCCTAGCTCCGTTTGAAAATGACAGCCTGTTCTGCCAGGTCAGCTTCAAGATAAGATTTGGTGTCTGTGGACCTGGATCTGTGTGATATTTCTCTGTTATTTTTTTCCTGGAAATCTTTATAGTTCAAATTCAGAATTAGATTCCTCATGTATTATTTTCTTTTATCTACAGAATTCTAGCAAATTGGTTAAAAGTCAAGTTCATGGGAGATGATGGCTTGGCAGGTGACACGTGTAGCGATGCTGGCGGGATTCAGACACTTGCACTTTTCAACACGCTCAGCGGCAGAGGGGGTCAGGCGATTTCTGTGAACGTGTGTATAAAGGTGAGTGACAGTCTCTCTGTGTTTTCACTTCTGTAATTTCATTATTTTCCCTCACTCCCAGGCATCGTTGGAATCCCATAAATACTCTTTGTTCTCTGAAGTGGTTTTGAAAGACCGGGAGGCTCAGAAGCAAGTGTCGTGTCTGGTGTGACGGGCCAGGCTGGGTTCAGCAGAGCAGGGGCCGTGGCCGTCACAGACCTCTTTGAGAACCTGGTGAGAACGCGGAACCGTCCTGAATAGTTCACGGGTGCACTTAGGATGTTTTGTACGTAATTTAGAAGCCTTGGCCTCCGTGGGCCCCTGGTAGTTACCTCGGGGGGTGAGAGACACAGAGTGTTGCCCAGGAATGCCTGACAGCGGTGTCAAACCAGCTTCCCGACTCGTCAGGTTTTACCAGGAAAACAACTTTTTAATCCGGTGCGGTTTTCACGAAGCCGGATCCCAGCTAGTGTGTAGGTTCAGTGTCGGGCATTTCAGTGTCGCTGTTTTGTTTTACGTTCACGTTGTCCTCAGTTCTTTGTTGAAGCTCTAAGTTTTACTCTTTATAGGTGTTCCCACGATACTGAGCTTAGCTGGCTCCCAGGGAAGACTGTGTTTAATGAGACTCTATTTCCTCATTAGATGCAAACCTGCATAAATGGGTTCTAGGTTTCAGCCTCTGCGTTCAGAAGTGAAACCAGACAAACCCTGTTTTGTACATGTGGATGGTGCAGGGCAGAGTGCGGGCTTCGGCAGGGAGCGCACCCGGCGTCTGTGGCCTGGGCGAGGACCTGACGGTGCCTCTGCGGCGCCCTGGGAGGTCACGGGGCTGCGTGCCTGGAGGGAGGCCGGCCTGGCCGCCGTCTGCCCTGAGCTGTGGCCCCGTGGCCGCCGTGGCCCCGAGCCCTGCCTCCAGCAGTGCCTTCCCGGCACCCCGGTCGTCCACGTGAGGTGTTGCAGTTTGTGTCCCCTTTGTCCTTAGAAGTTTTTCAAATCATAGTTTGTTTATGGGGTTTTGTTTCTTTCATTTTTCGATACTGTCATCACAGTTCCCAGAGGTAACACACATACAAAACCTTAAGGCGGCACAAAGGTGATCGGAGCCACTGTGCTCTCGAGTTCCCGGGCCACGGTGACTTCTCGGCGCACATTGGTCCCTTTTCTCCTGTGGTTATGAAGTCACACTTCACCTACCGGAAGTTAGTTTGTTGTTCCTCTTGCCGTTAGTTTTAAGATTTGTAGCAAAAGTAACACTTGTGTGTAGTTAAAAAGTCAGATGGCTGCACGGACGGGGGCTGAGAGCCGCCACCTGCCCCTCGGGGCTGGGTTTCTGCCGTGTTTCCAGACCACACCTATTCATCCGGTCTGGCTGTTCTCTGCCGCACCCCGTGAAAATAAGCATGTTAGTTACCTGTTGCTACGTAACGGTTACCCCCAATATAGCCGATTACCATAACACTCACCTGTGCTCTCACGGGTTCTGCGGGTCAGAGTCCCGCTGGGCCTTCGCCAGTTCTCTGGCTCAGGCTTCCCACGAGTAGGAACTAAAGTGCTGGCTCGGCTGCGGCCAGCGGCTGCCCCAGGTCCTGCCACGCGGCCTCCACACGGCAGCGGTCAGCAGCCTGTGCGAGAAGGTGGGCCCAGGTGGAAGTCAGAGTCTCTGTGACCTGATCTTGGAAGTGACGTCCTGTCACTGTTGCTGGATTCTGGCTTCTAGAAGCGAGTCACTAGGCCCAGCCCGCAGGGCAGGGGTCACGGGTCACACCAGGACCCACACAGCACCGCACACCCGGTGAGGAGCGGGCTCTGCTGCATGGTGCCACTCAGCCTGCCGGCTCCCGTGGCAGCTACACCGGCGCTCTGTATCCCCTCGGGGGGACTGGAGCCTTTTTTTTTTTTTCAGTGACAAGGTCTCGCTCTGTCCCCCAGGCCGGAGTGCAGTGATGCAGTCATAGCTCGCTGCAGCCGCCCAGAACAGCCACCGCGCCCAGCCTGTTTTGAGGGTTCTGTGCCCTTCACCTCAGAGCCTGCACTGTTCTTTTCATGACCACATTTCTTTACTTTTTAAGCAAGAAATATTTGCTGTATCTTTTCACTTACAGAATTTTCTGTGTGCTCTTTAATTTTTACCAGATGGGCCACATATATCTCAGTAGAGTTTTCCAGATGTTCTTTTCCTTCACCTGGTCCGTCCACGTCTCCTCTCTCCCGAGCCCTCCTCCGAGCAGACACACCATCTTGTCTGGGTTGGTGGCTGCCGCTGGGCGCTCCGTCCAAGTAGCACGTGCCTTAGAGGCAGGGTTTGAGCAGGGTCCCTGCTCCCCCGCCTGCTCTGTGACTCAGTGACACCTACGTAGGAGTGCCCTTCCTTAGTATCCCTGTTTTACTCAGAGAAGTTAAAATAGATTGCCCAGGGCCGTGCAGCTTCCATGCCACCGGGTGGTGGCGACGTGTTTGCACCTGCAGAGCCCGTGAAACGCTGCCCGACAGGTGCCACGTGCCCCCTGGCATGGCCTTGCCAGCAGCATTTTCCCCTTGGTTTAGTCCTTGTGTGATGCTGCATGTCTTCTGGTTGCTTCCGAAGGAAGGATGCCTGGGAGGGGAATTTTCTGAGTCCTTTTCTTTCTGCAAATGCATTCATTTTATTCTCACATTTGCTTCATAATTTAGCCAGCTTTGTAAAATTATAGGTAGAGAAGTATTTTCCTTCCAGTTTTGGTCCACTTCATCTGGTGTCCACTGTGGCTGTTGAGATGAGGATATTTCTGCTCCTTGCCGTGTGGCCTGGTTTTGATGCTCCTGGCACTGGGCTTCCCTCGCGCATCGCCCGGGCTTGGCGGGCTCCTTCCAGGGGCAGGCTCTGGGCTCACTTCCGGGACGTGTGTCTCTGGCACCCGCCTCCCTTCCCTTTGTCCTGTTGGCTCACAAGCGCCTGGGAGCCGGAGCTCGTCAGTCAGCCCAAGCTGCTCACCTCCTCCGTCCTGCCCTCAGTCTCGTCTCCCACGCTGTGTTCCGGGAGATCGCCTTGACTTCATTTTTCAAATGTCCTACGGAGTTTTCATTCCAACTATCATTTCCTCCTCTTGTCCTTATTTTGACTTTTTCAATAGCATCTTGATACTATTTTTGGATTTGTCCTCTTACCTTTCTGAGGGAATTAGGGTTTTCTTGGCCTACATTTTTTTGTGTTCTATGCAGTCTCTGTTTCCTCTGGGTTTCTTTTGCTCTGTTATTCTAGTTTCTCTCTTTCATGTTGGAGGCTGTCCTGGGACTTGTTAGCCAAGGCTGTCCGTGCATGAGTGAGGCCCTAAAAGGCCGGTGGAGAAGCCCTGTGTTTGGGGTGGGGTGGAAGGCCACTGAGTGGCAGGCCAGCCTTCTGGGGACACATTTGGGTTCCTGAATGTCTGGATCTGGCTCTGTTCCCTGGACTGTTGGGTGTTTCTGGAAAGGGCTTGTCCCATCTCCTCCCTGGGGCAGCTGGTGGCAGTCCCCGCCCTGCGCCTGAGGACTCCTTGCAGCTGATCCTCTCAGGACTGTGCTCAGACGCCACCCGCAGGTGGGTGGAGGCTTTCGGGGCTTCACAGGCTCCGTTGGCCCTGCTCCTTCATGCCAGTCTGTGGCCGCTAGGTGTGGCTTCCTCTGCTTCTCTGACCCAGGGATGGGTCCCGTCTGCTCGCTGCTTCCTAGAAATGTGTCCCCATCCTTGCCTGCTGCTGGCTTGCATCTCCGTCATGGGCCTTAACTGCTGTTACGCCTGTGCTCAAACACAGCGGTCGCTGGGGGCTGAGTTAGTGTTGACCGGTTGTTTCTGGCACTGATTCATGGTCACCCAGAGGGAGGGCTGGCCCAGCTGTGTCCTTGGAGGCCGTCCAGCCGCACTAGCTCTGGGCGGGCCGTTCGCTGCTGGCCTGTGTGCCGGTGTGTGCATCCTGACGGTCCGTGCTGTTGCAGGTGGCCCATGGCGCCCTCAGTGACGGCGCCCTTGATGCAGTGGAGACGCAGAAGGACCTCCTGGGAGCCAGCGGGCTTGTGCTGCTGCTGCCCCCCAGAATGAAGAGCGAGGACGTGGCGGAGGAGGACGTGTACTGGCTGTCGGCCCTGCTGCAGCTCAAGCAGCTCCTGCAGGCCAAGCCCTTCCAGCCCGCGCTTCCGCTGGTGGTTCTGGTGCCCGGCCCGGGAGGGGACGCCGTCGAGAAGGACGTAGAGGATGGTTTGTGACAAAAGTCTCACTCATGCACTAGTGGTGTTTAATAAGGGGTAGAGCCCGGGGTTGGGTATCACCGGGCCAGGAACCCCCATGGTGACGGTCAGCTGCGGGGTGGGTGGGGTTGGCACAGTGAGACGCCTCAGCACACGTATAACCCAGAGTAAACACGCGTGACCTTCCTCTGTTCCTCTTAAAAGGTCTGATGCTGCAGGATTTGGTTTCAGCTAAGCTGATTTCAGATTACACTGTTATTGAGATCCCTGATTCTGTTCTTGATCTACAAGGTACCACTAAGGTAAGGTTTCGTCATTTTTAAAGGCCCATCAAGGTATTTTGGTTTTTTTCCCCCTTTGTTCTATCTTGAATTTAGTGTATATCAGTGTCTATAAATTTTTTTTTTTTTAAGAGATGGGGTCTTGCCATGTTGTCCAGGCTGCGGTGCCAAGGCTGTTCACAGGCGAGATCACAGCTCACTTCAGCCTCCAGCTCCTGGCTCACGTGATCCTCCTGCCTCAGCCTCCCGAGTAGCTGGGACTACAGGCGTCCACCACGCCCTGTAGCGATTTTAATTTTATGTTTTACACAGATAACTTTATAAAAATATAAGCAGAAATCAAAAGATAAAATTTGCCCATAGTACTGTTATCTACAAATTAAATTATTCATGTACTTTTTTTTAGTGTTTTTGTTTTTATGAATTTAAAATATGACCATTCATGTCTTATATCTGAAGGTATAGAAAAAAATACAAATTATTTTTCTAGGGCAATTGAACTTGGAATATATGAAGAAATAATGTTATCTGAGATTTCCTTAAGAAAGGAAGTCTGTGCTGACAATTGCGCGTAGGGAAAGAGGTGCCAGGAGCTAAAATAAAAGTAACCACTGGGAGAAAGATAGCTGCGGGCGACAGCATCCCGGCAGGTAGTGGAGCTGTTAGTTCCCGAGAGGGAGAAGACACGGCTTCCCTTTCTGTGCACGCTGAGGGCCACGTGCAGGACTGGCTTCCCGAGGGCCTGGGCCCTTCCCGGGCTGGGCCTGCCGGCCACGGTCCTCAGGGCTGGGCGGGACCTGGGGCTCCTCTCCAGCGCCCCTGGTGGGCGGGTCTGCAGGCCCCGCCACAGAGCGGGCTCCTCCTGCCGTGGCTGAGCTTGGGTGCTCTGGTGGCACCTGCCACAGGCAGCCCTTGGGGGTCCCCTGGCCCTAGGAGGAGTGCCGAGACCTTCGGAACGCTGCTTCTGAGAAACTGCGACTCCTCCAGTCAGGTCTCTTCCCCCATCTTTGCTCTCAGGTTTCGCAGGCGGTCCAGTGGCTGGTCTCCCGCTGCCCCCGTGCCCTCGACCTTTGCTGCCAGACCCTCATTCAGTACGTCGAAGATGGAGTTGGCCGTGAGTTCAGCGGCCGGTTTTTCCATGACAGAAGAGAGAGGCGTCTGGGTGGCCTGGCCGCGCAGGAGCCGGGCGCCGTCATCGAGCTGTTCAACAGTGTGCTGCAGTTCCTGGCGTCTGTGGTGTCCTCCGAGCAGCTGTGTGACCTCTCCTGGCCCGTCACCGAGTTTGCCGAGGCAGGGGGCAGCCGGCTGCTTCCCCACCTGCACTGGAACACGCCTGAGCACCTGGCCTGGCTGAAGCAGGCCGTGCTCGGGTTCCAGCTTCCGCAGATGGACCTTCCGCCCCCGGCGGGTGCGTGCCTGTGCTGGAGAGGAGCGGAGGGTGGGGCTGGTTCCGGCACGGGTGTGTGCTCGCGTGTCCACTCCCCCGCACACCTGCCCTTCCCCGACCGCGCTGTGCTCGCTGCACCCACCTCGGTTCCCAGGTCAGAGGGGCCTTGCCCACCAGCAGAGTGGTCCCGGAGGGTCTGCTCCGTGCCGGTAGGAAGCCCAACCCCGAATCCTGCCTGCCAGGCTGGGTCCCTGTGTTCAGACTAGATGGGCTTCGGTCAGAGCTGGTGACCACGTGGTCCTGTCACCGAGCTGCTTATGGCTGGGGCCACGGCACCCAGCGCTGACTTGAGGCCGGGTTCTTTGTCAGAGAAGCCCGTGGCCTGCAGCTCTGGCTGTACCTGGGTGAGGCTCTCGGGTGGTTTTGACACAGACTTGACAGGTCACCTGGGCTGGCTTGAGCCCAGCGCAGCGTGGAACTGCTCCTTCCGAGAACGGTTAGGAGGGAGTGAGCTCAGGGCCTTGGCACAGACGCTGCCCTTTGGGCCTCAGGCGCCCGTCTGCGTGGGTTTCAGCAGGTCTGACCGATGCTCATTGAAGGAGCCCAAGGGAAGCAGCTAGAGCCCTCTGTGCCCTTGGCCAGGTTGAGGCCCTAGAGGAGCTAAGAGCCCTTTTACCTGACTCACCTGGCTGCGGAGAGTCCAGGCCCCTGGATGCAGCCACAGGCTGGCCAGTCGGGGTCCAGGTGGACCTTTGCTGCGGACCCGCCAGGTGACTGTCACGTCCCCCGCCTGGACCCTGGGCATGAGCTGCCCTTTCCCCCGACAGCTCCTATGTTTAGATTTGAAAGCAGATTTCTCAACTACACAGTTGTCTTCTAAGAAAATACAGAGTTAAGAACATTTCCGTGTAGATTTTCATGTGTCCTTTGCCAAAGCCGTGACCGACGAGGCACTCTCTCCCCAGCGCCCTGGCCGCCCGTGTGCTCCATGGTCGTGCAGTACGCCGCGCAGGTCCCCAGCTCGCCCCAGACGCGGCCCGTCCTGCAGTCCCAGGTGGAGAACCTGCTCCGGAGGACCTACCGCCGGTGGAAGAGCAGGAACCCCTCCCCAGACCCGGGGGCAGGGCCCGCGGTCACCGAGATCCCGTGGGACGCTGTCGTCGCCTTGTGCATCAACCACAAGCTGAGAGACTGGACGCCCCCCCGGCTGCCCGTCACATCAGGTGGGCCGCGCTTAGCCGGGGGCCAGCTCCTCCTGCCGGGTTCCGTGTTAGCAAAGAAAGGTGTTCACTGGCTGAACCCCCGTCCCCGTCCCCACCCGTCCCTGCTCAGGGTCTCCTTCTTTAAGCTAGTGACTTCCGGCTGACCGAGAAATGGGGGGACTCGCTCAGGAGGCTCCAGTGCAGCCTGAACACACCTCCCTGGAGGAGCCCCCGGGCGGGTGCTCAGTTAGGTTCCGTGGTTCTGAGTGGTCGTCACTGCCCTGCCAGTCTGGACGGAGCCTGTCCCCACCTTGAGCACCACAGGGACACTCACAGGGTATTCGACTCAAGCATGGAAGTCATGTACTTCTCTGACTTTTAATTAATCAGAAAGGCTTATTCTTCAATCAGTGACTTTAAGCAAATGTCAAGTGGTTATCTGCTGCTTGTGTGATATTCTTTTTGTTTTCATATTGTTTTTCAGAGGCACTGAGTGAAGATGGTCAGATATGTGTATATTTTTTTAAAAATGATTTGAAGAAGTACAATGTTCCTTTGTCGTGGGAACAAGCCAGGATGCAGACGCAGAAGGAGCTACAGCTGAGCCAGGGACGGTGCGATCCGTGTTCAGTGTGTGTCTCTGTTGCCTGTTACACTGTGCCGTTCCCTTCCTGTGCAGAGTCCAGTCCACTGCGGGACGATCGCAACAAACCCTCAAGGAACAGACCACTCCCGTGTGGTAGAAACTGTTCCAGGGCAGAGACACGTCATACACGTCTCACTCCACTGGTCAGATGAAGCTGACCTGACCCCGTGGCTCCCTGGGAGAGTGCGGCGCCATCGCATCCCCCACACCGGGCTCAGAAATACCCAGGAAGTGTCAGCACACGCAGTCGTGAGGCCCTGGGATACCCACACGCAGGCTTTCTCCCGGGGCAAACACTACCGACAGTAGAAATCTAGTGGTATAATTTGCTGCCTTAATAGAAAAATACGTGATCATGTCAGTAGGTGTGAAATACATTTCTTAGAATGTATGTGCACTCCGGATAAAATTTCTTATCAAGCTTGGGCAAAAAAATTACTTAACTCCGCAAGACTGCCTACCATAAAAATACTAAAAAAGAAAAAAAATCATGCTTCTTGGTAGAATATGAGAAAGGGTGAAGTCGGAACCAGCCTCGGTCCTGTTCAGTGTTGTCCTGGAAGCCGGGGCCATGCGGGGCCGTGGGGGGACAGCCAGATGCCAAGAGGAAGGAGAAGCGTCATTTCCAGGCAGCACAGTTGTCAGCTCAAGGAGCCCAGCCCCGAGAGCCAGAGTTCAGCGAGATGACCGGGCAGACTGACCCGTGACGTGTGCCAAGTTCTCACGCAAACGGCAGCCCCGACACGTGGCCGTGCGCTGACAAGGCTCTCGGGGTCCGAGGGCACAGGCCTTGTCAACTTCAGCTCTCTGGGAAGTCAGGGCCTTTCTGATCAAAACCCAAAAGGATTTCTTCCCTTTGTATGGACAAATTAATTCTAAAATTCATCAGGATAAGAAAATGTGTAGCAGTAGACGAGAAAATTCTAAATAAAAATAGCAAGGCCCGATAACAAGCCATAGAGTAAAGCCACAGTCGTAAAGCCAGGCGGTGGTGCAGGAGTAGATGGCGGGTCTGCACATAAAGTCCCAAAGTGGAACACACGTGGCAAGTGTCAGCTTAGTGGAGAAAGGACAGCTTGTGTGTGTAGGAAACTGTCAGATGCGCTCCCTCCCACATTTGCAAACATTACTGCCAGAGGAATTCAAGAGTTAAATATAAACAATAAGGTCCTTGCCAGTATTAGGGGAAAATGGAGAGTCTGTTTGTAACCCTGGGACGGGAAGAAAGACCGAGTGGAGAGGCTGCAAGAGCCCCGCTGCTTCCTGAGAGCGGAAGCTTCTGGTAGAAACAGTCTCCCCATGCTGTGGCGATGGGGTCACCTTCCCTCTGCGCCCTGCTCCCCGCTGGAGAGAAGCACAGAGGCAGGCGTGGGGCTGCCAGGTGTACACTCCGTCCCAGGAGGGCACGGGTCTGGGGCTCGTGTGTGTGTGTGTGTGTGTGTGTGTACGTGTGTACCCATGGTTGCATGCACGCGTGCGGCTGCAGGAACCCTTCCTCCCTCTCTCCTGACCGTGAGCATTCCCAATCATGTACTTGCAGTTTGGGGATAAAGCCTTTCCATCCTCCGGCGAACAGTTTTCCTGCTCCGTTGCTTCACGTGCACAAGGGGAGGAGGAGCATCGAGCGCGGCCGAGAGCGGAGTGTCCCCAGCGCGGAGGACCTGCTGCGACGCGCGTCTGCCGAGGAGCTCCTGGCGCAGTGTCTGTCCAGCAGCCTCCTGCTGGAGAAGGAGGAGAACCGGAGGTGAGGGCGGGGAGGACGGGAGGAGAGTGCTCCCTGCTCCCGCGTCAGGCGGGGCAGGGTGGGCAGCCTCAAGGGCGGCAGTGACGTGTGTTAGGAGAGGCACGTAGGTGTGAGTTCCCTAGATAGTATGTTTTTAACCGTTTATTATTTGAAGTCAGTTTCATTTCTTATTATGGAAAGTCAGTGTTCAGTTTTCTAGTGGGAAATGCGGGTGGCTGAGTGTTCTCAGAGGATGGCGCGCGGAACAGCATGGCCGGCCGCCAGCGCCCTGCCCTTGAGAGCCTGAGGCGTCAGTGTGTCCCACACGCACACGCGGGAGGGCCAGGAGCTGCACGGCTGTCGCCTCATGGCCTTGTTTACAGTTTATTGAGAAACAGAACCAGGCAGAAGGAAGGCCGTGTCCACAGGTCCTCCTCCTGCCCAGCCACAGCCCCCGCATTCCCAGCCTGTCCCCTCCCTGTCTCCTTGTGTTGCTGGGGGGGGTCCATCCAGCTCTTAGCGGAGTCAGCCCTTCCCTTGGGCTGGGAGCTCACCTCTGACCCTCGAGGGGGACACGGGTCCCGTGAGTCCCTCCCTGGCATCACCCCTCTCCCCACTGCATTGTGCCCGTCAGCCCACAGACACGGAAACGTGCTGGCGTTTCTCCCTACTCGAGCTCGCTTCCCTCCAGCCACCACCCCCGCTTCTGCTCTTAACAGCAGGGCTCCTCAGGAACGGGCGCGACACTTCTCTGCCCTCTCTCCCAGCCTCCTGCAGCCTGCGTGGCCAGCAGGTCCACGTCCAACTCCCGATTTCCCCCACCGGCTTCTCCTCCTTGCTGCCCAGGCCAAGGGCCTCAGAGTCGTCCACCGGCAAATCCTCCAGGCTCTGTCGAAATGTTCTCAGAATTGGACCATCTGTTATGCCTTCCTGGCCACCATCCGGCTCGTGCCACCCTCGCCTGCCTTCCGGGTTACTGCCGTGGGCTGTGGCCTAGCGCGCGAGCCTGTGGGCACTTCTGAGGTGTCACGGGGAGGTCACGCCACTCCTTTGCTCGCAGCCTTTCAGTGGCTTCCTCTTCCACCCGGAGTCCAGGGCAGACTGTAGAGGGTGGGCAGGGCCTTGTGTGATCTGCCCCCCACATCCTCTCTGACCTCAGCCCACAGGCCTGAGTTTGCCGTTCCCTTTGCCTCTCCGGGTGCTCACGCTCCGGCATCCCGCGGCTGACCTCATGCGCTCCGGCTCTGCGGTTACCCCCCCCCCACTTCCTGTGCCTGCCTCTCCCACCCTGGGCTGTCTCCCTGTGAGGTCCTTGTCTGCCCCCCTCACTGAAGTACGAGATGCTTGTTGGGCCTTGTCTGCTGTCAGTGCTGTACCACGTTCCTGGAATGAGGCCTGGCGCTGGGTGGGGCTTGATAACACGTGTTGGAAGAGGGAATGGATGTGTCTTAATTTCTAAAAGTAGATCTACCTAGGTCTGTATAATTCAAGTGGTTTTGGATGAGATTGTTTTCCTTGAAAAGACAAGTATATGAAGTAGACAGCTTTGGAGCGTGTTAGGTGGCAGTGGGATATTATTCTGAGTTAATTTCAAATTATAAGCAGTGATACAGACACTTGGGAAATTTGTCAAGAGATAAAAATGAATTATAGGCTGGGTGCGGTGGCTCACGCCTGTAATCCTAGCACTCTGGGAGACCGAGGCGGGAGGATGGCTCAAGGTCAGGAGTTCAAGACCAGCCTGAGCAAGAGCGAAACCCTGTCTCTACTAAAACCAGAAAGAAATGATTTGGACAGCTAAAAATATATATAGAAAAAAAATTAGCTGGGCATGGTGGTGCACGCCTGTAGTCCCAGCTACTCGGGAGGCTGAGGCAGGAGGATCGCTTTAGCCCAGGAGTTTGAGGTTGCTGTGAGCTAGGCTGACACCACGGCACTCTAGCCCGGACAACAGAGCGAGACTCTGTCTCAAAAAAAAAAAAGAAAAAAAAGAATGAATTTAAGATACCTAAAACCAAAATAAATCAAATAGACAAAGTAAGCCAAATAAGGCAATTAGAAGTATTAGAAGTAATGTTAAGTAATGCATACATATAGTTGTTTTTGGATTAATGCCACCTTTCTTATTAAATATGATTTGGGTTTATAAATTAAAGGGACCATGTTAAATTTTTAAAAAGCACCTTTCTGCTTCCCAGTTGATGGCATAACTTAGTTCTGTCCTTAGTAAAATGGAAAGTATGTGCAGAGAAAAGTGAAACGAGTTTCTGAGCGTGTGGCCACGTGTGGTTTCAGGTGGGAAGATCAGCTTCAGCAGTGGCTGTCTGAGGACTCCAGGGCACACACGGACTCAGCTTCCCGCCCCCTCTACCTTCCTCAGACGCTAGTGTCTCTGCCGCAGGCCGTGGGGCCTGTGATCAAAGCGTCCACAGCTGCCAGCCCACAGGTGAGAAGAGGGTGGACACTGGCATTTATGCTAGAACTGAAGACTGAGAGGACGGCGGGGAAAGGAACTCATGTTATGATGACCAGTCGGTTATGAGCGTAAACTAGATCTTTCCGTAAACTCACTGTGACGGAGACCCAGTTAACTCCCAGTGTCTGCGTGTGCGGCAAGTGGTGAATGGAATTGAGACTTGCCCGAGGCCTGGGACTGTGCTGACGTGTGGTAAGGACTGGCCGGACTGGCAGGTGATGACAGTGGCTTCTGTTTGTACAGCACAAACTTCTAGGCCTTGGTGTCACGCAGGCGTCCCTTCTGGGACTGACTTTCCTCAGGGGAATGAGTGAGGAAGGTAAGGGCCTCGCCGGCAGCGTCCGGCTGCTCAGCAGCAGTTGCTTCTCGTTTCTCACTGGCCCCAGGGCCCATGGTCTTTCTACTCACGTCCCTCCTTTAGTGGTTAAGGGAACAAACCCAGGGATTTAATCACCGATGTGCTGTGGGACCGGCTCTGGGAAGCCCGTCAGCAGGGAGAAGAGCAGACCGTCCACGCCGGCATTAATGATGCTGCATAAAAGTGGAAACAAATGAAACGTCCAAGGGAGGAGTCCGATTACACAGCTGCAGCACATTCGTGTGATGGAATAGTTCACAGCCCTGGACAGTGACGTTCTGTAGAAATGATGCTGGAAATTGTCCCTGCAGAGCATGCACAGAAGCAGGCCCCGAGTGTTGTTGCGTGGGCTGGAGGCGGCTGGACGGGCGTGGCGGGGAGCCCGGCAGGTCGCACTGCAGCATCTAACACGGCCAGGTTGGTCCTCACAGTCGATTTCTTTTTTATTCAAACAGAATGAAAAGGCCAGGGGACAGCTGCAGCTGACGGAGGCAACAGGCACGTCTCTGACCGAGCGGCTGAAGCACCTGGAAAGGCTGATCCAGAGTTCGAGGGAAGAGGAAGTGGCCTCCGAGCTCCATCTCTCTACGCTGCTGGACATGGTGGACATTTAGCAGCTGACCTGAGAGGAGGGGTCTCTCCGGAAACTTCTGCTTTTACTCAAAATAATGTTATTCTCAGATGCTTCATGCACTGTTGGAAATGTGATTATTAATCATGCAAATAAACCATTTAAATGTCCATTGAGGCCTTTCCCAGTTCAGAATGAAAAGCTTTACCGTGTGACACCTTCAGTATTCTCATTTGTCTTCATGTTGCAGACTGTCACTCACCAGCACGTGCTCTGAGGGAGTTTGCAGCTTACGTTTTCGTGTGTAACAGGTGGTTCATCCTCTTAGTAGGGCTGGGCATGGCAGTGCACGCGCCTGTAGTCCCAGCTACTCGGGAGGCTGAGGCAGGAGGATCACTTGAGCTCAGGCATTTGAGGCTACAGTGAGCTACCACCGTGCCACCGCACTCCCACCTGGGTGAGGGTGAGACCCTGTCTCTAAAAAAAAAAAAAAAAAAAAAACTCTTTCTGTACATGGCTCAAATTTGTCCCCTCTCCCCACACCAAGTGCCAGCAAGCTCAGGCTCACACCATTGATGTCACCTGGACGCCTGTAGCACCCACCACGGGATTCCTGCCTCATCTTGCTGAACTCCCCCACGAGCCAGTTTTAAAATAAAATGTGACCAGGTCACTTCTCTGCTGATCTTCACCGCCTGGTTCCTACAGCACTCAGAGTAAGGCAGCAAGGGTCTCCGAGGCGTGACCCCGCTGGCCTGTCCCCTTGTGGGGCCTCTAGACTTTGTCCACTTCGTTATGCTGTCCCAGCTGCACCCCTGCATCCAGTTCTCTCCTCCACCCCACCCCTCCGTCCTTCCCTGCTACCAATTCAGGCACACGTGTCCACGCTCATGCTCGAAGGAGGCATCAACAGACATGGGGATGTTGAGTGTGGCTGAGAAAACAGAAGCGCTAAGAAGAACCTCCTTATCTCACCTCTACCAAATCCACCAGCCAGTCCCTGCTTCCCCAAACACACACAACTCAGGGATTTCTTCAGTGATTAACTTCATATTTATCAATAAAGAAAAATAATGCTATTTCTTAATCTTGATTTTTGACGTCCCACAATGGAGGAGTTAGCTCTTACAGTCTTGCCTGCAAGGTGCATCGCCCACACACACCTACACTTCCTCTCCTGCCTTCTCCCTGGCAGTTCAACAGCATGTTAGCTGAAACCTGCACTGTTTCTGTTCGCCGTTGAGCCCTGTGTTGGTTTATGATTACATTTCTTTTGGGAACAACTTTAGGTTTTTCCTGGAGTTGATACTTGCCTTGGTTTTTCACTTGCTTGGTTTTCTGTGTTCCTGTCCTCTCTGCCCTGATTCCTGCTCTGCGTGTTTCTACGTGGAGGGACACCTTGCCAGAAAACACCCCCTTTCTCTCCCCGGGAAGTGGAGTGCCTCACTGGGCTGGTGAACCGGGGGGACAGACAGGGTCAGGTGCACTCAGGCTCCTCGGGGGGCCCTTTCTGGCGCCTGTGGGCTGACAGGCATCTCGTTGGTGCTGGGAGGGGAAGTGCTTGGGGAGGCAGCTCTGTGGCCCAGAGGCCGGAGGTGTGTCTGATTCGGGGTGGGGCGGTAGCCATCCCTTCACTTGCAGATGTCAGGCTTGTCCTCCCAAGTAGCTTTGTATTTGTGACAAGGTGGATATTTTGATATCTGTACTGTCTTCACACGTTTCTGAACTGGGCTAGGAAGAGGTGAGTATCCTTGGTTGACCCCATCATTCCATTAGGGGGAGGGTGTATGTGGGTGTTTTTTCCTTTTGTCCACTCTCCTAGTCCCCCGCCACCTGCCCAGACTGCTGCAGGTCACGGCCCTTCAGGGCCAGGCGTGGGGCAGAATTTGAGGGCTGGGTGCAGTTGACAGCAGGGCTCTGCGTGCCGACGCGGACGTGCTGGGCCTCTGGGTTCACCATGGGCCTTCGGACCGGGATGTCCTCTCCAGAGCGCAGCCACGTCTCCTCCGCCAGATGCTCTCAGCTCTCCCCCCGGCCGACAGCCACTCTGCTCCCCACCCCTGCCACACCCCAGCTGTCCCCCAAGCGCTCTGCCTCCATCTGCAGCCAAGGACCCTCAACTTCAGCTTCTCCTGGGGACCCGAGAGTGCCCTCTCCCTCCCCTGGGCGGGGCCCTTGGCACCGCGGTCCTGGGCTCACCCCTTTATCTCAGCACCTCCTGCCGCAGGCGGGCGGGTCCTGCCCTCTCAGCCCATCTTCCTCTCCATCGGCTTCCTTCTCACCTGGACGGAGCCCTCCTCTAGCCGCCCTGTGAGCTCGCGCAGCTGTGTCTATTTCTGCTTCTCGGCGGCCACCTGCACCTGCGTGTGGCCCAGCTTCCCCGAGTCCCGCTCAGAGCTCCCGCCCACGCCCCACATCAGCCGCCCCTCCAGCCCCGCTTCCGGGACCCCACTTCCGCCCGGACCCTCAGCCCGGTGCAGCCCCTCCCCCCACACCCTCCCGCCCCCTCTCCACACACTGCAGCCCCCCCACACACCCTCCCGCCCCCTCTCCACACACTGCAGCCCCCCACACACCCTCCCGCCCCCTCTCCACACACTGCAGCCCCCCACACAGCCTCCCGCCCCCTCACACCCTCCCGCCCCCTCTCCACACACTGCAGCCTCCCTCTCCACACACCCTCCCGCCCCCCTCTGCACACACTGCAGCCCCCTCTCCACACACCCTCCCGCCCCCTCTCCACACACTGCAGCCCCCCTCTCCACACACCCTCCCGCCCCCTCTCCCCACACCCTCCCGCCCCCTCTCCACACACTGCAGCCCCCCACACACCCTCCCGCCCCCCTCTCCACACACTGCAGCCCCCCACACACCCTCCCGCCCCCTCTCCCCACACCCTCCCGCCCCCTCTCCACACACTGCAGCCCCCCACTCCACACACCCTCCCGCCCCCCTCTCCACACACCCTCCCGCCCCCTCTCCCCACACTGTAGCCCCCCACACACCCTCCCGCCCCCCTCTCCCCACACCCTCCCGCCCCCTCTCCACACACTGCAGCCCCCCACACACCCTCCCGCCCCCTCTCCACACACTGCAGCCCCCCACACACCCTCCCGCCCCCTCTCCACACACTGCAGCCCCCCACACACCCTCCCGCCCCCCTCTCCACACACTGCAGCCCCCCACACACCCTCCCGCCCCCTCTCCCCACACCCTCCCGCCCCCTCTCCACACACTGCAGCCCCCCACTCCACACACCCTCCCGCCCCCCTCTCCACACACCCTCCCGCCCCCTCTCCCCACACTGTAGCCCCCCACACACCCTCCCGCCCCCCTCTCCCCACACCCTCCCGCCCCCTCTCCACACACTGCAGCCCCCCACACACCCTCCCGCCCCCCTCTCCACACACTGCAGCCCCCCTCTCCCCACACCCTCCCGCCCCCTCTCCACACACTGCAGCCCCCCACACACCCTCCCGCCCCTCTCCCCACACCCTCCCGCCCCCTCTCCACACACTGCAGCCCCCCACACACCCTCCTGCCCCCTCTCCACACCCTCCCGCCCCCTCTCCACACACTGCAGCCCCCCACACACCCTCCTGCCCCCTCTCCACACCCTCCCGCCCCCCTCTCCACACACCCTCCCGCCCCCTCTCCCCACACTGTAGCCCCCCCACACACCCTCCCGCCCCCCTCTCCCCACACCCTCCCGCCCCCCTCTCCACACACTGCAGCCCCCCACACACCCTCCCGCCCCCCTCTCTCCACACCCTCCCGCTCCCTCTCCACACACTGCAGCCCCCACACACCCTCCCGCCCCCTCTCCACACACCCTCCCGCCCCCCTCTCCACACACTGCAGCCCCCTCTCCCCACACCCTCCCGCCCCCCTCTCCCCACACCCTCCCGCCCCCTCTCCACACACTGTAGCCCCCCACACACCCTCCCGCCCCCCTCTCCCCACACCCTCCCGCCCCCTCTCCACACACTGCAGCCCCCCACACACCCTCCCGCCCCCCTCTCCCCACACCCTCCCGCCCCCTCTCCACACACTGTAGCCCCCCACACACCCTCCCGCCCCCCTCTCCCCACACCCTCCCGCCCCCCTCTCCCCACACCCTCCCGCCCCCTCTCCACACACTGCAGCCCCCCTCTCCACACACCCTCCCGCCCCCTCTCCCCACACCCTCCCGCCCCCTCTCCCCACACCCTCCCGCCCCCTCTCCACACACTGCAGCCCCCCACACACCCTCCCGCCCCCCTCTCCCCACACCCTCCCGCCCCCTCTCCACACACTGCAGCCCCCCACACACACCCTCCCGCCCCCTCTCCACACACTGCAGCCCCCTCAGCCGCCACTGCCCCTCCCTCCGTCTCCGCTGCCGCCCTGGCCTCCCGCGCGCTCGTCCCTGCACCGCCTTTGCCCTCCGCCCCCTCTGCTCGAGTCTTTCTCCCCGGGTCGCCCTTCCTGCGGGCCTTCGGCGGGACCCTCCTCACAGGTCCCTCACGCGCCCCTCAGCGCCCTGCGCACAACCTCGCGACCCAGGCCCTCCCCCGCAGCCCCGCCCCCTGAGGGGGCCCTCCCCGAAGCCCGTCCCCCTGCAGCCCCCCCGCTCCCTGTAGCCCCTCCCCGGTAGCCCGGTCCATGAAGTCCCGCCTCTCCGTGCAGGTCCCTCCCCCTCCTGCAGCTGCCTGCCTCGGGCCCCGCCCCTCAGCTCCGCCCCCCGCTTCGTGGGGCGCCGCGCACTTCTCCAATGCAGCAGCGGAGCGCGTCCTGGTCTCGCCCTTGCAGCGTTCTGATTGGCTGTACGAGCATCGGTCCACCTAGGCCTGCGCGTGGGCCGAGAGGCGCGCCTGCGAAGTGCGGCAGGCCGGGTGAGCGCTGGTGGTAGGTCTGGGAGGCTCCGGCTCGCGCGGAGTGGAGCGCAGCTGACATGACGGAGGGCACGTGAGTTCCCGCGGCCCGGGACCTCCGGACGGCGTGCTGGGTGGTCGGTCATGGGTGCTGAGGGGAGCGGCGGCCGGGAAGGCACCTGAGAGGCGGGGCGGGCGGGGATCGGGGGCCGGGTGGAGTTTCGGGTCGGGGGTCGGGGCCGAGGTCGGGGCGCAGGGAGGGGCGGGGGCCGGGGTGGAGGTCGGGACCACTGTCGGACTAGGGGCCGGGGCTGAGGTCGGGGTCAGTTCTGGGCCGGAGTGGAGGCGAGGGGCGTGGTTGGGGGCGTGGTCGGGGTGGGGGTCCAGGCCAGGGTCCGGGCCTCGTCGGGCCCGGGACCCGTGGGCAGGCGGAGGCCGGGACCGTGGGGAGCCGGAGGCCGCTGCGGCCGGGGGCGGGTGCTGCGACTGCCACGCACGTCCGCGCGGGCTGAGGCCGAGGAGGACCGGCTGGCCAGGGCAGGAGGTGAGGGAGCAGCGGGCCGACCTGGTGACCAGCAGCCCGACGGCTCTCAGGTGTCTGCGTCGCAGAGGGGGACCCTATAAAACGGAGCCGGCTACCGACCTCAGCCGCTGGCGACTCAGCAATGAGAGGGGCAGGCAGGCGTGGACTTACTTTCAGGAAGAGGAAGACCCTGGCCGAGAACAGACTGGCCTGGAAGCCCACTCCTTGGGGCTGGACACTGTAAGTGGCTTGACTCTGCTTGTCATTGCTTAACACACAGTGTCTGGGAAGTGACAGGAAACCTGGCAGAAACACCGCGCACCAGTAGGGAGCCTTGAAAGTTAGTTGTGAAGAGCGTTGTTTTATTGTTAAAAAAAGGTTTGTGTAATGTGTAGACATGACACGTGTCACCAAGGCTGGTTCCCACGGGAGTTGAGTTAGGGTGTGACTTGAACAAGCCCCTTTGCCTCAATCCAATCCTCACTAAGCCTGGCGTAAGAAACTTCTCATTTTGTTCTTGTTTTTAGCACTTTATTTTGAGATAATCTTAGACTTACGGAAGAGTTGCAAAGGTAGTTGTGATTTTGTGTTTGTTTACAAAAGAGGATTTTTGATCCGGTTTTTTGTTGTGTGCATTCTTGTGAGAAATTCAGCTAGTCAGAGAGTGTGCAGGGTAGACAGGGCCTCCCTGCCCAGCCCTGGCCACCAGTCACTGGCACAGCCCCTCCCTGGGAGCAGCGGCGCCGTCCCTCGGGCCCTGCTGGAGAGAGAGTGGCCGGAGTCCCGGGCCCCGGTGGGCATCGGTGCCCCCACCCCACCCTCTGTCGGCGCCTGGTTTGAGACATCTTGGAGAAGTTGCAAAGAACTTTGCAAATTGGTGACTGGAAAATAAAACCAAGAGAACATGCAACTGCCCTTTTACTTTGCCGAGGTGTGATGCTGTCATCAAAGAGTTTCAGACTTTTGATCGAAACAGCTGAAAGGTTTAAAGTATTCATGATTTAGACTCACTCTTTTGAGTTGGGCTGTGAGTGAGGAGGGCTCCTCCACTGGGCAACAGGCCCCCTCAGCTCTCATTTTTTTCTCTCTTCACAGAAGAATTACTTTAAGGACTTGCCCAAAGCCCACACGGCCCATGAGGGTGCTCTGAACGGGATGACGTTTTACGTGGGGCTGCAGGCTGAGGACGGGCACTGGGCGGGTGATTATGGTGGCCCGCTTTTCCTCCTGCCAGGTAGGAACCCACTGCTCCGGCCACCCTGGGTCACCCCTGGGAGCCTGGCCTGGTCTAGGCTCTTGGTGGAGCAGGTATGAACACAGGCGCTCATGTAGAACAGGGCTGGTGAGGGCTGCCATGTGTCCCAGCCGTCTTGCTGTTGGTGCTGGCAGATGGGAGTGAGGATGTCACTGTCCCTGTGTGGTGTGGGGTGATCAGGGAAGCAAGGGGGCTCTGGGGCTCCGCTGGCTGGGTAGAATGGCACTCCAGGTGCAGCGGCCGTAGGTGGGCAGGGTGGTGGGTGGGAGCCCATGTCCGCTCTGAACCCACCCTGAGTGGAGCTCCTGGAGGGGCAGCAGGGGCATAGCAGTTGGACCCCCTGGTACTGAACTGGTTTGGCTGGACAAGACTGTTAGGCGCCCTGGGAATGTTTCTCTGCAGAAACAGCCTTGTCACATGGGAGATCCTGCCTGTGAATTTACGCAGCAGGACCCTTTCCCTATGGCTTGTGACCGTGGTGCTTCAGTGACCGGAGTTCTCTGTGCAAAAGGGTTCGTTTCTGTGGTAACTCTTACGGATACCTGTATTTTCTTTTACCTACGTTGTCTTAATAATTATAACTTTGTAGTAGATTTAAAGTTCTTATATTTTTTTGTTGCTTTTCTTTTTAAAACATTTCTTGTGTCTATCCATTTATACACCTGGATTGCCTCTGTCCTGACTCTGTCCAGTCCCAAAGCCTGTGGGGACTTTGGGGAGAGTTACATCAGGCCTGTGTGTTAGTTTGGGAAGAGTTGGCCTTTGATGCCAGAAACAGTTCCATGGTGGTTACTGCAAGCCACGCCCTGCTCGAGGCCTGTGCATCTTTTGGTCCTTCTTAGAACAAGCTACATCTGACACATGAGGAAGCTGGAACACGTTTATTCCAGGTCACACGGCCCTGGGATGCCAGCCGGCGTCCGTCTCTGTGCCCCCTTGCCATCTGCACCGTACAGCATCGCGTCTTGCTGTCCTGGGACTTGAGGGCAAGTCAAGGGGCTCTTTCTTCCCTTGGTCCCACCCGGGACCCCTTTGAGACTGTTCCCAGGATTGTAGAGATCATCCAACATCTCCACCAGTGTCACGGCGCAACAAAGAACGCTCCAGACCACAATCTCAGGCCGAAGGAGGAGGAGACACTCTTTTCGTTTCAGAGAGCTCCAAACCTCTGTATTTATTGCAGAGAAAGGCATGCAAGGTCAAAGGAAAGGTCATACAGAGAGAATATTTAGAAAGAACATACAGATAAAAATCTCTGGTGCCAGTAAACGCATTATTCTGAAGAAATCTGGTTAGTGACATGCAACATATCCACATTTATCTTGGGAGACTCAGCCTCCCTTGGCCTCTGACGTCTCATCTGCAACCTGGGGATTAGCGACAGGCTCGGACATCCTGCGCAGGGCAGGTGCACAGTGGGTGCCTGATCACTGCGGCTGCTGTGTTGTTTGCTGCTTGCTGTGGTGGCCCTGGACTCAGCCTGCTGGGGTCCTCCCCGGGCAGCCTGTGGGTTGGGACTTCTCCCCTTTCTAGACTCTGGACAGACTGTCTTTCTTGGGTTGACTTTGTCGTTCTGGGTGCTGTGCCAGTGTTCTTCCATGGCCGGCAGAGATTTGACTGGTCCTTCTTTTTCCTTTATTTATTTATTTATTGGTTGGTTTTTGTTTTTTTTTTCTGAGACAGAGTCTCACTCTGTCACCCAGGCTAGAGTGCTGTGGCATCAGCCTAGCTCACAGCAACCTCCAACTCCTGGGCTCAAGTGATCCTCCTGCCTCAGCCTCCCCAGTAGCTGGGACTACAGGCTCTTGACACCATGCCCGGTTAATTTTTTTGTTTCAATTTTTCATTGTCTGGATTATTTTTTCTATTTTTAGTAGAGACAAGGTCTCACTCTTGCTCAGGCTGGTCTTGAACTCCTGAGCTTAAGTGATCCTCCTGACCCGGCCTCCCAGAGTGCTGGGATTACAGGCCTGAGCCACCGCACCCAGCCTTTTCCTTTAATTTGGAAAATGCTCCTAGAGTCTGTGATCCTGTGTAGACGGCTCCCATCGGGCGTGGCCAAGTGGCATTGGTGGTGCTGACTGGGGTCTGACCCCCCCCAGCCCCACCATTTACTGGCTGTGCCTCAATTTCCTTGCCTGTAAAATGGGGAAGATGCTGGCTCTGACCGGCCTGCACACGTTTCCCTGTCTCAACAACGTCGTAACTGTTACAGAAGAGACGGGCTTGTTTTGGGGTGGCTGTTTCTCAGGAACCTGTGTGAACTCCGAGTCCGTCCACCCTTCCTCCGGGACGTGTCTGTGTGTTTTGTCCCCCAGGGCTTCCAGTGCCTCTGAGCCAGAGTTAGGCATTTGTCCTATGGTGCGTGTGGCCGGGTCCACCCCAAGACCCGTCCTGTGGCAGGTGCCGTGGGCACGTGGCTGATGGAGCCAAGCGTGGGGATGGAGGTGGGGGTGGGGGTGGAGCGTAGCCCAGGAGGACCAGGCCGGGAACAGAAGGTTCTTTGTGGATCATACTTACTGTCTTCTGCCTTGCCCTGACATTTGCAGCGTGGCACAGCCCCATCCACGCTGACCCATCTGGTGTTTCTTTCCCAGCAGGTGTTAAGTGAGACTAGCAGTCTCCCCTCGTGGAGGGCCCACTGCTCTAAGACGCGGGTCCCTTTGGACCTTCAGGGGCTTGGGGAGGCCTTCCCGAGGTGCCCACAGTGTCATGGGGCTGGGCGTGGCAGGGTGGGCTGCGGAGGCCCCAGGCGGGGAGTGTCACCTGTGCTGCTGGCGCTCCCTCTGGCCCTGCTCCCAGCGTCCCTGATCGTCCCTGATCGCAGCCCAGGAGGGATGGCCTCCCAGGTGTTCGTTTCCATGGGAAGGAAGGAGACTGGAGTTGCTCCCTGTCAGGGTGGGGTCCCTGGGAGGAGAGGGACCTGGGCTCAGCAGTAATGACCACCTGCCTGCAGCAAGGACGCTTCCCTGCCACACAGGCCTCCTGATCACCTGCCACGTGGCGCGCATCCCGTTGCCAGCCGGATACAGAGACGAGATCGTGCGGTACCTGCGGTCGGTGCAGCTACCTGACGGCGGCTGGGGCCTGTGAGTGTGCCTGACCCCGTGTCACTGCACATGTACACGTGTGTGTGTTCCCGTGTAGGAGATGCTTGGGTTTCCAGGCAGCTGTCGCGGGGTTGGGGGAGACTGCAGCTGTGGGCCTGGGGTGGGTGGGTAGGTGGGCAGGAGGGGCAGAAGCTGCCAGCCTCAGCTTCACGCTTTGTGTTGTAAATGGGTTTTGTGGCCGCTTGGGAGACCTTTGAGACCCACATGTGAAAACTGTCATCCTGTTACCGCTGAGGCAGGAGAAGTTGCTGTCGGCTCCGGCTCCAGCTGGCAGCCCTGCCCAGGTCTCAAGGAGAGCTGCTTCCTGCAGTGCGGCTCTGGCTTTGGCGCAGTGGCCTGGCCCGGGGGTCTGCTCTCGCGGTGCTGATTCGGGAGTGGGAAGTGCGACAGGGGTGGCGTGACCTGTCCGGGCAGGTTGGGAACTGCCCAGCTGCCCTGGGAGGTGCAGGGGCCCCCGCTGGAGAGCCCTGCTCAGTGCTGTCTCGGTGTCGGTCAGCGCCAGGTGTTTCCGCATTCTGACTTTTCTTTTTTCCTTTATTTTGGAGACAGGGTCTCACTCTGTCGCTCTTGGCTAGAGTGTTGTGGTGTGATCATAGCTCACGTCAACCTCGTACTCTGGGCTCAAGCCATCCTCCTGCCTCAGCCTCCCAAGTAGCTGGGACAACAGGTGCACGCCACTGTGCCGGGCTGATTTTTTTTCCCATTTTTAGTAGAGACGGGGTCTCGCTCTTGCTCGGGCCGGTCCTGAACTCCTGAGCTCAAGTGATCCTCCTGCCCTGACCTCCCAGAGTGCTGGGATTACGGGCGTGAGCCACCGCGCCCGGTCGCATTCTTACTTTGCTAAGGAAGGTCACTGGAAGGCTTGCCGTATTTCTCAGAAGGGCAGGCGCCGTTTTCTCGCTGGTTCTCTCCTGTAGGCACATCGAGGACAAGTCCACGGTGTTTGGGACGGCGCTCAACTACGTGTCTCTCAGAATTCTGGGCGTCGGGCCTGATGATCCTGACCTGGTCCGAGCTCGGAACATTCTCCACAGGAAAGGTACGCCCCGCGCCGGCCCTGTGCCGCGAGCAGACGAGGAGCGGAGATGCACCTCTAGGCGGACGCTGGGTGAGCCGCGCCCAGGGACTGCGTCAGTCAGCGCAGGAGCAGGAGGAAGCTGCTCAACCTACCAGTGGTTTTTTCAAAAGCAAATTAAGACAACCAGAGAATTCTGTTTGTTTCCTGAACTGGCCAAGGCTTAAAAGCACGGCGAGCAGCAGGCACAGGGCTCGCCGTCCGTGCCCTGGGTGGGCCCCCTCCCCCGGGCTGCGGGCTCTGAGGGCCGTCGCTGCCCGGGAAGGCGCCACAGCTCCCGAGAGCAGCGCCCGGTTCTGGCCGCCCTGGCAGAGCCTGCTCTTGCCCTCTGCCCTTCCTGGGCCCCCCGCACCCCGGCCCACGGGGACCTCCCGTCTGTTCCTCAAAGCCCCTTCCTTCCTTGGAGCTCTTCACGGCTGCTCCCTTGCCCTGGGGGCGTCCTCAGGGACCTCTTGGTGACCTGCCAGGCTGGGCGAAGTGTCCTGTTGCGCATTCTCTCGAGACTGGGCTCTTCCTTCATGAGTGTGTCCGTGTTGCAGTCAGTTCACTGCCGGCCTCTGGTGTGGGTGGTGCCGGGTCCCCACCGCACTCCTGGCGCCTGCCCAGTGCAGGGACACGTGTGGGCCGCACTTCTCCTGGGAGCTTCCAGTCTTTGTTGACTTTTGCACCCCGAGTTTGGGGCGGGGCCTCGGGAAGCGTGTGCAAGACGGTGTTGCTGTCGCTGTGCCTGAGACTGACCAGGTGCTGCTGGAGGTGGCTCCGGCGTGGGGCCAGAGTGCCGGAGCCCTTTTGGAGCCTGGGGCCTGTCACCACCCGTGCAGGACCTGTCTGCCCAGTGGGGTGACAGACGGGGCAGATTAGACTGAGCCCCAGGAGGGAGAGGCCCAAGCAGGCACTCTGACTTCCCGCATCACTCTCTCCAGGCGTGTGTGGACACGGCTGCCATGTGCGTCTGGGCCCCTCCCCGCCTGAGCACTGAGGTGTCCCCACACTGCCCAGGCAGCTGCCTTCATGTGCTTCCTCCTGGGGGCAGGGACTGCAGACCACCCCCCTAGGATGGGAAACACTCACTCCCGGGGAAGCCGCTGGCTCTGCCCGCAGCCGTGGTGTCTGGGCCAGTCCTGAGCCACTCTGCAGCCTGCTGCTCAGTGGGGCTGGGGGTCCGCAGCAGGCTGCCCCCACCCTGTGAGAAGGGGCTTGGGGACTGCTGCGGGGCTGACCCTCGCTGACCTTCACAGTTAGAGGCAGGTGACTGGCCTGTTCTCTCCCCAGGTGGTGCCGTGGCCATCCCCTCCTGGGGCAAGTTCTGGCTGGCCGTCCTGAACGTCTACAGCTGGGAAGGCCTCAACACCCTGTTCCCCGAGATGTGGTATGTGGCCCCGCGCCGTGGGTGTGGCTGCCGGGTCACTGCTGCCTTCCGACGGGGAGGTGACGGCGCGGGTTGTGTGCCGGCTGCCACAGGGCAGGTGGGGGGACGGTGGTCCTGTGGGTAGGGGCCCTGCTTGAGCTGAGTCCTACAGAGTGACGAAAGGGGGCTCCCCATGGGGCTGGAGGGAGGAGGCGCCGTGGGTAGGGCTGTGTGGTGGGTGGGCCGCGGGGGCTCAGAGCCCCTGTGTGCAGCTGCTGGACAGCTGAGCAGCCTTGTGGGAAGTTTTGGGCACCTGTAGAGGAGAACGTGACTCCCCACCCATCTCCTTTGCGGGCGGACGCTGCAGATGCCACCCTCGCCGTGGGCACTGTGTGTCTTTAAAAGGTGGCTGGTTTTTATTAATAGAACCCAGAAAAATAACACTAAATCGTTATTATCTGGTATCTATAACCGGTGTTTCTTAACATTTGTGAACATCTGAGGAGAGTTGTGAGCATCCCCCAGGAAGCACTCCTGCGCACATACATTACCCCAGGAGGTGCAGGCCCAGAACCCCGCAGAGCTGGGCGGGGCCCTGCTGTCGAGGGCTGCAGGAACGGCCTGGGGTCTCCTCTCGAGAGCTGTCAGGATGGGCTGGAGGGGCCCCGTGCTGGGTGACTTGGGTGGGGCTGAAGGACCCTCAGGAGAGGGCAGTGGGGTCCTGACCGAGGGCCGAGGGCTTGCTCGAGGCTGGTGGTGCCGGGGCAGGCTGGGTGCTGAGGAGGCAGGGTGGGTGGTGGGATCGCCCGGGGTGGAGGGGGGATGTGCTGGGTCATCCAGGCGACCTGCACTGGCAGGTTTGCTCAGGACTTGGCCTTGCCCACCTGAAGAAGCAGGCGGAGGAGGGCCCTGGCGTGGCTGCTGGGCGGGAGCGGGTTGGGTGCACGTGCCGCAGGCCGGCGCTGGCTGGGGCGTCTCGTCTGCCCCACAGGGGCTCCGTCGGTCAGTGCTGGTGCATGTTGACATGTTTACGTCTTCACTGGGCGCTCCGGGCTGGGGTGCAGGACCACGGACCCCGACCCAAATGAAAACACCCTTGGTGCTGGTGGTCCGGGCGCAGGGTGGGCGTGCTCTGCGCTGCTTGGCTTCCCGTGGCCTGTGTGCGGGGGCGGGGGACTTGAAGGGACCCTGGAAGCTGGTATGGCTGTGCTAACGTCAGCAGAGATGAGGACCGAAGAGCCAGGCCTGAGCCAGATTCTACGGGCCTGCGGTTTTTACAATAAAATTTTTAAAATAAACTTCAATTTTACAATAGTTCTCAACTTCCAGAAAAGTTGCGAAGATAGCCCAGAGCATTCCCTGGGTCCCTCACCCAGTTTCCCATCGTTAATGTTTCACGCAACCAGGAAACCCACAGAGAGTGCTAAGTGCTCAGGGCTCGGGCACATGGCTTCAGAAGGTGACACGCTGACCACACGCAGAGCTGCCTGCTCCCTGGCAGGTCGTGGGGCTTGACCGCCCCCTGCAGGGGCTGCGCCGGCCCCGGGGGGCGCCGTCCACCAGAAGCTGTGCTGGCAGCAGGGGCAGGTTTGTGTCCTGGGGGTCTCCCGACTCGCACTGTCCCCCCAGGCTGCTTCCCGACTGGGCGCCTGCGCACCCCTCCACCATCTGGTGCCACTGCCGGCAGGTGTACCTGCCCATGAGCTACTGCTACGCCACCCGGCTGAACGCCTCGGAGGACCCCCTGGTCCAGAGCCTCCGCCAGGTGAGACCTCAGGGAGCAGGGTGCATGGCCTCCGGGGCTGGGACCCTAGGCCCAGGGCCCCCTGGAATCTAATCGTGCATATCCATGTACCAGGGCGGGGGCGGGGGGGGGCAGTAATCCATGTTGAGCAACCTCTGCCCAGGGGACTTGTGCTGTGGGACAGGGAGCAGCTGTCACCCAGGTTCGGCGGGGGCTCCCTGAGCTCCTGGAGTGGGATGCCCAAGCCCTGGCCCACAGTTGCATTGTGTTTGCGGGAAGCAGGCCCTGAGGGGGGGGTCTAAGGTGCAGGATGTTACCAGGTGAAGGAGGAGGGGCAGAGGGAGCCAACGAGTGTCCAGGGAGATGCTCTCTGAGCCAGCCCGGCTCCTTGGGTGGTCCGGCCTTGGCCAGGATGGCTGGGCCTTCGTGCCCTGCAGGGGTCAGTCACGGATGTGCCCCCAGCCCGGGAAGGGGCGTGCCCAGGGCGCCAAGGGCTGGCCGGTGCAGGAGGCTGGCCCTCCTGGTTTGAGCCAGGCCACGGTGTCCAGGAGGTGTGGCCTCCTCCCCAGCATCTCAGGGCTGCCCCCGCAGGAGCTGTACGTGGAGGACTTTGCCAGCATCGACTGGCCGGCACAGAGGGACAATGTGGCCCCAGACGAGCTGTACACGCCGCACAGCTGGCTGCTCCGCGTGGTGTATGGTGGGTGCTCCCAGGGGGCCCTGGGCCAGGGCAGGCGAGGTGGGCGTGGCCTCCACTCCACCCTCTCCTTCCGCCCGCGGCGCTGAGCAGCCCCCGCCGTGCCCGCCCCTGATGGGACCAGCTGGGCTGGAGTGATGCTCTCTGGAGCCCACGCTGGACACTGGGTGGGGTGTGTTGGTGGGGTCTGGGGCGAGGGGAAGGGGGAGACCCCTGGTGTGCAGCCCGCTGACGCTGCGCTCCCCTGCAGCCCTCCTCAACCTGTACGAGCGCCACCACAGTGCCAGCCTGCGGCAGCGGGCCGTGCAGAAGCTGTACGAGCACATCGTGGCCGACGACCGCTTCACCAAGAGCATCAGCATCGGCCCGGTCCGTGCCCTGCCCTGTCCCCGCCCCAGTGCCCGGGAGCAGAGGGGGCAGAGGGGCCCCAGAGGCCAGTCTGTGAGCTAGGAGGGGGGTCTCCCTGCGGCCTGTGCACCTTCCTCGGGGACGTGGCCCTCTGGTCTCACACGCGCGAGGAGGGCACCAGCCTGGGCTGGGAGAAGCTGCTGGCCACGCCCTCCCTCCCTCCCACCTGGCTTTTCTCTTGGGTGTGTCTGGCACCTGCTCCTGAGGCCTTTCTGGCCAGCTGGGAGGATGCTTTTCTCTCACCTGGTCCCTTCCCAGCCCCCAAACACTCTGTCACCTGACCTTCTCTCAGGGGGCTTGGAGACGCCAGGGTGGGGGATGGAAGGGCCTTAAGGCCGTCTGTGGCTTCTCCCAGCTGGCAGGGGACTTGGTGCCCCTCCACCACCCCCGGCAGGGCCCGGTGGAGGCCGTGTGGACGTGCCCCACGCCATGGAGGTGCACATGCCCTGGCCGCCTGGCGTGGGGTCGCCTGTTGGCCGGGCTGTCACGAGCCCCCGGGCCAGCGGCGCCTCCGGCCACCTCAGTGAGTCACAAACCTGAACTGACCCTGCAGCAGGTCCCTCGTCCGCTGGGCGGTGACGCGGTTCTGTGTGGGCGTCAGCCGACCCGTCTGTCCTAGGGAGTTAGAGGCCACAGCTGCCATTGGGTTTTGACTTGAGGCCTGTGAGTGGCATGTCGGCGCCCCTAGAACATTCTGCCCTGAGGAAGAAGGGGAGCGAGCGTCCCTTCCACTCCGCTCATCTCCGCGTCTGTGCCTGTGTCCCGCAGACCCTGTCCTCTGTCCCCATGTCGGCCCTAAGGCAGACCGCGTGCCGCTGCCTCTGGTCCAAAGTCTGACGCCCTCTCTGCAGATCTCTAAAACCATCAACATGCTCGTGCGCTGGCACGTGGACGGGCCGGCCTCCTCCGCCTTCCGGGAGCACGTGTCCAGAATCCCGGACTACCTCTGGTGAGCGCGGCTGGCAGTGCCCCGGAGAACCTTGCCAGGAGCCAGCGGCAGACGCCGGGCCTTCCCCAGCGCTGGTCTGCGAGCTCCCTGCAGCCTTGGCGTCCCCGAGCGGGGTGGCGCCGGGAGGCGTGTGCTGGGCCTCAGCAGGGAGCGCGTGTGGGCCTGGCTGTGCTCCGGGGGTGGGCTCCTTTCGTGGAGAGACCACAGAGGGGTGCCCGAGACGGCAAGCACCGTGGCCTGCCCGGGTGCCCAGCTGGGAGCCCTGCTGGGTGAGCTGCTGACCCTTCGCTGCCGAGCGTGGCCCCGTGCCAGGAACCCAGCCAGGCAGCGCCAGGCCTCGGAGCCCCTGTGCCCTCTCCCGGGTGCAGGCTCCAGCTGGCCAGCGGCTTCCGGCTTTGTCCTCGTCTCTGACTTGGGCTTTTCTCGTCCTCACAGGCTAGGCCTGGATGGCATGAAAATGCAGGTGAGGGCTGCCGGGCCTCGCGGCGTGTTTCCTCGTTTCCTTACAGCTGTTCCTGCCCTTCGTTAGTGTCTTTTTTATGATTTTGGGTTCATTAAGATTCAAAATAACTTCTCAGTGCAGGTTCCAGCACTGCACGATGGAGGCTCCATCCTCCCCTCTGGGCCTCCGGCCGTGTCCTGGGTGTGTACCGCCGGCCTGTGTGGGCGCCCGCGTGTTCTTGCGTGTCCCTCTGCAGCTTTCCTGTTGGCTGCGTGCTCTGGGTCGGGGGCTGACTCACTGTAACTGCAGATCCAGGGGGGCTCGGGTGCCGCAGAAACGTTCCTCTTGATGCCGCTTGGGAGGTGGCTCTGGCCGGCGGGGCCTCTGCTCTCTGTGGTCGTCAGGAGGCTCCTTCCTCAGGTCCTGGGAGGTCCCTGTCTTCACCCCTGGCTCCTGTGGTTGCCCTGGGGCTGCCCCTGCAGCGCAGGAGGGAGTGTGACCAGGCCTGGGCGTGACCTGAGAATGTCCCCTTTCTTATGGGCTGGAGTGGAGCAGAGGGGAGGAGGGGTGGGTTTTGCCGGACATTCAGCCACATGTGTGTAGTTGGCTGTTTTCCAGATCCTTCCCAGGGGCTTCAGCTTACGGGCGGACCAGAGAGGACGTGTCCTTTCTGGGCAGGGATGCCGGGCCAGGGTCCTTGCCCCCCAAGGGGTTGTGCCCCCAGGTGCCCACACCATCAGTGTCGTGGGAGACGGGTTCAAAACACTTGTGGAGCGGAGGAGAGTGACGAGCCTTGGGTGGCGGTGGCCTTCCTGCGGCTGAGCCGGGGAGGGCCTGTTTGCACACGGCCCCTCTGCCGTCGCCACTCCCAGAAACGCAGTGATGGTCCCTGAGCGGCGTCCTTGCCACACGTGGTTTGCAGCTGGTTGGGTGGACAGGGCTCCCACCAGGCCCAGCATTCGGTTGCTGGTCCCCAGTGGTCTCCCGCTAGAGGACTGTCCCTAAAGGGCTTCTTGTTGGATCCGACCCGTGGCCCCTGTGCCTGGTTTCTGTGCACTGGCGCCGGGCTCTGAGGCCCCATACTGCTGGGTTTCTTGCTTGGCGAGAAGGCACGTGCTTCTCGCGTGTCGTCCCCGCGGCGAGCGATGCCCCTGAGCTTCTGCCCCGCACCCCACCCCCACTGTCCAGCTGCGTCTCTCAGCGGGGTTTGGCCACCGGCCTCTGAACTGAGGCCAGAGTGTTGACATGTGACCCAGGCTCCAGGCTGGGGTTTGAGCGGGGGCCTTCCTGGCCCCGTCCAGGGCCCATCACCTCCAGGGAACTCAGGAAAGGGGGGTGTTTCCGGTCACCACGTGGCTGGGTGGGGGCTGCGTGCTCTATGTGGGTGGGGGGTAGAGCTGTGAGGGACTGTCCCAGCTGGTGGCCATGAAGGACCTGTGTCTGCCTGCAGGACAAGCCGTCTCTCAGGCCCTGGACGGCTGTGAGGGGCGCACAGGCCCCAGAGCCTGGAGTCGGGTGCTGGCTGGTGCCGTCCCCAGGCCCCACACCCAGCCTGCCCGGCCCCCGTCAGGTCCCCAGCGCGGTGGGCGGGAGTGCGGGACGCAGCAGCTTCTCAAGTGGCCCGTCCTTGTCTGCAGGGCACCAACGGCTCACAGATCTGGGACACCTCGTTCGCCATCCAAGCTCTACTAGAGGTATGTGGTTCCGTCTCCTCCTTTGGCCCCAGCCAGCCTTCCTGTGCACATGAGCATGTGCGTCCACTCGAAGGGTCATGGCACCTGCTGACCACACACCTGTCGTCCTTCTCGCTGGCCTGGGCTGCGAAGCCTCTAGTGGTGACCCTGCGGAGGTGGTGGCCTTGCCCGGCAGCCCTGGGCATTGGGCTGGGTCAGGGGCTTCGGGAGACCGAAGGCCAAAGGCCGTGTGAGTAGGAGAGCCTGCTGAGGGCTGTTGCAGAGCTTGGGGCAGTGGGGCCACCAGAGCAGGACTGAGCTTACGGTTCTTCTGTAACTGCTCGGCCAGGCATGATGGCTCATGCCTCTAATCCCAGCACTTGGGGAGGCCAAGGCAGGAGGATCTCTTGAGGCCAGGAGTTTGAGACCACCCTGAGTGACATGGTGAGACTCCGTCTCTACGAAAATTAGAAAAAGTAAGCCCAGTGTGGTGGCTCGTATTTATAGTCTCAGCTACTGGGGAGGCTGAGGCAGGAGGATTGCTTGAGCCCGGGAACTCAAGGCTGCAGCGAGCTGTGATGACGCCGCCGCACTCCAGCTGGGGCCACAGAGCGACACCACCTCACAAACAAAGCAAAACAAGACAGTTGTTACAGACATTCTCAAGTGTGTACTAGGGAGACACGAGGGTGTGCGTTTATGCTCGTGAGAATGAGGTCGGGAATTCTGAAGGTGTTTCTGGAGAGCCCCGGGGTCTGGGCCACGGGAGGGCCTCAGGGGGGTGCTGGGGGCCCCCAGGGGCACATGCTGGCCCTGTAGGTGGGTGCTGGCGTCCACGGGCAGCCTCTCCTGCTCCTTCTGTTTTCACGTCTCCCGTGCAGGTCAGTGCGGTGAGAAACCCCAGCTCCCCTGGAGGCACCTGCTGGTTGGATTCTGGTCCCCTCGGGGGCGGGAACTCAGCCTCCACCCTGCTGTCTCTTCCAGGCGGGCGGGCACCACAGGCCCGAGTTCCTGTCCTGCCTGCAGAAGGCGCACGAGTTCCTGCGGCTCTCGCAGGTGAGGCCCCTGCCTGGTGGCTCCGAGGGGGCAGAAGGTGGGGTGGCGGGCTGGGGCCCCTGCCAGCAGCAGTGCCCGCCTCCCTTCCACCCCTGCTCCCTGTGCTGCTTTGCTCAGGTCGCCCCGCCCTCCCCCGCCCCTCCCCCACGCACTGTCCTCTTGTGGCGGTCCTGCCTGGGGACAGCTCTCTGGAGGCCTGCAGTGGCCCGTCCCCAGTGTGCTGTGGGCGCTGTGGGTTCTGCCGTCTGAGCGGTGGCATCCGGGTTGTGTTGGAGTCGCTGTGTGCAGAGGGCTGTGTCCCCCCGAGCTCTGCAGCCTGCCCGACACCCCTCAATACCTTACCCTAGCGGTCAGGGCACTGCCTGGGGTCTTCTCTCCTGAGACCATCAGCAGCGAGTGCCCCCACCGTCCTGCCAGCTCAGCGACCCCAGCGGACCCTTCCCCACGTCTGATCTGACCTTTCCGTGTCTCCACACTCACCTGCTCCCCCAACCCCATCCACAGCCGCAGTCGTCCGAGGCCTGCGCCCACCCTGCCCTGCGCACCCTGCCCCAGCCAGGGGGCCCCTCCAGCCCAGGCCCCGCTGGCGTCCCTCTGCCTGTAGCGCCAGCCCCAGCTCCTCCCTCTTCTTGCTGGGCGCTGCTTCTGCCGCTCCGTGTGGCCCAGGCAGGACCTGGGGGGGTGGGGCCGGGGCAGGGCTGTGCCTGTCCCACGGCTGGGCCTGCTCCTTGCTCCTGCCCGGGACTTGCTCTGAGCTGTGGGGACCTGGGAGGGCAGACTGGACCCCAGCACCCACACACACCTCTTTGCTCTTGCACTGAGTCAGGGGACGCGGCTCAGCCACGAGGGTCTCCAGAGCCCAGGCTGTTTGGGGAACGCACCCCTCCGGGCCATGTGCCCCACCCCATCCTTTGCTTGCTGGCCTGTGGGGGCCCAGGGGCATCCGAGTGCCTCCCGCCTGGGCGGGTTTCAGCCCTCGCCGGCCAGTTGCGTTTCCTGGCAGCGGTGGGCTGGGGGGCCCCGCAGCACGGGTGGCGGCCATGGCCACGGCACTGCCAGCTCCCGGCACGTCCTGCTTATCCAGTCCCGCCCGTCTGTCTGAGCCTGGGGCCCCTCCTTGCCATAGTGGTGACGGCCTCTCTGCTTTCCACGTGTGCCCCGTGCTGCCCAGGTCCCAGAGAGCCCTCCCGACTACCAGAAGTACTACCGCCAGATGAGCAAGGTACGCCGAGCTGACGCCGCCCTCCCTGCCCCAGCCCGGACAGCGCCGCTTAGCTGCACTTCCTTCCGCGAGGGCTCTGCCCTGGGAGACACCTGGCGAGGGGGGTGCCGACTGCTGAGGCCGCCTGGCCTGTGGGGTTCCTTTGTGCCGCCGAGGGGCAGTCTGTGCACACGCATGGCCAGGCCTCTGCAGTTCAGCCGGTCTCAGCAGACGTCAGACGTCAGACGACGGCTGGGACGGCTGGGACGTGAGCCCGAGTGTCGGGGACAGCCAGAGGGAAGAAAGACCTCCAGGCTGTGCCCCTCCCTGTCTTTTTGGGAGATCTGACGGCATGGGGGGGCTACATCCCTAGGCCCCTGAGCCGGAGGGCAGAGGTCTGTCCACCGTCCAGCTCGGGCCCTGCCACACCCACCCCTGTGCTGCGAATGGGCCTGTGCAGGGAGAGGGCTGTGGGTGGGCTGAGGACCGCGGTGTGGGCTCCCCGCCTGGCGGTCACGGCTCGTGCTCTGCAGGGCGGCTTCTCCTTCAGCACGCTGGACTGCGGCTGGATCGTCGCCGACTGCACGGCGGAGGCCTTGAAGTCCGTGCTGCTCCTACAGGAGAAGTGTCCCTCTGTCACAGAGCACATCCCCCGAGAGCGGCTCTGCGATGCTGTGGCTGTGGTGAGGCCCTGGCCCCAGCCCGCACCTGGCGTCCCGCGCAGGCTGTGCGCTCACCTCCGCTTCTCCACAAGCCCGGGGCGGGCTGCAGCACTCCCTCCCCCTCAGACGGGTGTTTGCGAGCCCTGAGCCCTGGGCTGGGGGCTTGGGGAACCGGCCAGGGCTGTGCTGAGGCTGCACCTGGCCTCGCAGGAGGGCCGGTGGTTTCCACTGGGGGCCCAAAGAAGAGATGCGCATTTCTGTCCATTTTTGTGCACAATTGTTTAAGCACGTCTGGTTTTGTGCATGTTTTTCCGCGGAGAGCCACCGTGTTGTGGCAGTGCGTGCTCGATTGGGAAGTTGTCGGGGTGCGTCCCCTCGGGGCTGCACTCGAGGCCCCGGTTGACGTGGCTGCAGCTGCTGCTTCAGGCACCGAGGGCTCGCTGGCCGTGGCAGGGGCGCCCGTGCCCGTCCCGAGTGTGCTCGCGCTGGGCGAGCTCTCAGGGTGCTCTCTCCCCGGCAACAGCTGCTGAGCATGAGGAATCCCGACGGAGGCTTCGCCACCTATGAGACCAGGCGCGGGGGGCGCTTGCTGGAGCTGCTGAACCCCTCGGAGGTCTTTGGTGAGTGGCTCTGCCAGCACTGTGGCACTCAGATCTGGGGGCCCACCTGTCCCCCTGGCCTGCGGCAGCCCACAGGGCCCCACTGGCAGATCCTTACGGAGCCCTCCCTGAGCCCGGGGCCTTCTGTCCCCTCCGGCTCCCAGAGAGTCCCTGAGTTGTGGACGGAAGAGCTGTGGGTTCGCTTTGGGGGTTGACGGGATTCGGGTGAGATCAGCACCCAGCTCTCTGGACACTGCCCAGGCCGACTCCTGCTCTGTCCCCTGGGCCTTGTGCCCGAGTGTCCCGAGCACACCTCACAGAGCCCACGGCACGTGCAGGAAGCCGGTGGGGACCTCGGGTGCCTGTGCCACGGCGGTGGGCTGCTCTGTGCGTGACTGCTGTGGTTCTCTGGTGGGGCCTCCTGTGTGCCGCCTTCCTGGTCTCTGTGCGTCTCGCTCCTCAAGCTGGTGCAGGGTTTTTGGGGTGGGGCGCAGCTCTTCCTCAGGCCAGCACCCCGCTGGGTCGCACGTAGTGTGTGCCAAGCTCTGCCCCCAGGTAGCCCGAGCTGCCGCCGTCTGCCCTGCAGGACAGTCGGGCAGTTCCTGGCATGGCTGTGCGTGGCGGTGCTCTCTCTCACCGTGGTTTGGCGAGTGGCAGGCTCTGGGTGGCCGGGCGGGGGCGGGGGGGGGGCGGCTCACACACCTCCCTCCCTCCCAGGGGACATCATGATCGACTACACCTACGTGGAGTGCACCTCCGCCGTGATGCAGGCGCTGAAGCATTTCCATAGGTGCTTTCCCGACCACAGGGCGGCGGAGATCAGGTAAGGGGGCCTCGGCCGGGGACACTGCCACCGAGTCAGGGCCAAGACTCGTCACGTCATTCCCTAACACGCCTCGGAAACAAAGCTCACTTCAATAAGGAAGAGGCTTCAGGAGTTGCTGAACAGTCGGTGCCCTCACGACACCAAGTGTGTCACTGGGGGCTCCAAGTGGCACAGTTATGGCACAGAAGTGAGTTACTGGCCGGGCGGTGCCTCCCGCCTGTGATCCCAGCACTCTGGGAGGCCAAGGCGGGAGGACCGCTTGAGGTCAGGAGCTCAAGACCAGCCTGAGCAAGAGCGAGACCTCATCTCTATAAAGAATAGAAAAAATTAGCTGGGCATGGTGACACGCACCTGTAGTCCCAGCTACTTGGGAGGCTGAGGCAGGAGAGAGGCTGAGGCAGGAGGATCGCTTGAGCCCAGTTCAAGCCTGCAGTGAGCTGTGATGACGCCACTGCACTCTAGCCCCGGGCGACAGAGTGACACTTTGTCTCAAAGACAAAGCAATGCAAAAATTTAGTTTTCACATCTTCTAATGATGCTAAAAAGAAAAACACACATACCTAATTCTGCCTGTGGCCAGCTAAGTGGCAGTTTTTAAGTACCGTTTCTTGGTGAAGGGTAGCAAACACTCGGAGAGGTGAGCAGGCCTTGTGTGGTCGTGAGGGGACAGCCGTGGGAGCCGCGTCGGGCCACCGGCACCAGCACCCCTCTGGCCTGCCCTGCCCTGCCCTCCCGAGAGGGTGCCCAGCTGCCTGCCCAGTCCAAGGTTTCTGTTGCTCACTGTGGACCTCGGGGGCCGCGTGTGCGTTGAGTCCTGCAGTGTGGACTTGCTGACTCCTCCCAGCCTCGTGTCTGTAGCTGAGCCGGGCGGCTGGGTGGCCGCAGTCTGCCCTGCCTTGCTGTCCAGCCGGCAGGTGATCGCTTCATCCACTGGCCTGTGGCCGGCACTTGGAAGGACGTCAGTTTGGGTCATGACGAGACGTCCCACTGTGAGCATTCCTGTCCTTGTGTGTTGGGGGCACAGAGGTGCCCGTTTCTTGTGGACGTGGACCTAGGCGTGGCATTGCCGTGTTCAGGGGTACGGTCACGGGGTGTGGAGTTTTCCCAGGTTCTTCTTTATCCTGTTAGGATCACAGTCTTCATTCGTGAAAGTTATGCCTGGTGTAGACACCACTTGGCCGTGATGTCCTTTTGACCTTTTGTCAGCACCTGTGCCGCTGTGGCTATGAGGAAGCTGGGCTGGTCTGGTTTGCTTACCGTGTCCTCGTCAGGCTCCCGGGTCAGGGCGCGCTGGGCTCGCGACGCCAGCTGGAAAGTGCTCTTTCTTCTTACACTCCGGGGAGAATGTGTGTTGTTACATACTCAGCGTATTTCTGCCTTCAGTGATTGGAAAAATTCACTGGAGAATCCAACTGGGCCTGGAGTTTTCTTTGAGGGAAGGTTTTTAATTATGGGTTCAATTTCTTTAATGGTTATAGGACTGTACAGTTAAAAAAAATTTTTTTTTGTGCCAGTTTGGGGAATTTTTCTCTTCCAGCTGAGCTTTATGTTGATGGGCACAGAGTTGCTCGCAGTGTCGTCTTGGACAGCTGTGGGCGTGACGTTGACGTTCTTGTTTTCCTTTCTGACAATCTTACTAAGCTTTTCAAAGAAACTGTCCTAGGTGGCCGGGCGCAGTGGCTCATGCCTGTCATCCCAGCACTCGGGGACGCCGAGGCAGTAAGATCACTTGAGGTCAGTAGTTCAAGACCAGCCTGGGCAAGAGTAAGGGCCGCCTCTATGAAAAAGGAGAAAAATTACTGGGCGTGGTGGCGCCTGTAGTCCCAGCTACTCGGGAGGCTGAGGCAGGAGGGTCACAGGAGCCCAGGAGTTGGAGGCTGCAGTGAGCTGTGATGACGCCACTGCACTCCAGCCCAGGTGACAGAGTGAGACTCTGTCTCCAAGAAAATAAAGAAACCATCTTAGTCTTTGCTTCTTTAGTATACATTTTTTTTTAAGTGAGTTTGTTTTTGGTTTTATCAATTTCTGCTGTTTATTATCTTATTTTTACTTTTTCTTTTTTTTCTTTTTTTTTCAGCTTAAGTGATAAAAATTTATTGAGAATTGCTGGGTTGGTGGTTGTCTCCTCCCGCCCTGAAGGGGGGATGGGGCTCGGGCACCGCTGAGAAGCTGCGCTGCCCCGGCAGCCCTGGCCCCCACCGGCAGGAAAGCCGGTCCCCAGAGGGGGCTGGTCTTCAGCCTTCCTCAGTCCAAGGGGGGAGGCCAGGCGGGTGCAGGGACAGCACGTGGCGCTGGACCCCCGCTGGCTCCTCAGGAACTGGGAGGCAGGTCCACCTGCTCTCCGGGGTGCAGCTCTTGGTTCCCAGGCTCGTTTCTTGCCCTTGATGAGGCCGCCACTTCCCCGGGGGAAACGTCCATCCTGGGGGTTCACGGTTGTCAGCAGTGAGACAGGTCCAGTTCTGTGGCGTGGCGGCCGTCTGGGAGACGTCCGGGCCCGGCCTTGCGAAGCTGGAGTAGCAGGATCTCGCTCGGCGCTTCCCCAGGTGAGCAGGGCAGGGTGAGGGGTTCCCGCGGGCAGGTCTCATCCCTGGCCCCACCCTCCCCACTCCTCGCTGCAGTCCTCTGGGCGCTCGGGTAGCTCCCGCCCAGCCTGGCTCCGGGCCCCACCTGTGGGCCTCCTGCAGGCACTGTCTGTTTCTGCCTTGGGTACATAGTTACGCGACCCTCGGGCTTTCTTGTATTGAAATGTGCACTTGAGGCTAGAAATAAGTTGTGTTACGTGACTCAGTTAAAACTGTGTTCTGTTTCTGTTGTGAGTTCTCTGGCCCATGAAGTGTTGAGGAGTATGTTGCTTCATTTCCCAACAACCTGAGGATTTTCTGGTCGTGCTCTGTCGGAGGCCCCGGGTGGGGCGCGGTTTCCTCCTGAGGGGCGCCGTGTTCTCCCGTCGCCCAGGCCTGGCGTGTCCCTGGCCTGTGTGCTGCTGTGCGTGTCCCATGGACGCGGGTCGTCCTTAGTAACATGCTGACAGAACGGGCCTTTCTTTTAACATGTTCTCTCTTAAAAAATCACTGTAACCAAAGTAAAGCATGTTCTTTAAAGAAGCCTTGGAAAATACAGAGAAGTGCAAGGAAGAAAATCGTCGCTCCTCACCCCCAAAGAAGAATCTGTTGTTCCTGTTCGATCCTCAGGTTTCCGTCGCGGTTTTACCGGTACCTTCCACAGGCCCGGCGTGGCGTGCGCCTGCTGAGGTTCCTGAAGGCCCCGTGTCGCTCGGGCTTCTCCAGCGAATCGTAACTGCTGCTGGTGTTGCCGCATGTCACTCACCAGCCTCTTGGCTATTTCTAAACTTTGTTCTTTTCTAGCTTTTTCCCATTTTAACCTTAGCTGGTACTCTTGTTAAGTGTTGGCTCCTGACGGCTGTTATTCCCTAGAGCCGCGGTGGGGGCGACGCTCACCCAGTCCCGTCACCTCTCTGCTCCTGTCCCCTGCCCGGCGGGCAGCCGCGCACAGCCTCGCGGAGCTGGGGGACGGGCGGAGATGCCGGGAAGGCACGGGAGGCTGTGGCGCACCTGAGCGTGGAACAAGGCTCTGTGACGTGCAGCGCAGGGAGCAGCTGGCTTGGTCACGCACTGTGTTTGCGTTTCCGTGGTTACTGCTGAGCTAGGGTATTCTTTCCTGATGTTTACACACACATCTTTTCTGTTTCTTCTCTTACGGCATTTTCATTCATGTCCTTGCCAATTTTTTTTTACTAGGGTGGTTTTTCTTCTTCTGTGTTTAAGTACAGTAAGTATTTCTTTCTTTCTTTTTTTTTTGAGACAGAGTCTCGCTCTGTCACCCAGGCTAGAGTGCTGTGGCATCAGCCTAGCTCACAGCAACCTCAAACTCCCGGGCTCACGCGATCCTCCTGCCTCAGCCTTCCGAGTAGCTGGGACTACAGGCATGTGCCACCATGCCCGGCTAATTTTTTCTATATATTTTTAGTTGTCTGGCTAATTTCTTCCTATTTTTAGTAGAGACGGGGGTCTCAGCTCTTGCTCAGGCTGGTCTCGAACTCCTGACCTCGAGCGATCCTCTCGCCTCGGCCTCCCAGAGTGTTAGGATTACAGGCGTGAGCCACCTCGCCCAGCCCAGTAAGTATTTCTGTATCTCATTTGCAGATACTTCCTCCAAATTGTTTTTTCTTTTTGTCTCTTCAGGAGGTTTTAACATAAGTTTTACACTTTTAAATAGTCAAATATATTAGTCTAATTTGTTATATTAAGATTTTATTTATGTTTTTTAAATTTTTATTAAAAATTTTTTTTGTATGTTTTTGGATATTAAGACTTTTAATTTACCTGGAGAGTTTTTGAGATATTGTTCAGGTTGCCAGTTACTCTTAACACTGCATGGAATGTTGCGTTTTTACTACTCGTACACTGCCTTAAAATCCTCCCTTACCCTCGCGCTTACAAGACAGTTACAGAAATAGTTGGAAGTGCTCGTGTTACTCCTCCCAGGATCCCCCAGCTGTGAGCGTGTTGCGGTACTGTCCTCACGGTGTCTCTTCCCACACTCCCCATGTGCGCTTTTCACGGCTCGCTTGAGGGGGCGTTGCAGAGAGACCGACTGCTTACCCCTGACTACTTCAGTGTTTCCTAGCAGGTTATTCTTTCAGGTAAATGTAAGTCAGAGTATTAATGTTGGTAAGGTATTATTATTTAATCTTCAGACCTTATTTAAATTGGCCTAAGTGTCCCAATAATGTCCCGTATAGCAAAATTTTCCCCAAGCTCTAATCGAAGGTCTCTTGACATTTAGTTGTCACATCTTGGTCTCTTGTAGCCTGGAGCAGTTGCTCAGTCTTCCCTTACCTTTGGTGACCCTTCCTGCTTGTTCAGCAGGTCGTGCTGCAGAATGTCCTTGGTGTGTCCCTGGTGACCCTCAGGTTGAGAGGTCACCTGCTTTGGTGAGGAGCATCCCCGTGCTGGCCCCCCGTGCTCGGCCGTGGGGCGCACATCCACCAGAGCCCGTGCTGAGCGTGACGGCTCCTGTGCTGGTTCCTCCGCCACAAAGTTAACCATTTTTTCTCTGTGGGGAGAAAGTATTAGACTATATACCTGTCCTGTTTCTCATCAGACTTGTACTTGTTAGTTTTAGCATTCTGATAATTCTTGCCTGAATCAGTTACTCATATGATGGTTGCAAAATCAGCATTTCTTCCATCTGTATTAGTTGGTGTTCTTCCAACAGCAGGACTGGCCCTGACGGCACGGCAGGCTTCCCAGGGGCCCTGAGGACGCCACCGGGCGCGGGGAGAGCAGCCCCCAGGGCTGCAGGCAGAGGCCTCTGCTGGGGGCTGGGCAGGATTGGGGAATCCGGCCAGAAGACAAGAGGGTCTCCTGGAATATGCAGTCGCCCCCCAACCTCAACAGTGCGGACCACCACCACCACCCCGCCTGCTCCCACCCAGACCTCATTTGTATCTCAACTGATTTTGTGATTTTTTTGTGCTGGTTTTCAGATTCCTGTTAGATCTCTTTGAGCTTCTTTAAAATCAATGTTTTAATTCTTTCCCAGACGTCGCACACATTCATTTTGGTAGGATCCGTTGCCGAAGAGTGAGTGTGATCTTTTGGGGGTGTCACAACACCCTGTGTTTTGGCACTTCCAGTATTGTCACACCGGTTACTTTGCATTTGGAGAAACAGTCACTTCTTGAGTTTACTTTTGTTTAAATGGGACTCTTTTTTTTGAGACAGAATCTCACTCTGTCACCCAGGCTAGAGTGCTGTGGCGTCAGCCTCGCTCACAGCAACCTCAGACTCCTGGGCTCAAGCGATCCTCCTGCCTCAGCCTCCCGAGTAGCTGGGACTATAGGCACGCACCACCATACCTGGCTAATTTTTTCTATTTCTAGTAGAGACGGGGTCTCACTCTTGCTCAGGCTGGTCTTGAACTCCTGGGCTCAAGCAGTCCTCCCTCCTCAGCCTCCCAGAGTGCTGGGGTTACAGGTGTGAGCCACCATGCCCGGCTGATATTTCCCCTTTATTTAACTCATTTTGTGTGGTTTACTCAGGCCTGCGTCGCTGACGTTTTCAGTGGTGTTGATGCCGTTTGAGCAGCTTCTGTCGAGCTCCATCCTGCACTATGTTCCTCCCCAGTTTCTTGCCCTCTGCCAGCCTGCTTCCCTCCCCCGTCCTGTAGTTGCTGCTTTTCGTACTCTCGGGTCTCCTGTCTAAACTGTATTTTTACATGGTTTTTTTTTTTTTGAGACAGAGTTTCACTCTGTTGCCTGAGCTAGAGTGCCGTGGCGTCAGCCCAGCTGACAGCAACCTCAAACTCCTGGGCTTAAGCAATCCTCCTGCCTCAGCCTCCTGAGTAGCTGGGACTACAGGCATGCGCCACCATGCCCAGCTGATTTTTTTCTGTATATTTTTAGATGTCCAGTTAATTTCTTTCTATTTTTTAGTAGAGACGGGGTCTTGCTCTTGCTCAGGCTGGTCTCAAACTCCTGGGCTCAAACGATCCTCCTGCCTCGGCCTCCCAGAGTGCTGGGACTACAGGCGTGAGCCACCACAACCGGCCGATTTTTACGTGTTTTTAAGGGAGAGCACACACATTCTTTTGAGAGTGTGGAATGGGTGGAGTTGGGACAGGGAAATTGCTGTTTTGCTGGAATGTTCACTGGGCTGATCTCACGTGTTCCAGGGACACCCTGGACCGGGGCCTGGAGTTCTGCCGGCGCATTCAGAGGGCGGACGGCTCCTGGGAAGGGTGAGTGGCCCCGCCCTGGGTGCAGGCCGGGGAGCCGGAGGGCTCTGCTCTCACACGCTGCGTGCGTAGAACGTTTGCTTGTGTGATTGTGCTGTACGAGAAGTTTCTGGAAGCAACTGCCAGCCGGTGGATTTCTGGTGTACTCTGTTCCTTTTCTGAGTGCCTGGGCTTCCCCATGGTGGGAGCTGCCCAGCGTGCTGCTGGGAGCAGCGGGGCCGAGGGTGACTGCTCCCCTCCTCCGGCTGCCGGGTTGGTGCCCAGGCGTCTGGCTTGGGGCTCAGCGGGGGCAGTGCTGTCCTCGGTGGCCTCGGTGCCTGAGGCGCAGGAGCTGGCGCTGCTCTCGGAAGTGCACGCAAATGGTCAGAGCTCCCCGTTTCCCGCCCTCGCTGTGACCGAGACGCGAGGGCTGAGGTGCTCTCCCGTGTCCCCTCAGCTCCTGGGGCGTGTGCTTCACCTACGGCACCTGGTTTGGGCTGGAAGCCTTCGCCTGCATGGGGCAGACTTACCACGACGGGTGAGTGCGGCTCCTGCCCCGCCGGGTGGCTTCTCAGGGGTGATTTGCTGTCGCTGTTTCTTCCTTCCGTGTTTGATTTTAGGAGAGTTTTTAAAGAGTGAGATAAGATGGGAAAATATCCCAGGTTGAGATGGGGATGTATCCCTGGCCTCACAGCTCTGCAGAGCTTCCTGACTCACGCAGTGGAGGGACACCCCTGGCCCCGGCCCTACCCTGCACCCCGAGTAGGAGAGGGTTGGGGTCCAGGACGTTCACTGGGCTGGTCAGGAGGAGGAGGAGGAGGGCTGAGGCCTCGGGTCCGCGCCTGTCTCCAGCTGCCTCGCCCCGTTCAGCAGCGGGTGCGCCTGCCCGGCCGGGGGAACCCACCAGGTGCAGCTTGGGCGTTCCCAGCTTCCTTCAGGCGCCACCCGCTGTCGCCATCGCGACCTGACACGTCGTGAGGCCCTCCGTAGCGCAGAGCCTTGTGCTCCGTCTTCCCAGCCGCTCACCTGCCCCACATCACGTCTGCAGAAACGCGGCCCAGGGTTTCAGTGGCAGCCTCCAGCCCACGTGGGGTGGGTGGGCCCCGTGCAGGCTTCTTCCCCTCCGCCCCTCCCTGAACCCTAGGGCGCCTGCCAGGGTCGGCATCCGGGGTGCAGGCCGACCTGCCGTGTGTCCTGGTCTCTGCAGGGCTGCCTGCGCGGAGGTCTCCCGGGCCTGCGACTTCCTGCTGTCCCGGCAGATGGAGGACGGAGGCTGGGGGGAGGACTTCGAGTCCTGCGAGCAGCGGCGCTACGTGCAGAGCGCCCGGTCCCAGATCCACAACACCTGCTGGGCCCTGATGGGGCTGATGGCTGCCAGGTAGGGACCACGGCCCAGCCCTGAGCTGGGGGTCGGGTGGGAGAGGGACGCGCGAGCTTGAGCAGGCGGCCTGGACTGAGTGCGGATGTCGGGAGAGGCCTGGGGGCTGAGGGGGCCGTGCCCCGTTCAGCTGACGCTCTGGGAACGGACTCCTGTGAGCCTGTCCTGCATTCCCAGGGCAGGCGGTGGCCCGTCCCCTGTCTGACCGAGCGGGGCCTGGGGGAGGCTTGCTGGACCCCCCACCACTGACGGCGTGGGTGGCAGAGCCAGGGAAGCCGGGGCCCAGTGGGACGGGGCGAGGTGGGCTGTGGTGGGGAGGCTGCTTCCTGGGTGGCGGCAATGGGCTGCCTCAGTGGTCACAGCACAGGTCCCTGCCGCTGCTCTCTGTGGCCCTGCTGGGTCCGTAGCGGGTGCTGAGCCACATACATGCGCAGGTGCGCACACGTGCAGGTGCACATAGATGCGTACCTGTACACACAGGCATGTGCACACACATGCACACACTCACAGGCATGTGCACACAGACACGCACCTGCACACATACATACTCACAGGCACGTACACACAGACACACACCTGCACACGTATATACTCACAGGCATGTACAGACACACACCTGCACACATACATACTCACAGGCATGTACACACAGACACATCTGCACACGTATGTGCTCACAGGCATGTGCACACAGATGTGCACCTGCACACGTACACACTCACAGGCATGTGCACACAGATGTGCACCTGCACACGTATGCGCTCACAGGCATGTGTGCCACACTGTCCCAGTCTGTTCTGCCCTGTTGGATTTGCAGGCACTTGGAGAATCTTCCTCAAACCCCCCAAAGCTGGGCCGGCTCAGCCTGAGCAAGAGCAGTGGCTCCTGGGGGACCTCGAGGGCAGGACGGTTAGGGATGCACAGTTGATCTGGGTCCTTCTCTTGTCTCACCCTGGCCACCGAGTGTCAGCTCTCGTGGCTTCCGTGGCCTCCAGAGGCCCACGAGGACCAGTGAGCAGAAGAGGCCCTTGTGCGGGGGCCACGGGCGTGGTCTGAAGAGGCGTGTGTCCCTCCTGGCCTGCTCCTCTCTGTGCCTGCACGTCCGTCTGCCTCTCCGGGCACCCGGCGGGGAGCGCGGTGAGGCCTGAGCTGTGCCGGTGGTTCCTAGTGGGGCCTGCGGGTCGTCACTGCAGCGTTCCAGGCTTTGTCCTCGAGCTCGGCCATGTGAGGGTGAGGATGGAAGTGCACACAGCCGTGCACCTGGGCGCGTCCCAGCCTGTCCGCTGTTCCCCAGGCACCCCGACGTGGCGGCCCAGGAGAGAGGAGTCAGGTGTCTGCTGGAGAAGCAGCTACCCAACGGCGACTGGCCCCAGGTACGCCGCTGGGCCGGAGAGCACAAGGCCCCACTGACCCCGAGTTTGCACGGGCGTTATCACTGCTCCACCCTGCTGCGGCTTCTTGGGGTGCTTTCGAGATTTGGGAGGCGTTTGCTGGCAGAATTGGTGGCCGGTCTATGGCAGGTCACCGGGTCCTAAAGTCCTAAGCAGATCTTGCTGTTTGCAAATGACCTCTGGCTGGGGCAGGAGCTGGACGGGTGTGAAGCCAGAGGGAGGGCAGGCCCCTCCCCCTTCCCTCAGGGACAGACCCTTGGCTCTGCCATCGCGGCCCCTCCCTGAGCTGGAGGGGCAGGAAGCCGCCCCCACCTCTCCCTGCAGAGGAGAGGTCATGAGGTTGCATGAGGCTGACTGTCTTCTCTTGGATGAGGCTGGGGGCGGGGTTCTGTGCCTCTGAGGGGCTGGTGACCCAGGTCAAGGGTTTGCTGGGGGGTGCTGTGGTGCCCTGACTGACTCAGGGCTGCAGGGCCACCTGCTCCTGGCTTTCTCAGGGTCTCACTTAATTAGCGCCTCCCAGGCCGACTCACCCAGGAGCTGGCCACAGCCAGGGACGAGCTGTTGCACTGCCTGCCGGAGCCTTTGTGTTGATTTCTGTGTTCTTTTAGGACAACATCTCGGGGGTCTTCAACAAGTCCTGTGCCATCTCCTACACGAGCTACAGGAACATCTTTCCCATCTGGACCCTCGGCCGCTTCTCCCACCTGCATCCCGAGAGCACCCTCGCCGGCCACCCCTGAGGGCGCGTCTGCCTGGCAGCGGGGCTGGTGGGGCTGAGCGGTGGCGTCACTCAGGTTCCAGGCGAGGCTGAGGTGTCTTGGCCAGGTGGGGGACCCTCTGTGACCCTGCCTCGGGCTCCATCCCCCATCCCCCACCTCTGCAGGTGGAGGGGACCAGGCCCGAGGCAGGTGGGCAGGGTGGGTGGCCGCTGTAGACACTTGGCTTTCAGCATAGGGTTAGTTCTGAGAATAGCTTGTCCAGCCTGGGAGAGGACAGGAACAAGATGAGCCGTGACCCTTGAGGACACACACACCTGCCACGGCATCTCAGCACAGGCCTCCCCAGGGGGTGGGGCCGGGGGGGCTTTTCTGACCCATAACTGAGTTCCTGGGAGAGGAACAGCTGGGCCTCGTGCGGCTCCCGCCCGGGTCTGCCAGGCACGTCTGGGCTGGCTCAGGCCTGGGCCGGCTGCTGCTCTCCTCTGTCTGCCGGGCTGAGGACGTGGGTGAGGCCACGGTGGCGGTGGGGACAGTGGGGGCCTCCCTGGGCGTCACGAGGCTGCAGTGGGAGCCAAGCATGGCCCAGGCCTGCCCCGGGTGGCAGCTGGCCTGTGTGGCGTCGTGGCTCAGTGGGTTTGTGGGCACCGGCATCCCGACCCCCAGGGGTTGTAGTCACCTGTTGGGACAGACGTGCCCAGGTGCCCGAGCATCGCAAGGGTTGAGGGTCAACTGCCCCAGGGGTTACCACCGTGGGGCACTGCTGTGTGCCGGGGCCACCTGTCACATACAGGTGTGGCAATGCCCAGGCACCCAAGGCTGCCGCCAGCCTCGTGCTCCCGCAGGTGCTCCGGGCTGGGCGAGGGCCGGGTTCCGGGGATGAGGCCTCTCAGGGTGCACTTCTGAGCCCCCTCTGGCTTCTAACCCCGTGGGCCCAGCTCACCTGGACACAGGGCCCAGGATGGAACATTCAGGTCCTGACTTGGCCTCTGGCCGGTGTGGACGGGCAGCTCTTGTGTTCAGGGCTAGCCTGAGATCGCTGCTGTCCTCTTGCGGCCGTGGTGAGGGGTCACCGGAGCTGTGACGGGAACAAAACCCAGGCCTGGCGCCAGCCCTGCTTCCCTGCCAGGGCACGGCCCGCGCCCTCCCAGCCTGCTGTCCCCGTCCCTGCTGGCTCCTGGACAGCTGGCAGCCCCGGCCTCTCTGCCCTGGCCCACATCCTTGCCCAGACGGCGTTCCCCGCCCGAACCCCCCAGGGCCAGCCCTGTGCGTCAGCGCGGGTCCAGGGCTCTCACCGAGGCCCCGTGCCACCTGCCCTCCTGCGCAGCTCTCACGCCCCCACCCGGTGTGCTGTCCGCGGCTCCCTGCCTCAGGGCTATGGCTCGAGTGGTTTCCTCTGCCGACCTCTCACCCTCCTGCCCCAGGGTGGTCTCCTGCCCCCTCGGAGCCCTGCAGGGCCTGGGCAGGCTGTGCCCTCGGGTGGGGCTTTAGCGGGGCCTGTCGAGGGCCAGCGCTTCTGCAGACATCTGAAAACTAGGGTTCATTTGGCTGACAGTGTGTCGGGACCCTTGGAAGCTGCCGGGTCTGCGCACGCCCTTCTCCTCTCAGCCCGCAAGTTCTCCCCAGCCGGGGCAGACGGTGGCCGTCAGCGTCTTCCCTGAGCAGCAGCTGCTGTCCTGGGAGTCCCAGCCACAGCCAGGTCACTGGCCAGCTGTCCACAATCCACCTTTGTACTGAAAATGTTCCTGAAAGTCACTAATTGACCAGCTGCCTTAATAAACAGACGGTGATTCCTAGACAGAAGTGTGTCGTGCTGTGTTGTCTTGTGCGGGGTCTGCTGAGACTGGCCCCGGACCACCACGTGGGCCGAGCCGGGAGCCCAGCCTGGTCTCGGGGGCAGCGGCTGCCTGAGGGTGAGCGGCTGCGTCTCCGTCCGCCGAGGGGATACGTGTGTGTAGTGTGAGAGAAAACAGCGTGGGCTCTGATAGTGTTTTTGTGTTAAGCGCCATGAAAATATCCAGAAAGAAGAAGAAGTGTTACACAGCGACACTTGTCACCACGAAGAACTTCCACTGTGTCGTTTTCCTCCAGGTGCCACAGTGACCTGCCGTCTCCTCTTCCGTCACGCGCCGCAGGGTTTCTGGTCTGTCCCCGCCTGTCTTCTCATGAATAAGCCACATTCTTGTTCAATTCTTTGTGTCAAAGGAGTGCGTTTTCTGTTCCACGAAGAGGACTTTTGTCACAGCTGGGGCGTGATGCGGAGGAGTGACCTGCCCGGCCCGGCCCCTTCCCCGCCTGGCCCTGGCAGGGGGCCCGGCTGAGGGGACACAGCAGCCACTCTGCGCAGCCGCCGCGGGGGAGACGTCTGCCTCGATACGACTGAAAGCAGGTTCTCCATCCTTTAAAGATTCTTGGATCCAAATTATCTTACTTTTGTTTGTCAGGAACAGATTTTGAATATTCTGGAAGTTTTTCTCTGCAACTGTATTAGGTTTTCTTTGTTTACCATGATACAAACTTCAGATCCTTGATATTTTGATATTAATATCAAAGTGGCCTTTAGGACAAGGAATAGCACCAGAAATAAGTAAAGGGCCATTTAACAATGACAAGGGGGTCACTTTATCAAGACTTAATCCTACACACGTATGTACTTGGTAGCAGCTTCAGAACACGTGGAGCAAAGCTGCGGGACTGCGGGGACTTAGACGAACACGCGGTTGCACAGCTGACGGTCACGAGATCTGTGAGGACGTAGATCTGGGCATGAGCTGTCGGCATGTGTAGGACACGTCACCTCGCAGTGGTGAAGCCGTGTTCTCCGCACGTGGACCACACACACGTGTGCTGCGTCATGAGAAGACCCTCGGGAGATGGAAAAGGACTCGCGGAGTGGGGTCTGACCACGGTGAAATGCAATCAGAGTCACAACGAGAGACTTGCCAAGTGCTGAATCAGCTGTGGCCCCAGGTGAGAGCCTGGAGAGCAGCGCTGCGGACTTCCGCTGCCGACCCCGAGCCTCACCTTGACGATGCCGCCGCCGTGGTGGGGACAGTGCCGTGGCGGAACAGCAGGTCAGTGGGACAGAACGGGGGGCCCAGCCAGCCCCCCACAGACCGCTGCGCTTTGGTGAAGGAGCAAAGGCAGCTCCACGGAGGAAGGACGGTCTTTTCAACACACGGTGAAACCACCAAACAGCCACATGTAGGAAAGTGGATCCAGACGCAGGCTTCACCCTTTACAGAGTTCACTCAGCCGGGCTCGCAGACCTACATGCAAAATGCAAAACCATAAAACCCCTAGAACATTACGGAGGAGAAAATCTAGGTCCCTGTGGGTTTGGTGACGACCGTTTAGTTGTGACGCCACAGGTACCATCTGTGAAGGGAAACATTGGTAAGTTGGACTTGATCAAAATTAAAACTTCATGCTCTGCAAAAGACAGTGTCCAGAGAATGAAAAGACAAGTCAGAGACTGGGAGAAAATATCTGAAAAAACACATCTGCTAAAAGACTGTTGCCCGAAAGAACTCTTAAAACTCTACAGTAAGAAAACAACCTGGTTAAAACGGGAGCCAAAGACCGTAACAGACCAAAGAAGATACACGGAAGGCAAAAGAGCGTGTGAGAAGACGCCCCAAACCACTTGTCACCAGGGGCAGGGCGCAAGCCAAAGCCCTGGGTGCCCTACACCCGTCAGCGTGGCCCCAGGGTGACCGGAGAAGGGGGTCCCGCTGTGGGATGCAGAGTCGTGCAGCCACTTGGAAAGGCAGTTTGGCAGCTTCTTACGAAACTAAACGTGCTCTTACCGTAGGGTCCAGCCATCGGCTTGGCATTCACCCAAAGGAGCCGAAAACCTACGCCCACACAGAAACCTGTACGAGGATGTTCACAGCACTTGTATCCGTGACTGCCAAAACTCGGAAGCACCAGGACATCCTTCCGCAGGCGAGGGGTAAACTGCGGCACGTCCAGGTGATGGAATATCATGCAGCACCAACAAGAAACACGTGATCAAGCCATGAGAAGACTTGGAGGAACCTCGGGTGCGTGTGACTGAGCCGGAGAAGCCAGTCTGAAAGGCCGCGTGCCTGTGACTCCAGCCGCGCCACATTCCGGAAAAGGCAGACACTCGAAAGTGGTGGTTGCCAGGGTGGGCACGGAGGGTTCTCGGGGCAGCGCCGCTGCTCTGCGTGACGCTGCAGTGTCGGGTGCGTGTCACTGCACATTGGTCCAAACCCGCAGAACACGCAACACCAGGAGTGAGCCCTGATGCGACCCACGGACTCTGGGTGACGGTGACGCGTCAGTGTGGGGTCCCCAGTTCTCACAGGTGTCCCTCCGTGGGGCATGTTGATGGGGAAGGCGGTGCATTCGGGGGGCTCTCTTCCTCCCAACCCTGCTGGGAACCTAATACTGTTCTAAAAATAATTAAAGTCTTTAAATGAGAAGGATGAAAGCACAAGGGAAATTAGAAAGTGTTTCCAGCTGAGTGACAATAAAAATGTGACACCAAGATTCGTGGGATGTAGCTAGACAAGCTGCAAGTCCGTGAGAAAGGTTTAAAGTCAGGGCTCTGAGCTTCCCGCTTAAGAGGCTTTAACTACAATAAGTGGAAGGAAGGAAATACAAGAGCAGGAGTCAAATGCAATAAAACACAAAACGTAACAGAGTAAATCAATGAACCCGAAAGGCGGTGCTGTGAAAAGATTAATGAGCCTGTAGTTTGAGCAAGTGAGAAAGGAAACAGCCTGTATCAGGAATAAAAAGCTGCATCACTGGGGACCCGGCACGCTGTGTCCAGCCTGCTCTGCGGAGCCCGGCCCGGCCTGCGACACGTGCTCTGGGCCTCTGCGTGTCCTGCCAGGCAGCCTGCGCCCACGGCTTCTCCACGTCCGTTTCTGGTTCCCTGTCTGGGAAACCTTTGTCCTTGGAGGGTGAGACTGCAGAGGGCACAACAAGGTAGTGTGTAGAATTAATGCCAGTATTCCACCACCTGCGGGAAATGGACAAATTCCGTGAAAGACCATCGTTATCAAAATGGACAGGAGAAAAAATAGAAAATTTAAGTAGCCTTATATCTATTTAAGAAAATGAATTAGAGATTTAAAACTCTCCCAGGAGAAATCCAGGCCCAGATGGGTTCGCTGGTGAATTCTATCAAACATTTAAGAAAGAAGCAACAATCGAACACAAACACCCAGGAGGTAGAGTGGGAGCCCTTGTGAGCTCGAGTTGTAAGGCCCGTGTGGCCACACCAGACCCAGACGCTGCGAGGACAGGAGACGCAGGCCAGTCCCCTCGTGGGCACGGCAACGCTTCGCAGTGTTAACAGGCAGGGTCCCACCGCATGGTGGCAGGTGAGGCCTGGGGGCAGCCTGTCCCAGGCTGGCAGGTGCATGGCGGGAGGGGGTGTGGCCTTGAGAGGAGGTTCCTGGAGTGGGAAGAAGACAGCATGTTAAATACGGTGGCGGGAGCCAGGGGACAGCGGCTCAAGTCCCACTGGCCTTAGAGAGGGGTGCCCAGGCCTGCTGTCCAGGCAGCCCCCGCACACCTGCCTCAGTGGGCGCTGAGTCCCGCCGCCCTGACCTGAGGACGGAGCCCGCGGGTCTGGCGACGAGGCCGGGCTCAGGTTCCGTAAAGGACTTACGTCTGGGGTTTAGAAATCCCCCTTCTCTATAAAGCCTGACTCTCCTGGAAGCAACAGCGCACTAACCTGCTTGGCCGTCGGCCCCTCCTCTGCCTGCGCCTCTGCTGCGGAGGGGGAGCCCCGGGCTGGGGGGAAGACACGTGTTTGCTGCATCCCCCTCCCACGAGGAGGAGGAGGGGATGCCCGGCCGCCTCGCCGCCTCGTGGCTGCTGGTAGAGCCAGACCCGCAGAGGGGAGGGGCCAGGCTGAGTGTGTTTACTTTCCCAAGTAGTCGTGGAAGCCAGGAGTCGGGACGCTTTCACGGTGGCCTCGCTGGCCGAGGACGGGCACGGCCCAAGCAGGACCGCGGCAGGTCTGCGCCTGATTGGTCCAGAGCCTTCGGTCAGGGCCAGGTAGTGAGTGATGTGCGGTTAGCGGTGGTCGGCGTCTGAGACCCTCAGCGCTCATGGTCCATGTGGCCCCTCCGGAGGGGATGTGGCCAGCAGGTGGCCTCTGACTGCCCCTCGATGCCCCCTCCTTCCTCAGGTGTGGGACCCGGGGCCCTAATAAACGTCGGCACCAGACACCACCCCCGGTGCCGGGGACATGGCTGGCCCGCCTCCTGCCTCTGCCCGCCCCACCAAGCCAGGGCGCCCTGGGTCTGCCCCCGGTGGGCAGTGCCAAGGGAGGTGTGGCAGCCCCCGCCCCGGCCACGGCCACGTTGAAGAGGAGGCAGAGTCCCACTGTTCAGGCTGTTCCTGAGTGGTCTCCTCGGCCCTCAGGGTCCATCTCATGGTGTTTGAGGTGCATGTTCTGTGGGCCCCTGGCTTCTCCACCGTCCCCAGGGCCAGGCCTGGTCCATGCTGGCTCCAGGGGACGTCTGGGGGTCTGGGGGAGGGACGGGGGACTCTGGTCCCAGGGGAGGTCTGGGGGGAGGGGAGGGGGGGACACTGGTCCCAGGGGAGGTCTGGGGGAAGGGGAGGGGGGGACGCTGGTCCCAGGGGAGGTCTGGGGGAAGGGGAGGGGGGGACGCTGGTCCCAGGGGAGGTCTGGGGGGAGGGGAGGGGGGACACTGGTCCCAGGGGAGGTCTGGGGGAGAGAAGGGGGTACACTGGCCCCAGGGGACATCTGGGGGAAGGGGAGGGGGGACAGTGCTCCCAGAGGAGGTTTGGGGGTCTGGGGATCTGGGGGGAGGGGAGTGGAGGGAGGGAGATGCCAATAGGGCGGCGCCGTCTCTTTAAGGGCAGCGACATCACAAGGTGCGGAAGGCGCTGGAACTCCGTGCAGCTGCCCCTGTGGAGTCTGTGGGCTGGGACCGCCCTCCATGGGCTGGCCCGCAGGTGGGCGCCCAGGGCAGCATGGCAGAGCGCAGCGAGCTGATGAGCCGGCTGATGAGCGAGAACGCAGACCTGAAGAAGCAGGTGCGGCTGCTCAAGGAGAACCAGATGCTGAAGCGGCTGCTCAGCGAGAGCTGCCAGGAGAGCTGCGGCCGGCGCGACCTGCTGCTCCCCAAGGCGCCCGCGTACCCCGAGGCCTGCTCACCCGGGACTGCAGGTGAGCCACGCGCACGGGGTCCCGGCAGGCCGCGCCCCGAGAGGAGGCGCAGGACGGCAGGGCGCGGCCCGCAGGCGCGGGTGGTCATGGGCGCCCTTCCGCACCCTCAGGTCTGAGTAAGCCAAGACCACGCTGCCCCTTCTGCTGCGTGTCCTCAGGTAAGGCCCCTCCCCCCTGGGCCACCAGGGCCACACTGGCCAGTGGGAGGCGCGCGGGGTTGGCCACCGTCCCAGAAGGGCTCCCACGGGGGCTGAAGAGGGAACCGCGAAGTCTGGCGGAACCTGGGCAGGGGCAGCTGACCGCGCCCGTCTCCCGCTCCTGGTGGCCACGGGAGCTTCGCCCTGTTGTGCGGTGTCTGCTCACGCGCCACCTGCCAGAGCCAGCCTGGCGCGAGGGTGCCCAGCCCAGAGGGAGGGCCCTGCCGGGTTGCGGTGGGGGGTCCTGTCCCTGGGAGGGCAGTGTGGGGCCACGATCCCGCTCTCCACAGCGGGGACTCCAGCCCACGGTGGGTGGAGGTTTCATCACTTTCTGCAGAAGTGGCCGGTTCTGTTTTAAGGGTTTTGTGGAACAATTCCCTTTCCACGAGTGTGATTTGGGTGTGGTTCATGGTGTGACCCTCGGGGGTGGAGCCCTCACCTCGCCAGTGCCGCGTCCCTTGCTGTCCCCAAGCGCAGCCCTTGGCCTGGCCTCTGTCCGCCCCCACAGGCCACGTCAGGGGACGCCGCCAGCTGCCGAGGGGGCCTCCAGGACTGGCGAGGTCACTTCCTGCAGTCCACCTTGGACACCCCCTACCGCCCTCAGAAACGCACCTCTGAGCACGCACAGCACGTGGGAGCCGCACGCTCCACCCACCCGCTGCAGCCGGTCCACGGGGCCCTGCGAGGAACACGTGGGCACAAAGCCCGAGAGCGCTGGTGTCCCCCGGTGTGAGGGGTCCGTCCTGCGGTCTCTGCACCTCGCTCTCCAGGGGCCCTTGATGAGGGGTCTGCACGGGCAGGGGCTCCTTGCAGGGAGCGAGCAGGGGCAGCGCCTGGCCAGGAGGGGCACAGACCGTGCCGCCGCCACAGCACGTGGCTGAAGGACCCAGCGTCCACAGGGCCCGGCCGGCGGGAGCCCCAGGTCCTGCGTCCCCCCCCAGCCACTGAGCCCCCCACGCTGGCCGCTGGCTGTTTGCTGCAGGGACTGGTGCTCGTGGCGCTGGGCCTCGCCAGTGAGTGTTGGCGCTCTGGAGGCCGTTGTTGTCCAGTCCTGCCGGCACACGGCGGCTGCCAGGGGGCGCGTGGCCTGTGCTGCCCCTTGTCCTCGCCCAGGAGTTGCCTGGCACCCGGCTGGGCCACAGGGCTCGGAGCTGACCGTGTGGTCAGCTACGACAGAGCGCTGGGGCCTCCCTTACGCAGGCCGTGCCGTCCCTAGGGGGGCCCGGGTCTCCATGACTACGGCCAGCACCCCTGCCCTCGGCCCCCCCCCCCCCCCGGCAAGCCCAGATCTTGTGGGACTCTGCCTTGGGGGAGTCCCAGCCCAAGGCCACCGCCCCAGCTCAGGGCGGGCCCAGTGCGCAGCCATCGCCGGGAGGGCCCGGCCAGGGCCACCCTCTGAGCTCTGCAGCCGTGCTTGGGTCCACCCTCTCTGTTCTGGGCCTGAACCCAGAGTGCTGGGGAATGTGCCCACCCCCGGGACAGGACGCTGCTTCAGCCTGGCCCGGCCCTCAGCAGGCGCACCCTGGCCTGCGGGGCTGGCGTTTGAGCTCACGCAGCGAAACGAGTTCACGAGGAGCAGGAGCCACCGCACAGCCATGTTCCCGTGTTCCCAGGAGACCCCTAGTGGCTGTGTTCAGAGCAGGGCGTGCGCTTTAAAACCTGTTTTTTTGCTTATTAAGTAACGTGCTCATGGTTGAAGTTAAAGTTCTTTATCCCCCTGAGGTAAATAACCTTGCAAAAACTGTGTATTTTTTTTTTAATTTAGGGTTATTTCCTTTGGATTTATTTTTCTAAAAGTGGAATCACTGATTTAGAAGGAAGAGATACATTTTTTAAATACATTTTTTCGATGGCATTTTTACCTCTTTATCCTTTTAAATATCCTTAATGGTTTCTTACATTGCAGTTATATTAAGCTATTTTCTTTTTTTTTTTTTTTTGGTAGAGATGGGGGTCTCACTATGTTGCCCAGGCTGGTCTGGAACCTGTCGCCTCAGCCTCCCGAGGTGCTGGGATTGTGGCGCGAGCCACCGCGCCCGGCCTGTATGAGGCTATCCTGGCTCCTGAGTCTGTTTAGCTATTTCCCACATGTATATCCTTCACATTGATTAGCAAGGTGTAAGTTTGACAAGTTAACACAACATTCTTGGTGCATTTCATGTTATTCGTCCCCATTGTGGACGAGCTGTCTTGGCAGGGTGTCCTCAGAGTGGTCAGTGTCGCCGTGCAGGAGGCTGCTGATTTGCGAATACCCACCCTGTCCAGCCCCTCCCTTCGGATTGTCACTCCACTGAGGTTTCTGGTTCACCCTCTCGCATTTCCGAAGTCTACGCTGGCAGTATTTACAAATGGCCGTTTTAAATGAGGTGCCAGCACGAATCCATCTTTGCCTTCGTGACCCAGAGCCCGGCTCTCGCCTTGACTCGAGGGGCCTCCTCGGGACGGAGGGGGAGGCCCCGAGCCCCCTGCTCCTGGTGGGGGGTTGACCAACGGCCCCATCTCCCAGGGGTGGAGGGTGCACTGGCTGGCGCCGGGGAACAGTCCTTTGAGCTCTTAAATGTTAAAGACCAAAAAAGATTGAGAAATGGCTCATTTGTTCAGTTTTTGTGACCGTGTCTCGGTGTCGGGAGTGGTGCCCTCAGCTTTTCCCCGGGGCCTGTCCCTGGGGACTGGTCGCCACACAGCCGCTGGGCGCCGCCCCTCGCTGTCTGCTCCTGACCCCTGTTTGGACGAGGTTTCGTGCCATTATTTCTGGATTCTATGTTTACATGTGCCTGGCTATGGTTTTCTTTCTGGGGTTGTCTTTGTGGGCATTTGATACCAGAGTTGTGACAAAGTTTGAGCCTTAACTGAGCATCTTTTAATTTTTTCCAGCCTTCCGACCTTGTTTTTGCGATACAGGGGTGAGGAATTGCTGGGAACTTGACGGAGCTTGCCCCAGACCTCCAGGCCTGCAGCCCTTTGGGGATAATTGTTTTATAACTTTGAGACTTTTCTTCTTTGTTTATTGGTTAATTTAGGTCTTCTACTTCTTAAGTCGTTTAAAAGCAATTTGTGGCTGGGTGTGGTGGCTCATGCCTGTAGTCCCAGCACTTTGGGAGGTCCAGGAGGAGGATGGCTTGATGCCAGGAATTCAAGACCAGCCTGGGCAACATAGCAAGACCCCGTCTCTACAAAAAATTTAAAACATTAGCCAGGTGTGGTGATGTGCGCCTGTGGTCCAAGGTACTTGGGAGGCTGAGGCAGGATCGCTTGAGCCCAGGAGTTCAAGGTTATACTGAACTGCACTCCAGCCTGGGTGACAGAGCAAGAGCATATCTCTCTGAAAAGAAAAAGTAATTTCCCAGAAGATATGTTTTGTTGAAATTTTAAATTAAGATACAATTGTGCATAAAAAAGAATGTTAAGTCTCTGGGTGGGAGGCTGTGAAACCGGCGGGGCCTGGCTGGGTTCCCACGTGGGCGGGAGGCAGGCCACACACACACACGACTTTGCTTCTCTTGGACTTTTTTTCCTCTTTGAAAACATTTCTGAGACCAGATTCATTGGTTCTTTCATAGGCAGATTTTAAGGTGTAATTTTTTGATATAGCTCTTAACACAGTTCCTCAAATGTGCGTGTGCTTTAGTGGTGGGAGAATAAACTCATGGGCAGAAAGGCATTTCATAAGCCATAAAAGCATGGATAAGTTGAATTTGACCAGGGATTAGGGAACTCCCAAGTGACCTCATCAGCCTGGTTTGAGAAGACCAAGTACTGGGGAGGTTATGGGAGCAGCAGCTGTGGGCGGGCACGGGACTTCCGCCGCTGTCGTTGGGGGAAGCAAGAATGACAAACGAGCACGCCCCCGAGCCCAGGTGTGGGCTGTGGAGGACAAGCATTTCCCCACCCCACGAGCCCAGGTGTGGGCTGTGGAGGACGAGCACGTCCCTGGCCCAGGTGTGGGCTGTGGAGGATGAGCATCCCTCCCCCGAGCCCAGGTGTGGGCTGTAGAGGATGCCCCTGAGCCCAGGTGTGGGCTGTGGAGGATGAGCATCCCTCCCCCGAGCCCAGGTGTGGGCTGTAGAGGATGCCCCTGAGCCCAGGTGAGGGCTGTGGAGGATGAGCACCGCTCCCCCCTGAGCCCAGGTGTGGGTTGTAGAGGATGCCCACCGAGCACCCAAGAAGGCTGGTTACAGCTTTGCTTTTACACAAACCTGCAAATAGCCCCACGTCCACCAATAGGGCAATGAATAAGTCACTGTATGAGAGAGAGTGTGACACGCACTCAAGTGTACACGTGTGCCAGGAAATGGCTACACGAGCCAGGTAGCTACCAGATGACTCAGCACGGGCAAACCGCAAAGACACGATGCCACAGCGCAGAGTCCTGTGCAGAGGGAAACGTACAGGGTGACACCATTTGCGTGAAACTAGAGGAGCTCACAGAAGCCGCTCCGTAGCGTGGTTGCACAGTGGGCAGGAGGCACGCGGCGGAGGCTCATCGTGCCATGGGCCGAGGCCGGTGCTCCCACGGCAGGGCGGTCGCCTGCGGCCACTTCGCCCTCGTCCAGCACCTGCTCTCGAGGCCGGGGGAAGGAAGAGGGCTCTGAAGCCAGGAAAACGCCAGCCGGCCTCAGAGCTTGGGGGTGGGTGCGCGAGGGGTCCCTAAGGTGTTCTCTGCCCCTCTCGGGATGTCTGAGCCTGACTTCTCGTCCCTTTCCTCCTGCCCCAGTTCCAGATTTCGGAAGGTTCACCAGTGTCCCCGAGGTGCCCTCCCAGCTGCAGACATCCTCCCTGGAGGACCTGCTGTGCTCGCACGCCCCCCTCTCCAGCGAGGACGACAGCTCCCCGGGCTGCGCAGTCCCCTCCCAGGCGCCCTTCAAGGCCTTCCTCAGCCCCCAGGAGCTGCGTGCCCCCCGAGATGCCGACGGGCTGCTGTCCCCGCTCCTGAGCCCCTTGCAGAACTCGCTGGGTGACAAGACCCTGCTGGAGCCCCGGGGGACGGCGCGGCCTAAGAAGGTGTGCTTCTCGGAGAGCAGCCTGCCCACCGGGGACAGACCCAGGAGGAGCTACTACCTCAGCGGTACGGCGGGCGCGGGGGCAGCTGGGGGCCGGCTTCTCCCTCTGGGAACTCGGAGCGGATGGGGAGAGCCAGGCGGGAGGCCGGGGTCCAGGGCTGTCCTGTCCTAAACTTCTGCCGTCTTTTTTTTAAAAAATTGTGTTGCTTGTCTTCTTCCTGTGGAGTTTTAAGAGTTCTTTATGTATGCCGGGCACAAGCCTTTTTTTGGGTATATATTTTGCAGACGTGGGCTTCTAGTCTATTGCTTTTCCATTTTCATAATGTTTTTTGATGAGCAAAACTGTTTAATTTGCTGAAGTCCAGTTTATTGATTTTTTTTTGTATTTCATGCTTTTTATGTTCAATTTAAGAAATCTTTGCCAAACCTAAGGTGGCAAAGATTCTCTCCCATGTGTTTTTCTAGACATGTTATAGCTTTAGGTTTTGCATTTAGGTCTCTGAGCAACTCCAAGTTACTTTTTGTGCATGGTGGTATGCGGTTTGCACACAGAGACCCACTTCTCGCGCCAGAGCTTGAACACATTGTCCTTTTCCAACTGATTGCCTGGACACCTTTGTCAAAACTCCATTGTCCACATGTGTGTGAGGCTATTTCCGGACTTTCCACATGGTTCCATTTACCTATGTTGGGTCCACGTGCGTGTGAGATTCCTGTAGCTTTATAATAAGACTATAAATCAGGTAATGTAAGTTCAACTTTGTCCCCCTTTTTCAATGTTTTTTTGGCTATTTTAGGTCCTTTGCATTTCCATACAAATTTTAGAATTAGCTTGTCCATTTCTACAAACGAATCTTGCTGGGATTTTGATTGAGATTATCCTGGGCCTGTGGACCAGTTAGATCAATTTTCAGAGAAATGACACCTTAGCAACGTCTGCTCTTTTGATGAACACTATATATATCTGTTTATTTAGGTCCTTAACAATTTTCTTAGCAATGTTTTATAGTTTTCTATGTATACATCTTAGTATTTCATGCATATTTATATATATATATATATATATATATTTTTTTTTTTTTTTTTTGAGACAGTCTTGCTCTATCACCCAGGCTAGAGTGCAGTGGCGTCAGCCTAGCTCACAGCAGCTTCAAACTCTTGGGCTCAAGTGATTCTCCTGCCTCAGCCTCCTGAGTAGCTGGGACTACAGGCGCCACCCCCACGCCTGGCTAGTTTTTCTATTTTTAGTAGAGACGAGGTCTCGCTCTTGCTCAGGCTGGTCTCCAACTCCTGAGCTCAAGTGATCCTCCTGCCTCGGCCTCCCAGAGTGCTGGGATTACAGGTGTGAGCCACCAGTATTTCATATTTTTGATGCTGTAATAAATCATATTGTCTGTATCAATATAAAATGCTGATGCTGTTTCTAGTGTACAGCAACACAGCTGAGCTTTATGTATCTTCACATGTGATGGTTACGTTTCTGTGTCAAGTTGACTGGGCCACAGGGCAGCCAGATCCTGGGTCAAACGTTGTTCTGAGCGTGCTTGCGAGGGTGTTTCTGTGTGAGGTTGACATTCACGTTGGTAGATTGAATAAAGCAGCTTGCTCTTCCCCTGCGCGTGGGGTCACCCCATCAGTGGAGTGGCATCGACCCTCCCTCCAGCGGGAGAGAACTGCCGCCCGCCTGCCCGGGACCCCCGCGCGCCGGCCCTCCCGCCGGCCGACGGCAGCCCCCGTGATCCTGGGAGCCGGTTCCCCGTGATCTCGTCACACACACACCTCCTGGTGGTTGTGTTTCTCTGGAGAAGCCCGACTAACACAGCCTTATAGTCTGAAACTTTACGAAACTAATTCATTTGTTCTAGTAGATTTTTCTGTAGATTCCTGAGGATTTTCCATGTAGATGATTATGTTGTCTGTGAATGAAGACAAGTTTATTGTGTCATTCCCAATTCGTGTGCCTTTCCCTTCTTTTTCTTGTCCTGTTGCACTGGCTAGAAGCTCTAGAACAATGTTGGAAAGCAGTGTTGACAGTGGGCATCCTTGTCTTTTCCTGACGCAGGGAAGCTTTCAGTCCAGAAATCCGGTGTGACGCTGGCTAAGGTTTCTGTGACGCCCTTCATCAGGCCAAGACGGTCCCTTTAAGTTCTGGTTTGTTTATTTGTCGTGATGGATGTTGGATTTTATCACATGTTTTTTTTTGCATCTATTGAGATGAGCATTTGGTTTTCATTTGTAATCTGTTATTATGGTAAATCACATGGTTTGATTTTTGAGTGTTAAACCAACCTTCTATCCCTGAGATAAAACCCCTTTGGTCATGATGTAATAATATGGTACTTTTTTTGTACTGTTAGATTCAGTTTGCTAAAATTTTGTTAAGAATTTGAGCTACCCATGAAGTGCTCTGTAGTTTTCTTGTAATGTCATTTTCTGGTTTGAGTATCAGTGTTGGCCTGAAGGAATCAAGTGGAAAGTATTTCCTGCTCTTTAATTATCTGGAAGAGTTTGTGTGGAATTGGTATTATTTATTCCTTAAATGTCTGGTAGAATTCAGCACTGAAAACACCTGAGCCTTGAATTTTCTCTGTCGGAATGTTTTTCCCCTTGCAAGTTCCATTTCCTTGCCGTGCTGACCGAAATCAAGGCTGCCGAGGCAGAAGTAATTGGGTAAAGGTTCGTCGGAAGCCAATGTGAGGACCGACCTGAGGAGACACCCAGCCAGGTTGTGGGTTCCCAGTGTGTCACAGTTGGGATGTCCAGGAGAAGGTGGGGGACTCTTGACACCAGAGCTGTCCCTGCCCGTTGCAGGGCGCCGCGCGGAAGTGGCGCTTGCTGGGCGCAGCTGGCAACGTGCGGGTGCGGCCAGGCAGCACGACCAGTGAGACTGTGCGTCTGAGGCGGATCAGCGTCCTTGGCCGTGTCCGCAGGCCACGCGCTGATCAGTGTGTCAGTGCGTTGAGGAGCTCGTGGTAAGGCTCTTTACTCAGGCACAGATGTCACCGTGAATCGCGAGACCGTCCCAAGGTGGGTGAATTTGAAAGCCTGTTTACTTTTAAACTGTCAAACGGGACCTGTAGGCTGTCAGACATGAGGCTATTCGATCGTTTATTTCTTCCTGAGTGAACTTTGGTAGTCTGCGTCTTAAAGAATTGGTCCATTTCACCTAAGTTGTCAAACTTATTGGCATAAGGTCATGCCTAATGTTTCCTCATTGCCCTTGTAACGTCTGTAGGGTCTGTGGTGTCGTCTCCAATTTCTGACAGTCGCAATTTTTGTCTTCTTTCTTTTTTACCCTAAGTCTGGCTAGAGATTTATCCATTGCATTGACTTTTTTATTTGAAGGATAGGTTTTTGGCTGGATCGTAGAGGGCCTGGGTTGGACTAGAAGTCATTTCTAGAACATTTCAGGGTTAGCACATTTCTTCTGCCTAATTTATGTTTTAGAGAGAGGGGGAGGGGACAGAGTTCGATTCCTGGTCAGAGAAACGCACGATGCCAGGGGAGCTTGCGCCCTGCCCACGGCCGTCTGCCCTGACGTGCCCCTGGGGGCGTCTGGCCCTCATCCCCGACTCCTCGGGGCTCCCTGCGGCCTTGCCTCTTGCCTCGTGACTGGGAGAGACATGCATGAGAAACCACGAAACGTTGTTGAAGACCTAAATAAGGAAGACCTAAATAAATAGGAAAACTTGTATTCATGGATCAGAAGACTTTATAGTGTTCAATAATCAATAATTTTGATGGGGATTGCATTGATTTTATAGCATCCCAGCTGGCTTCTTTGCAGAAATCGATGAGCTGAACCTTAAATTCACACGGAAATGCAAGGGGCCCAGAGTAGGTAAAACCACCTCGAAAGGAGAGCAGAGCGGGAGGGCTCACACTGCCCACTTTAGGAGCTTGCGGCAAACTCACGGTGGTCACGACGTGTGACGCTGCCGTAGGACAGACAGTCAGGCCTGTGGGACTGAACTGGGAGCCCAGAAACAGACCTGCGAGTTTGCGGTTTGGACACGAGCGCCAGGACCACCGACGGAGACCAACAGTCTGTGCCAGCCGTGCCGGGACACCGGACATCCGTGTGCAGAAGAATGAACTTGGATCCTGGCTTCACACAGCACACAAACATCAACTGAAAATGGATCAAAGACCTAAGGTCCAACAGAGCTGCGATCATAAAACTCTTAGAAGAAAACAGGGTTACGTTTCACAGCCCTAGACTTGGCAGTGGATTCTTAGACATGCACCAAAGAAAGCGTAAGCAACAAAGGGAACATAGATACGTTGGACTTTATCAGAAGTAAAAACTTCTGTGCTTCAAAGGACAGTATCGAGAGAAAAGTCAGCCCAGCGAGTGGGAGAAAATACTTGTAAATCGAGTGTTGACACCGACCGGCATCCAGACCGTGTGGAGCTCTGGGTGTCACGTGTGGGCTGCTGCCCGAGGGAGGGAAGAGGTGTCCGCAGGTGACAGGGCCGGGGCTGGTCCCCAGTGGCAGATCTCACAAGACCTCACCCAGCTGACAGTGTCGGGGTCTGGATCAGGGATTGCGTTTGGGAAAGTTCCAGGGGCTTTAGGAGAAGTTTTAGGACTGGGCCGTGACGTGTCTCCCGTAGGGATGAAAGAGCAGAGCTTGGACGTGGCGCGTCCGGGTGGGGCTCACTCCTGGCCGGGCAGAGGCCTTGGGGCGGGGGGCTTCGTGCAGCTGACCTGTGCTCTGGCCGCGCTGACCTGGGCTGGGCCCGAGTCAGGTGGGGCCGGGCCATCCCCAGAGCCATCTTGTCAGCTGGGGCTTCAGGGGCCTGGAGGGAGTTTTTACTGAATCTGGGCACTTTGACATCTCTCAGATCCAGATGCACCTTATTTTTCAAAGAACTCGCAGCTTCGGAGGGCGTGGTGAGCGCAGCTCTTTGTGAATGACTCCAGTGGCCTCAGAGGCCGTGCTGGGGAGTGGGGATTGGGAAGCAGGTTGAGGGGCTGTCAGAGTGTCCTGAGCAATGTCACGGAAATGACTGAAAATGGAATCTCCTGCCGCCCCAGCCGTCCTCTCCACAGATGTAGGAAAGAGTGCAATGGTTTTATTATTGAATAAACGTTAAATCAGCCCTCAACGCCCGAGGTTGCCATGACAGGGAGACTCTCACCCGCCCTTTCTCCTAGCCAGGCAGGTGCCTGGTCCTAGGGCAGGTACCTCTGTGGCTCGAAGGGGTCACACCTTGAGCCGTGCACCAGGGCCGACTACCCTGGTGACAGGGGACAAGAAAACATGCCAGAGGCTCAGCAGCCTTTTTAAAAAGTTGGCCCACATCCCAAAGGGGCAGAGAAAGGAGCCGCCTTACACATTTCCCAAGGAAACATTCTAAGAGCAGGGAGGAGGGAACAGGTGTTTTGCCCTTTGGCACCAAAAAGTTGTCCCGTTTTCTCTGAGGTTTGTACTCACGGTGATGGTGGGGTTGGGGCAGGGGAGGGGCTGTGAAGGGGGCAGTGGGTCCTTTTCTTGAAAATGGGTCCTGGAGGGCGGCAGGTGCGGCTGCCCTGGCCTGGACCCGCCCCGACCTTGCCTGGGTCTCCCCAGCAGAGATCCAGAGCTTCGCGGGCACCGAGAAGGACGGGCGCATCGTCGGGGAGATCGCCTTCCAGCTGGACCGGCGTATCCTGGCCTACGTCTTCCCTGGCGTGACGCGGCTCTACGGCTTCACTGTGTCCAACATCCCAGAGAAGATCAAGCAGGTGCGCCCCTGGGGCCCGGGACCCTCACTGCCCGGGGCAGGGGTCCGTGGCCTCATGACTGGGCACTCCCGAGGCTCCCGGCCCCAGGCCTCACGGTGTGGTGCCTGTGCTCAGTGCCTGTGCTCGGTGCTTATTATGCTCAGTGCCTGTGCTGGGTGCTTGTGCTCAGTGCCTGTGCTCAGTGCCTGTGCTCAATGCTTGTTCTGGGTGCTTGTGCTCAGTGCCTGTGCTTGGTGCTTGTGCTCAGTGCCTGTGCTTGGTGTTTATGCTCAGTGCTTGTGCTTAGTGCCTGTGCATGGTGCTTGTAAGGGGCCCAAGGCAGAGGCCCGACTGCTGTCCCTGACACTGTCTGTGCAGACTCTGCTGGGCAGGATTCCCCCATCCAAGCTGTCAGGAAGACAGCTCTGCCTCAACCCTCGTCCACACGGGGCCAGAGACCACCCTGACCCTGGTGCCCCAGCCCTGTGAGGTCCCCAGAATTGCCTGCCACTGCAGTGGGGCTTCCCTCTCAGCCCCACAACCTGTGCGCTGTGACCCTAGACCTGCTGCCCCCCTCTGTGCGCTGTGACCCTGGACCTCCCCCCCACTGTGCGCTGTGACCCTAGACTTGCTGCCCCCCACTGTGCGCTGTGACCCTAGACCTGCCCCCCACTGTGCGCTGTGACCCTGGACCTCCCCCCCACTGTGCGCTGTGACCCTAGACCTGCTGCCCCCACTGTGCGCTGTGACCCTAGACCTGCCCCCCACTGTGCGCTGTGACCCTAGACCTGCCCCCCACTGTGCGCTGTGACCCTAGACCTGCCGCCCCCCGCTGTGCGCTGTGACCCTAGACCTGCCCCCCACTGTGCGCTGTGACCCTAGACCTGCCCCCCACTGTGCGCTGTGACCCTAGACCTGCCCCCCACTGTGCGCTGTGACCCTAGACCTGCCCCCCACTGTGCGCTGTGACCCTAGGCCTGCCCCCCACTGTGCGCTGTGACCCTAGGCCTGCCCTCCACTGTGCGCTGTGACCCTGGACCTGCCCCCCGCTGTGCGCTGTGACCCTGGACCTGCCCCCCGCTGTGCGCTGTGACCCTAGGCCTGCCCCCCGCTGTGCGCTGTGACCCTAGACCTGCCGCCCACTGTGCGCTGTGACCCTAGACCTGCCCCCCACTGTGCGCTGTGACCCTAGGCCTGCCCCCCACTGTGGGCTGTGACCCTAGGCCTGCCCCCCACTATGGGCTGTGACCCTAGACCTGCCGCCCCCCGCTGTGCGCTGTGACCCTGGACCTGCCGCCCCCCGCTGTGCGCTGTGACCCTAGACCTGCTGCCCCCCGCTGTGCGCTGTGACCCTAGACCTGCCCCCCACTGTGCGCTGTGACCCTGGACCTGCCGCCCCCCACTGTGCGCTGTGACCCTAGACCTGCCCCCCGCTGTGCGCTGTGACCCTAGACCTGCCCCCCGCTGTGCGCTGTGACCCTAGACCTGCCCCCCGCTGTGCGCTGTGACCCTAGACCTGCCCCCCGCTGTGCGCTGTGACCCTAGACCTGCCCCCCACTGTGCGCTGTGACCCTAGACCTGCCCCCCGCTGTGCGCTGTGACCCTGGACCTGCCCCCCGCTGTGCGCTGTGACCCTGGACCTGCCCCCCGCTGTGCGCTGTGACCCTAGACCTGCCCCCCGCTGTGCGCTGTGACCCTGGACCTGCCGCCCCCCACTGTGCGCTGTGACCCTAGACCTGCCGCCCCCCACTGTGCGCTGTGACCCTGGACCTGCTGCCCCCCACTGTGCGCTGTGACCCTAGACCTGCCCCCCACTGTGCGCTGCGACCCTGGACCTGCCCCCCGCTGTGCGCTGTGACCCTGGACCTGCCGCCCCCCACTGTGCGCTGTGACCCTAGACCTGCCCCCCACTGTGCGCTGCGACCCTGGACCTGCCCCCCGCTGTGCGCTGTGACCCTGGACCTGCCGCCCCCCACTGTGCGCTGTGACCCTAGACCTGCCCCCCACTGTGCGCTGCGACCCTGGACCTCCCTGCTGTGCCCTGTGTCTCCAGACCTCCATCAAGTCCCTGGACGGCTCCGTGGACGAGAAGAAGCTGCGCGAGCTGACCCACCGCTACCTGACGCTCACCGCGCGGCTGGAGAAGCTGGGCTACAGCCGCGACGTGCACCCCGTGTTCAGCGAGTTCCTCATCAACACCTACGGCATCCTGAAGCAGCGGCCCGACCTGCGCGCCAACCCGCTGCACAGCAGCCCGGCCGCGCTGCGCAAGCTGGTCATCGACATCGTGCCCCCCAAGTTCCTGGGCGACTCGCTGCTGCTGCTCAACTGCCTGTGCGAGCTCTCCAAGGAGGACAGCAAGCCGCTCTTCGCCTGGTGAGCCCGCCGGCGCCGCCGCCTTTGCTGCAATAAACGCGTTTGTTCCAACCTGGGGGCCAACGTGCCTCCTGCGCGTACCCCCCTCCCCAGGGGGAAGGGCCGCCCGGCCGCGCCGACAGCGCCCGGGAGCGGGCGCCTCCGCGGACCGGCTGCCGGTGCCCCGCAGCCCGCGCCGCCCGCGCCGCAGCACTTGCTGCACTTTATTAAAATCATCTGTTTACCTGCTGCCGTTACCTCTGGCTCTTTGAGGGCGTGGAGAGCGCCTGGGTCCCGCTCCGCCTGCAGGAGGGGCCAGCCGGGTGTGGAGCGCCCGGAGGGGCGGGGCCCGCCTGCAGGACCGCGCCCACCTGCAGGACCGCGCCCACCTGCAGGACCGCGGCCACCTGCGCTCCGCGCCCACCAGCGTGCGGCGCCTCCGCCAAGTCCCCCTCCGCCCGTGCAAGGGCGCCGGTCGGACTGGCTCAGAGCCACCCCAGTGACCTCATTTTGATCGCCCCGTCTGCAAGTCCAGTCACATTCTGAAGTGCAGGGGCTCAGGGCTTCAACGGAGGATTTTGGGGGGACGCAGTTCAGCCCACACAGACCCATCCTCCCCTCCCAGACTCCAGGCGTGGGCCCGGCTGGGGGACTCCGTGTGCTCCGAGTCACCGGACCCCTCCCTCGTCCCAGGCCCCCTGAGTGGCCCCAGGAGGTGGGGTCCCCACGGCCCACATGGCTGCGGGTCCGAGATCCGGGCGCTCCTTGCCCGGGCCCCGCGGTTACCCCCAGCGCTGCCGGCGGCTGCTCGCGGGAGGAGCCTGCGGGATGTGAGGGCACCTGGCGGGGGCAGAGCTGCACTCCAGGACCAGGGTAGCCACGTGGCCTGTGGCCCCAATTAAAATGGTTAATTCCGTGGGCAGTGGTGGAGCCTCAGGACAGCAGTTGGCCCTTCTGAGTGTGGCCCTGGGGCCGCTGGACCTCTCAGGAGTCTCCGGCCGCGGGACACAAGAGCCGGGAGAGCCGGGCCTCTTCAGGGCCCCCGGCAGCCCAGCTCACACGTGGTCCACGTGCACATGCACCCAGCAACACGCCATCTTAGTCACACACAGGCGTGCCACAGGTACACGCACCCCCAGAGCACACCCGCCCCGAAGGCCCTCCTGCCTGCCTGGGCCACCTCTGCCGAGCGGGGCCCCTGAGGGCTGCTTGCAGGGTCACCCACAGGGTCACCCGGTGGCCCTTGGTGGTAGCCGGGTGGGACTTCACCTCCCCCCCCCCCCGCCAGGGCCTCTCGGGGTCCCTGGCAGGCAGCCCCAGCCCGGGCCCCTCACTCTTGCGCCTTCCTGGGGGCTGCACCCCGGTTGGTGGAGCCGCCCCTCCTGGCCCTCGGGGGGCAGCCGCGTCCGCCCTGTTTGCTCGGGGACTGCTGGTTAATGAGAAGCCGGCAGGGAGGTGCTGCCGGGCACATAAAGCCCCGGTGCGGTGCGGAGGCCCCAGCCGCCTCCCTCCGTCTGCCTGAGACGAGCCTCCGACCCCGCGCCAGCCATGTCCCAGCTGGTGGAGTGTGTCCCCAACTTCTCGGAGGGGAACAGCCAGGAGGTGAGGCCCCCATGGGGCTGGCTGAGCTTCCGGGGGGCTGGCAGGGGCAGCTGAGGGGTTCGGCAGAGGCCGAGGAGAAGCGAGTGTGGCGGGGGCAGGGCTCCCCCCACGGAGCCGCTTCCTGTGGGTCCCGGGTGCCCACGGGGGAGGGGACACGGAGTGGGTGGGACTGCAGGGCTGGTGGTGGGCCCAGGAATCTCTCGGGGGCTTCCGGTGGGGCCTCGGTGCTCTCCTCTGAGAACGGGCCCATCGAGGACCCACCCAAAACTGTCCCCCGAGTGTGTGGCCCCCACGCTGCAGCCTAGGAGGCAGGTGCTGTTGCCACCCACTTACCTGGAAGAGACAGCGCAGAGAGGTCCAGCGGCCACCCAGCCCAGGACAGGGTGGGGGCTGAGCCATCTTCCCTCTGAAGGTTCCAGGCCCTTCAGGCCCCTCCCCCACCCTGGCCCTCTGCCCCCCGCATGGGGGCTGGGCCTGGCGCCGTGGCCTTGGCTTGTGTCCCCTTCTCCAAGCTGCCACCCCAGGGCAGTCTCTCCCGAGGGCTCCGCCTGCTGCCCTCCCTGCCGCCCCGCATGTGGGCCTGCGTGGCCGGGCCGGCGGGGTGACCCGGGCTGCTGAGTACCGGCTCCTGGGCTGGGGCTCACGCTCTGTGGAGCTCCCAGGCCCGTTCCGTGGGCCGCCGCCACCTCCGAAGCCCCTTCCTGCTCTCCCCATGGGGAAGCTCAGGCGGGGGCTGGGCTTGTCACCAGGTCATCGACGCCATCTCCCAGGCCATCTCGCAGACCCCGGGCTGCACGCTGCTGGACGTGGACGCAGGCCCCTCCACCAACCGCACCGTCTACACCTTCGTGGGGCCGCCGGACCGCGTGGTGGAGGGGGCCCTCAGCGCCGCCCGGGTGGCCTCGCGGCTCATCGACATGAGCCGGCACCGAGGTGAGACTGGGCTGGAGGTGGGGGGCCCTGACCCTCATCCAGGGGCGTTGGGGGGCAGGAGGGCCCAGGGCAGGGGCTGGGGGTGCTGTCCGCAGGGCTGTCCGAGGTGTGGCTACAGTTTGCCCCTCACGGCGACCTCCATGGACAGGTGGGGCCTCCCCGCACCCAGCCAGCCTCTGAGCAGGCCCCTGGGGCGAGGGTGCCGGGAGCCCACAGCCAAACACCAGCGGGGGCGGGCAGGGTCAAAGGTCTGCGGACACAGGAGGAGCCGGCCCAAAGGCCAGGGTCTTGGCCACCGGGGCCACGTGGAGGGATTCACAAGCGACCTGGGTGGTGAACGGCAGCCGGTGGGGGCCGTGGGGGCAGGGCAGGCAGAGGGCTGGGCAGCTGGTCATCTGGGGGCTCACCCGAGGCTGGGTCTGACCGCGGCGGAGGCATCGCCAGCCTCTGAATGCCGTGAGCGCGGTCTGGGTTCTGCGCTGCCAGGAGTGGGGTGGGACGGTGGACCCTGGCCCAAACCAGCCGCTTCCAGCCCGGCCAGGACGCCCTGAGAGCCCAGCGTCCAGCTTGGCGGCCCCTGGGAAGTTACTTTTGACTGTCGGGAGGAGGAGGGTTTATCCCAGAGGTGCCCAACTCCCTCTGGGTCTTCAGGCTGCTCCACGCTGGCCGTGGGGACGGTCCCCAGACACCCAGTGGGGCGCTGCGGCGTCTGCAGCAGCTGGAGGGAGCTGGGCCGGCCCGTCCCTGACGTGGCGAGAGCAGCTGGGGCTGAGGACAGAGGAGCCCGTGCCCACCCCGCCCCGCCCACAGGGGAGCACCCGCGCATGGGGGCCCTGGACGTCTGCCCCTTTGTCCCCGTGCGGGGTGTCGGCATGGACGAGTGTGTGCTCTGCGCGGAGGCCTTTGGCCAGCGGCTGGCGGAGGAGCTGCACGTGCCAGGTGTGGCCCCCCTCCCCCCCCCCCCCCCCCCCGTCCCCGGTCCCCAGTCCCTGGTCCCAGGTCCCCCCGCCCCCCGGCCTTAGAAACCCATGATCTCTGACAGAACAGTTCCACTCTGGAGAATTAACTAGGTCAAGAAAACCATACGGATCACAGGGAGAGGAGCTGGGAAAAGCGCGTCCACTCGTGGGGGCTGGCGGGTGGGCCGTCCCCCCGTCGTCCCCCAGCAAAATCCAGTCTCGGCCACCAGGGCCACACAGGCTGCAGTGTGAGGTGGGGACAGCTGAACACCCCGCATCTGGGCTTTTCGCGGGTTTTGTTCTTTTCTCCGTTCCTCCTTCTGTGGCCACGTTTGTCACACAGTGAAAACACATGTTAAAGAGAAACGCGAGGATCCTGCCCTTAGCGTCCCACACGTTGGGTCCCAACCCTCCCAGCCGTGGCCTTTTCCAGGGGCATCTGAGCAGGGGCGGGGACCGGCCACACTGCCGTCCGCCAGGGAGCTGGCGCCGCGGGGGCCTGTCCCCAGGGTCAGCCTCACCGCGGGGTCCGCTTGCAGTGTTCCTGTACGGAGAGGCGGCACGGACGGCCAGCCGCAGGAGCCTGCCCGCCATCCGGGCAGGGGAGTACGAGGCCCTCCCCGAGAAGGTGCCGCCCCGTGGGGGGGGGGGGCTGGGGCTGGGCCCTGCCCCCTCCTCCTGGCAGGGGTGGGCGGCCCTGGGCCCTCCCCAGACCCCAGCGGGGGCTGCCCCTCCCGTGGGGGACACCTCACCTGGGGCGAACTTCCCTGCAGCTCAAGCAGGCCGAGTGGGCGCCTGACTTTGGCCCCAGCTCCTTCATCCCCAGCTGGGGGGCAACCGCCACGGGGGCACGGAAGTTCCTCATCGCGTTCAACGTCAACTTGCTGAGCACCAAGGAGCAGGCCCACCGCATCGCCCTCAACCTGCGGGAGCAGGGCCGTGGGCAGGACCAGGTGAGCAGGGGCAGGGCCGTGGGCGGGGCCAGGTGAGCAGGGGCAGGGCCATGGGCAGGGCCAGGTGAGCAGGGGCAGGGCCATGGGCGGGGCCAGGTGAGCAGGGGCAGGGCTGTGGACAGGGCCGTAGGCAGGACTAGGTGAGCAGGGGCAGGGCCGTGGGCAGGGCTGTGGGCAGGGCCGTGGGCGGGGCCAGGTGAGCAGGGGCAGGGCCAGGTGAGCAGGGGCAGGGCCGTGGGCGGGGCCAGGTGAGCAGGGGCAGGGCCGTGGGCGGGGGCAGGTGAGCAGGGGCAGGGCCGTGGGCGGGGCCAGGTGAGCAGGGGCAGGGCTGTGGACAGGGCCGTAGGCAGGACTAGGTGAGCAGGGGCAGGGCCGTGGGCGGGGCCAGGCGAGCAGGGGCAGGGCCGTGGGCGGGGCCAGGCGAGCAGGGGCAGGGCCGTGGGCGGGGCCAGGTGAGCAGGGGCAGGGCCGTGGGCGGGGCCAGGTGAGCAGGGGCAGGGCCGTGGGCGGGGCCAGGTGAGCAGGGGCAGGGCCGTGGGCGGGGCCAGGTGAGCAGGGGCAGGGCCGTGGGCGGGACCAGGTGAGCAGGGGCAGGGCCGTGGGCGGGACCAGGTGAGCAGGGGCAGGGCCGTGGGCGGGGGCAGGGCCAGGTGAGCAGTGGGGTGGTGCTCAGCGCTGACCCTGTGGGACCCCTAGGTGCCCTCGGGGAAGGGTCCGAGGCTGAGCCCCCAAGCAGGACAGTGGCACAGAGAGCGTCACCCAGGAGGCTGTGACGTGTTGTGGACGGGGCTCTGGCGCGACGGGGCTCAGTCTCAGAACTGCCGACCAGCCCGGCCCCAGCGTCCACGCCCTGCAGGAGGGGCCCCGCTGAGGGTCCGATGTCTGAAATCGGGGTGCACTTGCTTTAGGGGGGTTTTCCACAGGGGCAGGGCTGGACCTGTTGGACACTACAGCGTTTTCACAGTGGGGGGGAGGCAGCTGCTGCCTGAGCCCAGGTGTCCCCAGGTGGCCCCACATTCCCCCAGGTGCCCCCAGAGTCCCCAGCTGTCCCCCTGCCACCGTAGACTCAGTTGTCCATAAGCACAACATGAAAGCAAAGTGACCTCCAAATTCTTTTCTGTCCCGGGGCTGAAGACAGTGTCCGAGGTCCCCCTCACGTGGACTCAGTCACCCCAGGAATGAGGGGCTGAGGGGCACCTCTGGGTGAGCAGGTGGGACCCTGGCCGGCCCCACACCTCAGTGTCCACACGGCCTCTGGGCATCCTGGTGCCTGACCCGTGGGCTTCAGTTTCCCTGTGGTGGGCGGGGCCTCTCCCTGCCCCTCCCCAGCCTGCTCTGAATCCGAAGGCTGACCCTCCAGAGGCCACCCCGGTCACCCTGGCCTGCGAGCTTCTCGGCCCGGGCTGGGAAACGCTTTTCCTCTGCAGCCGGGGCGTCTGAAGAAGGTTCAGGCCATCGGCTGGTACCTGGATGAGAAGAACCTGGCTCAGGTGTCCACGAACCTCCTGGACTTTGAGGTCACGGCGCTGCACACGGTCTACGAGGAGACCTGCAGAGAAGCGCAGGCGAGCAGGGCACCCCCGTCGCAGTGGGGTGAGGGCAGGTGCCCCCAGGGACATGCTCTAGCCCCAGCCCGGCCACCTGTGTTGACGCCGCCCGTGCCCCGGCAGGCACTGAGCCTCCCCGTGGTGGGCTCGCAGCTGGTGGGCCTGGTGCCCCTGAAGGCCTTGCTGGACGCGGCCGCCTTCTACTGCGACAGGGAGAACCTCTTCGTGCTGGAGGAGGAGCACCGCGTCAGGCTGGTGGGCCGGGCTCCCGGGGAGGGGTGCGGCGGGCGCACAGCGGTGGGCGGGGAGGTGCCGTGTTTCAGGAGCGGGTCTGGGGTGCCCAGGCTCTCGCCCTGCCTGGACCCCACCCGTGGCCGGGCCTCCCTCCCCCTCCTCTCCTTGCTCCTTTGTCCTGTTGAGTTGTGTTTGGAAGATGAGATTTTCAATTTTTATTTTCATTTTGGGGACCTTATTGAGGTTTTCTTTGAGATCTATATGTTCACTTCTAAAAATTCCACGGAGAGGACAGCACACCCTTCTGCCGGTCTTCCTCCCGGACCAGCCATGCTCCCGTGGGAGGACGTGAGCGGTCTCCCTCGGGCTCCTTCCCTGCACCCCAGGCCTGAGGGCTTACGGATCTGAGTGTGTCTGTCTGGGGCACTTGGGTCCTTGTCCCTAGACCAGCTCTTGTAGAAGGTGGTTCTGCTTGTCCCGTGGACCCCTGTGCCTTGGATACCCCCACACCCAGCTCCTGTCCGGGCCCAGGTCCTGCCCTGGGCGTAGCCTTGGCAGAGGTGTCTGTCCCCCCACGCAAGGCCTTTCTGAGGCACTTCACATATTCTTTCTTGGACCATTTGGAAGTGGATGGAAGACACTGTACCCTTAATTTGTTTAGGGTGTATTTCTGTTTTGTTTTGTTTTTTGAGATGGGGTCTCGCTGTGTTGCCCAGGCTGGACTTGAGCTCCTGGGCTCAAGCAGTCGTCCCGTCTCGGCCTCCCAGTAGCTGGGACGGCAGGCGTGAGCCACCGTGCCCTGCACATTCAGGGTGTGTTTCTTAGGAACAAGGATATTCTCTTACGTAACTACAGCACAATTATCAGAATGAGGAAACCGAACGTTAATATAATTTAGTATCTAATAATCTTCAGACCATCATCGAAGCGCATCAGCGTCCCAGGAAGCTCCGTCACAGACACTTTTCCTCCCGCCACCATGCATTGGCAGGACGCAGCGCACTGAGTCACGTCCTTTATCTCCTTTGACCTGGAACAGCTCCTCAGTCTTCCTTCTCCTTCGTTGACAGACTTTAAAAGTACAGGCTAGTTGTTTTGTACAGTGTCCCTCAGTGGGGACTGGTCTGGTGCTGCTTGTGACTGGATGTGGTCATGCATTTTTGGCAGGAACAGCACAGGTGACGTTGTGTCCACGGGGCCCCAGGCACGGCTTCGCCCCTCAGGCAGGGTGGTGACCTCGTCCAGGGCTATTCGCTCTTTTCCCTTTTGTGATTAACAAATACTCTGTGGGAGGTACTTTAGGGTATTTAAGATATTTAACAGGTGGATAAATCGCTGTTTATCTATTGAAATTGCAGCCACGGTTTTAGCAGCCAGTGACAATTCTCTAACTTCACCCCTTCTCTGTAGGAAGCTTTCGCTTCGCCCACATTGATTTGTACCTTACTAACATGTTTGCTGCTCTTTGCAGGAGGATCGCTTAAGGCCAGGAGTCTGAGGTTGCTGTGAGCGAGGCTGATGCCACGGCACTCTAGCCCGGGCAACAGAGCGAGACTCTGTCTCAAAAAAAAAAAAAAAAAAAAAAAAAATTCTATTTGTCTTCTGAGTTTTCTGCCGGGGGCTCTGGCTCACTGCCCGCTGATTCTGCAGCCTCTCGGGGCACCTTCGCCTCCCGCGGTCTCGTCCCCCTCGGGACTCTCCCCTTCTCCCCCCAGTCAGGGCCCCGCGGCCCGGGCTTGGCCTGTGGCAGAGGCATTCTGGAAGGCTTTTGCAGAATGGATTCCAATCTTAAATGGGATTGTTACAACTTTGTTTTGACTTTAGGTAAAACTCACTTTTCCTCACACTCAAGTTTTAGGTTTAGGTGAATCTGGGCTGTTCCCAGACTTTAAGAACTGGAGAGACATTGATACCCAAACAATTAAAACCCTGTCCAAAGAGACCATTTCTGTTGGCCTCTTTCAGTGATGGGCAAGCGTGGTGTGGGCTGTGGGACAAGGAGGAGGGACATGAGTGGGCAACTCCTGTCCCTGGGCCTCAGTTTCCCCTTTGGCTAACTGGGGGAGGGGTGCCTGTGCACCCCAGGCTGGGAGAGGCAGCCAGGGGCAGGCTCCGCGGGGAGCCCCTGCCAGCCACACTGCCAGCTCCCCACGAAAAGGCGCAACCTGCTCAGGCAGGGCGGTCCCTGTGGGCTGAGGTTGTGTCCCCCTCGCGCCCCCTTTCCAGGTGGTGAACCGGCTGGGCCTGGACTCCCTGTCCCCCTTCCACCCTGAGGAGCGGGTCATCGAGTGAGTCCGCGCCCCTCCCCCGCCCTGGCCCAGGACCCCTGCCCCGCCCCCTCGGCCCCTCCTTCCCTCCGCCGCGCCCCTCCTCCCGCCTCGACCCCCTCCCCCAAGCCTGGCTCGGTCCTCTGTGAGCCGGTGCCTTGTGCCAAGCCTGGGTGTGGGGGATGGGGGACGCAGTGAGACCCCAGCCAGGCCTCTGCCCCCTCACTGAACCCCTGGGGGTCACCGCCCGCCCGCGGCCCGCTCTGCCCCCAGCGGTGAGCCTAGGAGGACCCCTGTCACCGGCCGCTGGGCCACGCCCACCCCCGCAGGTACCTGGTCCCCGACCGGCGGCCGGAGCAGAGCCTGGTGGACAAGTCCCTGTGCGCCTTCGTCCGCGAGGTGGGCGCGCGCTCCGCGGTCCCCGGGGGCGGCTCCGTGTCGGCGGCGGCTGCGGCCCTGGTGAGCGGGGTCGGAGGAAGGGTGCTGGGGAGGGGCGCGACGGGACCCCACTGCGGCGGGTTCCCGTGCACGACCCCACTGCGGAACCCCATGCAGTGGGACCCCGATGCGTGGGACCCCACTGCGGAACCCCATGTAGTGGGACCCCGATGCGAAAGACCCCACTGCGGAACCCCATGCAGTGGGACCCCGATGCGTGGGACCCCGATGCTAAGACCTCCCTGCGGAACTCCAAGCGCGGGCCCCCCGTGCGCGGCCCCCCATGCGGGACCCCTCTGCTGTAGCCTGGGCACCGGGCCGGTGTTCCGCGGCCCCACAGCTCGCCCCTCGCCCAGGGCGCCGCGCTGGCCTCCATGGTCGGCCTGATGACCTACGGGCGCCGCCAGTTCGAGCACCTGGACGCGGCCATGCGGCGCTTGATCCCGCCCTTCCACGCTGCCGCCGCGGAGCTGACCGCGCTGGTGGACGCCGACGCCCAGGCCTTCGCCTCCTACCTGGTGAGTGCGGGACGCTGCGGGGGCTCGCCCTGCGGACAGCGACCCCTGCCCAGGCCTGAGTGGACGTGGGGCTGCCTGAGCACCGGTAGCTGGAGACCAGGTGGCTGGGGGGCACCTGGCGGCCATTTGGGCCACGCTGACCCCCCACTCAGGCGGGGTGTGGGTGGGTGGGGGGTGCTGGGCCCGGACAGTGGGCCCCTCCCAGCAGCCTGGCTCCGTTGGGTCCTGCAGGTTCCACGGAGAGGTCAACGGGAACCTCGAAAGAGAAAAAGCTGGTGATTAGTGGTCTTGGAGAGGGTAGAGAGACGTTTCAGCCATAAAACAAAAAAGGAGGCAGGGAATGGAAAACAGGCTCAAAAGAACCCAGCTCAGGGTCAGCCTCAGGGCACCCAGCAGGGAGCTGCCTCCAGCCCAGGGCAGAAAGCCCAGCTGTGTCCAAGGGTTCCAGACCAGGGAGGGGGCATGGGAGAGACAGAGACAGAGACACAGAGAGAGACAGAAACATAGACAGAGACACAGATATGGAGACATAGAGACAGACACAGAGACAGAGACATAGAGACAGAGACAGAGGCACAGAGAGAGGTAGAGACTGAGAGAGACAGAGCTGGTTGCGTGTGCGCTGGGGCCCAAGACCCGGAGCAGCCCGAGGAGGCCCTTCCCACGGCCGCGGCTGCTGTGGCCCGGGAGCTCCGCAGACCAGACACAGGACGCCAGGAGGCCTCAGGGACAGGAGCCGTCTGTCCTGCGAGGCCACGTGAGGAAGGAAGGCCGGCCTCGTGGGCTGTGCCCCGCACACTCCACACGAGAAGGCAGACCCCCACGGTGACGGCCGGGCCTCCCTTAGTGCTGGGGACACCCGAGTGACCACCGGAGCAGAAGCCCTGTCCTGTTTGGAGGGTGTAGACATCTATCACCTTTTTGCAGTCATGTTTAAAGTTTGTTTCATTTATTTGCTTTTTAAAATAGGTAAATCTTTCAGGAGGCTCAGAATTCAGGCAGGCAGGAGTCTGTGCCCGGGTCTGGCCCCCGCGCCCCCACACCCCGCACGGGTCGGTCTCCTGCCTGGAGCAGTCGCGACGCCAGCTCTCCCCTTTCCCACGCGACGGCGGCAGACGGACCCGCGCTTTGCTCTCGCATTGTCATACGTGTGACAGCGGTTTTTATTCCCGTCGTAGTGCGGTGTCCGGTGGAGACGTTTTGCCCCTTTTCTCTGAGGGCTTTTCCGCGCTGCTGTGTGACACTATGTCACGCAGGGAGAGTCAGGCCTTGTTCTCAGCGTTCTGGGCTCAGCTTTCCCCGAGTTTGTTGTTTTTCTCTGGACGTTGCTTGTGGTGGCTTCTGACAACGAGGACTCTTTATCTTTATGTCCTTGAACATGTCAGTCTTTCGTTTTATCTTTTCTGTGTCTCGTGCCACAGCTTAAAGGGCCTCCCTGGGCCGAGGTCACGTGTTCTGGACTTTCGTGGTCTGGTGAACGTGAGCCTTGGAGAGGCGCCTAGAGCGAAGCATCAGCTTCAACATAAAGATTGAAAATTTAGAGACAACCCTAACTTTAGAAATTTTCAAAGAAATAAGGTAAATGATTAGAAAACAAGTAGGGGGGAAAGTACATAAATGAAAATTTAATTAAAAGGCAGGGAAGAAAAATAAAAATGCACAGAAAAGATGTGTGGTTTAGAGAAAACATAAATGAAACGGCGAGATCAAAGCCTCGTATCAATAACCCCACACATGAGCGCGAGGGAGGAAAGCGCCAGCTCGGCCGCACTCCTGGGAGCAGCGAGGAGAGGGACTTCTAGAACATCCTCGTGCTGCACCGAATGTATAAGCGATTTCCAGATGGAACGAAAAGCTAGCTGCGTCCCTCTCTCACCGAGACCACCAACCTCACAGTATGTCACGGGGAACAAAACTGACCGAGGTGCGCAGTCACTGGCCGCGTGCGAGGTGGACTCCGCGGAGGTCTGCGTAGTGACGCACCTGCTGCCCATCCACAAACCCACGTGCAGAGGGCGCGGGAGGGGCGCGCAGCCACGGACACGCAGTCGGGAGACCCCGCTGGTTGTGGGAGGTGCCGGGTATTTCCGTGCATCAATTGCAGTTGCTAGAATGGGGGACGGAGCCAGTTCTGGTCGGGGTCAGGGGTCTTCTCTCTTCCGTGGCGGGGGAGGGGCCATTGATGGCAACTTTTGGGCACAGATTTGGCTGAATCTTCCAAAACAAGAAGAGGCACATCCCCCCGCCCTCCCCCTGCCCTGTCCTGTAGGTGGCTGGGGTGGGTGCCGGCTGTGGCTGATGAGGTGTTCGGGTGTGCAGACCCGGTGGGCTCACCGCCGGTGGGGTCTGAGGCCCTAGCTGAGAAGCCACAACCCTGAGGGAGAAGGTGGTGGCTGGGGTGGGGGCAGGGAGGACCCGGGGGCTTTTGCAGTTTGGTGTTTCTCCTTCCGCAAAGCCTGAGTTCTTACGCCCAGACCCAGGGGAAGAGGCTGCTGCGTTATTTTTAAAGCGAAGTTGGCGCGGGAGGAGCCTGGCGCTGTGGGGAGGCCGCCCAAGCACTCTCTCCTGCAGGTTGTGAGGATTCAGGGCACCTCCCGGACCCTCAGTCTCCTTATCTGGAAACAAGGGCCCCCGAGGGCGCCACCTGCCTCCTCTGCAAGCCCCCACCCAATCTCTGACCACCCACTGCGGCCCCCCCCCCCCCCCCGCCGCCCCCGCCGCCCCCGCCACCCCACGCTCCCCCCGGCTACGCAAGGGATGCAGACCCCAGGTCCCAGCAGCAGGTCCGTCCTGTTCCCTACGGCGCAACCTGCCGGGCCTGTGGCCCCTTGACCAGTCTGCAGAGTGGGCAGCCCCAACTGGGGCGGTGAAGGGGCTCCCCTGTCCCACACCCACCCAGTCTCTGCTGCGTGGACCGGGACAGAGTCCTCACTCACGGGCACTTGCCCGGTGGCTTTCTGTGTCCTTTTCTGGCAGGAGGCGATGAAGCTGCCCAAGGACACACCTGAGGACAGGGACAGGTGAGTCCGGCAGTGGCCGTGGGCCTCTGTGTCTGGGGAGCTGGCAGGTGGGGTCAGGGCCGTCCAGACGCTGTGGTGGCCTCTGCCATTCCAGCGCCTGGGGGGGGTCTGTGGTTCCCAACCGATTTTCCTGCCGTCCCCTCCTCGGTTTGTCTGCTCAGCCCTGGCGGGGCGGGGTGCGGGCGCCCGGGCTCTGACCCGCTCTGCCCCTTCCAGGCGTGCGGCCGCCCTGCAGGAGGGGCTGAGGCGGGCGGTCTCTGTGCCCCTGGTGCTGGCGGAGACGGTGGCCTCGCTGTGGCCGGTGCTGCGGGAGCTGGCCCTGTGTGGGAACCTGGCCTGCCGGTCGGACCTGCAGGTACAGCCAGGGGTCCCGGCCCCCTGCGGCTGGGCGGGAGGGAGCCCACGGCTGCGTGTTGGGCTGAGCCGGGCCTGGGGACCTCACCTCACGGGCCCCTCTTGGGTGACCTTGGCCTGCTCCGGTGGGGCTGGCTTGTCTGAAGACCCCGTCTGAGGTTGTGCCGCAGACAGGCAGAGACCCAGACGTGTCTGCAGAGCGAGTCCTGCCACCGCACACGTGGCCCAGCTCAGGGCCCTCCCCCCACCCTGCTCTGACGGCGCCGAGGCCGCGTGGACGTGGGTGCACGACCCACTGACGGACACCGTGGCCCGGGGCCAGGAACAGCCAGGCCGGACACGGGACGGAGCCCGTGGGCTCTGTGCCCCCTGCAGCCACCCCGAGACCCCGTGAAAGGCACCTGCTCTCAGCATCTGGTCCTGAGGCCCCAGTGAAGTGTTCCTCTGTCCCCGGGAAGAGGCCCTGGGCGGGGCCTGGAAAGGAGGACCCTGTCTCTGGAAGGGTGATCAGAGAACAGCGGGGCAGCCGGGCCCAGGCCGCCTGGGAGGCGGAGCTGCTGGGATAGGAGGGGGTTTCCTTCTCTAAGCTCAGTGGTGGAGAAATGAGAAGTCCCGCGGAACTTGTCACCGGAGCCAGCTCCCTCTGTGGGGCGTGCACGGCCGTGCTGGGGCTCCTTGTGTGGAGAACGGGGCCTACCGCGCCTCAGCTGCCCTGACCCAGCCCCACCGCAGCCCCCCAGAGGGACCCCAGGCCGCCCCAGGTTTCTGAGCCTCGGCCGACCGGCGCCAGCGCTCCCAGGACTCCGGCCAGGCCCCGCCGTCACGAGTCCCCTCCCTGGTCTTTGCAGGTGGCGGCCAAAGCCCTGGAGACGGGCGTGTTCGGTGCGTATTTCAACGTGCTCGTCAACCTCAAGGACATCACTGACGACGCGTTTAAGGACCAGGTGAGCGGGTGGCGGGCGCAGTGCCCGGGGCCTGGGCTCGCAGACGTGGGGCGGCCGACTGGCCGTGGCAGCGGGTGGGCAGTGCGGGCCGAGGTGCCGCCTGGCGGGTGCAGGGGGTGACCGGGACCCCCGCGTGTCCCTCAGGTCCACCGGCGCATCTCCAGCCTCCTGCAGGAAGCCAAGACCCAGGCCGCACTGGTGCTGGACCGCCTGGAGGCCCGGCGGGAGTGACGCCGCGAGGCCGCGCCAGGCTCTGCAGCCCGGCGGGGTGGGGGCCGGCTGTCCTCGGTGCGGCAGGACACAGCTTGTCCGTGGGGGCCCAGAGGACAGACGAGGCCACTGACAGGGTGGGGGAGCTGGGGGGGCCTGTCCCCACTGAGGGTGCTGGCAGGGCTGGGCGCTCCTCGGTCAGCTGCGGTGGCCAGTAAAGTCTCGACACAAACCTGCGTAGTGTGTTTGGGGTTTGGGGGCAGGGCGAGGCCTGAGCCTGGGGCCTTGGGGCAGGGGCAGGCTCCGAGGTCAGCAGACTGTGGGAGCTGGAGGGAAAGGGCGAGTGTGCGGGGCCGGGCCCGGCCCAGGGGCAGCGGGGCCTGAGGGTCACAGGAGCTGAGGCACCGGGGCCTGTGCGGACCTGGGGGCCATGGCCCTCAGCCCCAGGGAGGGGCCCGGACAGAGCCCCGCGGGGAAAGGCAGGACGCCCAGCTCCAGGAGGAGCCAGGAGGAGCTCGGCGCAGGGAAGGGCCGCGCCGCCGTCCTCCCGGCCCCTCCCCGATCCCAGCCCGCTGCCTTCGGAGAAACTTCTCCATGGAGCTTTCACTGCAGCCCCAGTGACTCCACACGGGCTGCCACATGCAAACAGAACCAGGAAGCGTGAGTGCTTACTGGACAACAGCACAAGATGTTAAAAGAAAATAATTTGGGGAGTATGTCCTTAAGCACAGCAGCGCCCCAAATGCCTTATAGGAAAGACTTTGCCATCTGAAAATTTAAAACGCTTGTTTTTGGAAAAGGACGTCATCACCCAAGGTAAAGGCAAGGATCCCCCTGGAAGGAAGAAACGCCCGGCAGCCAGGGCAGGCCGAGGGTGGCAGGGCCAGTCTCAGGAGCTCCTGCAAACCGCCCTGAAGGGGCGACGCGCCAGAGAGCGCGGCCTGCGTGCCAAACCGCCCAGCCCGGCCCAGGAGGGCGACGCCGCGGCTGCGCAGGGCGAGGGGAGGAGGCGGATCTGCCGTGGGGCCTCCGCGGAGGGCAGTGAGAAAAGCCAGCCGTGGACTCGCGCGCGCCGATGTCTTGTTAACAGGAACAGCTTGCGTGTGAGTGCGCACACGTGTGCGTGAGCAACGCCTTGCGCACCTGTGGCGTCCGTGCCCGTCTGTGTGCACTTGTGCGTGTGCACGAACGCAAGGGGCACGCGGGCTCTGGTGGTGACCCTGGGCGTGTGGTCAAGGTCCCGGCTGCCTTTGCTCCCGTCCCCCTCAGCCCTGCCCCCGCCGCGTGGCAGGTCAGTGGGGGCACCCAGGGCTGCAGTGCCGGCCTCCCAGGTGTGCGCCCCATGTCCCCCGTCACTCCTGTGACTAGCCACAGGCACGGCAGACCAGCCAGTGAGACTCAGGGCTGCGGCCACAACGGGGCCACTTGCAGCTGGGCCTGGCCCCAGTGCCGGCTCCTGCTGGCGTCCCCGCCTCCCTTCTCTGCAGCCCCAGCTGACGCAGGTCGCTGCCCAAGGCAGAGGGCAAGGGTCATCTCTGCAGATGTTTCCCAGGGGTGACCTGGGGGCAGGGCCCGGCATGCTTGAGGGTGGAGCTTCTGGGTGGGCGGAGTCTGGCCAGCGAAGGGCTGGGTGGTCCCATGTCCCCCTGCAGGGTCCCTTGCCTGGGAAGGGACAGCAGCTCTGTGAGACCCAGGGGTCCTGTGGGCCCGCTGGCCCCGAGGGTGTTCCTGGGCATCTCCGCGGGAGCCGTCGGGAGCGCACAGGTTCAGGGCTGTGGCTGTGCCCCTTGCACGCTGGTCCCCACAGGCAGCGACTGGTGCTCCCACAGAGCGTGTGGGGAGGGTCCTCCCGTGCGTGCATGCAGCCCCCGAGTTCCTGCTGTGGCCTGACCACGGCTGGTGGCCTTGAGCCGGGTGTGGGTCCCCAGGCACCCCGGCAGGTGCTGGGTGTGGGCCAGTGGGGTTCTGCGGGGGCAGACTGAGCTCCTGGAGAGTTGGGGGCTGTGGGGTCTGGTGGGGCCCGGGGCTGCTGGGCTGGTGCAGAAACTGCCCCAGTGTGGGGCTCTGGCCCCTCTGTTCCTCGAGGGCTGGGGACCTGGGCAGGAGCCCCTGCTGATGGTCCCGCCTCCCCAGGACGCCCAGCCCTGCAGAGTGTGGGCAGGGGGGCTTCTGGGGCAGGAAGGGAGTAGCGGTTTCTGGAGCCCTGGGGTCCTTGGGGAGGAGGTTGGTGCCTGGTGAGGACCCTCTCAGAACCTCGGGGGAGCGCGTCCTGCGGGCGGTGCCAGAACTGAACCGAGAAGGAAATGTTTGCCGGTGGGTGGGGCACAGAGACGCCCTGGGGGGGTCAGCTGGGCTGCTGGGGTCCCTCACTGTGGCCCAGTCAGGGATGCAGGTCCCAGACCTTTGCCCAGCGAGGCTCCATCTCTAGGAACCTGGGGGGCCAGGGCGGTTGGACGCAGCCCCGGTGAGGAGCCGCTAACTTAAGGCCCAGTTTTCTCCCTGAGCCCCGCTCGTGCCTGAGGGCAGAGGAGACCCGTGCCTGGCCCTGTCCTGTGTCTTGTCCCCATCCTGGCCCCTCTCCAATCCTCCAGCCCTCTAACCAGAAATGGAGACGGGGCCTCTGGGATGCCGCAGCAAAGGCTGAGGAAGGTTTAGATGGAAACCCTTTTTTCCAGCACATTCCCTAAGAGTGTGTGGGACGAGGTGGTTGGAACGGATCATTTTTGCAAAGAGTTAATGGATTCAATTGTCCCAAAAGGGGGGGGGGAGTTTTGGCTGTCACCACCTTTATGAAAAGAAGCCAGTAGCAGAGGTGCGAACAAGCCCAGGTGAGCCTGAAAGTGTCGCTGCGGGAGCCGTTTCCTGCTTGCTCAGCACTGTGGGGTGGGGACGCTGCCATGGCCGCCCTGCACAGGGCTGAGGGCACAGCTGGGAGGACGCCTGGTGCGGAGATACCGCAGAGGCCTGGGCGCGGGGACATCGGTGTGGAGACTTTGGTGTAAGGACATTGAACGTGGGGATGTTGGTGTGGGGACGCTGGTGAGAACACGGCGAGGGGAATGTTGGTGTGGGGACGGTGTGGGGACATCGGTGAGAGGATGTTGCTGAGGGGACAGTGGCTTGGAGAATATTGGTGAGGGGATGTGGGGATGGGGATGTTGCTTTGGGGACATTGCTGAGAGGGTGTTGCTGTGGGGAGACAGTTGTGGGGACACTGGTGAGGGGAATGTAGGTTTGGGAATGTGAATGTAGGGACATTGGTGAGGGGACATTGATGTGAAGACGCTGGCGTTGGGAATGTTGGTAAGGGCACACTGATGTGGAAACATTGGTGAGGAGATGGTGATGTGGAAACCTAGGTATGGGGACATTGGTGAGGGGACATTGTTATGGCTATGTTGGTGAGAGGGAGTTGGTTGGGTTCCTTGGTTCGGGGAAGTTGGTGTGGGGATGTTTGTGAGAAGACATTTGTGAGGGACATTTATGTGGGGATGTTCCTGAGGGAACACTGCTGTGGGGACATTGGTGAGGTGACGGTGAGGAGATATTGGTGTGGAGATCTTTCTGAGGGCATGTTGGTGGGGGAGTGTTGGTGTGGGGACGTTCATGAGAGGACGTTGGGGTGGAGGCATTCACGAGCGGGCCCTGGGGAGAAAACATTGTTGAGGGAACACAGCTGAGATGACAGTGGTTTGTGGACATTGGTGTTGGGACGTTGGTTTGGTGACTTTGATGTGAAGATGTTGGTGAAGGAACACAGGTGTAGGGTCATGGTGAGGGGACATGGTTCAGGGACAGATGAGGGTAGACTGGCTTGGCAGAGGGGCCGTGTGAAGGCTGGGGTGACGCTGCCACACGCCAAGGAGCTTCCGGAACAGGAGGGAGGCCTGGCACAGACCCTGCTCCTGTGGCTCGGCCGCCGACACCCCCGTCTCCAGCCTCGGCCCCCAGAGCCGAGACGACGCATCCTGTTGCTTAAGCCGCCCAGTCTGCGCTGCTTTGTCCTGGCGGCCCAAGCCGCCTCCCGCACGGCGAGGGCAGAGCGCCCGCCTGGGGCTCGGTGTGGCGCTTCCCAGGGGTGAGCCTGAAGGACCCGGGAGTCTGAATGTCACCTGTCACCTACTGCCTACCTACCTGTCACCTGTGTACCTACCTACCTGTCATCCGTCTGCCCACAAGATGTCCTCACGGAAGCCATGGAGCACTCTGAAAGTGCCGTGGCCCTGGCTGGGGTTAGAGGGAGGGTTCCCTGATCAAGTGGCATCATTTTCAACCCAGAGCCGACTGGCCCAGTGGATTCGATGGCCACGGCTGACCAGTCTACATGCCTGGGGTCTGTGTGGGCGGCCAGCACCTGGCGCTGACAGCTGGCCCGACCAGGGCAGAGCTGGGCCAGGGGGTTCAGGGTACGTGGGGCACAAGCAACCTGGTGGGTGTGTGGACGGCAGCGTCCCCTCGGGGGCGGGAGGAGGCATGAGGGGGCCCCGGGAGCGGGCAAGCGGGTGGGTTCAAAGCCTTTATTGGATCGAGAGGCGTGTGCCTGGCAGGGACCCCCAGGGCCTGCTGCGGGAGCTCGAGGTGGGGTAGGTGGGGAGGGGCCCAGGGAGGGCAGGTGCGGGCCGGCAGGGAGCCTTCCGGAAGGCTGCAGGGTGGACACCGAGTGCCGCGGGGGCCCAGGGGCCTGGGGAGGGGCTGGGGGCTGGCGGAGCCAGGATGTGGCCGCGGGAAGCCCAGGCAGTGTGGGCAGGATGGGGAGGAGAGGCTGGGCGGGCGGGCGGCCGGCGCTGCTGGGGGCCGCGGGGCCCTCACGGTGGGGACCTTGGCTGTGTGGACCCCCCACCCCCGGCTTCCCGCCGAGTGAGGCTGCACCCACACCCCCACGGAGCCCTCCAGGGGGCGGGCCTGAGTCTGCAGTCCTGCCGGACCGCCGGGCGGGGGTCTGGTCGGCACCGTGGACGGGAGCGGGGCTCAGCCCGACTGCCGGGGTGGCGGCACCGACACACAGGCCGGGGGCGTGGGGGCCGCGGGGGGCCACGGGGGGCGCTAACAGATCCACCGGATGAACCTGTCGAAGAAGCCAGGCTGCGCCAGGCTGTCGTAGTCCTTCTCGCGGAAGATGGCTGCGCGGTCACCCAGGCTGAGGGTGGTGAGCACGTCCATGTCCACGTCGCCACCCACGGCCACCACGGTGGGCACCACGTTCTGCTTGCGCATGGAGTGCACCGACTCCTCCAGGCTGTTGTTGCCCGTGACGCCGTCCGTGAGGAACACGAAGGACAGCTCGGCGTGGCGGCGAGCCCCGCCGCGCGCACTGCGCACGATGTTGTTGATGGCGTGCACGATGCCCGTGCCCACGTGCGAGAAGGAGTTGAGGTAGCGGGCGCCCTCCAGCGCCTCGTGGATGACCGTCAGGTTGGCGGTCAGCGGGAAGGCCACCTGCTGCTCGCCCTGGCCGCCGTACTGCAGCAGCGCCACGCGCGCGTTGAGCGGGTCGTCGTCCCGGCGCGCCAGCGTCAGCCGCCGCGACACCTCCTCCACGAAGCGCCGGGCCTTGTGGAAGTTCTGCTCCCCCAGCCGCTCGGAGCCGTCCAGCAGGAAGACGATGTCCACGGGCCGCTGCGTGCACTGCGCCACGTACAGCTCTGCGGGGACACGTGGGGGGTGCGGGCTGGGCTCCAGGGGACCCCGGCAGCGGGTGCCGGCCCAGCCAAGCCCCCCGCCTGCACCCTCTTCACTCGCACCCCACCCACGGGACCCCAGGGGCCACGGCGAAGCTCTGGGGCTTCCCTGTAGCTGCTGGTGGGCGTCCACCAGGGCAGCGTGGGGTGCGGGGTCGTCAGTGGGCCACCTGCTGTGGCCACACTGGGAGCGTGGCCCTAAGCACCTGCCACCAGACCCTGGCTTGTCCTCCTACCAGGACGCGCTCCTAAACCTGAGCGTCACAGGCCGGTCAGAGGCCAGAGGCCGCGCTCTGCCCGCTAAGTGCATCTCAGCCTGAGCAGCCCCCGCAGGCCCTCCTGGGAGGGACAGGGTCCGAAAAGCCCCTTCTCCTGGCCCAAGAATCTGCCACCCACAAAACAGCCACCATCGTGTGGGGGTGGGGGTGGCAGGGACCTCAGGAAGACCCCAGCCCTGACACCCCAGCCTGAGCTCTGCTCGCTTGGGCCCGGCTGCCTGCCTGAACCGCTGGCCACACGCCCCCGCCAGGGTGCGTTTGTCCTGGAGGGACCAGGAGCCTGTGGCCCCGCTGGCCACGGCTGGTGCAGGTGTGGCCCCGACCCAGGACTCCCTGTTGCCACAGGATCCCTCCCCGCCGGGGTGGCCACCAGCCATCACACACCAGGCTCAGCTTCCTACGATTGTGCTTTTATAAACGTCCGCGACAGGCGCCCGCGTCTGAGGCGCCCCTGGCAACGGGGTTTCCCTCACAGCCTGTTCACGACGCAGCTTCCTGTGAGCACCGCACGCCTGAAACTCACTCAGGGCACCTAGAATGTTCTCAGGCGCTGCCGGGCTTCCCTTCCCAACCAATGAGCATTTTCGCTGTTGTCACCACAAGCAGGAGACAGACCTGCAGCTGGGCTCCCCGGCTGAGCGCACGGGAGGCCAAGGGGGCCGTTCACGTCGCCCCCCGCGGGAAGTCTGGCCCAGCCCACCCGGCGTTGGCGTGTGCACGAGAGCCCACCCGTGAGGCGGAGGCGCACCCCGAGCCCGCGGGGCGCACGGACAGGTGTGGGCAGAAGCCGCGCCCAGGCGAGGCGCAGTCGGAAGGTCCCGGGTCCGGGCTCGCCTGCCGCTGCCCGCGGGGAGGGCCGCCCCGCACTGGCACCCCCGTGGTGCTCGGCCCCCGAGGACAGCAAGCGTCATGCCTGGCGGGTGCCCCCGACCTCGACTGCGTCCGGACACCCAGAGGCTGGGGGGAGTGTGCAGACACCCGGGGGCCGGCACCTTGGCAGGTGGCTTTGGCATTTTCCTTAACGGGCTCGATGCCGGCTCAAAGGCTTCTGGCACCAGGGCTTCTGGGTCCAGTGAGGACCATCTGCTGCCCGGCCTGGTTGCCTTCACGCGGTGACGGGTGAGCACACGCGGGTCCCGCACACGGGCTGTGCCCACCCCGCGGCCAGGCTGTCACAGCCTCAGGCCTGCCCAGAAGCGGGCAGGGGTGAAGTCCCCGACACTCGAGCTGCTCCCTCACCCTGGCCCCCAAATGCACGGGGCTGGGCAGCTGACTAGAGGCCCCCAGAGCGACCCAGGTCCTAATCCCCAGAGCCCGTGACGTGCCCCTGTGTGGCAAGGAAGGACTCTGCAGACAGGGTGAAATCAGCATCTTGAGACGTGATCGTCCGGGATTTAGGGTGGGCCGCAAATTCAACCACTGGTGATCTCAGAAACAGAGGACACAGAGACCCAGGACAGGAGCCCTTGTGAAGACGGAGACGCAGCCACGGGCCAAGGAACGTGGCAGCCCCAGGAGCTGGAAGAGGCAGGAAGGAGCCTGCGCTGGAGCCTCCGGAGGGAGCGCGGCCCCGATGACACCTGGATTCTGCACCTGTGGCTCCAGGCGGAGCGAGGAGGCCCTGCTGTCCCGGCCGTCTGCGGTGGGCAGCCCAGGAGGCTGCGCGGCGGGCGGGCACGCGGCTTCAGCAGAGCGCCAGCGCGGTCTCGGGGTCGCCCACAATGTCCCTGTGCACCAGCTTGAAGGTGTCAATGAACAGCTCCATCCAGTCCTGCCGCTCCACCCCCGTGGCGAACTTGGCCCGCTCTGCCGTGTAGACCAGCACGGCCACCAGCTGGGAGTAGGCAGCCGGGTCCTGCGTGAACTCCGTGGCGTTTAGCAACTGTTGGATCAGGGGTATGGTCCTGGGGAAGGTGGCATCCGGCCCCTCTTCCGTGCGCAGGAAGGTGACCAGGGGCTCGCCCCCGGGCCACGGTGCATCTGCAAGGGAGCGTCCAGAGAAGACTCAGGGCCCAGGCGCGCGGGCGGCCTCCAGCCCCTCCCCAGCCGGAGCAGGGCCAGGACCAGAGCGAGGAGCCACCGGGCGGCCGGGCGGCGCGTCCGTGGAGGAAATGGGGTGGGCGGCGTCCCAGCCTGGTCAGGGGCACCTAGTGGGGCCGGGGGGCCGGGGGCCTGGGGCAACGGGCACCTCTGGGGACACCACAGACCCCAGGAAACTTCCCTCTTGGCACAGAACAGCTCTGCCCAAGGCTGCTCGGAGACGTGACCACATTTCAGCTCCGCTTCCAGCCGCTCAAGGCTGTGTCCCCAGGAAGACCCCAGCCCTCTTTTGGCCCCCACGGGAGAAGTGTGTGGTTATAACCCGCCCCCTCCCGGAACTGTCTCCTTGAAGACACGACGTCTCTGAATGCAAACAGCCAGGGAGGTCCCAGTCTCTCTGTGGGTCCCTGTCTGTCCCTCTGTCTCTGTGTCTCTGTGTATCTGTCTCTGTGTCTCTGTTCTCTGTCTCTGTTCTGTCTCTCTGTCCCTCTGTCTCTGGGTATCTGTCTCTGTCTCTGTTCTGTGTCTCTGTGTGTCTGTCTCTGTGTATTTGTCTCTGTCTCTGTATCTATCTCTGTCTCTGTGTCTCTCTGTCTCTGTCTGTGTGTCTCTCTGTCTCTCTGTATTTGTCTCTGTCTGTGTATTTATCTCTGTCTCTGTGTCTCTGTGTCTGTCTGTGTCTCTCTGTCCCTCTGTCTCTGTGTATCTGTCTCTGTCTCTGTGTCTCTGTCTCTGTGTCTCTCTGTCTCTGTGTCTGTCTCTGTCTCTCTGTCTCTGTCTCTCTGTCTCTGTCTCTCTCTCTCTCTCTGTCTCTGTGTCTCTGTCTGTGTCTCTGTCTCTCCCCGGCTCTCAGGCCTACAGGAGGGGAGGCCTCGCTCTACTCACCTGCTCCGCGGCCCCCAGTCAGGAGACCCCAGGTTTGCTTCTCCCACGAGTAGGCACCACTGGCAAACGCGCCGGCCCCATCGTGGAGACCGGCCTCCCAGAGCCCCCGGAGCCCCCGGGCCCCCACCTTGCTTAGAGGCCTCAGAGAGTCTGCATGTTTTGTTTCCACCAAGCGCGCTCAGGCTGCACCGAGCCTCTCCCACTGCAGCCGCCGCCGCATACTCCCCATCTGTCTGGCACCTCTGGCCCCCGCCCCGCTGAGACCGTCCTCTCCCTGGCGCCCGCCTGGGGTGGCAGCTCCTGGGTGGACGGGGCTGTCTGGCCTCCAGCACCAGGGCCCGGCCTTGGCCGGCAGCGTCGGCCCAGTTGGCCCAGTGCCGCCTGCAGCCCAGGGGGGCGGAGAGGAGGCTCCAGGGCTTCCCCGGCCGCGGTGTCTGATTGGCTGACGCTCCTCCTGCTTTAGAGGAGCGCGGTCCCTGTGGGTCGGGATGGGCGGCTAACGGGGCCAGGAAGGAGGGACGGCGCCCGGCGCCCGCTCACGGGGCTGTCGAGGGGCCACACACTGCCGCGCCCTGGAGGCTTTGGGCGGCCAGAGTCGCGAGATCCCCGTTCCCTCCCTGCCCGCCTGGGCCAGGGCCCCCGACGGTCAGCGTCACCAACACCAGAACCAACGGCATCACGAGGAAGGGACACCACAGCCCACGGTCTCTCGGGGACACAGACAGAAAGTCCTCAACAAAGTTTCAGCATATCCAGCCCCGTGACGCGGCGAGAGGATCACACACCACGACCAAGTGGGACTTGTCGCAGGGACGCGAGCTGGTTCCACACTCGGACGTCAGTCACCGCAGCCATGGCGTCAACAGGCTGCCCCCGAGAAACCACGTGAGCCCTCGGTGGCGGCAGAGAACGGCCCGGCAAACCCAGCCCGGCCGCCGTGCACACCGGGCGGAGCAGAACTTCCCCGGACAGCCCGCAAGGCCCCACGGCCAACGTCGCCCTGACGGGAGAAGGCGAGGCCTTCCCACCACGCCCGTGCTGCCTGCAGTCGGCCTCCGCCGCCCCCCGCGCCCACCCCGGCAGAGCCCGCAGGGAGCCCACGCTGGGGACCAGGCTGGGGAGGACGCCAGCGCCACAGCCCAGACCTGCCGCCCCTCACCCGGGGCCCGAATGGGGCCTCGCGAGCCAGGGCGCCGGGCCTGTGGCTGGGGGGTCTCGGTGCAGCCCCAGCTCCCTGGCCTTTGGCAGAGACCACGGCTGGCACTGCCCGGGCAGCCTGGGCAACACACGGCCGTCCCCGGCCAGTCTGGGCGGGCAGCTGAGGCCAACAGCCGTGTGGGGCACTTCCTGGGGAACGTTCTCTGCCACAGCGTGTTTGGGGACCCCTGACCCCGAATCCACACAGCTTCTTCCCATTGGGCAGTGTCTCTGGCCCATGGCTCGCTCCGTGGGCCACCTCATCGCGTGAGGGCTCCCGCCTGTCTCCACGGTGACCCCACCTCAATGCCCCCGGTGGGGACAGGGCTCACCGAGGGGGGAGCTTGGCTCCTGGCGCCCCGGCACCCGTGGGGCCCCGTCCAGGCGCAGTCGAACCACAGGGGCAGCAGCGCGGCCCCCCCAGCCCCAGCCCCACACCCATGGGGGCCACAAACACAGGCTCCCACGAACGAGCCACCGCCGCCCCCAGAGATGCCCACCGCAGTGGCAGCTCCAGGCCGGCAGGGTCAGAAACTAGCGGACTGGCCGGCCACCGAGAGGTGTCACGCACTGGGCTCCGACACGGTTTTGCTGAATCCAGCGCCTCGTCCCTGACGACAAGCGCACGGCAGCCGTGGAGCTGGACGGCGCCGGGGTGTCTGCCCCTCCCAGGTGGTGGGGAGACTTCGAGACCCCAAAATGGGCCTCCTTTGGTGGCAAAACCACCTTCCCGACCAGCGGCCGCAAGCCACCTGCAGTGCCAGGCGAGGGGACTCGTGACACCATTATCCCTGCCCTTCTCTGAGCCCCCTCAGCTGTGCTCGGGGACCTGGGGGCCTGAATCTCTCGGGCGTCTCCCTAAGGAGCGGCCTCTGCCCCACACTCCCTCGGGGGTCCCGACACCGGCCCACCCCCGCCCCACAGGGAGCAAGGACGCCCCCTCTGGGCTGCTGTGCAGGTCTGGGCGGGAGGCTCAGGGTGCCCGCGTTACCTGTTTGGCAGGGGAGGTCTGGGCACACGATCTGCGGGTCTACAAGAAAGGAAAGAGCCCGGGGCCACGTCAGTCCTGCCAGGCCCTCGGCACCTGCCCACGGACGGGGCTCCGGGAGGGGCCGGACTCTGCCCGCCGTGACGGCCCCAACCCCTTCCCGCCCGATGCCTGGCGTCCGGGGCACGTCTGTCCTTAGACCGGGGGTCCCCGGGGCTTGTGCTGGGCAGCCGAGGGGGGTGCCCGCCCACGCAGGCCCTGCGCCCTCACCCGGGCAGAGCACGTCCTCCATGTCGTCGATGAACTTCTCGGCCACCAGGTCGGAGAAGAGCGTCATGTTGCGCACCTGCTGCGGCTTGTCGCAGGCGATGGAGTTGAGGTTCTCGCTCTCGTGCTTCTCGTGGAACATGTCGCCGATGCCGATGGCCGTCACCGTGACGTCACGGTCGCACAGCGCCCGCAGGTTGAGGTCGTCGTCACGCGGGTCGTGGCGCCCGTCCGTGATGACCACCGCGAACACGCGGGTCTTCTGTCGCCGGCTCTCCTTGATGAGCCGGTCGTAGGCGAACTTGAGGGCCGAGGGAGTCCAGGTGCCGCCCGCGATCCACTCGAGGTTCTTGACGGCCTCCTTGAAGCTGGACAAGGAGTCGATGCGCTCGTCGTCCAGCTGGATGGCCTCGAAGGTGCCCTCGTGGCTGTACTGCACCACGCCCACGCGGGTCCCTGCAACGCCACGCAACGCCACGCGTGTGAGCCGCCCCGCCCCACCCGGCCGCGGCAGCCACCTCAAGTGCAGGGTCTCAGGGAGCCCGGCCAGGCCAAGACCCTCTGTCGAAGGGATGTGTCCCTGGGCCTCCTGCTGCTGCCCGCACTGACCCGTCTCCGACTTGGGGTCCTTGGCGATGGCCCCCAGCCTGTTGACCACGTTGATGACGAAGTTCTTCTCCAGGGTGAAGTTGGTGTAGCCGATGCTCTCGGAGCTGTCGATGACGAAGACCACGTCCAGGGCGCCACAGCGCTTCTCGCAGTCTGGGGGGGGCAGGGTCAGCAGGCCGGTGCTTGGCAGCCGTGAGAGACCCCAGACCCCAGGGTGCAGGGCCAGGTGCAGGTGGCCAGGACTTGGGTGACGACCCCGCCCCTGGCTCCTCCACAGGGCGGTGCGTGGCCCCGACCCCGCCCACCAGGGGCAACCACTCACCGCAGCACCCGCAGGTCTCTCTCACGTACGTCATGACGTCACATTCCTGCAACACGGACATGCGCATCAGGGTGGCCGGCCAGGAGGAGGTGCCATAGGAGGGGACCCGCGCAGACATGTAGGTCCGGGTGTGGAGGGAGCCGTGGTGGGGAGGCTGGGTGTCCTGCCCCTGCTGCCCTCACTGCTGACCTTGCCCCTGCCGACCACCCCTGTACTTGCTGCCTCAGTTTCCCATTTTTGGGAGAGAGAAGGATGCTTCCAAACGAGCACGTGGGTTCCACCCCAGGTGACACCTACCGTGAGGCCAGGGTCTCCCGGGGGGCCGGGCTCGCCCTGGAGGAGGAAGGATGACGGTGAGAAGCGAAACCTGTTGGGGCCGAGGCTGGGTGGCCTGAGTCATTCCCAGGCCGCCGCCCCCTGACCCCTAGGCCGGCTGTGGGCAGAACTGCGAGGCTCGGGCACACGTGGGCCTGGCGGCCCGGGGCTGAGGTCTGGGGGGCACAGGGACCGGCCGCCAGCCTACCTCGGGTCCTGGGACTCCTCTCGGCCCCCGAGGGCCTGGCTCACCGGGGGGACCAGGGTCGGCCTGTGGAGGAGCAGGGTAGGTGGGCTTCAGCAGCCCCACTGGGGCCAGCCCTGCACGCAGCGGGACTCTGCTCCCACCCCGCGGCCTGCCTGGGCCCTGAGAGCGTGAGCAGTGGGGGGAGGCTGCCCCGCCAGGGACATGGAGCACGGCCAGCTGCCACCTCACACCCCTGGCCGCCGAGGGGCAGAGGGGCCCTGCAGAGCCGCAGAGGGGCTCCCTGAGATGGCGGCTGCCACAGCTCACCCTGACCAGGCTCTCCCCAGCCCCGGTGACGAACCTGCCCACCTGCCCGACCACGCTCCCATCCCTCCAGAGCCACCTGTCCCCCCGCTCGTCCTTCCTCTTGCTCGTGCCGTGTTCTCCACGCACCCACCGCCCGGGGTGAGGACGCGGCCCGGGCTAGGGAGGGAAGGCGGGGAGCACGGGGACCTGGCCCTGCTAGTGAGCACCAGCTGGTGCATGCCGGGTGGTGCTGGCTGGGGGGATGGCATGGGGGATGGGGTGGCATGGGGGGATGGGATGGCATGGGGGATGGGATGGCATGGGGGATGGTGGGGGATGGGGACTGGTGGGGGATGGGATGGGGTTGGGGATGATGGTGGATCCTGGTATGGATGGGGATGGGGACTGGTAGGGGATGGTGGGGGATGGTGTGGGGGATGGTGGGGGGATGGGGACTGGTGGGAGATGGTGGGGGCAGGGGATGGTGGGCGATGGTGTGGGGGATGGTGGGGAGATGGGGACTGGTAGGGGATGGTGGGGGATGGTGTGGTGGATGGTGGCAGATGGTGGGGGATGGTGGGGACTGGTGGGGGATGGTGGGGGGATGGGGATGGTGGGGGGATGGCGGGGAATGGTGGGAGGATGCTGGGGGATGGTGGGGGATGGTGTGGCAGATGGTGGGGACTGGTGGGGGATGGTGGGGGGATGGGGATGGTGGGGGATGGTGGGGGGTGGCGGGGGATGGTGGGGGATGGTGTGGGGGATGGTGTGGCGGATGGTGGGGATGCTGGGGGATGCCAGGGCAGGGTCGGGGCTGGGGCCAGATGGGCTGGGGTCCCCCGGGCACCTTCAGATGCACCTGCTCAGCCTCCTGCCCTCCCTGCACCAACACTCACGGGCTCTCCCTTCTCTCCTTTCTTCCCGGGTCTTCCTTTCATGCCAAAGTCGCCTCGGCCTCCCTGTGACACAGCGTGTGTTAGGCCAGGACATGGGGTGGTCCTGTCCCCACTCCCCGCCGACCCTCCAGGGTCTCCAGCAGTCTCCCGGGACACAGACTCGCTTTTCATCAGGAAAAGCACGTGTCTGGCAGCTGAGCCAGACAAAGGGCACCATCTGCGAGGCTTCCCAGACAGGCCCCCATTTCTGGTTTGAAAGGAACCGGCAGGTGGGCTCGGCGAGGGCCGCGTGGCCTGGCCTTGGGGAGCAGGGACAAGCCCCGTGACGGCCACAGCAGGTGGGTGTGCAGACCCCCCGTGGGGACAGGAGGGGCCCACGTACCTCGGGGCCGCGAGGGCCGGGCTCGCCTTTCTCTCCCTGTGAAGCAGACAGAGGTCAGGGTACCTGGGCCACAGACCCGACATGTGACGTCCTGGGGACCTTCCGTTCTCAGACTCCTGCAGGCTCTGGGTGAAGGCTCGCCGCGTGTTCCGAGCCACCCTCTCTCCCACGAGGAGCTGCGTCCGGGACCGCGGACCTCGCTGGGCCTCTGGTGCGTGGCCAGACCTGCCTGTGCACCGAGCGACCCCGTGCCCTCCCTGTCCCCCAGGAGGAGTCTCATGCTTTCTCCGGCCCAGAGGGGGGTTACAGGGAACCGCTGGGAATCTTCCGCGCCCTCCCCCTCCTGGGAGCCCCCGTCCCACGCCACGACTCACAGGTGTTCCTCGAGGTCCCGGGTAGCTGAATCCGGGCCTGCCGGGGTCTCCCTGGAGGAGGAGGCATGGACTGAGGACAGGGTGGGGCTAGGGGCTGTGGCCAAGTGGGACGCAGGTGCCCACTGGTGTGAAACGACAAGGGGCCGTCAGGGCCGCTGTGCGAGGGGCTCCGAGTGCCGGGAGGCCCAGGGGCCGCTGCCACACACTGGGGAGAGGACGCACAGACCACGTGGCCACACTGTGACCAGCCACCCTGCGGCCCTGCCTCGGGAAGGACGTGCCACCCGCACCTGGGGGTGGATGCTGAGGGGGCAGAGGGAGGGGCTGCCTGGCCCCTGATGCGCCCGCCGTGCTCTAGAGCTGGAACAGCAGGCTCAGGCCCGGCCCGAGACCCGTCCGATGGTGGCAGCACCCAGGGCCTGTCACCCTCCTCTCGGGCTGCTCCCGGGCCCCGGCCTGAGCCCCATCCATGCTGCTGGGCGGGGGTGGGGGGGCCGTACCTTGGGGCCGGGCTGTCCCGAGTCTCCGCGGGGCCCAGCATCACCGGGGTCTCCCCGAGATCCCTGAGGACAGGAGAGAAACGGGGCAGTCAGCACAGACGGTCTGACCCAGGGCTGGTGTCCCCTGACACGCCCAGTCCAGCTCTGACCACCAGGCCACACGGCCCCACCTCTCTGTGCTGCCCCGGGGGGCTGTAGACTTGCGTCCTGAGGTCCCAGCTCCCCCACTTCATGTGCCCCCCAGCCCCACCACCCTGGGCCCTCAACACCCCACCTGGCAGGGTAGGGTGGGGGCCCAGAAAGCCCCCAGCACAAGCCGAGGGGGGTGAGGTACTGGGGCGGGGGAGGTCCTTGCTTCCCGGACCCCGGGTGTGGCTGCCTGGGTTTGCCATGGGGACAGTGGCCGGCAGCTGGGCTGTCCTGCCCATGGGTGGGGGGCCCAGGTGGTGCACAGGGTTGGGGGTGGATCTTGAGGTTGGAGGTCAGAGGGGGCCCCCAGCCTCGGGGCTCCAGGCTTCCCACCACTGACCTGCTTCCCGGGCTCCCCAAGAGCCCCTGGGGGGCCTCTGGGTCCAGGCGAACCCCGGTCTCCCTGGAAAGAAATGGAACAAAGCTGGGGTCTTCTCAACTGATGGTGGCACCCCAGAGACCCCGATGTCAATCCTGCAGATGGCGGCAGGGTCTGGGGTCTGAGCAGACCTGCTCTGGCCCCTGCGGCCCTCCAGGAGGTCCTGGCCAGACCCTCAGCCCTGACCACACCAGGCCTGGGCAGGGTAGGCTGGGGGAGGGGGGCTGGGGGAGGCAGGCAGGGTTGGGGTGGGGAGGAGCACGGTTGGGGTAAGGGAAGGGGGCTGGGGGAGGCAGGCAGGGTTGGGGTGGGGGAGGGGCCAGGGTTGAGGTGGGGGAGGGGCAGGGTTGGGGTAGGGGAGGGGGGCTGGGGGAGGCAGGCAGGGTTGGGGTGGGGGAGGGGGGCTGGGGGAGGCAGGCAGGGTTGGGGTGGGGGAGGGGGCAGGGCAGGCTGGAGGAGGGGGCTGGGGGAGGCAGGCAGGGTTGGGGTAGGGGAGGGGGCTGGAGGAGAAAGGCAGAGTTGGGGTGGGGGAGACAGGCAGGGTGGTGGTGGGGGAGGGGGCTGGGGAAAGCAGACAGGGTGGGGGTGGGGGAGGGGGCTGGGGGAGGCAGGCAGGGTGGGGTGGGGGAGGGGGGCTGGGGGAGGAAGGCGAGGCTGGGGGAGGAAGGCAGGGCTGGGGTGGGGGAGGGGGCCTGGGGGCTGGGGAGGCTGGCAGGGTCCCAGGTCCCCCTCCAGCCCCCTCCAGCCGGGGCTTGCACCCTGCTCCCCACTTACCTTGGCTCCTTTGTTGCCGACCTCTCCGGCCAGGCCTCGAGGCCCCTCAGGGCCCGGGTCACCCTATGAGAGAGAGACTGGATTGGGGCTCAGCTGGGACCCGGGGCCTAGGTCTCACCTGGGAGGTGGGTGTGGCTGGGGGAGTGTGGGTGGGGGTCGGGGAGGAAGACCCCGTCTGTCCCGGGTGATGCTGGGATGCTGTGCTTTGTCTGCAGCCCCTCCCTGGAGCCTGTGCCCGCTGCTCGGAAGGCCTGGCCTCCCACCGAGGCCACCCACAGCATGGGCAGGGGTCTCACCCACCTCTCACGGAAGAAGCCCTTCAGCACCACCCTCGAGAGCTGAGACCGCAGGGGCAGGTGTGTGCAGGTGTGTGCGGAGGGGTGCAGTGGGGCTGAGCAGTGTGCAACCTGCACAGCTGTGCATGGCATGCACGGGGTGGACAGTGCTCTGCCCAGCCCTTGGCAGCCAGCCAGGAGGGGGGGGACCCTTCCTGTCCACCCCAGACTGTCCAGGGAGCGACCACCTTGATGATGAGGCTCCGGGAGTTGTTTTTCTCGGGGGGGCCCTGGGGCATCACCAAGGCTTGTCGGCGCCACAGTGAGACCTGGCGCAGACAGCGAGCGCCCTCACCCGCCCTCCACGCGGCTCACCTTCTCCCCCTTGGCTCCGTCGCTGCCTGGGCTGCCCTTGGCTCCGGGGTCTCCCCTGCGCCCCTGCAGGGAACAGGTGTGTCGGAGGGGAGCAGCCCCCCAGCCCTGTGCGCCCAGAGCTGCTCTGGGCCTGGGTGCTCCCCCAGGAGGACTCTGGCTTGGGGACAGGGACAGGGCTCCCAAGGCTGCTCCCAGATGGCCTTGGCCTGCCCTTCAGGCTGTGCCCTAAACCCTCATCCTCCTGCCGGGTGGGCCCTGTCCCCGCTGAGGTTCGGGGAGGGTGTTGGCTCCTGGTCAGCTCTGAGCCCTGGGGGAGTGGGGCCAGCGAGGACATGACTCCCAGGCCCGCTGGCCCTCAGGGTTCACCCCTTAGAGGATCAGCCCACCCCGTGCAGGACGCCCAGGGGCAGCCGTGCTGGGCGGGGGACGGTGTGGGGGACCCACACGTGTGCGCCTGGTCTCCGTGTTCAGCCCGCGCTGGGTCCGCAGGGGGGTCAGGGGCCACTTCCCGGGGCGGGGCCGGCTGAGCCCGGCCGACACGGGGTCCTGCCCAGGCTCCGGTGCTCTCTCTGCTGCAATGGGGGTGTGGGGCACGTGCCCAGGGGCCAGGACCTCGGTGTTGGAGACCCAGAGCGGGGACTGGGCAGGCAGGTGGGGCGAGGGGTCCCCCAGGGCCCGTGGGGCTGGCAGAGACTCACGGGCTCGCCCTTGGGTCCGCGGGGCCCGGGTCCGCCCTTGGCTCCTTTCACGCCAGGACTTCCGGGGGATCCGTTGTTCCCTTGGTACCCCTGGGGAGGCAGGGACGGTGGGGCTGCGCCGGGCTGCTGTGTGGCGCACAGCCCCGACGCCTCCAGTGGGACCTGTCTGCGTCACACGTGGGCGCCGGTGGGTGCCCCTCACACTCGGGGCGCCTTAGAAGGGCACCCGGTCAGAGGGGCTGGCAGCACGCCTGGGGCACACGCCTGCCCTTCCCACCCCTCCCCTCCCCCGGGGCACCGCTAGTGACAGCAGACCGGGCCGTGTGCCCGTGCCCGTGGCCGTGTGCCCGTGCCCGTGGCCGTGCCCGAGGCTGTGGCCGGGCCGTGGCTGCTGAGCGCGGGGCCTCACCTTGCTGCCTTTGGCCCCGCTCTCCCCTGGGGGCCCTCTGCGTCCTGGGCGGCCAGCGTCCCCCTGGAAGGGTTTGCAGGAATCAGCCTCGGGCCCCTCGGCAGGGGCCAGAGGTGCAGAGTGCCCAGCTGTGGGGCACATGCCACCCCCACATCCGGGGGCACAGGGTTGCCGACGGAACGTCAGCCACTGCAGGGTGGTGACCCTGGCCTGCGCCGGCCCACACCCTGCGAGGTCACCTACCTTGGCACCTTGGTCTCCTCGCTCCCCCGGGCTCCCTGCCTCCCCTGGGTAGCCATCGGGGCCCTGAGAAAGAAGGGGAGAGGTGGGGTGTGGCACAGGCGGGGGCCCAGCCCCGCCTTCACTGGAGGCCCCTGGCTCAGCGAGACCCCGGCCCCCGAGTCCTAGGCACGGCTGGCATCTCAGCTGGGACAGGAGCCTAGGGCAGGCGTGGGGCAACAGAGCCAACGCTCCACACACGCCAGGGTCCCGGGGCCCCGGGAGCCCACCAGGCCTGGGCACACAACCCAGAGGCTCCCGAGGGCGTCCCGTCATGAAAGCCTAGACCCCGCTGAGCCCCGGGCCGGGGTCGGGGACAGGCAGGGAGGGGCTGGGCTGCAGGGAGAACCAAAGCATGGGGGACACGCAGCTCCCCGCGGCAGCCCAGCCGGCACCCTCATGCCCCGAGCCGAGGTTTCACGAGCAGCGTGAAGCTGCACTTACCCTGTTCCCCGTGTCTCCCTTGCAGCCAGGGGGGCCGATGCGCCCCAGCTTGCCCTGGAGGAGAAGAGGGGCAGAAGTGGCGTCAGAGCGGGATTCTGGGGTCTGTGTGCGCCGATGGCAGAGCCATAAACGCAGGCACAGCCCAGGCCAGCGCTGCGCCGTGGGGCTGCAGGCTCTCGTGCCAGCACACGTGTGCAAATGTGATTCCACATGTGGGTGTGTGACCTGCCGGGCCAGGCCGGATCTAGGGGTTCTGCAGGGCAGGCTGGGACGTCCCCGAGAGACCCGGCCCAGTGACGCGCCCGAGGCCCACTCTACCTTCTGTCCATCGGTCCCGTTCTTGCCGGCCAGACCGGGGGCCCCCTGGGGAGAGAAGGAAGAGGGGTCTCCATAAGCCCCCATGCTTGTGCCCTCCCGGCGGCAGAAGAGTGAGGCTGTGCCCGCCCACCTGCCTACCTTCCGACCGTCGGCTCCAAATTCACCCTGCGGGGGGAAAGCAAGGCCAGTTACCACGGCGTCTCCCAGCGCCACAGACTCGCTGTCTCTGGGTGCAAGCCGGAGCCTGCCAGCCAAGCATGAGGCCAGAGGGACCCCAGAGCCCCAGAGCCACCCCGGTGCAAAGCCTGGGCCTGTCCCCCCAGGAGTGACCACAGGCTCTGATGGACGCCGCCGCGGCGAGTCTGGCTGAGGCTGGTGCGGGGCCTGAGGTCTAGCCGCTCAGAACCGCAACTCACCTTCTCCCCTTTGAAGCCAGGAACACCCTGAGGGCAGAAGGAAAGAGCAGGGCGTTACCTCCGTCCCAGAGAGCCGGCGAAGGGGCAACTGGGATTCTAACAGTCGGTGGAGGTGGCCTGGCCAGGGGCCAGCAGGATGCTTGGTTTTGGGGTGGCCTTCAAGCTATCGAGGTGCTTCTCTTCCTTGGCAATGGGTGGGGGAGGTGGGCTGGGGGCAGGGCTGGCGCTGGGGAGGCCCGGGCGAGGCCCTCCTGCCCACCGCAACTTGCCTTGGGTCCCGGGAATCCTATGGGGCCTTCGATGCCTGGATCTCCCTGTGGAAGAACAGAAAGCCGGATGTGACCCCAGCCAAGGTTTGGGGCTGGCGGGAGGGTGGGCGGGGCCAGCACCGCGGATCCTCACCTGTCTCCCCTTCTGACCAGGCTCTCCCGGCTCGCCCATGTTGCCCTTGGCGCCCTGAAAGCAGACGACAGAGAAAAGGGTGAACCAAGGCAGGCCGGTGGCGGCAGCCAGGAACCCGCCACAGCTGCTCGGAGAAGCCGCTTGGCGAGGATGTCAGGGAGGAAAGTCTGGCAGAACTCAGAGGCCGGGCAGAGGCTTGCGGAACATCACGGCCGTGCTCTGTCCTGGGGTCCTCTCGGCACCTCACTGCCCCTCAGACTCTAGCCACAGTGGTCCGCACGGCAGGTTCCAGAGCCCCACCCACAAGGACGGGGGCACTGCACTGCTGTGTGTGGCCAAGGCTGCCTGGAGAGGCAAATTCATTCCAGCAGTGGTGGGGCGGGCACTGCTGCCAGCACCTAGAGAAGCCGAGGAAGGGGTGGTGGGGAGGGTCCGGCTGGTAGCCTGGAGACCTCTCATCCTGGAGAAAGTGCATCCAGATACCTACTGGTCCAGATGGTTCTCATCCGAATTTAGAAAGAAAATATGATGCTTCTTAATAGTAACTTCTTGTATGATGTTATTTTAAACTCTTTGTCTCATCTTCTTAGAAGTTTCTTTCTCCTCCTCTGCCTTTCTTTACAATTTTTGACAGATGTGAATTATTGAAATTTCAGATACTCTGTTAGTGAATTTTGGAAGGATTTTATCTACCTCTTGTTAGGAAAATGCAGGGCCGTTCCAGCCAGGCTTCCTAACTACTCGCGTGATAAACCACAAAGTGGCTGCTCACGTCATCCAGCGGCCACGTTATTACCAGTAACACGTGTGGTGCTTTATCACTCACCTGAGCAAGCCCAAGCAAAGTATTTCAGTGACACTGCTTAATAATTATAAAAAGCTCCTACTTTTCCCAAAATGCCATTTAAAAGTGGACAAAAATCAAATTTTAGTTTCTGTAGGGTCACAAGTGTCAAGACCACCACAGGCACAGTTGGCCTTAAATATGGGGTTCAAGGAGAGGTCAGGGACTTCCCGGTGGCTCGGCCGTGGGCCATCTGGGCATCTTACCTTCTGTCCGCGGTAGCCCTTGGGGCCGGGGGGCCCGGGGATCTCCAGGCAGCTCACCTTGTAGCACTGCGGGGAAGCAGAGAACCGGGTCAGGCCTGCGGGAGAACCCCGGGTGCTCAGGACACATGTGGCCCCCGAATGCCCGCGTGGGGCTGGGTGCAGGAGCAGCCACGCAAGGGGCCGGAGACTGTGGTTCTCAGTCGAGGAAAACCAAGGCTGGGTTAAGCAACGACATACAGTAACAACGACTAAAGAGCATGCGCAGGGCATTGGCTAGGCACCGTGTGTATACAGGAGTTAAACCCCGTGGGTCGGAGCCGGGCACCCGCCCGCCCTCTCCTCCCCGCCGGCTGGGCTCCAGGGTAGGTCGGGGGGACGAAGCCGCCAGCCCGGAGCCTGGCCCCCGCGTCTCCACTCAGCACGGCCGGGCGGGCGACCCTGACGCTGACTGGGACGGGGACTTGGGCCGGGAGCCTCTGTCCAAACGCAAACGTCTGGGCCCGGCGGGCGGACGCCGGCGCGGTTGTCTCTGCGGTCGGTGCCCGGGGACGCAGAGGGCTGCCCCGGCGCTGGCGGGAAGGGAGCGCCACTCACCTCCCCGTAGGCTTCGTGTTTCTGCAGGAAAGACGGGGACGCGGGTGAGCCCGAGAGGGGCTGGGGTCCTCGGCCTCCTCGCCCCGCGCCCCGCAAGGTCCTCACCCCCACCGGGCCCCGCCCCTCCCCGCACCGCCCTCCCCGCACCGCCTCCTCCCCCTCCCCAGCCCCGCCCCGCCCGGCCCGCGCCCCGCAAGGTCCCCACCCCCACCGGGCCCCGCCCCCCGCAAGGTCCCCACCCCCACCGGGCCCCGCCCCGCCCGGCCCGCGCCCGCACCATGACCCGGACGATGCGGTTGATCGTGTCCTGGTCGATGTCCGTGGACTCGGGCCGCATCGTGGCGTAGTCGCTGCGGTACAGCTCGAGCGGCGCGCTGGCGATGTCGCGCAGGCCCTGCTCCTTGGCGTTGCGGTTGGGGGCCACGGCGAAGAGCCGGATGCCCTCCTCGCGCGCGCGCTCCGCCTGCAGCTTGACGCCGCCGCACGGGCTGCCGGTGACGTGGCCGTCGGTGATGACCACGGCGAAGTGCACGGCGCCGCGGCCGCCCGGCCTGCGCACCTGCTGCGTCATGTTGGCCAGCGCGCAGTCGGTGAAGGTGCCGCGGCGGAACGAGCGGATGCCCTGCAGGCTGCGCGTGAAGGACGCGCGGTCGCTGCCCGGCGGGCTGAACACCTCCACCTCGTCCGAGAAGTGCAGGCCGCCGTAGCGCCAGCTCAGGGCCACCTGGCCCAGGTAGGCCTCGTCCTGCAGCTGGCTGACGAACTGCGGCACGAACTGCTGCATGTGGTAGAGCAGGATGTCCGTGGGCGACTGCATGGCCACGCTCTCCGAGGTGTCCAGCACGAAGTACACGTTGATCGGGCAGTCGGCCTTCTCTGGGGGGCACGGGCCTGTCACGGCCTGTCACGCCGCCACCCCCGCCGCCGCCCGCCGCCGGGGCCCGCCCCGCCCGCCCCCATTGCCTACCTGGGCAGTTGCTGTTTCTCTCGGAGGGGGCTGGCGCGACCACCTCCTGCTGCTGGGCGCGGAGGGCCCCCAGGAGTCCGCAGACCAGGAGCGCGGAGCAGAGGCCCCGCAGCATCTTGGCAGCACCGTGTGCCCTGAGGCGCTGCAACAGGGCGGAGGGGTCGCTGCAGACGCACCCCGCCCCCCAACCCTCGGCCCCCACGGTCCCCAGGGGGGCGCACAGCAGGTCAGCGGGACGGGGCCTGTGCCCAGCACACGTGGCCACCAGTGTCGGGGCTGGGGGGCGCACCCTCTCCCCCGCCCTGGGCGGGACTACAGACAGTGGGTGCTCCGGGCTCAGTTCTAGGTGGGATTTGGACGTTCAAGGCCCCTCCCTGTCGTCCTCGGAGCCTGGGTGCAGGGGGTGGACTGGAGGCCGCTCCCCTGCCTGGGTCTGCGGGAAGCAGGGCAGAGGGGAGGGCGGGGAAGATGCCCAGCCGCTCTCAGGGGAGGGCAAGTCACCCTCCCTAGGGCCCGGTTTCCTCCCCTGTATTTATTTATGCTTTAGAGACAGGGTCTCACTCTGCCGCCCAGGCCGGAGTGCAGTGCTGTGATCACAGCTCACTGCAGCCTCAAACTCCTGGGCTCAATCGAACCTCCTGCCTCAGCCTCCTGAGTAGCTGCGACTACAGGTGAGTGCCACCACGCCCAGATAATTTTAATTTTGTTTTCTAAAGACGGCATCTCGCTTTGTTGTCCAGGCTGGTCTCGAACTCCTGCCCTCAAGTGATCATCCCACCTTGCCCTCCGAAAGTGCTGGGACTACCAATGTGAGCTACCGTGCCCAGCCTCCTCCCCTTTGAATGGGACACGGATAACTGAGGGAGGACTCTGTCAAGTGTTAGGGGGACCCAGTCTGGGTTCCGCTGGGTACCAGGTCCCCGGAACAAGTGGATCCAGTCCCCTCGCCCTTGGCCTTGGACATCCTGGCTGGGCATGAGCTCCAGGAGGAGCTGGAGAAGCCCATTAGGATGGACCCGGAGCTGGCCTTGCTGTGCCCGCTGGCCAGGGTCATTGCAGACACCTGCTCCCACAGTGGGGCTGGCACAAGGACCTGGTTCCAAACATCCAGTTGGAGGAGACAACGCGGAGCCAGTGTGGGCATCACCCTCCACTCCATGCAAACGCCCATCAAGATCGCCAAAGGCCCAGGGAAACGGAGACAAGTCCCCATGCTGGAGCCAGGGGAGGGGCTGCCCCAGGGGGCCTGGGAAGGGTCTCTGCATTGTGAGGGTAGGTGACCCAGGTCAGACCCGCCCAGCCCCCGCCACGAGGAACAGCAACACTGGCAGGAAGTTCTTTCCCAGAAGGCTCTAGCCAGGCAGTTTGTGGGTGAGTTCTTGCACACCTTCATGGGCTAACAACACAAAAAGATAAACTTCTTTGCAATTCATTTTTAAACCTGGCATAACCTGAGACTTAAACTTGATAAAAGAAATCCCTAAAACTAACTCTATAGATAAATATCGCTTTTGGATATAGTTACAAAAATTCTATCTCAGATGAAGTTAGTTAAGAATACAATGATTTAACAAACACTGGGAAATATATTAATGTAGGTCACAAATAAAAAGAGAAAAATATGCAATTGCTTTACTAGGTCCCCCAAATATCCATTTCTAATGAAGAAAAAATAAAACCAGACAAGGCAAAACCTCCTAAGAAACTCCGGAGTAGAATTAACATTATAAAGGATATAAATTTCAAATCAACAGCTAACATCATATTTTACACACAAAAAAACTAAAATAGTGGTTCTTATTTTTGTGGCTGATGCACCCCTCTAAGAGTCTGGCCAATTTCACCTGACAAGAATGCACAGATAACTACATGCAGAAATCATGTCCACGGATCCAGGGATCCTACTCATAGCTCTGACCGGGGGTTAAGACTTGTGCAGTCCTCGAATGCCTGCTGGAGTCCCGCACACAAAGGCAGGCCTAGCCTGCCGCTCACTGACCTCACTGCTCCTCAGTGTTGTGTAGACGCAATGAGACAGTAAAAATAAACAAAGTATAAATGTCAGAAAAGAAACAAAACTATCCTTATTAAAGATAGGACTGTCTACCTAGAAAATCCAGGAAAATCAAGTGAACAAAGTTTTGAAGCGAGCGAGCGAGAGAATTTACTGAGCCAGTTAGAAAAATACATACAGAAATCTATTGATCTTTTTCTAACAAGCAATTAGAAAATATTATGGAAAAAACGCTGTTTACATGAATAAGACAAACAACATAAATCCAAGGAATAAACTTAACGAGAATGTGCAGGACTTATGAAAAAACTCAAAATTTTTTTGAGGAACACATTGGAGAGACAAACCTTGTTTTTGGATGAGAAGTCATCCAAATTTCTTAAACTAGTATTTAGAAATATCAGTTATGTCTAACTGAAATTACAAATGAATGCAATTTAAGTTAAAATTTCCAAGAAAAATTTTTGATTTTTTGCTGGTAGGAGTTGGCAAAATGAATCTAAATGTCACTTAGGAGAATAAGTAAGAGTAGCAGGGGACAAAAATAAGAGTGTTGAAAAAACTTGCACTATCAAGTGCAAATGATACAATAAAATTACCATTTTGGGTCTTGGTTCTGGAACAGGCCAACCGACCACGCAGCAATGGGCACCACAGCCAACAAGGACGTAGAAAATGGTCGGTGGCCCTTCAGAGTGGTGGAAGGAGGCAGGGACAGGGCTCACCAGGTGGCCAGGAATAAAGGGGATCCTACCTCCCACGGTGCACCCAAATAAATCCCAGCCGAAGTAAGCGTCTGGGTGCGAAACATGAATCAAAACGTCTTTGAAGAAAACAGAACGTGCAGCTTCGGAGCCCCCACATATGACCCTCATGACAGCGAAAGCAACATGAACCGGGTAGAAACAGAACCAGCAGCAGGCAGTAGTGTTCCCCATGTGTGATCAAGATTTTGTATCCGTGAGATATAAAAATTTTGATGGTCTGTTATTAGGTGCATAAATATTTATAATCATTATGTCTTTTTTCTATATGGAGTCTTTCATTAATATACAATATACCTCTTTTTCTCTTGTAACTTTTTGTTTTTCTGGTCTGATATGACTATAGCCACCCTTGCTTTCCTTTGGTCACTGTTCGCACGGACTATCACTTCCCGTCCTTTCACTGTCAACCTAACCTGTTTACGTCTTGGGATCTGAAGTGAGCGTCTTGTAGACAGCACACAGTTCGATGATGGCTTTTTAAATCCATTCTGTCAACCTCTGTCTTTTGGAGAGTTTTAATCCATTTACATTTAAAGTGATTACTGATAAAGAGAGACTTCTTTCATTTTGCTTTTGTTTTCTATATGCCTTAGGGATTTTTTGTCCCTCATTTCCTGCATTGCTGTCTTCTTTTGTGTTTAGTTGATTTTTTGGTAGTGAAACATTTAAAGACCTTTCTCATTTCCTTTTGTATTTGTTCTTTCTTTTCTTGTGGTTATCATGAAGATTACGTTAAACATCCTGAAATTATAACAGTCTACACTGAATTTATAACAGCTGAACTCTGACAGCATACAAAAACTCTGCCCTTTTAACAGCTCTGTTCCCAACCCTTTCACAGTTATTGATGCCACAAAGTTACACTTTTATATATCGTGTGCCCCAAAACATAAAGGAATATTACTTTTAATTCATTAGTTTTTTAAATTCTGTAGTCAACGAAATATAGAATTACTAATCAAAGTTACAATTAATACTAGCATTTAGACCAGTAATTGTTTTTTAAAAATGTATGTCTCTTAAATCAAGTAGAAAACATAAAGTTGAGTTACACATCATCATTACAATAATACTAGCTTTTATAATTGCCCATGTATTTCTTTTACTGTGATCTTTATTTTTTCATATAACTTGGAGTTACTGCCTGATATCTTTTCATTTCAACCCTACAGGACTCCCTTTAGCACTTCCCATAGGGCAGATCTAGTGGTAATGAACACCCTCAGCTCTTGTTTATCTGGTAATATCTTAATTTCTTTCTCCCTCATGTTTGAAGGACAGTTTTGCTGGATGGATATAGGCTTCTTGGTGGACAGGTTTTTTTTGTTTTTTTTCTTTTAGCACTTTGAATATTTGTCCCACTGTCTCTGGCCTTCAAAGTTTCTATGAAGAAATTTGCTGATGATAATCTTATTAAGAATCACTTGTATGTGATGAGTCATTCTATCTTGCTGATGTCAAAATTCTTTGTCTTTGGGTTTTGACAGTTTGATTATAATGTTTCATTGTGAGTCTCTTTGATTTCATCCTACTTGAAGTTCACTGAGCTTCTTTGAGGTTTATATTCATGTCATTCATCAAATTTGGGAATTTTTCAGCCATCCTTTCTTCAAATACTCTCTGTGCCCCTTTCAGTCTCTTCTTCTGGGACTCTTACGGTGTGTATGTTGGTTCACTCAGTGGTGTCCCACAGGTCCCTTAGGTCTTGGTCACTTTTATTCAATATTTTTCTTTCTGTTCCTCAGAATGAATGATTTCCATCATCCTATCTTCAAGTTCACTGATTCTTTATTCTGCCTGCTCAAATCTGCCTTTGAATTCCTCTAGTGAATTTTTAATTTCAGTTATTGTACTTTTCAGCTCCAGAATTTCTTTTTTGGTTTCTTTTTAGGTTTTCTAGCTTTTTACTGATATTCCCATTTTGCTTATACATAGTTTCCTTGACTTTCTCCACATCTTCCTCTAGTTCTTTGAGCATCTTTAATGTAGTTCTTTTAAAGCCTGTGTGCAGCAGGTGCACCATCAAGGCTTTTTCACTGACAGTTTCTGTTGGCGTAGTCTTTTTTCCTTTGACTTTTTTGAATACTGGACATTTGAATCCAATAATGCAGTAACTCTAGAAATCAGAATCTCCCCCTTCCCCAGGGCTTTCTGGTTTTTTAAAAAATCTTTTTGATTATTGTAGCCTATCTCTGTGCTAACGATAAGCACAAAGTATAAACTTGAGGTCTTTTCAGGTCTTTTCTGAGCCTGTGCCTTTTCCTGGGCATGTGCAATGACTTTCTAGTTTCCTTCATGTATGTGGCTGCTTTTGAAAATGCTAGTCTTTAAGGTCTGGCTCCCATAAGGGGAAATTGAGAAAAATGAAGGGGGGAGAAGGTGCCAGCTCTTTAAATCTCCTAGAAGTCACTTTAGCCAGAGGGGGAGGGGCTTGCAACAATGAGGGGAGGTGCAAACAACAATGGCAGTGTTGACAGATTCAAAAAGACAGACTTGGCACAAAGTATCTTCTCTGGATAATCTCGATGTAACAGACAAATTCCTAGAAATACAAAACCTATCAAGAGCAAACCATGAGGAAACAGAAAATCTGAATAGATCTATAACTGGTAAGGAGATTGAATCAATCCGTAATCAGAAATCTAATGACAAAGAAAATCCCTGGACTTGATGGCTTCACTGGTGAATTCTACCAAATATTTACAGAAAAACTAACACCAAGCCTCTCAAAATTTTCAAAAACTTTGAAGAGAACACTACCCAACTCTTCCTTGTGAGGCCAGCATTATCTTCATACCAGAGCTAGACAAAGACACTACAAGAGAAGAAAACTATACCACAATATCCCTTAGGAACATTGATATAAAAATCCTCAACAAAAGACTACCAAACTGGGCCAGGCGCGGTGGCTCACGCCTGTAATCCTAGCACCCTGGGAGGCTGAGGCGGGTGGATAGCTCAAGGTCAGGAGTTGGAGACCAGCCTGAGCAAGAGCAAGACCCCGTCTCTACTAAAAATAGAAAGAAATTATATGGACATCTAAAAATATATACAGAAAAAAAATTAGCCGGGCACGGTGGCACATGCCTGTAGTCCCAGCTACTCAGGAGGGTGAGGCAGGAGGATTGCTTGAGCCCAGGAGTTTGAGGTTGCTGTGAGCTAGGCTGATGCCAGGGCACTCTAGCCCGGGCAACAAAGTGAGACTCTGTCTCAAAAAAAAAAAAAAAAAAAAAAAAAGTACCAAACTGAATTCACTATAATCCATTCAATTAAATGGATTATACACCATGGCCAAGTGAGATTATTTGTGGAAGGCAAGGATAGTTCAACATACAAAAATCAATCAGTGTAATGCTCATTAACAGAATGAAGGAGGAAAAAGACCCAAGTGATCATCTCAACTGATGCAGAACAAGCATTTGACAAAATTTAACACCCTTTCATGATAAAATACTCAACAAAGTAGGAATAGAAGAAAACTACCTCAACAACATAAAAGCCATATTATATGAAAAACTTACAGCAAAAATTATATTCAATTATGAAAAAACTGAAAGCTTTTTAAGGAACAAGGCAAGGATGCCTGTTTTTACTACTTTTATTCAGCTTAGTACTGGAAGTCCTAGCCAGAGCAATTGGGCAAGAAAAAGAAATAAAAAAAAAATTCCAGTTGCAAAGGAAGAAGTAAAATTATCTCTGTTCACTGATGGTATGATCTTACATGTAGAAAACCCTAAAGATTCCACAAAAACTGTATAACTAATAAACAAATTCATCAAAAGTAGCGGGTTACAAAGTCAACACAAAAATCAGTAGCATTTCTGTCCACTAACAATAATACAAAAAGGAAATTAAGAAATCAATTCCATTTACTATAGTATCAAAAATAATAAAATATTTAAATGTTAACTTAGGAGGTGAAAGACTTATACAATGAACATTACAAAACATTTCTGAAAGACATTAAAGAATATGTAAAAAAGAGAACACATCCATATTTATGGATCAGAACTTAATATTTTTAAGCTATCAGTACTACCCAAATCGATTTACAGATTTAATGCAATCCCTAGCAAAATCCCAGTGATATTTTTTGCAGAAATAGGAAACCCCTCCTAAAATGCATATGGAATCCCAAGAGACAGGAATAGCCAGAACGATCTTGAAAGAAAAGAGCCAGGCAGGAGGATGCCCACTTCCTGATTTCAAAACTCACTGATCATACAAAGCTGCAGTAACCCAGAGCGTGGCCCTGGCATGAGGACAGACACACAGACCAGTGGAGTAGAGCGGAGAGCCCAGAAGCAAACCCTTGCACATAGGGTCAAGTGATTCTCAACAAGGCTGCCAAGGCCATTCGATATAGGAAAGACAGTCTTCTCAACAAACGGTGCTGGGGAAACTAGATCCCCACGTGCAAAAGAATGAGGTTAGACCCTCAACTAACACCAAAATTAACTCATAGTGGACCCACGGTCTAAATGTAAGACCTAAAACGTTAAAACCCTTGGAAGAAAACATGGGGCAATAACCTCAGGACAGTGGATTTGGTATTGATTTCTTGGATATGATAACAGGCACACAGCAAAAGAAAAACCTGATAACTTGGACATCAAAATCTAAAGCTTTTTTTGCACCAAAGGGCACTGTCAATACAGTAAAAAGGCAGCCCACAGAATGGGAGAAAATATCTGCAAACCGTGTCTCTGGTAAGGGATTAGTATCCAGAATGTATAGAGAACTCCTAAAACTCAGCCACAAAAACAACCTGATTCAAAAATGGGCAAAGGACTTAAATAGACATTTTCCCAAGAAGATACACACATGGCCCTTAAGCACACGAAAAGATGCTCAACCCCACAAATCGTTAGGGACACGAAGTACCGCTTCACACCAATTAGGCCACTATAAAAAATCCAGGAAACAGCGAGTGTTGGTGAAGCCGTGGCGAAACCAGAACCTCCAGGCACCGTTGGCGGGAACATAAAGTGGTGCAGCGTCTGGAAAGCAGACAGGCAGCAGAAACGGAGTCGCCAGATGATCCCGCGAACCGCTGCGTTCGCACTCAAAGGAGCTGAAGTGGGTCTGGAAGGGACGCTTGCATCCCGCATTCACCGCATTTGCGCAGCGGCCAGGCCGGGAAGGCGACCGTGTGCGGGGACGGGCGGTAAACAGGGAGCGGATGCGCAGCGGAATGTCACTCAGCTTTCAGAAGGAAGGAGATTCGGACATGCGTCGGGAGGGCAGTAGCTACGCGAAGTGAGCCGGTCACGAAAGGGCAAATGTGACATGATGCCACTTATACGAGTCACCCCAGGAAGCCAAATTCGCGGAGACAGAGAGCGGAAGGGTGGGTGCCCGGACGGGGTGGGGGGAGTTAGTGCTGAACGGACTCGGGTTTCGGAGATGGGCGGCGGTGACGGCTGTGTAAGACACGAACGCGCTCGGTACCGCCGGCCCGTTAGACTTGCAAACGGTTCAGACGGCGAATTTCCTGTTGTGCGCATTGTACCGCCGTAAACCAACTCGGGAAGAAAAAGCTCTCACAAATCAGTAAAAAACGGACAGCGTTAGGGACACGGGGGAGTCACGGTAACACTACAGTCAGTGGACAGAAAACGTCCCGCACGAAAGCCAGAGACAGGCAGAAGGAACCCACAACAGGCGACGTCCTTCGACTATGAAACGGGCAAGAAGACAAGACTGACACCGTCCTCTGCGCAGAACACCGGGCCCTTCCGCGGCGCCCTGGCGGGCCTCTGACAACAGGCTTGAAAAGTGTCAACTTTTCAGACCCTCAGACCCAGAACCTGCCCCTCCTAGCGCAGCCCTCGGGGCCGGGGTCCCCTCTCTGTCACAGCGCCCACCGATCGCCGGACGTCGGAGTTCAAACCTCTGGGTGGGTCCGGGGCGGCCCCGCGTGCCCCAGGGCAGGGCTGGCTCCCCGGGTCCGTCCAACGCCCCCCCACCCCCGCTTTGCAAAAACCAGCGACAGAGGCCACGGGAGGAGGCGACTCATCCAAGTGTGGGCCGTGCGGAAAGAGTCTATCTCGGTTTTTCTCAAAATAATCACGAAAGCGACATTTCCCCAGCTTTTTAATACCGCATTTTGTGGCTGTAAACGCAGCCTGTCCACACCCCGAGCATCTCGAGACCCCCGCCCCGCCCGAGCTCGCCCAGCCCCGGGGGCAGCGGAGGAAGCCCCCCAGCTCTGCACCCGTCTGGGGACCGCAGCGCACGGAGGGCTGGGCGCGGGCCAGGGGCCAAATGTGGAGCCACAAGGGCGGGCGTGACCCAGCCCCTCCGAGGGGGCACATCCGTCACGCAGGGGACGCCGAGTCCCGGGGTGCGGCCCGCCGTCCCCGGCCTGCTGGAGTCGCGCTCCGCCGCGGCCCCCGCTCCGGCGTCAGGGCCAGGACTCGCGGACCCGCGCGGGGCGCTCCGGGCGCGGTCACGTCCCCGCCGGGGGTGGGGGGTCCCCGGGCCGCGAGGCGCTTACCCGATCCCGGAGCGCGCGTCGGGCGCCCTGGCTGGACACGTCCCGAGGATCTCCGGGTCCTGACGGCCGAGGCGCGGCGCCGAGAGGGCCGGAGGGAGGGGACCGCGGCGGGGGCCGCCCACTTTATAGCCCAGCCCCGCCCGCGCCGTGCGTCCCGACCGCGCGGCCACCGGGAGGCGCTGCGGCCCCGCGGATGGGACCGTCGGGGTTGGGGCCGGCGGGCCGGGAGGGGGCAGGAGGGATGGGGAGGGGGTCGGAAGGGACCCGGACGGGAGGGAGGAGTGGGAAAGGGGTCGGGGGACGGCGGGGGCTGGGAGGGGACGCGGGCTGGCGGGGCCGGGCCGCAGGGCGGGAGGGGACGGGGCGGGGCATGGGAGGAGGCGGAGGGCCCGAGGGGGCCCAGGAGGAGGGGGTGGGGGCGGGGAGCCTGCCGCCCCTCTGCGAAGTAGTCCCCGCCCGGTCCGCACCGTCTCCGACTTCACGTCCCGGCCTGGCCGCCTGTCGCCCCGTCCCCACTTCCTGGGTGACCTGGCCCTGGGCCGTGTCCACGCCCGGCCTAGGCGTTGGGGAGCACGAGCCTGTGTCTCCCCGGTTCCCCTTCGCTGCAGCCGCGCCCCGGCAAGGGCAGGCTGAGACCCCCCCTCCATCCCCACGCCGGGGCAGGCTGAGACCCCCCCTCCATCCCCGCGCGGGCTCGGGACACGCGCCCCGCGTCAGAACGTGCTGTGGGCGCCCCAACCACCTGCACAAGCTGGGGCGCTCCTGGGGCGAGAGGGGGTGCCATCCCCTAGGGGCTGCGGGCCTGGGGTGCTGAGGAGGTGGGCCAGGGCCTGGTGATGCTGGCCAGGCCACCCTTTCACCCTGGGGCTGCCAGGACGTCCCTGAGCCCAGCCAGGCGGGGTGAGAAGGGGTCCTGGGGTGGGCAGGCTGTGGCTGGGATCCCCACCCCCACCCTGGAGACACAGCCCCTGCACCCGGGCTCCTTCTCCAGGTGGGGCGCAGGCAGGGCGGGGGCCGCAGCAGAGCAATCCCTGCAGGGGCCCCCCGGCCAGTGGTTTGCTCCAGCTGCAAATCTCTGCCGTAAGCCCCTTCCCCCAGGACGAGAGAGCCCCTGAGCTCTGGTCACCTGTGCCCCGGGAGGTGGCCTCCGTGTGTGGACCCCCTCCCATCTCCGGGCTTCCTCCCTCCACCACACTTTCCATCTGTGTGGGGAGGGGGATGGAAAGGGGCGGAGGGCAGGGCTCTGTGGAGCTGCCGTGTCCCCGATGTGCAGGCGGTGGTGGCGGAACAACTCTCCCCAACTTTCCCAAGGAGGGAAAAAGCTGCCATGGAGCCACCCGACAGGACGCTCAAGCTCGTCCCCAAACGCCCCTGCCTGGCGTCCAGGGGCCAGCAAGGCCTGCCCTGGCCCGGCAAGCACTGCATGGCCTCCCACCTGCTCCTGGTTCCCAGAGCCCCCCGCTGGGGCGGGACCACCTGGCGGCTCCTGCCATCAGGGCCCCTCCCCTCACCCTGCCCACCCTCCTGGGGCAGCAGCGGCCTTTGGAGATGGGGTGTGAGTGTGCGAATGAGTGTGAGTGTGCGTGTGGGTGTGTGTGGGTGTGTGAGCGAGTGTGCACTGTGAGTGTGTGCTGTGTGTGAGTTTGCATGTGAGTGTGTGCTGTGAGTGTGCGTGTGTTGTGCGTGAGTGCATGTGTGTGCTGTGTGTGAGCGTGCATGTGAGTGTGCGTGTGGGTGTGTGAGCGAGTTTGCGCTGTGAGTGTGCGTGTGTGTGTGTGCTGTGCATGAGTGTGCATGTGTGTGGGTGTGCGTGTGCTGTGTGTGTGCGTGTGCTGTGCGTGAGTGTGCATGTGTGTGGGTGTGCGTGTGCTGTGTGTGTGCGTGTGCTGTGCGTGAGTGTGCATGTGTGTGCGTGTGCGTGTGCACGTCTAAGTCTGCCTGAGTGTGGCAGCCACGTGGTGGCCGAGAGCACAAGGCTCAGGCCCACTGCTGGCAGAGCACAGTTGACAGTGGGCCCTGTGTGCTCCTCTGGATCCACGTGGCCACTCCCAGGGGACAAACAAGCGGCTACCACAGGCCTGGGTCCTTTAAGGGGTCACCTTCGCACCTGGCGTCCCCCAGCCTGGCGGGAACAGTGTGGGAACTCGCTGCAGGCCCGGTCCCCTGCGGCCAGCCCCTGCATCCCTCACGGGCATGGCCCTGATAACTCTCCAGTCTCGTCTAATCCCGCTGTGGCCTCAGCTTTTGGGAGGACCCCAAGCAGCACACGCAGTGCAGGGCGGCGAGGAGGCCGTGCACTGGCGCGACGCCGTCCTGGCTGATGTGGGGGCTCAGGTAGCCTTTGGCACAAGGTCGGGGCCCAATTGTTAAAGATTTCACCAGGAGTGACCTGGGGAATTGTCCTGGTGGAAGGGAACGCCTTGGAGAGGTGGTGGTCGGGACATTTGCAGGGCATGGGGCGGTGGGGGTGGCTGGTTACCGCCGAGTTGCGCTGGCACCCGGCAGAGGAAGGGGGCGGTGGGCCGTCCACCAGCAGTGCCGGCCGGGCTCAGCGCGGAGCCAGAGGGCCTCTCTGGGAGTTGGAAAGAAATCCCATCTCCCACAGCGGAAGGACAGAAATGGCCGGGCCGCTGGCTGGAGGTGACGGTGGGGACCGCTTGGCTGCAGGCGTGTCTGCTTGGCCAAGCCTGGTCTGTGCAGTCAGGACCCTGGTGGGGAAAACAGGGGGCCCTAAAACATGGGCTGGGATGTCCGAGTGGAGCCCCAAGGACGTAGTTCTGAGGCCCCCCGACCCCCCGGCTTGCAGAGGGACCCGGCGCTTCCTCTGTGCTGGGAGGCGCGGCAGGGGCCTCCCCACACAAGGCAGCGAGTGTCCTCGTCCCGGCCGCCCGCCTCCTCTCCTGCCTGCCAGGCCGGTGACCGGCTGGGGGCCGCAGGAAAGGGGCCATGTGGCAGAGGGCTGCAGGGGCAGGAGTGGGGTGACTTATCCAGGGGACAGAGCAGAAGCCTGGATACACAAGAATTAGTGACGCGGAGACACTTTCTCGGAACACAGGCTCTAATCCCCTGGCAGGTCTTTGGTCCCGGGGCAAGCTGCATCTGGGATGGCCCGACGGCCTGGGGACAGCGGTGGCTTGAGCAGAGCAGAGCAGAAACGCCCGGGGCAGGGACCCCAGCAGAGAAGTCACCTCCCTTGCTGCTTTCTTGGACTTGAGCCGATTTCCCAGTCTGGAGCTGCTGATGGCAGCAGTGGCCGGGTCGCCAGGAGACAGGACCAAGCGACGCCTGGACAAGTACACACCACAGGATTCTACAGCCACTGACTCCGCGACTGCACACCGGGGCACATCGAGGCATTTTGAGAGCAGGTGACACAGGATCTGGGTGGACACCAACACCTGGGGACCAAGTGCCATCCTGGCCTCCCTATTAGAGAAAGGGTTTATGGGTCAGATAATAAACGGAACCTTTTATAAGGATGATAAACGGCTGAAGTGTGGGTCACAGGGAGCCCCCTGGGCCGGCACATCCCCCAGTGGTCACTTCCTGGCCCCGAGTGTGTGGCTGTAATTGCCTACACTTGGCGGTTGGAGTAGCCGCGCATTAGGTCGCAGGCATCATGGGGGGAGCCCTTTGGCACGGCCCCTCTGTGGCCAGGGGGTGAATCACACACAACGCTGCGTCCCGGGAGGACGGTGGCGCCAGCAGGGACCTGACAGAAGCGAGGCAGGTGGCCCCGGTCTGTTTCATTCTTGGGCCGGGCCCTTGCAGACACTGCTGGCTCCTGCACGGTGACCACAGGTCACTGAGGTTCCACCCGGTCGTCGCTCCAGGTGCCGCTGCGGTGCTGGGCATGGAGTCACGGTGACAGCAGGACAATAAGGACACGGGCCACTGCACCCTCCTCACTGCAGTTAGAACGGAGGGTCGGAAACAGTTTTCACTCACGTGGCAGGGACCACAATGCTCGTCCACAGTTTGGTGTCGGGGTCGTGCGGACGCTGCCGTTGTCCTGACGCCGTCTGAGACCGCGACGCCGACCCCCCCGCAGGACACGGCAGTGTTGGTTGCGGCGATGACGCTGGGGGAGGAGGAGGCTGCTGTGCCAGAGGCCTCGGGAGGCACATCTGCCACTGTGGGCGGGAGGTGAGCCGACCCCACGAGAATTCAGGCACCTGAACTTCAGGGCAGTGTCCAGGGCCCCGTGGTCAGGGCTGTGCCAGGACGTCCCTCCAGAGAGAAGGAAAAATTGCTGCGACTCTCAGCCCTTACTTCGTAGAAGGGAGCGCAGGGCCTGGGGGCCTTTCTGGGCTCTGAAGGGGACACGTTTCACCCCCAGGGACCTGCTCTGACCCGCAGCGCAGGGGACAGGAGGGGCCCAGGAGCAGGCGGGGTCTGTGTGGCAGGTCCCGTGGGGTCGGTGTGGAGCTGCGGCAAGTCCCAGCAGGAGAGCCGGACCCCGGGGTCAGAAGGACGGCTGTGCCGCCCGCAGCGGTGACCGTTCGCCTTTACAGAGACGCTTCCTGCCGCCTGAGCAGGCGGAGTGGCCCAGACACGCGTCTCCGCACTTCGGAGACGCCAGGGCCTGGCTTCAGGCTGGACCCGTCAGGAGGCTGGCACTTGCTGGGACCCTGTCATTTCCGCCCTCTCCCTCCCGTGGAGGGCCCCGGTCACGGCTGCCGTGTTGGCTGTTTGTCTGTCCTGGCGGTACTGACAGCGGCCATCCCACGGTAGCAGCAGCCCTGCTCCCGCCCCCGGCGTGTCACAGGCCGGACACGAGTGTGCAGCTCATGGCCCCCTCTCAGGCCCCAGCACAGTCCCGCCGCGTGCGGAGGACACCGGAGCCGCGGGAGCCTGCCCAGCGCCCTGGGTGTCCTCGGGGCGGGGCCTGGCACGGCGGCCCTGGTAGGACTGCTGAGTCGGCACGTCCCCAAGCCGCTAAAATATAGGCTCTGTGGGGCCCCAGGATCCTGTGGAGGTTCCCGGGGGACCTGAGACCCTGAGAACTGCCCCCGAGTCCGGGCAGGGGCGCATCCGCCCTCGCTGTGGGGGGATGTGTGGGTCCCCGAGGTTCCCACTGAGCCCAGACGCCCCCCTCCTTCGTGAGAGCCGCCTTGCTCCGGAGGCTTTTGCCCCCCCCCCGGGGGAGTGGCGAGGTTTCCCTCCCGTCTGTCCCACCAGGTGGGCCTCGTTCCGAGGTCCTGGCACTGCAGGCGGGCTCGGGCCTGCCTCCTCCTCAGCACACCCTCCCAGCGTCCCCGTCTGCTGGGTGCTCGGGTGCCCTGGGCTGTGGAGGGTGCCTGGGTGGCCCTGCCTGGGCCAGGTGTCCCGGACCTGAGGGCCCCGCGTCTCGGCTGGGCTGCAGGCTGCACGCGGACAGCAGAGCTCTCTGGGCTCGCAGCGCCCGTGCCACACGCGCTGGCCCAGTTTCCAGCGAGGACGCCGGGGGCCAGGGTTACGTGACTGTGCCTTTCTTGCTGCCTTCGCTCCTGTTTGCAGGGGGAGGGCGGCAAGATGAGCAGCGCAGACGCGCTCTGATGCCTAGAAGACCAGCTGGTGACTAGACAAGACCCCTGCGTGCCACTGGAGGAAGGACTTGCCACGCTGGGGCCGTGGCGCACGCGGGCCCAGCCTGCGGGGAGGAAGTGGTGCCGGTTCCTTTTCTGCCCACGTTTTCAGGCCGGGGGAAGCCGTAAGTGGCTCCATGTGGAAAAGCCCTCGTGGTTTCTCGTGCTCAGACATCACGTGGGACCACCCTGGGTGGCGGGCGCTGCTCTTGGGTTACAGCCCGCAGACTCGGGCGCCTGAGAAGATGCCTCTGCGTTCGGTTTCCTTCCCTGACTCACGGAGCTGACGGACAGAACGGACGTCCCCCGCCCAGTGCCACTCGGCTTTCTCCAGGGGCAGCTTGGGAAAAACGACGAATTGCAACATCTGCTGTTAATGGTCAATTAATTGCACATGAGTCAGTTGTGTCTCGGCGTGTGTGCTCAGAGCCGGCAGCAGAGCTGCGGGCTTTGGTATTTTTGTGCCACAGCTACCTCGTTGTTCTTAACGGTCTCACCAGGGTCTGGGGGGCGAGCACTTGTACTTTGTCTTTTAATTTTGCGACGCTAGTGCTGTGAGGACTTGGCATGCACAATAGTTCACATGTTCCGTGGAAACCAGGGCCAGAGGCCGGGTGCTGGGGCCTGGGGTGAGGACGCCAGCGGGCAGGAAGGCTGGGGACAAACGCTGGCGGATAAGAGCTGCTGCCTCCGTGGAAAGGTGCCGTGGACGCGGTGGGGCAAAACCCAGCCGAGATGGCGAGCTTGAGGTCCTCTACTGCCCCAACGGCTGGGCTTGGACACAGTGGTCATTTGGCAGAAACGCCTTGGCGTGGCCTCCACAAAGCTGTCCTTGTACATCTTGTCTGATCCGTGGCACGGAGGCAGCGTGGGGAGGCCGCCCCGGCTCACACAGAAGAGCCCTGGGCTCGAGGAGCAGGGAAGGTGGTCGAGAAGAACATTCCAGGTCTTTTAACTTCTGGTCTCGTGGTGGTGTGTTTCCCCTTCACCTCTGAGAATGTCTAAACTACATGCAATAAGATTGCAAAATATCTCAAAATATTTATGCCTCAGTAAAGGCTCCCTCTTAACCAGCTGTGCTGCGCTAAATTGAATGGGTCACTTGAATGTCATGCAACTCATTTCTTTGCTGGCACAGGAAGGCCACACTGACAAACACACACGTCGGTGTGTGGCCTGGCCTGTTTGGGGTGTGAGAATGCCAGGTGAGCACGACACAGGCTTCTCGTCTAGGATCTACCCCAGAGGGCAGGGTCACCGAGCCCTCAAAGTCTGAACAAAACTGTCTGTGTGCATTTTCCTGGGTAGAGGGTCCACAGATTTCATCTGATTCTCAAAGGCATATGTAACTCCAAAGGTACTGCATTTTTAAAGAACTGGAACAAAACAAAACACACAAAATCCATACTGAGCAAAGATCAATCTTTCTATACTAACGTAGGAGATCCACAGTTGTCACCACCACCAATATCACGATCACCCTCACAACTATCACCACCACCACCACCACCGTCACCATCACCATTGCTGTCTCCACCACCACCCCACCCTCTTCATCTTCACAGTCGTTGTCATCACCACACCATTACTTAAATCTTCACCACCACGACCACCATCACCACTATCATCACCACCATCACCACCATCATCACCACCATCACCATCACCATCACCACCATCATCACCACCACCACCACCACCACCATCACCACCACCATCACCACCATCACCACCACCATCACCACCATCACCACCACCATCACCACCATCACCACCACCACCACCACCACCACCATCACCACCATCACCACCACCATCACCACCATCACCACCACCATCACCACCATCACCACCACCATCACCATCACCACCATCACCACCACCATCACCACCATCATCACCACCATCACCATCACCATCACCACCACCACCATCACCATCACCACCATCATCACCACCATAACCACCACCACCACCATCACCATCACCACCATCACCATCACCATTGCTGTCTCCACCACCACCCCACCCTCTTCATCTTCACAGTCGTTGTCATCACCACACCATTACTTAAATCTTCACCACCGCCACCACCATCACCACCATCACCACCACCATCACCATCACCACCATCACCACTGCCACCACCACCACCACCATCACCACCACCATCACCACCATCACCACCACCACCATCGTCACCATCACCACCATCATCACCACCATCACCATCACCACCATCACCACCACCACCACCACCATCACCACCACCACCACCACCATCACCACCATCACCATCACCACCATCACCACCATCACCACCATCACCACCACCACCATCACCATCACCACCATCACCACCACCACCACCACCATCACCACCACCACCATCACCACCATCACCATCACCACCATCACCACCATCACCACCACCATCACCACCATCACCACCACCACCATCACCATCACCACCATCACCACCACCACCACCACCACCATCGTCACCATCACCACCATCATCACCACCACTGCTGCCATCACCATCATCACCTCCTTACTACTGTCACTACTGCCACTGCCATCACTATCTGAATCAGTGATCTATTTCTCCATAGCAAACCACCCTAACACTTAATGGCTTAAAAACATCAACCACTTTATTTGTTCTGTGTGTGTGTGTGTGGGTTGCCACTTTGGGCTGGTCTCAGCCGGGCACTTCATCTGATGGCTGCACCTGAGCTCGCTATGTGGTGGCCAGCATTTGAAGGCTTGGAGGGGGTTGAGAGATCTAAGGTGGCATTACTTAGAGGTCTCATAAGGCAGGCTATCGGCCAGGGTGCCTTGGTTCTTTTCCATGGGACCTCTCTAGAAGGCTAACTCAGACTTGTTCCCACGGCATCAGTATTCCAAGAGAATGAGAGCAGAAGCTGCAAAGACTCTTGAGATCTGGGCTCAGAAGTCACACCACATCACTTGAGCCATGTTTTCTTGGCCAGAGCAAGTGACACCACCAACCAGGATTCAGGGAACAGAGAAACAGATTCCAGCTCTTGATGGGAAGAGCTACACAGATTTTAGTCTATTCTACGACCACCATCATCAACACTATCACCATTTTCCATCACTGTCCCCATCACCTTCATCTATCCCCACCATCCTCTTCCCCAGACAGGGGCTGACCATTTCAGGGGATTGGATCATAGAGAGATACAGCCTCTGTTCTTAAAGGTCATGGCATAGAGTTGAAGATAAAATATATTCACGATGGGTAAATAGTGGTGTTGTGAATGCTCACGACACGCTCCTCATTTACACCAAAGAACTCTCCTGAGGGGGAAGGGGGTAGGAGTCCTGTGTGACTTCCGTCCTAGCTTGGAGGTGGGACCTCTGCCTGATGCAGGAGGGGACAGCGCTCACCTGCAGAATGCGTATTTGTTAGGTGCATGTTTACAGTTACTTTTCTTTGCCTTTTAAATTTTTACTAATTTTTAAATTTCACTAATGGTTGATATTAAACCGTTCTTTATTTTTGAGCAGAGAATGCATGCTGTGCAAAATTCAAAAGGCACAACAGGATGTGGGTCAAAAGCAGGACTTGGAAGTCCCTCCGGCTAGGCTCCAGTAGGGGAGAATCACTTCCAAAGTCACCATGTGGCTGTTTTGGCTGCAGACATCTGCTTTTCACCACAGCTCTCCATGCATGACATGGAAGCTTCACTGCCCAAGCCCGGGGCTCTGAGGGAGAGGGCTGGTGAGAGAGGATGAGAGGAGGAGACAGAGGCCCAGTAGGAGAGGAGCCAGCAACTCTGTAAGCTAATTTTGGAAGTGACAGTTCATCACTCTTGCCATAATCTATTTGCTAGAAGTGAGTCACTAGGTCCAGCCCACACCCCAGTGGAGGGGGTTATATTTTGAGGTGGGATCATTTGGGGTAATTTTAGAGACTGCCTACAATTATCCCCTGTAGTGTGGGTCTGTAGGGAACACATTTTCTCAGTTTTTGGTTGTCTCAACAACTTTTTATTTTACTTTCATTTCTGAAAGCTATTTTCCTAGGTAAGGATTCCAACTTTGCAGCTATTTTCTTCGGATACTCTGAAGATGACATTCCATTGTCTTCTGGCTTTCATACTGTGGAAAAGTCTATCTTTCTCTTGTTTCTTTGAAGAAATGGGCCATTGTTCTATGGTTCCTTTCAAGATTTTCTCATTGTCTTTGATTCACAGCAGTTTTACTAGGACATACATAGGTGTGGTGTTTGTTTTTTTTTTTTTTTTTACAGAGTCTCACTCCGTTGCCTGGGCTAGAGTGTCGTGGTGTCAGCCTAGCTCACAGCAACCTGGGCTCAAGCCCTGGGCTCAAGCAATCCTCCTGCCTCAGCCTCTCGAGTAGCTGGGACTACAGGCATGCGCCACCACGTCCAGCTAATTTTTTCTGTATATTTTTAGTTGTCCAGATAATTTCTTTCTATTTTTAGTAGAGATGGGGTCTCACTCTTGCTCAGGCTGGTCTTGAACTCCTGACCTTGAGCAATCCTCCTGCCTCGGCCTCCCAGAGTGCTAGGGTCACAGGGGTGAGCCACCGTGCCCGGCCAGGTGTTCTTTATCTTTATGCCATTTGGCATGTGTAGATTTCTTTTCTGAATCTGTGGTAAGATATCTTTTATCAGTTTTAGAAAATTCTTGGCTATAATCTCTCCAAATATTGCCTTTCCCCATTCTGTCTTTATTCTCCTTCTTGGCCTTAAATTTCAGATATGTTAGAACTTTTCCATATATCTCATGTTCCATATATCTCTTATTCTCTTTTTAATATTTTCTATCTTTTTCTCTTTGTCCTCTAGTTTGCCCATTTTCTGTTGGTCTATTTTCCAATTACCTTATTCTCTCTTCTGCTGTGTCTAATCTGTTAATCATACCCATTAAGTTTTTAATGTTAGTTACTGAATTTTTTTTAAATTTCTGTTTTATCTCCAGTATAGATTACATTTTTCATATGTAGTTCTCTACCTCATCTTCTAATTTCTTATTAATCACATTTATTTTAAAGTTCATGTCTGATAATTCCAAAATCAGGGCTATCCATGGGTCTGTTTCTCTTATTTGTTTTTTTCCCATATGGTCATATAGTCTTGTCTCTTGTCTTGCCTGGTGATTTGTGACTAAATGCTGGACATTATGTGTGGAAGATTGTAGAAGTTCTGATTATTATTATTATTTTAGAGACTCTGTTGCCCAGGCTGGAGTGCAGTGGCATCATCATAGCTCACTGCAGCCTCGAACTCCTGGGCTCAAGCGATCCTCTTTCCTCAGCCTCCCAAGTAGCTGGGGCTACAGGTGCATGACACCATGCCAGGCTAATTTTAAAATTATCTTGTAGAGATGAGGTCTCGCTATGTTGCTCAGGCTGGTCTCAAACTCCTGGCCTCAAGCGATCCTCCCCAAGTCCTGTGATTACAGGTGTGAGCCACCATGCCCCACCTGTTACCTTCCTTTTTATAGGACTTACTATTATTTTGGTGGGCAGTTAGTGTAGGGACAGATCACTTTTTTCCAGTCAGGGGTTGATGCAATTCAAAGCTAGGTTACATCTTTGTGAGGACTAGCACATCACCAGGTTTTCTTGCTCCTAGAGCAATAATATTTCAAGGGATGTGATTGTCAGATCCAGTGTTTTCCAGATTTATCAAGGCTCCTGTTCCTTCCAGGGTCCTGAATTCTAGGTGTTGTCTCCTTACCACTGAGTATGCTTAGCTTTTTTTTTTTCCCTAGGTTTATGGAGGTATGTTTTACATAGCACAAAATTCACCCTGTTTAAGTGTGAAATTCAATAATTATTGGTAAATTTACCAACTGGCATAAACATCACCATAAATCAGTTTTAGATCATGGTTGTTACCCTACTAAGGTGCCTCATGCCATTTACAGTTAACTCCGTCTCATAGCCTCCACGCCAGGAAACCACCCGTCTACCTGCTGTCCATACATTTGCCTTCTCTGGACATTTCGTATAAATAGAACCGCACAGTGTGTGGTCTCTTGTGTCTGGCTTCTTCCACGTAGCATAGCGTTTCTCAAGTTCATGTATGACATAGCATGTGTTCGTAGTTCATTCTTACCAAGGTATGGTATTTTTTCTTGAATAAATGCTTTTCAGGGTATTGCAATCTCTTGGTTAATCTCTAGTGCTCTGAAAAAGTAGATTTTGATAATTTTGCCAGTAATTTCATTGCTTTTACGAAAGATTGGATTTGTGGAGGTCCTCACTCCACCATTTTAGAAGTCCTGCCTTATAATCGATTTTTGTATTTTGATCCTGTGACTTGATAGATTCCCTTGTTGGTTCTTACAGCTTTTAAAAAATAGGTTTTGTAGAATTTTCTAAGTACACAATGATATTATGTGTGCATAATTACAGTATTATTAATACTTCTTTTTTCCAATATGTGTGGCTTTTATTTATTTTTCTCACCTTTACGCACTAGTTAGACTTCCTACAACGTCAGCTGTATGGAGTGTGGGAGGCGTCCGTAGCACATTCTTGAATTTACAGAGAAAGTCTTCCGTGTTCCACATTAAATATGGGATTAGCTATAGAGGGGTTTTGGTGGTGGTTGTTGCTACTGCTCTTTATCATGTTGAGAAAGGAAGTTACCTTCAATTCTTAGCTTCTCTTAGCATACTTTCGTATTGCTCTTTGACAAATATATTTTTTGCATTCATTCAGGTGATCAAATGGTTCATCACCTTTATTCTAATATAGTATTGGTAAATTATAGTTAATATAGTAAATTATATTGTTTGATTAAAAAATCTTAAACCAAAAACTGCATTTTGAGGATAAGTCCATTTAGTCATGGTATAGTATCCTTTCTATAAATGAGTAGGTTCAACTTGCTAAAGTCTTTTTTTTTTTTTTTTTTTTTTGTTGAGACAGAGTCTCACTTTGTTGCCCAGGCTAGAGTGAGTGCCGTGGCGTCAGCTTAGCTCACAGCAACCTCAAACTCCTGGGCGCAAGTGATCCTACTGCCTCAGCCTCCCGAGTAGCTGGGACTACAGGCATGCGCCACTATGCCCGGCTAATTTTTTCTATATAGATTTTTAGGTGTCCATATAATGTCTTTCTATTTTTAGTAGAGACGGGGTCTCGCTCAGGCTGGTCTCGAACTCCTGACCTTGAGCAATCCACCCGCCTCGGCCTCCCAGAGTGCTAGGATTACAGGCGTGAGCCACCGCGCCCGGCCAACTTGCTAAAGTCTTGTTAAAGACTTTGTGTCTATGTTCATGAGGGATATTGGTCTGTGTTTTTCTTTTTTTTTAATATTTTTGTCTGGTTTTGGTATCAGGGTAATTCTGGCCTGATAAAATAAGTTTTGAAAGTTATACAGAACTGGTGTTACTTCTTTCTTAAATGTCTGGTAGTATTCTCCAGTGAAGCCCGTTCAGGCAATGAATTCAATTTGCTTAGTAAATATAGGATTATTCTTCATGAGTTAGATTATTTGTATATTTCAAGGAATACGTTTATTTCACACAAGTTGTCTAAATTTATCAGCATAAAGTTGATCATCATATTTCTTTTTTGCCTTTTAATGTTTGTCGGATCTGTAGTGATGTCCCCTATTTCATTTGTTGTATTAATAATTTGTAGGCTGGGACCACTGTCTCATGCCTGTAATCTCCCAGCACTTTGGGAGGCCACGGAAGGAAGATTGCTTTAGGCCAGAAGTTTGAGATCAACCTGGGCAGCATAGTGGGATCCCATATCTACAAAAAATAAAAAAGCGGGGAGTGGTGATTCGTGCCAATAGTCCCAGCTACCCGGGAGGCTGAGGTGGGAGGATGGCTTAAGCCCAGGAATTCCAGGTTGCAGTGAGCTATGATTGCACCACTGCACTCCAGTCTGGATGATAGAGTGAGACCTGGTCTCTCTAAAATAAAATAAAATAAAATAATAATTTGTAACTAAAAAAAAATCAGTATAGCTAGAATTTTATCAAATTTATTAACCTTTTCCAAGAGTCAGCTGTTTGTTTTATTTTCTCTCTCGTTTTCCTGTTTCCGGTCTCAGTGCCGGTGTGTGTTGGCTGCTGTGTGGCTGGGCCTCCACGGGATGACGCAGGTTTGGTGACCACTGAATGGTGCAGGCACTGGGGCGACCAAGAGCCTGTGACCTGTCCATGATGACGGTGGTCAGGATGGGGGGGCTAAGGCTCACAAGTGACCAGTCACGGGGGGCAGGACTCCGGAGTCAGGCCTGTGCCCTGGTGACCTGGCAGCGTCAGTCCCTCTGTCAAAGGGACTATTCACGGCCTCCAGGTTGAGGGGCTGCCCTGTGTGAGGACCCTGCCGGGTGTCAGGGTTGGGACAATGTTGTCCCACTTACCGGGTGGCTGTCAGCACTGCCGGGTGCACACACCCGCCGGTGGGCATGATCTTCCAGAAACCACCTGCAGCCAACCCCGGAAGCCCACCTCAGCGGCCCAGATGGGGAGAAGAGGAGAAGAATCCCATGGCCGGTTTAGGAGGGGCCGAGATACATTTTAACAAAACCCAGCGTCTCTCTCGGATGGGCCTTATTCTCACATCCCTGGAATCGTGTGCGCACGCAGACGCCGGCACCACACTCTGGGTGAAATCTCGGTGGTTCCGTGTCCCCTCTCTTCCCGACTCCTGCCCAGCATGGTGACAGGCCTGGACTCCCCTCTGCTCCTGGCCTTGGGCAGCCCCTAGGTTTGAATGTGGCATCTTCTCATAAGTCCCAGGCCTTCTGCAGCTGCACTGCACCGGCCGCTGCATGGCCCATCTGGGAGACAGACCCCTGAGGGGCCACTTACCCCCCAGGGCTGATATGTGGGACCCCAGGTGGCAGGTGTGTCCAAGATGGCAGGGACCATGGGAACAGATGGCTCTGCTGTGTCCCAACAGAGGGCCCCAGAGTGGGAGGGGACAGAGGGACTGAGAGTCACCATAGGACATGTTGGGGGATGGAGAGTCACCACAGGGGAGGTGGGGGGGATGGAGAGTCACCACAGGACAGGTTGGGGGACGGAGAGTCACCACAGAGGAGGTGGAGGGTCGGAGAGTCACCACAGGGGAGGTGGGGGGGACTGAGTATAACCTCAGCAGCGGTGTGGTCCCTCGGTCCCCTCCCACAGCTAGACTGGGGGCTGGGGTCAGTGCTTTGGGGGATGACTTCAGACCCAGTGTTGGACACAAGTCAGAGGCTGCGGCGGTTTGAATCCCGCCTGCCCAGTGCGGAGGGGGCCAGGCGGCCGCCCCTCCCCCGCTCCCTGCTCTGGGCGCAGCTTGCAGTGGAGGGCCGGGCACCGCAAGTGCACGTTCCCTGGGCACTGGGGATGTGCCTGGAGGGGACCCTAGAGCCATCTGGGAGGGACGCCCATGGCACATGCCTTGGGTGCCAGCATGTCGCCCCCCACCCTGCTCTCCCCGCAGGGCCAGGGTCAGGTCTGCACCCCTCCCCCCTGCTGGGACAGTCCCTGGGCCCCGGATTGGGTGTCATGGAGCTCCCCGCCTTGCTGAGCTCTGGGGTGCCGTCCTCCTGACCCTGCCGCAGCGCCCACCCTGGGGCACCCCACCCGCGGCGCTCCGGCCCCGCCCCTCTCCGGGGGCTGAGATTCTGGAAGACTCTTCCCCACATCAGCCGCAGACAGGGATCACGTCCCTTTGATGAAACCACTCTCTGGCAGGAAGAACGTTTCAAACTGCCTGAGGAACCAAGCCCTAAGCAGAGTCAGCCCGCGGGAGGATCCACAGCCGCGAGACCCAGGGCGAGCGGGCAGCGGGTGGGTGCCGAGACCCGCCGAGACCCGCATGTGAGGCTGCGCCGGCGCCGGCGCGGCAGCTGGAAGCCATTTGCGAGCTGGAAGCGACTTCAAGGGAGCCGGACTCCAGGCTCTGGGGAATCGCGGGTGTGGGATTTTCTGGGGCTGGTTTAACCGAAATGCCACACAGCCCAGTCAACTCCCCCTCGGGGCCCGGACTCCCAGGGCCGCTGCGCCCGCCCTCCTGCGCCCCCCGGCGTGAGACCCAGTGCCAACCGTGGACGCCCGCGGAGACGTCCCGCCGTGGCCGCGTGGATGCTCCTGGCCACCGTGGAGGGTAAGGCCAGCAATGTGTGACCCCTCCCTCCCTCAACCAATCACTGGACACACATATTCACTCTCCACATGAGTAGACATGGCGGCAGGCACAGGAGGGGCACCGGTGGTCCCTGGCACTGTCCAGGGTCTCCCGCTAAGGAGTGAATGACCTCGAGGCAGCCGCTTGCCCTCAGCCTCTCGGTCGCCCCTCCCAAGCTCGGGTCCTGCTGGGAAGGCCCTGAGGCTCCCGCCCCACCAGGCTCTCCCAGGGTCCCCCCTCCCACCAGCTCAGAGACCCCTTTACCAGGCACCCCTCCCAGCCCCGGTGAATGCTTGAGGCCCCGGGCCCCTGACAGCGTGTCCCCAGTCTCAGCTCATGGCCCCGGGCCTGTGGCTGCTGTCTGGTGACCTGGTCTCCCCATTGAGTGGAAGCCCAGTAGCCTTCTTGGAGGAGGCAGCCGTGGTCTCAGCCTTGCTGGGTCCCGAGTCCTCCTGAGTCTTCTTTCCCTGCAGTGGGCAGTCATAGGCTGGGCACCCAGGGACTTGGTGAGCGAGAGGACCCTCCAGCCCACCCGGCTTCCCTGTCAAGGCCCGGCCCACAGGGCAGGTCGGGTCTGGGGGGTCTCTGGGGAGCAGGGGTCAGATGGGGGAGGCGGAGCAGGCGGCTGTGGTGGACCCTGACCAGTGGGGGAGGGGTCACAGCACCCGAGGGTCTGCTGGCTTCAGGACTGATCCCAATGTCCGGGGCCCCACCATTGTGGCTCAGCGGTCAGTGTCATGTGGGACCGGGCCGACCCAGGGGGAGTGGCTGCCTGGGGGTGGGCCAGGATGTTGGCCCAGACGAGAAGCCCCCGTGGGTCCAGCTGCAGCCCCCCGCCCCACATCCGGCCTGGCTGGGGGCTGCCCTTGGCCCGGCACTGTCCTTGCCGGGCGTTCATGGCCAGCCTCCCGGGGCCACCCCAGCGTGGTGGGGGGATGGCTTCTCCCTGGACCTCGGGCTCTGGCACCTGCACAGTGGACGGGGATCCCCCACCCCACGTCTCCAGAGCCTTTGACCTCTGCCCCGCACAGCACTGACGGGTCTGGGACCCCTCCTGAGGCTGGTCACTTGCTCCCTGGGTGCCTCACTGTCCCACTGTGAAATGGGCGTGCATGTGTCGTGGGCCTCTGTGGGGTGTGAAGGGCTCATGGCCACCAGCTTTGGTCCCCTCTGTCCCTGCTCGAGGGACTCCGCTGTGAGAACAAGCCAAGGGCCCCGTCTGCGCGAGGATGCCCTGAGCCGGCCGACTCCACCTCAGCAGTCAGTCCCGACGGTGCTGGTCCCCCTCGAGGTCGGGGGCCGCCGCGGTCCGCACCGGACCCTGCGAAGTGCCCGCGGGTGGCTTCTCTCTCCTCCTCTGACGGGGCCACCTCCACGGCTGCCGACGCCAGGGCCTCGTGTCCACTGGCATCCCCGCCGTCGGGGCTCTGAGCCAGCTGCCATTGGCCCAGGCAGCAGGAGGGGTGCTCCGGAGCCCCAGCAGCAGAGGTGGGGGCTGGCCAGGTCCCCAGGTCCCCAGGTCCCAGCGGCGGAGACCCCCAGGCAGGGCTCCCCTCCTGCCCGCTCTGGGCCCCCCAGGGCTGGGGTCGGGGGTCTTCCGTGGGGCCTGGGGGAGGCCGGCAGTCCGTCCTTTCCCCACTAGTGGGGGAGGCAGGGCCACACCCACCCACCGGGGTGACGGCCGTGCCCGTAAATGACACGCTTTCCGGAACCTGGGCCATGGAGCCGTGTGCGTCACTCAGAGAAAATGTTCCGAAGGTGGTCGGGTCCAGGTGGACGTGTCACGGCAAACTTACTAGGAAGGAATTTGGGCTGTTGGTGAGTAACTGGCGACGGTCAAACGCCCACATTTTCTGCAGAACAGGACTTCTGTGTCTGAACTCAGAGGGCAGCACTCTTAGTAAAGGAGGAGACAAAAATAATTTGGCCGGAACTTTGAGTCCCGACTTTGTCCGTTGTCCTGGCTCGGCTGCTCTGCCCGGCAAGGCCTCGGGGCTGTGTGGTGTCGCGCGGGTTCGCTCACTCGGCCTCAGGGCCTGCCGAGACCTCCCTCCCGCGGCAGGCGGGGGCCGGGGCGCTGGCGCTGCTCCTGGCCACCCATTCGCAGGTGTAGCTGGGGTCGCCAATCAGCCGACCTTGGGTGGGAGGCCCTGGGAGGCCCTGGCTGGTTGCAGAAGGGGCACCGGGAGGATTTGGGCGGGGCTGGGGGCTCCTGCCGCTGAGAGGGAGGCCACGTGGAAGCACTGGGCGTGCAGAGGGCACAGGCCCGCAGCCCCGGGGATGGGAGCTGGCGCCAGCCCTGCGGAGCCCGGGGCCCACCCGCCGGCGCCCCCCATCCAAGGCTGGCCGCTGCTCGGTGTGGGCTCCGAAGGCTTAGCTGAGGTTTTACGACCCCACCAATGGCACCTGGGACCTCCTCCGCCCATGGGCTGGCACCCTCCTGACGCTCACTCCTGATGCTGCTCCGTCCCAGGGAGGAGCTCACAGCGACTCCCTGGCCATCGGAGCTGGGGAGCTGGTGGCCACGTGGGCAGGACCACACGTCTGGACCGCCTTCCAGGGAAGGGGGCACAACCAGGGGGCTGAGGGAGGCCCAGTGATGGGCAGGTCTGGGGACAGGCAGCAAGTCCCGCCATCCACAGCTGACCCACGTGGCCACCTGTGGTTCACCTCCTACGGCACCCTCCACGGGAGCCCCCGTGGCATACCCCATGGGACCTCACATGGAACCCTCCACAGGACCCCCGTGGCACACCCCGTGGGACCTCACACGGCACCCTCCACGGGAGCCCCGTGGCACACCCCATGGGACACCCCTATGTCTCCCCCAAGCCACCATCCATGGGACCCCCATGGTGTGTCCTACTGTATCCCCCAGGGCAGCTCCATGGCACCCTCCTCAGGACCCCTTATCGTACACCCTACAGTATCCCCCACAGCACATCCCATGGCCCCCACAGCACACCTCCCTAGCGTGCCCCCTTGTGTGCCCACAGAGCGGGGTGAGGGAGTCGTGCTGGCTGGCCACTGCTGCTGTCTGTTCCCTGCTGCCTCTTCCCAAAGCAGAGTCCCTGCAGGGGTGTCCTGGACAGGGTGTTGGGGGCCCAGAGTGGTCACTGCAGTGTGCTGTGATCCTGCGTCCTGGGTGGCTGGGAGGAGCTGGTGGGAACATGCTGTATGTGTGTGAGTGCATATGCATGTGTATGCATGTGTAAGTGCATGTGTGCACACACAGGCGGAGACACATGTATGAGCATGCACATGCATGTGCATGTATGTTCATTATGCACGCATGTGTGCACAGATATGTGTACATGTATGCATGCATGTGCACATGTATGTGTATGCCCCCCCACAATGCACGTGCATTTGCACATGTGTATGTGTGTATATATGTGCACGAGTATATGTACATACATGCACACACGTATGTGCGCATGAGTGTGCATGCATGTGCATATATGTACATGTGCACACGTGTGCATAAATGCATGTATACATGTGTGTAGGCACGTGTATGTATTCGTGTGTGTTCATGTGCATGGTTTTGTATGCACGTGTATGTGTATGTGTATGTGTGTGTGTGTGTGTGTATAAGCATGCATGTACGCGTGGAGCCAGGTGCTATTGGCTGGGACCCTGGAACTGGAGTGGACATGCATGGGAGCAGAGCCTTCCCGAACAGCCCAATGAGCTCAGTTATGTGGCGGACACATGTCAGGCGGCCGGGGCTGGGGGCTCACAGGAAGCTCAGCCGGCTGTTAACCGCCTCCGAGGAGAGAACACGATGAGCCAGTCGGTGTGAGCTGGGGGAAGGGCGGCTTCCTCTGAGTCACATGCAGAGTCTGTTTCTAATTACGTGGCCGGCCAGCACAGAGACCGCGTGTGCGGGGCCTTTGTAGTCTGAGAGCAGCGCGCATGTAGCCTCATGGGCCCCTCAGACCCCCAGTCCACGCTGGACCTCTGAGGGGCCGGGCTCAGGGAGCCGGTGACCTGGCTGGGGTCGAGTCCAGCAGCAGCTCGGGGTTCTGACCCGCATGTGGGACCAGCTGGCCTGGATCCTCCGGCTTTGGCGATGCGCTGGCAGCTGGCGTCTTCCCCAGCCCGCAGGGTGGGGTCACCTCCGAGGAGCCCGCACTCAGCGGTGCCAGGCGGCCGCGTTCCTACTTCCCCGTAACTCAGCTCGGGGCCCGTCAGGCCTCCATGTGGCCTCCATCGCCAGGAGTTTCTGATCCTTCCCTGGAAGCATGGGGGCGGATGGGGCCTCTGCCCAGCCGGGCCCTCAGCTCTCGCCCCCAGATGCCGGTGCTCGCCTCGTTTCCCCTGGCGGGACCCGCAGGGCCAGGCGCCCCCTCTGCCTTGGGTCCGTGCCGGGTGTGGGGACGTGGGGCTGTGGCCCGTGGCCCTGCTCTCAGGCCCAGGACAGGCAGACTGGGGGTGACCCTGCCTGTCCTAGAGGCCACTGCTGTGTTCTTGTGACCTCCCCTGCTGAAGTCACCTTCCCAGGCTCAGCCAGTGACAGAGCATCTTTCCAGAATCTTCCTCCTCTGCCTGAGGTCCTCCTGCTCCCCTCGTGGCCTCAGCCTTCGACACAAATGCTTGACCAGGCGATCTCTCTGTATCCGTGTCAGCTGGTGTCGGGGGCTGTGTGTACACAGAGAAGCCCCCGGAGGTTCCCTCGATGGTGGCAGCTGTGGAGGACGCTGAGGGTCTCGGGGAGTTACGGGGTTGTAGGGCCTGGGCAAGTCCCTCACCTCTGTGGACCGTGGCACCTCACCTGGTGTGAACACCCTGTCCCTGCCCCACCTGTCCCTGGGACTGTCAGGACCAGGACAGTCCCTCAGCTGTCCCACCTGTCCCAGTGATCAGGAAATGTCCTTGGGCCTATAGACGACCGTGGCTTCCTGTTTCTCCACGCGGTGGCCCCTGGGCGTGTGACTGTGTCATGATCTCTTCCTACAGGGACATTGACCGTATTGGATCAGGGCCCACCCTACTGACCTACTTCTACTTTGAGGCCTCTTCAAAACCCTGCCTCCAAATAACAGCACATCCCGGGGTACTTGGAGTTGTCACTGCACCATATGAATCTTCCAGGTTCACAATCAACCCATGGCAAGAAGCAGAGGGTGTGCACCACCCCCTGCCGGGCCCTTCCCCGGTGGGTCTGATGACGTGGGAACACGGCGAGGCTGGGCTTGAGGCACACGTTGGAGAGACTCGGGGTCCCGCAACATGGACAAGCACATTCACGTGTGGTAGAGGCCTGAGTGTCCCGCTCTCTCCAAGGTCCCCTGGAGGCTTTGCAGTGTCGCTGAGCATTCCGGTCACGGGAGACCCCCGGGTGTCTCGGGCACTGCAGGCCCTTCCAGCCGGGCCTGCCTTGTCAGTGCACGGAGGGGAGGGGAGGTTCACGTGCACGGTCTTCATGGGTACCTGCCTTGTTCCCGGCACTCGCCAGGTGCAGGGACGCCCATGTGCGCATGTCACGGGTGCACAGATCAGACACGCCCTTGTGGAGGGTCCTACACGGCTGCCCTGAGCAGGTCCACGAGCCCTCGGTACCACGCGACCCTCTGCCCCACTCCAGAGTGGCGACCCAGGGCCGGGGTATTTTCTAAGGGTTCTCTGGGGCCTGGCGAAGTGGCTCATTCAGCCGCAGGGCCGTGCACGTTTAATCCTCAGCCCAAACCACAAGGCAGATGTATTCTATTCGTGCCGCTTTCTGAAAAGGGAGTTTTGTTACGCAACATCTGAGCTGGGGTCAGTGGCCCAGGACGTGTCCGCAGTTCCACTGGATTATACTGGTGTCGTACTGGAGGAAAGTCAGCTGTGACACGCTCAGAAACACGCAGAGACTCGCGCGTCTTCAGCTGATCTCTCCAACGATTCGAGGAACTCAGAGCATTTTAACCCCAGCGCTTAACCCAGCTGTCCAGGATTTCAGTTTTCTCTTCCTCACTGCACAAACCGGACATTGGAAATGTCTTACACCTTTGATGTCTGTGTAGATTTACCCACGTTTATCAATAACTCTGCTCACAAGTCCTCACGCCTCAGACCGTCTGCTAGGTGTCATGGTTCTGCCGCCGCAAGCGCACACTCCAGAACATCTTTTGGAAAGTGTATGGCGCTAAAACGCTGTTGGTTTGTTGGCCTAGAAAGCCCGTGTTTCAGCCCTCACGGCCCGCAGAGCCGTCCTCGCGGCGGGGCTCCCGGCCACAGGTCCTGCCACTCAGCACTCCGAGGGCTCCGTCCCGACCCGACCCTGCCGCTGCCTTCGAGAAGGAGGCTGGTCGTGTTCCTTTGCAAGTAAGCGTCCTCCCTCCGGTTCCTTGAAGATCTCTCTTTGTATTTGGCGTTGTGTAGTTAGTGATGTCTATGTGTGGATACCACCAACAGTGGACTATCTGCTCAAAACGTAAATTCAAATTACCCTTCAGAAAATTTTCAGATAACGAAAGACTCCCCAGGTTTCTCCATACATCGTCACTGCAAACGCAGCTTTGCTGGTAGTCCCACCTCCACGTCAGTTTTGGTTTATGGGGATTATTTTCTAGCCACTCAGAAATGCATTTAAAAAGCTTAATTTTTTTAAATCTATCATTTTTAGTTGTGTCTAGTGTTAATCAGAAAATTTGATTCTCTATATCGGTGACATGGAAGCCCAAGACTAGTCTTTTTGTAAAACAAAATGTATTGAGGTATAATTTGTATCCTTTACATTACAGCAACTTTAAGTGTACAGTTTGATGAGTTCTGACAAACATATACAAATGTACCCACCCTTGTAACCAGCACCCCAATCAGGATCAGAACATTACCACCACCCCCAAAAGGTCCCTTGTGCTCTTAATTCATTCCCAACCCTCAGGCAAATGCTAATTTTCTTACCATCACTATAGATGCGATTTGCTTTTTCTGGCGTTTCATATAAATGGAATCATCAGCACTCTTTTCGCTCAGTGGTAAGTTCCCGAGGTCCATCCATGTTGCGTTGGGCAGCAGCTGGCTCTTTTTCATTGCTGCGTACTATTCCGTTGTGTGGATGTACCGCAATCGGTCTGCCCATTCTTCCAATGCTGGACATTTTGTTTCAAGTTTTTGGCTATTAGAGTAAAACCCCTGTGGACATTCCGTACAAGACTTTGTGTGGACGTATGTTTTCATTTCTGTTGGGTAAATACCTAGGAGTGCAATTTCCAGGTCAGGGGTAAATGTATGTTTCCCTCAGTAAGAAACTACCCGTTTCTCCAAGTGGTCGTAGCATTTATACTCCTAGCAGCTACTCGACGTCCACACCAACACCTAACAACGGCAGTCTTTCAAACGGTAGCCTTGCTGGTGGGCGGGTGGGTAATTTGGTGTCTTGTTGTGGCATTTCTTTGATGACAGATGACGTTGAGCATCTTGTTATGCCCTTGCCGACCACTTGTGTTGTTCTTTGAAAAAGTGTCCACGGAAATCCTTCACTCACATTTTATTAGAAATTTTGCTTTCTTAGTATCGAGTTCTGAGGATTCCTCATTATTCTGGATGCAGATCTTTTGTCAGACATATGGCAAATACGTTTTTACGGTCTGTGGCTGGCTTTTTCACTTTCTTAACGGTGTCTTTGGAAGAGCAGAAGATTTTAATTTTAAAAACCCAATTTATCAATTTTATTTTTTATGGTTCATCTTCTATGAATTATTTAAGGAATTCTTGTCTAGCCCAAGCTTGCAAAGATTTTCTTCTACGTTTTCCTTTACAGATTTTACAGTTGTAACTTTTGTGTTCAGGTCGGCGATGCTTTTGAGTCAATGTTCGTGTCTGGTCCCGTGAGACGTGAGGTCAAAGTACAGCTTTCTTCCCATAGTGATAAAAACTTGTTCCAGCAACATCTGTTGAAAGATTATTCTTTCCCCATTGAATTATCCTGAAATCCTGATTAAAAATCCAATTGACTACACAGAAATGGGTCTATTTTTGGATTCTATACTCTTTCCCTGGATCTATATGTCTAGCTACAGGTCAATGCCACACGCCTTCCGGTGAGTTCTGAAATCGGGTAAAGTCCTCCAGCTTTGACCACTGCTGGCGAGCAGACGTCGGCCCGTCCTCGCGGGCAGCTGGGGGTCCCGGGGGCAGGGATGGCCGGACGGTGCAGCCTCCCAGCTCCAAGGCAGGTCCTGCCACCTCAGAACACCCCAGTTCTCAGCAAGGAGAACAACTCGGAACCCCACTACGGCCTGTTCCTCACGGAGGCCGACTGCACGCATGGCAGTGAGTCCCCCATCAGCCCCTCCCATGCCGGCCCCAGGGTGGGTGTTACCCCAGGTCCGGGCTCCCCTTCCCAACCGCAGAGCCCCACCCACCCCCAGCCCCACCCACAGGGCGCCTGGTGTGCAGCCCAGCGTCCGGCCGGGAGTGGGGAGTGGGCTCACGAGCGTGGACCCACCCGCCAAGTCACAAACGCGCCCCAGAGCCAGCGGCCTTGGGGAGAGCCGCCCGCCAGCTTGGGGGAAACGCTCTGAAAAGACGGGTGTTCCCCGTCAGCAGGGTCCGCGCCAAGCAAGCGACAGTCACACGGCGCCATGTCCGACAGGAAGAACCTGTGGGTCCAGCAGCCAAGGGCTGGGAGCAGACGTGGCCCCAAGTGCTGTCACTCGGGTGGGCCTCTGCGGGTTCTGTGTCCCCGTCCCTGCAGCCCTGAGCTCTATGGAGTTGAAGGTCGGGTCCCCAAAGAGTCCCACTGGACCAAAGTTCTATCTGCCACAGGGCACCTGGGGCACCGGGACTCCTGTGTCCCAGAGCCAGCGGGATCTGCACTGGGCAGGGCCCTGGCCTGGGGCGTGTGAAGCCCAGGGATTCTCCTGGTGCCGCGGTTTCCCGTCATAACTGAAAGGACATGAGCAGCGACCCCGGCCGAGGGCTCAGATCCTCAGGAGCGAAGGTTTGGGTCGTCCCCCCCCCGGGGGGGCCGCTGCGGCCTGTGCAGGTGACGGCTGCTGCGGGCGAGGGCAGAGCAGGGGGAAGAGTGTGGGTCGTGGCCCTGAGACCACCACGGTGACAGGGCTGTGTCCACCGACCAATCTGTAAGTTCTGCCGGGAGGCCGTGGGAGCGGCTCATGGGGCGGCAGGCGGGTGGCCGTGAAGCGCCACACTCTCAGTCAGGAGCACAGCTGACCCGCAGCTCCTGGCCACTCCACCGCGTGGGCCAGGCCACGCTTTGCAGGGACAGCCCTAAGGACACAGCCCGTCCCTGCGACACGGGGACTCTGTGAAGGGGCAAACCGGGTGCGGGACCCTCTGTCGGCTGTGCGAGCCCTTCGGGGCTGGGCTGGGGCCCCAGAGCCTCTGCCCCGTCCCCGTCCCGCGGTGGCCCCTGCACGTCCAACCCCGTCCTGGCCTCTCCAAGGCCTGAACTGGCATGTTTTCTCTCTTTCTGAAGGGCAGCGTTTTAAACATTACGTCCGTGACTCTCCTTATTCAGTGTGTTTGAAGGTCTCTGTGCACCTGGACGGCTGCGCACGGTCCAGCCAGGGCTGAGCCTGGTCCTGCCTGGGGGGAGGGGGGTCCTCACAGCCAGGGGACGGGAGAGAGATTCACCCTGAGTTCACACGTCCGGTTTGGGACCCAGGGTCTGGCGCGGGGGGAGGGCCGTGGAGCAGCAGCCGCAGGGTCCCGCGTGGGTGGAGGCCACAGGGCTCCCAGGGCGGAAGCCCCGACCCCACCGCTGCCAGAGGCTGGAATGCGCCCCTCCCCCGCGGGCTGTCCCAGCGCTGCCCTCACTGTCCCCCGCGGACATGACACAAAGGCTGGGCACTTCCAGTTCGGCCCCTTCCCGGGCCCCCAACTGAACAAATTTTTTAAGAGGGTGGGGAATTTCTAGCCCAGAGGCATTTTCGAAGGGCTGCGGGATGGCAGAGTTAGAAACTGTTCTTCAAATTACTGCTTGGCTTGAAATCCTCTCTCCAGACTCACCGCGAGCTGCAGAGTCCTGTGATTTCCGTGCTCCCGGGAGGATGTGGCCGGTGCTCAGTGAGATAGGACTGTTGCGAGAACAGTAAGATACTTCCGGAGTCTGCCTTTCCTTCGCCCGGCAGAGGCCCAGAGTGGTTGAACAACTGCCAAAGGCGGCACAGCAGGCCCTGGGAACGAGGGCCGCACTCACAGGGCTGCCAGGGCGCTTGGCGATTTCATAGACGTTTAGAGTTTGTTTCCTTTGGGCGTCGGAATAAGACAACTAAATATCGAACGGTCTCTGCTGAGGCCCGCGCAGCCGTTCTTACCCCGCACGGCCGGGCCGAGGGGCGCAGCGTCCCACACGGCCTGCGTGGCGGGTAGCGGCCCCGAGCGCGTGCTGGAGGGCAAGACCGGCCTTCCTCGCCCCGACTCCCGCCCCGAGCCCGCCGGGCCTTGTTCACGGGGGAGGGGGGTGTGAACAGCCATTTGGTGAATTAATGAAGGAAGCGGGAATTCGGCTGCTACGCGGCGTGTTAGGACAGTTCTGTACCGTCAGCAAGTTTGGGATTCACAACCGGGTAGAAACATGGCGGTCTTCGTTTAGAACAAAACTAGAGCAAGTCAGCAGAGGCAGGACTGGTGAAGAGCCGGTTCCTGGGCCTGGGGGGCCCCAGGCTGCACCCGCAGTCTCGTCGCTCAGGGGCGCGGGGCGGGGGGGCGCGGGCGCCGGCGGGGGGGGGGGCACGGGCGCGGGCGGGGGGACACGGGCGGGGGGGGGGGCGGGCGCGGGGCGGGGGAGCCGTGGGGCGGGGGGACACGGGCGGGGGTGGGCAGGGGCGCCAGCGGGGGGGGGCGGCACGGGCGCGGGGCCTCTGTCTGGCTTTGCCGCCTTCCCTCTGCTGCTTCACGAGGCCGATAAAGGCACAGCGCTGTCCCAGCGACCACAGCAGAGGTCCCGGAGAGCCTGGCCTGGGCTTTCCCCTTGGAGCGCTGGGGGGGCTCGTCCAGCCGCCCTGGGCGAGCGGGGAGAAGGGTGGAGTGGCGAGTCCCCGCGCCCAGCCCCAGGTGTCTGCTGGAAAGACGGTGCTGGGAGCCAGGTGACACAGCTGTGTTTGTTTTGATGTTACCAGAGAAACAAGAGGGAAAAGTCAAAAATGAAGTGTCCACAAAAATCCAAACTGACTTCAAAAGCATCTGCGCGCTCGAAGAAGGGAACGCTCGGCCCACCCGCCCAGGCCGAGCGCGCAGGCGCACTCACACCAGAGGGGCAGAGGGGGTCGGTCTTTCCATCCGGGGGCGGCTGCGCCTCCGTCCGGGCCAGGGGTGGGGCCACCGCACCAGGTGGCTCCCGGCCAGGTCCGGAGAAGCACAGTGCGCAACTGTTAGCGCTGGATCAGGGGGTGAGTTAAACAGAACCGGCAGCAGAGACGCTGGTCTGCGTCGCTGAGTGGCTATAAATAGGAGGGAGGGGCCGCTAAGCGCATGAGTCACGGGACGGGACGGGACGGGGCAGAAAGGAGGCGGCCGTGAAGATGCAGAAAAGGTGGCACCAGAGGCAGCGGGCGGCGGCTCCGGTCCGTCCCACGGGACCCAAGTTAGCCCTTCTGCAAACCCAGGTCCTTCCGGAGCAGGGGAGGTGCCAGGCGCTGCCAACACCGCGCCCAGCACAGGGTGGGGCGAGGCCCAGCGGTCCCGGGCAGCCTGGCCACCCGCGCCGCGGCGTGTAGGTTTCCACCGCCCGCGCACCGCCGCCTGTGCCGCCGTCCACCCGCCCACCAGCGCCCGGCCCAGCGCTCGCCACGGAGGGTCTGCGCACAACCTGTCTCTCCTTCCTTCCTTCCTAATTGAGATGAAACCCATGTAACACAAAATCGATCACTCTAACTGTTTTAAAGTTGCACGATTCGGTGGCGTTCAGTACGTGCACGGTGTTGTGCAGCCACCACCTCCACCTGGGGCTGACCTGTTGGCACCCGGAAGAGACCTGTGCTCGTTGCGTGGAAGCTCGGGCCCCCGTTCCTCAGCCCCCGCACCCCCATCTGCGCCCGTCCCCCAGCTGCGCCCGTTCTGGACGAGCCGTGCACATGGGCTCGCTCCCGCGGGAGGCGATTCTGCGTCCGGATTCTTCCATGTAGCAAAACGTGCTCTGGGTTCATCCGTGTTGCAGCGCGTGTCAGCACTTCCTCCCTTTTCGTGGCTGAAGTGTTCCCTCGTGTGACGGACCTTGTTCCTTTATCTGTTTGCGTCGTTCCCCCCTTGGCTGTCGTAAGTGCTGCTGCCGCGCTGTCGCTGGGAGTCCTGCGGAGCCAGCTTGTGTAACGGAAGAGACATGGGGGGTCACCGATGCCCGCCAGGCTCCAGGAGGGCTGGCAGGACTCGCTGTACCCACTGCAGGGTCCACCGCCAGTGAGCAGAACCGCACCCCAGACGCCACCGAGCTGCCCGGGGCTCTGGCCTCAGGTCCGCGTGACTTCCGGCAGGGCGGGGCTTCCTCCTGCGGGTACAGGTGACTTGCACAGGTGTTCGTCCCCACGGGGGAGGAGGCCCTGGCGTCCCTTCAGGTGAGAGCCCAGCCTGCCCGGCCTCTTCCCGGGCACATTTGGAGGAGCCCTGGGGGCTGCAGGCTCGCGCGGTCTCCTCGCCTGGGCCGCGCGAGCTGTTGGAGTGAATTAGTCCGGCCTAAGCGCCCCGAGCGCGGTGAACTGCACTGCCTCACTGTGCGGACGCCCTGCAGCCTCACTAAGGGTACACAGACGGTCCCTGACTTACAACTGTTCGACTCTACAGCGTGTTTATCAGGGTATTAAATGCATTTTTGTCTTAACGATACATTTACCAGGACAGAACCCCATCTTAAGTTGAGGAGCGTCTGTCTGTATTTTTATAACAGGTAGCTGGTCTCCACCAATCTGCAGCTGAATCTCAGCCAATCACAGGCTGCCAAGTGTCAGACCACGCCCACATGAGGCAGCTGTAGCCAATCACTTGCACTGCTCCACCTGTAGATGCTGCCCCTCACGGTGCTGGGCGGAGCTCACCGAACCTCCCCTGGCTCCCAGCACTGCCAGACCCGTGCGTCGTCCTGCGGTCAAATAAACTCTGCTACAGTTAATTTGTTTCAAGATTTATTTTAAAAACAGTGCTTGAGGCCTGCAGTTTGGCAGGTGTGTGTGGGCCGGGGTGTCTCTTTTCTTGAGTCTCAGGCCAGACCCCTGGCCACACTGCTCAGTAGTCCCAGAGCCTGGGGACCACGACAGCGGAGCAGAGCTGCCTGGGTCGTGGCTCATTGCTGGACCTTTTGTGGCTTATAAATGGAGAAGACTGGGACGGTCACGGGAGCCACAGCAGACGAGAAAACCTGTAAGGCAGCGCCCGCCAGGGCCAGGCACCTGCACTGGCAGGTCTGTGCCACCTGCTCTGTGCGGAAGGAGCCAGAGCCCTGGAGAGCTGGACCGGGTATCCCAAGAGCTGGAGCGATTCCGAGTGCTTGCGTGCTGCCCGCTGTCCTGCTCACAGCTTGATGGTAAACGAGTCGCACAGACAGCCCAGCGAGCGAGTCACACTCCCAAATCATGCTCCTCTTCATTCTCTTTTTTCTTCCTTTGTAGACGGTGCTTGGCAGGGTGGGTGAGGAGGGGACAGAGGAAGGCGGGTGCCACTCAGCAGAGCCTGACACAGCTCGACCACTGACGTGTCCGGCAGCCCTGTCTGCAGGGCCAGGCCTGCGGGCCAGGCCTGCGGACCAGACCGAGACGCTGGCACTTCTCCGCTCCCTGCAGAGCTGGGCATAGGATTTCACCCCCCAAACCCACTTCAAACTCAGTTCTCAGACCACACACCCTTCCGGAAAGCCAGAACCCAAGCCCACGCCATAAACAGGGAGGCAGCCACTACAGCCGGGAGTTAGAGACATTTCTTCCTGACTTGGAGAAAATGTAAGAACGGCTTGCAACAGCCAAGCAGCGGTCCTGCATGGAGCCTAACGTGGTGCGGGAAGGGAGAAGTCGGGTGAGGGCGAGACTCGTCCACCGAGGCAGGGTCTACACCAGCAGCAGTTGGATGGCTCAAGGCAGCAGCCCCCAGCCTTTTTGGCAGCAGGGACCGGTTTCATGGAAGACAATTTTTCCACGGACGGGGTGTGGGAGGGATCGTTTGGGGATGATTCAAGCACATTATATTATTGTGCAGTTTATTTCTATTATTATGACATTGTAATAGATAATGAAATAATTCTACAACTCACCATACTGCAGCACCAGTGGGAGCCCTGAGCATGTTTTCCTACAACTAGGAAGATGGGAGATGGTGGCTGATCTGACGGGAGGCTGAGCTCAGGCAGTGATGCGAGCAAGGGGCAGCGGCTGTGAGCACAGAGGAAGCTTCGCTGGCCTTCCGCTCACCTCCTGCTGTGCAGTCCAGGTTCCTAACAGGCCACGGGCCGGTACTGGTCCACAGGCCAAGGGTTGGTTGCTGCAGGCTTAAGGGACAGCTGTGAGACGGAGCCTGGGGACTCCAGGACTGTGGTGACAGCAGGACAGAGCTAGGTCAGGGAGGAGGGAAAGGACGGCAGGGAGGGCAGCACGTGGGGAGCAGCTCCCTCCCCACGCACCTGCGTCTGGGAGTTAGTGAGGGGCTGTCCCCGAACTTTCCCTGTCAACGTGGCGCTCCTCGCTCCCTGGTGCAGTGTGCGAGGGCCCCCCTAGTTTCTCTCCTGTCCTTCCTGATGCCTGAGATGCACGTTCTTCCACCGCCTCCACCTACCTCAACCTCAACCACCTTTCAAGCCCTAGAAATGACTGTCCATGGAAACGTTTCCTGATATAATCCACATTTATGTGGCCAGTTCCCAACTTGGAGATGCGTGTGGGTCTGGCAAACAGATTCACAAACGCCAGTCAGCATCTATTTCAGCTTGGGTTTGGCTGCCCGACTTCCTTAGCTGTCCCCACTGGGACAGGCCATCCCGTCCCTGTTGAGTCAGAGCCGAGACTTCCCACTGGAAAACCCTGGAGGACCCGGGCTGCGGGGGCGGGTGGGACTGTGCCCCGGAATGACTCACCACCGGCAGCCCATGACCCATTTTCCACTGTGAGTTTGGCCTGGAGGATTCTCGTGAAACTTCTATTTCCCCACGGTCACCTCCCCCTGGAAAGGCCAAGTGAGGCCAGTCGGGGCGACCACTGGGCTTCATGGCGACACTTTTCAGGGGGGACAGAAGGGACTGGGAGGGGAGAAGCAGGTCCTGCAGCACTGCGGTGTCCCCTGGGTTGACTTCCTCCTCCAAATGCAGACAGTCCCCGTCCTTATAGAACTGCAAGTCCCGTGACACGTGTCAGGTGGGGCACGGAGGCCGGAGCGCCGAGTGCAGGGCCCACGGTGTCCGCCTCCCGAGCAGGTGGCTGGGTCGGCAGGGAGAGCTCGTTGTGTCCTCGTTCACCGGGTCACCTGACAGTGAACTCTTTGGTGTGACCCACTCACCTTTAACAAGCGCGTTTGCCCATGTGACCCCCGTAGCCTCCGGGACTTGCCGGGGGGAGGGGCTCGGCTCCCCGTGACCGGAGTGCGGGCTGGGGAGCTGGTGTTCACTTGAGCACCGTTAAGCTCTCCCTCTCTTAGAAAGAGAAAACACTCTGCTACTCGTTCAAACTCAGGAGCAGGGACAGACGACCCTGCCACTCAAATACAGGAAAACAACCACCTGTGGTCTCTTGAGATGGCTACAGGTGAGAAAACGAAACGGGAGAGGAAGGACCACACGGCCTGTCCACACGGACCCGGAGGACGGGCGCTCAGGCCATGTCCTGGCATCCTGTTCGTGACCTCTGCTTGTTTAAAACGTAGACACAGGGACGATGAGTGACAAGCCCTGTCAGGACCACACTGCGGTGTTGTGACACCAGCTGCCCCACGGATTTTAGGGCTGTGGATCTGTGAACCTATGGACATGTGGCTCTGTGGACACGTGGGTCTGTAGACCTGTGGACCTGTGGACACGTGGACACATGGATCTGTGGACACGTGGGTCTGTAGACCTGTGGACCTGTGGACATGTGACCCATGGATCTGTGGACCTGTGGATTTGTGGGTCTGTGGACCTGTGGGTTTGTGGGTCTGTGGACCTGTGGCCACATGGACATGTGGACCTGTGGACATGTGGATCTGAGGGTTTGTGGACACATGGACCTGTGGACCTTTGGACCTAAGGATCTGTGGACCTGTGGGCCCGTGTTTGACATCACTGTTCATTCAGGGCTCAGAGTCTGTGAAGTTCCACGTTGGCCTGCAGACTCTGCCTGGGAGGGATGCACACAATCTCTGCTCAGTGGGAGGGTAACTGAGGAGGGAACGGGCCCCCCCGACGCCCTCCCTGGTTGGCCTCGCCATTCACTCCTGGAGAGACTCTCTGCCATGTCTATGTCCCATGTTTGCAGAGAGGCATGTTTTTAACTTTTTGAAAAGTTTGCTTTGACACTGGAGATGTGCGAGTCCCCGTGCAGCCTCTGCAGCCAGCTGGGAAAATGGTGAGACGCGTCACCTGCTCTCGAGGCGCAAGGGCTCCAGGACAGCCCGCAGAGGAGATGAGTCCCTGCGCTTCTGTGTGGGCATCTTCTGGCACAGAGAGGCCTGCCCCGGCTGTGACGACGCTCAGCCCGTCTCCCTGGTCCCACAGGAAAGCCCCGCCAGACACGGGAAGGCCTTGTTCTTTCTGGGAAGGGTTCGCGTTCTTTCTAGGCACAGAACTAAATTTCTTAAAGGGAGATGTGGAATAAAGCTCGAAAACTCCCAATTTAACGCCCCCCTCCTTTCCTCCCTCCCTCCCTTCCTCTGGGCGTCCAGCGTGGTGCAGAAGACAGTCCCGGCTCTCCTGGAGGTCGCAGTCTGGGTGACACAACTGCAAGACCACGGCAGAGAGGGAGAAGCTGTTATTGAGAAGTTGGCTGCCCTTCAGCTGAGAGCTGGCAGGGGGGTGGCTGATGCCCGCTGGGGCTCCCCTTCCCGGGGCTTCAGGTTGTGGGAGTTCAGCGTCTGCTGCTTTCGCACCCCCAGCCTGTCTGGGAGGGAGGCGAGTGACCAGGGAGGAGTGGGCCTCGTGGCCGTGCCCGGCTGCAGTTGCCACCGTCCCCAAGGGGCTGGGTCCCTGAGAGAAGCCGGGGAGCCGGGTCTCTGGGTTTGAACGAGGCCCAGGGACATGGAAGTGAAGCCTTCGGAGCGAGTGCCGTGGGCCGCCCAGGGGCCTGGGGTCGATTCCGGGTTGTGTCCCCCGTGGCCACCCCAGCCAGGGACCAGCATGGGGGCTCCCCACCCTCCCCTGTCGCCCCCCCATGATGGGCAGGGGGGCCCTGGCCCAGGAGACTTAAGGTCTCTCAGGCATCAGGCGTTGAGTGAATGCAGAACCACTGGGCAGTGAAGCCCACCAGGCAGTGAAGCCCACCGGCTGCGGTGTGGGGGCGCCGTTCGCCCGGCGTGTGCTACGGTGGATGGAGTCTGTGGCGCCAGGCAGGCGGGAGCGCAGCGAGGAGAGGACCCCGTGGCCTGCTCACGTCTCCGCTCGGCCTCCAGGCCCTGACTCGCAAGAGAAGCTCCGGGACACTGCTGGTCACTTAGCTGTCCCGTCTGCGAGCCCAAACTGGAGGACCAAATTCTAACCATAAATGGAAACATTCGAAGGGCCACAGACAGTTGCCAAACGACTTGGGAGATGACTCAGCGTCCAGGGAAGAAAAGACGTTTCGTGGTCCCGAGTGCCAGCTCCCGGGGGGGGGGGGGGGCAGCGGAGGGGAGGGTGTCAGGACCAGCGAGAAGCGCAGCTGTGGAGCTCCATGAACAGCAGCGGCCGTGGTTCACTCACCCGACTCCCCAGAAGGCGCCTTCTAGCAAAAGGCTGAACGTGAAGATTCTTGGTACAAGGACATCTCAAGTTTGAGCCCCTTAACGTCAGTTGAAAGTTAGTGAAAAAGGACCTTCTTTCCAAAGTCAGGGCTGAGGGAGGTTGGCAAAAATCAAAGGAGGGCTGTTTCCGCATCGCCGTAGATGCAGGGTCCTCAGGTCTGGTTGCCATGGTGAAAAACAAGCAAGAGAGAGAATTATTTAGTGTTTTCCTAAAAAGTTTCCGATCTAGTGCTATGTGAGCTCAGTTTTTTTAGTTTAAAATGTCATTTTCTTTCTTTTTTTGTTTATTTCCCATTTCTTCCGGCTTTCTGTTTAAAGCTCCACGTGCCACAGCACAAGGCTGACAAAAACAGCCAACCAGGTGCCCCAAGAAAGGGACTGCCAGGCAGGGAAGGGACCCCGGGACTGAGAGGGACGTGCCTGGTCCCTGCGGAACCACGGGGCTTTCTGGGCATCTGCAACCGATGCCTGTTAGGAAAGTGGGGTCCCCAAGGGGTGTGGGCGGCTCTGCCCTGGGGTCACGGGCACCCTGGGGTCACGGGCACCCTGGGGTCACAGGCACCCTGGGGTCATGGGCACCCTGGGGTCATGGGCACCTTGGCACTTCAGTCCTTCAGAGACTCAAAGTGGAGGGTCGGGGGGCACTTGGAGCGACCCCTCCTCCCCTTGCAGAGTGGAACCCCCCCCCAGCTCTGGCGCAGCCACACAGGTAACGGCGCCGGCTCCGGATTCGGAGCCCAGGCCGAGCTTTTGCACACCCACCTCGTGGGCGCGCGGCTGTTCCCACAGCTTCTGTCGGTGGCCCCATGGCTGGGCTCCGGCCACGCGGTGTGGCGGAGGCGACAGGCACCTTTCCCAGGCCTGACCCACGAACGCCTGCGCGCCGGGCTCCACGCTCTTTGCTGTCGCCCCGGCCCAGCCCCCGGGCAGCTGCGAAGGGCCAGGTGGGCGAGTTGGGCCGAGCCGTGGGGCGGACGGGCCGGATCCCCGCGTGAGCGCGTGAGCGGGAGCCCGTCCCCGCCTGCGGCTCCAACCCTCCCGCGCTCAGGTGCCGAGACGCGGCGTGTGCACACCTGCCCGCCGGCTGTCCCCGGCTCCCGCGCTGCCTCCTGGCTCTGCACGTGGCCGTCCCCAGCTCTGGCCTGGCGGGGCTGGGGGCCGCGGAGGACGCGCTCAGAGCGCGTGACGTGTGCAGATGCAGAAAGGGCCGGACCCTCACGCCAGGGTCCAGATCCCCACGCCGGAATCTCAGGCTCGGAACCCAGAGCGGTCGCGGGCACCGACTCCGACCCGTCTGCACGAGCCGAGCTGCAGAGCGGAGAGCGGAGCATCGCGACAATGTTTGTCCGGGCGTGCTGCTGTCCCTCCGCGCTCTGGCGGGGCAGGGCTGGCCCTGCTCAGGTGGGGGCTTGTGAGGGCTGAACCAGGTTCCCCGCGGGGAAGGGAAAGGCCTGTGTGTCTGGCCGGGCGTGGCCGTCTGGGACGGGAAGCTGCTGGGGGTCGCTGGGGGCCGGGACCCCCGCACAGACAGACCCCGGGGCTCGGAGTCGGTGGGCTGGGGCGGGCCGGGCCCTGGCGTCTGCTCTCCGCTATCTTGGGCTGCTCCGAGTCTGGCGGGGCGGCCCGCTAGCTCCACGCACGGACTCCGCCGGGGGTGTGTGAGTCCCGCGCCCGCATGCCAGCCTGGGTAGGTGGAAAAGTGAAAAATTTACAAAGTCTTATTACTTACAACTGCATCAGAGAGTGTGTGTTATTAAAACTCGGGGATAGCCCTGAGAAGACAGGGGCAAGACCAGCACTTTGCAAACTAGAAACCATTGCTGAGAGTTAAAGAGGACCCAAAGGGAGACGGTTATATTAAATACTTTATTCATGAATTGGAAGACCCAATATTTTTAAGCTTAGAGTTTTCCTCAAAACTAATCAAATCTGATATTTAGATTTAATGCGATCCCAATCAATGTCTTTTTCACAGATATTGAAAAGCTGATTCCAAAACTTATGTGGAAATTAAAAAAACTTTGCATAGACAAAATAATCTTAGAAGAACAAAATTGTAGGTGCTAAACCGCTTAATTTTAAGACTTACTATAAAGCGACAATAATTAAGGCTGGGATTTGTACAATATCAAATACACGTGTGTATAGGAGTTGGCCCACGTCGTTAATTTAATGCAAATTAAAACCACGAGAAGGTACCACTGCACACCCACTGGAATGTCTAAAATTAAGACAAACCAAGCGGGGGTGGGGGGGAGCCGGAGCACCCAGAGCGCTCGTCCACCCCAGTGGGAGCTGAGACGGCTCAGCTACGTGGAAAACCGCTGGGCAATTTCGTCTGAAGTTAAACTTGCACTTGACGCCATGTGAATAAAAACAGAAGACAAAAGAAAGGAAAAAAATTTACACTTACCGGGTGGCCCAGCCATTCCACGGCCAAGCGCTTCCTTGACACAAGTGAAGACACATCGCACACAGGATCTGCGCAAGGACCTTCCCAGCAGCGTTGGGACTAACGGTCAACGTGCAGAAACACCCGACGTCCATCAGCAAGAGCACGGAGGGCGAGGGCGGTGACGCGCAGGTGGAACAGGCTCCGCCAGCAACACCTTGCCGAGGGCGGCGGGAAGCCGGGCCAGGAGCGCGCAGTGGCGCAGGCCGGGGCTCCCTCCCTGTGGATTCCAGCCCCGGCCAGAGCACCTCGGTGGCCAGAGCAGGTGGGCGGGCGGCGGGCGCAGGGGCCCTGGGTCAGTGACATGCCCTGTGGTTGCACAGAGGACACATTGGTAACAGGTCACCAAACTGTACCCTTAAAATATGTGCTGTTTTATGTAAATTATACCTCAGTAAAATTGATTATTAAAGTTAAAAAAAGGCGCCACTGTGAAGTGCGAGAGGGGCCGCCTTCTCCCGTGGGAGCAGAGCTGTGGAGAAACCCCGCATAGGACGTGGCTGCTGCGCTCGGCAGTCTGTCGGGCCACCGTGACACAGCCCCCCGCCCCCTGCGTGGCCCAGACATTAATTTTCTCACAGCTCTGGGGGCTGGAAGTCCAAGATCAAGGCGCCGGCAGGGTGGGGAGGCTACTTGTGGCTGCATCTTCACAGGGCAGAGAGAGACAGAGACAGACAGACAGAGAGAGAGAGAGGCAGAGACAGAGAGAGGCAGAGACAGAGAGAGAGAGAGGCAGAGACAGAGAGAGGCAGAGACAGAGAGAGACAGAGAGACAGAGACAGAGAGAGGCAGAGACAGAGAGAGGCAGAGACAGACAGAGAGAGCACAGCCGGTTCTCTCTTCCTCTTCCCACAAGGCCGCAGTCCTACCGCACCCGGCCCCCCCACCCGCCGCCTTACTCCCCTCCTGTTTCCAGCCACGTTAAGTGGGGCCCAACCCCCGACCTGGGCGGGAGGGCAGCGGCGCCCACAGCGCTGGGGTGTGAGGTGAGGCCGCCGCAGTCCCCATGCCCGGCTCTCTGCGGGACGCGCAGACGTGTTCTCCCACCAGGACTGCGGGCTGAGGAGCGGGAGGCGGGCGGCCGCGGCAGGGGTGGTGCAGGGCGAGGGAACAGGCCAGGTCTTTGGAAGGGAAGGGCTGGCATTTTCTTTTGGAAAAAGATGCTGAGAAAGGCCTGGAAGCTTCTCGCCCTGGGGCCCTGTCTTGGTGGCTCCCACTCGGGGGTCCCGTGCAGACGCCCCATGCCTGGGGCGACCTCCGAGGGCCCGGCCCCAGCGGGCCAGGCAGTGGTGCCCGCGCTCCTGGTCTCGCGGGGCTGCGGCACCTGAGGGTTACGGGGCTGCCAAGACCTGTGTTTGTGCGAGTTGCGTCTGCCAGTATTTACTGTGTCAGAAACTAAAACAAATCTAAAAACATTTATTGATCCATTTCAAATGAACAAGGGTTTATCTGTTACATGTTAATATAATGTTTTAATGACAAAATTTAGATTTTATTTTCCAACATAAAAACCTGTGAGAAGAGCGGCCTGTTCTACGTTTTTACCAATCTCTTTCACATCCGGCCTCACGGGGCGGGGGGAGCCCGACCTGGGCTGCGCTGTGGCTGGGCTGGACCCTCAGCGTTACCTGCCTGCTCCCTGGGACAACGCGGGGTCCCCAAGGGTCAGGGTGCCAAGGGCTGCAAGGGTGTGGCCACTGCTCCTGACCTCACGGGTGACCCGGCCATCTCGGAGGGCCGGGCTGGGAGAGCTGCCTGAGAGCCCGTCCGGTGGCCAGGTCCTAGCTGCCACCTGCCGTGCTCTGAGGACTCCCCAGTGTGGCCCCCACTGGGCCTGGAGGACGGTGCTCGATGGTGGGGTTGGGGTGACAGAACGCCCTCTGCTCAGCGGCCACGTGTTGGCATCCAGAGCCACGGGAGCCTCTTTCCCAGGTCAGACGCCAGCAGACCCTGGCGGTCAGCGGGAGGGTCAGCGCTGGGCCGAGGTGGTGAACCTGGGGGGTTGCGGCAGGGACGGCTCCTGGCCAGGGGCAAGGCCAGCCCAGGAGGGTCCCCCTGCCGGCCTGTCCCCACCTGGTGTGGGACTTGTGGCTCGCTGGGGCCCCCACCGTCACCTGCTTTTGAAAAATAAGCATGGTCATCCATTTCACCCCACAAAACTTCTTCCCGCTGAGCAAACGTCCCTCCCCCGGGGCAGGCCAGCCCCAGGCTCGCATCTTGGACTGAGCTTGTCTCTGGCTGGAGACATCCGTGTGCTTGGAAACAAGAGCGGAACAACACGAGTGAATGACAGGCCTGCAGGACGGGTAGAAAGATAAGCCGAGGACGTCTGTCCCCGTCACGGGGAGCGGCCACAGGCCACCGTGCAAAGAGCACAGTGGACGAACTGTTCCTGAAGGAGAACAAACCGCGAAACTGGCCTTCGAGTTTCTGTTTCGTCTTCCTCCCCCAACCCCCAATAAACAGCTGCCAAATGCGCCAGGTCACGGGGGAGGGGAAGTCGGGCTCCGGCCGCCCTGTCCAGGGCCACTCTTGACCGTCGGGCGTTTGCTGGGGACGTTTCCTCTCTCGCGTTTTCTGTGGATCTGGGTCCGTGGTGTCGGTTATGCAAGACTTCTCCCGTTTTTGGCCAAGGACGTCACTCCAGGGGTTTGGAAAGGAGCTTTGTGCAGCTGTGGCCGGCTGGGTCGGGCGCGAGGCCCTGGGGGCAGAGACGACGCACTGGGCCAGCGACGCCTGTGCCTGGGAATCTGCCTTGGGAGCGGGAAGCCTTTCCAGAAGGCCCAGTCAGCTTCTCCCACGGCCGTTCCCCAGCGGTGCCAGGCGAGGAGGCCGCAGCTGCCCCCGCGCAGGGGCCGTCCCTGGCACTGAGCCGTGGGGAGAGGGGGCGGGGAGTCCCTTCCACGGAATCCGTCAGCAATGGCAGCCGGGGCCACGAGTCACAGCAAGTCCCACGAGGATGTCAGGAACCTGGAGGAGAGTTTGAAGATCGGCTTCAGAGAGGTGTAGTTTCCACGCAGGAAAATGCACCGGTTTTAGGTAGACGGTTTGACGGACTTGGGAAAATGTATAGGACCCTGTGACCATCAGCACAATCAAGACGGGGAACACATCCAAGACCCCAGAAAGGTCCTCCTACCCTTTTTCCTTAAACTGCCCCACCCCGTGCGATCCCTGACGCGCGCTTTGCAACGACAGGGAAGCGTTCCGCGCTGAGCTCACGCGAGTGCAGAGAGACGACATGGCCCCCCGGCTCCCGCACCCCGCATCCCGCATCCCGCCTCCCGCATCCCAACCCGAGTGCAGAGAGATGACAGGCCCCCCACCCCCGGCTCCCGCATCCCACCTCCCAGCGCGAGTGCAGAGAGATGACAGGCCCCCGGCTCCCGCATCCCGCATCCCGCATCCCGTATCCTGCCTCCCATGAGAGTGCAGAGAGACGACATGGCCCCCCGGCTCCCGCACCCCGCATCCCGCATCCCGTATCCTGCCTCCCATGAGAGTGCAGAGAGACGACATGGCCCCCCGGCTCCCGCACCCCGCATCCCGCATCCCGTATCCTGCCTCCCATGCGAGTGCAGAGAGACGACATGGCCCCCCGGCTCCCGCATCCCGTATCCCGCATCCCGCATCCCGCATCCCGCATCCCGCCTCCCAACGCGAGTGCAGAGAGACGACAGGCCCCCCGGCTCCCGCATCCCGCATCCCGCATCCCGCATCCCGCATCCCGCCTCCCAGCGCGAGTGCAGAGAGACGACAGGCCCCCGGCTCCCGCGTGCCGCCCTGGACACGTCCCAGCGCAGGGTCCTCTGTGCGGCTGCACCGCGCGGTTCACTCGCTCACCTGCTGCCGGGCAGGTCCCGTCTGAGCCGCGCGATTCCGGCCTGGGGCCGCGGTGGCGAGAGCTGCCGTGAGCTTACGCTCGAGCCTCTGCGGGACGTCTGTCCCTCTCGCGTGGTGACACGCAGCACCGACGGCCGGGCCCTGCGGGGAGTGCAGGGTCCCCTCCCTCAGAACCCCCCAATTTCCTGCGAGGTCGGCCCACTCCGCCCCCCACGGCGGCCACGCCCATTCTTCTTTGCGAAGTGTCTGTTCTAGTTGTTTCCTCCCCTTTCTTTCTTTCTTTCTTTTTTTTTTTTAACTTTGAAATAATTTTAGATCCCACAGAGAAGTTGCGAAGGAAGTACGGAGTCCCACACACTCGTCACCCAGTTTCACAGTAATAAACTACACGGCGTCATCAAAGTCAAAACAGATCAAAACCAAGAAACCCACAGTGGTACCAAACCGTCAGCTAAACTGCAGGTCTTGTTCGGATTTTGTCAGGTTTTTACACGGGTTTTTTGTGTATAGTTCACAAAGTTGAAGATTGGCATGACCATGGCCACGATCTGGACACCTGACTCATTGGTCATGTTATAGTCGCTCTCTGCCCTGAACCCTGACCCCTGGCAGCCTCTTATCTGCCCTCTGTCTCTGAGATTTCATTTCAAGAGTATCACGTAAACGCAGCCATATAGCAGGTAGGCTTCTGAGGCCGACTTTTTTAGTCGGTGTCGTACATTGAAGATCCACCCAGGTTGTTGTGGTGACCATGGGTTCCTTCACCTTGCTGCACAGCTCACTGGCCCACGCTTCTGCCACGCCCGGGGGGGTGACAGTGGCTGTCCCGGCCCCTCCCACCCACACCCTCCTCAGCGCACCCAACCCGGCTTGGCAGACCCATGCAGGGGGCCCCATCCTCTCCTCTAACTCGGCAGAGGTCCCCCTCGGCCTACCCCCAGGTGTTTGCTTGGAGCCAACTGACACGTCACCTGGAGCAGATGGTGCACAGCAGCCCTGGGCTCGTGTCCCAGCCTTCCTGGGCAGGGGCCGGGGACCAGGCCCGTTCCTGGAGGAGGGCAGCGTCCAGGCCCAGCTCACCCTGGTCATCCTGAGACCTCGGGCCGGCCTGGGGGACACCCCAGGAGACAGCGTCCTCTTGTCCCCTAGGGGCAGGGATGTGGACGCTGGGAGCAACCCTGTGGGGTATTACGGTGGGATGTCCTTCGAGGGCCTGGCACCTCCTGCCCCTCCCCGCTCTGCGGGGCACAGGGCTGACGGCCGGCCCCGCACAGCTGCCCCCGTGTGCTCTTTGGGGCGCCTGAAATTCTGCATTTAAATATGTTCCCTTTCTTGGGGTCACCGTCTCCCCAGACGGCCGATGCAGCCAATCACGGCTCCTCAGCGTCCCCACTCTGGGGTGTCTGAAAACGCCAGCGAAGAGGCGCCTTGTCCCAACTTCTACTCAGGGACACGGGGGTGCCGGCTGAGTGGCACGAGGTCTTCTGTCTTCCACGCCAGGCTCAGAATACTTGTGAGTCGCTTATTTGCCCTCTCGGTGTTCTTTGGGCATTTCCTCACTCCTTTTTGGAACTTCCTTGTGAGCGGCATGTGGTTCTTACTGACGAAAACGGTCACTTTCGTCACTTGTTAGTCCCCCGATTCTAGGGGCCGCGTCTCCCCAGGGCTGCCTGTTTCCCTCCAGGTTTCCGCGTGCTTAACCTGCCGGCGTCGCTCTCCAGGCAAAGCTGTGGACATCCCCCCAAAGCCACGCACACGCGTCTCCCCCAGGACCCCCGGAGCAGCCGGGCCCACGAGGGCTCTCGTCTCTGCTCACCACCGAGCCTCCCGTCCCTCGTCCGGCCGAGGTGTAAGACCCCCAGGTTTGTTCCTCGGTGCCGTTCCTCTTATTCTGAGGATCTATGAGAAAAGAGACAAGTTACCTTCCATCACACGCCCGAAATACGACGTGGGACAAGGACAGGACAGTCACACGGACGCTGCTGCCCTACGGGGGGGAGCGGGAGGTGCACGTGAGTCCCTGGAGCACAGCGAGTCTGGAATCCGGAACAGGACCCGCTGCTCGTGGGAGACCCCCCTGCTCCCCCAGCTGAGCTCCCGTTCGGCCCTCTGGGTCCACCCTTCATCTTTCCTGAGGAGCGGCTGGTGTTGGCGGCTGGTTCTTGACCCACTTCCGCCCTGTAGACATTCAGGGGCCCAGAGACTCTTGCAGGTCTGCGCTGTCTCTGTTCCTTTTAGACCAAGCTGACACCATCCCTTCAGAAACATTGTGGTGCTTAATTCGTGTGAGCTGCATCAGACGGAAACACCTGAAATAGATCCTACCCATGTCCTCTGTGAGGCCTTGTGGGACGGTGATCTTACGGTTCTTATTCTCCTCAGTGGTCAACACCGAAGGAACACCGGTAGGATCCTCAGAAAGTTGTTTGTTTATTTGCAACGGTCTTTGTGTCACCGTTTCAAACAGTTCTGAGGTTGTCTTAGTCCTTTTGTGCGGCTATAACAAAACACCAGACTGGGTGACTTACGGAGAACAGGAATTTATTCCCCACAGTCCAAGGTCCGGTGAGGGCCTCTGGCGGCCTGGCACGGCGGGAGGCGGGGGGAGCGCCAGCCCCTGCCCAAGGCGCTTTCCGAGGCAGCACTTGCCCACCCATAGCCGCGGACTCACGAGGGGTTCATAGTCACATTCTTGGTTTCGTATCTACCCTGAGACCACGTTGTCTGAATAGTGCCCTGGGTTTGACCTTTATCCCTGAGCTTTGCTTTACTTGGAGAACCACATTCTGACGGGTACGACTGTTCCGCTATAATTTCCCTAAATTTTACTTGAAAACTGAAAAGTTTATTTTTCAGTTAATCTCTTTCTCCTTGAATTTTGTTATAGGCAGCTGAAAGAATCCAGGAAGCTCCAGCCCAGGAATCTCAGCTAATCATTGGTTAATGAGAAACACTTTCTGTTTTCCACGTTACCACAGGTGACTGCTGCCAACCGCCACGCCATGGAAGAGCTCCCTCAGCTTCCAGACATTTCTATCACTTTCCTTCAAGCTCTAACAAATGGCTTTCTCAAAGCCTGCCGTCTACTCCCCAAATTAGCAAAGTTGTAGTTTTGCTGTAGAGGCATCCGACTTCCAGCCACCAAAATCTTAACCGCAGCTTTGCAGTCATGCCCTTGGCTACGTCTTTACCCCGGACGACATTTCGCCCCCAAGCCCTGGGCTCAATCTTCGCCCTGAGGCCCTCTCAGCTGCCTGACAGATTGTCCCGAGCCCTCCGTGTCTTCTCTGAGCTCTACGGGAAACAGCCGTTCATGCCTTTAGCTCACATCTCTATAGTCAATTGTGTTTCTCACACCCTAACTCTTGAATAAAACCTTAGCTGGGTATAAAATAGCCCACTGGTTGGAACTATTCACTGTTTTCCTGATTCTGGCCATCCTGAGTCTGCCGTTGGTCTAACTGTTCCTTCGTAGGCATTTCATTTTTATCTGACTCTGTAGTTAAATTCTGATGTGTGTGGAGGACACTGTTGTCTCTGCTTAGAGTTGGACCCTGCGTTGTGTCAGAGGCAAGGAAGGGAGGAGTTCCTTGAGACCAAGGAGAGCCCAGGCTCTGGACTCCTCGTTAAGTGCTCTTCCGAGTCCCCGCCCTTCTTCCCTTGCGTGTGGTCCCTGGCTGCCGGGGCTGGTGTGGAGGGAGAGCAGCCAGGGACCTTTCATGGTCACACTCTCTCTCCCCTGTTGGCTGTGTGTCCACTGAAGGCGGGGATTCCGCCCTCTGCTTTTCTTTATCCTTGTTTGCGATGCAGTGTCAGGGAAAATGGCATGTTTGTTTGAAGGAGAACAGACTTTGGAGCTGGGCAGATCTGAATTTGAATCCAAATTGTCACTGAGAGTCGTGTGGTCTTGAACAAACTGCCAACGTCCCTGAGTCTCGCTGTGCTTATTTGTAGAAGGAAGATGTCAGCGTCTCCCTCCCAGGGCATGTCGGGGGTGGAGCACTGAGCTTGGTGCAAGCTCGCTGGACAGGGGGTTGAGGCGGGTGGTGTGGGCGCCAACAGCCAAGCCAGGGCCAGGCGGACTCCCCGCGGCCCGGAGTGAGGGGACAGACTTGCTCCCCACGAGCACGGTCAGCCCCAGCGCATCCCCGGCTGGGAGACGTTCAGGCCTCTCCTCGCTGTTCCAGCTGACTCCTTTGTTTTTCTGGAGTGAGTGAGATTTATGGAAGGAAGAAAGCCAGATTCCAGTCCTTGGCTTACTTTATGATTTCATTCCAGAGCATCCCAGTAATGTTCCCCAGAAATCCCCGAGCAAGTACTGGGGAACGAGGGCGAGGTTTTATTATTCGCTGTGCTGTTGCTGGAGGTCAGCTGGGCTCCCCTGGCGCGGGGCTGCACGGCAGCCTCCAAACAGGCCTTGTTCCCTGCTATGAGTAATACGCATTTGCTGTGTTGCTGCTTAAGAGCAGGGTGCTACAAAAGTGGATTTAAAAAACAGTTTGAACGTATTTCCATCAGGGCAAAGCATGTACATGGAAGAGCTCTGAAAAGACAATTAATTAATGCACCTAAAAAGCAGTAACTTAGCACTTTTGACATGTGGGTTTCAGGTGCACTGACCTAGTTGTTTCCCGGGTGGGTAACGCTGGGGCCGTGGCCCTGCCGAGCTCAGCGCCAACGCAGTGCGGACACCACGTGGCTCAGAGCAAAGGAAGAGACCAAATCTGTTCTTAGGAAGATCCTGGCAGGCCAGACGGTCTTCCGTCCGGCAGATTTCCCTTAAATTAAAGCTGTTTATAAGAAATGTCAGATCCTCAGCTGTGTTTTGAAAATGTTCCCTTAGCTCCACGATAACCTCACCGGGGTCACATCTGGCCTGGAGGCCACATGCCAAGCACGACGTATCTAGGGCTGAATTTGCAAGTACACAGCAGGAGGGGAAAACACAAAATACAATTTGTCGAAAATACTTTATCTAAAGAGACAAGGAAATTATTGACCACAAACCTGTGCGTTGCATGGCATCGTGATTGGTCCACGTGTGGCCGTTCCTGGTGCCCTCCCCGACGTCTGGTGCTGCCGGCCTGTTCAGTGTAGGCCTGGTAGTTGGTAGGAAGTGGTGTCTGCCGGGGTTGTAACTGGCGTATCTCTGATGACTGTTGATTCGTGTGAGTATCGGATATCTTTGTACTTGTACATCTTCTTTTGAGAAATGGCCCCTTAAGTCTTTTTTAATAGCTTTTAAAGAACTATTAGGGGGGCACAAATGTTTGGTTACATGGATTGCTTTTGTACTACTTGAGTCAAAGTTATAAATAAGTGTGCCCCCCAGCCCGATAGTGAACACTGAACCCGTGAGGTGTGATTTCACCGGTCCCCTCCCCCCGCAACCTGCAGATTTCTGTTGAGTTTCACTTCCATCCGTGCACATGAGTGCTGGTCGGTTGGTTCCAATGTGGTATTGAGTACACGTGGTGTTTGTTTTTCCATTCCTGAGATACTTCACTTAGGAGGATGGTCTGCAGTTCCATTCAGATTGTTGCAAAAGGTATTAATTGATTTTCTTTGTGGCTGAGTAATACTCCATGGTATACATATACCACATTTTATTAATCTACTCATGCGTTGATGGGCACGTGGGTTGATTCCACATCTTTGCAACTGTGAATTGTGCTGCAATAAACATTCTAGTGCAGATATCTTTTGGATAAAATGACTTTTTTTCCTTTGGATAAATACCCAGTAGTGGGATTGCTGGGTCAAAGGGTAGGTCTACTTTTAGTTCTTTGAGGTATCTCCACACTACTTTCCGTAGAGGTTGAACTAGTTTGCAGTCCCACCAACAGCGTATAATGTACTTTCTCTCTGCATCCACACCAGCATCTGTTGTTTTGGGACTTTTTGATAAAAGCTGTTCTCACTGGGGTAAGGTGATATCTCCTTGTGATTTTAATTTGCATTTCTCTGATGATTAGTGATGTTGAATGTTGAGTGTTTTTTTATTGGCCATTAGTCTATCTTATTTTGAATCAAGCTTCTTTTTTGAGACAGAGTTTCACTCTGTTGCCTGGGCTAGAGTGCTGTGGCATCAGCCTAGCTCACAGCAACCTCCAACTCCTGGGCTCAAGTGATCCTTCTGCCTCAGCCTCTGGAGTAGCTGGGACTACAGGCATGCACCACCATGCCTGGCTAATTTTTCTATTTTTAGTAGAGATGGGGGCTTGGTCTCAAACCCCTGACCTCAAGTGATCCTCCCTCCTCGGCCTCCCAGAGTGCTAGGATTATAGGTGTGAGCCACTGTGCCTGGCCTAGTCTATCTTCCTTTGAAAAGCTTCTGTTCATGTGTTTTGCCCACTTTTTAATGGGGCTGTTTGATTTTATCTTTTTGATTTGCTTGAGTTCTTTGTAGATTCTGGTTATTATACCTTTATCAGATGTGTAGATTGTGAATATTTTCTCCCATTCTGTAGGTTGTCTGTTCTGTTCATTGTTTCCTTGGCTGTGCAGAAGCCTTTTAATGTAACCAAATCCCATTTATTTATTTTTGTTGTTGCTGTGATTGCCCTTGGCGTCTACTTCATGAATTCTTTGCCTAGGAGACTGAAACAGGATCTGCACCTCTCAGCTCTCACAAAAATCAACTCACGGAGGATAACAGACTTAAACCTAAGGTATGAAACTGTAAGAATTCTAGAAGAAAATGTTGGAAAAACTCTTACAGACATTGGCCCAGGCAAGGTTTTTTGTTTTTTTTTTTTGTTTTGTTTTTTAATTTAAAAAAGACTTTATCTGAAAATATCTATTTCATCTGCCTTTTTGAAGGCTAATTTTGCTGGTTACAGGATTCTGGGTCAAAGATTTTTGTCCCTCTCTCAGCACTAAACACTTTGCCGGCTGCCTTCTGTGACTCAGTGTTTCCAGTGAGAAGCCCTCGTTCAAAATCCTCGTTCTCTCTGGGCAAGACATGTCTCCTCTCTGACTGCTTTTAAGGTTTTCATTTTATATTTGGCTCTCAGCAGTTTGACCATGACACAGCTGGGTGTGGTTTTCTTCGTATTTATGCTGTTTCAGCTTCATTTACTTCTTGGGTACATGGGCTTATAATTTTTCATCAGATTGAAATATTTTTGGCCATCAATTCTTCAAATATTTTTTTCTCCCATTATTTATTCTCTGTCTCCTCTTATTCTTGGACTCTAAATGCTTACATTTCCGACTACTTGAGATAAATCTCCCATTTCACAGACGTTCTGTTCATATTTTTAAAATTTCTTTCCTCGTGTCCAGTTCAGATCATTTCCATCGACCTTTCTTCAAGTTCACTGACACAGCCTTCCACGCTGTCCCATGTAAGCCCATCCATGGATGCTTTTTCTATCCCATGCTGTTTTGTTCCGTTCTTTCTTTCAGTCTTCCCATTCGTCTTTTGAAATACACCATCTGTTTGCCTGCATTTGAAATAATTGTTTTAGTCTTTTCTTATCCCAATAACTGGATCATCTTATGATCTCCTTGTAAAGATTGTATTTTCTCTTAAGTATGGGCTATATTTTTCTGCTTGTTTGCACGATTCATATATTTTTGCTGTATTTATGCACACTGCATGTACATGAATAAAAAGGCTGAAGTGTACTTGTTTCGTTTGGTTTGTTCCTTGGAGACTGCGACCCTTTCCCTCTGAGCGCTGCGAGGCACCGGTCACTCAGGCTCCTGTTACCTCGTTGAGACAAACAAGCTGCAGCTTTAGGCAGGTTGATTGACCTGTGATTAGCACGAGTTCGAATTCCTGAGACACAGGTGTGTAGGTCTGGGCTGGGGGGCTGGGTGGGGCTGCGGCCGCAGCAGTCTGTGGGACCCCCTCCCCGCGGGGGGCGCAGGGCTGCACAGCTCCCTTGCTGGCCCCCCGCTCCGCTGCCACGTTTGGGGCAAAACCTGGACCCGGGAGGGAGTTGCCCGAGTCCGTCCCCCCAGCCCGTGCTGCCCCCCATCACCTGAAGCCCTCGCCCGCGACGTCCCTTCCCCCAGGGCCAGCGCCGTGCAGAGCGTCCCCGCACCCGCGCTGGCTGCCTCTCCGTGGCTCAGCGTCAAGGCTCCTCCGTCCCCTCCTCTCCGGGTCTTTCAGCAAAGCACGGTTGTATTTTGTCTGAATTGTTCTCGCCGTCCCCACGGGAGCAGAGCCCTGCTCGTCTCCACCTCCCGGACTCGGCGGTTGGCGGCTGGCGTGTTCCAGTCGGTCGTCTGCAGGGACGCCTTCCCCGTAACACAGACGGGTTTGCCTTGGAATTTGGAGCTTTAAACGCTTTTACTTTGATGTTCAAACAGAAGTGATGCCTTTTCATTATATGGAACTTGGGGAAGTACTAAAAAGCACAATAAATAAATAAAAATAAAATGTTAGCCATTGTTGACGTCTCTTCCTTTTTTATTGAGGAATCATTTACATGCAGCAAAATGCCCAAATCTTAAGCGTACGGCTCGGTGAGTCCACGCACGCTTGCTCTATGTGGGGCGTGGGCTCCCCCCTGGGCTCCCCCCTGGGCTCCCCCGTGGGCTCCCCCCTGGGCTCCCCCTCTGGGCTCCCCCCTGGGCTCCCCCCCTGGGCTCCCCTCTGGGCTCCCTGGGCTCCCCCCTGGGCTCCCCCGTGGGCTCTCCCCTGGGCTCCCCCGTGGGCCCCCCCCTGGGCTCCCCCCTGGGCTCCCCCATGGGCTCCCCCCTGGGCTCCCCCCCTGGGCTCCCCCCTGGGCTCCCCCCCTGGGCTCCCCTCTGGGCTCCCTGGGCTCCCCCCTGGGCTCCCCCGTGGGTTCCCCCCTGGGCTCCCCCCTGGGCTCCCCCTGGGCTCCCCCCTGGGCTCCCCCCTGGGCTCCCCCGTGGGCTCCCCCGTGCCTGGCCTCCGTCTCAAAGAACCTCTGTGAGGCGCCTCCACACTGTGGTGTCTCTTTTGTTTATTTTTTGTTACTGTGTAATATTCCGCTGATGAATTCTAGTAATACCTCGCCTTACTTATCCCTTATCCCGCTGACAGACAATATCCTCTCCTCTCTTCTCCACTTGCATAATTTCCATTCTTCAAGTTCACGGACCCCTCCGCCTTACCCAGTGTAAGTCCACCATTGCTCTGTTTCCTTTCTGCTGCGCGATCGTGTCCAGTTCTTTCTGTTCGTGTCCCCACTCACCTTTGACGATGACTGAGCTGCTTCACGTTGTCGGCTTGTCATGAATAAAGCCACCACGAGTGCCTCTGCTGGGCATTTCGCTGGTTTTTCTAGTTTTACTGAGGGTGGAAGGTTCTACCCTGGGGGGGGGAGGTGCACAAGAAGCTCTAACAGAATCTGCCAGTTTTCCCGGGGCTGGGCCATTTCCACACACAACACATTGCAGCAGTGTGAGCGTCCCCACCCTGTCACCTCCCCACGCCTGGCACTATCCCCTCTTTAGGGTCCTGCGGCCTGTTGGGAGTGTCGTGTGGCCCCACAGCCTCAGCCCCTTCCCGGCGGGCTCCCGTCTTCGCCACGGCTGTGCCGCGTTCTCCAGTGCGGCTGGGCTGGGACCCGTTTGGCCATTTCCCAGTTGACGGGTTTTAGCTTCAGTTCTAGTTTTAATCCTTAAAAATACTGTTGCATTGCACACACTTGACCCACACCTCTGAGCCCACGTGCAGGCGTTAGCATTTCCGGGTACAGGTCTCCGGGCTCTCGTCCTGCCGTGGGGCCCCAGGGAGCGAGTCGTCCTGCGAGCCCCTCACGGCCCGTCCCCCGTGCAGCGTGTGGTCCCCGGGGTCACTGTCCCTGTGTGCTGTGTGGGGTCCCCGTGTGGCTCTGGGGTCCCTGTGTGGGCGTGGGGTCCCTGGGGTCACCGTCCCATGCGGGGTCCCCGAGTGTGGGGCCCGAGGCACCCTGGCAGACAGACATTGACTCGGGGCCCGGACGCTGGGGAGGGGACACTTGGGGACGCTGCTGAGCTCAGCCTCAGGCTTCCCCTGGGCAAGAGCAAAACCCACAGCAGCAGCAAGAACCTTGCTGGTTTTTACATATTTATCTATTTTTTGCTTTGTGTGGAGACGGGGTCTCGCCATTGCCCAGGCTGGTCTCGAGCTCCCGGCCTCAGGAGATCCCGCCCTTCCCGGCTGCAGCGCTGGGACCCCAGGCGTGAGCCGCCCGCGCCAGCCTGTGACCCCGCCCCAGGGCGAAAGCTGAGGTCCTTTTCATTTCCTGGGAAGTTAGTCTGTGGGACGACTGTCAACACTGCGAGTATTAATATTTCCAACCAAGTCCCAGGAGCCCCGGGAGGAAGCCCCTCCCCCGCAGGAATGTAGCTGCGCAGCCAAGGGCGGCCCCACCCTCCCCCCTGTGAGTTTGCACGGAGTGTTTTGTTCGGTCTCTGTGGCTCCGGCTCCAGCAGGGACTCAGGGACACTGGCATCCCAGAGCTGAGCCGCTGGCAGCCCACCTGGTCACCTGGTCCCTTCCCAGCCTGGTCCCTTCCCAGCCTGGCCAGCCCCGAGGGTGGGAGCCGCGTGGTCTGGGCTGGGCCTGGCACCAGGTGGTTAAAACCCTCCCCAAGCCCCCGTCTGCCCACGTCTCTGCGTGTGACGCCGAGAGCCTGGGCAGGCTGGGACCAAGGGTCGCTGGGAGGGGACGGTCATCCATGGAGCCCAGTGCCTGGCGTCCCCGTGGCCATCTCTGTGCCCCCAGCTAGTGGGATGAGGCCTGACACGTGCAGAGACCACGGTGTGTCTGGAACGTCCTGGTCACTTGTCCCCTTGTCCCCTGGAGCAGTCTGGACCTGGCCGGGCTCTGGCCCAGAGGACAGTGGCAGTGCCGGGGGCTGTGCCAGCCCCTCCGGCCACATTTGGGAGCCACGTCGGGGGAGAGATCGCACGCGGGCCCCAGGGCAGCCTCATTAGGCCACCTGGCGAAAGATGGGCAAAAATGCAGAAACGGAGACAGAAGCCACAGACAGGCCGTCCCCATCTGACCCAGGACCACTGTCCGCGAAGGGCGCGGCGGTGGGTGGCTGCTGTGTGAGGCAGTTTCACCCTCGTCACTCCGTCTCTCGGCCAAGGTGACCTTGGTGACAGTTTTATTAACACTTAAACACGCCCCGTCACGCTCACCACGGCCCGGCACTGGTCCGGTGCTTCCCAAAGGTCGCCTGCCCTGGGCGGCGCGTGCCGAGGGCCCCCACATCAGATGGGCAAAGGGGCCCTGACAGCGGAGGGTGAGAGGTCAGCGCCAAGCCGCCCTGCCCGGCACAGCGGTCAAGCACCGAAGCCGGGAAGCTGACAGGTTCTGGTCCCACTTTCCCTCAGAGACCCAGACACAGCCGGCCTCGACCCCAGCGCTCCCAGGGCGTGGCTGATCCGCAGGGACTCCACTCTCCTGCCCCCGTCCCAGCCCCGGGGCTGCGGGCTGCGGCCAGGCCCTAAAGCCCCCTGGAAATCGACTCGCCGAGGCGTGACTCTGCCTGCTGAGCTGACCGTCACACCTGCCACTTACTGAGCACCTACTTCGTGCCCAGAGCTGTGCTGCAGACGGTTCAGAGCTGCCTGGGAGTGCAGTGGGGGGGGGTGCCGGAGCCCCCCGGTTCCGCCCACAGGAGAGGCCTGAGGGAGGGGGTCTCGCCCTGGGAGAGGAGGGGGATTTCACAGTGGAGCCTTTCTCACCTCACTTCCGCCGGCCCCCACCGAAGCGTGGCGCTGTGTCGTGGTCTTCACTCGAAGCCTGTGCAGTGCAGTGGCTTGTCACCGGCCGGAAGGGCTGTGGCCAGGGGGAAGAAAAGGAAAAGACAAGGCCTTCTGAGGGCCAGGCATGGCGGCTCGCACCTGTGGTCCCAGCACTCGGGAGGCCGAGGTGGGAGGTCGCTGGAGCCCAGGAGTTTGAGGCTGCAGTGAGCTGTGAGGACACCACGGCACCCTAGTCTGGGCGGCAGAGCGAGACTCTGTCTCTAAACAAGAAAAACCAAAACAAGGACCTGAGGGAACAGCCCGGAGGAGCTGGTGGCTTAAAGCCCCAGGGGACTCATGTGGTGGCTTCAGCTGTCCGCTGTGAGCTGTTTGTGTGTTTGTTGTTTTGTAGAGACGGGGTCTCACTATGTTGCCCAGGCTAGTCTTGAGCTCCTGGCCTCAAGTGATCCTTCCGCCTCGGCCTCCCAAAGTGCTGGGGTCACAGGCTGAGCCACCGTGCCCGAGGTGAGCTTTTATTTGCTTCTGATTTGAGAGAAAGACGCGAAAGGGACCAGCTGCAGGGAAGAGGTGGAACCGGCACGGAGCAGAGAGGCCGTCGGAGGGGGTGACAGCTCGGGCCTGAGGCCCCTGCCGGACGTGCTCTGGCAGGGCAGAGCGGTCCTTGCACTGGACGTTGAACAAAACCCGGAGCCAGGCCACCCACGCAGGGCACACAGCCTGGCGTGACCCCACCCTTGGGGACGGCCAGTCCCCCAGAGGGTCCCGGAGGCGGCAGGAAGAGCCCTGAACGGTGTCAGAACAAGGAAAAGTTCTGGCAGGAACGGAGGGAGGCGAATCCAAGAAAACCAGCTGCGGCCTCTCTCGGGGCTGCTCAGCGGGACCCCGGGGCAAGAGAACAGCCGCGCGGCTGCCTCGGTTCTCCCAGGGCGGCCAATCTTCTCAGGAACCGTCGGGAAAGGCCGCAGGAATCCGAGTGTGGAAAGCCTGCTCTGGAAGAGAAAGTACCGAAGGGGGAGAAAGGCCACGGCACTGTCAGACACGTCAGCAGCTAGAAAGTTCTTTGAAGACATGGCGGTGACATGACAGGCAGTGACAGGCGAGGGGGGAAAGGAAACCGCCCGGCCAAGGAGGGGATGAGGAAACTGAGGCACTGAAAAGTCCGCAGCGTCCCAGGAGCGTCACACCGCCGCCGTCGGGACGAGCCGCAGCAGGGGATGAGCCCCGATGGGAAATTGTTCTGGACGTGAGCAGCGGGGCTGGGAGACCACGGAGCGGCCGAACATGGAACACCCGAGCACGGATTTCACGGCACGGAAAGGCGCGTCTCGACCGCACGGCAGTCGGGACAGAAAACGGCGTAAACCCTGGGGGACGCCGAGGCGGGCTGGGGACAGCAGTGAGCGTGCTGGGCGGTGGCCCACGGGGGACGCACAGGCAGTTTCTAGGAAAAATCAAGAAATAACAGTCCTAAAAGGAACCATACGAAGAGCTAAACAAAACCGAGAAGGAGCTGTCACCAGGGAAAGGCAGAAAGCAGGTGGGGGGAGGAGGGTGAACAGAAGGGCTGCCGAGTTTCTGCCCAGACGTCGTCCAAACGTCCCAAATCTGGGAAGAGAGTCGGGCGGGGTCGTGACCGCGGCCAGGACGCCCCGCGGGTTTGTTCCCTGTCCCCACACGCCTGCTCCCCTCTGACCTTCTGCGTGACGTTTCCACGCAGCACAGCAGCCCTCGGCTTCCTGCACAGACTGCGGGACCACGAGCCACACAAGCCTCACTTCGCCACGAGTGACCCGGCGCCGGGTGTCCCCTCCTGGCAGCACAGACGGACTAAGACACCTGCTCAGGGCACCGCCAAGCTCTCAGCTCCCCAGTCCCGCTATTGGTTCAATTGAAATTCCAACAGGCTCATCTACAAAAACTGACAAGCTGATTTTAAAATTTGTATGTGAATGCGAAGGACCCAGAATAGCCAAAACGACCTTGAAAAAGAACAGCGTTGGAGAACCGACGCCGCCTGATGCCAGGACTTGTGCAGCCACGGGGGCAGGGACGGTGCGGTGTTGGCGTGAGACACGCAGACAGACCAACGCAACAGGCGGGCCCCTGTGTGCGCAGACCCACATACGTGTTTACAACCGCGCTTTCACCAGGCGCTGATGTACGCCAGTGAGGAAAAGACAGTCTTCTCAGCAAACGGTGTTGGAACAGTCGGAGACCCACGCGAGAAGGGAGGAGCTTTGAGCCAGGTCTCATCCCATGTACAACTACTGTCTCAAAACAGGTCATTTAGAACCTAACACTATAAAACTTATAAAAGAATACATTGGGCCAGGCCAAGAGCTCTGACATATGATACCAAAAGCACGCTCCATTAAAAAAGTGAGATGTATTTCATGAAAATTTAAAACTTCTGGTTTTTGAAATATTAATGCATTGCTTTGAGAATGAAAACAAGACCCACAGACTGGGAAGAAACAATTGAAATCATGCGTCTGGTAAAGGATGTTTTTCCAAAATACATTTAAAATACTCTCAAAACTCAAAAATAAGAAAACTAACAACTAAGTTTTAAAAAGTGGGAAAATGATTTGAAGAGGCATTTAACCAAAGACAATATATAGATAGCAAATAAGCACGTGAAAAACCCTCAACAGTCGTTAGAGAAATGTGAACGGAAACCACGATGAGTACTGTCACTCAGGAGGCTGGGGCGGGAGGACCACTGAGGCCGGGGCAACCACTGAGACCAGCCTGGGCAACACAGCAAGACCCTGTCTCTAAAAATTAAAAAAAAACCTGGGCATGGTGGTGGTGCCTGTGGTCCCAGCTACTCGGGAGGCCGTGGCGGGAGGATCGCTTGAGCCAGGAGTTCAAGGCTGCAGTGAGCTGTGACTGCACCACTGTCTGGGTGACAACGCGAGTCCCTGTCTCTTAAAAAAAAAAGAAAAAGGTTCACACCATCTACCATATGACCAGCCATTCCACGCCAAGGTAGTTACCCAATAAAGATGACTGTGCGTCCACACAAGGACCTGTGTTCGATGCTCGTGGCTGATGCGTGTTGGGCGTGTGGAGAAATGAGCGTGGCCACGCACTGTCAGTGGGACTCGATTTCTGCACCTTCTTGGGGTGGGGGCAGTTCCATAGCATCTGTCATTTGATTTTCCCAAGAGAAACTCAGTCCTCGGCGTGTGTGAGGCCAGTTCTGCGGTTACCGCCTGCGTTTGGAACGTCTGGGTTGCTCTGGATGTTCAGAAAACAATAGAACTGGACTGTTGGGAAATACGCCCGAAACGTGTGAGCTGTGTGTGTCGGGGTTCACCCTGCACACCCGGTGCCTTGGCCGAGCGGCGTCGGCGAGTCTCCTCCAGACGCGGCTGTTGCTGGAAGCTCCTCCGCTGTTGCGCATTTGCATGTTGCTGCTCGCGAACACACTCCGGAGTGTGGCCGGCACCTTCTGCGGCTCTGAACACTCCTGCGCCAGTCCTGGGAACACGAGCATCCTCGGACAGAGCCACACGCAGCAGTCGGAACCGGAGTTTGCCGCGGACGCAGTGCGGTCGAGTTCACGAAAATTCTGACGATTATCCCAAGAATGTTTTTGACTGATCATCAAATGATTTCCCATAGGAAGGAAAAGCAAATTGTGAGGGATTCCTGTAACTCTCAGCCAAAAGACTTGAAAACCTGAGTGAAAAGGTAATTTTCTATGGTTTACTTACCACAATGAAGTAAATATAGACAGTCCACGAGGACACATTCACATGGAAACTCGAGACTGCTCCCCTCCCCCGTCCCCCGACCCCAAGTCACCAGGCTCCCAGGGTTCCAAAAGGATCTACAGAGAAAATTATATAATCATCTCCATATATGGAAAAGAAGTTTGTTTCCTCCTTTTTATGAATAAATAGGAAAAAACAGCATCTTAATGAGCACACTTTTGGCGATTCTGCCAAAGTCAGGAGCAAGACCAGACTACTGTCACCCCTACTGTCTTACGGGGGTGTCACCAAACACAGCGACGCGCACACGCGCAGCATTTGGAAAGGAAGAGAGGAAACCGTCTCTAGTGCAGATTATGGTTCCGGTAAAATCCAGGCAATCGACGGAGCAACCACTAGAACAACAGGAGAATCCACTAAGGTCAGGACAGAAATGAACAGTGAAATCAGCAGTGCTCACAGAAACGATGACCAGGTGGAGACAAAACAGAAATGAGAACACGCACAGCTGTGCGGAGGAAGCTGTAGCCGGAAAGGCGCGCAGGCGTCGCAGGCCAGTGAGAGAGCTGGGCACATTCCGGGACAGGAGACCCCTCGTCGTGAAGGTGTCGAGTCCCCGTAACCTAATCTATAACCAGAACACCGCAGGGCCTGGACAGGGCTCCGCGGCCTCGGTCAGTGAACGGCGCTGCGCGTTCCTCAGCGGGAACCGAAATGACACCCACGCGCTTCCAAAGTCACAGATGGCAATGTTCCTTCTGTATCCTTAGCATCAAAAATGTGTTTCAAAGACCAAATATCGGTTGTCTACCTATGAATGTGGTCAATTTTTCTGTGTAGGGCAAAGACGATCCGATTGGGGTTAGAAATGTTGCCTCGTGCTGTCTGCGAACGTGCATTTAAGACGATGCATCTCGGAGGAGCCAAGCGAAGGCGACAGACACATTCGCAAAACGCCCACACGGGAGCAGGAGAGCCCAGCACCCGCGTGGTCGGGAAGGGAGCACCGCAAAGCCGCAGGGCCGGGGCCATTTGTCACTGGGGAAGACGAGGCTGACCACAGCAGAGCAGCTGTGACCTGCCGAGAGAGCAGCAGACGTGTGCGGCGGCAGAACCGGCTCCACCACGGTGGTCCCTGCGGTCTGCTGGGCCCCTTGCTGACGCCGGCCTGTGGGCTGAGGTTTCCTTCGTGGCTACTGTCTTGCAGCTGAGTCCCGGAGGACAAGGGGAATCCTCAGCTTTTGCTTCCTTGGTGGGCGCGAGGGGTGAGAGGCTCTGAGCAGGCGTCCATCCACCTGGTGCTCCCGGCGCCCGGCCCAGTTAGAGACTGAAACTTCTGATTTCGCATTTTGCTTCAGGCGAGGGTCTTGCGAGTGCCGGTCAGGCGGCTGGGAGAGCGAGGGGCGGCCAGGAGCCGGGTGGCGCGGGCCTGGCGGCACTGCTTGTCCGTGGGCCCACTCTGGACACTGGGGGCCCCGGGATCGGGGGCTGGGTCCCGTCTGGGAGGAGGGGCTGTCGCAGGCCGCCGCCCGGAAGACTAGCTGGTGCAGTGGGACCACCCGTGGTCATTCAGGGCAGGGAAGCCCAGCCCAAGGCGGGAGGTGCGTGGGGGGCGGGGTCCTGGTGGGGCTGAGGCTTGGTAGCAGTGGCTGAGGGGCCTTGCGTGTGACAGTCGTGGCAGGCACCGTGGACTTTGGCTTTGCAGAGTCCCTTGTTGACAGTCGTGGCAGGCACCGTGGACTTTGGCTTTGCAGAGTCCCTTGTTGACAGTCGTGGCAGGCACCGTGGACTTTGGCTTTGCAGAAGTCCCTCGTTGTGCCTCAGTTTCTACAAGGTGAGAGACGCTGAACTGGAGCCCAGCCGCTTCCCAGGCTGCCAAAGGGTCTGTGTCCGCGTGAGAGCCAGGGCCATGGTGGCCCCTCGCTCCCTGCTGCCTGGAGTCCCTGGAGACCCCCGGAGGGTGCTTGGGGGGTGGGCGAGGTGAGGTTGAGGAGAAACCCTGGCCAGGGTCTCACGGCCCCCTGGACCCGTGTGCAGGCCTGGGGTGAACAGGAGGGACCTGTGCTGGGTGGGTGGCAGGGAAGGGGGTCTCACGGAGAGCAGGTGGGACAGAGCCAGCACCCCTCCCCAGGACCCCCGCAGCCTTCCCCAGGACCCCCAGCACCCCCTCCCCAGGACCCCCAGCACCCCCTCCCCAGGACCCCCAGCACCCCCTCCCCAGGACCCCCAGCACCCCCTCCCCAGGACCCCCGCAGCCCTCCCCAGGACCCCCAGCACCCCTCCCCAGGACCCCCAGCACCCCCTCCCCAGGACCCCCAGCACCCCCTCCCCAGGACCCCCAGCACCCCTCCCCAGGACCCCCAGCACCCCCTCCCCAGGACCCCCAGCACCCCCTCCCCAGGACCCCCGCAGCCCTCCCCAGGACCCCCGCACCCCTCCCCAGGACCCCCGCACCCCTCCCCAGGACCCCCAGCACCCCCTCCCCAGGACCCCCAGCACCCCTCCCCAGGACCCCCGCACCCCTCCCCAGGACCCCCACACCCCCTCCCCAGGACCCCCGCACCCCCTCCCCAGGACCCCCGCAGCCCTCCCCAGGACCCCCAGCACCCCTCCCCAGGACCCCCAGCACCCCCTCCCCAGGACCCCCGCACCCCCTCCCCAGGACCCCCGCAGCCCTCCCCAGGACCCCCAGCACCCCCTCCCCAGGACCCCCGCAGCCCCTCCCCAGGACCCCCAGCACCCCCTCCCCAGGACCCCCGCACCCCCTCCCCAGGACCCCCGCACCCCCTCCCCAGGACCCCCGCACCCCCTCCCCAGGACCCCCAGCACCCCCTCCCCAGGACCCCCGCACCCCTCCCCAGGACCCCCAGCACCCCCTCCCCAGGACCCCCGCACCCCCTCCCCAGGACCCCCGCACCCCTCCCCAGGACCCCCGCAGCCCTCCCCAGGACCCCCGCAGCCCCTCCCCAGGACCCCCAGCACCCCTCCCCAGGACCCCCAGCACCCCCTCCCCAGGACCCCCGCACCCCCTCCCCAGGACCCCCAGCACCCCCTCCCCAGGACCCCCGCACCCCTCCCCAGGACCCCCACAGCCCTCCCCAGGACCCCCGCAGCCCCTCCCCAGGACCCCCAGCACCCCTCCCCAGGACCCCCAGCACCCCCTCCCCAGGACCCCCGCACCCCCTCCCCAGGACCCCCGCACCCCCTCCCCAGGACCCCCAGCACCCCCTCCCAAGGACCCCCGCACCCCCTCCCCAGGACCCCCAGCACCCCCTCCCCAGGACCCCCGCAGCCCCTCCCCAGGACCCCCGCAGCCCTCCAGCCCTGGACTCACTCCTGGGCAACTAACTGCCCCTTCGCCGCCAGCCTCGGGCCCCGCACTCAGCTCCTGCCACGCTGGGGACTGCTGGCCCCGGGGCCACTGGGGCCTCACCACGACCCCCTCAGGGGCACCGCAGTGAGGGGCTAGGAGTGCTGGTGCCACGGTGGGGAGGGAGCTGGGATCTGGGAGAACAGGCTGGGGGGGCTCTGTGGGGACCGGGGGCCAGGGGGTGGGCCCTGGGGGGCTCACAGAGAGGAATGTGCACACTGAGGGGACCTCGGTGACACCGACCAGGGTCACTTCCTGCCAGTGGCTGCCTGGTTCTTGCCCCGTTCAGCGGGTCTCTGGGCAGCAGGTTCTGTGTGTGGCACTTGTTCTCCACCCAAAACGAAGTGTCCTTGGCACTTCCCTGCGGCCGCTCTCCTGGCCACCTGAGAGATGGGGGCGTCCCCACCCCTACCCGAGAGATGGGGGCGTCCCCACCCCCACCCGAGAGATGGGGGCGTCCCCACCCCCACCCGAGAGATGGGGGCGTCCCCACCCCCACCCCCTCGGGTCCTGCAGGTCAGGCCGTCCTGTGACTCCAGCCCCGCATCAGCCCAGGCCCGGAGACCTGGCTTGCTCCCACCTGCGGGGTGAGGGCAGCGGCCCCCCAGGGGCAGCGCCGCTCCTGCCCGCGGCGGGGGTGGGCACGGCCGAGGCCCCCTCCCGCTGACTCTCCCTCCCGCACGCGCGGAGCACACGCAGCCTCAACTCATTGGAAAGAGGACCACGGACAAGAGTGAAAACTTTTATTAGGAAAAATGGTTGACACGGACACGGTGGAGAAAAAACACAGGAAGGAGCAGAAATAAAACTAACACATAGAGTATCTTCGGTAAGCTGTAGAACAGACCACGATTTTGAGGGAAAAGAGCTTTGGATTGTTTTTAATAAAATGCATCGTTTTGTGCCACCAAACGGCTCTGTGTCCCTTCGGCAGGGAGGAGCACCTTTACTCGAGTCTGAGGGCAGCCACCGTCGCCACCGTCCTCGAAGATGCTGGTCGGGCCACCCGCGCGGCCCCCGGCACGAACCTCGTAGGGAAGGGTGGACGCGCTAAGATTTATGTTAAAAAGTCCCCCTGACCTTGGCCTTCCAAACACGAGACAGAGTCCGCGGCCTCACGCGCATTACCCAGCAGAATTTGCTTTGGCTCTGAGCCTAAGGACGACGTCGCGGGCCGCGCTCGGGAGCAGCGGAGCGACAGGGCAGCGCGGAGCTCAGAGGTGCGGGGGCCGCCGTGGATGGTGCGTTCCGCTGCGGGGAGGCGCGGAGCCCAGCACAGCCCGGACGCAGCACCGCGCTCGGGCATGCGCAGGGCGGCCGCTGCGCACGGTGTGCGTCGTCACTTTTCAAGCTTTTCGTTTCAAACCCAATCTAGCTAATCAGGCTGGTGGGGGACTCGCCTCACATTTCACTTCCTGTTTTAGGGACGGGGTGGGAGGGGGGCTGGCGGCGGTGTCGCGCCCGGCTAGCCCAGCGCCACCTTCCTGGAGACCGTCTGGTAGAAGACGCCCCGCAGCAGGGCCTGGTAGCTGGGCACACGGAACAGGTGGCGCTCGCCGAACGCCACGTCGTACTCGGCCGTCTTGCCGGTGACCAGGACGCGGACGTGCGGCTCGTTCACCTGGCGGCCCACCACCACCACGAAGATCTCGATGCCCGCCCGCTGGGCCTCCTGCACGGCCTTCTCGATGGCCGCGGGCGTGGCGCCCTGCGAGTTGCCGTCGGAGAAGAGCAGCAGCCTCTTCTTGGCCGGGCCGGGCGACGCCTCGCGGTAGAAGCGGGTCACGTAGCTCAGGGCGTCGGTGACGTCGGTGGCGTCGTTGAGGAAGGCCATGCCGTCCACGACGCTGGCCAGCACCGTGTAATTCTGCAGGAACTGCAGCGCCGCGCGCTCGGGCCTCTGCTGGCCGGTGCCGCTGTACTGCACCACCGAGACGCGCACGTCCTGGGCCGGGTCGGTCCTGCCCGCGCCGAGGAAGCGCTCCGCCAGGCGCTTGGCGAAGCGCTTGGTGATGTCGAAGTTGTGGCTGCCCACGCTGGCCGAGCCGTCCAGCAGGATGGTGATGTCAGCCGGGGCGGAGAACGTGACTGTCGGGCAGGGGGGCCGTCACGCCCGGCCGGCCGGCACGCCCCGCCCTGCCCCGCACGCCCCGCCCTGCCCCGCACCCCCCCCCCCCGCCCCGCACCCCCCCCCCCCGCCCCGCACCCCCCCCCCCCGCACGCCCAGCCGCCCCAGCACCCCGCGCCCGCGCGCCTGTCGCCATGGCGCCCCGCCCCCGCCAGAGCCCCGCGCCCCGCCCCGCACTCACTCGGGCAGGTGTAGTCCGGGCACTTCTTGTCTGCAACAGAGAAAGCCACGGTGAGCCCGGCCACGCCACGGGGCCCCACTGGGAGGGGTCGCTGAGCACCTGGCAGGCACAGGTGCGGCCATGCCGGGCGACCGCCTGACCCCCGCGGGGAGCTGTACCGGGTCCGCCCAGGCCCCGCCCCCAGTTGGCCCATCCTGCCTCCACCAACGCCAGAGGGGACCTTTCGGGGTGACAGTCGGCCCCAGCACTGTCCTGGTCCTCACGCCAACCCAGCCTTGACCCCTCTGGGAATGGGGAAACTGAGGCTCAGAGGAGCGAAGGACGGTCCGCAGGTCAGTCGCCTACGCCACAGCTGCCGACCACACGCCCAGCGCGCCGGCAGGGCCCTCCGGCCGCCACCCGCCGCCTGCGCGAGGAGCCGGCTCTGCCTGCCTGGCTGCGGCGGCCGTGGCCTGTGTTCTCAGGTGGCCTCTCGGGCTCTGGCCAGCTCTGACCCTGGTGAGCGGGTGTGTCCCCAGCTGTGCTGACAGGGCAGGGACGCGGAGGACCTGTCCTGGCATCTCGGCCCGCGGGGCGTGGGCGCCTGCGCGTGCGCCCGGACGTGGCCTGCACCTGCCGCGGTGCCCACCTATGCAGATCTGGGCCGTGATGTTCTTGAGGAAGGCGTCCTCCAGCAGCTCCGCGTAGTTCTCCTTGACCAGCGAGAGGCCGGGCCGGCCCTGCGTGGACGCCAGGCCTTGGCAGGAGATGACGTTGAGCTGGTCGGGGCTGGGGACGAAGTCGAACACGTCCATGATGCCCACGGAGACCACCTGCGGAGGACATGGACGGTGTCGGTGGGTCTGGGGGCCCAGGTGTCCCGAGTGCCGGTGTGTGAGCAGCCCCAGCGGCCCACCTGGATGTCGGGGCCGCAGAGCACGTTGAGGGGCGTGGTGTCCCGCTGCGTGTCCGAGCGCCCGTCCGTGATCACCAGCGCGATGCGTGTGTTCTGGGTGGGCGGCAGTAGCCGGTCCCGGGTGTACTGCAGGGCCTCGCCCGTGAACGTGCCGCCCGCCATCCACTGCAGCTTCTTGATGGCTCTGTGCGGGGGAGGTCAGAGGTCAGGGCCTGGCCCATGGCAGGGTTAGGGGTCAGGGGTCAGGCGGGCTCGTGCAGACGCCTGTGCCCCGTCAGCCGCGGGGCGCACTCACTCCTTGAGCTCCTGCGCGTTCCTGATGTTGGGGCTCCGCAGGTCCACGTGCTCCTGCATCTGGTTGTGGCTGTACTGCACCACGCCCGCGTGCGACTGCCCCGGCTCAAACTGCGGAGGGATACGCGTCAGCCCCGCACGCCGCTCCCCAGGGGGTCTCCCGTGATCTCGCAGGGCCCGCCAGGCTGCCGTCCTGGGTGCACGCGGGCGACTGAGCGGGAGGGGCTCGGGGGCCACCTCACCTTGACCAGCTCGTCCCTGCTCAGCCGGTCGATGACCCTGGTGATGAAGTCCTTGGCGATCTCGAAGTTCTGCAGGCCGATGCTCTCGGAGCTGTCCAGCACGAACAGGATGTCGATGGGGCCGCACTTGCACTCTGCGGGGCGGGGCGCTCAGAGCAGGGCGTGACCCCCCCCACCGCCCTCCCAGGCCTCCCCCCCACCCCCACCGCCATGTGGCTGCTCCCGGCCTCACTGGGTTGCGGGACCCAGGGCCCCGAGGGGGAGAAGGAGCCGCAGGGCCGTCCGAGGACAGAGGACCCGGGCTTAGCCCAGCACCCTGGGACCACGCGGGCGGAGTGCCGGCCCAGGGGCCAGCGACACATGCACGATTCCGTCACCCACAGGAGTTATTCTGCCTAAAAACGTAAAGGCCAACAGCAGCACTCACCGCAGCAAGCTGGGGAAAGAGAAAGGAAACGCAAGGGTGGTCAGGACCTCGCGGTGCCGCCCCCCGCTGCCCCGCAGGCTGTCCCCACCCGCCACAGCCTTTCCTCGGGGAGGCTGAGCTGGGGCCCTGGCCGTGCCCACAGCTGGGGAACCCCCGGAGCAGAACGGCTGCGGGGCCTCGGTCTCCCCGACAGCGCCAACACTCACAGCACATTTTCATGATGATGTCCAGAATCTCGCACTCCTGCAGACGGAGGGACACGGCACTGACACACGGACGCCTCCCAGCCAGGCTGGCCCAGGTCTCCCCCACCCCAAGGCCACCGTCCAGGGACGCCCACTTCCAGGGTGTGCCCGGCCTGCCCGTCAGATCCTGCCAGGGGGCGGGTGCCCAACATGGCCACAGACATGGCTGTCACATGTCCCCCCTGGCTGTCACGAGGCCCCCTGGCCTCCTTCCTTCCACAAACACCCCCATCTGCGAACAGCGTCTACGGGACCTCTCAGGGACAGACCCCCACCCCGGCTCCCTGGTCGCCACACTCGCCCCGGGGACGTTTGCAGACTCCACTTACGTCCGGCCCGGGCGGTCCCACGTGTCCCGGGGGCCCCTGTCCAAGAAACCACGGTGAGGGTCTAGGCTGAGGCGCCCACTGCGCTTCCTGAACCGAATCTGCGGAAGCCCCCGGCCCAGACCCCTGGCCGCCACCTCCCCCGCCTGAGGGTCCCGTGAGGGCGACGGAGGCTGTGGAGACCCTGCAGCTGCCCCGCTCAGGGGCGGCAGGTGGTGCCCCGAGAACGGCGGTCTGCCCGTCCTCACTCTGGGGACCGGCTTCAACCCTCAAGGCTACTGTCGATGGCCCAGCCTCCCAAACTGCCCTCAGCTCGCTAGACTTTCCCCAGCCCAGGGGGCTTGGGCCACGTCCACCCACCTGGGGGCCTTCGGGGCCCCGGTACCCCTTCGCTCCTTTGGCACCTCGGGGCGAAACGTCGTTGTTCTGGAAGGAGATGGCCCTGGGTCAGCAGGCAGGTGTGGTCTGTCCACTGCGGTCAGCCCTCGGCGCTCGGGGGTCCCCAGAGGGGCCCAGCAGCTGGGCCTCCCTGCCTGGACCCCACGCCTGGCCCCCCCACGCCTGACCCCCACGCCTGGCCCCCCATGTCTGACCCCCACACCTGACCCCCACGCCTGGGCCCCCACGCCTAGTCCCCATGTCTGGACCCCCATGCCTGGTCCCTGCACGCCTGACCCCCATGCCTGGTCCCCCACGCCTGACCCCCACGCCTGGTCCCCACGCCTGACCCCCACACCTGGCCCCCACGCCTGGCCCCCCACGCCTAGTCCCCATGTCTGGACCCCCACGCCTGACCCCCATGCCTGGTCCCCCACACCTGGCCCCCCACGCCTGACCCCCACGCCTGGTCCCCCACACCTGACCCCCCACACCTAGTCCCCATGCCTGGTCTCCCACTCCTGGTCCCCATGCCTGACCCCCACACCTGACCCCCACGCCTGGCCCCCCACGCCTAGTCCCCATGCCTGGTCTCCCACTCCTGGTCCCCATGCCTGACCCCCATGCCTGGTCCCCCACTCCTGGCCCCCCCATGCCTGTTCCCCCATGCCTGGTCCCCCAAGCCTGGTCCCCCCACACCTAGACCCCCACACCTAGTCCCCATGTCTAGACCCCCCCGCCTGGCCCCCCATGCCTGGTCCCCCCACACCTGGACCCCCCGCCCTCCACACTCACGTCATCTCCAGGGTCCCCGGCTTCGCCCTCGTCCCCCTTGAGGCCTGGGTAGCCCTTGGTGCCCTGCAAGGACAGATTGGCTTGGTTAGCGAGGTCATGGTGGCTTCACCTTCTTTTTAGGAAGCAAGAGGTTCGAAAGGGAAAAACAAAGAGGCGGCGACGCCTCATTCTGCCCGGTGTGCCATCCCACCCTGCGCCCCATCCCGCCCTGCGCCCCTGTCCCGCCCTGCGCCCCCGTCCCGCCCTCGGCACACGCGTCCTGGGAGAAGCGGCGGCCGGAACTGGCTGTGGCCCTCTGAGGTTTGGGGGACACTCGGTGTGGGCTGGGGGACTGGCCCAGCCCCGTGTGCCCAGCAGGGAGCACTGTCACTGGGCGCAGCCTGGGCTGTGCGGCACCCGCAGACCCCACCGCGGAGGGAACATGTGCGTGGTGAGCCCGTGCCTGAGCTTGTTCCCACGTGTGTGTGTGTGCGCGTGTGTGTGTGTGTGCGCGCGTGTGTGTGTGCGCGTGTGCGTGTGCATGCATGTGTGTGTGTGCGTGCGTGTGCGTGTGTGTGCGTGTGTGTGTGTGCGTGTGCACGCCGCAGCTGCATGGGGTGGGGGGAGATACTCACGTTTATCCCAGGAGGGCCCCTGCTGCCCGGGTAGCCCTGTGGGCGGGAGGCAGGTAGTTACTCGGGGCTCTGACGTGGAGGGTGGTTGGGGACTCGCACCCCGTCCCCCAAGAAAGCCCGGCTGGCCCAAGAGGGTGCTGCCAGCAGCCTGGGGGTCCCCGGGGAGGGCGGCCCTGGTGCACTTACGGGGAAGCCGGGGAAGCCCTCGGTGCCGTTTCCAGGGGGGCCGTCTTCACCCTAGGAGCAGAGCAGAGCCGCCGTCACTGCGTGAAGCGCCCAGCACACCCCTGGTGAGCAGCACCCAGGAGCGCTGTGCCCGCAGGGCCCTGCCTGTCAGTCCCCCCAGCGGGCCCGGAGCGGGAGGGGTCTCTGCCGAGGCGTCCCGTGCCCAGGTGCTGACGAGTGTGACCAGGACTCGGTGACACGCCAGGGAAACACCTGTCCAGGCAGCTGGGCCCCTGGCCAGGTCCTCCCCCAACGGCAGTGTCACCAGGCTGTGCTCTTGGACACTTACCCTTTCGCCCATCAGCCCAGGGTCTCCGGGGGGCCCGGCGGGTCCTGGGGCTCCTTGGGGGCCCTGGGGAGGGAGAGGCGACACGACCATGAACTCGCAGGCCCGTGTGGGGGCCCCCAGGGCAGAAGGGCGGCAGGAGTGGGGGGCAAGGAGTCCGGGGTGAAGGATGGGCCTGGGGGACCTCAGGGCCACCCCCCCTAGTGGGCAGGAGGTAGGTCGGGGGTGCTCACCTCGGGCCCGGGGGGACCCTCGTCACCACGGTAACCTTTAGCTCCAATGGGGCCAGCCTCGCCCTGTGGGGGGGACACACCCAGTGGGCGCCAGCCCTCGCCTGTCCCACAGGCCCGAGCCCTGCCTGGCCACAGCACTGCCCTCCCCACGTGAGCGGAGGGTCCCACCAGCATCGGGGGAGACCAGGCCCACCCTCAGGCCTCCCCCAGGGCCTGGCACAGATGTGAAGACCTCTCCCAGGTGACGTCACTGGGCCCTGGCTGGAACCGTGGGGGCCCTGTGTGCGTGCGGCCGTGGCACCAGTGTCGGAGCATGGGGTCTGTCTGGGCCCCTGGCTGGGCCTCTCCGGTCTCCAGGTCACAGCGGCTGAGTGTCGGGGTCCACAGGAGCTGGGCCCTGCAGTGTTTGCCCAGCCCGGCCCGGCTGCCTCCTGCAGCTGGCTCTGACCCAGGACACGCCCCTGGGGGTCCCCTCAGTTGGAAATGGAGAGACCCCCCCCCGCCCACCCCCGCAGGGGAGCTGCTGGGAACATTCTGCCTCCAAGACTGGAACCGGCCAGTTCGGCTGAGCGGGGGACGCAGCCCTGCCCCTGCACGAGGCGGTGGGCTTCCTACCGGGTCTCCTGGGACACCAGCGGGGCCTTCTCTTCCCTGGTCACCTTGGGGTCCAGCTTCACCCTGGGGAGAGACGGGCCTCTGAGCGTGGGGGTCGGGTGCGGCCAGCAGGCTCTGCGCTCCCTGGGGGAGGACAGCGCCTGGGCCAGCGGGAGGACTCAGAGCGGGAGGAGCTGCTGTCTGCCGTGGGGCTGGGCCGCTCCTGGCCGCCCCCTCTCCACACTGTCCCTCTCCCGGCCATGCCGCGGCTTTACCAGGACAGTGGCTGGCTGTGTTCTCAGGAGGCCGCGGGGAGGAGGCCGCGGGGAGGAGGCCGAGGCTGCGCCCTGCTCTGACTCCCTTCTCCAGCGGGTCACTGGCGGGCGCACGCAGGAGCCCTGGATGTGCCCACGAGGCCCCGGGCTGCCAACCTTCCTGTGGGCTCCTGTGCCCAAGGCGTTCCCCCCGGCTCTGTGGCTCTTGGTCCCATTTCCTGACCCATGGCGGGGCACAGAAGGGGGGTCAGAGTCACATCATCTCTGCCTTGATGTCCCTCCCTGCCCTGGCCTGGGGGCCGGGGGTGCTGGGGAGCCACACCCTCTTGTGACACGGCCATGGCTCAGCTCGCCCTCCCCGTCGGGACACTGCTGCTGACTCGGACACGTGTCCGGAGCTTCTGCCCCCGGAGCGTCACAGTGAGAGGCTGCTGGGAGTCCCGTTCTTGGGGACAAGGTAGGGGGCACCACCTGGGGGCCTTCCTCCCACCCGACTCGCAGCCTGCCGGGGCCTGGCCCTCCCCGAGCCGGGCCGGGGGCTGAGCCCTCCGCTCTCCGAGCAGACACAGTTTGCCTGCCGGCCGCCTCCGATCCAGTAAAACTGTCCCAGTGAGTCACGCGGCCGGAGAAGCCCAGCTCCGCCTCTGCACCGTGGGCAAGAGGGAGAGGCCGGCCCTGGTGCCGCCAGCATCTGTCCCCGCGGCCGGGACTTCCCACCCAAACCGCCCTGCGGTCTCTCGTCCCACATCCCCTCCCTCGAGATCCCAACGAGGGAGAATTGCTCCAGAGAACAGCCCGGCTCGTCTGCAGACGCGTGCAGAGTGGACGGACCGCGGTGTTTAGAAAAGCCCAGCCGTGGACGGACCGCGGTGTTTAGAAAAGCCCGGCCGTGACGACCGAGGGCACCCGGCTGGCGAAACGCGTCACACGCGGACGCCTGCCGCTGAGTCCTGCTGGGAGGGCGAGGACCCGGACGCGCTGTGGCCACGGTCAGGGCTGCTGTGGCCCCTGCGACCTCGGTGCTGAGCACAGTTCACTCACACAGGGGCCACCAGGCACCGGCCCGTCGTGGTGGGTGCAATGTTTTGGGGGCTGTTTCTCCAGTGTGGTGCTGGCCGTCGGGTCGGGGGGTCCCGTCCCTGTGACCCTGTGGACCCCTGCTCTCCAGGACTGGCCCCTGGAGCTGACCCACTGACCCTGGGCCAGAGGCTCCGTGGGGAACGGCCTTCATTCGGGAAAACAGGAGGTGAGGGATGGGGTCGGCCTAAGGGTCTGTGCGGCATGTCGGGACTCTGGCGGTCAGACCCCCGGCCTCGGTGTCTCCCCCCGGGACCCGGGGATGGGGTCCCGGCCCTGGGAACTCACCAGGTCTCCTCTCGGCCCCCGCGTGCCTGGGGTCCCCCGGGGTCCTCTTTCTCCAGGGCCGCCCTGAGGGGACAGAGTGGAGGGGGCAGCTGCAGCTGTGGCACTCGAGCCCCAGCAGGACATGCAGCCACGGCCACGTGTCCCCACCTCTGGCACATCGCCCTGGCCAGAGCCCCCATGGCTCCTCAGGTCCCGCCTGCCCCAGAGACCCCAGCGCACTGTGCATGGGATACCCGGGGCCTGTCCCTGCCGCGAGGACCAGACTGGGCCGCGCCAGCCGCGTCTGCGTGGGGACGGGAGCGCAGAGAGACACCCGCAGACTCACCCTCTCTCCGGGGGCTCCGTCGGGTCCCGGGTTCCCCTGGGATCAAGCGGAAGGAACAGAAGTGTCAGTCCGTGCTCGAGACCTGACCTTGCCCTCGGCCGGGCCGGGCCGGTGCAGGCACGGGCTGCTCACCTCATCGCCGGCTTCTCCTTTCTCTCCTGGGGGGCCCGGCTCTCCCGGCTCACCCTGGGGGGACACAGAGTGGACGTGTCCATCCAGCTGTCTGACCCCCTGCGGGGCCCGCATGCCCGGGGCCCGTGTGCGTCCTCACCTCGTCTCCAGGTGGCCCCGAGTTCCCAGGTCTCCCGGCCTCGCCGTCGGCTCCGGGCTGGCCCTGCAGAGATCAGAGGTCACGGGCGCTCGCCCCGGGGGGAGACCACCAAGCCCCCGCCCTAGGGACCCAGGAGCCACCAACCTTCTCCCCTTTCAGTCCGAAGGCACCGGCGTCGCCCTTGGGGCCGGGGGGTCCTTGAACGCCCTGTGGGAAGACGGCACCTGACGCGGTCGCAGCAGCAGTGGCCGCCGGCCTGGCCGGGCAGCCTCGGTCCGCACAGGGATAGACCCGCACGGCAGCCCCAGGGCGCCTGCCTGGAGCGTGAGGGGAAGGCTCACTTCTGAAAACCTATGGTCTTAAAACACCCGTGAGAGAAAGTGACTCACGTCGAATCCGGCCGAGCCCTTGCAGCCTGGCAGGCCTGGGTACCCCGTCTCCCCCTGGAGAGAAAAAGAAGTGGCGTCTCAAGCCGTCCCTCGGGCAGGCCGGGCGGATGTGCTGTCAGCCTCTAGGCTCTGGCTCAGCCAACCTCCCCCAGGAAGCCCCACCCGGCAGACGCTCCGCACTTACCTGGGCGGCTTGGGGTCCACTGGGACCTTGGGCTTGGCAGGAGATGCCCACAGGAAACGTCTCCTGAGTGCACCCAGCTGGTCTCCTCGGAGAGCCCACCCTCGAGCCCCGCCAGCCCCATCCCTGCCCCGACTGCGGGGCCCAGGCCCAGCCCCCCAGACACCCGGTTACCTTCGTGCCGTCCACCCCGTCGATGCCGCGCTTGCCCTTCTCGCCCTGTGAGGCGCAAAGGCAGGTCAGGCCCGGGTCAGACAGACGGCCCTGGGCCGGGGCTGGCAGACCCCTCACCCTTACGCTTGTCCTGCCCACTCACCTTGTAGCCCTTGGGTCCCCTGGAGCCCTGTGGAGACAGAAAGGGTGAGGGGGGTCCCCGCCTGGGCCCCAGGGCAGCTCCTCACCTGGGCAGCCCCGACCCGGGCAGCCCCCGACCAGGGAGCCCCTGACCGGGGAACCCCCGACCGGGGAACCCCCGACCAGGGAGCACCATGGCCACAGAGCACCGTGGGCCCAGAGACTCGAGGGGGGACAGCGGGGCTGGGCCTGTGCTCAGGGGTCTCGGTAACATGGTGGCCCCTCCGCCATCGGGCGATAGTGACGGGCACCCTCGCTGCCCCCGGGGCTGGCTCCTTCTGAGCTGGCAGCAGAGCTCAGGGACCAGCTCCCGGGACCATCCTGGTCCTCAGACGTGCAGGGGGACGGCAGGGTGGCAACAGGGCTCCACCCGGCCACGTCCCCTCCTGACGAGGACCCCAGTGACGCCGGAGGGGCCGTCCTGCAGCCGCCGTGCTCACCTTCTCCCCGCGGCTGCCCTTCTCTCCCTACACAGCACAGGGAGGAGGAAGAGGACGGTGGGTTAACGGGCGGGCAGGGAGGAAGGCACAGACGCTGCTCAGCCCCGGGGGAGGAGGGACACGCACCTTCATGCCCTGGTACCCGACCGGTCCGAGGTCCCCGGGCCTTCCCTGCAACACAGGAGGGGACGGTTAGACACCCGCCACCCCCACCCTCCCCCAGCGCAGGCCGGCAGGACAGCGAGCCCCCTGCCGTGGGCCCACCCAGCCCGGGTCTCCCAGCAGGAGCTGGGGGAGGCGGGCGGGAGGGGCTGGGTTGCGGGGAGGTGGCTGAGCCCAGGGCAGAGGCCACTGTCACGGTGCCAGCCATGCTCCGCTGCAGGCTGCGCCTCACGGGGGTCCGTGGAGGGGTGCAGGGCCGCTTGGGGGTCACCCGGGGGGCACATGCTGGACAAATGGCTGTCCCCAGCCTCCCACCCCGAAGGGACAGGCAATGAGGCTTTGGCACTCAGAAACCAGCCATCCTTCCGGAAGTTTCTGCAGCCCAGGTCCCCAGCCTCAGGTGCGCCCCACCCCGGCAGGCGCCACACTCACGGGGTCTCCAGCTTCTCCCTTCTCTCCGGGGAGCCCGGGCTTGCCGCGTTCTCCCTGCAACACAGAGCGCATCGCGATGAGGGGACGTTCCGGACTATTCTAAATCGCAGGTGCAGGGAACTGCTACTTGTTCATAAAAAAGGGTTTTCAGAAGGAACTTCATCCAGGCTTCAGAGTTCCTGGGTTGTTAAGGTGCCTTGTTGTCACTCTGGGCCTGTCCCGAGGTCTGGGAGCCCCACCCCGCGCCCTCACAGCCCCCAGTGGGTCACCGCTCTGGGCGAGGCTCCTGTCTGGGCTTCGCGGGGCGGGGGACAGGGGCCGGCACAGAAGCCCCTGCTGTGCTCACGGCCCCCGGCCGACGGGTCTTAGGAGAAGCCAGACAGTCGGCCTTCACCAGGCATCTCCCAGGTTGTCACTGGCGGCCACTGATGTGAATCTTCAACCCTCCTGCGGGAGCCGTGCCGGCCCCCACCTCAGGTTTCACCCCCACCCGCCAGAGTCTGGGGAGCAAAGCCAGGGGCCAGGCAGCCCCGCGCGGAGGCCTCCAGCCCGCCACAGCCTCAGGGGAGCTCCCTCCGCCTGGACTCTCCCCTCGGACGGGCACCTGCTCAGCGGGGCCACGGGGTGTTCAGGAAGCCAAGGCAGGCTGCGGCCCACGCCCCCCAATTCCTGGGGAGAAGGTGCAGGGACCACCCCCCAGAAAGAACCACACAGGTGCGGCCACTCACCTCGTACCCGGGGTCGCCCCGGAGCCCTGGAGGTCCTCTGGCGGGCTGCAAGACACGGGGGCGGGTCAGCCCCGGACCCCTGCGGGGCCGCAGGGCGCGGGGTGCGCGGGGTGGGGGCCACACTCACCTGGCACTCGTAGGAACAGCACTGGGGGAAGAGGCACCGGACACGGGTCAGTCACTGAGTCCCAGACATGCCCGGACCCGGACACGTGCCCTGGACATGGACACACGCCCCGGACACGGACACGGACACGCGCCCCGGACCCAGACCTGGACACAGACACGGACACGCGCCCCAGACCCAGACCCAGACATGGACACGGACAGGGACACGGACACGGACACACGCCCCAGACCCAGACCCGGACATGGACACAGACACGGACATGGACACGTGCCCCGGACACGGACATGTGCCCCGGACACGGACACGGACACGCACCCCAGACCCAGACCCAGACACGGACACGGACACGGACACGTGCCCCAGACCCGGACACGGACACGGACACGGACACACGCTCCAGACCCAGACACGGACATGGACACAGATAAGGACCCGGACAAGTGCCCCGAACATGGACAGGAGCCCCGGACACAGACGTGCGCCTGGGACACCTACCCGGACACGTGCCCTGGACATGCACCCAGACACGGACACACGCCCTGGACACGGACTCGCCCAGACTTGCGTGTGGACCCGCGGGTGGGGGCAGGGCGGGCGGGGGAGGGGCTCTTACCACTTGCTCCACGTTATTTTTCTGAAAAGCGAGACGGAAAGTGGGTCACTTCCTAGTCGGGTGTGCCCCCGCCCCCGCCCGCGGGCAGCACTCACGATCATGTCCGTGATGGTCTCGATGGTCTGGGCGATGACCTCCTCCGCGTCGCGGCTCTGGCCCCAGTCGGCCGCGGTGAAGTTGCGCCGGTACGAGTGGTCCGTGGCGATGATGCTCAGACGCGGCTCCTGGGGGCAGCCAGGGGTGAGCCGGGCGGCCCGCGTCCAGGACACAGCCCCCCCGGGCCAGTGGCGAGGCCGGGCTGGGGTCGCCCCGGCTCCTACGCGGGAAGGGTCGGCCTCGTGGGCCGGCTGGGTGTGTCCCCTCCCCAGGGCAGAAAGAGGGTCTCGGCAGCTGGAGGCCCTGAAACGGACACTCCGTGTGCCCATGTGCGCCGGGCAGGGCCCTGTCCCCTCTGTGGGTGGGGGGAGGCAGGGGCTCCCACCAGGTGGTCTGGCGTGATGGCCACCGAGAAGACTTTGACGCCCAGGTGCTTGGCCTCGTTCACCGCGTCCTCCAGGCCCCCGCACGGCTCCTTGTAGCCCTCCAGGGGGTGGCCGTCGGTCACCACGATCAGGTACTTGTTCTCCTTCAGGTGGGAGCCCCTGGACAGAGGGCGGCGTGAGACCCACCGTCGGGCGGGGGCCCAGCCCAGGGCCCCTTGGACCTGCAGAGCTGAGACCCCCGAGACTGGAGGCGACCGGGGCAGGGGCTAGAAGGCCCCGAGGGAGGCCCCAGCCCAGCCCTGCAAAGTGGCTTCCTCGGCCGCCCTGCCAGGAGCTGTTTCTCCGTGTCGATCCCGGCTGCACCGGGGACAGAATGTCGCAGCACGGAACCAAGTCTGGTGGGGTCTCAGCTCCCAAGGTGCTCACTGCGGGGGCGGCACAGACAGGACCCTGAGACGGCTGTTCCTGCTGTGCCTGGGGGGCCCGCATGAACCAGGAGCTGCCGCCCCCGCAGAGCCTTGGTCCTCGCTCACTCTGCCGATAGGAAAGTCAGCCCGACCCACAGCCGCCTCGAATGCGAGGTGGGGCCTCTGCTCGGGAGGGGTTGGGCAGAGGGAAGGGGCCGCCGTCACGGAGCTCTAATGTGTTTCGTGGAACATGCCGGGAACACGCTAGGGCTGTCTGTGCACGGACTCCGCACGGCAGCCGGGCTCTGAGCTCCCAGGCCAGGAGCTCACGCCAGTAGCCCACGTCCTCTGGGGCAGGAGGGGCCCGGCAACGCCAAGCCCCTACCTGGGCCCACCCGGCGCCACCTCTGAAGTGAGAAGGACTCAGCGAGCCCCAGGCAGGTGCAAACAGCGGGAGGGGTGCCGGTCCCGGAGACGGGACAGCCCCTTGCCCAGTGCCAGCCTCTCCGGCACCTCGGGGCGGTGGCACTGGGTGGTGCCCACCAGTTTGGCCACTTGGGAGCGGGCCCAGGTGGGGAGGCCACACGTCTCTCGGATTCCCAGCACAGTGCGAGCCCCACCGCCGAGGGCAGGGTCGGCCACTCCGAGAAGGAAGCCCCGGTCCAGGCAGACGAGAGAACCTCTGGCTGGTTGGACGGGACTGTGTGTGCGACACCAGCGCTGGCCTGGTGCCTGCCGTGCGGGCGAGCAGCCTCCCTCCCTCCGTCCCTCCGTCCCTCCGTCCCTCTCTGCCTGTCTCCATCTCTCTCCATCTCTGTCTCTCCCGCTGTCTCTGTCTCTCCCTCTGTCTCCGTCCCTCTCTGTCTTTCTGACGGCCGAAGTCATCTGTGTGGCCGCAGTGGAGGCAGTGACTGGGGCATCTCAGGTCCTCTGGCCCATGGTGTCATCGTTGGCCAAGGACATGGCGGCTTAGCCTGTGCGGGGGGACCCCTGGGGGCCTGGGGCAGGGGGGGCAGTGGCCGCGGCTCGGGCACCCTCCAGGGCAGGTCTCGGGGGGCCTGAGGCACCTGCGCCTGATCCGCCAAGCGCAGCCCAAGCCTGGCCGGAGTTCGCCCAGCCACGGAGAGGGCCAGGGAGGCCGGAGCCACGTGGTGGGCCCGAGTCCTCCCCAGCCCGGGGGACACAGCTGCCCCACGTCACAGCGGCGTGGCGGAGACCGAGGGCCACTCACCCCACCAGCAGCTCCTCCAGCCCCTTCTTGATGGCGCAGTCGGTGTAGGTGCCCTTGCCGAAGTACTTGACCGCGTCCACGCTGGCCTTGAGCGCGTCGCGGCCGGCGGGCATGCGCGTGAGCCCGCTGATGATCTCCACCTCGTCGCTGTAGTGCAGCGCGCCCGCGTTCCACACCAGGCTGCGGTCGCAGCGGTAGTACCTGCGGGCCGTGCCGGGTGGGGGTGAGGCGGGGCCGTGGAGGCCGGTGACGCCCCCCTCACTGCCATCCGAGTACACAGTGTCACCTGCCACAGACAGACTGCCCCGCCCTGGCTGGGCGTCCGGCCCTGAGACAGGTGGTCCCTGCCTGGGAGGGCCGGGCCCAGCCCAAACCTGACCTGGGCGCCCCCAGCCCCGGGCCCTCCCTGAGGAGCTGCGTGCAGGTGGGGCAGGGGCCCTGGAGGACGGCGGGGGGACACGCGGTGGTGGGGGCAGGAGGGTCAGCCCTGATGGGATGGGGCCCCCGGGTGGGTCTGAGCAGCCTCCTGGGGCACTGGGACCCTCAGGGTTTGCCCTGCGGGGTCTGGGGTGGCCCTGCCCTGCGGGGTCCGGGATGGCCTTGCCAAGCCACGCAGCAGACAGTGATGGAGCCTCCTGCAGTGTCACCAATAGCAGCAGTATCAGGACCACCCCGTTCCGTTTCACTGGTTGGGAAACTGAGGCACAGGACACACACCTGTGCCTGTCCTTCTCCACGTGGTGGGCCAGGGCATTTCCACTAAGTTTGAGGTTTCTGGTCCCAAAAATTCCTGCCCTGGGTACCCCCAGGTGGGAGGGTCTGCCCTGGCATTGCAGGTGCCCTGTGTGTGGCCCCTTCTGGTGGCAGGAGGCTCAGGGTCCTGGTCAGCTGGTCAGTGCGGTCTCGGTGCAGGGCGAGGCCCCTGGTGCAGGTGGGGGCGTGGCCTCCCCAGGCCCCGCCTATAGCCCCGCCCCCAGGCTGCGGCCTGCCCTTGGCCACACCTACTGCCCCGGCTCCCAGGGATGGAGAAATGAATGGGTGCGTGTGTGAATGAATGATGCCTGTCACATCCCAAATCCACAGCCAGGCTGGTGACCCCCGAGGCTGCGGAGGTGACGCCCTCCTGGCCCTGGTCTGGGAGGCTGTGAGGGGCCCCGCAGGCACCGCCAACTCCCCAAGCTCAGTTTGCTCAGGGGGAGCCGTGACTTCTCACCTGCCTTTGCCTGCTGGGACCCCCACGTCTCCCCCGTGCCACCTCAGCCCTCCCGCTGACCGGTGTCCCCGACCTGGACCACTGCGGACGCCCGGCAGCACTCGCCCCTCCCAGATGGGGCAGTTGAGGCCGACTCCCCGGCCCCGGGCAGTGCCCCTCCCTGGGAGAGGCTCACAGGAGGGCGGGGCCGGTCACGCCGTGCAGCCCACCTGTCCTGCAGGTTGTCGATGAAGCGCTTGGTGAAGGCCTTGACCTTGTCCACCAGGGCCCCGTAGGGCTTCAGCCTCAAGGCCACGCTCTCGGAGGTGTCCAGCACGAAGAACAGGTCCACGGGGCAGTCTGGCCAAGGGAGGGCGGCCTCTGAGCTCAGGCCCTGCTCCCCGCGGGTGCACGGAGCCAGCCTCCCCGCGAGTCTGCCCCACCGAGCCTGTCCCGGCCCCCAGCCCCTCCCGCGAGGCCGTGGGTGATAGCGGTGCCCGGCGTCCCCCAGTGGGCGGGTGGGAGCGAGACCCCAGCCTGGGGAGGCAGAACGGCCCCCACGGCAGCCCCGACGGGTACACAAACGAGCAGTCGCTCATTAAGTTTTCAGATTGCATGAAAACGCCCGGGGCACAGCCTCCCCAGAAAGGAGAGAGAACAGTAACCAGGTTTCTCCGTGTCAACCGCGGGAAGAACAGCTCTGGCCGCGGGGCAGGCGGTCCCCGTTCCCAGAGTTCGGGGACAGACCTGACGGCTCCACCTCGCCTGTGGGCCCCTCCTAACTTGCCAGCCTGATGTCTCCTGGAGAATGGGGACACTCGAGGGGACATGAGCCCGGAGGCACTGCTGGGGGACAGCCGCATACTGCCACCACCCTGGGGCGGGGAGCTGGGCCCAGGAGTTCCAGGCACTCCGGCAAGGCTCCCACTCTGCAGTGTCACCGCCAGGCCCAGGGACGGTCCCCACAAGGCTCCTGCTCTGCAGTGTCACCACCAGGCCCAGGGATGGGTCCCCCCAAGACCCCTGATCTACAGTCTCACGGCCAGGCCCAGGGATGGTCCCCACAAGGCTCCCACTCTGCAGTGTCACCGCCAGGCCCAGGGACGGTCCCCACAAGGCTCCCACTCTGCAGTGTCACCGCCAGGCCCAGGGACGGTCCCCACAAGGTCCCCGTGCTGCAGTGTCACTGCCAGGCCCAGGCATGGGTCCCCCCCAAGGCTCCTGCTCTGTAGTGTCACCGCCAGGCCCAGGGATGGTCCCCCAAGGGCCCCGTTCTGCAGTGTCACCACCAGGCCCAGGGACAGTGCCCCCAAGACCCCTGATCTACAGTCTCACGGCCAGGCCCAGGGAAGGGGCCCCCAAGGGGGGCATCACAGCCAGACACATCTAGTCCTGGGTCCCCAGCAGAGAAAGCAGGGAGTTCACTCACCCTGGAAGGCAATGGCCCTGGTGGTCTCCGGCTCGTCCTGTGTGGCCACCCAGGCCACCCAGCAGGCCTGCAGCAGCAGGGGGAGCAGCGTGCGGGCCAGCCTCATGTCTCCGGCCTGCGTGTCACCATCCAGCGAGGGCCGGGTCAGGGTGGGCTGCCTGCGAGGACGAGGACGCAGAGAGAGCCGTCTCCGCTCCCTGCCGAGCTGCAGCCGGGCGAGGCAGGGCGGGCCGTGGGGAGGAGGAGGAGGAGCTGGCCGGGTGAGTCATGCCGCGTTGGGGTCTTCCTCCAGAACCATCTGAAAGGAAAAGTAACTCTCCGCGGCCGCTTCGCGCTGACTCTGTTCCGCTAAAGAATTCTGGTTTTCCACCAGTTTGTGGAAACTTCTATTTGCGTAGAGTGGACTGCAGTTCTCGTGTTAAGTAGAAGAAAACTGCGGCCAAATTTAAATAAAATGTCTGAAAAAGAAAGCGTGACCCAAAGTGAATTTCCTTGAAACGTTTTTGGTTATTTCCAATCCAGAAGCCTCGGCGAGGACCGGCCTGTCCCCGGCTGTCTGCTCTCTACAAGTGAGGCCCCGGCTCGTTGAATGTTTCAGACTTGTTGCTTTGCCATATTTCTGGGTTATTTTTCACGTAACAGTTTCTTCACAGTTTTGTTAAATGCATATTTGCAAAAGGTGTTTGGACTCTCACTCGGAAAAACAAAGTGTCCAGTGACAACTGTGTGCACTGTCACACACGCCGTGCACTGTCTCACAGGCCGTGCACTGTCTCACACGCCGTGCACTGTCGCACAGGCCGTGCACTGTCTCACACGCCGTGCACTGTCGCACAGGCCGTGCACTGTCTCACAGGCCGTGCACTGTCACACAGGCCGTGCACTGTCGCACAGGCCGTGCACTGTCACACACACTGTGCACTGTCGCACAGGCCGTGCACTGTCTCACAGGCCGTGCACTGTCACACACGCCGTGCACTGTCGCACACGCCGTGCACTGTCGCACACGCCGTACACTGTCACACAGGCCGTGCACTGTCGCACACGCCGTGCACTGTCACACACGCCGTGCACTGTCGCACACGCCGTACACTGTCACACAGGCCGTGCACTGTCGCACACGCCGTGCACTGTCTCACACGCTGTGCAGCGAGGGTGGGTCTCTGACACCCCTGGGCGGCTGCAGATGTAGCCAGACCTGTTCTGACACCTGCCCATTATCAGCCTAAACGTTTTATAATTTAAAAACATACATTGTACATACAAATATATATACAACCATATCAGGGAAACTTTTGAGAAAACCTTCGAAAATCGTAATTCCAGTACTCCACAATGATTGCTCTAGGACTGCTTCCGGTATCTTCCCCAAACCTACTTTGTAGAACTTGCGAGCTTACCGTGCGGGTAATTTCACCCACCACCGATTTCATCCAAACCGTGGCTTTGGGGGTCGGGGCTTGCTGCTGCCTGTTGGTGCTGTGGCCTCCCCACGGGGTTTCGGCCCCTCCACGAAAGGCCTCGTCACCCGCCCACCTGGCTCCAAGTCGGAGCCGTTTATCTGCAGCGGCCGGGGCCTCTCGCGTCCGTGCAGGTTTGGGGAGAGCAGTGAGACGCGCGAGGGGCGCGGGTGCTGCCGTGCTGAGGGGGTGGAGTGCCTTGCTACACAGCGGCCGACAACTGACACACCTTCCATCAAACGGAAAGACAGGCAGACGCCTCCGTCACAGGGACAGATTTCCAGGGGCCCCATTGCCTTTCCTGCCTTGCGGGGTCATTTTTACGCATCACTTTGCAGGACGGCACCGACCCCGCCAGCCAGCGGACGTGGTGTGGCCACGGCAGCTGCGGTGGGCTGTGGGGGCGGCGTACCAGCAACTGCGCTTCTCTGTCCCGCAGCACCTTGAGCTCAAACGTGTCCGTGATCGGACTCTTGCCCCGCCCCGGCCCCTACACTCCCCTTTGGGTGGGGTCTCCGGGTGCAGAGGGGCCGCGGGGGTCTTCAGCGGGGGTTAGCGGGGCCACTGCAGGTTTGCAGGGATGACCTGGAAGGTGGGGTCCCCAGCTGGGAGCTCTCGGGGCGCCGGAGGAGGGAGGAGGAGGTGGGCTTGGGAGGGGCCCAGGGGTCTTGGGGGACAGTGTTGTCACCCAAACTGAGGGAGGGTGGGGCTGACTCAGGGAATCTGCACCCTGGATGCCAGAGGCCAGACCCCCCCCCTGCACCAGGCCCGAGGGGGCTGCGACCCTGGGGATCCCCCCGAGACGAGCCCCGCGGACGCCTGTTTCTCTCCCCTCTTCCCAGCTCCCCGCCAACCTTCTGGTGCCTTGAACAGTACGCGCTGGGAAGGGGAGATTGCCCACCGCGGTGTGAGGGTTTTAGAAAAGCGCTCGAGTGGGTGGAATTCGGAAGGAAAGAGTAGCCCAGCGGAAACTGCCTTTGTCCACACTGAAAACAGCAAAGTGGGACTTTGGTCCTGGCCAAAGCGGAGCCGCAGATACCGTCAGCCTGGATGGGCCCTGCCCCCGCCCCTCCCTGCACACAGACCTCCCTGGGGCCAGATCCTTCCTCCTCCTCCTCCTCCCGCTGGTGGCTCCGAGTGAGGCCCCTTGGGGTGGGCAGGCCCTGCCTCGGTCACCCTCCAGTCTGGCTGTGGGGGGCCGCTCCAGGGAGGCCATTAGGAGGAGTCAGCGGGCGGGGGGACCCCAGGGCAGGGGAGGGCTGCGTGGTGCCCAATGTGCCTCCCTCAGGCCGGGTCGGGGCCCCACGGGCCGCGGGGACACACCAGGCCTCAGTGACTCGGCCACGCGGTCCAGAGCAAGCGCCCTGGGAAGGGGCACAGACTCCTGGGGTCTCCCCTGTCTCGGATGGGCCCCTCTCACCTCTCCGAGTGCCCAGCCCCCGGGAATGTGCGCCCTGTGTCCACAGGGACGCAGGTGGGTGGCAGAGGACCCCACACCGTGCCCCACACTGCGCTGAGGATTCGGGGGTGGGGGCACCCCCCAGGCCACCACCAGGCAGCAGCACCCTGAGGACACGGTGGTGCCACAGCCGGAGCGTGTGGCCCAGCACCGGGGCCTGGCCCTGCTGCCGCTCTGGGCTGTGAGGGAGCCGGACTCCTCGGCCGCCCCCGGGTGGCTCTGCGGCCCCACCCTGCGTCCTCTGAGGGGTCACCCTGCCTGGGCCGGTCCCGGGTGCCTGGCGGGGAGGCCTTCGCCCCACCAGGGGGCTTTGCTGAGCACGGCGCTGGGCTCGTGGTCTGAAAGCGGTTTCTGGCGCCGACGCACACTCGCAGACGCAAACTCCTGTCTGTGCGCACAGGGCTTCCGCCTGCGCGTCCCAGAGCAGCTCGCTCAGCCATGGGGGGCGGCTGGGCAGAGCTCACCCCATTTGTCTCACTGAGGAAACTGAGGCAGGTTAACCTGCCCCAAGTCACACGCTGTTGGGTGACTCACGGAGACGGACCCAGGCCGCCGCGGACGGCTGGGTGGGGACGCCCCAGTCACCTCCCCGCCCTCCCCAGGGCATCGGGGCGTGGACGAGCCTCCCCGGGCTCCGCCGGATGGAACTCTCTAGATAAGGAGGCTGTGGAGGCCGCATGCGCTGGGGCCGTGGGCGGGACTGGGAGGACGGGGCTCCCGCGGGACCCACAGGCTGAGTCCTGCACATGGCACCTCGGGGTGCTCTTCCCGCCCCGCCGCGGGCCAGGCCAGACCTGTGCGCAGGGAGCCCGCGGCTCAGGGAAGGCCTGGGGGAAGGTCGCCAGGACTTTCCATGAAAACCCACGAGCCCTGAGGGGGAGGGGGCTGAGCTGTGGCAGGGACAGGTCCCCACCCACAGGCGGGTGACGCACACTCTGGAGCCACCTCCCGAGGGACTGCGGGGGTTCTGGGCGTCCAGACTCCTTCCTGGGTGTGGGCGTTGGGAAGCCACCTCCTCTGTAAACGCCGGAGACCCAGACTGTCATGGCATCCGCTGAACAAAGACAGTTTTCACTGCTCAGCTATCGGGTGAATTTTCCTGCCAACCGGGAGCATGATTCATCGAGGAAGATGATGTTTTCCAGGGTGGCACATGTGGTTTCCAGGGCGACATCGCGGTGCGGACGTCGGAAGTGGCAGGAGGCCGGACAGGCACAGGGCTGCCCTCACAGGGCACGGCCGAGCCGCGGACGCACCCGGACCCTGTCCCACCCCTCGGCACGGGCACCCCGCGCCCTCCCCTCTCATGGCCAAGGAGCCCGTGCCCAGGCTGTGCCCGTGAGGCCCGGGCTCTGGGCTCTCGGGTGGGCAGCTCCTGCCCCCAGCTGCCTGCTGACGCGGAAAGGGTCGCCGGACCGCCGGGGTGGGGCGGGGCGGTGGAGCCTCGCCAATTGGTGACAAGAAGGCTGGAAACCAAAGAAACAGAGGCCGTGACGGGACAGGGCGGTTCTTGTAGAACATGCGCCAACATGCAGGGAAGACAGGTGCGAAGCCAGCCCTTCGCCTGGGTGAGGGGACCGGGCCTTGCGCCCCAGGGCCCGTCCAGGGAGCCGGCTTCTGCCAGAGAGTCTGGTGACATCTGTCCAGTTCACAACGAAGTCACCGCCAGGAATGTCTCCTACAGACTTATTTGCAAATATTATACCAAAATATGTGTTTTGCCGCATTGTTGGTGACGGGAACAAATCTGATAACTGCCAAAGGCTCCACAGTGGGGCGGCCCCGCACCCCACATTGTGTTGGGGTCCCCCTGGCACAGCAAGGCCGGGAGAGGTCCTGGTTTCTTCTGGGGGGACCCCTGGGGACCCCGACTCCGGTTAGCCGGGGAGGGAGACGCGGCGTCGTCATGGGGTTGTGTCCACGGCCCTCTCGGGCTGTTCCTGACCCCCCTGTGAGCGTCCCTTCAGCGCAGACGCCGCGTGCTCAGCCGCCTACGGCCGGAGAGGCTCTGCGAGTCCGTCTGGCGGGCGTCGGGGCCACGCGCAGTGGCTTAATTCCATTGTGCTGCTGCCTGTAGGCCGAGGACAGAATTTTCCGGAGAGAATCAGGTGTGGAGGCCCTGGTCCCAGCACCGTCGTTTCAAAGAGATTCTAAAAAAACGACGCTGGGACCAAGTGCCAAGGACCCAGGAGGGAGTGGGGACCCGGGGGACGCGGGGCCTGAGAGAGGCGGAGCCACCCGCGGCCCGGAAGAGAGCACGTCTGTGCGCGTCCCTCTCCCTGACGGTGCAAGTCTTAGTCAGGGGGCCCAGAAAGGTGCCACACGGGCTGGAGGACCCTGAGGGGACCCTTCTGCTCTGGGCGAGGCCTGCCCGCCTCCCAGACCCCCCAGCCGCGCCAGTCCTGGGAGCGCAGCCCCCCCACACACCCCTAACACGCAGGAAGGACACGGCAGGGACACCCCTGGGCGGGAGCCTCGCTGCCCCTCCTCTTCTCAGGGCCCCCCGAGACCCCGCCGGATGGCCGGGGAGCTGGGCCCGGACGCAGGCCGCGGGGCTGGACGGGTTAATCTTTCCCCGTTACCTCATCCCGGCCCCTCGTTCCATGGAAAAAGCCAGACATCTGGGAGTAATATTTCTTTAACAGCCGTCTGCGCCTGTGGGAGGGGGTTGGCTCCGAAAGAGAGGCGGCAGGAGGACCGGGAGGGGCTGCGGCCATCTGGCTCCCAGAGCCCACCCCCAGGGTGCGGAGGCCCAGGCACGGAGCATTCCTGCCTGCGGAGTCACTTCCTGCTCGATAACCGGGGCGGGGGTCCCGTGGGTCCGGGGCTGTGTGGGAGTGGCGGGTGGCCGGCGGGTGCAGCAGGGGACAGAGCCCCCCACACTGGAACTGGGCCCCCCTCCCTGCCTCTGCACCCTCGGGGGCTCCTGGGCCTGAAAAGCGGCCCCAGGGGGCTGGCGCCACCACCCCAGGCTTGCAGCCTCAGCCCCACGTTTGGACACCCCCACTGCACCAGGGCCTGGTCTGGGGGGCTCTGCACTGGCGGCTGCAGGGCTGCCGTGGCCGGGGCCCCACGGCCCACCCACCCTCAGCCATGCAGCAGTTCCGGGGGAGGCTCCTCACAGACCCGCAGCCCATCCCCTGCGGGCCTGGAGAGAAGAAGGGGTGTCCTTCCCCCTCTGCAGGGAGCTAAGCAAGGGGACCTCAGTGCAGGTCACTGTGGCCACCCCCCTCGGAGGTCCTGCGGGTTTCCATACAGGATCACAACATCTGCAGGGGCCCACTCAGACCCTCTGTCTCTGCCTGACCACACCACAGCCCGGAGAAGCTGCCAACATCCTGTCTAGTGTTCCCAGGCTGGGTCAGGTCTCAGCCCTGCTTTCCCAGCTCCCAGAAGCTCCATTTTCTCAAATCATCAGGAGAAATCCCAGTCTGGGTGGGAGCTGTGGTGGGGGTCGTGGCAGTGTCGGGGCAGGGCGACGGCCCGGTCCTCCCACGGGGCAAGGTCCTCGGGCCCTGCAGCCTTTAGACGGTGCAGACAACAGCATGGCGGCCACCGAGGACCCGCCCACCTGAGCCTCACTTCCCGGCATCTGGTTTCCATTTTCCCGCGTGGGAGGCGCCAGCCCTGGAAACATCTGGGTTCCCGGGAACACTCCCTGGGCCTGGGCGAGGGCGGGAGGCGAGAACTCGGCTGTTCCGTGGAAAGGGGCTCGTCCCAGGTCACGGCCTCCAGGGACCCGCGGCACAGAGTTACCGTCGGAGCTGCCCCGGGACCCGGCTGTGGGGCAGGCAGCACCGGCCGTCGTCCCTGCTCTGGGCGGGTCTGTGCCCAGGGGTGCAGGCCCCACAGGACAGGGGGCCGAGAGCCAGGCCCCCAAGGTGCCTCCGATGCCCCTCAGGGTTCAGGGAGGATCGGGGGTCTCACGGGTCCTGGGCTGTCGCCAGTTTCCTCCCCACACGCAGCACGGAAATGCCAAGGCCTGCTGGTTGCTTCGGCACAGGGAGGGCTTAGACGCCACCATCCCTTGCCAGGCAGCCCGAGCGCTGGTGCGTGGTGAGGGCTCGGGCCCAGGGGGCGTCTGGCCGGGGGAGCCAGAGCCCTTCTCTCCCCAGGGCCAGCAGCCCCTGCCAGCCAGGGTCTGGGCGCGGTCAGGCTGGCCCTGCGGTGGTCAGGCCAGCGGTGGGCAGCGGCTTTGAGACCCCAGCCCTAGGGACACAGCCCCTGTCCCCAGACCCGTAGCCCGCCAGGCCCAGATGGGGAACTGGCTGTGGCGGCCAGCCTGGGGCTCCTGTGGGGAGGCCAGCGTGGGAGGCCGGGTGCGGGTCAGTCCAGCCAGCCCGGCGCCACCCAGCGCCCACCTCTGTGCCCACAAGCCCTCCGGTCTCCACCTGGACGCGAGTCTGGGGCCGGGGCGCCCTCTGCTGTCCGTCAGGGCACTAGCACCGTAGTGTCCAGGGCCTGGACCTGCACGGCCTCTGCTCCGGCTCCTGGCCTGTCCCAGGGCCGAGGTCCACCCAGCACGGCAGACCCCGAGGCTGGGCGCGCCCTGCCAGGATTCAGGGGTCTGCGCCCCCCAGCCCCGCTGAGGTCCAGGGGTCTGCGCCCCCCAGCCCCGCTGAGGTCCAGGGGTCTGCAACCCCCAGCCCCGCTGAGATCCAGGGGTTAGTGACCCCCACCTCTGCTGAGATCCAAGGGTCTGCGCCCCCCACCCCTGCTGAGGTCCAGGGGTCAGTGACCCCCACCTCTGCTGAGATCCAGAGGTCCGCGCCCCCCAACCCTCCTGGGGTCTAGTCCTGCAGGGGACGCAGCAGGCAGGCCAGGGTCAGGGTGCTAGGGTGACCTCTGGGTGGGAAGTCCTTCCTGATGGAGCCACCTCTGGGCCAGGAGCAGCGGCTGGGCAGGACAGAGGCCCAGGGTGTCTGCCCGGCCACACCGAGTCACTCCAGCTGCTCCACACTGCTGGTGGATAGGCCTGTGCTTAGCAGTCTGCTGTGACCTGGGGAGCCAGTGACCTGGTGACCCAGGCTGCAAGGACCCGCCAGCCACGCCCAGCCCAGCCAGGACACAGCCCTCCAGCCTTGCTCTCCCCAAGACGCCCACGGCTGTGTGGGTCAGGCCACTATTGTGCCTGGGGCATTGGGGTCTGACAGCACAGGCATGGCCCTCCCCCTGCTCCCCCTGCCCTCCCCCTAGTCCCCTGCCCTCCCCCTAGTCCCCTGCCCTCACCTCCTCCCCTGCCCTCACCCTCCTCACCCTGCCCTCCCCCTAGTCCCCTGCCCTCACCTCCTCCCCCTGCCCTCACCTCCTCCCCTGCCCTCACCTCCTCCCCCTGCCCTCCCCCTGCTCCCCCTGCCCTCACCTCCTCACCCTGCCCTCACCTCCTCCCCTGCCCTCACCTCCTCCCCTGCCCTCCCCCTAGTCCCCTGCCCTCACCTCCTCCCCCTGCCCTCACCTCCTCCCCTGCCCTCACCTCCTCCCCTGCCCTCCCCCTGGTCCCCCTGCCCTCCCCCTAGTCCCCTGCCCTCCCCCTAGTCCCCTGCCCTCACCTCCTCCCCTGCCCTCACCCTCCTCACCCTGCCCTCCCCCTAGTCCCCTGCCCTCACCTTCTCCCCCTGCCCTCACCTCCTCCCCTGCCCTCACCTCCTCCCCCTGCCCTCACCTCCTCCCCCTGCCCTCACCTCCTCCCCTGCCCTCACCTCCTCCCCCTGCCCTCACCCTCCTCACCCTGCCCTCCCCCTAGTCCCCTGCCCTCACCTCCTCCCCCTGCCCTCACCTCCTCCCCTGCCCTCACCTCCTCCCCCTGCCCTCACCTCCTCCCCCTGCCCTCCCCCTGCTCCCCCTGCCCTCACCTCCTCACCCTGCCCTCACCTCCTCCCCTGCCCTCACCTCCTCCCCTGCCCTCCCCCTAGTCCCCTGCCCTCCCCCTAGTCCCCTGCCCTCACCTCCTCCCCTGCCCTCACCTCCTCCCCTGCCCTCCCCCTGCTCCCCCTGCCCTCCCCCTAGTCCCCTGCCCTCCCCCTAGTCCCCTGCCCTCACCTCCTCCCCCTGCCCTCACCTCCTCCCCTGCCCTCACCTCCTCCCCTGCCCTCACCTTCTCCCCCTGCCCTCACCTCCTCCCCTGCCCTCACCTCCTCCCCCTGCCCTCACCTCCTCCCCTGCCCTCACCTCCTCCCCCTGCCCTCACCTCCTCCCCAGCCCTCACCCTCCTCACCCTGCCCTCCCCCTAGTCCCCTGCCCTCACCTCCTCCCCCTGCCCTCACCTCCTCCCCTGCCCTCACCTCCTCCCCCTGCCCTCACCTCCTCCCCCTGCCCTACTCCTGCTCCCCCTGCCCTCACCTCCTCCCCTGCCCTCACCTCCTCCCCTGCCCTCCCCCTAGTCCCCTGCCCTCACCTCCTCCCCCTGCCCTCACCTCCTCCCCTGCCCTCACCTCCTCCCCTGCCCTCCCCCTGCTCCCCCTGCCCTCCCCCTAGTCCTCTGCCCTCCCCCTAGTCCCCTGCCCTCACCTCCTCCCCCTGCCCTCACCTCCTCCCCTGCCCTCACCTCCTCCCCTGCCCTCCCCCTAGTCCCCTGCCCTCACCTCCTCCCCTGCCCTCACCTCCTCCCCCTGCCCTCACCTCCTCCCCCTGCCCTCCCCCTGCTCCCCCTGCCCTCACCTCCTCACCCTGCCCTCACCTCCTCCCCTGCCCTCACCTCCTCCCCTGCCCTCCCCCTAGTCCCCTGCCCTCACCTCCTCCCCTGCCCTCCCCCTGCTCCCCTGCCCTCCCCCTGCTCCCCCTGCCCTCCCCCTAGTCCCCTGCCCTCCCCCTAGTCCCCTGCCCTCACCTCCTCCCCCTGCCCTCACCTCCTCCCCTGCCCTCACCTCCTCCCCTGCCCTCACCTCCTCCCCTGCCCTCCCCCTAGTCCCCTGCCCTCACCTCCTCCCCCTGCCCTCACCTCCTCCCCTGCCCTCACCTCCTCCCCCTGCCCTCCCCCTAGTCCCCTGCCCTCCCACTAGTCCCCTGCCCTCACCTCCTCCCCTGCCCTCACCCTCCTCACCCTGCCCTCCCCCTAGTCCCCTGCCCTCACCTCCTCCCCCTGCCCTCACCTCCTCCCCTGCCCTCACCTCCTCCCCCTGCCCTCCCCCTGCTCCCCCTGCCCTCCCCCTAGTCCCCTGCCCTCCCCCTAGTCCCCTGCCCTCACCTCCTCCCCTGCCCTCACCCTCCTCACCCTGCCCTCCCCCTAGTCCCCTGCCCTCCCCTCATCACCCTGCCCTCCCCCTCCTCCCCTGCCCTCACCTCCTCCCCTGCCCTCACCTCCTCCCCCTGCCCTCACCTCCTCCCCCTGCCCTCACCCTCCTCACCCTGCCCTCACCCTCCTCACCCTGCCCTCACCTCCTCCCCCTGCCCTCACCTCCTACCCTGCCCTCACCCTCCTCACCCTGCCCTCACCCTCCTCCCCTGCCCTCACCCTCCTCCCCCTGCCCTCACCTCCTCCCCCTGCCCTCACCTCCTCCCCCTGCCCTCACCCTCCTCCCCTGCCCTCACCCTCCTCCCCTGCCCTCACCTCCTCCCCTGCCCTCACCCTCCTCCCCCTGCCCTCCCCCTAGTCCCCTACCCTCACCTCATCACCCTGCCCTCCCCCTCCTCCCCTGCCCTCACCTCCTCCCCCTGCCCTCACCTCCTCCCCCTGCCCTCACCCTCCTCCCCCTGCCCTCACCCTCCTCCCCTGCCCTCACCTCCTCCCCCTGCCCTCACCCTCCTCCCCCTGCCCTCACCTCCTCCCCTGCCCTCACCTCCTCCCCTGCCCTCACCCTCCTCACCCTGCCCTCACCCTCCTCACCCTGCCCTCACCCTCCTCACCCTGCCCTCACCTCCTCACCCTGCCCTCACCTGTCCTGCACCCTTGTAGGCAGGTACATGGCTCCGCTTTAAATTTTTGCCATTCTGAGAGATCAGAGATGGCATCTTATTGTAGTTTTAATTTTCATTTCTCTTATTATGAATGACATTGAACAACTTTTCATACGATTAAGGCCTATTTTTATATATTTGGGGAGAAATTACCTGTTCATGTCTTTTGTCCATTGTTCTATTGGGTTTTTGGTCTTTTTTCTCCAATATTGAGTTCTGTATACATAAGGAATATTAGCTCTATCCTGATATGTGTTGCAGACAGTTTCCCCCAGTTTCTTAGTTTTCCTTTGGCTTTGTGGTGTTTTGGGTCATGCAGAATGCGATCATATTCATGTGGCCCAGTTAGTCTTTTGTTTTGAGTTTTAGAAAAATCTTTCCTTATACTCAAGTCATAGAGGGATTCACTCATATTTTCTTCTAGTATTTGTTTCATTTTTCACATTTGGATCCCTAATCCACCTGGAGTTTAAACGAGGGTCAGCAGAGAAATCGTCTCGAAGCTTGCCTTTCTTTGCTGTCATGACATAAAACCATTTCTACACCATATGGTTACATGTGATGAAAAATGGGTTCTTTTTGACAATCGTAAGCATTCGGCACAAGGGTTGGGTAAAGATGCAGTGCCAAAACACAGTCTAAAACCAAATATTCACCAAAAAAAGCTAACGGTGTCTGTTTGGTCCAGCGCTGGTATCACCCACTACAGCTTCATGAAACCTGGTCAATCGATTACAGCGATGTCTACTGCAACCAGGTGGATGAAATGATGAGATGCTCGCGATTAAGCCGCCGAGATTGGTTAACAGAGACAGGCCAATCCTCTTGCAAGACCACATCTTGCATAAACAACGCTGCTAAAACTACAGCAGCTGGACTTGGAAACTCTGTCATCCACTGTGTTCACCAGACCTTGCATCAACTTACTCTCACTTCTCCCAGGCTTTGGACCACTTCTTGCAAGGGAAGATAGTCCATTCTCAACAAGCTGTGGAAAACGGCCTTTCACGATACCATCACCACTGACTCTCCAGGCTTCTCTGCTGCTGCCATGAACAAGCTACCGTGAAGATGGCAAAACTGTGTCGACAGTTTAGGCGCACACTTTGATTAATTGTACTGCTTCTTGTTTGAGACATAATAAACTACACTTTTGATTCAAAATCAGACATTTCCTATTTAATGACCTAAACATAAAAAAGAGCCTAATGGAAATTTTAGAACTCAAAAATGCAATAGCTGAAAAATATTTGCAAATCACATACCTAACAATGAACTTATATCCAAAAAACATAAAGAACTCTTAAAACTCAACAATAAGAAAACAGACAACCCAATAAAAAATGGACAAAATGCCCTAACAATCACTTTACCAAAGAAGTGTACAGACGGCAAATGAACACGCGCAAAGATGCTCATTATCAGTCACCGGGAAACGCAGATTAAAGCGACAATCAGACGCCACGACACACCTGTGGGAATGGTTTGAAAGCCCAACATCTGACTCAGAGGAACTGGCGCCTTCACGCTGCCGGGGGCGGGGGACCACTCTGAGTGCTGAAAAATTAAACACATACTTAAGGCCGGGCGCGGTGGCTCACGCCTGTAATCCTAGCACTCTGGGAGGCCGAGGCGGGTGGATCGCTCAAGGTCAGGAGTTCGAGACCAGCCTGAGCAAGAGCGAGACCCCGTCTCTACTAAAAATAGAAAGAAATTATCTGGACAGCTAAAAATATATATAGAAAAAATTAGCCGGGCATGGTGGCACATGCCTGTAGTCCCAGCTACTCGGGAGGCTGAGGCAGGAGGATCGCTTAAGCCCAGGAGTTTGAGATTGCTGTGAGCTAGGCTGACGCCACGGCACTCACTCTAGCCTGGGCAACACAGCGAGACTCTGTCTCCAAAAAAAAAACAAAAACAAAAACACCACACACTTAACACACATCCGGAAATCACAGCCCTGGGCGTCCACCCCGAGGAAACGAACACCTGTGGTCACACGAAGCCTGTGCGCAGATGTTCACAGCAACATCATTTGTGCAGATGAACCCGGGACGGCCCGCGTGCCCTCGGCGGCTGCCCAGCTCGGAAGGCCTCATGTCCAGGTTTGGTGAATGTCCAGGTGCGGCTGGTCATGGGCGGATCCCTCCTGCCTGGACAAATGCCCCCAGGGGGCGGAGGTGGGTTCCCGTGACAGCCGGATGGCAGATGGAGCTGGCATCACCACGCCCCCGCCCCTCACCAGGTGACCTCTGCACACGCGGCCCCTTCACCTCCACCAGGAGCGGAGGCTCCTCCAGACCCTCCCCAGACGCAGACGCGGGCGCCACGCTGCTCACGCAGCCTCTCTTCTGATAAGTCGCCCGGCCCCCCTGTTTCTTCCTAGCAACACTCAGCGGACGAGGACAGTGGGCAAGAGCCTGAGCAAACGGTGGCGCACCCACCACGACACGCTGCTCGAGCGAGAGGAGCCACGCGGAAGGCGCGGTGACCTGCACGCGTCTCAGAGCTGCCGCACCGAGCAAGAGAAGCCAGGCCCAGGTCCCCCGTGGCACGACTCCCCTTCGTGACTTTCTGGGAAAGGCAAGGCCACTGAGGCGGGGAGTGGGAGGGACCACGGCTGCGAGGACTGAGAACAGGACAGCGGCCAGGCTCGGGGCCTGAGGGGACTTCGGGAGGTGACGGGACGGGTTTGGGTCCGGAGTGGTGAAGAGCGTGTGAAAACTCACAGAACTGCCCATCACGGAGGGTGACTCTCATGGTACAGAAACTACAAAAAATTAAAAAGTCAATATCCCGGGAGGAAAAGTTGGGAGAGAAATGAAAAAGACAGATATTTAAAAACACAATGTGTGAACCTAGATGGAATCTTGTTCCAGAAAAACACAGCTGCACACGGGGCCTCTGGGGACAGACACTGGCACAGTGACTTCCTCAGCCGTGGCGCCGAGTGTGGGAAGAGAGTGTCGTCCTCAGGAGAGGAGGGTGGTCGCCGACACCCAGGGGCAGCGTCCAGTGCTGCAGACGCCCTCGAGTAATGAGGGACAGAGATGGAGAGACGGAGACAGAGATAGACAGAGATAGAGATACAGAGATGGAGAGATAAACAGAGACAGAGATGGAGAGACAGAGATAGACAGAGACAGAGATACAGAAATGGAGAGATAAACAAAGACAGAGATGGAGAAATAAACAGAGAGAGCGATGGAGAGACAAACAGAGACAGCGATGGAGAGACAGAGACAGAGATAGACAGAGACAGAGATACAGAGATGGAGAGATAAACAGAGACAGAGATGGAGAGACAGAGACAGAGACACAGAGATGGAGAGATAAACAGAGACAGAGATGGAGAGATAGAGACAGAGACAGAGATAGGGACAGAGACAGAGAGACAGAGAGATGGAGAAAGACAAAGACAGAGATGGAGACAGACAGCAATACAGAGATGGAGAGACAGAGATAGAGACAGAGACGGATTCGGAGACAGGCAGAGGCAGAACTAGAGGAAACATGGTGTGACGGGCATATGGGTTTTTATTGCATATATTTTCAAATTTTCTGAATGTTCAAAAATTTATAATAGAAAGTATGTACATACATTTTAAATGCCATGGGAAAAATAACTCTAGACATCTGGGGCCGAAATTAAATTCTGAATTCTTAAGCCAAAGTAGTTCAACGACATTTTCCAATCACTCCTTCCAAGCAGGATGGAAGTCCCCTTGTTAACAGGCTCAGCCTACATTTGGGAAATTCTAGAAACCAAACAAGCAGAGACCGTCGTTTGCTCACAAACTCGCTTCTGTCCTCTGCACTGTACGCAGGGCGCTGAGCTGAGGCTTCCGCAGCTGCGGGATGTGGTGTGGGTGACGTGGGGGGGGGGAGGGGGGGCGGGAGGGCGTCCCGGGAGCCCCCCCGGCTGCAGGCGGGGGCTGCCACTCCCAGCGCCACCCAGCAGCCTCCCTTGTACCCACCCGCATCTGGCTCTCATGAATTGAGGATGATTTTCTCTCTGAATTTTAAATGCTGTGGAAAGACCCATGGCTGTTTTATTTAAATTTCACCAGTGCTTCTAAAACATGAACATACGAACTCCTATTGTCACCTCAAGTGTGCAACTGGAAAGATTTCTTTCCTTATCTGTAAGAAATCATGCTCATTTTCTTAAGTGACAGGACTATTGGAGGCACCTTTGTCAATATGAGGACACCGTCTTTTCATTATAGTCAGGAAAACAGAAGCCAAGGACACTGGCCGGGACGTTCCCAGTCGGAACGAGGACCATGCCCGCGCCAGTGGGGCTGCCCCGGGGAGGCTGTGCGCCGGCGCCGTCCCTGGAGCTGCCCGTCCCTCGCCCATGGCGCACGCGGCCGGTGCCTCCAGGCTGGGCTCCCCCTCACCCGGCTTGTCCTGGAACCCATCGGGTCCCTCCTGACACGGGCTCTGCTGCGATACCTGCGAAGGCAGCGCCCCTCCCCACCGCGGGTCCCGGCACGGCCGGGGTCCCAGGGCCTTCTAAGGGCCAGGGCAGGAGGGACCACGCGGTGTTGGGCAGAGAGACCGGAACACGTCATAGCTACGTCATCACAAAGATTTTCCACTATTAGTAGAATTCATGGTATGAATAGGTCTAAGCAGAAGAATCCTATGATTATCTCTATAGATGCTAAAAAAGAATTTAACAGAATTCAAGAGCTATTACTGATCACAGAAAAACACCCAATGGAATAGGAACCGATTGGTACTTTCTTTATACACATACTAAAAACCTGTGGGGTCCAAAGGCAGCATCTTGCTTGATAGGGAAACAGGAGGAACGTCCCTGTGAGGTGGGGAACGGGGGTGCCACGGCCACCGTCACCGCAGTGTGGCATCGGAGGTCCTGTCCGTGAAACCAGGAGTGTGAGGTGCATCAGAGACATAAACTGAAACATGGCAGGGAAAAGCAACACTACCTGCAGGTTATTAGAAGGACGTGTTATTCCATGTGACACCAGACACACACGTTTTCTATGTGTCCGTCGCTCTAAGTGATTTACACGTGATTCATTTGAGCCTTACAAAAATGAGGGAGGTGTTCCAACGTCACCACTTTGCCGGTGAGGGGACTGAGGCACACAGGTGCGATGGCTTGTCCAAGCCCACACAGCCGGTGGGTGGCGGCCGCCCCCCAACCACAGACCCTGCCACTTGCCCCAGGAACATGCGCGAGAATCACCTGGAAAACAGCAAATGATGGACTGAGCAAGGCAGAGCGACGCCGAATGGACGTACGAAAAATCTGCAGGCTTCGTGTAGATAAACAGCAACCAGCCAGAAGATACCATGGAAGAAAAGGCCCTATTTACAACAGCAACAAAAATGGAAAAACTATATAGAAATGAAATGAACAAGAAATGTTCTCTATATGGAGAAAAAAGTGCTAAGACCATCAAGACAAGAATAGAAAACAAGTGAAAAGAAATACCAACTTCTTGCAAATGTCAACTCACCCTCATAAAGGTGTCAATTCTCCCCAAGTCAATTAACAAATTTAGTACAATTCCAACAAAAATGTCAACTTGTTTCGTTTTGGAGCACGCAAACGTATTAAAGTTTGTACAGAAAACAAACAAACAAGAACAGTAAGGAAAGTCCTTGGGGAAGAAAAGGCGCAGCAGGGTGTCAGCCCTGTCAAATGACATCCCGCGGCCCGGACAGTGACGCCGGACAGTGAGCAGGCGTGAACCGACCCGCACAGACAGAGGCCAGGGCAGAGGAGAAGGTCCAGGAGACTCAGCATCTGCAGGGGGTCGCGTCTACAAAGGGGCCGCCTCAAACCAGGGAGAGAGAAACTTGGGCAATAAAGGCACCGGGACTCCCGTGTGGCCATCGGGAAGAACGCAAAGTTGGATTCGTGCCCCATGCTGAGCCCTCGATAGACTCCATTTGGAACAAAGGCAAATTTTAAATCCTTAAACCAGAAACCGGACCGGCCCTGCCTCGCCGCGGGCTCTCTCCTCAGCCACCTGCGTGCCTTTTCAGTTGTTTGCATGAGTGTCATGGTTTGAGTGACTTGCAAGCTCCCCGACAGTCTCGGAGGCCACCGGCGTGCGAGTGACCTGCTTTCCGAGCTGCTCTGAGGCTCTTGAAGCCCAAGTGTCTCTTTTCCTGACTCCTAGTGAATTCCAAGTGGCAAAATAAACTTACCTCCGCCGACTCTCCTTCTCTCTCCTCCTCGTTGCAGTCTGCGTTCCCTTTTTTCCCTTTTGTGGTTCTCTGCAGGTTGGGCTCCCGGGGACGCAGGGCGAGAGCCGGGTGGGTCCGGCGCAGGGGCTCGGCCGGGGCTGCAGGTGCGGGTCCCGCACAGACGATGCGCGCTCCGGGCAGGGGACGCCAGTGCGCCCGTGCAGAGCGCCCGGCGAGGGAAGCCCGTCTAGCGCTGTCTGCTGTTGACATCCGCTGAGGGGACGCAGGCTGACAATGAAGCCGGCACGACTCGCTGCGGGAAGTCATAAGCACCATGGCAGCGCGGCGCCATCGGGCTACAAGCACACAGTCAAACTGGTTCAGCCATAGCCAAAGTCAGCGTCCAGGGCCCAAGGCATCAGCCTGGGAGCGGGGCAGGGGTCCTGGTGGGTGCAGCAGAGCGGGCCTGGGGCTCGGAGCCACCACCCCGCACGGCAGTTCCACAGTGCTGGCGCCTGGCGCAGCCCGCACCCACCCGCGACACACTCGGACGGCGCAGCTGGGCTGGGAGCCCCGGCGTCCACCACCAGCCTCGGCTCCGAGGGCGCACAGGGGACAGTACCAGATGGAGCTCGGGGGTCCCAGGCAGCGCCCGGCTGACTGAGGAGCGTGAACCTGGGACCCCTGGGCAGAAGGAAACAGCTGGTACCATGCTTTGGGGGGGTGTAACGTACCCCTCAGCTGAGAAGAGGGGTTTGGGGTGAGGGGTTAGAGCTGAGGTGATGGGCAGAGGTGTTAGGAGTGAGGTAATGGGTGAGGTGTTGGGGCTGACGTGGGGGGAGGGGTTAGAGGTGAGGGGACGGGGCGACGTGGGGGGAGGGGTTAGAGGTGAGGGGACGGGGCCGACGTGGGGGGAGGGGTTAGAGGTGAGGGGACGGGGCCGAATGGGGGGAGGGGTTAGAGGTGAGGGGACGGGGCCGAATGGGGGGAGGGGTTAGAGGTGAGGGGACGGGGCCGACGTGGGGGCAGGGGTTAGAGGTGAGGGGACGGGGCGACGTGCGGGGAGGGGTTAGAGGTGAGGGGACGGGGCCGACGTGGGGTCAGGGGTTAGAGGTGAGGGGACGGGGCGACGTGCGGGGAGGGGTTAGAGGTGAGGGGACGGGGCCGACGTGGGGTCAGGGGTTAGAGGTGAGGGGACGGGGCCGACGTGGGGTCAGGGGTTAGAGGTGAGGGGACGGGCCGACGTGGGGGGAGGGGTTAGAGGTGAGGGGACGGGCCGACGTGGGGGGAGGGGCTGTGCCTAACAGGGCTGAGGTGATGGATGTGAGGGGTTGGAGATGAGCTAACTGGGCGAGACGCTTGAGTTGGGGGCGTGGGCTGAGGTGTTGGGGCTAAAGTAATGGGGTGAGATGACGGGGGAGAAGTACCGGGGCTGAGGTCAAGAGGTTGCAGTGATGGGGGCGAGGGGATGGGCTGAGGTGTTGGGGTTGAGGTGCTCAGATGAGTCAATGGGGTGAGGGGTCACAGCTGAGGTGATGGGCTGAGTTTTTGGGGTGAGGTGACGGGGCCGAGGTGCTGGGGTGAGGTGACGTATGTGAGGTGACAGGTGTGTGGAGATGGCCTGGGGTGTTGGGGGTGAGCTCAGGGGTGAGGTGGTGGACTGAGGTGCTGAGGCGAGGGGTTGGGACGGAGGTGATGGGCTGACATGGCGGGGTGAGGTCACGGGGCCAAAGTGACTGGGTAAGATGATGGGGCTGAGGTGATGGGCTGAAGTGAAGAATGTGTGGCGTGGGGTGTGAGGTGTTGGGGGTGATATGTTGGGAGTGAGGTGTTGGGGCTGAGGTGAGGGGATTGGGGTGATGGGGTGAGGTGTTGGGGTGGGGTGAAAGAGTCGGGGTGACAGGATGAGGTATTGGGGTGAAGGGACTGAGGTGAGGGGATTGGGGTGATGGGGCAAGGTGTTGGGGTGGGGTGAAAGAGTCGGGGTGACAGGATGAGGTATTGGGGTGATGGGGCTGAGGTGAGGGGATCGGGGTGATGGGGTGAGGTGTCGGGGTGGGGTGAAAGAGTCAGGGTGACAGGATGAGGTATTGGGGTGAAGGGGCTGAGGTGAGGCAGTTGGGGTGAGGGGGTGAGGTGTTGGGGTGGGGTGAAAGAGTCGGGGTGACAGGATGAGGTATTGGGGTGAAGGGGCTGAGGTGAGGGGATTGGGGTGATGGGGTGAGGTGTTGGGGTGGGGTGAAAGAGTAGGGGTGACAGGATGAGGTATTGGGGTGAAGGGGCTGAGGTGAGGCAGTTGGGGTGAGGTGTTGGGGTGGAGTGAAAGAGTCGGGGTGACAGGATGAGGTACTGGGGTGAAGGGGCTGAGGTGAGGCAGTTGGGGTGAGGGGGTGAGGTGTTGGGGTGGGGTGAAAGAGTCGGGGTGACAGGATGAGGTATTGGGGTGAAGGGGCTGAGGTGAGGCAGTTGGGGTGAGGGGGTGAGGTGTCGGGGTGGGGTGAAAGAGTCGGGGTGACAGGATGAGGTATTGGGGTGAAGGGGCTGAGGTGAGGGGATTGGGGTGATGGGGTGAGGTGTTGGGGTGGGGTGAAAGAGTAGGGGTGACAGGATGAGGTATTGGGGTGAAGGGGCTGAGGTGAGGCAGTTGGGGTGAGGTGTTGGGGTGGGGTGAAAGAGTCGGGGTGACAGGATGAGGTACTGGGGTGAAGGGGCTGAGGTGAGGCAGTTGGGGTGAGGGGGTGAGGTGTCGGGGTGGGGTGAAAGAGTCGGGGTGACAGGATGAGGTATTGGGGTGAAGGGGCTGAGGTGAGGCAGTTGGGGTGAGGGGGTGAGGTGTTGGGGCCGAGGGGTAGGGCAGGGGTGAGGCAGACAAGGATGGTCTGGAGCCTGAGTGACCCAGAGACACGGAATTTACCGGGGGTGGGGGGTGGGGGGTCAGGAAACCGGGGCCCAAGAGTGCGCAGCAGAGGACGAGGCAGGGTCTTGACAGGGAAAAGCCGGCGCCCGGCGGCCGATCCCTCCGACAGAGCCCGTGTGTTGCCAAGGTTGTGAATCTTTCGGTGGTTCCTGTATGTATGTGTACGCATGCACATGTACATGTACGTACGTGTACGTATGTGTGCACATGTGTACGTGTGTGAACGCATGCGTACCTGGCACCGTGCGGGTTTGCAGCTCCCTGGGAGGCTGAAGTGCGTGGGCAGCAGAGAGCGGGACTGGCACGGCGAGGACGCGGCGGCGGGCGGCGGCCGGGTGTCGGGGAACGGCCAGCGGCCCCAGGAGGAGGGAAACAGGCATTTTGTATTCGTATGAGGGTGTCCCTTGGCCTTTTGGCCGTCTTTGACGGTGACGTTCTAAGCAGGTACTTGAGGTCTTTCACGGGTTTGCATGTGCAGGGCGTGGCGCCCCCTGCCGGAGCCTGCGGGGCTCCCAGAGACGGTGGCACCCGGGCACGGGCGCCGGTCAGTGTCCCCTGGCGGCAGTGGGCAGTGGGGCGCTCGGCAACACGGCACGGGAGCCTTTCACTTTGGTTGCAGCTGGGCCTTAGGAGACTTTTAAAAAACGTTTCTAATAAGACTAGGTCTCCTGGTGCTGTGGGCAGCTGACCCGTTTCTCTGCAGGGGAAGGTCGGATTCTACTTTTATACCCTCAGGGGGAGACCGGAACCGGCCTGAGTTGACATGAGTTGGGGTCGTAGGAGCTTTTTATTAAGCAGAGGTTAGAGAGGGCCTCGCGCCAGGCATTTCCCACGGGCTGAGCTTCCCAGACCCGCTGGGGCCCGTTGGGGTGTGAAGTCCAGACAGCGAACAGGATGTAAAAGTTATTTATTTTCCCAGAAGGAGAGAGGCCACGACACACAGTGGGAGGAAAGACACGTCAGGCCGTGAGGAGAGCTCTTGGTGCTTTTAAAGGGCAGAAATGGCTTTTTCTCTCTGCTCCAGGGCACGGGTGCCGAAACCGGCCGTGAAGCTGCTCTGCTGGCTTCTCCGTTGCTGGCACAGCCGACAGCAGAAGTCAGCTTCTCTCTGCTTGCTGGCGGGCGGCATCGGTCCGTCTCTTCTCGAGGAGGCAGGGGACGTTCACAGTCCCCCCGTCCGCTCGGGAACTTTCTCGAGGCCAAGAACTCGGACAAGTCAGGCCACACGCGTTTCATTTAAACGAAGGGTGCTGTGCCGTGAGTTTACTTCTCTTTCTGTTTGATGCTCTATTTTCCTCTGCTACATAGGCTATCAGGCCGTTTCAGGGCCATTCCGGCTCCTGGGAGGGACACAGGTCTCTGTCACCACAAGCACAGAGTTCACAGGCTCTGGTGACACTCTTTATCATACAGAACAAACTTTTTTCTAGAAACACGGGGAGAGAAGCCCAAATAGTCTTGTCTCAGGCGTGATGAGTCAGGGCTGTTTGATTCTGTTATTGTTTCCTTCCTGGGAGGAGAAGCCTGGTGCCTGGTCCCCCACGAACCGTCTCCAGGGGGCGCTTCGCGAGTGTGTGTTTGGGGTTCATCGTCCCAGCCGGGGAATGAAGCGGTGCTGGCACGGTGGCCTTTCAGACGTCAGCGCCGCAGCCTGTGACACTCACTTTCCTTTTGTTGTGGGCTTCGCTGTCGTCCCTGCCAGGCCTTGGCTTTAACCACGGAAACAGCTCCCTGGTGGTGTCCTTTACAGTGGATGACAGCTATTCTGGGGGTCGAACTGCTTTTGGAGGTGTTAAGCTTGTAGCATGGCGGTTTGAAGGGGGCCCTGAGCGGTCAACACCCCCTTTCCTATGTCTGTACAGCCGCGTGGCCACAGGTGCCAAACCCACACTGAGCGTCAGTGAAGACACTGACCAGCAAGTCCCTTTCTAATTAGAGCTGTAATTAAAGCAATTAGCTCCGACTTTGGGGCAGAAGTCTGGGGAGGTGAAGTCCTGGCTTTAGTAACTCTGTTGACTGACTATGGTATATTGTTTTTCTTTTTTTAATGGACGAAGTTACTTTTGTCTGTGAACCACTTAACGCTGGGGTTAGCAGGGGTTCATTTCTAAGGCCAGGCCCACGGGGCTGGGTCTGTCCTGTGATTCGAACCCAGGGACGAATGGGCTGGGCCCTTCCCCCAGGGCAGAAGCCGGCAGCCAAGGGCAGGTTCAGAGCTGACGCCGCCAGGGCAACGTCGGGGTGTGGAGCCAAAGACCTGGACACCGGAGCAGACGCCCGCTACGCGCTGGAGTCCCGCAGCTCCCCGCACGGCCACCTGGTGAGGAACCGTCATTTCCAGCTGGTAAATTCACTGGCTTCCTCCACCGAGGTGCAGGGGCTGCGGCTCCGAGCCCCCGGCCGCCACCTGCGCCAGCTGTTCAGGGACACAGGCCGCCGGCCTGGGTTCCCTCTGCCGTTGAGTGAGGCCCGCGGCGGACGGGAGGCGGCGGCCGGCCCTGTCCCAGTCTAGGGCCTCGAGTCAGCTCTCTTTCAAGTCCCATCTAGAGGTTTTGTTGTGAGGCCAAACCTGGGAATCTCGATTTGACAGAATTCTGTCATTCTTAGAGAGTCTTAGCTGTTCCTCAGTCTGAGGGGGCTGAAGTGTCAACAGAGCCTCTTTCCCATCCCAGGCCACAGTCCTGGCTCCAGGGGTGCGCACACCCAGACGGTCACCTCTGCACGCAGATCTGTGCCCTGTGGGGGACACTCCACATCCGGCTTCTCTGCACAGTTCAGGACCCGGACGGTGTTTGCGGCAGAGTCCTCGTCAGTGTGGCCGGACGCCAGTGACTCGTCTGCACACCGCAGGACAGGCCTTGTCTAGTGGCAACTCTCCTAGTTCTCGCACCAAAGCCTTTCCAAGCAAACGAGGACTCTCCCTAACCCCGGGGGAAAGCCGTCCCAGTACGCTGGGGCGACCCGCGTGCCCGGGTCTGTGCCGGGGAAGGACAGCCGCGTGCAGGGCCGTGGGGAGGGAGGCGAGGGAAGCCTCCTCCGAACAGAAGGCTGAGCCGTCTGGCACCCGCAGGCCCTCGGGTCAGCACTGCGCACAGGCTGGGACCAGGGGGTGACGGGTCACGGCCTCAGTCGCTGCCCTCAAGTCCTGAGCAAGCCCACGTTCTCCATTTGGTGTCTTTGGTGGCAACGTGGGTGGCCGGCAGGGCCACAGCAGCTGTGTCTTAGAACCATGGCTGTCGAGGGCTGAGTGCTCTGGCCTCAGGTCTCCGCTGCTGCCTGTTCCAGGACACTGAACCTGAGGCTGCAAAGCCGTCAGGACTGCGGCACGCGGACACCCTGCCAGGAGCCTCAGTGCTCCAAACGGAGGGGTGCACCGAGGTGACAGGTGACGGGAGGCCAGGCCCTCCCCCCCGAGTGCAGACAAGCGTTCAGAGTCACAGCAAAGTCTCCTCCGGCGGCTGCTGCGTGAGGCTCCCCAGGGGAACCTGGGCGCTCAGGCATTAGAAGAACTGGAAGAACCTGCGGGAAGCGAACGGTCCCCGGGGGCAACCTAGGGGGGGCGGGGGGCGGGGCAGGGCAGGTCACCCTGTTCATCTTTGGCCCGTGAACCCAGGTTACTGCAGGAATAGGAAGATGACGGCCCTGGAAGAAGGGTCAGGGCCGAGAGGCAGCCCCCGTATGTGGCAAGAATTCAATATTCTCACCGGCCACGTCCGGGGCTACCCGAGGCTCCTCCGCAGACACGAGATGTCCGGGGGAGCCTGGGGGGCCGGGGCCCCTCTGTCCTCCGTTCTCTCGGCCATTAAGGTTGGGCGGCCCAGGCTCCCGTGGAGCTCAGCGTCCTTTTCCCAACGGCTCTCCTGCCTACAAAGGCACATCGGTAGGGACCAAGGGCTGCGAGCTGGGGGCTCTCGTCCGGGCATCCCGGATGCCAGCCTCGCTGTAGGTCCACAAGGCGGCTGACTTCGAGGTGGCTCGGGCTACAGGCGCAGGGAGCAGGGGGCAGCGTGTGGCCTGCTTAGCCGACTGCTGTGCCCAAAGACCTGTTTTAGCGTCCAAATTGGGGTCCCCAAAACAACGTGCTGTGGTGTCCCAGAGTCACCCCGATAAGGAATCTCTCTGAACAAAACGGAAAAATCTCTGGGTAAAAAACAGAAACAGTTGCCCAGGGGCCAAAGTGGAGACTGCAAACGCAAGGACATAAGCCACAGCCAAAGCGTGCGCCAGGCAGTAAGGAGCAGGACTCGCCCACAGTCTGAGACAGGAGCTGAGCAGGTAGAAGAGGAAGGCGAATCGCTGACTCCTGCCGGGCGTGGGAGCAAACCCTGCCACTGCCATGGCCCAGGCGCCTGGCATCCACCGGCCACTTGGACCCCAGGGCTCGGGGTTGGCAGCCCTGGCGCTCATGACGGGGGCAGCCGCCGTCGGGCGCAGGGAGGGAGTTTCCGTCTCTACCTCAGGAGGAAGATCTCGAGGGCAGAGCTGGGAAGAGCTGGGAAGAGCTGGACGGGTTGGCAGGCCGGGGGGACGGGGCCGCGGGCAGCAGTCCTGTGCGGACACCCAACGACGGAACAATTCCGGCTCCCCGTTCAGAGCCCCCCCACCTCCCTGCTTGTCCGGAATTGAGAGGAACAAGCAGGTGAGAGATTAGAGCAAGAATGGGAAGATCTTCAGAAGACAGCAGGTCCCCAAGAACCCCCAGTTCCAAACCTCGCTAGACTGAGGGAGACTCGCCGCCCGGCGGGTTCTGAGTGATGTCGTATGGTCTTTTTTTTTTTCTTTTCTTTTTTTTTTTGAGACAGAGTCTCACTCTGTTGCCCAGGCTAGAGTGAGTGCCGTGGCATCAGCCTAGCTCACAGCAACCTCAAACTCCTGAGCTCAAGCAATCCTCCTGTCTCAGCCTCCCGTGTAGCTGGGACTACAGGCATGTGCCACCATGCCCGGCTAATTTTTTTCTATATATATTTTTAGCTGTCCATATAATTTCTTTCTATTTTTAGTAGAGATGGGGTCTCACTCTTGCTCAGGCTGGTCTCGAACTCCTGAGCTCAAACGATCCGCCCACCTCGGCCTCCCAGAGTGCTAGGATTACAGGCGTGAGCCACCACGCCCCGCCTCGTATGGTCTTAATGGGCCTCTCTGTCCCACCTGGATTGCCGGAGGTGATGAGGGGGTCCCGAGGCAGGGAGGGGCCCCATGAACCGGCCAGGTGGGCTCCTGGCTTCCCGAGGGGAGCACTCGAGAGCCAGCCGACGCGGGACAGAGGTTTCCCTGCAGGTCCCACCCCGCAGGCAGAGCAGGGTCCTCTCCCGGGCAGGAGGGGCCCTCGCAGGGCAAAGGAGTTGCCCGTTGGGCAGCAGCCGTGGGGACCAGCACCGCCTTGAGGTCCGGCCGTGACGCTCCATCGCAGACAGCTGGCGCGGGAGTGAGCAGGGTCTGCGAGGCGGTCGGGGTCTGGTGTCGGCCACAGTGCCTGCCTCGTCCCTCCGGTGACCTTTTATTCTCAGGAGAGTATCTCAACTAAGAACCCATGAGGGGAAGAAAAATTACATTTTCTCCACTACGATTTCCAGGACAACAGGAACAGGGAATATAAAAAAATCGGAAATATGAAATAAAATAGCATAAATAAAGCCTGATATTATAATGTAAAAATATGTTAAGCTTTTCTATTGAAAGACAGAGAATCTTGATATAAAAGCCAAATCCAATAATAACTGGTCTACCAAAAACACACGTAAGCTATAAAAAAAAAGAGAAAAGTTGAAAATAAAAGAATGGAGAAATAAAATACCAGGGAAATATCTAGAACAATCTGGTAAAAGTCTCGCTATCTGCCCACATGGAACCTGGATGTCAGCACAGGGACAAAGAGCACAGGCTGTCCCTGCCGCCACGCGCCACATGGGGGACCGAACCGCAGCCACAGCCAGCAGTGGGGGCCGCGGGGGTCTGCGGTGACGCTGCGGTGCCGGCCACCTGGGGTCTCCCCCGCCCTCCCCGCTGCTCCAAGCCGCTGCCTGCTCCCCTGGTGCTGGTGGGGTGTGGGGCAGGTGCCAGGCCTGGGCCGGCCAGCGGGAGGGCTCAGCAGCCGCCCCCCACGAGCAGTGACCCCCCATCTGCCTCCCCAGCCCCATTTAAGGGCTCATGATTAAACTGGACCCCCCTGGATAATCCAGGCTTAGCTCCTTATTTAAGGTCCGCTGAGTAGAAACTTAATTTGCAGCCTTAATGCCCCACCCCCACCCCGCCACGTAACATGACACAGTCGCGGGCTCCGGGATTAGGGTGTGGGCGTCTCGGGGGACCGCCATTCTGCCTTCCACATACAGCAAATCAGACACAACGGATCAAAGATGTTCCAGACCCGCCAGTGCGACAGCCAGGCTGTTGGGTGCGTGTGGACTGCACAGCCCGTCGGTGGGGAACGTACTTCCACTCCGGCAGCCGCGGAACATTTGCGAAAATAGGCCACTGAATTAGGTCACAAAAGATGCCTCAGTAAACCCCAGAGCATCAGTGTCACGGGGATTATGAATTCTCGCCTTGCTGCAATACATTTAGAAATTAGTATTAAACGACACCCAGGAGAATCTCATATGTTTGAACATTTAATAACATTTTACTCAGTAATCTTTGGGCAAGTGGAAATCTTGAGAGAAATGAAATAAAATTTAGAACCGAATAGTAATGAAAACACTATACGTCAAAATTCGCAGGACACTGTTACGTTAGTACCTAGAAATACATAGTCTTAAATACGCTTCTCAAGACATACGTGAAGCCAGAACTAATCGTCTGGCAAGTAATTGAAGAAAGAATAATGTAACAAAATCAATCCAAATTAGTAAGAAAAAGGGAAATGATAAAGATACTGGCAAAATCGCTGAAATAGAGAACAATAAAGCCAAAGGGCACACTTTGAAACGATTTGTAAGCTATACTGATTTGGACAATACTGAGAAAAAAAAAAAGAGGAAGATACAAATAAAAATAGATTGAAAATGGCGAAATAACATTAATATAGACAGAAGGGATGAAAAGTCATAAGAACATTATGAGCAGCTATATTCAAAAATTTTGAATTCCCAGATCTGTTCAAAGAAAAACAAAATGCCCAGATCGACACCAGAAGGAAACAGAGAGCTTGGACAGGTCGGTGGGCTCCTCGCCCCAGGTCCTTCCCAGGTACGTTGTACCAGACGTCAAGGAACAGTTCATGCTTGTCTTAGACAAACTGTCCCAGAAAAGAGAAACAGGACAAAAGGCCCAGCAGGCGCCAAGCTAAGGACGGCCCGAGCTCCCACTGCCCGGCTGCAGGGGGCGCCATCCCCGTGCCGCGCCCGGGCCAGGAATAGGCAGGTGCAGGGAGCAAAGATCTGCGCAAGACACCAGCTGGCCGCCAGTGGCGTCGTCCCCAAGGCTGCCCGGGATGGAGCAGGGCTTGTCTGCGAACGCAAGGGCACGGAACGGCGAAGTCGGGTGTGATTCACCCGGGAGGAGAGGGCGTATCGCAGCCAGTGCAAACGGTATGAGACGTTTGATAAGGCCCAGCGGCTGTCGGTGAGACAAGCTCAGCAAACTGAGGAGGGAAAGAGCTTTCTCAACTCCGAGTCTCACTACCGGTGTCCTGGCTGAGTGTGTAAGGAAAGAAAAAGAAATAAAAGTAGGGCGGTGGCTCACGCCTGTAATCCTAGCACTCTGGGAGGCCGAGGTGGGCGGATCGTTTGAGCTCAGGAGTTCGAGACCAGCCTGAGCAAGAGCGAGACCCCACCTCTACTAAAAATAGAAAGAAATTATATGGACAGCTAAAAATATATATAGAAAAAATTAGCCGGGCATGGTGGCACATGCCTGTAGTCCCAGCTACTCGGGAGGCTGAGACAGGAGGATCGCTTAAGCCCAGGAGTTTGAGGTTGCTGTGAGCTAGGCTGACGCCACGGCACTCACTCTAGCCTGGGCAACAGAGTGAGACTCTGTCTCAAAAAAGAAAAAAAAAAAAAAAAAAAAGAAATAAAAGTAAAGATTGGAAGGGAAGAGAGAAATTGTCATTACCTGCAGGTGACATAGCCTCGCAGGAAGGGCCACCAGCATGAGCAGCCAAAGACAGCGTAGCCAGGCTGCCAGGCACGGGATGAAGTCAGAGATCAGTGGCCCAAGTTCTGGCAGAGGCATGGCCAGCCGGGAGGAGCAGCCTCCCGCCGTACTGGAAGAAAAAACCACGTACCCTGCAACTTACCAACTTTCCTTGAGCCCCTCAGAGCACTGGGGTCACAGGACAAACATCAGGCTGCAGTCCGCAGACAGACCGGCAGGACCCCGGCATTTGCCGACCCAAAGGCCAAAGCAGACAGCAAGACGATAAAACTGGAAACTCCGCGGCGGACTGTGAAGGGCCGTGGGCGGGCGAGGCAGGTGACAGCCTGCAGCTGCAGGAGGAGGGAAGTTCCACCTGCCCAAGGCTTTTCCTCCAGGAACCCGCCAGGTGTCCCCAGGGGAGTGGGAAGAACCTTAGCAGGTGGCCCCTGGGCTGGCTGGGGGAGGGGCCCCCTCCCGGAGGCTCGGCCTGCGGGAGCGGGGCCGGGACGGCTGCGGCAGTGGAGGGACAATGAAACCTGTCCACCTGCAGAGGGCAGGTGCGTTTGGGCCCAGGGCACTCCCGCGGGAGGGGCAGAGCCGGGGGCCGGCCATTTGCTAGTTCCTGACTGAGGGGGCTACACGGGCGTTTGTTCTGTAACCACCCACGGTATGTGCATTTCGGTTCTGTGCACCTCTGTGTATGGGTGTCACGTTCACCGTCAACATTTTTAAGTGTGAGAACTAAACCCCCAAGCCCTCTGCTAACTGGATGGAGCCCTCGCCACCAAGGGGGAAAGCTGAGCCCCCAGCCGCGAGGGGTGGAAGAGATAAGGCACATCACACGTGCGTAGCTTCCCCTTTTCATGAATATTCTCGACTCCTCCCGCAGCTGCTGAACGGGCGCGTGTGACCGCGCTGGGCGCAGACCCTCGTCCCAGCCTGTCCCAGCCTGTCCCAGCCTGTCCCAGCCTGTCCCGCCCAGCACGTGTGCCTGGCCCTGGCCGGGCTCTTCCCAGCCTGTCGGAACTTGGTGAGAAATAAGTGCTCCTTTTTCCACGGCGTAAACCTCGTTCATTTTTTTTTAGTTAGCAAGCGAGTTATTCAGTATGGAAATGAAATAAGAATATAATTCACAAAGTTTGTGAAGGGGGGAGGCAGGCGTGGTGGGGGAGGTCCGAGGTGCAGCTGTCATCCTCCCAGCAGGAGACCGCAGGACCCGGGTGGGGAGCCACGCCCGGCACCCGTGGTGGCACCGTCAGAGGAAATCGAAGTCTTGGGGCCGCCCCCAACTCCTTATGCAAAAGCCTCAGGTGCCCGTGAAGAGCAGGCCCCACAGATCGTTTTTAAGGAAACTGCTTGCAAACCTCATGCAAATTGTACCTGTGTCTCGAGCCTAAAGCCTGTTTGATTCCACATTAAATGCACGACAAGTTTATCTCCAGGTCACAACTGGAGACAAGACAGAAGCAGACACTCTTCCACCTGCCCAGGGACAGCTCCATAACCGATGCCGCCTCCACTCCCTTATTTTACGTAAAATGCACATTTCTTGGGCCTCACGGGAATGTAGCCACTTTGCCTCATCAACCTGTACTTCTCTCTGCTGCCTTTAAAACTCGAAATGTTCCAACTTCCCCTTTGGAAAAACAGCCACAGCATGTCCTCGGTTTGCATTTTTCCCAGGTGCGTCCTCAAAATCTTGGCTTAATGAACCTCCATTGTGACTTGTGCCTCAGTTTACTCACTTGGGTGGACGACACTGAGAGGTTTTGCTGTGAGGAGGCATTTGCTCCCCTGGCCGCCCCTCCCTGAGGGGCAGACAGGGACACCTGGGGGCAGGTGGGCGCCCACAGGGCCTGCAGGGCTGCAGTGTCTCTGTGGGGTGACTGATTGGGCGAGGGTTGGGGTCCTCCCCTGTGGCCTGGCACAATGAGCAATGCTGTTATCCAACACTGATTAAAGAAGGTGGTTTGATTTTCAAGATCACGATCCCACTGATATTTTCAGAGATCTCAACAATGTGACGAAGGAGATGTTCCTTAAACAGATTATTTGAAAAAATTTAAAATGGTCAAATGATCATGAGATCCCACCGCCTGTTCCAGGGCTAACGCCTGCTCCGACTCTGTTCTGTGAAAACTGTGCTCAACAAGGCCGCCTTCTCGTGGCCCGAGGGCCCTCGTACGTCAGGAGACTCACGGAGCGGAATCAGGGTTTGCCGGGGGACGCGGACGCCAAGAACAGCGCGGCCGAGTTCCCCCGGGGAGCAGGCGGGGAGGGGCGCCCAGTGCCGACACGGGCTGTGGCCACCACCGCGGGTTAAAGCGGTTAACCGCCAGAAATCAGGATAAAGACCCACATTTTTCAAGTAATGGAACTTACTCAATATTTAACACTGACTTTGATACAATTTTTTTCAGAGCACTTAGAAAAATCCGAACATTAAATAAATAATGTGATTGATATTTTCAAAATAGCATATGAAGAATTAATCATTATAATGGAAAAATGTGTATTCAATGCAGTGGCAAATAAATAAACCGGGTGACTTTTGCTTTCCAACCAAGCTTCAGTAACAAGAAACAGATCTATCCTCCCGTACGATACAAGAAGCAACACAACAAAACAAAACAAAACTCGGCAAACATACTGAACGATGGTTTTGAACACGCTGGACGGGGCAGCGGAGCAGAGTGATTCCGAGGGAGGCCGCTAGCTCGGCCTGACCATCACCCTGGCGAGCGGGAAGGGAGCCCAGGCAGCGCGCGGGGCATTCCGGAGTGGAGGAGACTTGGCCAGGACTCCAGTGCGACCACAGCGGTGAGAGTGGGCAGGAGAGAGCGCCTTAAAGAACAGAGATGCAGAAAGAGGGAACGAACACCCAGCTCTGCGAAAGGTCCCTGGTCAGTATTCGGGGAGTACTGACCAAGGCATGTGCACAAGGAAAGGACTCAAATACAGGAAAAGAAACATCTGGAAGGATTCGAGAGGATGGCAAATTAGTCACTACAGCAGAAAAGACGAATGAACATGAAAGCATAGCTAAAAATTCCCTAAAATGAAACACACAGAGGAAAAAAAAAGAATTAAAAAGTAAAAAGAGCAGCCGTGAGCTGCAGGATGATGTCCAGTGGTCTGACAAACACGTGACTGAGGACCCTGAAGGAGAGAAAGGGTGGCAGTGGGAGGCTGAAAAATCCCGCAGTTGAATGAAAACTATCAGCCCATGTAGGTTCAACCAGCTAACAAATCCCAAACACGGGAAACACGAATGAGCCATACCGAGCACACCATAAGCAAATGGCTCAAAACCAGCAATATAGAGAAAAATCTTAAAAGCAGCCAGTGAATAAAGATATTTCATACAGAGAAACAAAGGTAAGGATGGTTACAGATTTCTCATTGGAAACAATACAAGTGAGAGGAAAGTGGAGCAACATCTTTGCAACTTATTTTGACTTTTTATTCTGTCTTTAAATTCCATGCTCTTCCACCATATAACACGGAGCCAAACTCATCAGAAAGCTCAACCCATTTTACGAGTCACCCGCCAGTTTGGGTGACCTTCCCACAGCCCCGCTGGCAACCGCGCAGGCGGCAGAGGCACCACACTTTGAGGTGGGCGTGTGGCTCCGCGGATTCCAAATGCAACGGAGCTTCGGTTTAGAGCCTGCGGAGGCCAGCTCATCCGTTTGAAATGCCTGGTTCCCACGCTGAAGATTCAATTTCCACAAAGCTCTTAGTGATGATTCCCAATTCCTATTTGGAATCCCAATTTTCAAAGCAAGGAATTAGGTAATTAGGGACAAGTTAGACCACCACAGCGCAGTGAGGCTCAAGACCATATGACTAAGTGAAGTGGTGGGTTCTCTTTGTCTTTCTTTGAAATTCTTTAAAATTAGGTACAAATCACTATAAAAGTTTAAAATACCACAAGCAATCATGGGTTACAGTAGACGACTGTGGCAGTTTGTTTTGCACTGCTGTAAAGAAATACCCGAGGCTGGCCGACTAACAAAGAGGTCTACCTGGCTCAAGGTTCCGCAGGCTGCGCGAGAAGCACGGCACCAGCATCTGTTCCTGGGGACGGCTGCAGGGAGCTTTTATTCACAGCAGAGGGCGAAGGGGGAGCAGGCATGTCACATGGGAGACAGGGAGCAAGAAGAGGACATGCCATGCTCTTGTAAACAACCAGCTCTCGCATGAACTAAGAGCTAGAACTCACTCATTACCAGGAGGAGGGCACCAGGCCAGCTATGAGGGACCCACCCCCATGGCCCAAACACCTCCCACCAGGCCCCACCTCCAGCACCGGGGTTCAGATTTCAACAGGGGATTTGGAGGGTCAAATATCCAAACCGCATCAACAACCATCCATTACATGTTTTCCCATTCAGAGGGAAGTAGATAATAGTCTTTGCACTGTAAAGATAGAGCTAGACTTCCTCGATATACAATTATAATTTGCAGCAGATTAAAATCGAAAAATGATGTTTTCTTCCCTATACAATGTGAGGGCTTTCAAATAGGAGGAGGAGGAGATTAAATGTATCTCTAACTATAGGCCAGAACGAGAACCAATGGGCTGGGGAGAAAGGTGGATTTTGGCTCAATATAAGAAAAGCTGCCCGGCAATGAAATGGGCTGAGTTAGTGCGGTGGTGAGCGAGCGTCTCATCGCTGCAGGTGCTGTCTGGGAGAGCGTTTCAGAAAGGTTAGGTCCTAGTGTGGAAGACCCTGTCACCTCTATGATACTGCGTTTCCAATGTTGTTACTTTGATGCCAAATAACAGGGACCTGAGAACTGTCATGTCCCTTCTAGCTCCCTGACGCAACATCTTTAAATCACTGAAAGAAAAAAAATCAAAACATAAAAACCTGTCAAACTGAATTCTAAACCTAGCAAAATTTATTTCAAAAACAAAGATTAAATAAAGATTTTTATCAGACATAATACCTGAAAGAATTCCTCAGCATCAACCTGCAACGTAAGAACATTAAGGGACGCCCTCGAGGCAGAAGGAAAATGATGCCAGACAGAAATCTGGATCCACACAGAGGAATACAAAGCCCTGGAAATGGTAACTATATGGGTAAATATATAAGATTCTTTTCTTATTATATAAGTATCTTTTAAAAATATAAGACACGTGATTTTTAAAACAATAATGATAACCATGTAATGTGGGTTTGTAACACGTCTAAGTAACTGTGTGGCAACAGGACAGGGCCAGGTGGGGAGAGATGTGAATACACTATTTTAAGGTTCTTGTACTCTATATGATGTGGCACAGCACTTGGAGAAAGCTGTGATAAGTATATAAACCCTAAAACAAAAATAACAAGATAAAAAGTTATAACTAATAAATCAACAAATGAGATATGATAGAAACATAAAAATATTAAGTAAATCCTAAAGAAGTCAGAAAATGAAGAAAAATGGAATAAAGAGTATGTGGGACAACTGGAAAACAAATCACTATACGATAGACTTAAATCTAAATATATCAGTCATCATGGTGAATGTAAATGGTCTAAGTATCTTAGTTGAAAGGCAGAGATTATCTGATTAGATTTTAAGAAAAGACCCAACTATATGCTGCCTACAGAAATGAATTTTAAATATGACACAAATAGATTAAAAATAAAAGAATGGAAAGAAATAGACTATGTCAACACTAATCAAAGGAAAGCTAGAGTGGCCAGTTAATACTAGGAAAAGGATACTCCCAGAGATAAAGAAAGCAATTTCATAATGATAAAGGAGTCAGCTGATCAGGAGGACATAGCAATATTAAATGTTTAGGGCCTTAACAACAGAGTTTTGAAATAAATGAAGCTAAAATGGGTAGAACTACAAGGAAAAGTAGACAAATTCACAATTACAGTGAGTTACACAGGTTGCAAGATAAAAGATTAATATACACAAATTATATTTTATATGCTAGCAATGAACAACTGTGAACTGAAGTTAAATAAAACAAGACCACTTAAAATAGTACCAAAAATATGAAGTACTTCAGGATAAGTACGGCAAAAGATTTTCAAGACCTGTACGCTGAAAACTATAAAACATTGCCAAAGAAATTAAATGATATAAACAAATAGAGGGATGTATCCTGTTCGTGGGTCAGGTGACTCCATATTACGCAGATGTCAGTTATCTTCAAATCGATCAACAGGTCCAACACCCATCCAAAAAAAATTCTGGCACTTTTTTTTGGTAAAAATGTATACGCTGATTCTATATGGAAATGTGGAAATTCATATGGAAATATGAAAATAACCTAATAATAGAATAGCCAAAACAACTTTGAAAAAGAACAGGGTTAGAGGACTAACACTACCTGATTTCAAGCCTTATTACAAAGCTACAATAATCAAGACAGTGGGGTTGGCACAAAGATAGACAAGGAGTCCAGAAATAAACCTGCACACATGTGGAGAACTGACTTTTTTTTTCCCTGAGAAACGGACTCACTCTGTCACCCAGGCTGGAGTGCAGTGGCGTCATCACACCTCACTGCAGTCTTGAACTCCTGGGCTCAAGCCATCCTCCTCCCTCAGCCTCCAGAGTAGCTTGAACTACAGGCATGCACCATCATGTCTGGCTAATTTTCTTTAAAAAGTTTTTTGTAGATACCGGGTCTTGCTGTTGCCCAGGCTGGTCTCGAACTCCTGGCCTCAAGTGATCCTCCTGCCTCGGTCGGGAACTGATTTTTGACAAAACTGCAAAGGCAATTCAGTGGGGAAAAAAACAAAGTAGAACATCTTTGTTACCTTGGATTAGTTAAACATTTCTTAGCTATGACACTAAAAGTACAATCAAAAGCACAAATTGATAGTTTGGACTTCATCAAAATTAAAAACTTGTACCCTTCAAAAGACACCATTAAGAGAATGAAAAGACAAGCCACAGATGGGAAGAAAATATTTTCAGAGCAGGTATCTGATGAAGGACTCATGTCTAGAATTTGTAAAGAACTCTCAAAACTCAATAATAAGAAAACAATCAAGTTTTATAATGGGCAAAAGATTTGAAGAAATCCTTCATCAGAGAAGATACAGAGGGCAGATAAGCCCAGGGAAAGGTGCTCAACATCATTAGTCATATGGGAAAAGCAAATTCAAACTATAACGAGGTGCCACCACACACCCGCCAGGGCGGCTGAAGTTAAGACTGAGTGTACCAAGTGCTGGCGAGGACGTGGAGTAGCTGGGACTCACACACCGTGGCGGGAATGTAGGGAGCACGGTACAACCACTTTGGAAACCAGTTTACAAGTTTCTTACAAAGTTAAACCTTCCCCTATGATCTGTCCCAGCCATTTCACTCCTGCGTATTCACCCCAAGAGCGTGTGTGCAGATGTTCCTAGCAGCTTTATCTGTGTCACAGCACACGGTGGTGCGTCCACGCGGCAGAATTCACTCAGCAATGACACGGAGGGTTTGCAACGTTGATCGCGGGGGACGCGACAGCCAGAGGAGGGGAAGCCTCGCCTGAGAGAAGACGTGCAAGGCCTGCGTGCTGCGAGGGAATTTTTTTCATATAAAACTCTAGAAAACGGAAAGTAATCTAGTGCCAGATACCAGACCACGGATTGCTCGTGGAGAGGAGAGACCCAGAAGGGGCGTGCAACAGACCTCGTGGGACTCGGGGACACGTTAATTACCTTGTCTGTGGCGATGGTCTCACCGCTGTGCATTCACGTCAACTCCATGAAACACGTGAAGTTTATTGTATGAAAATTGTATCTCAAGGAAGCTGTTAAAAATACAGCTCTGAAAAAAAATGAAATGACAGGCACCAGATACTCCTCTGTCACCCGGAGTCTGCAGCGCGTGACACACATGTTCCTCAGCCGCACGCGACTGTCGCAGCAGGAAACATGTTCCGAGTCTCAGGTGTTTTTATCCGACTGACGGAAACCATCCAAGACGGGCTTTGCTTAACAAAGCGAAGCGGCCCCTGGACGACCGTTTGCGGTTCGGCAGAGCTGAGGGTGGGGGACGGACACGCCGTGGCCCCGTCTGGAGGGAAGGAGTCCGCTCGCTTCTTGGTTTGTGTTGCGGCTGGAGCATCTTCAGGGAGCCACTGTGCGGCCACTGAAGCCTTGCAATGTGGCAGGACGCTGCTTTGTCAACTCTAAAACACCTGTTCGAAGACTCAGAAGAGAAAAGGGAACAAAAAAGAAACGTATTATTCAAAAAGTTGTTAAATGCATATCAAATATATTATTTTAACTACTACTGAGAAAAATATTTTGGAATGCTTCAACATAACCAGGGATAAACTACTAACTCTTGACCTGGAGTGTGTGACAGATGCCTTCTTTTCTTTTCTTCAAATTTATTTATTAGATGCCTGAGAGCATATGCAGATAAAAAAATAACAGAATATGTAATGAAATTAAAAAAGTGGTGAAATTAGACAAAATTATCCTGACAGCAAAACGAGAACCGTCACACCAAAAGTCCTAATTTGTTAGGAAGAAGAGAAAGATGAATATGTTACCCCAAATTTGACAAATGTTTACATGACATTGTCAATGATGAGTTATGAATCCAAAAGAATCTTTTCTAAAGTTTTAATAATAAAAATTGATTATGGCCAACCATGCTATAGGAAAGAGTAAATTCCTTCTCTTTGTAGAAACTATTATGAAATTATTGTCATATGAAGGGCGATTAAAGAGGATGAGGTTAAAAATGGTAGCAAAAGAATGAGATAGAGGCATGACAGTTAATTCAAAATATTTTGTTATTTTCCTGGATTTTGTGAAGCTTGTGGTTTTTGTGTGCATTTTAAAGGACATAATTTTCTATGTTTTATATTTTCATTCTAAATAAGTATCTGCATTCATGCCAACATTTGAATTCACAAATTTGCACTAAATTTGTTTGCTCTAAAGAGATCCCCTAACCCAGATCTGCTGCAGGCAGAGTCTGGCCCGTCCCCTGCCCTGAGAGGAGGGCTCGTCCCCTGCCCCCTGCGCTGAGGGTGCGCGGGCAGGGGCGGGACGGGGTGGGTGTGGGCAGGGCTGGCCCACCAGAGCTCGTCCCCTCCTCCGTGGGCCCAGCCTGCGTGGGAAGCCTGCTGGCCCCAAGGGCCCTCGCTGATCTGGACGGAGCCCATTAGTTTCCTTAAGGCAAACGCAGGAAGGTGGAGGCCACTGCATCAGGGCTCCACACGGTGTCACGAGTGACCGTGAGTGTGGCAGCATGCAGCAACGCACGTTTATTAGTTGACCGTTTCTGGGTCGGGAGTTGGGCACAGCTGAGTGGGTGTCTCTGCTGCGGGGTCTCCCCAGGCTGCGGTCAAGGCATCCATGGCTGTGTTCTCACGCGGAGGCCAGACCGGGCGGGACCCACCTGAGCTCACTCGGGTTGTTGGCAGAACTCACCTCCTGGCGCCGTGGGGCTGAGGGCCGCGGGAGTTTGCCGTCAGCCGGGGCTGCCGGCAGCAGAGACCCACACGGCCGCCCACAGGCAGCTCGCGCCGTGGCTGCTTGCCTCGTCACCGCCAGCAGCAGGGCTGGAGCGAGCCGGCTGGCAAGACAGAGGCTCCCGCAATGTTAGTCACGGGAGTGACAGCTTGTCATTGCTGCCACATCCACAGGTTAGAAGTCACAGGTCCTGTGCACACTCCTGGGGGGGTCCCCAAAGGCGTGAGCACCATGAGGGCCAGGGGCCCCCGTGGCCTGTCCACCACAGTGGCAAGCTACTCTCTGTGTGGCCTGCCTGCTGTGTCCCTCCAAAGTTCATGTTCAAACTCAATCCCCAACGTGACAGCAGCCAGAGGTGGGCCTGCAGGGGGGTGGTCAGGCCTCGAGGGCTCCAGCACGCGGTGGACGGCCCCGTGAGAGGCTGCAGGGCACGCTCGCGGCCACTGGCCCTTCTGCTTTTCAGCCACATGAGGACACAGTGACAAGGCGCCCTGGGAGCAGACAGTGGCTCTCACCAGAACCCGAACCGGGAGCCCTGGCCTTGGACTTCCAGCCCCCGGAACTGCCAGGGATGCGTTTCTGTCTGGGAGTTGCGCAGTCCCAGTTCTGCCACAGCAGCAGGAGCAGAGGCTGACGCTGGCCCTCCTGGCACACGGTGTCCCCACAGAGACAAAGCCTGGTGCACACTGGGTAAGTAAGGACAGCAGGTCAGTGTCCACTCCGCCAGCATCTAACGCCATCGGAACCAGCCAATGGGTCCAGACCCCACCTCTGTGCGCTGGGAAGCACCAGGCACAGGGACCTCGAGGGACTCAGGGTCACTCTCTGGAGTGGCAGAGCTTGGCTCGTGGCCCCAGGCCGGGCCCCAGCGCCTGGGCTGGTCGGAGATGCTACCGAGCTTGCAGAGACGGCCACGCACGGTGCCACACCCAGACGTGCGCAGTGCGGCTGGGCGCCCGCCCCTTCTCTCCCACCAAAGCCCGAGAGACCAAATAAAGCAGCTGCTGTCGGTGTCTCGTGGACCGCGGGGGACAGGGCTGGTTACTAGAGTCACAGGGAAGCGCAGACCAGAATCACTGACCCGAAATGATGTGAGGCCAGTGCTGACGTCCTCATTGAGAATACAGAACCGCCACTAGAGGGCAGATGCCACCGCGAGAGGCACACAGCAGGCGCTCAATCACCGTCAGGCTCTGAGACCCGGGTCCAGCAGTCTCCCCGTGGCCGCCCCCTCCTGCCCTGCACCCCAGAGCCGGCCTGGCTGAACCAACCCGCCCCGCCCCGGCCCCGCGCCCCCTCCGCCTGCAGGGTCTCAGGGTCTCGGGTGGGCGAGTCTCTGCGTCCGGCCCTGGACCGGGCCTCAGTGTGGCCTGGACGCCTCTTCCTTTCCCACCGTGTCAGTTCCTCAGCGAGTCCCGTCAGTCCTTCCTTCCAGATGCCCCCAGGACCCGACGCCCCCGCCCGCGCCACCTCCCACCGCTCCCGCCTGTGTCTGACCGTACCAGCCGGCCCTCAGCACCTCGGTGGAGCCAGTGGCCACCACGCTGTCACCACAGGCCTCTGCCCTGCCTCACCCGACCCACCCCCAGAGTCCCCTGCAGCCCCCACCGCGGTTGGCAGGCTCAGCCCTCCCCTCCTCAGGTCCCGTCCGCCTGCACCGTCTGGGGCCCTTCCCGGTCACCCCACTCCATGCTGCACTTCCCACTCCCCTCCTCACGTGGTGTCTCATTTCCAGGACACCTGTCACTGGGACCGGCCATCTGCTCCCCTGCTGACACGGGTGCCTGTGCCCTCCGTGTCCCTGTGCCTCCCGGGTTCTGTGTCCGAATCCCGTGGGAGAGAGCTGTGTCCCCAGGCTGCCACACAGTGCGCCCGGCGTCCTGCTGGGCCCATTCCTGCTGCCGTGCGCCCCCCCACAGGGCTGGGGACCCCCAGCGTCCAGGCGGCCGTGTCAGGGCCCTGGGCCGGGTGCGCAGGGCGAGTGTCTGTGGCAGGCCTGGGCGGACAGCAAGGGGTCCAGTCAGTGGACGCTGCGCCCAGCCCGGAGCCTGGGACAGGCCGACCTCCTGGGGCTGCTGACCCCCAGAGGCAACTCCAGAGGGAGGGGTCGTGTAGTTGCCCCAGGCCCAGGTCCCTGTGCATCGGCCAGGCCCTCTGGCCTCCCGGGGTCCCAGGTGGGGAGGTGGTGCCCCGAGCCCGCAGGGCTGCAGCAGGAGCCTCCGCAGGCCCCACACAGCCCAGCGCCGCACCCCCTTCCCAGGCACCCGCGCTCAGCACACCCCTGCCCCAAGGCTGGGTCCTTTGTCACCAACCACCTGGGGAGAGTGTGGGGGCTGCCAAGGTGGGCTCGAGCTGCAGCCAGGGCTTCTGCCTAGAGGGGGCACAGTCAGGAGCAGTGAGGGTGACCAGACTTTGCTGGGCCCAGAGGAAAAACCGCTCGGTGGGTGGGTGTGGCCAGGGGCCATGCTGGGAAGGCCCCGGCCACGGTGCCCACAGCAGCCGCGGGGGAGGCAGGTCTCACAGATCAGGGACTGGCACTTTGGTGTCTGGGCAGGAATGGAACATTCATTTTTATCATTTTCAGTAGCTTTGCTTAAGTAAAAATAAAAAAAGCTTATGCGAGCTGGGGAAAGAGGGAACGGAGCCCGATCTGTGTGTGGGGAAGAGCCGTGGCTTCCGTGAGCGGCAGCCTGGTCCCGTGCTGGGCTCGGGCTCGCGGGGCTGGAGGCGCTGGGTGGGGCAGAGACGACAGCCAGAGCCGGTGGGGGCCACGACATTTATTGAGCTCCGAGGGGCTTCCTGGTGCGTCCCTGCTCCCCGTCCTCCCCAGGACACGCCCGGGCACAGGGCCTTCCCAGCACGTGACATCGCAGTGAAGTCAGGGCCAGCGCCCGCCACCACCGCACCCCCGGGCCACGGCCCCACATCCTCCGAGCTCCCTCTCTCGCACTCCCCCGGCTGGCGGGAAGGGCACCCCCGATCCCGGCACAAGCCCTGAGGCGGCAACACGAGCCCCGACGACGCGGCTCAGGAGAAGTCGAGTCGGCAGACAGGGCCAAGTGAGAGCAGGGGTCTCGGGGCGAGGAGGGCGGTGTGCAGACGTGCCGTCGGAATGCCACGCCGACCCTAGACAGACAGGGACACTGACACGAAGCAGCAATACACCTAAGTGTCTCACGGGAACACCCCACGCGTGTGAAGTAACTACTGCAGCATGCGACGCCTGGACAGGGCGGAGCCTACGTGGATTTACAGAGGCGGCTGGGACGGGCCTGGAGCTCGCGGAGATGCGGGTCGGCCTCGCTGCGAGTGCGCACGTGGCGCACCCCTGTCTGCTCGTGAGGCCCCTGTATCTGCGGGAGGGCGGGTGGTCTGTACAGAGTGCCAGCCGGGCCGGGGGCTCGAGCGGACGGTGACGCGGCTGCCGCGGAGCAGACGAAGCTGGGCAGGATTAGAGCGCGCCCATCCCGGTGACCTCGGACGTCAGCCTGCAAGATAAGGCACAGGGGGACACGGGTCGCCACACCTTCACAGACGGATCAGGACCGAGACGGGGGCTCCGCGGCTCCTCACAGCCTTGGCCGGCCCACTGCCACGGCGTGACCAATCCCACTGTGCAGTGGCCGGAGCTGAGCAGGGCCTGTCACCACGTCAGATCTGTGAGTGGGGCCTGCTCGGGGGCTCGATCCTCCAGGCGCTGGAGCTCCAGGAGCCCGGGGTCTGCCCCGCGGGCACGCCCAGCCTCCCGAGCCCCGCTCCCACGGTGGCTGTCACAGGAATACACGTGCCGTGGGCAAGAGCCCCCACCCCCAGCACGGCCCCAGGGGGCTGACACGATGCTACTGGGCAGCCGTGGAGCAGGCCCTGTCCCCAGACTGGCTCCAGGTTGGCCAACCCCACAGGCAGGGCAGCCGCAGGGACGGAGAGGGCCAGGCCGGCGCAGGACACTGGCACCAACTCTGCGGGAGGTCAGGTGGGTAAAGTGGGGGGGAGGGGTCCTCGTCGCTACACAACCCGTCACCCACTTGCTCGGCAGCTGGGAGCCGGGCAGGGCCCCGTGGGAGGGACTCCAGGACGGGGACAGGGAGTCACACACCCACACGGCCGTGTCCACTCGGAGGCCCCGTCCAGCCCCCTCCCACAGGCCCGCGTGGGGCCCTGGTGGGAGGAAGTGAGGCCGGTGTGTTCCTCACACCAGTGGCGTGGGCTGGTGGTGCTGGCGTCACGGCCCGTGTGGCCGCATGGGCACTGGCTCGGGGCCAAGCTGGGCCCGCTGAGGCTCCGGACCACGTTTGCACAGGACACAGGGAAGGAAGGGGCCCTGCGGAGCTCTCTCCTGCCCCGACCCCGCACTTTTCTCTGGGGAGGAAGAATGAGGGCAGTGGGGCAGACACCAGAGCACCGGTCCTTCTGGACAGCTCTGTGCGCACGAGGGCCGGCTTTCCAGCTTTGCCGCCCACAGGGCCCAACGTCTAGGCACTTGTCCAGGGCCACAGGGGCCACCTGCCCTCCTGGGGACACTCACTGATTCCTGCTCTTCATCAGAGACGCGGAAAGCGAAGGGTCAGGGTGAGGGTGGAGCGTCCACGTGGAGACTCCCCGGCACCCAGCCGGGGGGAGGCACCGAGGGGAGGCAGAGCGCAGCCCGGGCCCCCACCCCGTCGTCGCTGTCAGCTGAGGTGTGGGCAGCGGCCAGAGGGTCCCTGTGGGGCGTCCACGTGGAGGCCGAGAGCGGCTCACCTGGCGTTGATGAGATACTGGGCGAGGCTGATGTTGGCCGGGGTCCCCGTGATGGTGATCTGACGCTCGGACGACCCTTCGGTGGCATTGGCAATTTTGATCTGAGCTCCAGACATCTGCCGAATTTCATTGATTTTGGTCCCTTGGCGTCCGATTATGCAGCCTATTAGCTACAAAAAAGAGGAGGGAGGGAATTTCTTAGAGAGCCCGAGACGGCCCCCAGGAGCTGCGTATCAGCTGCCAGCCTCGGTCTCCAGCCCGAGCCCGGGGCTCAGGGCTCCCGAGGGAAGAGGCACAGCCGGCCTGGCGGCTGCAGGGTATCCCCTGACCCAGGACCCGTGTCGGGGAGATGGGACTAAAGACCCCACCTCTGCCTGCCAGCCTGGAGCTGCCTCTGCTCAGCGCCCTCCTGGGGGAGGCCCCCCAGGCCGCGAGGGCTCAGTCTGGGCCTCGGCTCTTCACACTGGTTTCCACCGGGGGCCTGGTCGGGAGAGACCCCAAGCTGGGCTGGCGGGCGCTGTGTGGGCCCCGATGCCAGCGCTGGCTGAGGTCACGTCAGCACCTTTCTGGCTGCATCCTCAGGGTGACAACGGTTCTGCTCAGAGTGGAAGTGGCCCAAGCTTGTTGAAGACATGTGTATCTGAAGCCTCAGCAAAACTCACTGCTGCCTAAAAGCCATCTTTGGATGAACTCAGATGAAATTCTGAGGACATGTCAAACGTCCCCTTTCACTCCCATGTGAGCTGTTTAAAGCGGGGATGTAGTAGCCTCTGGCAGAGGTGGTCGCCAAGAACAAGGCCCTCCCTGAAGCAGCAGGGCCGGGCCGCCGGGCGCAGCCCTGGGATCAAGGCCTTTTCCATGGCCACAGTCGCCCTGTGTAGGCCCCTCCAAGTCCCCTGCTGTGGGGGGGACATCTCGGGCCCCCAGAGAAGACTGCAGAGGAGCCAGCCAGCAACACTCGACTTTCAGATGGAATGGAACCCCTCCGTGCTCACACAGGCCAACGGGGAGAGCTCTGGAGCGAGGATAGGAAAAAGGAGTGGCCAGACACGTGGCCTCGAGAGCCAGACTGGAGCTCGCCCGGGGGGCAGAGGGCGACACCAGCCCCGAGTCTGTTTCTGCTGCCACCTCCGCTTGGGGTTGCTGGTCGGGGGTGTCAGAACCATGGTGAACCCGGTGTTGGAAACACGTTCTGTTCTTCTGTTCTTGCGTCAAGATGGGCCGTGAGATGGCGCAGAGAAGGGAAAATCCACTTCCAAACGTAGACCACACTGAGCCTGCGTGGCAAGCCGCCCCTCAGCCCGGGAAGCACAGTGCCCTGCAAGCTAGCTCCTGTCCCCAAGGAGACCCACAGCGCCTCATGCCATCTCTGCTGGTTACCTAGGTTACAACCAGCTTTTTCACTAGACCATAAAACCATCAGTCTTTATAAACATTTAGAGACCTCTGCTCTAGACAAGCCAGAGCTTCCTCCATCTCCTGCCTGTGCCTCTGGGCCCCACCCGCACCTCCCCAATCCTGCCCCACCTCCCCAGGCCCCACATGCATCTCCCAGGCTTGCCCCCAGCCCCCACCTCTGGGTGCTGCCCACCCCCTCCTTGCTTAAGCCTGTGTCTGGTGCTCTGAGTGTGCCCCCAGGACAGGAGGTGGCTCCCCAACCTGCATGTGGCCACAGTGACCAGAGACCTTGTGGGCCCATCTCTGCCCAGGGCCCATCTCTGACCGGGCAGTACCACTGTCCCCTCACTGTTCCCCCAGCAGTGTGACCATGAGTCCTGGTAAAATGCCAACATTCAGGAGGGAACGCACAGCCGTGGGCTGCCAGGCTCCATGTGGCCCCTTCCTCAGCCACTGTGGCAGCCCGCTTTCCTTTCTAGCACTTTCTGCACTGGAGCGCAGTGGTGCTTGCTGAACCCTCAGTACTGACAGCCTCCTGTACTCTGATTTCTGCTGGACAAGCCCACTGGGGAGTCACCTCCCCCCAGCACAAAGCGTCTCCCTCTTCTCTCAACATCTGCCTCCACCTGCAAACCCTCTTGGCCAGCAGCGCCCTGGAACTTCCTCCTGTTCCCGCCGCCTCCTCCCACCCCCTGGCGAGCTGCTCAGGGCATCTCTCCCCTGGCTGTCGGGGGCGTTGCCTCTGCCTCCAGCCTCTCTGCCCTCCAGACAGCAGTGGGGTCTGAGTGCGGGTGAGCAGTGGGCACGCCCTCTCCACGACAGATGCCATGCTGACCACGTTGCTGTGACTTCTGAGGCGGTGCCCTCCGTGGTCAGAAAGGGACGTGAGAAGGACAGGCTTCTCCCAGCGCCCTGCCCTGGGCTTGCTCGGTGTGAGAGAGGAGACCTGCTGGGCCGGGCCCTGCAGCCCAAGGGCGCCCCTACCCGGCCCCACTCGAACCTGCTGGCCCCCGCCCCCCGAGAGCCGAGAGATCACTCTCTCCTCTCACCCTTGTGTGGCTCCATTGCAAATTTAAAGACAAACTATAGAAATATTCTGAAATAACGGGGCTCCCCCTAACCAGACATCAGAGCTGAATCACACAGGAATGGCAGTAACACCTGCCCTCCCTCTCCCCCTTGAGCCCACTGTCTGACACCTCCGATTCCTTCTCCCAGAAGGCCCTGGGGGTTCTGCAGCTCAGGACCTGGGAGGGGCCAGGCCCCAGCAGGCAGGTGACTGTGGACACCAGAGACGACATGGCCAAGAGCAAGCACTGAAGTGGGCCATGAGGGAGGCCCATGGTGACCGTCAGAAATGGACCCAAAAGGCCTGTGTCCCCAGCGGCTGTGCTATGGAGCCAAAGTCTGACGTTCTTGCAACCAAGTGTCTTTCTGCAGGCAAGCTGAGACGACCTGTGGACATCGGCATGATCCAACTGTGACCAAGAGACGGATGTGGATGAGGTGCCAGGCAAGCATCAGCACAAACGCACATTTTATTTCCCGGTTTTTCTCCAGGAAGGTGGCAGGTAGCCACCACACGCTGCACACCAGCTCTGGCGGAAACGCGCCTGCCCCTGCAGCCCAGACGCCGAGGCCCAGGGGCGAGAAAGCCCCTGTCAGTACTGCCAACGGCTCTGCCATGGAGCAGCACAGGAGGGTGTCCCCCACAGGCACAGGGGGAGGTGAAGCCACCCTCCTTCTGAGGGGCAGGTCTCCCCTCCCTAGAAAGATTTCCAGGCGGACGGGAAGTGGGCAGCCAAGAACTGGGGAAAGCAGCATTTGTCTGGCCGAAGGAGGCCACAGGAAACAGAGGTACCAGCTCTCTGCAAGATGCCTCATCCTCTTGTTTTAAGTTCATTTCAGGGTTAAAATAAAAGCTTGGCTGAGAGCATCCGTATCTGGTGCTGGCGAGACAGTGTGATTCAGGTGACCAGATAAGAAGGAAAAACCCTACAGGGCAGAAGGTCCACTAGCTTTGTCACCTGGGTGAAAAGACTCAGGAGGGTGACAGAATCCACACTTTCAAGGATCCATCACAGTGGGGGGTGCAAGAAACCCACATCCCTCCCTCCAAGAGTGTGGGGGCAGCAGCGGTGCCAGGCAGGTGACCCCTGCCTGGGGAGATGGTTGTGTGCTGCTGCTCTTCAAGTTGGCCCAACCTCAGAAATGCTCGTGGGAACCAGAAGGCTGGCGACAAGGCTGCTTGAGCGTTAAGTGTCCGAGTGGCTCTGAACAGACGTGCAGATTGTGCCTGAAGAACGGCCCTACAGAGGTGGCCTGGAGCAGGCATCGTCACGAGACAGCTATTCAGGAGGGTCAGTGGCACTGGCCAGATAGCCTCGTGGTCCTGTCCTCTGGTGCCCCTGCTCTCTTCTGCCTCTTCTCCTCCTCGTTGTCCATCCTCCACGTGCAGGACGGGTGATCTCCCTGAACTCCCAAACCTGTGCTCCTGGTTGTTAGCTTCCATGAAGGGAAGAGGCAGGGCTTGGATTTCCTGCCTGGCAGGTGCAAGGGGTGGAGCAGTGAAGGTTCCTGAAGTTCACAGCTCTAGGGCAGAAAAGGCCCCTGGACATTTGACCCAGAAGGGGTGCAGCCATCACCACAGCCCATACAGGGACTCTCCCTGCTGCTCTGGCAGCTACCCTTCAAGGACACCCTCCATGGTCTCTCAGTTTGGGGTTGTCCAAGGACACAGAGAATAGTCCTCCCTCTCCACCAGACCCCTGCTTAGTCTAGGGAAGAACTGGTGTGTTGAGAGGAGCTCGTAAGGCCACACCCTCAGGTGTGAGCAGGCTGACAGGCACTAGATATGAGAATCCAGATCTGTGACATCCAGCTAACTTCAGGTCTGTCGGAGCCAACTCAGGGACCCTCCCACGCCTCCAGAGGTTCCAGGGCTGATCACTCCAGAGAATTCCTGGCCACTCTGTTCTTCAAGGTTTGACCCTGAACTGGGGCAGTGCGTTCTCAGCAACATGGGTTCCCAGTCCAATTCCCAACAGACTTTTGATTAAACCATGAAGTCCTCTTTGGCCCACTCTTGTTTAATATCTTAGGGGTGTAAAACCACATGCCTTTTGTGGGCATTAAACACACTTAAATGGGAAAGGAAGGAGAAAAGAGATGAAACAGTGGGGTTGGGTGGTAAGGCCATCATTGAGCAGGGGTCCCTCTGCCCAAGGGTGGCAGAGCTAACAGCCACCCACACCTGGCATTTCCGCACATGGATAGGAGGGTGCAGGGGCATACTCACATCATTGGGAATGGTGAGCTCGTGAGTGCTGGCTGGGGGGTTGGCGTCCAGACCTGGGCACACCAAGGGGACATGGTTAGGCTGGCAGGAAGGCTTCTCATGGTCACACCCCGGCATTTGGCTGACACTCCACTGGCCTGGGCCAGGTAGGGCTGGAGTGCTGGCCCGATGATGAGAGTCAGATAACCCTGAGGCCCAGGACCCTGTGAGTTTTCAGTCCTAAACTGCAACCCAACCTCCTGAGTCCCAGCATTCCTCAAAAGAAGGAAAAAGAAACCCAAGCAGAATGACATTTCACTGTTTTGGGGGGCACATCATGATTTCACTTTGCTGCCACGTTTGTGTAATCTCTCATAACACCTGGCACGGCACCCCGGCCAGCCCCAGGCTGAGGGGCAGGGTCATCCAGCATGACTCAGGGCCTCCACGGCATGCGCAGGGGACAAGCACGCTGGTCACACTGACCCTGAGTGCCCACCCTCCCTGTGTTCTCGGAGACCCCCGGTGCCGAGGCCCAGTCTGCCTCACCGGTGCCCCACCTGAGTGCTGCCAGTGGCCAAGCCCGCAGAGCTGCCTCTTGCTCAGCTCCTGACCTGATGCCATCCAAAGGCTGTGCACAGCCGGGCCTGGATACTCAAGCCCACCGGGCAGGTCTCCCAGTTTGGAGCATGGAGACCTAATAGCTTCACCGAGTCAAAAATCAGCTGCTGGACCCAGAGCCAGACTCCACCTTTCCACACTGAACAGTGGAGACATGGGGCCAGTTTATCCCCAAGCCCAGGCTGCTCCCTTCACAACTCTCGGGTAGAAGATGACTTCTCAGAGCTCAGGCACAAGACCTGCTCTGGCTTCAGGAATAGGCCAGCTCTGCCCCACTCTCTCCTTCTCTCTCCACACTCAGCATTTCCATTTCCCCAGCAGGAGGCGGCTCCAACCCAGGCTAAAGTTGAGGCCCTGGTTGCCCCTTGGGCCCTACGTGGCTCCCGGCCAGATCCTGCAGCTCAGCCCAGACACCAGAGCCCCAGGCTCCACCCTCCACCAGCACACACCTGCTGAGGAGCCTTCAGGATGCCCCGGAACCTGAGCCCCCCATGCCTGCTCTGTGGCCCCACTTCTACTCGCCCCCTTAGCCTGGTCTCCATGCAGCCCATGTTCCCAAATGCACCTCAGATGCCCCCTGCCCCACTCAACTCCATGTTCCAGCCATGCCCCGGCATCCCCGGCCCTGGGTGGGCAGCTGCCCACACTCCAGCTCCCTCCTGGCCTCCCTCCCAGGCAGGGACCCTGGGGCGGGTGTGGGTCTGGGGGAGCCCAACACAGTGGGGGCGCAGATGGCAGGTGCCAAATGAACCAATCATCCCATACTGTCTATTATTTGTCTTCTGCATGTCTAAACCTAGAGTTTCTGTTCTTTACCTTCTTTTAGTAAGGATGTTTCTAATAGAACGATTATTTGGTAATTCAACTATCTATACCCATCCCATAAATGGTAACAATTAAAATGTCATTTAAGAGATTCCCTAGTGCTGCCTGAGTCATGGACAGGAATTCCGGAACAATGCAGAGCTCAGGGTGAACACAGAGCAGAGTCACAGCAGTTGAACTTGGGATATTCTGACTGAGGGGAGGACAGTATCAGAATTCCTTTTATGAGGGTACTAAAATTAAACTAATAATTGAAAGATATATCTAAGACAAGTGTTCGTCTATCTCAGGACAACACAGCTGCATGGTGAGCACTTTTCTTATGAGGAGGATGATGCTCCGGGCTCTGGGAGACAAGCGATGCCACCCTAGCCTAAACCCACGCGTGCCGTGGTCCCCAGGCGTCGGTCCCCAGGACTGCCACAATCAGACACCTCTCATCACCCCCACCCGATTTCACCCTGCTGTGGCCAGCGTGTATGTGCACAGCAGCCCTGGGGCCTTGGGGACGAGGGTCGTCACACGGCAACGCCCTGGCAGCTGGGGGGCCGTGGCCCTGGCCATGAGCCAGGAGGCCCGGGGATTGGAGTGTGCGTGGCGTCTTCCTTAAGGGACCCAGGGACCCGCCAGGTTCCCAGCTGCTCCATCTCAATGCTCGCTCCAGACAGATGCATCTATGGATCTGTAGGCTGCCCCAGGCCATCCAGGAACAACCATTTTCATGGAAATCAAAGGGCTGCAGACAGCGCAGCACACACCAGTCTTTCTCCTTAAGGGTTTGCTTGTGTCTCCTACGAAACACATTTTTACAGTGCAGACCATGGTAAATTCTCCGATACCTGCTCCCACAGACCGAGGGTGCACCCTGACCGGACCCTACCGCGACCAGGTGCTGCGCTGAGCCCCCTCAGATCCCCCCAGCTGCAGCACAGTGGGGCCCCGGCCAAGGCTGGTCCACGGCTCTGGCCACGGGAAGCTGCTGACCGCACTCGGACGTGGGGACCACAGGACTGCAGAGCGGGGGCCCATGCCTGCTCCCCCAGTGTGGCTGTTTACCTGACGACTGGCCCATCAGATTTTGAGCTTCTTCGGAGGAGTGTAAAGGCAGCTTTTCTCCTGGAGAGCAAAGAAGAGACAGGTTTAATGTTTTGCCCTCAAGGAGATAAGCACGGTCCCTTCAACTAGGGAAGCTCAAAATATGACTGGCGCAGGCACAGCTAAGCCATGTCCGGTGGCCCACTCAGCCACGGCCACAGGTGTGGCTCTGCCCCTGCCTCTCTGGGGAGGGACACACAGCTGCCCGCCGCAGCCGGCTCAGCTGTGCCCAGTGACTCCACCTGCCCCGCCATAGCACCTGGGCTGGGACGGGCTGGGGTCCCTGCTTCCCGCAGCGGGGCAGGGCAGGGGCCATCCTGGTGGGTGCCACCTGGGACGTACAGTGGCTTCCCGCAGAGCAGCACCCACACCTGCTTGCCCCACACTTCCTCCTGGACAGAAGCGCTCCAGGAAGGGGCAAGTGGACGCCTCCCGCAGGAAGCCCCCCCCCCCCCCCCGTAGCAGCACAGAGCGCTGCCCGGCAAGCGCAGACCTTGGAGTGCAGACATTGCTTCACAAGCAAGGATGCGGCAAGGCCACCTGTGAGGTATGCTAGCCGCAGTGGGGGACAGACCGACTGACCTCCCTCGCCCAGCCCCGAGCAACCCACTGCTTGTCGGCCCTGCACCAGCGACACTCAGGCTTCACCTCTACCTGCTCTACACACTGCACTGAGCAAACAGTTCAGAGACAGTCCCCAGGTGAGAAGAGAAGGTCAGAAAAGGGCTGGGTACGTACCAGGGAAAGCGGGGTTGGTCTGTCCGAGGGGAGGAAAGGGGGTTTGCTGCATGGCCAACTGGTGGAGCTTGGTCAACTGCTGGGGTAGGAGGGACACGAGAGCTAAGAAGGTTATTGTCATCGAGTACAAGTCACACGAAATCAAAACGGCAGTAACAGAACTTTGCACAGATAGAGCCATGCGGACACATGGCGAACGCGCAGACTCAAGGACTTGGCCTGGGAGAAGCCAATGGGGCCCGCCTTGCCGGCTGCGGGCAGCGCATGGGCGGTGCCGGGAGCCGCCGTGCTCCCTCCTTGGCTCCCAGGCAGCTCCGCCTGGACCAGCCAGGCCTCCCTCACCAGGCCGGTGTGGACGGAGGCTGGCCAAGGCCAGTGGCCCACGGAGGCTCTGAGCCACAGAGCAAGGCCAGTTGGGCTTCTAGGAGACTCAAAGTCAAGTCACTCACTACTCATGAAACTTGTGCTGTCACCTGTGGGTTCCACAGAGGGTCCGCAGCCCTGTGTAGACCTTGCCCTGGCCCCAGCCCCAAGCTAGGCTTGGCACACCCCCTCTCCAAGGGCCTGGCTTTACCCACGGGGACCTGGGGGCACCCAGGACCCACACACCTGCCCTCCAGGCACCTCCAGGGAGCGTCCCGTCTCCCCGGGACTGCAGACCGTTGGCGCTGGGAGGGTCCGCAGAGGCACTGAGGGTGCGGGGCAGTGGTCTGGAGGCTGCCTGTGCCTGTGGCCCTGGCACCCGCAGGCCGCACCCGTCCCGCCTCCCAACCTACAGCCACACGCTTCCCAAGGGGGGCTTTGATGCAGGTTTTTTAGTTATCTTTTCTTAGCCTCGTTTCTTAAATAAAAACTAAAAATAGCAGAAGATAAAGGTAAATGTGGCGAGACGAAGCCACATCTTGGGAGCAAAGGGAGCAGGCTGAACGCCCGGAACCCGCCCACGCTCCGGAGTTCGGGGCTGCTCCACAGAGGGTGTCGTGGGCCTGCAGCCAGGGCGCCAAGGCACGTGCTGGGAGGTACCTGCCCCCCAACCCAAACGCAGCCCTGCACAGCTGCTTGTGCACTGACCTGGTCCCAGATTGCTGCCCTCCCCACAGCCAGGCAGGTGACAGGATAGGGGTGTACGGCCTGTGAGAGGCCACCGCAGCCACCACGGCTGAGGCTGTGGACACCTGGGCAGCAGAGCTGTTGTCCCCAGTAAGAGGGGCTGGCTTCCGAGGGTCTGATAAGACCCTTCCATGATGGCCTGTGGTCCCAGGGGGCTGTGCCAGGTGGTGGCACCTCACAGCTGAGCCTTGTGGGGTCTGTGTGGGCCTCCCAGGAGCAAGCCACCTTCCCTGAGAGCGTGCCCCCTTCCTGTTCCAGTACCAGGATCCAGGGGCTGCTCCCCTGCCTGGGGCTCCCTGAAAGCCTCACAGCTGGGGCGGGCTGGGTGGGGGCAGGCCTGTGGGAACAGGGCTCTGGCGTGTGGGTGGGTCAGCCTGGCCTCTCGCTTCCATGGGACGGATCCTGGCACGAAGGTCCGCACAGACCCAGTGGCGAGCCTGTGGCCTCCTGTCATGCCGTGGACACAGAACCTTTGGTGCGTGTGTGTGAGCTGCGAGATCGGGGCATTTGTCACCGCAGCAAGCTGACAAATATTGTGTGTCTGGCCTGGGCCCTGGAGCACCTGCCTGCCAGACGCACCTGGTGAGCACGTGGGCTGGGCACATCCCACACGCCCCGGGCCTCTTCCACCTTCCTGGCTGTGCCCTGATCTGAGGCACGTCGGCTGGGCCTGCTCGGGGGGTCACCTGGCTGCAGCTGTCGTGGCCGGGAGGTGCGAGGGAGGTGCCCCAGTGAGGGGACAGAGAGACTTGGGGTCAGACTCAGCTTTCCGAGTCCCCTGAAGAGGTGGCAATTATCAAGGCCACAGCAGGGCCTAGGGGAGCCAATGGTGCTCTGCCTGCCCCACAGAGCACTGGCTACTGCCCCAGGTGGACGGTGCCTGGTTCTGGTGTGGGCGGCACCTGCGCCAGCCTGGACCAAACCCTCGTGGGCGAGGTAACGGGCACGCCCGAGTGGATGCGCACTGGAGTATCCACCAAGGTGCCAGGAGAGCCTACCCAGAGACACTGCCCCCAGGACGCCAGCTGCAGCCACAGGGACAGTTTTGACCTCTGGGTGAGACGCAGGCCCTGAGGCGGCTGGAGACCCCGCTCTGCGTGGCAGCAGGTGAGCTCGGGGATCCTAGCAACGTCTCAGGCACCCGGACTCAGGCGCCCGTGGAAAGAGCACGTACCCCACCCACTGCGTCCCAGGTGGGATTGTCCACGGGAGGTGCCCGTGTGGCTGCTGACAGCGCTGTCTCCTCTCCCACAGTGGGGCTGGGTGCTCGCCATGCTCACGTGTCCACCAGCTGAGCTGGCCTTGCGCCCCACGAGGACAGAGGACCGAGGACAGGGCCCTCTCTGGTCTGTCCCTGCATCCCCCAAGACCGCACAGCCTTGCCCTGGTCAGGACGGGGATGGGACTGGGCCATGTCTGGGTCCCAGAGCCCAGGGACCTGGCCAGAGCTGGCTCTGACACTGACCCACATGTGGAGACGAGTCACCTGGTCTCGCTGGGCCACAGCTGCCCAGTCTGCAGATGCGCCCATGGCAGTGAGCGGCATGTGTGGCACTGTCCACACACGACTCGGCTGGTGACCCTCGTACGCCTGGGGCTGTCCCATCCCCTGTGTTCTGGTCCCTTCCCCCTGTCACAGAACCCCCCGGGCGGAGCAGGTGAAACCCGGAGCCTGGCGGGCCCAGCGCCAGCACCCAGACACTCCCGTCCAGACGGTCAGAGAGGCTGCAGCTGCAGCCCCTCCTGCCTCAACACGCGTCCTGCTTTCCACGAAGGAACAGCTGCACCGTCAGATAGACGGTCCCCCTCTGCTCCCCACCACACAGCTGGGTGACGGCACCAGGAAGGCCACGCTGTGAGTGCGGGGGAGGGGCCGTGGGTCCCATCTTGGCTCCACCCACGCTTGGTCCGGCCACTTCGCCTCTTCAGGACTCGATTCCCACATTTTTTAAAAGAGGGAACAGGACTAAGTGCTAAGGGGCCGTCCGCTTTTTGAGATAATTCTGCCATTAAAAAAATATCAGACTTTTGGTTCTCAATAGTGTCTCCAAATCACTGAGAGGGCAGGTAAAAGGGGGGGGAGGGGAGGAGAAGGGGGGGAGGGGAAAGGGAGGTTTCACATTACAGAGGTTTCTCTGTAACTTGTCTTTTCCACTGAACACCGTACCGGAATAAAGAGCAAACACTGAAACTGTACGCACGGGCGAGTCTGCCGCTCCGCCTAGGCAGGAAGGGACGCGCCCAGCTGCCGCCACCCGGGCCAGGGGCAGGCTGCCGGCGGCTCCAGGGTGCTCGTGTTTCTCCTCCCGGGGAATGCCTGTTTCTGCCTTTTGCCCATTTTTCTCAACGCGTTGAGTTTTGCTGACTTCACAACTCCTCAGGCATTTCAAACACTATTCCTGCCTCAGTTATGCACGCCGCACAGGTCTGTTCCCCACTCTCCCTTAAGGTTTCTTTAGAGAAACAGAATTCCGAATTTTAATGTAATCAAATTCATCGATATTCCCCTTTATGGCCTGTGCTTATGTTTCATTTAAGAAATCCTTCCCTGACCTGAGGACAGAAGGACATTCTCCTGGATTGTCTTCTAAAAGTGCTTTTTCTCTAGTGTTGAAGTTCTTGATACATAACAAATGTTTTTGTTTGTCTTTAAGTAACAATCCATTTCCCCGCGTGGACAACCACGTCTAGGCACCGTGTGTGGACCACGCGTTCTCTCCGGGGCTCTCATTGAGGCCGGGCAGGCTGGGGCTCCCTCCCGTGTGGGTGGGACCCCGGGTTCTCCGGTCTGACCCAGAGGTCTCCCCGTCTCTCCTCCCTCACTCCAACCACAGCCTGTCTGCGCATCCACTGGGACAGACCAGCCCACCACCCTCCTTACCGATGGGTGTCTTGATCTTGGCTTATGCTCTTCCATAAAAAATTTAAAATAGCATTTTAAGTTCCTCAAAAAATCTGCTGGAATTTTGACTGGAATTGTATTGCATTTGTGCAATTTAGAGAGAACTGACGTCTTTAGGATACTTATAATCTCTACTCATGAATACAGTATCTCTCTATTTATTGTGGTCTTTTGGTCTTCTTTAACTTTCAATAGAGGCAACTTAAAAAAAAGTCATCTTTTCACTATTGATTTCCAATTCAAGTACTGTGTCACTTGCAACAGGGATATGTTCGGATAAACGCATCATCAGGCAATTCTGCTGTCGTGCAAACGTCCCAGAGTGAGCGCACACTGACCCAGGCGGTGTAGCTACGCCTGGGCTGCAGGTACAGCCTACAGCTCCAAGGCCGCAAACCTCCACAGCTGGTCTTGTCCTGAATCCCACAGGCAACTGTAACACAGGGTAAGTATTTGTGTATCTAAACACATCTAAACAGAAGAGGTACAGTAAAAATATGGTATGAAAGATAAAAACGGTATCCCTGTTTGAGGCACTTACCATGAATGGAGCCTGCAGGCCTGGATGTTGCCCTGGGCGAGTCAGTGAGTGAGAGGAGAGTGCGTGTGAAGGCCTCGGACGTTCCTGTGCACGGCCGTGCACTTTGTAACACTGTACTGTTAGGCTACGCTAAGTTTATGTAAACACTTTTTTATTTCTTCAATAATAAATCAACCTCAGGTTATTATAATTTTACTTATAAACTTTTAAATTTTTTAACTTTAACTCTTTTGTAATAGCACTTAGATTAAAACACATTCTACAGCTGTACAAAAATACTGTCTTTAGATTTTTTTCTTTGAGACAGAGTCTCACTCTGTTGCACAGGCTAGAGTGCCGTGGCGTCAGCCTAGCTCACAGCAACCTCAAACTCCTGGGCTCAAGCGATCCTCCTGTCTCAGCCTCCCGAGTAGCTGGGACTACAGGTGTGCACCACCAAACCCATGTAAGTTTTTTTTTTTTCTATTTTTAGTTGCCCGGCTAATTTCTTTCTATTTTTAATAGAGACAGGGTCTTGCTCTTGCTGATGATGGTCTCAAACTCCTGATCTCAAGCGATTCTCCTGCCTCGGCCTCCCAGAGTGCTAGGATTACAGGCGTGAGCCACCGCGCCCCGCCTATATCCTTATTCTGTAAGTTTTTCTATTTTAAAAATTATTTATTTTAAAAACTTTTTTGTTAAAATCTAAGACACAAACACTCACACCGGCCTAGGCCTGCACAGGGTCAGGACCATCTGTGTCACTGGCTTCCCCTCCACGTCTTGTCCCACTGGAAGGTCTTTAGGGGCAGCAACAGGCCTGGAACTGTCACCTCCCAGATGACAAGGACTTCTGGATACCTCCTGAAGGGCCTGCCTGAGGCTGGTTTACAGCTAACTTTTTTTAAAGTAGAAGGAGTACTCTAAAATAGTAACAAACAGTACTGCACAGTAAGAGCACAATCGCTGACCGCGTTTATCGCCATCATCAGGCATTACGCACTGTGCACAGGGACACGTGCTGTGTCTACACCACAAACGCGGAACAGGTTCCACTCGTTTACGTGGACCACAATCACCCTACGCTTGGACTAATTTCCACTGTCTCATTTTCTAATTGTCCTGCCTTTCGAGGGCTTCTCCTCTTCCCCCCACTCCTTTCCTTCTGCTTGGTTGGTTGGTAGTTTTTCCCTGACCGTCTGCGCCTGTGCCGTCACGGAGGTCGTGTGACCGACTGTAACTCGTGCGCGGGCCTCCCCGCCCCACACCGCCTGCGTGTGCTGTTTCTACCCACTTAGCGCCGCCGCGCACCGCTGCTCCCTGCGTCTCCAGCCTCCTGGGGGGGTCACTTCCTTCTCCCAAAGGCCGTCTGCCGTGGGCCACTTGGTCGCGGGGTCTGTCTGAACACGGCCGCATTCAGGCCCTGGGAACACCCTCCCTCGGGACAGGGCTTGATGCTGACGACTGTTCTTTGCCGTGCGTCACCTTCTGGCTTCCTCGCTGCTGGGGAGGCATCAGCCAGGTCTCTTGCTGTCGCTCTCCGTCACAGCCGCACTCTCTCTGAGCGTGTCTGGGCTCCGATTCTGGACTCTGGGGTTAGGTAATTCTGTTTTGCGATGTCTGAGACAGATTCCTCCCGGTTTATGCTGCCGGGATTTCTGAACGTGAGGATTGGTTTCTCTCATTAACTTTGGAAAATCCTCTGTGTGTACCTCTTGGAATTCCCCTCTGCGCTCTGTGTTTTCCTCCTGGGGCTCCGACTGCACGCGTGCTGCTCCCTCTCCGTCCTGTGCCGTGCTTCCCAGGCTCACAGGTGCACACAGGTCGCCAGGGGCTCCTGGACAACGCAGAGTGCGACTCTGAGCAGGGCAGGTGGGCGGACGGGCACGTGAGGGCTGGAGGGAGCTGCTCTGTGTGTGAGACCCAGAGAAAAGAAAGGTTTGCCCCAAGCCCGCGGCGAGGGCGGAGGCGCGGCTGCAGCAGCCCTGCCCTGCGGCAGGCGGGAGCTGGCGAGGCTTGCCCGCGCTGCCACCACTCCCAGCAGAGGATCTCGGGAAGCACAAGGCTTCCGCGGCAGAGGCCGGGCCCACCCACTGGTGCCTGTGGGCTGTGGCTCTGGCTAGTCTTTCCACCTCTCCCACCACCACCGAGAGGGGCACTCTCACCCCCCACCGAGTTCTGCGGGGAGACTCTGAAGAGCGGGAGGGGAGGGCGCCCTGCCACAATCTGCCCACATCTCTGCAGACGTGCGGGATGACCACAGGGGCCGACGTTTGCTCTTCACGTGTCCACAGAGAAGGGTGCAACCCCCACAGGTCCCTGCGGTTGCACAGCTAGGATGAAGGGACACTTTCAATACGATTTCCGTCACTGTGACACATGCTTGTACAATTTCCCCACGATTTATTCATAAAGAACAAACTTCTCAGCAGACGCTGTTGCCCAGTTCACTCCCAGCACAGCCTAAGACAGGGCCTGGCGACGGAGGAGGGTGGCCTCGTCCCACCCCTGACCCAGCCCCGGCCCGCTTCCCGCCCGGCTTCCTGTCCCGCGTCTGCACGGCTGGGCTGCCGTCCGGGCTGCTCTGCAGGGCGGTGCGGGCCCGGGTGGCAGGTTCTCCGTCAGGGCCACCGTGCTTTCCCCCTCCCTGCTCTCAGCACCTCCTTTGTGTGACAGGATGTTGCCTAACGGAGGCGAACTCTGCAGACTAGAAATAAAGATGCACGTGAAGGAGGGTATTTTTCAAGTTCACTAATTTCTTCCACGAAAGGCAATTCCTTACCGGTGTCACCGTCCCACCGTTGCCACAGGGACAGCGAAACCGGAGAGAGAACCGAGCCGTCCGTCGGATCCTCAGTGTGTCGTCCGGCTTCACCAGCCCCTGCGTCCCCCCGGACCCGTGTTTGCCGCTGTTTCTCCTCCTCGGTTCCGAGACTGCAGTGACCTGACGCTGACAGGACACGTGAAGGTACGGGGACAGTTTCCACAGCTGGCGAGTGGCTGCCTGGAGAGCTTGGCCAGACTGGACTGAAGATGACCCGACACGTCCGTCCATCCCTCCAGAGTCCCCCCGCTGCGGGCTGGGGCGTGGCGCCTCTTCCACACACCCGGGCTCTCCGAGCACCGTGAGCTTCTGGAAGGCTTTGGGGAGGGCAAGGACGGTGACGCGGAGACTGGGGGAGACTGGCAGTGCCAGTGGTGCTCAAACAGGAGTGAACTAAAAACACTCTTTAAAGGTGGGCCCAGAACACACACACACTTCAGATTTAGACACAGAAATACTCAGCTCCAAGGAATACATTTTCTTACCCCCTACGTGTCCGACGTAGGCCCACGAGTCCGGTCAAGCTGAGGAGGCTGCGGTATACACGTTAGCCACTCGGGCTGAAATGAACTTCGTATTCAATGACATTGTAAAACAATATTTTTTATAACTGTTATATTTGTGCTCTAAGAAATCGAAGCTTTAAAAATTCCTACTAAATGCTAAGCTCAGACAGAATTGCCTTCCGGGCCATCATCACCTGTGTCACCGAACAGTGTTTTATTTTTGCTTTCAATGGCTCACCAAGGGATTGGCCAGTCTTCAATCTCACATGCCTGCTAGCAAAGCCCTCACGGAAGCTTCCACTCTTCCGTTGCTGACGGCTGCTCACCAAGCCCCACGGTACTGACAGAGAAAACGGCACGTCTTCACTGAAAGCTAATTCACGATAAACAACCACATGGCCTGGGCCACGCCTGCCACTGTAAGAAAATACCGCACATGAGGTAGTTTGCAAACAGCATAAATCTATTGCTCACAGGTATGGAGCCTGGAAGTCCGAGATCAAAGTGTCAGGAGCTTTTGTCCTGGGAAGGCCGGGTCTTTACTTCCTCCCCACGTGGTGGGAGGGTGCAGGGCGCGTGGCCCTGGAAGCCCCTTTCCTGAGGGCACTGAGCCCACTCACGGCCTGCGCACCCCCAGAGGCCCCGCCTCCTCACACCATCACCTTGGGACTAGGTTCCCGCGTATGTTTTGGAGGGACACAAATATTCTAAGTATTTTAAATCTCTACCATATGCAAGGAGGCAATTATATGACAGTTATGCATTAGTTTGAAACAATCTGAAACAATCTGTAAAACACCCGTTTATAAGAGATACTAAGAAAGTTACATGGGAAAGAGATAAACAACCAACATAAAAATCAATCAACCAAACCAATCAAAATCTCTCTCTCTCTCTCACATTCGTGCGCACCCCCACAGCCTCAGGGATTTCAGACCACAGGCTCTGTGTCTGCAACTCCAGGGTCCACCCCAACAAAGCCTCAGCGGGAGCTTGAGGCTCCTTGGCCACAGAACACAGGAAACCCGCGGGCGTTCACCAAAGGATCCCTGCAGTCCTGAACATCTGACTTCAGAACTGTTGTGTGGGGTAAAGATAAACATTGGTCCAGTCAGCTCAACTGCTCTTTGCCAAGGATGCCAGACACTGCATTTCCTTTGAGTTCTAGAGCTTCACAAAATCCGAGTGACCAGGCTTTCAAACCTGCTTTTGCACACACGCCTTTCTCCATGTGCACAACTGCCCCGCACCCAGCACTAAACGAAGACTGGGCCACTCTGGAAACCGGGCCTGACTCCACTCGGCTTCCGCTTTTTCTCTCACTCAGGATGTTCTACTGCAGGCGTCACACCCACCCACGCACAGTGTCCTGAGCGCGCACACACGCCCAGCATCGTCAACGAGGCTCAGCCTGAGCGAAGCCCTAACAGCGCGCTGTGGTCGGGGGAACATGGGGGTGAGGGGGCCACAGCCTGGACCTCCTGCGAGGGGACAGGCAGATGTGTCTACAGTGGATCCCCTGAGGACGGGACGTTGCTGATTAGAGTACGGCAGAGTTGCCACAGGACCAAACCCCGGAACCGCTAAACACGGCCTCTGGGGGCAGGTGGGGAAGGACTTTTCTTTATCAATGTTTCCCTATCATTTGATTCATGTGTTGCTTTATGAGAATTAAAAAAAAACAAAACATCAGTATTTGTTTTCAGCTCAATAGAAAATTTCCTGCAGTGATAGTGAATTGAATCTCTGTATTTCAGATACTTACTCAATGTTGGTAAATTTTTAGAACCCTCCCCTGACCTGCCTTCCTATCTTATTCAGATGAACGTCTCTTTGCTGCTCAACCAAAAGCAAGAGTGTTTGCAGAAGACCCCGGGGACGCAGGCTGGCCGCAGCCGCCTGCCCATCTGGTACAGAGGTGCCGCTCACGGCCACAGAGAGCATCGCACGGAAATGCGTCACGAGGCGCAGCTGCTGAGCGGGGCAAATGCTCAGAATGGCCTGGAGAAGAGAGCAGCCCTCAGAACCAACGGCAGGTTTGCTCCCCTGCCGGCAGCACTCGGCGGCTTCCAGGTGTGGAGTCCCTGTCTCTCCCCCCTTTCCTCCCCGCCTGTCTTCCCAGCACCGACCAGCACAGACCCCGAGACCCAGAGGACCCCAGACCCTCTCGGGAACAGCCCTTTATCCTCGGGCCCTGGGCTCAGAGCCGTGAGGCCACAGGCCTCCGCATGGAGCGGCTGGACGTGGCCAAGAGGCATCTAGGATTTTGCTCCTCGAAGTCATTTCAGGGAGTCTCCGTCCCCTGCACTGAGGCTGCATCCAGACGGTGACACCTTCAGCAGGTGGATGTCTGAGGCACACCCAGCCCCTCGAGGCCTCTCACTAGCTCTGGGATGGACACGAAGGCCTGTCCCATGTGCTCTCGACAGCTGGGCTCTCTGTGCATGGAAGGGCCCTGAAAGGGGACACTTTGGCTTCACTAGGTACTTACATGTCCTTCCCAAGGTCTCTCTGAAGACCTTCTGATACCATCAGCGGCTTTGTGGGTGCACATCAGCACCGTGCCAGCCCCGCCCACGGAGGGTGGACACGCACCCTTGCCACCCTGTCACATGGCTCCTGCACGGGCCAGGAGCTGTTCTGCGATTACCGTCTGGCCCCCGCGTGGGAGGCAAGCCCTGGACCACAGCAAACAATCGAAACAATTTGACATCAGGCCAAGTCCTCAACACAAGCAGAGTTAGTGCTAAGAGGTTAAAAGGTTATTCCAGGTCATGTGGATACGACACAGCTCAGGAACACTGAGAACGGATTAATATTATTGTGTAATATTAATGCTGTAGCAATGAACAGCGGCATGCAGGAAGGTGGGTGACGACGAGAAAGTGGGTGGAGGGAGACACCGTGCACACTCACATCCGGGTGGGGGATGGCGTACTGTCCCTGGATGGTGTAGGCCTGCAGAGAGAGAGACACGCGTCAGCCCACCGCCCAGCGCCCTGCCCCGCCGGCCGCCCTCCCCCCGCACCTCCACCCACCCCACTGGCGGGCCGAGGGCCAGTCCTGCAGGGATAGCCGCGGACGGGGGCCCAGGCAGGGGCAGGGATGACGCAGCCTCCGCACCTCCCACCCTCACTCCCCTGCACTTCTTGAAAGCAAAATGTCTAAGAATTAAGAATGATCTGTTTGACCTCCAAGTAAGAGGTCCACTAATTATTAACCTTTTGAAAATTTAATCAACCATCCGAGCAAATACTTTTGGGAAATATTTACCCCAGGAAACCCAAACAAAGACAGAGACTTTAAAAGATGACCAAAACCAACGTTGCAAGTGCCAGATTGAGCGGGAAATGGATCTAAATCCACCTCCGGATTGACCCGACTCATCACCTCTCACATGAAACCTCCAGTGGGCAGCCCCTGGGGCAGGGAGGGCAGGGCGGCTGCTGTGACTGAGGACACGCTCCAGGCACCCCAGAGGGCTCAGGCGGGGTTTCATCGTTTCCTTTGCCTTTGAACAGCGGCAGCCTCTTCTCCCCGACCCTCGCTCTGCACCCTGGGGAGTGGGGCGGCCCCCGCCTGCCTCGACGGCCCATCGCTGAGATGCCTCAGTGACTCAAATTCACGGCCAACAACCAATGAACCACACGGAGTCAAGGGAGAGTAAAGACCACAGACAAGCCGTCAGGCCTTGGTGCCGTGGAAGCTGCCACGCTGGGCCTGGTGGTGCCATGGGTGTGGAGGGATGTGGCCTCCAGCCCCTGGCCATGCCTGGCCCCATGCCACTTCCTGTGGGACCTGAGGCCCCCACCGTGTCCCCATGTGGGTCCCCACGCATCCCAGACGGATACCTCAGGGAAGGCCACGTGTCACCTCTGTGGACCCCAAACCCTCCCACATGTTCTGAATCCGCCAAGAGTTTTTGTCACAAACAACTCAACCTGGCAGTTAAAGGCCCAGGGGCCTGGCTTCAGCCCAGCTTCAAGCAGACCTGACCCCAGGGGAGGGAGGCCCGGCCCGGGAAGTAAAAGCATCTTATCAGATACAGCAGCGCCCTAGACTCAGGGAACTCGGAGCCCGCGGCCTGCAAGGAGGCTGTGGAGAGCCCTGCTCAGGTTCAAGGTGTCACCGAACGTGAGGCCCTGGGGCCGTGACGCTCCTGCTGCCCTCTCAGCCCCCACATGTCTGGCTGAATTCCAGGGCACAAGGAATTCTTTGTCCTAGACCACTGTAATGTTCTGATTTGTCGTTCTATTTACGACACGTGGTGATGTTTTGCGTCTGCTCACTCCTTAGCAGGCTCTGCCTGACTGAACCGTTATCGCTGACCCTGCCACGCCAGAAGCTCTGCGGCGCCCACAGCGACGGGCGTCTTCTCATCCTGACCAGTTTGGCAGCAGCGGCGTGGGGCCATTCTCAGCCACCACCCTGTGGCTGTGCTTTGTCTGCCCCTGAGCTGGCACCTGGGGGCTGGGTCCCAGGGACCCGGAGGGCGGCTCCTCGGGTCTCACTCACACCCGCTGCTGAGGTCCTGTCCTGGCAAAGTCCTGCCCCTGGTGACCTGAGTGCAGCAGTGACTCCCAGGTGCCGCTGTCCCCTGTCCACCGCCCAGGCTGAGCCCTGGCCAGGCGAGACTGTCCCAGGGCAGTGGGGCTGGGCTCTAGAAAGGCTGACATCTTAGGGACAGCCTTGGGCCCAGCACCCATCTCGTAGCAACCAACTTCCAGCTGAGGTGAGCAGAGAGGTGCGTGCAGCGTCTGCTCTGAGGGTGGACAGGGGAGCCCAGCTGGGGCCCAGGCACTGGCCAGAGCCGCCCTGTCACGGCCCTGCCCCTTGAGCTGGACCTGTGACCCCAACCGTGTGGTTTTACAGACTCCACATTTGATAGTATTCATGCACCTTCCTTTTGAATAAAAGTACACATTTTACCGCAGATATCATCACAGTTTGTTTAAACATTAGGGTGGAGCCCACAGAGGCTACTAACCCGATAATCGGCCATGAATTTCGGGGGAGGCAATGAGACAGAGTTCTGAGCCAGGACCTGCTGTGGGACCTGTGGCCCCAAGTCCCTGGTCAGTGAGGCCCAGGGCTGGCCCCTCAGGCGGGACACGCAGGTCCCTGCCTCTCTGGGCCATTCTCTGACCTGTGAGGGGGGACAAACCCTGCCCCGGGCACCTCTGAGGAGAGGGCTCCTTCTCAGGGCAGGACGGACCTGGGCGTGGGGCGGGCTGGGGGGACGAGCGGCCAGAGCGGCCACCAGGCCTGTTCTGACCCGTGCAGGCTGCGTGAGGCGCTGTGCCCCTCTCAGTGGACACACCCTGGACGCTCCCTAGTGCAGATCTGATAAGATTCCTTTACATCATAACAAAACATAAGAAAAAGTTGTATTTGCCTTTTTTCTTTGTTTTTAAATGACAAAGTAACACCTCAGGCCATTCTCTCCTGGCTGGGGTCACCCATGGGGAAGTCTGAGTCTCAACTCTCCCTTGAGCAAGGACACACATCGCGGCCGACTGGACACAGAACTCTTCCAGGCCACCCCCGCTGACAGTTTCAAAGTCCGTGGGCCGTGGGTGCCGCAGTGACCCGGGAGACACGAGAGAGGGAGCTGGGCAGGGTCTCGTGCCTCCACCTCCCCCCGAGGCTCTGCCAGGCTGGCGCCACCGTCCTTGGCAGGGGAGGACAGAGGTCAGGAACTGGGTCCCTGATGTGGGGGCTGTGTCGGCCGGGCCTGCCTGCACGCAGGGGAGGGAGGTCCTGGCCACAGCAGGGCGGACGCCCACCCGCCAGGCGGCTCTTCCCTCTCCCCTGTCGCATGGGGAATGCACTGGGGTTCGGGAACGCGCACTGCAGGGGAAACGGGACCCCAGTGCTCCCGGTCCCAGTTGCCTCCCACAGGGATGCGCCTGCCCTCTGACTACAAGCTTCCCCCAAACACCCAAGAACTAGGTGCCCCCGGGCAGACCCAGGAGTGAGCCTGGCCCCAGGGTCCCTCCTGCTGGGCCAGGGAGCCCCTGGGAGAAGGCGAGTCCAGGGGCCTGGGTCCCGCCCGCAGCCAGGTGTGGCGCGAGAGCTCTGTGTCCAGCGCGGGGGGGACGTGCGCGTGAGAAGGCGAGAAAACCTGAGTGCACTAACGGGCAGCGGCGGCTGCAGTAAAAGGCTGAGGTTGGCAGTGGAGGCCGCGAGCGGGTCGGCTCTTACCTGACCACCTGCAAAAATGACAGGGGTGGAGGCGGGCTTTGGGCGGTAGGGAATGGTGGCACCTTTCGGTGGGGACTAGGAAAAGGGACAGGAGAGGGAGAGAGAGCGTTAGAGCAGCTCCACAGCACAGTGGGGAGGCCCTTCCCCAGCCCCCACCTCCGTAGCCCCAGTGGCGGCAGCAGCACCGGGTAGGGTGGACTCCCGCGTCCCCTCCGGACAAGCTCCTTCTCACCAAGCCCCTGGGCGACCCCTCCTGGGAGTGACCACCCGCCCTAAACACGCCCCTGGGGCTGGCCCCTGTAGGACGCAGAGGCTCCAGGCAGCGTGGGGGTCCTGGGGTCAGTCCTGTGGAGAGAGGCGGCGTGGGGGGCCACCTGCATGTGGGACCCTGCTGTGGAAGCTCTGGCTGCCGCCAGGTGAGCCCCTTCCTCTCTGCATGGCCCCTCCTGGGGCGCGCACAGCCCCGGCGAGGCTGGGCCACTCCCGCTTCACCCACGGGACAGAGAAACCCGAGTCCCTCAGGAAAAGCTGGGCCTTGCACACAACTCCTGTTTGCGCCCAATGCCCCACGGGCTTTGCTTGGCCTGTGGTGAGTCGGAGAGATCGTCACGGGAAACTTAGAAACATCCAATTTCACAGTTTAAACTTAGACTCCACAGGAAACATCCCATAGTCGTGAGGAGGTTTGCTGTACTTTCCCTCGGTTATTCTACGCCCAAAATACAGGATTAATGTTCTCAGGACCGGCCCTTCCCTGGCCCCTGTGTGGTCCGCGGAGTCGGGAGTCCTGGCCTGGGGGGCCCAGCTGGAGCTGCAGAGAGGCGGGGCCGTGAGGTGGCGCCCGCAGGGTAGCTTGTCCCTCCGAGGGGTCCTGGAGCCGGGGGTGCTGCCCACACGCACACGTGCAGTGCCGGGGGCAGGCTCAGACTCTGCAGTCACGCGCCGTGGCCTCGCCCTGAGTGGGGAGCGGGTCTGAGCTGACCCAGGCTGGGTCTGGAGCGATGCCGGCTCCCAGGGGCCCGTGTTCAGGATTTCTGCAGTTAAGACGACTCTGGGCAAACGGGTTCACGGTGGCTCAGGGCCTGTCGTGGAAAGAGCGTAACTAAACTGAGTGGCCACGAGCTGGCGTTGTCTTCGCACCAGCTGCCAACCAGCTCAGCCTCCCAGACACTGGGCTCCGGGAGACCCAGCACGGAGCGTGAGCCGACTCTGGCTGTGGTCCTGGCTCCTGTTCTCCCCCGACGTCCCCTGGGCATGGGCCCCATCTCTCCCTGGGGCTGCACGGGCCACTCTGCGCTGGGCACTGGCCCTGGGAGGGTCTCCTGTGTCAGGCAGGGCGGCCGTCTGCTGTGACACGTGTGTTCTCCGCGAGCCCCACCCAGACCCATCTGCGCCATGGGCACCCCGTTCTTCCATAATTTCATGGGGTGAGGCTGAGACACACACTGTAAACCTAGCCCCAAAGTCCTCTGATCAACGAAGAGAGTTTTTAAAGCATGTTTTGCTTTATTTTTCCAGTTACTCTTCATTTAAAAACGGACCCAGTTGTTTCCAGGTGTGACGGATCTTCCTCCCCTGGTGAGCAGGGCCTCCCCGGGCTCTGAGGGCAGCACAGCACCAGCCAGGCCGACCGGCTAGCACGTCTCACGGCAACCTCGGCATCGGAGCGAGACAGGCGGTTCCACAGCAGCCCTGGGCTCAGATGTCCCACAGCCCACGGGGTCCCCCTGTCCCTGTGGGCAGCAGCCCCACGCGTGACTGACGAGGCCACAGGTTTTGCCCTGAGGAGGTGGCCTCACCCCATTTGGGGACATGGCAGGACATGTCCCTCGCAGAGCTGGTTGTGTTACTAACCACCAAGCAAAGCACGCCTGCCGCCGCTGAGCAGAAAGGAGTGTGCTTCCCGCCCCGCTGGCGTGGTGGGGCCTCCTCCCCAGCACGGCAGCCCCGGGGTCCCAGACGGGGCAGAGGGGGCAGAGAGCTCAGAGGAGCATCGCCCTGTCTCCCTGACCACAGTGGGGGGAAGAGTTCAGAAGACAATTTTGAAAGGTATTTTTGACTTCCCAAAATATCATGCTTCAGGAAAACAAAAACTAAGCAAAAAAATTTAAAGAGTTGAAAAGGGGTTTGAGCACCAAGCCAAGTGCAAGGGAGGGATGAGGGACAGTGGCCTCAGGAGGCAGGGAGCACAGCAGAGCTGCTGGAACCTTCCGTCTGAGGCAGGACTACTTCATTTTAGCTTCAGGAGAGACCAGCAACCATGGACAGCTTCGTGAATTTGGGATATTGCCAGAAATTCAAATTTCAGGGTTCTTTTCTTCCCCCCAACATTTCAAGAGAGGCTTTTCCTGCCCAGCGGCACCTTCTTCACATCTCTGTTTTAATCCTTTTGCTCATTTATCTCCATTTTTACACACTGGACATTTTCGTGAGTTTTTCCTAGTTCCGCCCTTGGTACCTCCTGGCGGTGTGACGCTGCCTTCTGCAGACGGTGCGGCAGGAGCCCCCCGAGAGAGCCTGCCGGGAGCACGTGGCCCCCGAGGCCCCCGTGCCTCCCCTCCCCCCAGCAGGCTTCTCTGCACTGCAGACGGCACCGCGTGCGAGGCGCCAACTCCGTCCAGAAACCGCCTTTCAGCAGGGCTGAATCGCTTCTCGCCCCTTTCCAAAACCGAGGGAGAGGCTCACCCCCCACGCCCTTCCCTCGGGCTCCGCAGCGAGGTCACTGGACCCACCGAGCTCACATTCCCGTCGGTGGCAGCCGCCAGCAGCCAGCCCCCCCACAGCTCCCCACGCTGGCACGGCCCTCGCTCCGGCTGCCTGTACCGCCAGGCTCCTAACGCGGCCCCCACACGGCCCTGACCGAGAGTCCTCGGGACAACCGAGGCACCAAGCCTTTCCTGACGCTGTGAGAGGGCCACACGGTGCCGAGCGCGCCTGCGCTGACGTGTGCAGCTACGCGCAGACTGTACCTCCAGCATGACCACACAGATCTGCTTGACACACTGGATGATGGCGTCCGGGGTCCCCGAGATGGTCACCGCCCGCTCCGTGGAGTTGGGCAGCATGTCCCCGGCCACCTGGACCTGGGCACCTGTGGACTGGAGAAGCAGGGCGTTGGAAGGGGCTCACAGCCTGGTGAGACAGCCAGCACTTCCCAGTCCCCGGGGCATCCGCGGCGCCGTGGAGAACTGCGCCAGCCTGAGCACCTGCCCTCCCTGTCCCCGCCATGACACGCCGGCCCAGAGCCCAGCATGGCGCCTCGGGCAGGGCTCGTCTAGTCCCAGCAACGCTGGGCAGGAGGCCTCTAACCCAAGGAGGGTGTCTGCCTGGGGACACTGCTCTTTGCAAATACCCCGAATTCCATCTCCCCTGCGGTGTTTCGGGTCACAGAGAAAGTGGGTTCTAGTCCTGGGGACGGAACCACGACTGGGGGGCTGTCTCCTTCTGGGTAAGGGAAGGATTAAGGCTTTCCATGAAATAAAGAGGAACGTGTGAAAATATAAAACCCACACCTCCTCCCAACACCACCCGGCAGGACAGCCTGTGGCGCAGGGCCGTCCCAGGAGACGGGGAGGACACGGCTGAGGCAGCCCCTTGCTGGGAGCAGACAGCAGCCCACGTGGGGGGCCTCACATGTCCCAAGTGTGTGACAGGGCCCACCCCCGCTGCCACCCCACGAGGCCCCTCCCCTAGCACGAGGCAACAGGGGCTCTGTGGACGCGCAGGTCTCCCAGCGTGAGTCCTGCTTGCTGGAAGGACGGCCCCTAACCTCGGCTCCCGGCCTGGGCACCTGCAGTGACGGTGCTGGCCATGCGGGCAGCATGGAGGATGCGGCCTGAGACTGCCCGGCCCGCCCAGCGCCCCCAGCCCCAGAGGCCCCGCCCCGGAGGAACGTCCTGTTACCTCCCTGATCTCCTTGATCTTGGAGCCACCTTTGCCAATCAGGGACCCGCACTGGCTCGCAGGCACCACCAGCCGTAGCGTCACTGGGGGCTTGCTGGTGGCAGGGCTGTTGCTCATGGAGTTGATGATGTCCTGGGGAGGCAGACAGACATGCGTGTGGGCAGGGACATTGCGTCTCTGATCCCAAGTGAGCAAAGACCGGAGAATAAGAACGCACTGGGGGGAGCAGGTATATCGACTCTGTCCCCTGCCCAGGGCCCCCCTCACCTCAGAGAGCCCCAGAGCCACTTCTCTGTCCCCTGCCCAGGGCTCACCTCAGAGAGCTCCAGGGCCCACTTCTCTGTCCCCTGCCCAGGGCCTGTACCGTATCTGAGAGCGCCAGGGCCCCTTCCAGGCATAGAGAAGGACACAGTGGACAGGCCACGTCATGATCAGATGGCACCAGGAGATGTTTTCCAAATGGACGGGAGGTGCTGGCTAGAGTGACTCAGGGCATCGTGGTCAGCCTCATTCTGGGGACTCGAGTGGTTCTGTTCTTGGTCCTGAAGACCTGGTGGGCAGGTGCGGTGTGGGCAGATGGGCTGACACACAGGAAGTTTGAACGCTGGCCGAGGGAAGGGAAGCAGGAGGCAGGCTGCCAGCTGGGGGTGTCTGCCCCAGCGCCAGTTGAGGCAGGGTCGTCGGGGACAGGCCCTGATCTCGGGGTGCAGTGTATGGCAGGTAGGAAACAGCTACTGGGTGTCCATCGTGGGGCAGGGAGCTGTGTCACCCACTCAGCAAGGCGAGGGGCCACCAGGGGTGGTCAGGGTGGGCTTGCAGCAGGCTGGCGTGGGCAGCCAGTTTGTCTGCTCTTGTTCTGTCACTCAGGAGACAGAGCTGGCCTTCGGGCACCTCAGGCATGCAGGTGGGGGCACCTGGGCTGTGAGAAGCCGGGGCCGCAGTGGCCCAGAGCCCGCGGCAGACTGGGGACTCACGGGCTTCATGTGAGCAGTGACGCGTGTCAGTGCCCCCACAGATAGTCTGCACTGCTGCGTACGTCACCCTTCCCACGTTACGTCTAGGTAACACCATTTACCTCCCGCCCCAACACGCCCTTCCTTATGGAAAGCTCACAGAAAGTGGCACGTCAGCTCACCCCCAAGTGACGTGCAGAGGTACAGATGGGGGGCTGGGGTGGTGTCCCTGGAGGGCAGACTGGCTGTGGGCCAGAGCGGGGCTGGGTGGGCAGCAGGGGCCCACGGGCTTCAGAGCAGGTTAGAGACAAGGAGGTCCCAGGAGATGAGGCCCCGCTGCGGCATTGTGTAGACACCCGACAGAGGCTGGGCTCCTGTGACTCGCAGCGCCAGGGAATGCGCGTCACCGAGGAGCACCCTCAGAGTGGCGAGAGGGCCTGTGTCACACTGCCCAAGGCAGCAGCCGTGGGGACTTGCACTTGTCTGGCGGCCGGGCCACACACGACAGGAGAGCTCCAGCCCAGCCTCTGCAGCGCTCGGCCCAGGACGGCCTGGGCGTGGCCAGTGATGGCGGCTTCCCTAGTGTTCGTCTCCTCTTCCAACTCGGGCCCACCCAGCGAAAGCCAAACGTGCCCCTCAAACTGATCCCACAGGACGCCCTGCTTCTAGCGAACTTGCCCTCGCCCCCCACCAATTCCCTTGGCCAGCAGCCTCCACCCGGGCTCTGGAGCCGAGGCCTTGAGAAGCGCCGGCCCCCTTGCCGGCCGGCTCTGCGCACACAGCCTGCTCTCGGCAGCGGCCTGCGGCCTGGTCCATCTGTCGTGGAGCCCACCCAGAGCGTCTGCATTGCCTGCCGCCGGCCCAGGCCCCACGCCTTGCTGTGGTGGCTCCTGGAGACCACGAGGACAGGCTGTCGCGGTCCAGACCCCGCTCTCTGAGCCGGGCTGTGCGGCTGCTCGTGCTCAGTTTGGTGCCTGGCTGTGTCAGGGTGTCCCATCTGCTCGGCGTTGCTGGAGGAATCAGGCTGTTCCTCCGTCCCCTCTGCTGTCTTGCGCTGCTCTCGTGCTCTACTGTCTGTGGGCTGCCGCTTGCCCTGGAGGCGAATTCCAGGCAGACGTGAGCCTCTGCCTGGGCTCACCGGCCAGCGTCCATTTGGACCAGCGTGGCTGTGACCAGGTAACCCAGATGGAGCACTCCTTTGTCTCCACTCTTTGTGCCAGGAGCTTGACTGCCATGTAGAGAGCGCCCTCTCTGGTCCTCCGTCTGCTGGCAGGTGGGGAGGGGCAGCCTCCCGCTGGGCTGCAGGCGGAGACTCAGGCGCCACGCTGCCCAGGCTCTCAGTGGCCTAAGTCCAAGCCCCTCCCCTTCCAGGCATGCGCTCAAGACAGCCCCAGTCCTCACGCCTGTCCTTCTCAACGGGGGAGCCTCACCAAGGATGGTTCGGGCCTGTGGCGGCCACCTGCACTTCCTGGGAACACCTAACGAGGCACAGTCCTGGTCCCAATCCTTCCCGAAGCCACCTCTTCCCAGGAGTGGACCTTTGACCTCCTCTGGACCAGCAGGGAGGCTGCTCTGCCTCCACTTGGATGGGATAGCGTTACGCCATGACAGTCACGCCGGGGCCTGGCCACTGAGGCCCCCTCCCGCAGTTCCCAGGTGCTCAATCAAGACTTAAAGGACCTAAACTCCGCTGGTGATTTGGTTCTGACATTTCCTACTTGTCCAGAGAACGAGGAGGCCTGTACGAAGAACCCCTCCCTTGCTCTCAGCCTTAGCAGACTGCCATGGAGCGAATGTTACACCTCCAACCTGAACAGGAGGTTTGCCAGCAGGGCGCATGTTATGGGCTGATCTGCCCCCAGAATCCGCATGGTGAAGCCCCAACCCCCAACGTGACTGTATTTAGAGATGGGCCCTTCACAGAGGTGATCAAGGTCACGAGGCCATTGGGGTGGTCTGACTGGTGTCTTCACAGGAAGAGGAGCTGAGGGCACAGACACACAGAGAGACGACCCTGCCAGGACACAGGGAGGAGACGCCGTCTACACACCAAGGAGAGGGGCCTCCAAGGAACAAGTCCTGCTGCTCCCTGACCTCAGACTTCCCGCCTGCAGCACTGGGAGAGAATGGACGTCTGTGGTTGGTGCCGCCCAGTGTGGCATTTTGTCAGGACAGTCCTAGCAGCCTTGGCCTGTGCTGTAGCTAACTGAGCTCTCCGTCAGGACAGAGCCCTCCATGTGCGGTGCAGCCAGCTGGACGGCGGAGCCTGTTACACTCACGGACGCCCGCCCACTAGCCAAAGGCCAGATGGCACATGTCTGTGCAGGGGGCGGGGCTTTGGGGTGGCCACGGCTCTGGGACACTTTGGAACAAAGGAGGTTCTCACCTCGGTTGGAACCCCATCTCGACGAGGTGGCGACTACAAAGGCAGAGGCTGACGTGGAGAGAGGCGACAGGGAAGTGAAAGGACATGCCCAGCAGATCACTGCGCCAAACAAACCGCGTAGCCAAGGCTACGATTCCATCCAAACCCGCAAGGCGAAATCTCTGGAGGCAATCAAAGAGGCCATTATAAAATATCCCTTAGTTCCTGATTTTAAAAAGAGAGAATGGAGAAAACCGGGCAGTCCCCTTGGCTCGGATGATCTCTGGGGCTCTCGAGATAGCCGGCTGGCGGCGCCAGATGATTTCACAGATGTGAGCGACGCCCAGCCCTGAAACTGCTCACCACGGAACAGACAGACTGGGCAGTGCCTCCCATCGACATTGGTGGGACGCTGTGCGCAGACAGCGGAGGTCACTTCCAGGCCACGTGTCACCTGTCAACAACATAACCCTGGAACACCGTCAGGGTGAGACTCAGCCCAGGAGCAAAGCCTCACGGGTCCTCCAAACACCCTGAGATGGGTTTTAACCCTGGCTCTTGAATCTGTTTTAGTTATTGTGTGTCAATTTTCAGGAAGGGTTAAAGCATATCCTTGCTTAAAAGCCACAGCCCTTGATTTTGTTTCCAAGCTGAAGCACACCGACTTTTACACCAAATGACGGAGGCACACACTTTGAGAACCATCATAAAAGAACTCTGTTTAAGTGGTGTCTCTTACTCAAAACCTACACTGTCCTCACCATCCACAATCTTCTGGAAAAACTGAAAGGACCAACAACATCCTTAACTTAAAACACCAAGACTGTCAGAATCCCTTGAGCTCCCTTAGCCAAAGATGCTCCCATAGCCCTACGGACACACGGTCCCTGCCCTCAGGATACCTTGGTCATCACCCGATGGGTTGGTGACGGGAGGGCGCACCCTGAGGCCACGGGCAGAGGCGGTGCATGACTGCAAGGGACCCCCTGTGCCCCACCTATCGCCGGCAGCGTCTTCCAAACACCCCCTGGTGATCTTCACCCGGGAGAGTCGCTCCATGGGAGGGGACGCCGGGGCACAGCAGCTCTTGACTCGCACTGGCAGGGACTTGGCCAGGTGCTGTTAGCACCTACAGCAAAACCGCAGGGACGTGGACCCCGGGTTCACGTTTCACAGCTAGAGCAGCAGTTCCGAATTCCCCACGATGAGAAAGCCACTGCAATAGGGGCCCTTAAACTGAGGGTCTCAGAGACCCTCTAGAAGCAGCCATTCTTCAGAAACAGCTGAGCCGAGACCTTCATGGCGAGCTGACGACCTTGGGCGATGGACGGCTTTGTGCCTACGACGTCACACCGAGACCCGTCCAACTCCTGCTTTGTTTTCCATCTGCTGGTGCGTCACCCTTCTCCCTCGTTCTTCACAGGCCTCTGGCTGTCATCCGCTCACAAGAACCTCGTCTCTTTTCATGTATGATCACTGCTAGGCCACAACATGCTCATTCTAATGCCATTCTTAGATTGTCCCTGTGGCCGCTGCTCTCACTCCCACCAACTCTAGGACACACCACCCACCCCGAGCCCCAGGACAGAAAGCTCTGGACAGTCCTGGTCTCACCACATGAGGCCCTGGGGGATCACAGCCCGCGGTGTTGCCACCTCATCTACGTGGACAGCTGGCCCCAAACAGACCAACCTGAGCCTGCAGCGCCCCTTCCTCCCAGGAAAATAAGCTGTTAGTGAGGTCTACATATCAGACCCCAGGTGATTCTAAATTGAAATTCAACAGCCTTCACAGAACCATGGGCCACATACTCACTTCCTGGAAGAGACGACTACCGATCCAAACTGTAACCCAGCTGACGTAAGGCCTTGGTGCCAACTTCATGTCATGAGGTCTCCGTGTGCCTTTGCCAGACACCACCTCCTTTGGGGCCAGGTCGCCTGGTCCTGCTTCTCCCAGACTAATACCGCACGCACTCTAGGAATAGTATTCAGAGACTTCTCTGTATGCAGAGACCCTAATTCTACAAACCTCCACGGCTGGAAAGTCTGACTCAGACTCAAGTTCCCAAACGGGGCCATCCTTGCTTGTTCAGGTCTCTCCTGAGGGATCGCTCAGGCACTGTCCACGAGAACAGCCGGGCAGCGCGCCCACAGCCGGGAGTCACACCCACAGGAAACACTGTGAGGAGCCTGTCACCGACACTGGCACCTCCTCTGCCCTAGACGGAAGACAGACCAGCCCCCACGCACTGGCGCCAGTGGACAGATGCCTGCACTGCTGCCATGTCTTACCGGCCAGTCGTGGTTGCGTCGGTGCCACTGCGCCTGTTTCCCACTGTACCAGGACTGAGGGGACAGACCCTCCCCCACCTTCAGGAGAAGGCTATTCGGGTCTCTGAGGCTGACCCTCCTGGCCCACACGATTTGTTCTCTTGGCCTGAGTAGGGGGAGCTTTGGTTTCAAAGCACCTTACAGGGACTATTCACGATGCTGACTAGTCTTAAATGTGTCCTTACACCATTTGCTCATCAGATGATCACCATGTTGATACAGCAACAAAAAGGGCAAGAAGATCTCACAGTACAGTTGACCCTGAAGCCATGAAAACAACCGAGCAATCTCACAGCACAGTTCACCATGAAGACAGCTGCACAATCTCTGACAAGATCTCACGGTACAGCTGACCACGAAGACAAGTGAACAATCTCTGAGTGGTGAAGATCTGGGTCTCTGTCCTTTCCTGAGTTGGCCAACCTCTTGTAAGTGAGAGAATGACTAGAAGGGGAAACTGAGAAACTGAGCACACCAACAGACAGAGGCCAGGTCACCTGTGACAAGAGGACAATGGCCCCAACCTCTGCAACCACCGGCTGGAAAGCCACACCCCAGCCTCACTGGGGCACTTGGCCGAGAACAGCCAGGGCCTGGCCACGGGCCACAGCTTCCCTAACGTCTGCTCCCGCTGCCAGTCAGGCCCAAGCAGAGAAAGCCGGACACGCTCCCCCAGCCAGTCACGGGGACACCCCTTGCAGCTGGCGGCCTGCAGCCTCCACGCCCATGGACTCCAGGGCACAACGGACCTTCCCTTTTGCCCACCCTGAAGCCCCCCCGCCGCCTACCCGGAGTCTCTGCCAGACACAGGGGAGCCGCGCCCCCAGCAGCTCTGCCCCCGGCCTCCGCGTGCTGCCACCTGGAGGGCTTTGCTTACCCACAGTCCACCCCATCACTTGATGCTCACCCCTCTAGGACACGAAATGCATCTCTAAATAACTTCTGGCAATTTCGAAAAAGTAGAAACACACAAAAACATTAAGATTTCACTAACCGACAGAGCTACACAAAAGTGCCGCATACACACACGCACGGGCATCCATCAGCCAAGCCACACGCGCTGTTCTGGGGACGGAGTGGCTGTGGTGGTGTATAGCTGAGGACCAGGCCTGTGCCAGCCAGGGCTGTGTGGGCAGTGGCGTGGCAGGGCTGGCCGTATGTGGGAGGTGTGGGTGTTGCCCGAGGGTCCCTGTGTGCCCTGGTGGGAGCCATGGGGTGTCCTGGGGCTGAACTGGGTGCCCTGGGCAGGGTCTGTGGAGGGGAGTAAGGTGGCTTCTCCAGCACACCCGCGGGGAGTGGCTGGCCATAGACAGAGAGGGATGCAGCCCTGCCCAGCTGGACCAGACAGGTAGAGTCCCTGGGGGGCAGAGGAGGTGAGCAGGGCTGACGCAGGGCGGAGGGACCCAGTGGGTGCCTCACCTCCTCAAACTTGTAGGCGATCATGGCAAAGGCCTTGAAGATGGCATCTGTGGGGCCTGTGATGGTCACGATTCTCTCTGGGCAGTTTCCCTCCGAGATGTTGATCCTCGCGGCACTCTGCAGCCAGAGCAGGGAAACCAGCACCAGGTCAGAGCCGCGGCCCGCGGGCCTGGGTTCTCTGTCTGTCGACTATGGCTGACATAGCCACATGCATCTCGCCCTCGACTGGCAAACCTCACCAGATTCTTTCCAATAACCTCCCTTAGAGTGAAATTTTAATTGGCAAAAAAAAAAAAAAAAAAAAAAAAAAAAAATCCAAGTGATCCCCTCCCTGCACAGGGAGGCACAGGACACCTGAACCGCCGGGTGTGCAGGGCGACAGCGAGGAGGCTCGCGCCAATCCTGTGCTGAGACCCGCCACGCCTGTGCAGGGGCCGCAGGGCAGCAGGCAGAGCCGCCACAGCCCACACACGTGGTGTCGGTCAGGCAGGCCACACTCACCTCCTCGCGCATCTTCTTCACTGTCTCTCCTTTCTGGAATAAAGATGTGGACAAGGAAAAGGTCACTCGTGGCTGCACTGACGGCACGCAGGGGCTTGGCATGGCCCACGTGGTGCCAGGAGCTGCCACCACATGCCCACATGGCCTCCACCTCCCCACTAAGCAGCCGACTCCACACCCCCACAACCTGGAGGGCATTTCGGGTAAGGACCCAGAGGCACAGGACCCGAGTGCTCACCAGGGCACACGGCAGGCAGGGTGGGCTCTGCCCTGACAGATCACCGTCTGCGTGCCCTCAGGCGCCTGACCCCGAGATGCGCCTTCTGAAGCTCTTGTGAGAAAGGGCCAGGGCAGGACCACGGGATCCCCTCCCCTGCAGTGCAGGGGTGGAAGGCACAGGGACCCCCAGGGATGGGCACAGTGCAACAGGATAGGGAGGCAGCGTGTCCCCCTCAGCCTCTCCTCCCCACGGGTGCAGGCATCCAAACCAGCCCTCACCCCACTAGGGAAACCCGAGGGAAACGCGAAGCCCTCCACTGTCCCTCAGGGGGCTGCTCAGTCACAGGGCCAGTGGAGCACGCAGCTGACATGTTCCTTACTGGGGTCTGGAGCCCAGGAAGGAGGGATGGCCACCAAGGCAGCGGGCGGGGGTCTTGCTAGGGCAGGGCCCAGGGAGAACCCTACCCCTCGGCTCCCGCAGAGCCAGGGACCAGCTTGCATGAGGGGCCCCGACAGGGCCGCGTGGCAGCACCCGGGCCCTGACTTTATGCACGCAGTCCCACGCACGCACGGGGCGCCACCCTGCACTCAGCAGCTGCTGTCCTCACTCTCCCCTTACAGAGACCCCGAGAGAGGCAGAGTTGTTCAGTAATTACCTTCCCAATGATGCTCCCGACTTCCTGTAGGAAAATCATCACAAAAACATGGTGTCAGAGCAGAAGGAGGAAGAGAATCCAGCACAGACCCTGTGAAACCCGTCTACCTCCCAGCGTGCGCGAGGGGAGAGTTTAGGACCTGCCGGGGAAGCCTACAAGCCAGGCTGTCTGCAAAGACGCCTGCGCCCGAGGCTGCCTCTGTGCCCGCCTGACCAAGGCGCTGACTCTGCTGACAAGCTGCCCAGGAGAATGGCTGCTTTCCAGAGAGTTCCGGAGGCATCACTCAAGCACTTGAGGCCTCCAGGAAACCCTGCAAGAAATAGATGAAAAATAAAATTTCTCCCAAGTTTGTGACTTAAAGAAAATTTAGCACTGCTGCTGCTGTGTGACTTATTTTTAAAAGGTGGGATATTGAAAGAAACACTGGAACACGCTGCCACAACTCTAGTTCTAAAGTTGAGCCTGAAACAGTTTGGGGATATACCCCAGGGGGTCAAGTGTCTCCCTGCCTGGCAGTGGGACGGGACCAGCCAGGGTCCTACTGTGGCAGTCACTCGAGGCTGGGCCAGCCTGGCTCTAGTCACAGGGAAGGGCATCTTTCAAAATCTGACTCATTTCCTTATTACAGCAAAGTTCTGAGCAACTATTACTACCATGGTCCTTGTGAAGGCCTTGGTCTCTGCCAAGGCCGCCTGGAAGGGCATGTGTGGGGGACAGTGCGAGCAAACGGCCCCCGTCAGCAGGGCACCCTCCCTCAGGGAGTGCCTGGCGGCGGCCTGGCTGCTGGGACCCTGTGCCTGACGACACAGAGAACCCTGCCCATGGAGCCCACCGGCTTCCAGCACCCACAGGGGAGGGGACAGGTCATCCTCTCTCCATCCAGACACGGGAGCTCTGGGAGGAGCCCGTGTCCTCTGTAAGTGTAGGATGTCCCTGTGCTGCGGGCACTGGAGCCCAGGACCTCTGGCAGCCTCCCCTGGCGGGAGGCCACACAGACACGGGGGTCGGAGTCCTCACGGGACAGAGTCCAGCCAGCAGGAACCGGGCCGACCCTGTGCTGCTGGGCGGGAACTAGAGGTGTGACCTCACGGTGCCCAAAACAGACAGAGGAGTGTGGAAATGTCACACAGTGCGCACGGCATGAACCTGCCTTCCAGAGCTGCCTGGGACCGTGCAGCCAGGAGCTCAGAGCACGCCTCGTGCTCTTGTCTTGGCTTCCAAGGTGCTGTCCTCTGCCTGAAGGAGTCGGGCTCCTTGGAGAAGTGGCTGATGCCAGGACTGGGGCAGGGGGGACAGGATAGCCCGAGGGGCGTGGGGTGCAAAGGGGAGAGGGTGCTGTGAGGAAGCACTCGGGAGCCTGCCAGCCGGGACAGTGTGGGGGTCAGGAGAGGTCACGGCAGCCCCAGCATGAACGAATGAATAAATGAATGCCTTGAAAGTCTGATGACAAGTAGGACACGGACACAGCTGCAAAGCACCCCCCGGCCCAGCGCTCTAAGCGCAGTGGAGGAAGGGCAGCTCCAGGTGGAGCCCCCGAGCGCCCCAGGATGGAGGCTGTGGCGATGTGCCTGTCACGCAAGGAGACTTCAGACAGGGCCAGAGCGAAGGACGTGCCGTAAAAGCAGTGGCAGGGACTCAGGACGGTCAAACCCCAGGGGAGTCCCCCAGACTGAGGGACTGGGGATGCCGCCTGTGGCTCCGCCCTGGGGCACCTTGTGATCGACGGCAGCATCTGCATGGCTGGGGAGACCCTAGCGGGGTCCTGGGGGCAGCTGTGGGGACGCAGCCACGGTGACCTGCCACTGGTGGCTGTGTGAGGTCACGCAGGAGAAGCCCCGTTTGCAGGACATGCACACAAGGCATCCGTGACGACGGGGTGTCAGGCTGGCGACTCAGTCTCCAGTGGGTCTGGGGAACACGTAACTGGGGATGACTTGCAACTGCTTTGTAATCTGAGAGCGAATGAAACCGACACAAGCGCAGACCCCGGCGCAGGAGCCCCGCTGCCCCCCCTCTCCAGCAGCGCAGGCGGCGGCCCCGCCCGCCCGTACCTTTCCATGCATCAGCAGGCGGATGGTCAGCGTCACGTTCAGGCCGCCCTCTGAGACCTTGGACTCCATCTTTCTCCCAAAATGCGGCTGGGGGTGATGGCTTAAGGCGCTGAGGGCGCTGTGAGGAAGGACAGACGGGGTCCAGAAGGTGTCACCTGGAGAGAGAAGGTGCAGCTGCTGTGACCCAGGGACAGTCTCCAGAGTCCCGGCATCCAGGGGTGAGCTGGGCTGCCTGGCCCTTGGGCTCCTCTGGCAGGGGAGGGTGGGACCGCCATCACCGCCACGTGCTGGCCAGGCTGGGGAAAGCCCCCAGGGCTGACTGGCCACGGGACCCTGGGCAGGACCCTCCAGCCTGCCTGAGTGTCTCGCCTGCCAAGGGGGCCACAGGAGCACCTCTCAGGGGGCTGGAGCGTGACGGGGTTATCCCACAGGACTGCTGCAGGTGCTCACAGAGCCTGCACTGTGCTGACTCCGTCCTCCCACCTCCCGGCACGGCACTGAGCAGCCCCCGGAGCAGAAGCCCCTGGGTGAGCCTCGCTTCAGCCTGAGGAAGCCGGGGAGGCACAGGTGCCAGTGTCCCTCGACACCCAGGGCCAGCAGTGCCCAGTAACCTCACTCTGTGACTCGGATTCCGTCTGTCACCTAACTGCCAGACAGCTGAGTGTGCTCTGTGTAAAGCTGTCAGAAAACGCCTTCCATACACGTAACACTGGTTATATCGCTTCTGTGGACACTCATGCGGTGAGTTGACTCAGACCACTGGGCAAAATCAAGGCTTCATTTTATGATCTACAAGCAAAGAATGATTATAGCAGTGAAGCTGAAGCGCCCGTGGGAAAGTGAACCGGCAACTTGGTGGCAGCTGCCTGGGTGGCCCGGTCTGTGCGCTGGGCTCTGCAGACCTCACTCGAGGCATCTGGACACACAGGCCCTCCTGTAGCCCCCTTCTCCTGGGCCTTCTCCAGGGGGCCGGATGCAGAGCACAGGTCACCCCCACAAGGCGGAGCGCAGGGAAGAGCGGGCACCCTTGTAGGAGCTGTGCTCATGCCCAGAGGATGAGAGGAAGGAGGCGAAGGTGGGGGAGACTGACAGTGCAGGCGGGGTGGGGTCAGCAGGGCTCTCAGCACCGAGGGGGCAGAGGTGCGGGTGTGGGGCATGCTGCCCAGGAGACAGAAGCTCCCTCGCCCCTGGCTATACGCGGGAGTCCCCAGGTGGCTCTGTGTCTGGCAGCAGAGAGGGGGGGAAAGGAGGGCAGGGCACAGGACGTGGCAGGGGCGTGAGCAGGCCCACAGCACCTGGAGACGTGTGGGTCATGGAGGGGTGGCCACTTGGTGGGCAGCAGTGGGCCGCGTTCCACGTGGCCCAGGACCCGGCATCAGGAGGCTCAGGGCAGAGTCTGGACAGGCCTCAGGTGCTCTGTCCACCTGCCCAGGTGTGCACCTAAGAGGTGGGTGGAGCCATGGGGGTGGGAGAGGAGCCGGGAGAGCTCCACACACACGTCCACGCTTAGTCCATCACTGAATGCAAACGTGGTCCCAGGCCTGGCCGACCAGCCCTGCAGGAGCAGAAGCCCGTGGAACTCGCCCGTGCTCCTCCCGTGACCCCTCCCGGGGACCCCTCCCTGTGATTGGGCTGCTGGATGCTCCCTTGGATCTCGCCTGCACTGATGAGGGGCTCGAGCCACACACAGAAGAGACTATGGGTTAAAAGTTGGGGCCAAAAAAAGCTTTTCCTCATCAAAATATTTTAGCTACAAAATATGCTAAAAGAAAAACACAAAGCACAGAAACAAAGTATATTCCAATCACCCATATGACGTGCGTGAGGAAAAATCTGCTAAAAGCACCCACTGGCGACTAACGCACAAAAATGACAGCTACCGATGGGTTTCTGCATTCATAAAACAACATGCTATCTATCATACACCCGCATTTTTACAACTGTGTTTACGGGTAACTTCATCAACAAACTCAAATTACTAGTCTGCATTACTATTTGTAATGAAATGACACTTTGTGAATAACAATTTTAACATTGTATTTAATGAGGATCTTACATAGCAAGTGAAGTTCCAAAAACAATCCTCACATACTAATGTCTCTCTCTCCACTGCCCAGCTCGGTGGCCACCAGCTACGTGTGGCTATTTACATTTAAATTTCAAACGTCACCAGCCACGTTTTTCGAGCTAAACAAATAGCCTCGCATGGGTGGCCACTGCCATCTGGAAAAGCACAGAGACTGTTTCTGTCCCCGCAGAAAGTTCTGGTGGGCAGCACGGCTTACACAGCTGTTTCCGTACGTTTGGCTCTAAGAACTCAGAAAGGAGAGGACTTCTAGCTCAGATGCCTGGCGTGGCGACAAGTGACCACCACGGTGCCTGAACAGACACTGCAATGAGCCGGCAGAGCCCTTCTGTCTGCCGGGCTGATTCTCCAGTGCCAGCACGTTGGATCACGCTGTGGCCAGCCCAGCACTCTGCGCTTCCTTTCTAATTAAAACACCTCCTCTCTGTCAGGGACAGCAGGGCCCTGCGGCCGTCTGTTACATAAATGCTTCCAACCCAGGCAGGGGAAAGTGGGTCAGCTCCTGCCAGGGGTGCTGTGGGCTCCAGGCTGTCAGCAGCCATCAGTCACACGGGCCAGCGGGCGCACAGCAGAGTGGCTGGAGCAAGGGCAGCCCTGAGGAGGGGTGGAGGTCACCGTGACTCGGGACCCTGGGCCTGGGAACCTTCCCTGCTCAGCCTGCTCCCCCCAGCTGACCATGACCGGCCACTGTCTGCCCACGGGGCAGCTCGGGGGCTGCGGGGACCGGGTTCGAGAGGCCCGTTCTGTGGCCACAGGCATCCAAGGCCAAAGCGGACCTGCAGCTCCGCAGCATGAAGAGCTCACCCTGCAGCACCTGCTGCTGTGGAAACCGGCAGATCTGTGTCGAGGCCCCTCCCTGTTCTTCTCAGGGCTGCGGATTTAATACATTTTTAATTCCTTTAATGGGCGGAGAGGAGAGACAGGCCTGGCCACCCCGTGGTGCCTGGGGCCCCACCCCTTCCCCAGGGAGCCTGTCCAGACGGAGGTTTAAATGCCACTGTGTGAGGACACCATGCAGATGTGCCCCAGCCCAGAACGCGCCTGCACCCTGGACTCCTAGGGCAGCAGGTTCTAACAGACACCCACACGTGAGAAGTACGACTAATGCAACTCCAGCCCACCCTGTCCCATCCCTATAAATCCCAGTCGCTCGCCTGGGATCTGGAATCTGAGCCCTTCCTGCCCCTCCGGCCCACCAGGTCCCAGGGTCCTGCCCATCCCACATCTCGGGGGGCCAGTGACCCTCCAACCAGAACACAGACTCCCACCCTCTGGAAAGCCTCTCCCCGGCTTCCTGTCCTGTGAGTTAAGCCCCAGTCTACACCCCTGCCCCAACTGCCACACGCGCTAGGGTGAGAGCCCACCCCATCTGCCTGAGACCCCCAGCCGACACCCTCCTCACAGCCGCAGTGCATCACGGCACCTTCTCCAGGGGGTGTGCCCGTTAACAACCACCCCCCATTTCCAGCTACATGGTCCTGGAGCTGAGCTCCCAGGCAGGGGGCAGTCCCTGCACCCACAGTGGGGACGGCCACTCAACAAATGAGATCAAGGTGAACGGACGGAGTCAAAGTGCCATGAAGAAGATGCACATGAGACAGGACAGAGGGCGGATGCGGGGCAGGCCTGGGGGGCCTCTGAGGGAACCACCCAGCGCAGGGCACCTGGCATGGCAGCTAGGGCAAAGGCCCTGAGGTGCAGACACCTTCGAGGAAGGGTCCGGCGTGGGGTCAGCCCTTGCGGGACGCTCAGTGGCCTCCTTCCTCTCCCGGCTCTCCCCAGCAGGTAGGCTCTGCCTCGGGGCTGCTCCCGGGCACCTGCGGGCTGAGGCCGAAGCCCGCGGCACATGGAAGAGCTCAGACTGCCCTGGGGAGGGGACGGGCACCCAGCAGCCACACGGACCGATCTGCATTTTATCCTTATGTATGTGATGTGTTTCATGCCTTTTAAAGCTGTAGTCAATTAATAAACTGTACACACTGAAGTCTGCAACACAATGGGCCTTGCCACACACATACACTGGGAACCAGGACAGCAGCTCTTGGAAGTGCACACACTGCCGCCCGCACAGCCCTGTCCCCTGCCATCTTCCCTCCCGCTCCACCCACCACATCTGAGACTTTCTGCAAGTTTATATAAATGGGATCACGTGGTATTTATTCTTTTTTATCTGGCTGCTTTTAAGCAGTATTTCCTGAAGATGTGTCCATGTTGCTGAGCGTATCAAGAGGTCATTTCTTCTCATCATGAAGCAGAATTCCATCCTATGAATAAACCACTGTTTGTTTTTCCATTCACCCACCGAAGAACATCTGGATTGTTTCCAGTTTGGGGCCATGATGAATAAAGCTGCTATGAACATTTGTGCGTAATTCTTTGCGTGAACATGTGCTTTCATTTCCTGTAGGTAAACACCTAGGAGTAGAACAGTTGGCCCATGTGGTAGGTATATGTTGAACTTTTTAGGAAATTGCCAAATGCTCTTGCAAAGTGGCTGTATTATTTCACACTCTTGTCAGCAGTGCACAAGAGTTCTGGTTCCCCCACAGCCTTGCCCACACTTGGCAAGGCCAGTCTCTCTCACTTTAGCCACCCTAACCGCTGCATGGTGACAACTAGTTTTAGGGTGCAGCTGGCTGCAGGAACGACGTGACCTGGAGCGTCAGCAAGTTTGCCCCCACTTCCCATGCTGGCCTTTGGGCTTGTCTACTCCATCTTCTCCTGTGGCAGAAGGGCCTGGTGCATGGCTGCACCCCAGCCCGGGTAGGGACAAACTCAGTCCAGCGCCCCGAGGAAGGGCTCTGGCTGGCTAGGGCAGGTCATGTGGCCCACACCAGCACAGGCAGCCCCTGTGCCCTGCTGAGCATTTCCAGAGGAAAGGGGGTGACAGTGCATAGGTGAGGGGTGGGGTAGAGTGTGTGAGGGGAGGGGTGGGGTGAGGGGAGGGGTGGGGTAGAGTGTGTGAGGTTGAGGGCTGGGGGAGAACGTGGGAGGTGAGGGGTTTGGGGAGAGTGTTAGCTACTTGGCATGATGGTGGAAAGAGCCATTGCCTGACTGGCAAGTGCTCCTGGTGCCATTGGTGAGTTCCTCAATCAAGCCTGCGTGTAGTTTGGTGTGGATGAGACTCGGTAGGGTACATGAATTCAGTCATGACTTCCTCCGGATCCCCACAGAACAGGCAGCAAAATTTAAGAAAGGGAAATCCTGCGTGGCGGCATCACCCAGCGCAGAAGGACCTCACTGGTCGGTGGCTTCCTGGAGTAAAGGCAGAGGCCTGGTGAGGGAGCAGAGATGGCTCAGCTCAGCACAGATCCTCCCCTGCGGGAGAGTCGGGCTGATGAGGAAACCGCTACGGGCTGCTGGGGTCTGGGGTGATGGGGAGAAGCGGCGCCCTGGGCCTGGGGTCTGTGGAAGGCAAATCAAGCTCCACAGACTGTACCTCATTTCTGTTCACCTTGGGCTGATTCTAGACATCTATTGATAATAATGGCATTCGAAATAGATGAGGTACATCCACGCCAGGGCTCTTGTGGATGGCTGGAAAATCCATAGCAGTTGCAGCCTCTGTGAAGGGCAATCTGGCAAAATTTACCAATACCCTAAAATGTCTATAACCTTTAACCAGAAATTGTGTTTGCAGAAATGTCTTTCTCTCTCAAAAAAAAAAAAAAAAAAATGCATAGAAATTCCGATGAGTACGTACATGGAATGTTGATGCTGTTTGCATGGGCACCTGCTGGAAACCAACACTGGTATGTGCACAGCTGGGGACCAAGTCCATCAGTGACAGCCTCTCCCATGCCCTGGAGCTCCTGCCATCTGCTGGGTGGGCCTGTCCTTGCTGGCTTGTGTCTGCTGATGCCCTTATTCCTTCCTTTAACTCCTTGAGGTGTGGATGCCACCATCACCCCATTTTACAGATGGAGAGACTGATGCTTGGAGAGCCTAAAGGATTTGCTCAAGGGCATGTGTCTAAACAGTACAAAGCTGGCATTAGGACGCAGACAGCTAGTTCCAGCACCTGTGCTCTTAAAGGTCACACTTAAAAAAAGGAGTGGCAAGACTTCTGATTCTGAGAAATGGAGCATATACACTTTTCCCAATTCTTCCTGCTGAAACAACTGACAAGCCTAGATATTGTATATACAACAAACAGAAGAAGACTGACATGTTTAGAGAAGCAGACCAGCTAGGGCCCAGGAGACCCAAGGAACGACAGAGCGGCAACTTCCCTGGGCTTGATTCCTGCCTTGTATATCTCAGACTTGGAGGTGGAAAAGCAGGCAATCTGGAAACACCAACAGATACAGACAAAAAAAAAAAAAAAAAAAAATCCCCTACAACCTACAAAAATTTGCTCTCTCTAGCAAAAAATCAGAAAAGGAATAGCACTGCAAGACTGAAAATGTTCAGATGATAACTCTTCCATTGTAGCCAAACACCATGGAAGAAACCGTGGCCCCCTACCAGGCTGTAAAGAGGCACCCCAAATCAGAGAGGGCTGAGTGGGGGCCTCTTACCCTTCCAAGTGGTAATAACTCTCTTGCCCCATGGTGTCAGTGGGGGCCATGTGGAAGCAGTAATGGACGGTCCTACTCCTCTGATCCAAGGGGTTTCAGCGGGGCCTAGTGGGGAGCCATAACTCCCACCCTTGCCCAGCAGCAATGAGGCATCCCCCACCTCCTGGGTATCAACAGAGGTCCGGTGGAGAACCTGGATGTTCACCTCTTTTCCCCTGCTGGAGCAGTATCAAAAGAAGTCAGTTAAAACAGAAGGGTTAAATGAGATCCAGAGTTTCATAATACAATATCCAAAATGTCCAGGTTTCAAACAGAAAATCACCAAGGACCCAAAAGATCTCAAACTGAATGAAAGACAATCAAGAGACACTAACACCAAGAAGATGGAGATGTTAGAATTATCTGACAAAGAGTTTAAAGTAGCCACTATAAAAATGCTTCAGTAAATAATTGGGACTACATTTAGGAGCTTCATTTTTAAACAAATGAAAAAATATAATGCCTCAGCAGAGAAATTCTCCCCTAGCTAATGGAAGACACAGATAATTAAATGGAAATTATAGAACTAGAAAATCCAGTAACAGAATGAAGCAGTCAGAGTAAAGAATTAGTGAACTGTAAGACAGAACAACAGATATTGCCCAATCTGAATAATAAAGAGAAAATAGACAAAAAAGAAAAAAGAACAGAGCCTCAGAGACTTATGTGACCATGACAAAAGATCTAACAATCATGTGATTAGGGTCCCAGAAAAAGAGGACAGAGAGGATAGGGTTGAAAAAGTACTTGAAAAATAATGGCTAAAGTTCCCAAATTTGCCAAAAGGTATAAACCTATATATTCAAGAAGCTGAGTAAACCCCAAACAGAATAAACCCAAAGAAAGCCACAAAAACATATATCACAGTCAAACATCTAAAACTAAAGACAAAGAGAAATTCTTGAAAGCAGCAAGAGAGAAATGACACCTTACCTACAGGAGAAAAAAAGTTGGTGACAGTGGATTTCTCATCAGAAACCATGTAAGCCAGAAAGAAGTGGCACGGTATTTTTCAAGTACTGAAAAGGAAATAACTGTCAATGCAGAATCGCATTTCCAGTGAAAATAATCCTTCAGGAATGAAGGAGAAATAAAGGCATTACAAGATGAAGGAAAATGAAGAGAATTTATTGCCAGCACACCTACTCTAGGAGAATGGGGCTAAACAGAAATGAAATGATAAAGAAGAAATTTTGGAATATCAAGAAAGAAGAGGCCGGGCGCGGTGGCTCACGCCTGTAATCCTAGCACTCTGGGAGGCCGAGGTGGGCGGATAGTTTGAGCTCAGGAGTTCGAGACCAGCCTGAGCAAGAGCGAGACCCCATCTCTACTAAAAATAGAAAGAAATTATATGGACAGCTAAAAATATATATAGAAAAAAATTAGCCGGGCATGGTGGCGCATGCCTGTAGTCCCAGCTACTCGGGAGGCTGAGGCAGTAGGATGGCTTGAGCTCAGGAGTTTGAGGTTGCTGTGAGCTAGGCTGACGCCACGGCACTCACTCTAGCCTGGGCAACAGAGTGAGACTCTGTCTCAAAAAAAAAAAAAAAAAAAAAAGAAAGAAGAAAGAACACAGTAAGCAAAAATGTGAGTATATATAAGAGGCCTTCATTTTCCTTTTGCGTTTTCTAAGTTATATTTAATGGCTGAAGCAAAAATTATAGCACTGTCTGATGTATACAGTATGTTTAAAAATATTTAAAACAATTATAAATGGGGCAGGGTAAAAAAAGAGAGGTAAGGTTTCTACCCTTCCCTCAAACTGGTAAAATGTTGACAATAGTAGAATTCGTAAGAGAGAGAGAGAGAGAGATATGTATATATATATATGATGCTATACCTGGGGGCAACCTCTGAAAAAAAAAACCCACCATACAGAGGTAACTCAAAAACACTATTCATAAATCAAAATGGAATTCTAAACCACAAGATGGCAGAGAAAAAGAAAAACCCTAAAACCAGAGAAACAACAGAGAAAACAAACAAAAAATGAAATGGCAGACTTAAGCCCCATCATCTGAATACTGTAATTACTTTAAACGTAAATGGTCTAAAATACATCAACTAAAAACAGAGATTGGCAGAGCAGATCAAAAAACATGACCCAACTATATGGTGTCTACAGGAAAGTCACTTCAAACAGAATGATATAAGCAGACTGAAAATAAACCAATGGGAAAAGATGCATCATGTAACCATTAATCAACAGAAAGCGGGAATGGCTATACTACTATCAGATGAAATAGACTTCAGAGCAATGAAAATTATTAGCAACAGAGAGGAACATTATATAATGATAAAAGGGCCAATCCATGAATAAGCAATAGCAATCTTAAATGTGTCTGAGTCAAACAACAGACGTGTAAAATATGGGAAGCAAAATCTGATAGAAGTGAAAGGAAAAATATAAAAATCAATAATTATAGTTGAAGACTTCAACATCCTCTCTCAACAACTGAAAGAATCACTGGGCAGAAAACCAGCAGGGAAACAAGAACTCAACAGGATCATCGACCCATAGGGCTAAGGAATGTTTACAGAACTCTTCATACAGCATCAGCAGAGTACACATTCTTTTCAAGCACCCACAGAGCACATACCAAGACAGACCATATCCTTGGCTGTAAAACAAACTTTACCAAATTTAAAGGAATCGAAATCTTATAGTGCGTTCTCTGACCACTATCGGCTCAAACCAGAAATTGATAACAGGAAAAGCACTTGGAAATTAAATACACATATCCAAACAATTCATGGGCCATAGAGAAAATCTCAAGGGTCATAAAAAATACATTGACCTGAATGGCAATAAAAACACAACATATCAAAATCGAGGGACACAACTCAAGCAGTGCTGAGAAGAGAAATCTGTGGTACAAAATGCTTATGTTCAAAAAGAGAAAAAAGCCTCAGTGATCTAAGCTATCACTTTAAAAATCTAGAAAAAGAAGAGCAAAATAAATCCAAGTAAGCGGAGGAAGGAAATAATAAAGAACAGAACATGGTACTGACATAAACACAGAAATACAGAACAATGGAATAGAGAAATCCAAGCATTATGTAGTCAACTGACCTTCAACAAAGGCACCAAGAACACACAATGGGGAAAGGACAGTCTCATCAATAAATTTTGCTGGGAAAATTGGATATCCACATGCAGAAGAATGAAATAAGATCCTTATCTCACACTGTATATAAAAACCAAAATGGGTTAAAGACTTGAATGTGAGACCTGAAACTGTAAAACTACTAGAAAAAAACACAGAGGAAGAGCTCTATGACATTGGTCTGGGCAAAGATTTTTTTTTTTTTTTTTGATATGACCCCAAAAGCACAGGCATCAAAAGCAAAAATGGACAAATGGGATTGTATCAAACTAAAAAGCTTCTGCACAGGGAGGGAAACAATCAACATAGTAAAGCATACCTCACAAGATAAGTATGTGAGGTAATAGGGAATGGGAGAATGCATTTGCAAACCACACATCTGATAAGGGGTTAATATCCAAAATATATAAGGAACTCAACTCCATGGCAAGAAAACAAATAACTCAATTAAAAAGGGGGCACAGGTTCAGAATAGACATTTCTCAAAAGCAGACATACAAATGGCCAACAGATATATGAAAAAATGCTCAATATCACTAATCACTGAAGAAATACAAATCAAAACCACAATGAGATATCACTTCATTCCAGTTAAAATGGCTATTATCAAAAAGACAAAAAATAACAAATGCTTGCAAAGATGTGGAAAAAGAGCAACACTTTACACTGTTGTTAGGAATGTAAATTAGCATAGTCACAATGGAAAACATCATGGAGGTTCCTCAAACAGTTAAAAGTTGAGTTACCATATGATCCAGCAATCCCGCTGCTGGTATACGTCCAAAGGAATGAAAGCAGTATGTCAAGGAGACATCTGCACTCCCGTGTGCGCTGTGGCACTATTCACAGTAGCCAAGATATGGAATCCACCTAAGTGTCCATTAACAGATGAACAGATAAAGAAAATGTGGTACATACACACAATGGAATACTATTTATTAAGCCTTAAAAAAGAAAGAAATGTCCTGTGACATTTTGGATGAACCTGGAGGACACTATGCTAAGCGAAATAAGGCAGGCACAGAAAGACAAATACTGCACAACCTCACTTCCATGTGGAATCTAAGAAAGTCAAACTCTCAGAAGCAGAGAGTAGAGGGTGGTTCAGGGGCTGGGGGGCACTGTGGGGGGACGGGGAGACGTTGGTCAAGGGGTACAGTTAGGCAGGATGAATAAGTGCTGGAGATCTATGTACAGCATAGTGACCATAGTTAATAATATATCATATTCTTGAAAATTGCTAAGAGCGATCTTAAATGTTCTCACCACAAAAGAAGATAAGTATGTGAGGTAATAGACACATTAATCAGCTTGATTTAATCATTTCAGTGCACAAAACTGTAACAAATAGAATTCGGCAGCGTAGAACTGGGATTGCACACTGTAGCCCTTCTTCCAGTGATGCAAGGCTGGTTCTGTACCTGAAAATCTATCAACGTAATCCACCACATTAACAGACTAAAGAAGAAAATTTGCATGATCGTATCAACGCATGCAGAAAAGGACTAAACAAAATTCAGTACCTATTCTTGGTAAAAACTAAGACTCCAGAAAACACAGGAACAGGGGGAACTTGCTCAGCCTGATGAACAGCCAGGAAGGAAAGCCAGCCCTGCGGCCCCTCTGGCCAGCCCAGGGCACTCGTGCGCAAAGAGCGTGGTGGAGCACGAGCTGCCCGATGTCACAGTGAGCTTCTACAGCTCCATGTCAGACCACATTCGTCCCCTTGCTGAAACCCTGGGGTATCTTCCCACTGTCCACACAATTCAAACCAGGCTCTGGGCCTGCAGCGCCAGAGCAGAGCCGTCCCCACGGCCCACTGGAGGGGCAGGCTGAGCTCCCACTGCCCGTGGGCCTTCTTTGGGAGGGCACGGTTGCCAGGCCTCTGCTGCACCCCACCTCCCTGGGCCGTCCTCCCCACAGCTCAGCCCTGCCTCAGGCACCTGCAGGGGTGGAGGGCACACTTGTCTCCACCATCACCACTGACCCCCTGCTCCTAGCACCATTCCTGGCCCACAAGTGGGGCTCAGTACATATGTAAGGATTAGTTCAATACATGCAACGAGCACTGAACCCATTAAGTTTCCACGGGCTCACAGGACGTCCTGAAATCAGAATTGAGTGACTTCTAAACTGGATCCTCACGCACATCCAAGACACAGCTCATACTCTCCCCAGTCCACTCCTGTGTTCTGCTTTCCTCTAGTCTCTGAGGGTCTGCTGGGCTCTGTTGTGTGCCCGGGCCATAGCAGAGGCCAAGCCTGGAGCAGGGGCACGGGCAGGGCTGGGAGGTCCCAGCAAGAGAGGCATGTGGCCCAGGACCCGGGCTCCCGCTGCTTCCTCCTAGGCCAGGCAGAGCTTTCCTGGCGGGGCAGCTGGGGACTGGGTGACTGCCCTCTCCCTCGGGCTCAGTCTGACTTGCAAATCCACCAGCTCCCAGAAGAGGGCAGGGGAAACACTTGCAAAAGGAACATGTCTTATTAAGGCCAATAAAAAGGATGCAGGGAAAAATGCCATGAAAACAGAACCAAATCCCATGATACAAAACAGAAACAGACAACAAAGAACTGTCACAGTCTTTTAAGTTCTTGAAATATATAACTGTTGTCTTTCCTTTATTTGAGCTAGTCCAATTTGAAAAGGCTTAGTTCTGTTTTTAATTTCACTGGTTTGGGTCTTATTTTATTATTTATTCCCTTTTACTTGTTTTGGTTTCCTTTCTTTCTTTTTTTTTTTTTTAAGTTTCATCAAGTGGCAGCTTAGATTGTTTAGAGACCCGTCCCCTTTTCTAATGTAAGCATTTTGTGCTATAAATTTGTCTAGAGGTACTGATCTGCCTATAAATTTGGACGCTTTTTTTTTTCATTTTCTCTTAGTTCAAAATATTTTTTAATTTCCTTTGATAATTCCTCTTTGACCAGTGCATTATTTAAGGATATCTGTTTTGATTTTCAAGTTTTTGGAAATTTTCCAGTTATCTTTGATTACTGATTTACAGTTTACTTCCACTCTGGCCAGAAAATACACTTTGTATGATTTCAATTATTTTCATTTATTAGGCTTTATGTTTTACACAGGAGACGGTCTACCGTGGTGAGTGTCCACGAGCACCTAAAGACCGTGTGTGCTGTGCCGCCTGGTGCTGCCCACAGGTCTCTCAAGCTCCATTCACTTCTCCCCGTCGTTCAGCACCGACCGTGTGCATTGGCCTGTCCTCATGTTCACTGAAGCTGACCCCTGTCACCGCCTCTCTGTTACTGAGTCCACGCTATGAATTTTTAATTTTAGTTATTAGATTTTTAAGTTCTAAAACTTCCATTCTGTTCTTTTCAAAGTCGTCTATTTCCCTGCCGAGACTCTCTTCCCACTCACTGCGGAGGACTCGCGCTCACTCTGGGCGCTCGGTTACAAAGGCTGCTGTGAAGTCTGTCCGGCAGTGGGCCACCCCCGGCGGCGTCTGCCGGTTATTCTTCCCTTTCACGAGGCTGAGCCTTCTTAGTTCTTCCGGCCAAGTGTGGACGTCGGACTGCCTCCTGGACACTCCCAATACCGTTCCAGCACTCCCGCTATTACTGCTTCAATCTCACGTGGAATGACAGTACTTCTGTTTTGCCAGCGGTAGTTCCAGTTAGTCCCACAGCCTTCAGTTCTGAGAGCGTCTGCGGCGATATCCGACTCTGTCCCATGCTCCGCCCAGTGTCCTGATGGGCCCTGGGGCCACCAACCCTGCAGTCCTGTCAAAGCCTTTGCTGTGCGTTCACGGTCAGATCCACATGTGCCCACGGAGGCTGTGCCCAGGACTTCACACTCAGCTGTGCGGGACCCTCTCAAGCTCCCCGCTCTCTGCCGTCTCCCTGACGCTCTCTGGCTCCCAGGGGCTCCCCTTCTTGCTCTTCGGGCGAGAGCCAGGGCCGGGGTTTGTCCCTGTGCCGCACACTCCCTGCAGCGGCATCTCCGCCAGGGCCAAGCGGCAAGAGGGGAGAAACAGAAAACAGACCCGCCTCGTTCGCCAGGACCGTTCGCTGGGACTGAGGCTCCTGGGCTCAGGGGAGGCTTTCCTCCGGCAGGTCGCCTGGGGGCCGGGGCGGCAGGGATTGGAAGAAGCAAAACACCCCTCTCTGTCCTGCAGGGGCCCGCTTTCCTGCTCCTTAGACAAACAGAGCTTCTTCAGGCCCCTCCTATCTGCACCCAGCCCACACTTCTGGGTTTGCGTCCAGGCTGGGAGATAGGAGGAAGAGAGAGTAGGAGGCTGCCCCTGAATCCCAGGGTCCTTTCTCAGCCTCTGTCCCCATTGATGTTTTTGAGTCCCCAGGTAGTGACTCCATGAATTCTGCCCAGAAGTTCCAGCTGTGTTCAGCGGGAGGGACAAGGTGGTGTGTATTTCTTCCATTTTGACCAGAATGATAACCTCATTCAATTTCTGTAATTGTTAAATTGCAAAAATCTGTTTAAAACCAGTACGCCTGCAGTGAAATTCTGATAAAAAAATTAGCCTATCTTCCTTCTTAAAAAGAATATTCAAATCAACAATTAATGCTAGCAATAAACACTGCCATGATCAGAACTGATGCGTGCCTGTAACAGCAGCAGCCCAGCGTCCGCAGTCCTGTCTTCACTTAGATAAACCTGCCCTGTCCTAACGCGGCAGGAGCTGGTTCTGCCTGTTTACGTGAGGGGATGAGGTGCCACGAAACTGGGCAGTAGCGAGCCGACCCCAGGCCACACTCCTGACCACCACACAGGTACACTCGGCTCTGTCTTCATGCAGTCAAAATAAAAGCTGGCAATTTTGCCTCAGACTTGGAGGAAAGAGTCCCATGTTTGAGAGTGTGACATAATGTCCATGTTGTAGGCTTTTTTTGGCAGGGGCAGAAGGTAAACGGATTTGGGTATTAATGTGGAAATGGCTTCACAGCTGCCTACGGACTTTGTAACAGCATCACACGGCTGTGAGTGCCGTGGGCAGGCAGGGCCCGAATTCTCTCCAACTCGAGACTTCTCACTGGTCACTTCTAAGTCCTGCCGGCAAAGCCCACCCGTGACCCTGCAGCCGGGCGAGTGCTGTGGCGGCCGGCAGCTCTGGCCATGCCCCCGTTAGCTGTGCTGTGTCCTCAGGGCCTCAGCTGTCTGCGGGATGTGACTGCGGAAGGGGCCATGGGGGCACAGCAGAGACTCGGTTTGTCGTGTTTAACAGCTCAGCGCGCGCATCGCGCTGCACGGGGCCAGGGCAGCGGAAACCGACAGAGCTCATTAGCCGCCTCGCTCTCCTTGAGACGCGCAGTGCACATTGTGTCCTTGAGGCCATCCCGGGCAGGGGAGGGCAGGGGAGGGCTCTGTCATGCAATGCTCTTGCCAGCCACGGTTGGACAGGCGCCCCTGGCTCGTGCAGCCCTGACTTCGGTGAGCATTCTAAGCGCCTGCTCCCTTGTCACTCAGACGTCAAGACAGACAAAGACCACAGGGCTGGCACCAGCAACCTCTCATCTCCCCAGCTCAGGGGTGGGGGGGCTGCGACACACGGGCCTCAGGTCTGGACCCTGCTTCTCTCTCTCTGGTGACGTGCCAAGCTTTCCCCTGTGAGGACAATCTCTTGCAGTCCCACCTTTGGGAAAAAGCGCCCCGGGGTCCAGCACAGCACCGAGGAAGGGTTTGCCTCTTACAAACGTCCCCCTTGTTTCAGACGCACATTTCAAGACTAGTAATGTCTTCGGGGCAGAGCCAGGATGGGCTCCCTGAGGGCTGGGTCGAGTTGGCTCTGATGCCCCCGCTGTGATGAAGCCTGCGTGGACTCAACCCACCCCGAGGCTCCACCCGCGCCCTGAGCGCCCACGTAGCCCCTTAGGCCATGAGCATGTGCTGCGTCCCCATGGACCCTCAGACCGCAGCCCAGTCCAGGCACCCTCCGCCTGCACACCTGGACTCAGTTCTTACCAGGTGCCAGGGGCGTGGAGCACAGGGGCTCGCCGTTTGGTGGAGACGTCAGACTGCAGGCAGGGGCCGCTGGCAATCCGTGTGGCTCAGAGTCAACTTTAGGTCCCACCCTGCCCTCAAACACACGTTCCACACAGGTCAGAGATCCAGAAGCAAAAGGCTTTTACGTCCAACGCTCCTGGAAGGAAGTCAAAGGGATCCCTTTCAGCCTCAGGAGAAGGAGCCCGCCCTTCCCACCGCACTGGGAGGGCACCCGAGACCCTGGGGAAGCCAGGTGGGGCCAGTGGGGCCAGAACAAGACGCAGAGCGATGGCAGAAGCACCCCAAGCCCAGCCAGGTGGGAGCAAGGGACCCTGCCCCTTCCCCAGAGCCCTCGTCCCTTGGCAGGCTGGAGCGTGTAAGCCAGTCTGAGTCTCCTGGGGCCGCGCGACTTGACCCAGCGTATCCCCGCGGACAGAGGCAGCGAGAGGCAACGGCAAGCGGTGCGCTGTACCCACTGACCACGGTTCACGCTAAATACCCGATGCTGGAGTGTGCTGGTCACTCAGGACAGCACCACACGCCGGAGCATGCAGCTGGATGGGCTCGCGTGGGCCGTGGGCCAGCCTGGTGGAGATGCCCCAAGCCTCCTGGCTGCTGGACCGGCAGGAGCTAGACGTGGCTCCCGACGGGCTCGTGAGACGGCCCTGACCCAGGTCGGAGCCTAGGAAGGGAGGTGCTGAGTCAGGGTCGCTGCAGCCCCGTAACGCAGGCGCTGCCACCGGCTGTACGAAGGGCTCCTCGGGGGCCTGCTGGGCCCTGCCTGGGACCTGGGCCGTCCCGTCGCCCACCTGCCTCCTGTGGGCGACCCGCTGGGGACCCGCACACTCTCTCCTGAGTCTGTACTTCCTGAATTTCCAGGTTCCTTGCGCGGCCTCTCAGGAGTGTGCCAGGGGGCCTGGCCACCCAGAGAACCCAAACGCCCCACAGATCATGACGAGAAGGGGTGACACTGCAGGACGACTGCACAGCAAGTGTTAGAGAATTAAATTTTTTAAGACGACACCATTTATAAGAACAAAAAAATTCAGAGTTGAGATAAATCTAACAAAAGATGAGTGAAACCTCTGTGTAGAACACTGTAAGACATTAACAGCAACTAAAGCAGACCCAAGAATTAGAACAGAAAATACATGTTGTTCATGGACTTGAATACTCAATAACTTAAGATGTTAATGCCCCCAAATGGCTCTATAGATACAGCTCCACAGACAAGCTGATTTGAAAATGTGTGTGAGAAATTCACCAGCCCGAGCGCAGCCTGAGGAACAAGGACGGGGAGAGAAGCTCACCCCACCCGCGGCCCAGACACGTGTGACAGTGGCGTAGGATGGACAAGCAGACCGCGGGTCCAACAGGAGCTCAGAAACAAGTGCTCGCAGACACGGGGACGCCGAGGATGGCCCTTCGGTAGCTTGGCCAGGTCACCTGGATGGGAGCGTGGAGAAAGGAGGCGGGAACCCGCCTGACCTCCCACCGCCGGGGCAGCTCCAGGCGCATCTAAACGGGATGAGACGCAGCAGCTTCTGGAAGATGGCGTGGGAGGTCCCTGCACGAAGTGGGGAGAAGGTGGATTCTCAGGGGCAGGAAAGCTCAACTGTGAAGGAGGTGAGAGGATGAATCTCACCAGATTCAAGATTTTTTTGTGTCAACACTGTCAAGAGAGAGAAAAGTAGCCTGCAAGCTTGCTCAGTCACCCAGGGCTCCTATGCAGAGAGTGGGCACACCCAGAGGGACGTCCCACGGCTAACGGACATATCCAGGCCAGTCAACTTCTTCAGCCAAGAGGAAGCTGCAAATTAAAGTCATGGTGCGCACAGCCCCACGCCACCAGAAAGGCGGAAACAACCACACTACACCAGACGTCACAGAGGCGCTGGAGAGCACACGGAGCAGCGCGGCCTGTCGACGGCTCAGCGTGTTTAAACTGGCACGTCGCAGGAAACTGCTTCGCACTGTCCAACAAAGCTGACATGCGCACATGCGATGACCCAGCACTGCCGGCTTCCAACCAGAGAGATGGTCTAACTAACATTCTAAACAAATGCTGACGCGCAGAATCGGCAACAGCACTGACGCACGCCGTCTCCGGGGGTTTACCCTGGCAATGGCTGGGGACCGTAGCAGCAGGAATTCTGTCAACATAATTAACAAGTAAGGAGAAGCCAGCAACCGCAACCACACGAACAGTGGCGGGATGCCCACCGTGTGCCCAGCATGGCTCTCACTGCGGGGCAGCCACACACAGGCAGGGCGCCAGGACCGCCCCAGACGCTGGGAAGATGCTCAGCGCAGTTCCACAGCCGCCGCTGGTCTAATCAAACCACATCGGATCCGAAAGGAGTAGGAGAAAACATCTCAAGTAAGGCAAAGAAAATTCACCGAAAACAAAAGCAACGTCTTGACTTCAGGTCTGTGTCACCATTTCTCCTGGGAGGGGGTGGGGCATGGAGCTCTCGGTCCAGCTCTCATTACGACAAAGTGTTGCAGACGGTGAGAGGCTGGGGAGTGTGCAGATCAGGGAAGCACTTTAGATAAACACAACAAAGAGGGCTTTGCCCTGTCAGCACGAAAAGCAAAGGGAGCTAAGATAAGTTGAGAAGCACATTAGATTTTTAATGAAAAATAAAACCCAGCCAGTTACGAAGACAGAGGCTGGACAGGGTCTGCCCTGGACACTGTACTGTGACAGGCAGCCTCGCTCCAGCAGAGCCCTGGCCCACGTCTGTCCCCAGCTCCGTAAGACAGAGGACGCGTCAGAGGCAACACTACACACGCAGTCTCGCCCGGGGCGTGCACTTGCCCCCTTCCTGACACAGAGGAACCCCAGCCCCTCCCAGGTGTCTCAAGGCTCTGCTCCAAGTGCAGCCCCCCCTCCCAGGAACTGCTGCCCTTGCGGCTGAGTGGGCCGGGAGTCGCTTGAGAAAAAGTCGCCAGGGAAACGCATGGAGACCTTCGTCCTTGCTGACTCAGGGCTGTGTGGAGGGAGGCTAGTCCGGGCCGCTGTTGTCCTGGCACTGCAGGGTGAGGGGACGGTGGCAGCTCTCGCCTCCTTTCAGTGGCTCCGTGTCTTCTGGGCCAGTTAGGTTCAGGGATCGCAGTGGTCCAGTGAGGACTGGCAGAAGGGGCCCCTCTGTGCTGTTCCGCAGCACCCCGCCCCCTGGGCTGCATCCCTGACCCACCCCTGACCAGGGAGGGGTCTCTGCAGAGTGGCCGGCCAGCTCCCTGAGAGGAGAGCTTCTTGGGTGAGGGCCCTGGGTACAGGGAGGAGGACCCCAGACCTCACAGGGCCTTTCCAGCCTGGCCGTGACAGGCCCTTGCTCTCCTGGGTGCTGGGCTGGGCCTGTACAGCCTTGCCGGGGCCCCCCTTTTCTTGGTAGGTTTTTTGGGGGGGAATGCAAAGACCAGTGGGGAGTCCAAGTGCCCAGGGGCGGAGTTCTGCCTACTGAGAGGGTGACTTCTCTGTCCTAAAAGGACTCACGCTCATTTCCGCTCAGTCAGATGAGCACATGGGAGCAGAAACACGATGCCATTGCTCACACACTGCCGAATGCACCACAGACGGGACGGAGGCCCGAGGCAGTGAGCGGCTTGCCCACGCCACTCGGCGGGGGTGGGGTGCAGACGCCCGTCAACCCTGCCGTGAACCGCAAGGGCCTAGAGCGTGCGGCCGGCCTCCCCCTGAAGCTTCCTGCCTGCACGGTGGCTGCTCTCAGCTGGGCCAGACAGGTGGCAGGTGTTGAGTCACAGCATCTCCGTGGAGGGCCTGGCAGGGCAAGAGGGGACAAGCTCCCAGTATCCCTGCTGCCGGGGAGGGCGTGTGTGGGGTGGCAGGCCCCCGGGGTGCCTGGATTAATGCTTTTAGAAGACTCATTCATCATCACAGCCAAAATCATAGATTACTCTTAACTATGACAGAAAAATAAGATAAAATTAGATAAGCAAATCATTTCTTTCAGTGTCTTAATGTTTTAATAATATCTCATTGTGACATTGACAAATGGCATGTGATAAAAATAAAATGAAATAATTTTTTCAAAAAGATATAAACTAAAGCAACTGAAACCATCAAGAATCTTCCCAAATGAAAGAAAAAAATTAAGAAAAAAAAAATGAATAAACGTGAGTAGAACTTGAAAGGGAATAAAGATGAGAGTGACACAAGAAAAGTAGATGATTGAAGTGGTTAAAAATAGACCAGACTCATCAAAGTTAAAAAGATAAAGAGAAATAAAAATTAAATGAATGAAAACAATTCAGCCAAAAAATAAAACAAGACAATTTAGATAAGAAACCAAAAAGGCAAAAAACCCCGAACTTTAAAGTGTGCCTAAAAGCTACCAAAAATCAGATTAAAAAGCTACGATTACCTTCCATCAACAACTGAACCTGGCGGCACTGATGTGAAGGTGACTTTGCTGAGCCACTCTGAGGGCCCTGCATGGCGAGGGAGGCACAGAGACCCACAGATCGGGGCGCAGTGCCAGGGGAGGCGGCGGGGACCGGGGTGCACAGGCCGGGCCAGCGCCTCGGGGGCAGGAGCCCCCCAGGAGGTCTCCACACCCACGTCTGCTGCCGGCTGTGCAGCCGCTCTGGACTCTGGGAGGGCACACGCCAGTGCACGTGCTAACAGCCTGCTGGAGGCCGCTCCAGCTGTGCCCAGGGCTTCTGCCCACACGCACCTGGACAGCCTGACGGAGGGAGGCGGGGACAGGCCCCTGGACTGCACGAGGAGTGGGGCGGCAGTCACCCCGCAAGCCGCACGCTGTGCTGAGGCTTCACAGGCACGATCACGCCTCCCCGTGCAGCCAGGGCACGGGAGGAGGCCCCGGAGCACCGGCCCTGGCGAGGCCACGACCTTCATGCAGCAGGGACTCTCCCCAGCCGAGGCTCCGCATTAGAGTTAATCCTCGCAGCGTCCCAGCGCTGTGCTGTGACTTTGATCTGCTGATGGACTGCTAATCCCGAAAACCTCACAGCTGCCTGCCTCGTTTATTTATTTTAATGGGTGTGGTTTGTTTTTTATTTCAGTGTCCACGTTGGAAAAAGATATGGTACATGTGTGAAAGACAAGCTCTGCGCCTCAGAGCACAAAGTCTCATGAACACATTCCTAAATCCCGCACAGGTGGGTCAATAAGGCAAACCCCAGATTGGGTGTCTAAATTCTTGAATCTGTTCCTACTAAATTCTGCCAGGAGGAAGTGGGTTGCATGAGCTCTGTTGTGGCAGGATCTGAAAGAGAGGCTTCCACCGAGCCGCCCAGGGCTGACCCCAATGCCCGGCAGGGCCCCATCGGTACAACTGAGGTCCGGGCTGGAGTGAGGACGGCGCCATGGCTCCTGCCCCTGGCCCAGTGCCAAGGCCTGAAACAGCCTCCCGTTTCTTCCCAGTGTGATGGGCTGGGGTCTCTGGTGACTGGGGGCTGCACACCGGGGATGGGCACGGTGTTTCTAGAAGCCCGGCCAGGAGGCCGTCCCAGGGACAGGCCAGCAGAGACGCTGAGCAGCCCCCATCTGCGTCAGGGCCTGGGCAGCCACAGGGTGTCATCAGCCCCACCTGCCATGGGCTTGTCCGAGTGCCCCAGATGCCACTGGGCCCTGGCAACTCAAACCTCAGAGTCAAACACACGTTTCTAGGTCACTCAGGCCCCTGGCTTTTAAAAGATTTGACCGTAACAGCTGCAGGATCCTTTCCAAAACCAACAAAAGAACAACAAGGCAACGCAACGCCAGCAGAAACGCTCTGAGGTTCTGCCAGAGCCGATGTGGGCAGCCCCCTTGCAGTAGGCAGAGGGGACCCCAAGGGCTCCGAAAGACATGCAGGCAGAGGTGGGGACGGGGCAGCCCTGATGTCCCCACATGAGGAGGAGCCCCCATCGCTGGGCCCCTTCTTAGATTTCCAAGCAGAGATACATCACCTGTTTGTTTTGCATCAATACCACACTACATGTGTGCTGTAAGGTGATTTTAAAACACGGCTGTAATCTGTAGGCAGGAAAATGCACAAATGTGATGTGAGCAGCTCAACTTTCACACAGGATTCCCCGGGCGACCACTGATTCCCGACAGGGACAGCCCCACGCAGTCCGTGCTTGCTGGTGCTCAGCTCCTCGACTCACAGTGGCGCTTCTGAGATTCATCCCTGCTGTCGGGGGACAGGGCCGGGTTCTCCTGAGAACCCCTCACCTGGCAGAGGCCTGGCAGGAGCATGGCCGGGTCCAAGGGCACCTGCACTTGCAGCATCTGTGGCACGAGGCTCCCTGCTGCACCCGCCACGTGCTCAGGAGAGCTGCTCCTGCAGACGCCAACGCCCACCACGTCCTGGGCCGCGACTCCGGGCGAGGCCACCTTGACCGTGTGTCAGTTCATGAAGTGCATGTTCATTTCTTCATGGCTGCTGTCCTCGGGCAGGCCGCCCGCCTGCGGGATGGGGCCATGGCGGCGCCAGCGCTCCCCTCGGGTCTGCCACCCTCACGCCTCCCCCTGTGCCTCCTGGGATGAGGCCTGCGTGCCGCCCTCGTGGAAGACCGTCTCACGCGTCCACACACCAGGTCTGTGAACGCTCCAGCGCTGTGACCTTCGGCACACGCTCCCTCTCAAGCACATGTGCGTTGGTGTGAGGTAAAATGCCAAACTTAGCGGTTTTTGACATACCTCACTGACCCAACAACTTTATTGGATAGTCTGTCCACATCTGTTGCTTCAAATACCACTTTTACTAAAGCAAAGCAAAGCAAAGCAAATCGGAACAAAACCAACCTCTAGCCCTGTCTGGCCACTTTCACTGCTCTTGCCCCACAATCTGTTTTCCGTGGGTTTCTTCTTCCCTCCTTCCTTGCATCCTTTTGTTCACAAGGCATGACCTCAGTGTGGGGGCGCACGCAGAGGCGATGCGAGGCGGTGGAGAGGAGGAGGAGGAGGAGGATGGGGGGCACTGGAGCCCCTGTGGGGAGGGTGCAGGCAGGGGGCTTTCAGATGGGCGCTGAGGGCCGCTCTGGGGGACTGTGCACTAGAGGATGGCCACGTCTGTACTGGGGCTGGCCCTCTCCTCCCGAGGCCGTCGGTGCTGGTTCCTGCCCGGGAGACATGGTCCCTTCATTCCCCCGACCACCCCAATGGCCCTTGGTCCCCCCAACTTTGGGCCGAGTCATCGGGATCCCACGGCCTCTGCCACATCTCCCCTCCCACCAGCCGCTCCCCTTGGGCTCCTGCTCACCTTGAACATGAGTCAGTGGGACCACCCTTCTCCGCAGAACCTTCTCCGACCTTCCACAAGCCCCTCTCTGCCTCAGCACCGGGCAGACAGCACCGGGCACACACAGGCATCCCCCACGCCCTCTCAGCACGATCAAGACCCTGAGCTGTGCACCTGACTGACACACGTCCCCCGGCCGGTCGGGCTCGTGTCCGACCTGTGGGACTGTCAGCACACACTCCTCTCCACCCTGGGTCGCACCGGGAGCCCCGCGCGCCCGCGCATTCACACTGTCGCTCCCATCTGGTCTACGCCACGTTTCTCAAAGGTACCGCGCACGCCAGCACCAGCTGGAAGGTCTGTGAAATCAGACCACAGGCCCCAGCTCAGGGTCCCTGGCTCGGTCTGCCTGGCGGGGGAGGGAAGCTGAGAGGCTGCATCTCCAGAGAGCTCTCGGTGGTGGTGGTGGTGCAGGGGTCACACTCGAGGACCACTGCCTTACGACGTCTCATTGAAATGACAAGGGCAGCACTTAGAGCAAAGGAAACCCTCTGATCTCCCAGCTGACCGGGAGTGCCCGGTGGGTTCTGCCCCCAGAGGGTCTTGCCCACCCTCAGGGTCCCTGGACCCCCTGTCACAGCCTCTGGGCCTGCTGGTCCTCTCTGTCCTGGGCCTGGGAAGCCCCCTCAGTCGCCTGCAGTGAAAACATCTCTCCAGAAGACTGTAGCCATGGGCGCCTCGTGACCCCAGATCTCCTGAGGATCCCTCGCCCGACAGCATCTGCTTTATCCAGGTTTCTGCTTCCCAAGCAGAGCCAGCAGCCTCCCGAGAACCACACGCACCGCCAGGGACCGAGCAGGGCATGTGGGGTCCTAGGGGGCTTCCAGAAGAGCAGCATCAGGCTGCACCTGTGTGGCCCTTCCAGCTCCCACGTGAGTTGAGACCCAAAGATGTGAGGCCCACGCGAGGAGAACTGCCGCCCTGGCGTCTGAGCACAGGCCACTGGGTCTGCAGAGCTCAGAGACACGAGCCCGTGAGCTCCCGCGGCTGTGCTAGGATCATCCTTGGAGAAGTACAAAGGGGACATCACCTTGTTGCTTCTGTAAGGTTATGTTTATGCTATTTTTGGAAAAACAGTAATATCTTTCACAGATGAAACTAAGGGAAAATAAACATCCCCTAACACTTGCTCTATAGGGCAGGTTTTATTTCTAGAGACAGCAGGACTTGTTTCCCCCCAAATACGGTAACGGGGGTGGGTTATGACTTTATCAGTGTGAGCAAACGTGGTCCTCGCAGCAGTGTGTCTCCGTCTTGCCACCCCCGAGAGAGCGAAGTGCTCATGTCAAACCAAGTGCTGGGACGTGCTGGGTGGAGGAAAATGGGCGCAATGTCGAAAACTGCATCAAAATAAGCGGGACTTTCCCCACGCGTAAAAGAAGCACTTGTAATCATAAATGCGAAAACAGTCACTTTTGCTATCCTATTGGTGAAATCATAGAAAAATTCCCTTTCCTCAAGATTGGAAATGGGTAAGAAACAGCCCTTTGGAAACATCACCTGAGATTCACGCCAAGGCCGCAGGGCGGGAGCGGGACCTCGCCCCGCATGCAGGAGGTTTCTGCAGGCTGCTTCCCAGAAGAGAGAGCTGCTTCTGCTGCCCAGGGCACGACTGCTATTCTGTACGGCTAAAATGCAGGTTAGTCTGTAATCTGAAGTGCTCGTATTTACTCCGGTGACCTCGGGCATGTTTGCTGGAAAGCCAGCTAAAACACAAAGTTAAAATGTTTTTTCTCTGAAGGGCAAAAAACTTTTCCTAATAAAACACATTCCAATCAAACTCTATCATGACCTTGACCCTGGCAAACAGGAGAACATACGGTCTCAATGCGGCACCGCGGTCAGTGCCGCAGGGACACGGCGAACGTTTCGTGGTGGGCTCAAGCGTTCACCAAAAGGACCTAAACTAACAAACACTTCAACTCTTTTACAGGACAGGCAAAAAATACGAAATTTCATTATTTGTAAGCCACAAAACTCACATTGGTTTCACGAACATTTTTAAGCCATTACACGTTTCGTGTGTGCTTCATCACGCAGCATCCCACTCGCCAGCCTCTAGAGGTGAGAGAACTATGTGACTCTCGACATAAAAGCACAGGCTCCCCATTGATTGGCCTCACCCTGATACCTGGACTTGGCGGGGCCGGACGCCAGTGGGAGGCATCGCTCGCTCAGAGGCCCACGCTCACAGGCAGAGGCAGGGGCGGCTGCCCAGGCTGGAAGGTCCCGGCCCCGCACAGGAGGACGGCCAGGCCAGCATCTCTAAGGGTGAGAGCTTCATTCCCTACCACATCCAGTATCTCTGACTGGCAAACATGGTAAAAATATACACTTTTTCTGTAAATAATAACAGTTCAACAGCAAAGGAGATTACCCTTAAAAAGGAACCATATCATCAAAATGGAGGACCTACATGAATATCGTCATTGGAACGTACTTATAAACATGACAGTTCCCACGTTTTCATCATAAAGTGCTGTGCATGGCTCCCCGCGCCGGCTCCACCTGCCCCGCCGCAGCCTGGCCCGCCGCCCCTCGCAGCAGCCTCGGCGCTCCGGCCCCGGAACCCCTTACCTCACACAAAGCAGCTCTGAGCGGCCGGGAAGGAGCGGGGCTGACGTGGTATCGCACAGATGGCCTCTCTCCCGCGTACAGATGAGATGCTGAAGGAGAAAAGCCAGGGTGATGTCTGCTCCCCACCAAGGGGCCGCCCACCCAATGGCCTCGGGCGGGAGCCTCGTGACACAGGCCAGGCACATGTGACCCACTTTCCTCCCAGCTCCCCTTGTGTCCTTGGGGGTGCACCCAGCGCTCATGTCCTGTCATTTCAGCAGCCCCTCCCCCAAGAGCGACGGAGCACCCCCGCGAGCCTGCAGGATACAGCGCAGCGATAAGCCCCTGGATAGGAGGGGTGGTGGGGGCAGAACCTCTGGACCAGCTTAATCCCAACGCAGCCAGGCCACGAGCTGTGGCTGCGGCTGCCGGCTGTCTGCCCGTGGACGGGGCTGGCACAAAGCAGGCCCTGCCCGCCGACAGTGGGGCTGTCCTGGGCTTGGCTGGCGCCACACTCGCAGGTTCTCATGGAACTGCAGGGCAAGGCTGTCCCTCACCAGGACGGCAAAGACTAGAAATGACCTCCTCCCCCCAGTTTTCCCCTGCTGCAATCTAGAGCTTCGGGGTCTGCCGCGGCAAGCAGGCTCAGGGAAAGCGCAGACATGGACGGGCACTGTGGCCTTGAAACGACCCTGATGTTGGCCGAGATATGGCAGGTGGGAAGCCAGCGCCTGACCAGGACCCTGCAGCGCAGGCACTGGGGACTGTGAGAGGAGTAGGGTGCACATGGGTCTACCCCTCAAACTGGGCACTGGTGCCACCAACTAAGAGAAGGTCACCCTCCAGCTCTACCTGTTAGCAGTCTGCTACCGTTCTCCCGTCATCCTACGTGACAACCAGATGAGAGAGTGACAAAACACACACGAGCAGGGGAGGCAAAGCGTGAATGCAAGGGGAGCCCTGTGCTGCGGAGGAAGGGGGCACCGGCCAGGAAGGTGTGCGCTCCACCGGGCGGCACCGAGCTGGCGCCTGCAGCTTCCTGGCACCAACGAAGGTGCAGGGAGAGACAAAGTGTGTCCCTCAGGTCTTACTGACCAATCAAAGCCAGCCTGATTGTTCATCACAGAAAAAAGCACGGTATGTATACATGCGAAAAATGACCTGTAATGACCCACTACCCGGGGAGACCACGCTGATACGTGGTTTTGTGAGAGCCACCTATTCAGACTCTTGTCTACTAGTGTGTGCTACTACATCTTTTTAACAAAAACAGTAACAAACCACTCATGTCTTTCCTGTTTTTCTCACTTAGCATTATATATTAATGATTTTTCTATGTTAATATATTTTTCTACATAATGATCAAATTCCCCATAAGTATCCATTTTGTGCATAAGATTTTGTGTATTCCATTTTATGCACAAGAATATAACTAATCTGCAATGACTGAACATTGCAGGTATTGTGAATTGTTATATGAAGCAATGTTTTAATAATTATTGCTGTGGCTTGAATGTCTGTATCCCTTCAAAGCTCTCACGTCGGGACTGCAGCCTCAGTGCGACGGTATCGAGAGAAGGGCCCTTTAGGACATGAGGAGGCCGCGAGGGTTCTGCTCTCACCAGTGGATTAGCGCCGTAGGAAGGGGCTCGAGGAAACCAGCCAGACCCTTCCTGCCCTCCTGTCCCTTCTACCACGCGAAGACAGTGTTTGCCTCCTCTAGAGGAAGCAGCAGAGAGCAGCCCTCACCAGACGCCGAGCCTACCGGCACTTTGGTCTTGAACTTCCAGCCTCCACGACAGCAATAAATGTATGCTGCTTATAAATTACCCAGTCTAAGGTATTCTGTTTGAGCAGCGGCGCTAGACTAAGACAATACCTTTGGGTGGCCCTCTTTCTGCCCCTCCCTTGTTTCCTTGGAGCATATACGTACGGCAACATGATGTCTGGTCAAAGGTGCATAGGCTTGAAGCACCTGCTGCCGGGTGCCAAGCCGGCTCCGCCAGGGGCCCCGCCCTCCCTCCGTCCACCCTGGGCAGTTGTCTCGGCCCAGTCTGGAAGCGCTGCTTTCACACTCGGTGGCCAGGGCAGAAGAGGAGGTTGACAATAGTCCCCACTAAGATAGCCCTCGCCGTGTGTGGCTCTGCTGGCTAACTTAACCCTCGCAGCAGCCCTCGGAGAGGCTCTGCTGTCACTCCCCCCGTGGATGGCAAGAGCAGTGGCACAGAGCAACCCTGCACTTGCCCACGGCCATGACGATGGGCGGGGCTGGCACCCAGGCTGTCGAGGGCTGCTGTTCGTGCCCACTGGGTGGCCAGAAGGGGACCGGACATTGATCTTTAGGTTTGGCCCGGGCAGGTCTGTGGTGATCTTGACAAAGCTGTTTGGTGGAAGGTAAGAAAGTGGTGACAGCAACACAGGCAATCGAGGGCCTGGTCATCGACAGGAGACCAGGGGGTCCGGGACAGTGCAGGGGTGACATTCCCACCTGTCTGTGTGGGGGTGGGGGAAAGAAGTGGATGATGTGGGACAGACGAGGGTTCCAGGGTGGTGTGGGGGTGACATTCTCACCTGTCTGTGTGGGGGTGGGGGAAAGAAGCAGATGATGTGGGCCAGGCTGTGGGGACTCACAAGGAAGGCTGCGAAGGAGTGGCCCAGAGGGAGGAGGGACATGGAAGGACGCAGAAGGAGCATCACAGGCAGGAGGAGCCACCACCAAGCTGGACACTGTCCAGAGACCAGAGGCTGGCACAGGCCCAGCACAGACGTCACAGGGTGGGGCCGAATGGCAAGTCACCTGGGGTACGGAGGGACACGATTTTGGGGAGTAACCTTTGGGTCACGAGGACGGACTGAGGCACCTTTGGGAAGGACCCGAGAGGCGAGGAGCCCGTCTCAGTGCGTGATGTCGGGCGTGGGCGCCAGTGCTGCTCCTTCCGGGTTCCGTGCCTTGCGCTCACAGGAGCAGCAGCGGCGGCGCAGAGCACTGGACTGCAGGGACGGCCTGTCCCTCCTCCCCGTTCACGTCGCTCAGCGTCTGTCACACCGCAGGCAGCAGTCCAATGCTGCCTCATCTATCTTGTGTGTCCCTCTGACGTGCCCCGGACTTCCAGGTTTTGGTTTTCGGGTTTCTTTGTCGTTTCTGTTTTTGTGAGCGCTTCCTCCTCCCGTGAGGGCTCCAGCCTCATCCTGTGTCGGCCCCACCCAGCCCTGGACCAGCCGCTTCTCCGCGGAGCCCTGGTCCCTGTCGCTTCTGAGCCATTTCAGCAGGTGCAAGACAAAAGGCCACGTGAGTGGCTACCCCAAAATGTGTGTTTAACATAGATAAACAATACTTGGTGGCAAAATGCCAACCAAACCGAACTGCACAATTTTAACTGATGTTGGCCAAATCACACCTGGCAAATATGCAACTTTTAGCATGTTTTGCTGTGAAAATCAGAAATTGATTTCAAATTTCAAATTTTAGAGAGATATCTGAATACAATTGTTTCATTACTTTTTTCTCTAAAACCACCAGGACACGCAAGGACACCTGACATCACTGGGACTTTCAGAAGCAGCGAAAGAGAAAGGTCAGAGGTCAAAGCCTGGGTCCCCTGACAAGAGAGGGAAGCCCCCAGTGTGGGCTCCAGTCTCACCGGAGCTCAGTGCCAGAGCCGTCTCCGCCTCTGCCACGGCCGCCGTGGGCTGGGGCCAGACCGACCCAGGAGTGGAGCCGGCGACGCGCCCTGTGCTGGACTCCCGGCGTGTGCAGCCGTCCCGGTGCCCGGCTGGCGGGCTGGTGCCTGCAGACACCCTCTGTGACCTCCGGGGCCAGCTCCCTTCTCAGCATCCACGAGTGGGAGGAAGAGCTGCCTCTCCGGCCTCCCCAGCTGACGTGTTGCTGCGAATCAGTGGCATAGACGGCAGGCCACGCAGGTGAAGCGCCTGGTCACCGGGGTCCAGGCCTCAGTGCTGCAGGGGCAGAATGAGGTGCCCCGTGCACTGGCTCCTGTGCACAATCCCCAGGTGCCCGCTCTGTGCGGGCACACACTGGGTGCCAGGAGCTCAGCCATCACACTGATGGCCACCCCACGCGGTTTCCCCAGCAGGTGAGACGCTGCGTGTTAGGACCAGCTCCTCTGGGCAGGGCAGGGAGCCAGGGCAAAGCTGGCGGGAGGAGTTTCCGGTGCAACCAGGGAGTTCCTCCCCAGGGGCTGTGACTTGGAGACGGGAGAGTGTGGGACACATCTGTCCCCCTGCACACACAGAGACCCGTGGGGTCCCCACACGGTGCAGCGCACTGGCCAGCCCTGCTGCCTGCCCACCTCACCTGCCCCTGCTCTCCGCTGAGCGTGGGCAGACGCCGCATCTGCATTCCTCACCCTGGGGGAATCTGCTTCCTGTGGACGGCGACACACACAGACTAAATGAACCGAGGAACAGCTGGAGCCGGCAGAAGACAACGGGGCTGGGTTTGGGTTTTACATGGCACCCATGAGGAGAGCCTCACTGAGAAAGGAACTCTGGAAAAAAGAATGAGGTGGGCAGAGGCCTGAGAGGGTCCCTAGTGCTAGGTGGGGCAGAGGGGCAGAGGGACGTGTCCTGAGGGGGTGAGAGGAGAGAGCACTGGGGAGCCTGGGGCTGCCCCACTGGGCTGCGCCCACAGCCGCCTTCAAGCCAGTCCCCTGGGCGTTGCCCCCACATGGCACCGATCCACGCTGACCCCCAGTCCCCTGGGTGCTGCCCCCACAGGGCGCCCATCCACGCTGACCCCCAGTCCCCCGGGTGCTGCCCTCACAGGGCGCCCATCCACGCTGACCCCCAGTCCCCCGGGTGCTGCCCCCACAGGGCGCCCATCCACGCTGACCCCCAGTCCCCCGGGTGCTGCCCCCACAGGGTGCCCATCCACACTGACCCCCAGTCCCCCGGGTGCTGCCCCCACAGGGCGCCCATCCACGCTGACCCCCAGTCCCCCGGGTGCTGCCCCCACAGGACACCCATCCACGCTGACCCCCAGTCCCCCGGGTGCTGCCCCCACAGGGCGCCCATCCACGCTGACCCCCAGTCCCCTGGGTGCTGCCCCCACAGGGCGCCCATCCACACTGACCCCCAGGGCTGCTGGGTCCAGAGTGGGAGGGGCCCTTCCCTGCTGCCTCCCCGGATCCCTCCCATTACTCTGCACGGCCTTCGTGGGGTTCAGCTCTTGGGCCGTCGGGTACTTGGCGCCAGGCAGAGGGCAGACAGGCATGCGGCCCTGACCCCAGGCAGCACACAGCCTCACGGGGCATCCAGGCTGGCTGGGCAAGGTGACAGGGGTCTCTCCAAGCCCTGCGGAGAGTGCTCATGGCTTAGGTTGAGGCGGCGACCGGCCTGGCTGGGTGCAGGCTTCAAGCCTCACGGGCTCCGTGAGCGGTTTCCACTGCTGGTTCTATTTCAAAGCCTTCGCAGGGCTACCCACACCTCCCACACGTGCCACTCTGTGCAGGGCAGCTCCCCGACGGTGTGTGCTCAGGGTTGGTGAGCGGCTGTTCAGGGTCAGCTTTATGTATGTGAGGCTCAGGGCTGAGGGCAGGAGTCTGCGGCAGACGTCACGTCACCCCAACCCCAGCCTCCTCTTCTCACTCCTTGGTCCTACTCTGCCACTGACCTCCCACGTGGGCCCGTCTGGGATCAGCCATGGGAAGCTGGGTGGGCCCAGGCTTCAGCCCCCTCCTGGGAGCACAGCTGGCCCTAAAGAGGGAGGGTCCTCCCTCCATGGTAGGCACCTGGGCCCTGCCATGGCCACTCCTGGCACCATTGTTGCCACCGTGGGTCTGCCTGGGGGCCCGTGTAAGAGGAGAGAGGGGAGACTGGAACCCAGGTTTTCCCTACTCCCCTGAGTGCCAGGGACCCCACGCTCCTCAAGCCCTTCCTGGAGGCTCCTCCGGGGCCCTGTCGGGCTTTGTGTCAGCTGCCAGTTTCGGGCTGCAGCGAACTCAGGGCAGGAGGCGGCAGGAAGAGAGTGACGACAAGCCCATCTCCCAGCCCTCCTGCCGTCACTGGGCAGAGCCTGCACTCGGTGGGGCAAGGGGTCAGTGTGTCCACTCCACACACCCTGAGCCGAAATCCAGCCTCGTTCCTGTTATTCATCTCATCAAAAGGACATACGACTGACAACACACATCAAAAGAGAAATTAAGAAAACAATTCTATTTATAGCAGCATCAAAAGGAATGAAATACTTAGGAACAGACTTAACCAAGGAGGTGAAAAATGTGTATACTGAAAACTATAAAATGTTGCTGAAAGAAATTAAGAGATACAAGTAAATGCAAATACATTCTGTGTTCATGCATTGGAGGACCTAATATTGTTCACATGTCAATACCACCAAAAGCAATGTACACATTTAATATAATCCCTATCAAAATCCCAATGACATTTCTTACAGAAATAGAAAATCTATCTTAAAATTTTTTTTTTTTTTTTTTTTTTTTTTTGAGACGGAGTCTCACTCTGTTGCCCGGGCTAGAGTGAGTGCTGTGGCGTCAGTCTAGCTCACAGCAACCTCAAACTCCTGGGCTTAAGCGATCCTACTGCCTCAGCCTCCCGAGTAGCTGGGACTACAGGCATGTGCCACCATGCCCGGCTAATTTTTTGTATATATATATTTTAGTTGTCCATATAATTTCTTTCTATTTTTAGTAGGGACGGGGTCTCACTCTTGCTCAGGCTGGTCTCGAACTCCTGACCTCGAGCGATCCACCCGCCTCGGCCTCCCAGAGTGCTAGGATTACAGGCGTGAGCCACCGCGCCCGGCCCCAATGACATTTCTTACAGAAATAGGAAATCTATCTTAAAATTTTAAAAATATTCATTCTTAAATATGGAATCTCAAGGGACCTCAAACAGCCAAAACGATCTCGAAAAAGAAGAACAAAACTGGAGGACTCACACTTCCTGACTTCAAAATTTACCACAAAGCAACAGTAATCAAAACAGTGTGGCACTGGCACAGAGAGACATTACTCACCAAGGAACAGAGTGGAGAGCTCAGAAATAACCCTTGTGTATATGGTCAAATGATTTTCAACAAGAACATTCCATGGGGAAAGGACAGTCTTTGCAACAAACGGTGCTATGAAAACTGGATTTTGCAAAAGAATGAAGCTGGACCCTTACCTATCTCCATATATAAAACTTAACTCAAAACGTGTCAAAGACCTAAGACTACACAACTCCTCGAGAAATCTCAGGATGGAAGCTTCATGACATTGAATTCAGTAATAATTTCTTAAATATGACACCAAAAGCACAAGCAAAAACATTTAAAATAGACAAATTAGACTATATCAAACTTTAAAGCTTTTGTGCACCAAAAGATACAATCAACAGAGTAAACAGGCAACCTCTGGCATGGGAGAAAATATTTGCAAATCATTTCTCTGCTAAGGGGTGAATCCAGACTACATAAAGAACTGCCACAACTCAACAACACAAAAATAAAAATAGGCAAAATACTTGAACAGACATTTCTACAAAAAAGACACAAATGGCCAAAAGCACCTCAGAAGATGACCAACGTCCTAAATCATTATGGAAATGCAATCAAAACCACAATGAGATAACCGCCACCCTAACACCTATTAAGGTAGCAGTTATCCTATCACGTATCCAATCACATAACGAATCTCAACACTGAACAACAAAGCGAGTGACGGTGAGATGTGCAGAAACTGGAATCCTTGTGCACTGTTAGTGGGAATGTCTTATAAAATGGTGCAGTGATTCCTCAAAAAACTACAAATAGGATTACCGTGTGATCCGGCAATTCCACTTCCAGGTGTATGCCCCAAAAGTTGAGAGCAGAGTCACAAAGACATATTCACATACCATGCTCACAGAAGCATTATTCGTAACAGCCAAGAGGCAGGAGCACCCCAAGTGTTCACCGTGGTGAACGGAGGAGCGAAGTGTGGCCTGTACACACAAGGCGACAGTGCTCAGCTTTAAGACGCTGGGAAACTGACGCACGCTGCAACGTGGAGGAAGCTCGAGCACATTCCGCTAAATGAAACAAGCCCGTCACAAGAAGACAAAATCTTGTATGACTCCATTCGCACGCGGTCCCTAGAGTGTCAGATTCACGGAGACAGAGCGCAGCGTGGCGGGCGAGGGCCTGGGGGAGGCGGCTGGGGAGTTAGTGCTGCATGGCAGCAGTTTCCTGTTTGCAGCGTGAAACGAGTGCTGCAGATGGACGGTGGTGACGTTTGCTCGGCGTGGATGGACTGAATGCCACTGGATTGTATGCTTGAAAATGGTTAAGGAGGTAAATGCTATGTTACGTATCTTCCAGCACAGTTAAAAATAAAAATAAATGGTGGTAGCTCACACGTACCCAGGCAGGGCCTGAGGAGCCCTGTTTGCCTTTGCAAACCCACAGTCCAGCTCCTGTACCGAGCAGGCCACACAGCCGCGGGCGTCTCTCCCAGACCCAAGTTCAAAAGGATGGTTTTTGTTTGGTTTTCTCTGCTTTTTTCTTCTTTCCATTTTTACTTTCTTTTTAAATCTGTTTTCTTCCTAACCCCACCACCCGCAGAGGGCTGAGATGCAGAGCTCCATGTACTTTGCCCACGGGGCGTCTGCTCGCCGGCTTCCTGCAAGGCCGGTCTCCCGTGGGTTGATTCACTCCTTTTTATTCCCTTGCTGACTCTCATCACCACCCGCCACGGCCACCTAAGAGGAGACCATTTCAGATCATCCCTTGTGTGACTCTTATTACATGTCCTTGTAAAATACACGTGCATTTGTTCTTTTATGCCCGTGTCGTTACTCAAATAAACAGAACGGTTTAATGTCACTATTTCTCAGACTTTTCACTCTGCCTTTATCACCCACCGAGCTTCCCTGTGCACATCCAGGCCATGGCTCCAGGGCACACTTCCCCCACACCGCACGCTTTACTCCAGGAGTGGACACTGAGGTCCCCTCCCGTCCCCGCATCCACAGAACACCACAGGGAGCCTGTGTGCGCCTGTACGATCCTGTGGGAATTTCATCCCCAGAGATACTGGTCAGACGCTGGGCCACATGTGTCGCTGACTCCTTGGCGTGGTCTCTGGGAAGCCCCTCCCGCCTCCCCTGCCCGGCAGCAGGCGAGGTCTCCGTGTCTGCACACTCCCCCAGCACCTAGCACAAATCCAGGGCTCTCATTTTTGCCAGTCTAATTAGTACAACGTGGTATAAGTGTTGCATTTTGCATTTCTCTGGCTAGAAATGAGTTTTATCATCTCTTCATCAGTCTCTTGTATTTCCTCTTCTGTAAACTGCTGTTCGAAGCCTTTGCCCATTTTCTACAAAAGTTACAGAGTATTAGTTTATAGTTATGTAGTGTTAGTTCCCTATTGCTGATGTTACAAATTACTATAAACTTAGTGGCCTACCACACCACAAATTTATTATCTTACAGTTCTGGAAGTCAGAAGTCTGCGACAGGTCTCACTGGACTACGATTAAGGTGTCCACAGGACTGTGCTCTTTCTGGAGGCTTTGGGAGACATTCTGTCTTTCTCCCGGTCTAGAGGCTGCCAAGTTCTTTGTGCCATGGCCCCCTCCTCTACCTTCAAAGCCAGCACTTACCTTTTCTTTAAGCTTTATTTTATTTATAACTGACACACTCTGGGACACAGTGTGATGTTTCGATACATGCATAACTTGTACAATGATCAAATCAGGATAACTGGCACACCTATTACTTTACACATTTGTCATTTGTGATGATAACGTCCAAAATCCTTTCTCAGCGATCTTAAAACACACAATTACATTGCTATTAGCTATACATATGTTATTAGCTACTGTTAATAGAACACCAGAACTTACTCTTCCTGTCTGACCGTAACTTTCTACGCTTTGGCTGCCTGTCCCCCCAACTCCCTCCCAGCCTCTGGTGACCACTGTGCTACTCTCCACTTCTGTGGGATTAACTGTGTAGGTGCCACATGTCAGTGAGCTCATGTGTTTGCCTTTCTGTGTCTGGCTTATTTCACTTAACATAATGTCCTCTAGATGTATCCATGTTGCTGAAAATGACAGCACTTCATTCTGTTTTACGGCTAAACAGTATTCCACTGTGTGTGTGTATCACGTTTTCTTTACCCATTCATCTGTCGGTGGGTATTTAGGTGGATTCCACACCCTGGCTATTGTGACTAGCGCTGCAGCGAACCTGGGATGCAGGTGGGACTCTTGCAATTACACAGCCTGCCCCCCACCCAGTAATCCAAGAATACCTCATCTAGAGGTCAAACTGATTAGTAACCTTAATGCCATCTGCAACCCCAATCTCCCTTGCCATGTAAGGGGACATACCCACAGGTTCCAGGCATCAGGACATGCACATCTTTGGAGACGGTCATTCTGCCCCCTACAGCGTATTTTCTGGCTTATTTGAAGGAGTTCTATATATGTTCTAGAGCCTTGCTGGGTTCAGACTTCACATACGTCTTTTCCTCTCTCTCATTTTTCATTAACTTTATCCACCTAATTCTTCTTTGAAATCTTTAATTTGGTATAATCTCATTTACCAAATTTTTGTCTTATAATTTTTGCTTTTTCTTCGAGACAGGGTCTCTCTTTGTTGCCCAAGCTGCAATGCGGTAGCACAATCATATCTCACTGCAGCCCCAAACTCCTACGCTCAAGTGATCCTCCTGCCTCAGCCTCCAGAGTAGCTGGGACTCCAGGCATATGCCACCACGCCTGGCTAATCTTTTTATTTTTGCAGAGATGGGGTCCTGCCATGTTGTCCAGGCTGGTCTTAAACTCCTGGCCTCAAGTGGTCCTCCTGCCTTGGCCTCCCAAAGTGCTGGGATTACAGGCGTGAGCCACTGTGTCCAGCCCTGCTTTTTAAAGATTTTATTTAGGAATTTCTTTTCTGTCTCCAGGCAATAAAGGTATTTTACTACTTTTTTGTATTAACTTTATGACTTTTACCTTTCACATTTAGGCTTTTAATACATCTGGAGTCTACTCTATCTGATTTTATGCAAACAGCACACTATTTTTATAACTATGACTTTATCATGTGTTCTCCTCTCTGAAAAGTCAGGGCTTCTAGCCTGATTCTTCTTCAATGTTGACATATCTATCTTTTCTTGAATCTTTAGTAACCTATAGGCTTTCATGTGAATTTTAAAGTCTTACTGAGTTCTTCACAATCTACCTGGAATCGTGATTTGTAATCACATCATATTTACTGCAGTGAGGAGAACTCACACATTTGTATTATTAACTTGTTCTAAACAAAGCAGGAAATCTCTCCCTTTTAATCATATTTTCTTCTGAGTATTAAGTTTTGGCCACAGAGCTCTTACGCATCTAACTTAGGTTACCTTCTGGATAATGCATAAGCTTTGATGCCATTATGAATAGTATGCTATTTTTAAAATTATATTTTGTTATTGCTAGTACAGAAAAAGGCTATTCATTTTTGTATGCTGATCTTGTATCCTGAAAACCTGCTGAATTATTTTATTTGTTCTAATAGGTTATGATTCTCTTGGCTTTCCTAGAAAGATCATCGTATCCTGTTTTATTTCTTCTCCTCAAATCCTCACTCTCTTATTTCTTTATTTCCTTCTACATCCGCAATGACTTCTAGTGTCACATAAAACATCAGCTGCGGGAACGGCCGTCCTTGCCTCCTTATCTCGAAGTGGAGGCATCTTGTGTTCTAACTATGTTTGTGGTGAGGTTTTGTGCACGACCTTCACTAAGTTCAGTTCTCTTCTGCTCCTGGTTTCGTAGGAGCGCTTGCCACCACAGGTGCTAACCCTCAGCAAGTGTTCTGCATTAAGTGAGTTACCATGTTGTTTTTTCCTAGTAATAAGTTAAAGTAGTGATTTGCACTGATACAGGTTCTCATGTTGAATCAACCCTGAAATCATGTGATAAATCCTATTAGGTCACAGTGTTTTATTAGATTGGTTTTAAATGTACCTCTGAAATTGGTAAACTCAATTTTTAAGTACAGTTATTAATAAAATGGGCCTGTTCTTTTCTTTCTAAAATTATACTTACATGATATTAAGAGTCTATAAAGTGCTAAGGAACTTTTATTCTCTCTTTTCTGGAACAATCTGTATATGTTAAAAATCAAATGTTCCTTAAATTAAGGTGTAATTTACTCATAAAACTGTGTGAGAACCGTTTTTGAAAGGGAGGTCTCTGGTTCTCACTTAAATGCCTTTAACATCTATCGATTTTCTCAAGTTCTGTTTCTTCCTGAGTCCACTTAGCACTTTGTATTTCCCCAGGAAGCTGTGGATTTCCACCGTTCTCCAGCGTGGGAGCGCGCGGCTCTTCCCAGCACTGACTCTCCTCTCAGCTGTGTCTGCAGCTGCTGCTTCTCACTCTTTGTCCCGTGGGTCACCGCCAGTACCGGCCTCCATTCTCCTCCATCAGTCTCACCAGAAATCTAGCCAGGGACTCCAAAAACACCCCAAATAACCAAAACAGCTTTGCTAATTTTCTGTTTTTCTGCATTCGCTGTTTCACTGATTTCCTTGCTCTTCTTTCCAACCTCTTGGGTTGGCTTCTCTCAGTATTTTTAACTTTTCACGTTCCTTAGCAGGTCTGTTTACAGTTACAAACTCCCTTCTGAGCACAGCTGGGGCCGTGTTGCACCAGCTTAGACGTGTGCTGCGTCCTAATCACCCGGCCCTAACAATTACCATGCTTCTTATGATTTTATTTCTAACATGAGTTTTTATAACATGTTATTTATATGAACTATTCCTTTATTATTAATTTCCAGTGTAATTGCCTCATGTTCTCCATAGGCTATATTACAGGTAGCTGGGCTTCACTGAGGCCTGTATACATTCTAGTTTTGTAATGTTCTCTGTATGCTTAAAAAGCAACATGTAGAGTTCAAAATATACCTAATTGCTCGAACTTATTTATTACATCATTTAAGACACTAATACTCTGGCTTATTTTTCACTGGCCTATTTCCTGGAGTGGTGTATTAAAATCACCAGATACGACTGCTTATTCGCCCAACATCTCCCAAGTTTATAAGCACATCTCAAACCACAGGCACTGGGGTCTGCAGGGTGTCTGTCACCAGGTTACCATGAAACCACCCCCCCTCCTGGTGCCCCCGAGCCCGGGCTCTCATGGCCCACTCTTTCCAAATGCCCCAGGACTACCCTCAGCCCCCACACAGCCTGCCTGTCCTTCACTCGTGAGGCCTGGGCTTCCCTTCTGCCCTGGGTTCCTCAGGGTTGACTCCAAGGAGCAGCCAGAAGCCCGTGTGAGGGGCCCACCGGGCAGGGACTGGACCCGGGTGTTCCAGCACAGCCAGCTCACAGCTACCAAAACCAGGAATCCCCAGGTTCCCAAAGTCGCACACAGGACAGCCTCCAGGACACCCATGGACGGGTGCAGGGGACAGCACGGCACGGTGCCACTTCAAAAACATTCCGCCTTTCAAGGCTGAGTCCGACTTTGTCAGCCACACTCGTGGTCAGCAAGCAAGCGAATGAAGCACGGTTCTCAGCGACTCACCTTCTCCCATAGGCAGGCTGTAGGGTTCAGAGCAGACGCACAGACAGCAAAGGCTCAGCTTATGTAACTCAGAGCTCCATACGCAGAACTGGGATGTATAGGACGGGTGTTTGTCAGGGAGCCACCGACCTGGAACACAAACACACGGGCTGTGTGAGCTCACGTGTGGACGGTCTTGTCCACTCGAACCGGGCTTCAGCAGAACCACCTCTCGCATCAGCAGAGCAGTAAACGTTCCTTCAGCGTGGGGTGCGGGGAGGGCAGGCAGCAGGCGCCCGTCCTGGGCACACTGCCCTGAGCACCCCGAACGAGCAACCCCACACACAGGCAGGCTTCCGCTTCGCAGATGAGAAACCCAAATACAATGTGGTCAAATTGTGTGAGTGTTCTCCTTATAGTATTTAGTACATTTTTTGTATGTATACTGATTTTGAAAGAATATTTATTAAATCGTGTGTTAATTTAAATACATTGCTGGTTTTCTAATTTTAGTCAGTAAAATAATTTCGCTCAATCTCTTCAATCTCAGCACACAACTCTGTCCCTGTGGAGCCACCGTACGGCCATCTAGCGCTGCTCCAGAGCTTGTCGTCTTCTCCTTGGCCTACGTCTTTGACTTTCCACTTTGTAAATTCATGTTTAGTGCCAACAGCCCAGTGACAGGTACCCATTTTCTTAACATTGCCCTCTTTGCTGTGTTTTTAAAATCGACTCTGGAGGTGCATATTGATGACCTCCATGAGTCACTGCTGTGGACGTCTTCAAGGCTTGCTCACGACAGCAGCCGACACTTGGAACTGAGACCACAGCACCACACGTAAGTGGAAACGGTGTGAAATGTTTCTACGAGCCAATCAGGTAACCAACTTAGGCAAAACTCAGCAGTACCGACTGAGGTTGTTTCAAGCTAATATACCCTTATCCCTGCACCACTCTGAGGTTCAAAATGAAAGGAATGAGAAAACGCCAAATGCAAACAAGTTCCACGAGGGAATGTGAGCAAAGCCCCCTAGTTGGCCGGCACACAGGTGGAAGACAGTCGCGCAGCATGTTACTGACAGGAGGACCAGAGAGACGCCTGCCGCCGAGTTAGGCCTTGGGTGGGTACATGGACATGCACTAGAAACGAGTGAGGTGTGTACAGCCGTGTGCTGCAGGACAACATGTTGGTCAGTGACAGGCTGCATATATGACGGGGGCCCCATGAGATCACAATGCCGTGCTTTTACTGCACCTTCTCGATGTTTAGAGACAAACACTCACCACTGCGACACAGCTGCCCACGGTGCTCAGCTCAGCCACAGGCCACGGCCCAGGAGGACAGGCTGCACACAGAGCAGAGGCGTGTAGGAGACTACACCATCTAGGTGTGTGCAAACACTGTCTATGACGCTCACACCACGAAATGCTTCATTGAATTAAACTGATAAATGTTACACCTTTCACAGGGAAATAATCACGTAAAATTGGCAGATTGTCCTGGAGCCTATGCCAGAGCAGAGACAGGAAAAGAATGTGCAGAGGAGAGAATACTGTGGGGTCCTAAGAGGCCCAACTCTGACAATACCACTCGCAAGAAGAGAAGATTCCATCCAAAAAGGCAGATAATGAGAATAGCTCTGACTTTGTGGGTCAGCGCACTGATGGCTAGGGGGTCAAAGGAGGGACTCAACAATGCGGGAGACCAGAGTGACCCCGGGACAGTGATTTAGGCAGAGGAGAGAAGGAGACCAGACGTGGTGATCTCGGGGCAGTGATGCCACCAGAGGAGAGAGAGAGAATCTGGGAAGAAGGCACCCCTGGGAATGTTGGCAGAAAAGGGAAGGAAGTACAGAAAGAGTGGAGGTTAAGTTTCCTACAGAAGAAATAAGAGAATCGAGGTATCAGAGGAGATCTTGATTTTACCCCATCTCCAAAACTCTCATTCATTTTTTTTTTTAATTACACTTTGCTGACAAACAGAAAGGATCCTTATGGACAAAGCCACCCACTTCCCTCGACACAGCCCTTTCCAGTAGAAACATCTGCTATTGCTAGTTCAGGAAGAATCTTAGAGCTTTAAAAATAAACACAAGAAAAGGCATGCAAAATCCCTCTGATAAATGATCTTCTCAAAGTAGCAGACCATCTCTAAGTCCATTCTGGTTCTGTGAGAAGGAAAGAGAAAGTGAAAACTAAAACCTCTTCAGCTGATGAAATTACTCGCCAACCACAAAGCAGAGGAGAACGCCAACACAGCAGCCAGTACAAATTAAAACTGTTAAAAATCATGTGCAGATGTGAGAAAAACCAGAAATGAAAAACCAAAAATGTCAAGAATACAAATAGACAATAAAAACAAAACAGGAAGCTGTGAAATAAGAATTAGCTTAACCTATGAAAGAAATGAAAAAGAAAGACAAAATCAACCTAGAAATAAAGACTGTTACAAGCCACCAAAGAGAATAAATTCAAGTGGAGGTGTAAGGGACTGAAAAACATCAAGAGAAAATGAAACAAATCAAGAGGCTGGAAGGGATCAAAGAGAAACTGATGGATACAGATCGCAGGCTGAAAGGATCCAGGAAGCACACATTGGAGCTTCCAAAAAAGAGAGGCAAAACTATAGAAGAGAACTAATACGTCAATCCCAGAAATGTTTTTAGGTAAAAAAAAACCAAAAAAACCCAAAACTATGAATTGAGGAGGTTCACTATGTACCAGAACAAATGGACCCGAATGGTCACCCCTAAGGTACGTCCTGATAATTCATTAAGACTTACAGGTAACAGCTGTGGGCTCTAGGCAAAACCCAGCTCACTCAAGAAAGGAAAAAAATCAGACTGGTATCAGATTTTTTGACAGCAAAGTACAAAATAAGTGAAGAGAGGAGTAATATTTTCATAAACTGATGGAAAAATAAAGTGTGACTAAAGGATCTTATGTCAGCCAAACTGTCCTTCGGAATTAAAGCTACAGAAAAATAGTTTCAAATATCCCAGAACTCAATGAATATAATGTTTACAAGCCCTTCGTGAGATCCTTCCCCAGGACAATCACCCTCAAACGGAGAGATAACTAGGAAATTTGGCATACACAAAAATAACGAGTCTTATTAAAAATAACCCCAAAACACAGAAGCTGGCTTAATAAAGCAGAAACTATAGGTGTTGGAAAAAGACATAGAAACACATTGACAATAGCAAACGTTGACACAGCACAGTCAGCCCAAAGCAGGCTGAGGGTAAACTAGCAGGCAGACGCGATGGAGGGCTGGTGACAGGCAGACACCAGGGACACACGCCAGGCTCTAGGCTCCAGCGACAGAGAACAGGTTTCTTCTTAAACACACTTGGGACACGCACAGCAAAGCCTAGCTTCTCTTAGGGCACAAAGAAAATCTCAAAAAGTTACATGAAATAGAATGGTACAGACAGCAGACGGCAGTCTGGACAAAAACACAAGACCAGAAATTAATGAATTTTAACCAAAGGACATTCCCCTGGTCATTTACATATTTTAGAAACATACACAGGGAACTGGGTCATGAAATATGTGTGTATGTGTGTACATATAGCCCTGATGGCACTAAATTCTGAGGAACGCCCTGAGACCAGAGACTAGACAGTGGCAGACAGACACGTGGGTGACCCACTTCTTCCGCCCTCACCAACACGCCTCGGGGAGCCTGAGACCAGCACCCGCCGGGGTGGCTGTGAGGACGATGGGAATCGAAGCGAGGAGAAGCCCTGCCGCCCCCTTTCCGGTGGGAAAGCACGACTGCTTGGGAAGGAGGGACACAGAAGATGCGTGAGGTACACGTTCCCTCTCCCCCGCTGTCCTGCCCGCTCTGTGCGACTCAGTGAGCAGTGACAGAGGCAATGGTTTCTAACGTCTTGCTGAACAGGCTGCCACAACAAATCAGCTTCAAAGGACAGGGCCCCCGGGGATGTCACATTCTCTCCTGGGCGCAGTCCAGACAAAAGATACTCACTCAGCTGTAAACCACACACGCACACACACACAGGCAAACGCTCACAGTCACACACGTGTGCACGCGCACATGGGCACGTGGGTACATAAGCAGCTCACGTTGCTATCCGGGCTCTTAACAAATGGCTTGGGCTTCGCCAGAGGGGTTGGAACATCAGAGCAGCCGGAGGCAAAGTGCCGTTCGACTCTCTCTGCTGGTGTCCTCCGCGGGCGTCCTCCGCGTCCCCCCCTTTCGGGCAGCCGCTTTAAGGAAACCATGTCTGAGTGAGGGATCGTCCGGCGGCAGATGCTCCTTGTGAACCACGACTGGTTAAGAAACATAAAAGGCATAAGGAAGCCAAACTGTCACCCGCCCTCCCAGGTGGACTCCTCGGGAAGAAAGGTATGGTCCTTCCAGGGAGAAAAGTTTGGAAAATCTTCAACCTGATACCTTAAATCTCTGCAGCACCCTGTAAAAAAAGAGTCTAAGAATTCATAAAAGAAACCTCTGCTTAATATAAAATTTTGTTCAACTTTAAAGCAAAAACTATACATACAAACATATATACACATGAGGGGCTTCAAAAAGTTCATGGAAAATAGAACTAAAAGATAAAAATTAAAAATATAAACTTTATTACTCAACATAAGCTTTTGTAAGTGATGACAGCAGCCATTTAGTCCCTCCCCAAACCACAGGGGTGCTGAGACCTAACCGTGTCAGCGCTGTCTTCTTTACGTTAACTGGAGAAAAACGGGTGCCCTTTGAGGACTTTCTAAGATTAGGAAACGAAAAGTCATTAGGAGCCAAGTCAGGACTGTGAGGCGGATGCCTGGGGACCTCCCTCGAAACCCTCCAACACTGCCCTGCGTGACGAGAGGCTGCGTGGGGGGAGGGACTCTCTGGCGAGGCTTTCCTGGCGTTTTCTGCGGAGCTTTGGCTGACTCTCCCGGAACGCTCCCCCATAGCAGATGCCGCTGTTCGCTGGCCCTCCAGACAGCAGGGCTCTGAGCCCCCCGAAACTGCTGCCGTGAGCTCTGCCCTGGCCCGGCCTGCTGTGCTGGGACTGGACACGCCCACCGCTTGGTGGCCCTGCTGTGACGGCTCCGTCTTCAGCGTCATACCTAAAGCCGCATTTCACCTCCTGTCACTGTTCCTCAAAGAAGCACGTCAGGACCTTGATCCCACTCGTCTGCAGCCGATCTGGGCGCGACGGTTTTGGCGCCCAGTGAGTGGGAAGTTTGCTCAGCTTTGGTGTTTCAGCCAGAACTGCGTGAGCTGAACCGGCTGGGACGTCTGTGGCCTTGGCTGTTGTTTGTGCTGTCACGTGTCAGCCTCTTTGGCTAGGGCAGGAACAAGGAGAATTTTTTCCTCACAGACTGATGTGGTGGCCTGCTGCCGCGAGCTTCATCTTCAAATCATCTTGTCCCTTTTTAAAACGAGTTATCCATGCGTAAACTGATGATTTCTTTGAGGCCTTGTCCCCACAAACTTTCTTTCACTCAAGCTTCACCATAAATTTGATGCTTGTGCTTGTTTCAATTTTAGCAGAATTCACGTTGCCCTGATAGGATCTCTTTTCATACTGATGTCTTATCCTTTTAGTGCCTCAAACTAGATCCTGTTCAGACAAGTTATAAAAAGCTAGTATGAGTTTATTTGGCTACAAAAAACTGAAATCCATGCATAGTTTTTTTCACAATATGCATTTTCCATGAACTTTTTGAAGACCGCTCTCACGCGTGTGTGTGTGTGTGTGTGTGTGTGTGTGTGTGTCTGTCAACTCAGACCTAGCCTTCTTCTTATGAATTTGTCTGGAGAGGAAGAAATACAAGCCCTGGTTTCATATGTGCTGAAGTTTGGACCCTAACTTTGCCACTTTTGGGTCCAACACCCGGAAGCCCCTCAGCTTCCTCAAGCGTGAAATGAGGAAACCACACTGTCCTCGCGGCGCGGCATGCACCACGCTCAAAGGGAGCAACGCGTGCTTGACACAGAGACCGAGCTCCCAAAGGAACAGAGGAACCCGGATTAATTACTATCTCCTTCTATTCTTGCTACACGAAATTCTCCAGCCAAGCTGAAATCTATCCTGGCAGGTGTCCTGGGGCTTCAACAAGGGTGGAGGGACAGGTAGAGAATGTGTCCCCTCAGGTCTCTGCATCTAAAGCCAGGCAGCCAAGTGAAGGGCTCCAGAGGCACGCGCAGCACCGCCACCCCAACCGTCCACTCATAAAAAGCCTTCAGGGACCAGGACACTCCCAGTTAATAGCTTCCAACCAGTGTTCAATGCAACAATGCCTAGGATTTCCCTGAGTGGGCTTCACAATGGCAGAGCATGTCCTAAATGCAGTGGGTCGAGCCTCCATCTCACAGGGCATGCCCTGGGCCAGACAGATCAGCCCAACTGAAAACAAGCACGGCCGTGCCAACAACCAGACCCTGGCGGGGAGGCCTGTGATTTTGGGTAGAAACACTGGGAAGAAAGACCTGGAGGAGGTTAGGCTGGGAGACAGGGCTCACCAGGGAAGGCTGCTACGACGAGGAGGAGCAGGAAGTTCACGGGCCCCAAACTGTCCATCTGGTGGGAGATGTCAACACACCTCTCTCAACTACAGTTCACACAAGCATGTTCCCCAAACATGATACAGATGTAGCATATATGAACAATACAAAAGCAGGACAGTGTGTGTGCATAAAACTCTGCACCTGACAATCAGTGGCAACACATTCTCCTAAAGCTCTCAGAGAACAAAACAAAAATTGACAGTGTTTTAGCTCTTAACGCAAGAATCAACAGAACATGCTTTCTACCTACGAGGCAATTAAACATCATCAGCAAAAGATAACTTTACAGTTCTCTTGGACATAATGTTTTTAAAATGCTTCTAAATGAGAAATAGATGGAAATATCATAACAAAACTAGAAAACAGACCTCAACAACAGTAAAATTACTGCATGACAATATTTGTAGCTAGCAGCTACAACAGGACTTCCAGGGAAGTTGACAGCTTTAAAAGGGACAAAGAAATGCAGAAAATTAGTGAGTCAAGAACCAGAAAAAAACCAGAAGTAGAAAGAAGGTAATGACAAAGAAAATATCAAGTTAAGCAAAGGAAAAAAGTCAGCTGAAAAGATCAACAAATACACAAGTTGATTCTTACAAAAAAGTCTAAATAATATACAACTCTCTAGTGAGACTGATCAAGAAAAACCACTGAGAAGACACAGACGATCGTACCCATTAACGGATGACACAGGATCGGGACCAGGTGGGGCAGACACATCTCTCCCCAGTCTTCCTGCTGAACCCTGAAAGGCAGAGAGAAGGCGGGGTGGCTAGGGTCCTCGAGATTGAAGAGTAACACAGACATGAGTTCACTAATCCTGGCTTGTATTGTTTTGTTTTTTCCTCCTATATATTCCAGACAAGTCACTGGAAAAGCCTGCAACCTACAAATGCCAAAGGACCCACACTGAAGAAAAGTCTCAAGAAAAGCCTACTCTCCAGGGAAAGGATTGGGATTGGGGGACCTAGGAAGTCAGAAAGAATTGTGATGATGCCTGCCCTAGTCCAGGCAGAGACGACAGGACAGCTTGTTCCCACCACCCTGCAGGGCACAGAGCCACCGCCGAGGCTGAGTTGGGGCCCACACTTCCACTCCCACCCTGCGGTACCAGGGCTTCTCCCTCCATGGCGGGGTCGGCAGAGGTCATGTGTGTGCCTGGATTGCCACCCAGCTCGTTGGTAACAAGGAGTCCCTTCCAATCATGGTGTAGCAGAGTCCTGCTAAAACAGGAGATTTATATAAGATTCAGAATCTCATAGTATAAGAACCCAAACTTCCAGGATGCAAACAAAAATTGCTTGTCATACCAAACACTAGGAATATCTCAACATGAAAGAGAAAAGAACATCAACAGGTGCCAATGCTGAGACAACACAGATGCCAGAATTATCTAACAAGGATTTTAACGCAGCTTCACTGAGCATTTACAGACGTGCTCGAAGCAAACTCTGACAAAACTCAGCAAATAAACAGGAGACACAATAAACCACCAAAAATCAATAAAAAATTAAATAGACAATCTCAATACTCCTACAGCAGTTAAAGAAGTTGAACTGGTAATAAAAACCTCTAGGAAAAGAAATCCAAGTCCAGATGGTTTCACTAGAGAATTTTACCAAACATTTGAAGAATGAACACAAACTCCAGGCAATCTTTTAGAAAAAATAGAAGAACATCTGTCAACTCATTTTTAGAGGCTACTGTTACCAAAATCAGAGATAAAGACAGTATAAAAAGGGAAAACTAAAGATCAATCTCTCTTATGAACATAGATGCAAATAAACTAAACAAAAAAATAGCAAAACGAGTCCAGTAACGTGTAAAATATTTATACACCATAGCCAAGTACGATTTACTCAGGCATGCATGGCTGATGCTGATTTCAAAAATCAATCCCTATCCACTGTATCAACAGGTTAAAGTATAAAAATCATATAATCTATCGATTTACGAAAGCATTTGACAGAATTCAACACCTGCTCATGATAAAAGCTGCAAGCAGTTTAAGACTAGAGGGAAATCACCTGCACTTGATAAAGGCACCTGTTTCAGCCAGTTCAGGCTGCTAAAACAAAGTACCATAGACAGGGCGGCTTATAAACAACAGAAATTTATTTCTCATTGTGCGGAAGGCTGGAAGTTCAAGGTCAGGATCCAGCATGGTCAGATTCGGGTGAGGGCCTCTTCTAGGCAGCGTGCAACCTCTGTCCTCAGTGGCGGACAGGGAACTCGAGAATGCTCTGGGTCCCTTCCCTCAGGGCACTGATCCCACAAGGGCTCCACCCTCATGGCCTAAGCCCCTCCCGAAGGCCCCACTCCTGGAGCTGTCACACTGGGGGTTAGGTTTCCACATGAATTTTAGGGGGCACACTCAGACCACGCCATTCACTTCCTCCCAACGAGTGCAGTAGGAAAAGAGGAGACAGAGTAACTCCCAGCAGAGAAACCTGAGAAAGTCACCCCAGCCAGCCAAAGTCAACATCAACAGTCACAACTCATGTCTGTATCACATATCCTTGATACGATGTGATGAAAATGGCACTTTCTCTCTATGACTTCACCCCAAGAATCCACAACCCCGATCTAACCAAGAGAAAAAGCTTAGACAAAACCAAACTGAAGGACAGTCTATAAGCTACCTGACCAGTAGCCCTCAAAAAACAAAGTCTAAGAAAGTGTCACGGACAGGAGAAGGCAAGCAAGACGTGATAACTGAATGGAACTTGAGTCTTAGAATAGAAAAAGACATTAGATAAAAACCAAGAAAAACCCACAAAAATATTGGAATAACTGCATCAAAACACCGTAGTTAAGAATGCTCTCTGAATGCTGGCTCCTGAGTTGTGCCAACCGAGTCATGCACATGTAATAAGTTAGCATCGCAAAATTGGGGTCAGGGGACTGGAACCCTCCGGACCATGTCTGCAACATTTTTGTAATTCTAAAACTGACCTAAAAAGTTTATTATGAAAAAGCAACAGCCTGTTTCATAATATTTAAATGTGTTATGTGTCCCCCTATTATTTAGGGGGGTGTCAAATATGTTGTTGCTGTGAATCAGTGGTTCCCAAACGCTAACCTGCTTTCCAATCACTAAAACCTTTGTTAAAATATCATAAACACTGGGAACCGTGCTCTGTGCCGGCCTTCCCTGCAACCAGCCACCCCCGATCCTGCGCTGAGAGGCCCCAATCTGTGTGTTCTGCCGTGTGCCCGGACAAGAGCATTTCTCAGCGCTCCCCAGAGGTCCCGCGTGAGGCCAGGGTTGGGCAGCACTTTCCTCATACCCTGCATTGCAGATGTGAGCAGCCCCCCACTGAAGAGTGAACCACACGCCTCAGTCTCTCCAGAGACGCTTGTTACATGTGCAGCTTCCTGGTTTATCCTCTAGAAGTCAGAATGATCATTTCAAAGTTTGAGGCCAAGAAATCAAAATTGTTCAGAAACAGTAGCAGATCACACTTAGCTGGATGCAAATTTCAAATGGCCAGTGGTGGGGAGACACAAAGGAGGAGAGGGTGCTGGAGGGAGGAGGGTGCTGGAGGGAGGGTGGTGCGGGGCAGGAAGGCACCTGTGGGAACCCTCAGCAGCATCCCAGTTAACGGAGCAGGACTGGGGACGGGCAGGCTGCCAATGCCCCACCCCCGCCCTGCTGTACTGCGGGTGCTCTGCACGCCACAGCAGGCAGAAAACACACGTCAGAGGCACATCTACCGAAAGCGAAGAAAGATCGTCTCTGTCTGCAGATGACATGATTTTCTACCTAGAAAACTTCGAGGGACCTATAAAAGGAAAAAAAGACAAAAACAACTCCTAGAATGAGCGAGTCAGTTCAGAAAGGTGGCAGGATGTAAGAATAACACATATAAATTAACTACACTTCTATACACTAACAATGAACATACACAAAGCAAAATTAAACATACAACATGATTCAAAATCACTCAAAATAAAATGAAATACTTAGTATAAACTTAACATATGCAGGATCTATATGCTAAAATTGAAAAATGCTCACAAAATAAATCAAAGACCGAAATAGAGACTCGTACCACACTCATGGACCTGAGGACCAGATATAGCAGATGTCAATTCTCCCCAAATTAATCCACAAGTTCAGTGCAATTCCTATGAAAATGCCAGCAAAGCTTTTTGTAGACATAACCAAACTTATTCTAAAATTTATATGGAAAGGCACAGGCCCTAGAAGCTAAAAAAAAAAAATATCTTGGAAAAGAAGAATAAAGCAGGAAGAATCAGTCTATCCATATAGAGGCTTCTAGTACTCGCAACAGTGGTATTGGCAGAGGAAAGGACATCGACGGGACAGCGAACCCAGAAACAAGCCCCTGCGTATGCCCAGGTGATTTCTGACAAGGCGAAAAGCATCTGATGAAGAAAGGACAGCCCGGGACAACTGGGTAGGCGGAAAAGGAACCTCGACCTCAGTCACACACCTTAGACAAACATTCACTGGAAATGGATCACAGACTGAAATGTAAAACAAGAAACAGTAACAACCAGCGTAAAAGGTAGAACATTCTCAGGCTCTGCAGCTAGGCAAACAGTTCTCAGACTTGACATGAAAAGCACGATCCACAAAAGGAAATTTGATAAGTTGGACTTCATCAAAACTGGCAACTTTGCTATGCAAAATACCCTGTTAAGGGAACGAAAAGACAACTATAGACTGGGAGACAATATTTGCAAACCACCCATCCAACAAAAGACCAGAATGCAGGATACTCAAAACTCAACAGTAAAAATGTTTATTCAAAAACCAATCAATTAGAAAATGGGCAAAACACGTGAATAGATATTTTCCCAAAGAAAATACGCAGATAGCAAATAAACACATGCAAAGATATCCAACATCACTAGGCAAAGGAAGATCAACGCCACAGCGAAGTATCACCACGCATCTGTTAAAACAGCTTCAAACATCGTGACGGCACCAAGCAATGGCAAGGATGTACAGACAGTGGGTTTCTCAACACATTTCTGATGGCAACGTCAATTTGTACAGACACTCTAGAAAATCGCTTGTTATAAATCTAAACATACACTTACTGCACAACTTAGCAATTGCACACTTGGGCATTTATCTCACAGAAATAAAAACATACATCTGCACAAAAACCTGTACTTAAACTCATATTGCAGTTTTATTTATGATAGCCCCAAACTGTCAACAATCCAAATGGCTTCAGCGGGTGAGTGGTTAAACACACTGTTGTATACGTACACAAGGAAAAACTGGAACAAACTATTAACACACGGAACAACCTACATGGACCTTAAGAGTATTATGCTGAGTGAAAAAAAGACCGCGCTTAAAAGGTTCCAAACTGTACGACTCCATTTATATGACACTTTTGAAGTGCCATCACTATAAATGCTGAGAACTGCTCCAGGGACAGAGGCAGGAGCAGGGCGGGAGGGCGGGTGACCGCTGAGCGGTGGCACAGGCAGCTCCTCTGTGAGGAAGGAGAAGCTCTGTGTCTCAGGACTCTGGAGGTTACACAGATCTGCGCGTGGGATAAATGGCACAGAACGACTCCGGCTACTCACACACAACGGAACGCAGGTGAAAGCCGGTAAAATCAGAATAAGGTTAGTAGCCTAATTAACAGTATTGCACCAATGTCATCTTCTCAGTTTTGATATTGTACTGTAGTTACGGAAGACATTACCACTGGGAGAAGCTGTGTGAATATCACAGGAGTCTCTACTATTTTTATAACTTCCTGTGAGTCTATAATTACTTAAAAATAAAAAGTAAAAAAAGGTGTCATAACAAACTTGAAAAACCACAGAGAAATTCTACAGCAAAAAATATATAATTACTAAAATTGCAAAATCAGTGAGCAACTTTAACAACTATAGAGAACTGAAAAATTTGAGTGGAACATTTAATCATAAGACTATCCAGAATGTATACAAAAAAAATAGAGGGAAAATACAAAAGATAAGAGATACCAATATACTGTGTGGATATCTAACATACATTTACTCCCTGAAGGAGAAGAGAAAGAGAATGGAACGGAAGTTTTACTAAAAATATCCTGGCTGAAAATTTTCTAGACCCGATGAAAGACACCAAATCCACTGCAAGACCCCTCACTAATCTCAAGCAAACTATATACAGAAACCCAAAGCAGACACATCATAAGAAAACCTCAAAAAGAAAAAATCTTAACAGCAGAGATAAAAAGATTATTTTCAAAATAGCAATAGACTGAAGACTGTCTTTTCAATAATAACAGTGGAGAACACAGCTGGATTAGAGCTCTAATGTGCTGAAAGAAAATAACCGTCCACTCAGAATTCTTTACTAATTATCCTTCACAAATGAAGGTGAATAAAGACATTTCCAGGCCGGGCGCGGTGGCTCACGCCTGTAATCCTAGCACTCTGGGAGGCCGAGGTGGGCGGATCGTTTGAGCTCAGGAGTTCGAGACCAGCCTGAGCAAGAGCGAGACCCCATCTCTACTAAAAATAGAAAGAAATTATATGGACAGCTCAAAATATATATAGAAAAAATTAGCCGGGCATGGTGGTGCATGCCTGTAGTCCCAGCTACTCGGGAGGCTGAGACAGGAGGATCCCTTGAGCTCAGGAGTTTGAGGTTGCTGTGAGCTAGGCTGACGCCACGGCACTCACTCTAGCCTGGGCAACAGAGTGAGACTCTGTCTCAAAAAAAAGAAAAAAAAAGACATTTCCAGACAGTCAGAAAACAGGGACAATTTTTCTCCAGTGGGCCCACCTTAAAGTAAATTTTAGAGGATGTGGTTCAGGAGGAAGGAAATAGTCCGGGTGGAATCCTGGGTGATATGCAGGAAGGAATAAAGAGCAACAAAGATGGTAAAGTTATGGATATGAGTAAGCGGATACCAATTGTATAGAATGATAACAGCTCTGTCTTCTGAGACTTAAATATGCATAAAAATTCTCTGTCTTGGTCATGCAACTGCATGGTTTTTTCTTTCTTTTAATTCTCAAAATTCTTAATATCAATAATTCCCAGAGTGACAAGACTAACAAAGAAAACAAACTCACCGTGGACTTCAACAGAACCCTCAGATGTTAAGGAACCGTGGCATCCTCAGGACGTGGGCAGGCGTGACAGCAAAGCACGGCAGCCAGATCCGGGATGGATCGGTGGGACGCCGCGTTATGGCAAATGGCAAGTAAAGAGGAAATGACCTTCTGAAGCACAGAACTCAGAACCCCCCCACAAACATTAACATCCATCCCCCAAAGGAAGGGGACTCATAGGAATTGGAATCTAGGTGAATGTCCTGGGAGCAAATGGAGAAACTCTAAAATGTCCTTATGGACTCTGAGTTCCAGGAAAACAACACAAAACAGAAGGAGAAGAAACAGGAACTGCTAAGGAGTTCATGAAAACTCTAAGCAGTGCTGAAGGGCCCAAGACCGCAAGGATCTCAGAAATATTCAACAAATATTCACTTTCAGACAGAGACTCAGCCTGAAGAAACCTGCCCACCACAAAATACCTAGATTGTAACAGTGGCATTTTTGTATGTAGAAAGTGCCAGAGAAAGAGAAACCCAGAGGCCAGGATGCCCAGAACGCCCTGTGTGAGCAGCGTGCAGGGATTCAGGGGCGAGTCCCGCATATCTGTAGACAGCAGACGGGGAGAGAAGCCTTCCTGAATCAGTTTAAAATAGGATGAGAATATCTCAAAAGTAGAATGGCAAGAAAACAGGAAGATATGAAAAGACAGGGCCGGGAGTGGTGGCTCACGCCTGTAATCCTAGCACTCTGGGAGGTGAAGGCAGGAGGAATGCTGGAGGTCAGGAGTTCGAGACCAGCCTGAGCAAGAGCGAGACCCCCGTCTCTTTAGGGAAAAAAAGATATTTAAAAAAATAAAATAAATATAGAATAAAAATTTTAAAAAAAGAAAAAAATAAAACTTCTCTTGTAAAAAAAAGAAAAAAAAAAGGTAGCTGATGAACTCAGGAACAAACTAGAATTTTTCTCCAGAAATGAAACGTAGAGGAAATGTAAGAGCAAGGGGACGCCACAGAGGCGCAGGAATGAAATACAGCAGAGAGAGGAGAGAGCGAAAATAAACAGAAATGGAGGTAAAAAAGATTCAGGAGAACATGACAGACAGAGAAGACAGGCAAAAGAAATCCAACACACACAACCGCATTCCCATGGCATCGTCCAAGAGGGGGGAAGCATGTACAGTCTTGCGTTGCTTGCGACAGGAATACGTTCTAAGAAATGCACCGCGAGGTGATTTCGTCACTGTGCAAACATCCCAGAGCGCCTGCTTGCTAGGTGGTCTAGCCGACGGCACACCTGGGCCATGTGGCAGGCCTGGGTTCTGAGGCCACATGCCTGCGCAGCACGTGACTGTGCTGAACACTGCAGGCAACGGCATCACCATGCTGAGTATCGGTCCATCTAAACATGGGAAAGGTACAACGAAAATATGAAAATATGGTATAAAAGATAAAAGCTGTACACTTGTCTAGGGCACTCGCCGTGAATGGAGCTGCAGGACTGGAAGCTGCGCTGGGCGAGTCAGTGCGTGCCGAGTGCATGGAAGGGCGTCCCTGTGCGCCGCCGTAGACACGATAAACACGGCACTCTTAGGCTACGCTACATGAATTTATAAAAAGACTATGTTCTTTCTTCAATCATAAATTAACCTTAGCTTACTGTAACTTTTTCACTTCATGCATTTACAAAAATTTTTTGACTCTTGTAATTAAAGCTTAAAACACAAATACACTGTCCGGTTATACACAATATTTTCTTTCTTTTTATCTTTATTCTATATGCTTTTTTCTATTTTTAAAATTTTTTATTTTTATTTTTTACTTTTTAAAATGTTTTGTAAAAACCAAGACACACTTACACTGGCCTAGGCCTGCACAGGGTCAGGGCCATCTGTGTCACTGGCTTCACCTCCACGTCTTGTCCCACTGGCAGGTCTTCATGGGCAGCAACAGGCCTGGAGCTGTCACCTCCCACATCACAAGGACTTCTGGATACCTCCTGAAGGGCCTGCCTGAGGCTAGTTTACAGTTAACTTTTTAAAAATAATAAGTAGAAGGAATACACTCTAAAATAACTAAAAAATATAGTAAATACATAAACCAGTAACACAGTCGTTCCTCACCCATCAAGTGCTGGGAAGTGGGCGTAACTGTACGTGCCGCACCCTCACGCGACTGGCAGCGCGGCAGGTTTGTTGGCACCACTACGTTACAACAGCTACGACAGCACCAGGCGATAGGAGTTTTCAGCTCCACCGTAGTCTCGTGTGAGCACTGCTGTATACACAGTCTGCCGTTGACTGAAATGTCGTGACGGGGTGCGACTGTGTGTGTGTTCCAAAACATACTCATTCCAAAACATTTCCTAAAATACAAGAAAGCTTGTATCTATATATTGAATGGGCATACTGCATTCCTGAAAAATTCAAGCCTGAGCGGTCAGCACCAAGACACCTCTTGGAAAAGGGATTAGGCTGTAAAGATGAAGACTCCCTGGCATCCAAGCGTAGGTCTCAGTCACTCACAGGGAAAAGGAAACCAGGGTCTTGTCGGAGTGCTCAGAGCAACACGGGCACAGCAGTGTTCTGAGGATGCTAAAGAGAAAAGTGTGAAACGAGGGTTGGGGGAACCTATTACCCTTCTGCTGTGAAGGCCGCAGAGGGTAAGACACAAACCTGCAGGAACACAGGGGACATTTTCCTCCCGAGCCGGCCTGCAAGACCCTAATACGATCGCAGACGACTGCAGAAGCTTCGGCATGAGGTGTGGTGGCAGGGTCAGACATATTTAACCACAGAACCAGGACTAAAGGATGGAGTTAAGGGGACAGATATTGCGCAAATGGTAAATATGTTTAAACTACAAAATTAACACTACGAAGAGCTGGGAGAAGAGGCAGGAGGGTGAGTGACAGAGCAGCTCCCTGCCAGCCCCACAGCTGTGGGGACAGACACTGGGAGAGAACAGGGGAGGGAAGAGAAGAGATTTCTAGCTAACTTTATTATTGCTCATAATACCAACTCGATAGAAACTGTAAAAAAAAGAGGGGGTGATGTGAATTATATAGACAGGTAATAACACAAAGCCAGGGAAAAAAGTACAAACCTTCCTAAAAATGAAAAGAAATATGAACAAAAAGAGAAAAGTTTACTAATTTAAGGAACTCATTTATATACATATTTATTTATATTTTAAAAAAGAAATAATGGAAAGATAAAAAATTAAAAGCTACGTACAAGGGAAGGGAGGGAATGGGATGGAAGTGAGACATTTCTGAATAGACCTGGCCATACATTTTGACTTTAGAATCGTATAAATGTTTATATAATCAAAATAAGAATTTTTTAAAACCCTTAAAAGCTAAAAAATAATCTAGGTATATTCCAAGTTTATGCTATAACCACACAGAAACAAGGACTGTGGAAACTGATCTTAAAACACAAAGATTTGACTGCAAGTCCTCAAGGGAATATATTATAAAATAGAAGTGCAAGGAAATATATTAATCTCAATTTAATCATTTACTGATACGAATAATGCTGGTATTATTATCTAAACGTGTTATATGTGTATTTAGGATAAAAACAGATAAGTAAGAACGCTTAGAATGAGAGAAAAGAGAAACTAGCATCAATCAAAAATTTTAAAGTAAAAATCACATAATCTTAAATGTGATTTAGAAATATTTCTGTTAATTCATGATTTCCCTTCCTTTAAAAATACAAATATTTATTATGTCTGTTCACTAACGTTATGACAAAGTAATGACCCCCTGATTGTGATAAGCACCCTGCTGTTCAGACCGTGGTCTCTAAACGATCCCCAGTTGGTAGGAAGACAGGGTTCCTGAGAGACGGCTGGTTCCGCGAGGTCTGGGAGAGGCAGCACAAAGAGGAGGTTGAAACGTGTGTGACTGAACACAAGGAAGCCCTCAGAGACTGACGCAGCTGTGTGGAGAAGACACAGAGCCCAGCACACAGAGCAATCTGAGGAGAGAGAGTCACAGCCGCAACTGCTATACTTTACGCACGTGTAAAATCCGTTAAGATAATGATGATGCTTTATAAGGATAGAAAAGCAGGGAAACTCATTGGACAATGTCGTTGGCGCCCAGAATACCACCTTATTACAATTAAAAAATAATTAAATGCAAAGAATCAAGCATTCTTCCTGCCTTTCTCGTAGGAACCGTAGTCTAGGTAATCAAATAGCCTGAATGGACGAGGCACAGTTACTCTACACAGGAGAATCCCAACTAACAAGTAGAGAAAGAATTACGAGTTAGACAAACCATCTTTCTGCAAGCCCTAGTGGAAGACCGGATCTAGGCAACGGCCATCAGTGAATAATGACAACGCCAGACGAAAGGCTGGCGGTGCGCCCAGCAGTGGAGGACCCCGCCGACACACGGGACCATCGGGCAGTGCGCGGCACGACGCACTGCCGCACAGCACACGCAGCGCTGCCCACCAGGGCTGCTCGCCTAAAAGATCCAGGTTATGGAAAACATGAGGGACAGAGGAACACTCTGAGCAATGCCACGAGAACAGGCACGGTCTACAAAACTACACGCGGAGGGGGCACAGCAACCAAATACAATGTGTGCGCCTTGCTCCGAATCTGACTGAACACATCAACACTGAAAGGACCGTAGGGGAGTGTTCACACGGACACACTCATGTCATATAACACGATGTCAAGGAACCGTGGCCTGGGCTTCCTCACAGCACAAGATGCCAAGAGCCAGTACCCCGGGAGCCAGGCAGCAACGTGTTGCTCTTGCTACAGAAGTCACTTAGTGTCACTTCTGCTGGTGACACAAGCCCACCCTGAATAAGGGGAGGGAGCACGACCCCACCCAGCGGAGGAGTATCCAAGTCACAATATGAGGACAGCGTGTGGGCTGGGAGAAACTGCTGTGGGCTTCCTTGGAAAATACAGACCCCATGAAACATTATTTGCACTCACTAAGTCGGCACAATCCAGACCATCAATAGCGTCAGCTTTGGGGAGACTGCAGATCACTGGTCACCAGTAACCGTTACATCCGGCCAGGGAGTAGGGAAACTGGCACCCACACTCGGGAAAATAATGTGACGCTGTCCTAAAAGTTAACTTTTCACATACTTCACGATGCAGCAATTCTACTTTTTGTTAACACCAAAAAAAGCTCACATGGGCACCAAAAGCAGCACACAAGAATCTCCACACATGTGCTGCTTGCGATAGCAGATACGCCACGTCCGCTGCCAGCGGGATGGACACGTGGATTACGTGCATTCACACAGCGGAATCCAGGCAGCAGCGAAAACAAACCACAGCTGCCCCTCTGAGAGAGCCAATATCTGACTAAAACAAGAACAAGGTTTGTGAGTCTGTGTAGGGACAGATACTACTAAGAGTTCAGAAACAAGCAATCACATGTAATAAAATTATTTTAAAGGGAAGAAACAAGAAAAAAACCCTTGGGAATCCAGGTAACCTCCAGGAGAGGGGCAGAGTATGGGGCAGGGCAATGCACCTGTGCCGGCGTGGGTCCTCCTGCTCGGCCCCGGCGGCCGCTGGGACGACGTTATGCTCCATAGCTCACAGTGCATTCCTGTTGTGTGTTAACGCTCACGTGTCACAAAACTTTGTAATTGAAAGATATGGAAAGTGCAGCCAAGTGCTCAAGCAGAGCAGCCAGCACGCACTGTCAGGATCAGGCAGAGCCTGGCACTTACGAAGGGCCGTGAGCAGCCAGGATGCCTGCAGGGGAAGGCCCGGGACAGCAGGCCTGGCTGCGGGTGTAAGCAGTGCGGCTCCATCCCACGGACAGGGATGGCCACCGCTATGCCCCTGGAAGGTCACCCTGGCCACTGCCTGGGTGTGACTGGTCCCCGTGACTGGGGCAGTCAGTGTCAGGGGAGAGTCAGGGAGACTCTGGAGGCAGAGCTCGGAGGGCTCGTGTTGGATCAAGGAGCAAGGAGGTATCAGAACAAGCTCAGGCCCCGTCAGTTTGTGTCTCCCATACAGAACTTCTGACGGTGGCTCCCGGAGCAGCAGGGCCACAGTGGGCTAGTGACACAGCCGAGAGCAGGCCCAGCCGCACCTCTGCAAGGCAAAGGAGAAGGCTGCAGAAGCGGACTGGAAGTGCTGTCCTCCCTGGCTGTACTGTGCTCCTCTTGGGATCAGGGTTCCTAAACTTCTTGCTCAGATTCTGGAAGGTTGGGCAGCACTATGTGTGGTGAGGCTGTTGTGCCCGTGGCCAAGCCTCCCTCTGTGGGACTGAGACACAGAACCCTCCATGGTGGGGGCCTGTCCTCCTAGGGCTGCCCTCTCTTCTTCCCAGGATGTCTTGGCCCAGACCTCCTGCTCCAGGACACCAGGCCGGTCAAGCACCAGACCCGGGACCCAGTGTCCATCTGCCTCTGGCCCGAGCTGGCAGGTGTGCCTCTGCTCTAAAGCCATTTGGCCTCACTAAAAATGACTCAAGAAATAAAATTATTGAAAGGGAAGAAATAAGAAAAAATGCAGGATTATGGTAACTTCCAGGAGAGGGGTGGAATATGGGGACCACATGATTTATTTCAGCTTTAAATTCTATGATATTAAGTATTTCACAAGAAAATTTCAAAACTTTTAAGAACATTAAAGAAAAATGCTACATATTAGTAAAATGAAAACCGTATTGATTCTATAATTGAAAGGTGGCCTTACTAATGATCTAACAGAGGAAAATAAACTATCTACCAGAAACTAAGAGAAATAAACTCAGAGCACATAATTGCCCCTTTAAAGAGAAAACTCACAACACAACTGCGACTTTTGTTTTGTTTAATTAAACACCTGTGGTCTAACTCGTTATCTTTTAAGAGTTTTGTTTTCTCAGCCTTGAAGACCCCTAAGTGGACAGTAGGGTGCGAACACCCCCTCCAGCTCTGTCTCAGTTGATGCCAGAGGCACATTTCAAGGACTCAGATAAGCTGGTCTCACAGAGAAAAGGGAAAAAATAAAGAGCACCTGCAACAGCTGCACAGCCTTGTTACCAGTCTGCTCAAGGGGAGGAAAAGAAATCATTTCTACCCTTTAAAAACTTCAGCTTTTCCTCCAAACAGCTGCCCGGCACTTCCTTCCTTCCTATGCTGTGGCCACTCCCCGCGCCCCCTCTCTCCCCCTCAGCGGGCAGCATGTGGGCTATAGGGCGCTGACCAGGGTACGGGGCTGGTGGGTGCTGGGCCTGTCCTCAGGAGAGCATGGGGGCTGGCCGGGAGGGGGCAGGCTGCAAACACGCACTGAAAGCAGTTTCCTGACAGCTTGGCGTGGGCCTGGACACTCTGGCCTGGACATGAGGGGAGGGGCCCCCGCCCAGGACACGGGGAGGTTGTGGTGGGCGGCCTGGGTGAGGAGCAGGGGAGGCCAGTCCAGGACACATCAGGTTGGGGGGCTGGACACACAGGCTGCGACTCAGCATGTGCTGGGCTGGACACGGGATGCAGGAGTCGTGGGCGTCCAGGGGAGACAGAGTGCCAAGGCCCCGCTCCAGCCCCGCTACTGGGGAGGAGAGGAGGCGGCAGCGACACGCAGGGCATGCCGCCCAGCAAGCCCGGGAGGAGATGGAGCGAGGAGGAGGGCAGGCAAGTTGGCAGCGAAGCGTGTCTGCAGAAAGGGTGCTGCTTCTGGAAAGGTGCGGGAGCATGTTAACCCAGCCGGCAACTGAAGGCACGTCAGCGCCGGGACACAGGATTCTCCGTCGGAAAGCAAGCTGCTGGACCACGCACAAGCAGGGGCTGTCTTCCCGCTTCGAACGCACTGCACAGGGATGCTGCACAGGCAGGCGCTGGGGGCCAGCATCCCGTGCGTGGCGGGCCCTCCCAGGACGGGCGGGGGCACTTCCTGTCTGGTATTGTCCCTTCACAGAGAACACCAAAACTGAGCACAAAATGAGACTTCATTGCGAAATCCCCACCACTAGGTGGCAAAAGGGCTCCACTGTCTTAGTCACAGTTCTCTAAGGGAAGATACTCTGAATGTTTCTCAAAGACAAAACCTGCTCTGGGCCTCGTCTCTGACCCAGGGGTCTGCAGACCCAGCCAGCACCTGCTCCTGGGGTTCCGGTGTCTCTGGGACACAGCCATGGCTGCTCACGCACTTGCTGTCCTTGGCCCTTCCCAGTCACCAGTGCACAGGTGCACAGACGCTGCAGACCGCACGGCCCACAAAGCCCAAACGCTCCTCTGGCTGCTGCAGGAGGGTGCTGGACGAGCTGCAATCCACCGCCACAGGGGCCAGAGTCTGTGTGACCTCACGGTGGGGCCTGCTGCCTGCCACCCTCCTCACTACCTGCCGTCTGCGACATGGGGTCATCACAGTCCCTCACGGGGCCTGGGGCAGGGGGCTCAGACACTGCATGGCATCTGCTGCAGGCTGCAAGAGGGCAGGGCTCCTGAACAGCCATGGGAGTGACGGGACCGGGAAAGCAGGGCCACGTGGCAACATGGAGGCGAGGTGGGCGCAGCAGGGCAGGGTCCCAAGACTGAGACACACTCGTGTGGACACGCTGTGAAAGCCTGGGCACTGGGAAGAAGGCCCACGCCACCCCCCCGAAGAAGGACCAGGACCCTCACCTACACTCCAGGTCCGCCAAGTCCACAGGCAGAGCCCACCACCGAGGGGCAGCCGGTCCTCCCTCAACAGCCCTGCAGCAAGATTCGCCCAACCCCCCAGGGGCCCCAGTGACTGCCCAGTGGCCGTGTGGTGGGCGGGTGAGTGCTCAGGTCTTGAGATGGCGGCTGGCTATGGGGCCTGAGCTTGCGCCCACTCCCAGGGACCTAGCCCCACCACGGACCTCCGGTTAGAACCGCAGATGGAGCCCTGGCCCAAGTCCACCTCGTGGTGGCCCCGTGTGCTGCACAGACTCCAGGTGCGTCACGGGGAGGGAGACACGCAGCAGCTGCGAGACAGCCACGCTGGGTCCCTGGTCTTGGAGTAAGACACTGCGGTAGAAAAGGTCAGTGCGATCCCTGTCAACTGCCTGCCTCGGCCAGGACAGCACCGGGGAAATAGGGCAGAATCACAGCTGCCCTCCAGGACTTCGAGGCTGCAGGGCAGTCTGAGCCATGACCGCCCCTGGGCATTTTCCCCATGAACCCTGAGGGCAGCTCCATGCCAGGTGTCAGCTCCACTCTGCGCCTGTGCCAGAGTTACCGGACAACACCTCTTCCCAGTCCCTGGCAAGCTGGGTGCCGGTCAGAAACTTTCTGCTCTGTCACTACACGGCTTTCAGGGACTTGATGGATTTTTTATACATTATTTTTTAGAGTGGCTTTAGGTTCACAGCAAAATTGAGCACAAACCAGAGAGCGTTCCCATGCCCCCTCTCCCCCACACCTCCCATCCTCCACCTCCCCTCCCCCACACCACTCCTCCCCTGCAGCCTCCCCTCCCCCACACCTCCTCCCCCCATGTCTCCCCTACTAGCAATATCCCCAGGGCGGGTCTGCTACAGTCCACGGCCTGCACTGACATGTCACCATCACCCAAAACCCACGTTCCCATCAGGGTCCCTCTTGGTGTTGGACATTCTCTGGCTTTGGACAAATGTGTAATGACGGGTCCAGCGTGCCAGTGTCCCACAGAACAGTGTCAGTGCCCTAAACATCTCTCCCTCCCCCTCCACCCCCCGGCACCCACTGATCCGTCACTGTCTCCAGTGTTGCCTTTCCCAGAGTGCCCTGCAGTTGGAGTCACACTGACGCTGAATCCACTGTGCTGTCTGGGTGCACCGTGTCCACTAGCAACTCACCTGCTGAAGCACATCTTGGCTGCTTCCAGGTTTGGGCAATTATGAACAAAGCCGCTACAAACACCCGTGTGCAGACTGTCATATGGGCGTAAGTTTTCAAATCCTTCGGGTAAATACCATGGCGCATGACTGCTGGATCTTATGGTTAAGAGTGCTGAGTTTTCAAAATGGTACAGCCACTTGGGAAGATAATTTGGCAGTTTCTCACGAAAAATTCTGCAAATGGCAAAACTAAAGAGACAGTAGAAGATCAGTGGCTGCCAGGGGCTCGAGTGGGTGAGGAATGAGTGTGTGGAGCTAGGGACTTGGGGAGCAGTGACACTGTCTATGTGATGCAGTAATGATGGACACATGCCACCGGGTCCTTGTCAAAGCCCATGTTCAACACAGAGCGACCCTAAGGCAAACCTCAGTTGACAGTAATGTATCAATACTGGTTCATCAACAGTAGGAGGTAATGTGTGTGGGGGGGGGAGGTCCAACTCTATACTTTACAACCATTTTTCTGCGTTGTAGAATAAAACTCTAAAAAGTAAAAATCCATTACTTTTTAAAAAAAAAAGTAAAGTAAATCCTGAGTTTATAACGATATCATCAACTCAAATGGGAAATTACAAGGTTTTGGACTTCTGATTCCAACCAAGGAGGAGTAAGGACTCATGAACCCACAATAAACAATCTTAAAAACTGGACAAGAGAAAGCAGCAAATGTGTTTGGCGGAGTGGACAGCAGCGTCAGGACTGTGACCCTGAAGGAGGGGAACTCACTGAGCTCCTCACTGACGCTGTTCTCTAGGTCTGCGCAGTTTCTCGTCACTGCGCGTGGCAGGTACAGAAAGTGGCTGCCCCACGGGCAGAGATGAGCACCAGGACAGGGGCTGTGCAGGGGCTGGAATAAGTGAGGGTGCAGGGGAGGCGGGCTCTCAGCAGAGAAGGAGCCCCTGAACTGCACTAAGACTCTGGCCAAATACAGCGCTGTCTGCACAGACCCCAGCGGGGACTGTCAGATGGACAGACGTTCTAAAGGTCGCCCGGCACTGGGCGACGGTGGGTTCTGACAGACCATGGTGGACAGCGTTCCCCGGACACCCAGGGTGTTCACCTGAGGTCGAAGAGAGGTCGCACCCAGGAGTAGGGCAACAGAAGTCCTAGAGTGAGAGCGCTAAAGACCTGCCTACATAAAGTTCCTAAGCCAAGCCATGACACGAACTTTCAGAAAATCAGATGCCTGCAGGAATAAAAATCAAAACGGCAAAAACAACACAATCCAAATTCTTACCGACAGAACACATACAGTCACGTGCCACAGTCACATCCATGGTCAGTGATGGACAGACATCACGTATGATGGTGGTCCCGTGAAATCTTAATGGAGCTGTGAGATTCCTATCACCTAGTGACATTGCAGCCATAGTAACGTAGCACAAGGCATCCCTCACGTGTTTGCGGTGATGCTGGTGTAGACGAACCTGCTGCACTACCAGGCATATAAAAATCTAGCACATACAGTTACGCACAGCACTTGACACTTGACAATGATAATGAACAGCTATGTTACTGGTTTTTGTATTTACTGTACTATTAATCATTATTTTAGAATGCACTCCTCCTGCTTGTAAAAAACAGGTAACTGTGAAGCAGCCTCAGGCAGGCCCTTGAGGAGGTATCCAGAAGGCAGCATCACAGGAGATGACAGGCCCGTGCGTGTTGCTGCCCCTGAAGACCTTCCAGTGGGACGAGACGTGGAGGTGGAAGACAGTGACACCGACGGTCCTGACCCGGTGCAGGCCTAGGCTGACGTGTGTGTTTATGTCTTAGTTTTTACTAAAAATTTAAAAAGTTAAAATTTTTTAATAGAAAAAAAGCTTATAGAATAAGAAGAAAATATTTTTGTTTGGCTGTACAATGTGTTTGTGTTTAAAGCTAAGTGTTATTACAAAAGAGTGGAAAAGTTTAAAAGATATTAAAAAGTTTATAAAGTACAAGTAACAGTAACCTACAGTTAATTTATTATTTAACAAAGAAATTTAATGTCACCTAAGTGTACAGTGTTTATAAAGTCTACAGCAATGTACAGCAATGTCTGAGGCCTTCACACGCACTCACCACTCATGGACTCACTCAGAGCAACTTCCAATCCTGCAAGCTCCATTCATGGTAAGTATCCTACACAAATGTATCATATTTTTATTTTTTTATACTGTATTTTTACTGTACCCTTTCTATGTTTGGGTATGTTTAAACACACAAGTACTTACCACTGTGTCACAACTGCCTCCACTATTCAGCACAGTAACCTGCTGTACAAGTTTGTGGCCTCAGAGCAACAGGCTGTCACATGAAGCACAGGGTACAGGAGGCTCCACCATCCGGGCTCGGGCAGGACACTCTGTGATGTTCACATAGTGACAGAACAGCCTAAAAACTCACTTCTGAGAACATATCCCCATCATTAGTGGCACATGACTGTACAATGAACATCATACAAACAAAAATTACTAGACATACACAGAAGCAGGAAAACATGGCCCATTTCCAGAAGAAAAAACACAGTCAATGGCAGAGAAGTTAGGGTTACCAGGCAGCGACTTTTAAAGGAACTATTACAAATATTTCAAAGGTTAAGGAAAACTAGACATAATGAATGAACTCAGAGAATTGAAAGAAGAAAATGGAAACTATAAAAATGAACCAACTGGAAATCTAGAACTGGAAAATAAAAATATCTGAAAAGACAAGTCACTGGCGGCTTACCAGAAAAACATATGCTATAGACAAAACAACCAGTAACTAGAATTATAGATCAATAGAAGCTATCCAAACTTAGCAGATAAAAAAATAAAAACAGGACCTAAAAATGAAATAACAGGCCAGGCACCATGGCTCACACCTGTAAATCTAGCACTCTGGGAGGCCGAAATGGGAGGATCACTTGAGGTTAGGAGTTCGAGACCAGACTGAGCAAGAATGAGACCTGGTCTCTACAAAAAAAATAGAAAAATTAGCCAGGCGTAGTGGTATGTGCCTATAGTCCCACCTACTCAGGACGTTGAGGCAGGAGGATCACTTGAGCCCAGGAGTTTGAGGTTACAGTGAGCTATGATGATGCCACTGCACTCCAGCCTGGGTGACAGAGCAAGACACTGTCTCAAAAGAAAAGAAAAGAAAAGAAGTAACAGAACCTAGAAGACCTATGTGACAATACCAAGTAGTCTACAGTATGTCCTAGAAGAAGAGAAGATTGGTATTTTTAAAAATTTGAATATAATGGCTGAACCTTTTCTAAATTTGATGACTTGTATGGATCACACATATAAAGATGCTGAACAAATGCCAATTAAAACAAATAGAAGAAAGAGGAAAACCACATATAACCACATCCTAGGCAACTTGCTGAAAATCAGAGAAAGAGAAAAAATTTTCAAAGCAACAGGGGAAAAAGGGCACATTGCACACAGAGAAATAAAAACAGTAAAGAATGATGTCTAGCTAAAAATAATGGAAGCCAGAAGGCAATAAAATGACGTACTACAAGTAGGAAAAGAAACAAACAAGCAAGCAAAACCTCTCAGCTAAAATTCTAGAAGTCAAAAATGAAGTAAAAATAAAGACATTACCAAAATAATCAAATTGATAAAACTTAAGTGAATACATAAACAGCAGAACCACACTACAAGAAACATTAACAAAACATTTCTAGATTAAAGAAAATGATGCCAGATGGAAACTCAGACCTCTGAGGAACAACGGCGAGTACCAATAAATAGAAACAGTAAACAAAGAAGAACATTTTCTTATTCTTAATTCCTTTAGAGGAAGCAGACTGTATGAAGCAGAGTGATAACAATATACTGCATGGTTTATAACATACTCAGAAGTAAATTATATGGCAACAGGATCACAAAAAGAAGCAGTTACGTGAAGTATGTGATTATAAGGTCCTCATGGTAAATGTGAAAAGGTACAATATAAATTCAAGTGGTCTGTGATAGGGTTGTATATTGTAATCTTTACAGCAATAACAAAAACACAACAAATAGCTAAAAGTCGTATTAGAAGAAATAAAATAGAATTCTAAGGAATACCTAATTAATGAAAATTAAGGAGGGAGAAGGAAAAAATATAAACGGTCAGACAGGACTATAGGAAACATACAATAAGATGGAAAAATTAAACTCAACCAAATCAATAATTACAACAGGTGTAAACATATTTAACACTCCAACTAAGAATGCACTGTCAGACTAGATAATGAAGGCAAGACCCAAGTACAAGCTACTTGTTAGAGAAACACTTGAAATACAAAGACACAGGTAAACAGTAAAACCACAGGAACACACGTAGCCTGGAAACGCTGACGCTAGAAAGCTAGAATGGCCAATACCAGACAAAGCTGCGTAAAGACAAATGAGTATTAGCAGATACGAAGGGAGATGTTTCACAGTAGAAAAGGGTCAATTTATCAAGAAGACATAGCAATCCGAAGTGCGTATGCTGCTTACATAGCAGATGTGATTACGGTTACAGACCTTGAAATGGGCAGATCCCGCTGGATTGCCCAGGTGTGCCCAGTCCAGTCACATGACTCTTTCTAAAGTGGGTCCGTGGCACTGCTGACCTGGGCGTGAGCACCTCTGCAACGGGGAACAGGCAGGGAGGGTCCTCCCCAGAGCCTCCAGGAGGGACGCAGCCCTGCAGACACCTGACTACAGCCCCATGGGACCTGCTGTGTCAGAACTCTGATCTGCAGAGCTATACGATAATAAATTTGTGTTTTAAGCCACTAAGTTTGTGGCAATATTCTCAGACAGCCATAGGAAACAAATACATCAGGAAGTAACAAATATAGATAGAAATTAATGAGCACATAACTGATAATCAGTAAAGGAAAACAAAGTTAATATACAACATACAAAAACCCCTAGATTAAGAGAAAAAGAGAGAAAAACAAAAATTACAGAAAACATATATGAAAAACAAGTGGTCACCATTGATCCCACAGATATTAAAATGATAATGCAGGATTAGTATGATGACCAACTTTAGGCCAACATATTTATCAGTTTAGATGAACTGGAAAAACTTAAAACTACTACACAGTACATCCAAAACTGCCACAAAGTGAAAAAGGAAATTCGAGTATCCTTACAGATATTGAAAAATTGAATTTGTTGTCAAATATCTTTCCACCTAGACTCCAGGCACTCAGAAATTCTGTCAGCATGTAAAGAAGTAATAACACTGATTTCACACAAACTTAGAAAATAGCAGAAGAGGGAATAATCCCAAAGTCAATGTATAAAGAAATCATAACTCTTGGCTTTTAAATCTGGCAAAGATATGAGAAAAATGAAAATTACAGACCAATGTCTCTCATGACCATAAAAATCCTTAACAAAATATTATATCATCAAGAAAAATAATCCAAGAATCATTAACAAGTAGGATTTATACCAGGAATGAAAAATTGCTTTAACATCTGCAAAATCTGACCATGAAATTCACCACATTAACAGGACAAAGCAGTACATGATCATTTCATTTCAAGAGACACAGGAAAAATCATTTGACAAAATCCAAGACCATGCATGATAAAAACCTCAGCAAACATCTTTTTCTATTAAGCTAAAACTCCTTTCTAGTGACATCAACCTGACCACGGGCCAGCCTGATCCTTCGGAATATACCTCGTGGTATTCAGGATGTGGGCGCGACGCAGCACTGGTGTTGGACTCCCTCACAGGTGAGGGCGGGACGAGGATCCTGGGAAGGTGAACACCAAGTGAGCCCCACTTCCACCCTGCTTTCTCCCTGAGGGTGTCTGCCATGGCGGGTGCAGAGACTGCAGCTAGGGGCTAAGTCATCGCTCGAGAAGGAACCCTAAAAATCCACATAAAATCCTCGGATTTTCGGTGAATCCTGAACTGTGCCTGCGTGAGGCGAGGCTCTGGGGCAGCCCTGGGAAGCCGCGGGTGCCGAGAAAGCTGGGTGGGGAGGCCCGAGAGCAGCCCCACGTGCAGCTGGCGTCACACAAAGGCACTGGAAACAGGCCTGTGCCCCAGCCCTGGAAGCCAGGCCGCCAACCCCGGCAGTCCCTGCCCAGCAAACCCGCCTCTAAGGGAGCAGAGTCATTTATGTCTCTGTTTGGCTGATGTACATTTAAACTAATTAATTTGTACATATTTTCAACATTTAGGAATTGCTCTCTTTTTTTCTTGATTTTAATAATTATTCAAAAACCTTCATGTTATTCCTTAGTAAAAATTATATAGAAAGATATTCATTCACGGAAACCTTCCCATTTCTGCTTCCCCTTGGTCCCTTCCTTTCATAAGTTAAAAAAAAAAAAAAAAAAAACCTAGTTTTTGGTATACCCATTCTTTTGAAAATATAAATGAATATATTGCATACATTTGCATTTATGTATGTATGTATCTACCTTTTAAGGGTAGAATGTTACAGATAGTTCTGCACCATGCTTTTTTAAATGTACACTGGAGATCACTCTAAATAGAAATACAGAAATATTCCTCATTCCTTTCTCATAGCTGCATAGTACTCTGCTGTATGAATAAACCACACTTTACTCAATCTTTAGAAGAACATATGGGTCATTTCCCACCTTTTGTTATTAATATGATGCTATAATAAATACGCTTGCACACGCCTCATTTCATATTTTTGCCAGTGATCTGCAAATACAATTTTTCTGGACATTGACAAGTTCCTCTCCATAAGTACTATGTTAGTCTGCTCAGGCTGCCACCAAAAAGTGCCGCAGACTGGGTGACGTAAACAACAGAAGTTTCTCTCTCACATTCTGGAGACTGGAAATCTGAGATCAGGTGTCGCCAGGGCTGATTTCTCCTGAGGACTCTCCCTGCCTTGCAGACAGCGTCCCTTCCCTGAGTCCTCACAGGGTCATCCCTTTGTGTCTGTGTCCTCATCTCCTCTTCTTACAAGGACACCAGTTACACTGGACTAGGGCCACACAATGACCTCATTTCAACTTAATCACCTCTTTAAAGACCCCATCTCCAAATACAGGCCCACGCTGAGGTCCTGGGGTTGGGACTTCAATACATGGATCTGAGGGGCACTGCTCCGCCCAGGACTGGCCGCTGTCCACACACCAGCAGTGCACGGGAGCGCCAGTCTCCCCACACCATCGAACCACTGTTTTATTTTATTAATATCTCGTCTTCCTTAAATGTCATATAGTGTTTCAGTTTCCAAATCAAGCTGAAAACCTCTGTTCTGAAAAGGACAGTTTAATGATTGCTTATTGTGAAACGGGAGAGTTTAGTAATTTCCATTTAGTATCAGCGGCTACACAGTCCTACATGTCAACTCTTCCTTATGATTTTTTGCTGTTTCCTTATTTAATGTTTTTGGCCCATGTGAAATAGAGTACTTTCATTTCACATTTGGGTACAAAAGAAGTGAGCTAGGTCCTAGATATTTTGTTTGTTATCTTCCTCAGTAACTTGGGAGATACTCATGCTCTTTCCTTCTAACCCTTAATTCTAACAGGATCTAAAAGTGAAAGGGGTCTGTTTGTCCCCATTCATCAATAATCATATAAAAAGAAAACTGTGTCCTGTTTGTGCCACTGTTCACGTTTGTGTTTGCCATACGAGCTAGCACTGCCTGAACTGAAGCTTGTGAATCTGGACACTTTAATTACTGCAGTGACTATTTTTGTAGTGAATACAAGTGACCACATGACTTGTTTATCTGAGGGGCCAGAAAGACACCAGGATGGCCCCAATCTCATGCTAGGACGTTGGTCCCTTGGGACGAGGGCCCAGCACTGTTCCCGGACTTCCCTGTGAGTCCTGCTCACACAGCGCACCCGCAGCTCCTTACAGCCCAGGGCTTCACATGGGCTCCCCGGCCTGTGCTTGCTGGGCATGGCAGTGTCCCCTGCGGGCCATGAGGAGGGCCAAGGCAGACTGCAGGAGAGGCACACGTCTGTGGCTCCCCTGCCAGCCACTCTGCTCCACCTCAAGGGAGCACTGCCCGGAGAGCAGAGGGCCCGCAGTCAGCCCCTGTGGGGTTCTCAGGGTCATGGCTCCTGATCGTGGGCTGGTCTTGAGCTCAGTGTTCAGTGGCACAGGGGCCACCACTGTTCTTGAAGACTTTTTTGTGGGAAGATGCAGAGTAAGTTCTGTGAGTGCCCCCTGTTTGACCCTACTGACAACCACTAATCATTCCAGTGTGAATCACCCAGAAGATTCCATCTCAGGAGGAGGATGGTTAGGCTGAGGTTCCTGAGCTCTGAGTGTCCCTGGACACCCAGCCGTAGGTGGGCAGGAAGCTGTCCCTGCCATGCCCCTTTCGTGCTGGCACTCTGAGTACATGGAGGCCACGTTACCAAAAAACATGCAACCACACACAGCAGCGGTTCCCAACCTTTTGGGCACCAGGGGTCATTTCCATGGAAGAGGATTTTTCCACAGATGGGGGTGGAGTGAAGGTTTCAGGATGATTCAAGTGCATTACATTCATTGTGCAGTCAAACATGCTAACGATAATCCGCATTTGCGGCTGCTCCCCAGCACTGGCGTCACCACCTCAGCTCCACCTCAGACCATCAGGCATTAGATTCTGACAAGGAGCACAAAACCATATCCCTCGCACGCGCAGTTTATGGTAGGGTTCGAGCTCCTGTGAGGATCTAATGCCACCGCTGATCTGACAGGAGGTGGGACTCAGGCGGTGATGCCAGCAGTGTGGAGCGTCTATAAATACAGATGAAGCTTTGCTCGCTTGCCTGCCACTCACCTGCTGTGCAGCTGGGTTCCTAACAGGCCACGGACCAGGAGCAGTCTATGGCCAGGGGGCTGGGGACCGCAGACATACAGTCAACAGCAGAGCAGGGAGGTAGGAGAGACACCAGGGAGGTGACATGCAGCCTGGGAAGCACTGGGCCGGCTGGGCCAGAACCCCCTGCACGCCCACACTGCGCGCACGTCAGCCGGGCTTGCCCTGCTGTGCAGTCAGGACAGACAACGGTCATGGGGGGCACGGTTGAGCGTGGGAAGCAAACTGAAGGTGCAAGACAGCCCTGACAGGCCATCCAGGGGAGGCCGAGGCCCCTGTCCCAAAAAAGAGAGAGAGAGAGGGGATGAAGGAGGGGCAGGGACACTGGGAGAAAAGAAAGGAGGGGAAACAGACAGGCAGACGGGGGAGGAAAGAGGCTGAGGAGCAGGAGAGGCGTGGAGTAAACGTAAACCACGGGTGAATGGGGCAGTGATGCCATGTGCTTCCTCTACCCAACTGCAGTGGGTGGCAGAGGCAGGCACCTGGCACGTCCTCAGCATGAGGCACAGGGCGGGTCTTCCTGGACATTGACTCCTCGCCACAATGCTGGGCGGTGGGAGGGAGGCAGCACCTTCCCCACCTTTAGATGCCCAACTGAAAGGTCAAGCAGGTGACCACTGATGGCTCAAGCAGTGCTGCCAGGGGCCCCACTGGGCAGAGCAATGCTACCACCAAAGGCCCTGGTCTGCAGAGCTCGAAAAGTGCACTCAATGGCAGAACCACCACGTGTGAAAACCACCACCGTCACCCCTACCTGCACCTAGTGGCTGAGAACGATCTTTCAGGCTCACTGCTGTGTCTGACGTCATTGTCCCTTCAGACAGCTAGAGCCCAGCCTGCTCGTGTCTGAGGTCAGGGACGAACAGACCAGAGCCCTGAGGTCCCCTGTCCACGTGGCAGCAAGGGGCAGGAGGCAGGTGGGGAGGAAGCAGAGCAGACAAGGAAGTGCTGGTGCTCCAAAGTTAGCTGCCAGCGCAGCCATTCCCAGTCCTGGACAGCAAGTCCGTCTGGGATTTCTTCCCGAGCCCAATCCTGAGGGGAGGTGGCAGCTTTTCTTACTAGGCTCTGATTTTGTATATTACAATTGCTAAGTGAAAATGAAGTCTGTGGCTTCCACCCAACTCACTCCTGGGAAACACCACGCATCTGTGGATGATGGCGTCCACACAACACATGGGCATGCCTGGGAACAGGGCCCCTTCAGAGCTGCACTCGCAGGGCAGATGGGGAGGAAAGGCTCTGATCATCAAGCCCATCCCTTAGATGAAAGCAAGAAAGGCTCCAAAAGTGGACAGGCGAAGTCCGGCTCCCCTGCCAAGCCTAACTGCCAACCTTGCCCCAGGAAGGGCCACCACCACCTGTGCCTCTAGCAGTACAGCAGTGCCTGATACCTCCTGCCCTTCCCAGGGACAATTCTGGAGAACCCCAACCCTCAGGGAAGAGGGTCCACCTGATGATCAGCCTGCGGCACAGCTCGGGGGCCCCGCACCCCAGTGCCAGGCAGGAGAGGAGCCAGTCCGGCCTGGGCTGAGCAGGCCTGTAGCGAGCCCCCGGGGACCCCTCGCCCAGAGCCACAGGGAAATCCATGTCTCAGTCAGTTCCCTGAACTGGAAGACCTTCCCTCCCAGCATTAACATATAAGTTTAATGGAAGGCCAATCAAAATCCAACTGTTACGTTAAAAATAGTTTTTGAAAAGTGATGGAAGGACTCCAGTGCTCATCTGGAAGTACAGAGGTGTGAAATAAACTAGAGTTTGGAGAAAAAATGGAATATGTGTCTTAACATACTTGTTGTGGAAACAGACAAACGTCAACGAGTCGGAAAGTATGAGGATGCTCTAGGGGATGTGTATCAGGCACAGCAGGGAGCTTGGCCTTCCCCGTCAGGAGAGAAGGTTTTGACTGACTATGACTCAGCACCAGGGCATCTTCCTGTCCTTCAGAAATGCCAGCATGTCGCTCGGCCTGGTCTCAGCCACACACTTGCCCTGCTCTGCTGCTGGGGCTGTCTGTAAACCACACTGCAGGGCTCGTCTACACTGTTTCTGTTGCTGCGTAACGAACAGACCCACTGGCTGAAAACAGCTCCCATATACTAGCTCGGAGGTGTGATGTCAGGAATTTGGAGCCGATGTGGCTGGGTTCCCACCTGGCAGCTGTGGCTGCATCCAGGTCCCTGCACTAGACGGACGTCTCTGCTGCCTGTCAGCGGGGGCCACTTTCAGCTCCCAAGGCTGCCTACACCCTGGTCACACCACCCCTCCACCTCTGAGCCCACAATGGAGACCCTCCCTAACACCCAATGCAGTGATCTCTGACCTCCTCCATCTCCGACTTCTAGACCCAGATTTAAGGAACTCATGTGATCAGGTCAGGCCCACTCAGAAAATATCCCTCTTGATGAACTGAAAGTCAGCTGATTAGAATCCTTAACAACATCTCCAAGACCCCTTTGCCACATAGCACAATCATTCCAGGAATGGTGCCCCAGCTACTCTCAGGAGGATGGAATCATGTAAGGCTTGTACACCAGAGGACAGAGATCTTGGGCCATCCTTGAGGTCTGCCCACTACCCCTTGTCCACTGACTTTGTTAGGTTTTCCAACAGAAGGGACTGAGTGAGGCTCGAGGGCAAGAGGACACACAGGCTGTCCTCCTCCTGGCTTGCATAGTGTGGCAGCTACTGACGCTTGGTGGCTGCCATAGTGGCAGTGGCAGGAAGGGTGTCAGGGCAGAAGCAGCTCCTTCTGGGGAGTCAAGGCCGACATGAACCAGCCCCTTCCCTAAGGAGCTAGAGCCACCAGTGCCGCTGTGGGCACAGGCCTGCGGGCTCCAGCCCAGAGCTGCCAAGTCTGACCCATCACACCCCTCCTCCCTCATGCCCCCCAGCCCCTGTACTGCCCCCACTCCTCACCCCTTAGCCCCTTTCTCACCAATTCCCTGTACTCAACACACTCGGTTTGAAATGCCTGAAGTGGGAGCAGTTTTCCTAACTGATCCCTAACATATAGAGTCATCAAGATAAATTCTAGATAGAGATGAAAATGTAAAAAGAAAAGACAATTTCTATAATATATGTGCATGAAATAAAAAGCAGAAAGTCATAAATGAAAATCAGTCTTAGAAATCAGTTTTTAAAAAAGTTGATTTTCCCAAAAGGAAAATGGGCAATGCAACATGAATATAAAATTCACTGAAAAACACCAGTAGGGACTTTTTTAAACTCCTGGATTCTTTTCCCCAGTGTATGTTTTTATCTGCTTTGTCAAAGATTAGATGGCTATATGAGGATGGTTTTATATCTGGGTTCTCAGTTCTGCTCCATTGGTCTACGTCTATGTTCTTGTGCCAGTACCATGCTGTTTTAGTTACTATAGCCTTGTAGTATAGCTTGAAGTCTGATAAATTGATGCCTCCCAATTTGTTCTTTTTGCTTAAGATTGCTTTTGCTATATGGGGTCTTCCCTGGTTCTATACGAAGCGTAGAATTATTTTTTCTAGACCTGCAAAAAATGATGCTTGTATTTTAATAGAGATTGCATTGAATCTATATAACTTTGGTTAGTATAGACATTTTAACAATGTTGATTCTGCCGACCCACGAGCATGGTATGGTTTTCTACCTGTTTACGTCCTCTGCTATTTCCTTCCTCAGTGTTTCATAAGTCTTCCTGTAGAGGGCTTTCGCCTCCTTACTTAAATATATTCCTAGTTCTTTTACTTTCTTTGTTGCTATTGTGAAGGGTATTGAGTCTTTGATTTGGTTCTCAGTTTGTCGTTGGCATATAGGAATGCTACTGATTTCTGTGCATTGATTCTGTAACTGGAGATTTTGCTAAATTTATTTATCAATCCCAGTAGTCTCAAGGAAGAATCTTTGGGGTTTTCTAGATAAAAGATCATATCGTCAGCAAAGAACAATAATTTGGCCTCTTCTGTCCCCATTTGGATGTCCTTGATTTCTTTCTCTTGTCTCATTGCTCTGGCTAGGACTTCCAGCACTATGTTGAATAGAAGTGGTGACAGACAGTAACCTTGTCTGGTTCCAGTTCTAAGCGTGAATACTTTCAATTTTCTCTGTTTAGTATGATGTTGGCTGTGGGTTTGTCATATGTGACTTTTATCATTTTTTGGTAAGTCTTGTCTATGCCTATTTTGTAAAGTGTTCTTATCATAAAAGGGTGCTGAATTTTGTAGAATGTTTTTTCTGTGTCTATTAAGAGGATCATATGGTCTTTATTTTTACATCTACTTATGTGTTGAATTACATTTATAGATTTGGGTATGTTGAACCATCCCTGCATCTCTGGGATGAAGCCCTCTTGGTAGTGATCGATTATTATTTTTTTTTTGATAAGCACCTGAAGTTGGTTTGCTAGGATTTTGTTGAGAATTTTTGCATCTATATTCATAAAGGATAGTGGTCTGTAGTTTTTTTGTTGTTGTTGTTGCATCCTTTCCTGGTTTTGGTATCAGGGTGATGTTGGCTTTATAAAACATGTTGGGGAGGATTCCTTCCTTCTCGATGTTGTGGAATAATTTCTGTAGACAGGCACCAGTTCTTTGCAGGTCTGGTAAAATTCGGGTGTGAAACCATCTGGTCCAGGACTTTTCTTCTTAGGAAGGTTTTCTACTGCCGCTTCAATTTTGGTACTTGATATTGGTCTGTTCAGGAATTCTCTTTCTTCCTGATTGAGCCGAGGGAGGCTGTGTGTTTCTAAGAATTTGTCCATTTCCTCCATGTTTTCAAGTTATTCCATAAATGGTGCTGGGAAAATTGGATAGCCACATGCGGAAGACTGAAACAGGATCCACACCTTATTTCTTACAAAAATCAACTCACAATGGATAACAGACTTAAACCTAAGGCATGAAACTACAAGAATTCTAGAAGAAAGTGTTGGAAAAACTCTTATAGACATTGGCCTAGGGAAAGAATTTATGAAGAAGACCCCAAAGGCAATCACAGCAAAAACAAAAATAAATAAATGGGACCTGATCAAATTAAAAAGCTTCTGCATAGCCAAGGAAACTATCATGAGAGCAAACAGACAACCTACAGAATGGGAGAAAATATTCGCATGCTACACATCTGATAAAGGGCTGATAACTAGAATCTATATAGAACTCAGGAAAATCAGCAGGAAAAAAATCAAACCACCCCATTAAAAAGTGGGCAAAGGATATGAACAGAAACTTTTCAGAAGAAGACAAATGACCAAAAAACATATGAAAAATGCTCAACATCTCTAATCATCAGGGAAATGCAAATACAAATCACAATGAGATATTACTTAATTCCAGTGAGAATGGTTTTTATCACAAAGTCCCAAAACAATACATGTTGGCATGGATGCAGAGAGATAGGAATACTCATATACTGCTGGTGGGACTGCAAACTAGTACAACCTCTATGGAAATTAGTATGGAGATACCTCAAAGAGCTACAAGTGGAACTACCATTTAATCCAGCAATCCCATTACTGGGCATCTACCCAAAAGAACAAAAGACGTTCTATTAAAAAAAAAAAGACATCTGCACTAGAATGTTTACAGCAGCACAATTCACAATTGCAAAGATGTGGAAACCCAAGTGCCCATCAATACATGAGTGGATTAATATAATGCGGGATAGGGATACCATGGAATTCTACTCAGCCACAAAAAAACAATGGTGATCTAGCACCTCTTGTATTATCCTGGATAGAGCTGGAGCCCATTCTACTAAGTGAAGTATCCCAAGAATGGAAAAACAAGCACCACATGTACTCACCATCAAATTGGTATTAACTGATCAACACTTAAGTGCACATATAGTAATAACATTCATCGGGTGTTGGGCAGATGGGGGGGGAGGAAGGGGATGGGTATATACACACCTAACGGGTGCAGTGTGCACCGTCTGGGGGATGGACACGCTTGAAGCTCTGACTCGGGTGGGGCAAAGGAAATATATGTAACCTAAACATTTGTACTCCTTTATTATGCTGATATAAAAAAAAAAAGAAGGAAAAAAAAATCCTGGAGTATGCAGAATCCACAGAGAAGGGTGTTAGTTAGAGGAGCTGGTGACAAAGAGCTTGGGGTACCTGATGAGGAGGAGCAAGAGCACAGTGGTGAGTCAGGTGCCATCAAAGAGCACAGGCCTATACTTCATGTTCTAGGAGCTGGTTCCTGATGCAGGCTGCTCTCTGACCCCAAAGGGATGCTCCTTGATGCACTAAGCCTCTGCAGCCTGGGGTCCCACCCTGGGAACCTGCTCTGCACTCTCTGCCACACCGCCCCTGGGCCTGCTCTGCCACACCGCCCCTGGGCCTGCTCTGCCACACCGCCCCTGGGCCTGCTCTGCCACACAGCCCTGGCCGATCCCCATGACTCAACCCTTTTCAGCCTCATCTCCTCATTCTAAATAGGGACGATAAAATACCCACCTTTCAAGATTGTGAAAAGTACTCTATAATTTCCAAAGTGCTATACAAAAGAGAGAATTTTAAGCCTTATTTCCCCAGTATAATTGTAAAGTAAAAATAGGAGATAAGAGAAAGGGACAGAGAAAAATACGAGGATGCATTTACCACGTAATTTCTGACGGCATCCAGGTCTACACAATGCCAGGATTTGATTATTTGCTGAAGCTGAGAAGAAAGGAGACATGTGCTATGTACTCTGGGTAGAAGAGTCTCCTGACCTTACCTTCTTTCCTTTTCTGTAAATGGGGGCAGCCTGCAGCAGCCTATGCCCCCTCCCTGCTCACGTGTAGAAATGCACTTGGCTAAAGGAGCTGAGCAGCAGCCCTTCCGTACACACTGGCACATGAACAGTCACTCGTCTGCCCCAAATCTGTCACTGACAGCTGATCCTGCAACAAGGCACCCTTGCTGAGACCTTCCACGCTGTGTGCGGAGCTGCTGCTGGTCCCCAGACACGTCACACTTGCTGTCTGACCGGGGTTAACTTCTGTCTCAAGCAGAATGGGTGGAGGGGGGAGTTGAAGAAAAAACACCTCCAACAGCATAACTTTACTGTGGATGCCCTCTTCTTCCATTCTGAAGACACAAGAACACTGAGATTTTCTTGCTGTCTTCTCATGCAAAGGGAACACCACAGGCTCCAAGACGGAGAGGTCTGGACCCTCCCCTCGGTGCCGGCCCGTAGTTCTACTCCCTTCCCCCAGGACAGCTCCACCAGTGCTAGGGGGGCAATGCCCACCTTCGCTGCCGAGGACAGGCAGGAGCTCAGGTGCAGGGACAGGCTGCCAGCAGCAACCTCCACTGCAGCCGTGCTAGTGCCTGCTCCAGCTGGGACAAGAAGGGAGGTGGGCAGCACCATCTTCAAGGTATCCAGTTTGACTTTGGCCACCTGTGTGTGCCATTCTGCCCCAGGAGGCCCTGCGCCTCTCCTGGCACCAACCCAGATGGCCCTGTGCTGCTGGCTGGGGAGCTGCCTTGGCTATCTCCCCACTGTCCAGCTCACAGGGTGGGTGGCAGGGAGGACACCAAGCCCCTGCTCGTTACCACTCTCATCCATCCATATTTTCAAATTACTTTCCTCCCCTGATGCCACCTGAGATGTTCCCAACTCCCCCAAGCAAATAACCAGAGAGTCACACAAAAGTGCCTCTTCCTGTAGGAGGCAAGCCTATAGGGGGTGTCCTCAGACCCTACATGGCCCACTGAAGCAGCTGTGGCCAGTGCCCACCTGTGGAGCCCCAGCTACAGCAGCTGCAGTTCAGGATAAAGATGTCCAGGGCTGCAGAGGCCTTCACAGACCCCAGGGCATGACAGCACCATAGCCACAGGACCAGGCAGCCACGGAGTCCAGGCAGTGAGGAGCCTTTACCTGTGTCTCCTGACACCCTCCTCCCGAGGCAGGCACAGGCACCGCAGACCCGTCTCACAGGGGCACCGGGCTCCGGCACAGCAAAGCTGGGATTTCAACCCTGCCCTGCTTACAACACCCAACAGCCTCCCACTGCCCAAGGGAAAGTGCAAGCACCCACCCAGCCCAGTCTTCACCTCCCTCCTCAACCTGCCCACAGCCCTCTTCTTCCTGAGGTTCCTACCCTGTTCTCCAGCTGTGCAGACGGCCCTCTGCAAAGCCCCCTGGGCCGTCCTGCCCTGCCACTCACACCTAGGTGTCCAGGTACCTCCAGCAGACAAGGTAGGCGCTCAATAAATACAATTGTTTTTAATGAACAGTAAACCAAGAGCGGGAAAGAACAGGGAGGGTGAGCCATCAGAGCTGTGATCTGAAACACTGCCCTGACCACGGAAGTCTCGGCCTCGGCTCTCTCCAGCCGCTGCGCTCCAGCTGTGTGAGCTGCTGCAGCCTCTGCCTCCCGCCAGTCACCCCCTGCGTGACTGGAAAGGACAGAGGAGGAAGTGGGCAGAAGAGCTCAGCGCTGCACCAAGCCTCCACCAGGGAAGCAGCTGAGGGACCCAAGAGTGGAGGAAGGAGCCGACAGGTCACTGCTGAATCACGGCGAGGAGGCGGAGACCCAGAGACCCACAGAGGGGCAGCCTGATCAGCTCCGTGAAGGACGCCAAGGTCCTGCAGGGACACGCACCTCAGCATCGTGGCTGCTCTGCATGTTTGCACTTCAGTAGATCACAGAGAACAACTGGACAGGTCTGGATCTTCACAGTTTCTGTTTTCACACTGGATTATTCAACCTGTTTTGCAGGCATAAGCCAAACATGTGCTACTGTGATGCGTTAGGAGATGCAGCCACGGGCTGCATGAGAGCCGTGGCTTTACAGTTGGACACGGGACCAGCACATTGCCAGGTGCTGTGGGCATGGCATGAGAGCCCCTCCCTGTGACACCTGTGTCCCTGAGAGGAGCAAACACACTGAGGACATGGGACGTGGGCTCTGCGTGTTTGCCTGTGGCCGCCTCTGCCGGCCTCCCACTTGCTCTTCTGCAGCTCTGCGCACATCCAGGGCCCCGCAGCCAGCAGGGAGAGGCCGGCCCAGGACACCAGCGCTCCTGTGGGTGGTGGGCAGGCCAGGGCCAGACTCAGACTGGCCGCTGTGTGCCAGGACAGGGGAGCTAAAGCAAGCCCAGCAGCCTGGGTGCAGCACCGGGGTCCCCTTGAGGCTGGCCACCACAATGCAGCGACACTGTGTCACTCCACACAGGGATGTGACTTCCTCCAGCAGCACAGCAGCCAGATGCAGGCTGAGGGTGCTGCAAGTGGGCTTGACAAGACAAGTGAGTGGGGAAGTCAAAGGTCACTTGGTGATGGTCAGTGCTGTCACCAGAGTTGGAGAGTGGCCACAGCAGACAACGTTCCAGAGTCAGAGCGAGTGGCTGTGCCAGCAGGAATGGGTGGCCACAGCAGGGTAGACAGCGGGTCCTGGAGTTAGGGGCAGGAGCTCCATGCTTGAGGCCCCAGATGACACAGGCTGGAGTGGAGGGAAAGTCAGTCCTCAGGCAGCAGGGCCCAAATAAACGAGGTAGGATAAAGACAGTCACCTTCCTCGGCTGTGGCTGGGCCCAGCGAGGCGCATGGCCCAGTGGGAGAGCCATCTCACTGGGGCTCAGTGAGGACACAGGTGTGCACAGGACAGTGGACGGTGCTTGGCCCAAGAGCAGAGCACAAAGGGCCAGAGGGTGAGCAGAGCAGGCCACAGAGCCCCGTAGGCGGGAGGCAGCCGTGCTGGCTGTGTTGGGTGGGGCAGGGCATTGCAGGGAGGGCCTCAAGGCCATGGCCAAGCACGCACCTCCAGACATGCCCATGTCAGTGGCAGCCATGCCCGAGGCACCGACGATGCGCCAGGCACTGAGCTCAGCTCTGGTGAAGAGTCGCGAGTTCCACCCTACGCCTGCAAAGGCGAGGTCAGTGTCACTCCGCAGTGCCAGGAGGCCGCCCTCATGCTCAGAGCATGCAGGCTGGCTCCTGCGTCCCACGCCGAGTCATGCCGGGCCGCCCCGAACTGGTGTCTGTGTGTGGACCTGCCAGGAACCTCTGTCTTGGCCTGGAGAGCCAAAGAGAGCTCTCAAGTAGCAGCAGCGCCCGGCACTTCAGCCTGAGCCTCGGGGAGGGCTCTGCCTGCTGCAGCTCTGTGTCCCTCCTCTGCTGTCCCGCCACATAGCTGCCACTTCAACCATGAACTGTGGTTCCACAGAGAACCTGGTGAGAACCACTGTGGGGTCACCCTCAACAGCAGAGAAAACAAACTGCGGTGACAGGGCATGAGGCGCTGCCAGGTGAAGATGCTCTGCGCCCCACCGGGACCCTCCACCAGACGCCACCTACACTCCCACCACTGGTCAGTGGGGAGCTTGGCGTCAACCTGGCAGAAACGTGCACAACCTCTGCCCAGGTCTTGGGGCCTCCTGGGCTCAGAAACAGGGACGTCACCCAAGAGACTGCTTGTGCTCTGCTTGTTACATATGTTTTAATCATATTCTGAGGCATTTACTTGGTTGTAATTAAAATTCTAGTTTGAGAACAGTATTGAGAAGCTAAAACAAAGGAAGCATGGCTCCTGACACTGCGGGCTCCCGGTGGCCCCTGCAGTGGACCATGTACCTGGCCCTCGGGCCTCGGCTTGCCTTGGATCGGCCGCCCAGGTGTAGCCAGAGCACCAGCTCCTCCCAAAGTCCCACAGGAGACCCACCCTGAGGAAAGGGCCATGACATTTCCCACTGAAGAACTAATTCTGCAGCAGGACCCCTATGCTTGGGGGTATGTTCCTAGCCCATGGATGTCTGACACGCAGAGAGTACTAAACCCGATAGATATTAAGTTTTTTCCTATATCTACATACCTATGATAAAGTTCAATTTATAAATTAGGTGCAGAGGGATTAACAACTAATAAACAGGTGACTATGGTCTCTCTAAGTATCTTATCATACTGTCCCATGGGTAACTGAAACCATGGAAAGTGACACTGCAGGTAACAGGGGACCACTGTACATTCTTAGCTGATAACTTGGAACAACGTATGAGCAGCACAAAGAACACCTGTGTATCTGTTACCGAGTTTCTCCAGTTGCTCACACTCCGGCCCATGGAGTGCCATGCACCTGTTCATTCACGCATTTGTCCTCCCTAAACTCTCACCAGCTGAGAGTGACTGGCAGCCGTCATGCTCCTCTATCCCAAACGCCACAGTGCGTTTCCCAAGAATGAATCCAGACAACCGAGTACAGTGACCAAATCAGAACATGAGCCCTGAGATAGCAGTTACCTACCCCCGACTGCCCGCTCCCCACGTCCCACCACCAGGTACGTTCTAAACTCATTAAGCCCTAATATCTTAACCTTTCATTAAAAAAACAAAAACAAAAAAACAGAAGAGGGCATTCTAGAGCTATGAAATTGGAAATGCTATATAAACCACACTCTATTTCAAGAAGTATGGGAAAATGAATTTCACACAAAGTCGAATTCCATACAAAGTTTTTTTAAAAGACAAAAGAAAATAAGAAAAAATAACATCTCTAATCTAATGGCAATAAACACCTACCATAAAGACATGCTAACAAAAATATAAAAATTATAATCTAGCATTTTAATTGGTAAAAAGAAATTAAGACAATGATATAAAAGATGAAAAAAAAGAAATCAGAATTAGAAAAAATGAGGTCATAGAACTAGGGAAAGAATTGGAAGTAAAAGAAAACTATTTTTTAAATGAAGATTAAAAAATTAGGAGAAGACACAAAATATCAAATAAACACAACAGACAAAAAATAGAAAGCTTTCAAAAATAAAAACAAAAGCAATGAGAATAATTCAAGAAAATTCTGACAGACACAGAAGACAAGTAAGAACAAACGCCTGGGAGCACACGCCAAACCGGAACCCAATAGTGCCCGTCTTAAATTCAAACACAGTGAGAACCAACGCATGTTGAATTCAATGCACTAACAGAGTGACGACTGCACAGCTGTTTTCAAAGGATACAGTTACCTGCAGATTTTTTTAAGGATTACTTGCACAATTTTTATATCACAATATTGCTGAGCTCATAAAGTGATTCGGGAAACTTTTGGCTTGTTTCTGCACTCTACAAATGACCTTTGCTTCAGCCCGCGTGGGAACACGCCTGCAGAGGGGTCACCGGGTGGCCCGAGTGCAGACTCGGAGCAGCAGTTTCAGTCACTTCCACAGTTACGGGTCTACTCAGACTTTCTACATCACACTGAAGCAGTTCTGTTGATTTACATTTTTCTAGAAAATTATTCATTTCATCTATAGTTTCAAATTTCCTTGTGTAGAAGTTGTAAGTGGTGGTCTCTTAAAGTTTTAATAACTTCCTTTCGGCAGTCACACGTACTTTCTGGTTTCCCAAGTTTTAAAATTTTTCCTTCTCCCCTTGACCAAAGTGGCTAACAGTTTAAGTATTTTGTTGGTCCTTTTTCAGAATTTATTATACCAAGAAACAAGCTTCCATGTTCTACTATATTCATCTCCACTTTTACCTTGATTCATTTCTCCTACTTTGTCTTGAAATATTTTGTAATTCTTCCTCTAACCTTTAGAGTCATATGGCTAGCTAATTTATTTTAAATGTTTCTAGTTTTCCAACATTTTCCTCCGAGAATTGCTTTGGCAGTATTCCTCATGTTTTGACATGCAGTGTTCTCTCATTTTCATTACTTTTTAAACAGTTTGTGTTTTATTTAAAAGCATTCCAAAATTTCCAAGCACATAATGGAGTCCGGGTTACTGTTGGCTATCATTCTGTGGTTATTTGCTGTTTTTACTGCACTTTATGATTTCTGCTTTTGAAAATTAAGATTTTCTTCAAAGTCAAATACATGGCACATATATCTGGGAATGGTCCTGGCGTGCTTGTGAAAGAGAAGGAAAGAAAGGAAAGTGTCCTGTGTGTTGAGAACAGAGTTTGAGAAGAATGCCGTTCAGACCCTTCGCGACCATGTGAACGTGTGCCATCGTGATTTGTCAGCTGACGTTTCCCATCATGGTGCTGGATTTGTCCATCTCCTGTTCTTAGATTTGCTTCCTACATACATCTCACAACTACGTAATTATGCCCATGAAAGTTCATGACGATCATTTCTTCTCAAAGGATTACAACTTATCAAAATGAAGTATCTTTGTCCCATTTAATGCCTTTTGCCTTTTTCTTGAAAATAACATTGCTAGGCCTGCTTTCTCGGGATTAGCATTTGCTTAGTGTCCTTTCCATTAACAAATTTTCTGTTTCTGGGTTATTTTTAAAACAATCTGAGTTCTGCCTTTTAATAAAAAAAATTTAACCCATATATTGAAACTAATGCATAAATAATGTCTTGCCTTATATATTTCCTATGATTTTACATTTTTTCCCTTCCATTCTACCTTTTGGTGAATTGATCAGGTTTTATATGTTCCAGGTTTTTCCTGTAGAAGATCTGAAGTTACGCAACCTGTGCCTATTCCTCTGGTGGTTCCTTGTAAATTGTTAATGCATTTAAATGCACATTTCTATAATATAGGTTCAAGTAGAATCTATAGATACCCCCAAAAACCCCTGAAATTTAGTAAACTTTCGTTTTCCTCCTTCCCATCACTATATGTGAGATTTTTATTTCAGATATTATTTTAATTTGCATACTAATATTTAGACTAGTACATGCTTTTTTAATCATTATTTGTATCAAAAATTATCCTCTTTTATATAGTTTTTTTCATTTTGTCACAGCATTAGGGATGAGATTAGTGACCTCTGTGTCCTTCACTATTTGAAGATACCTTTCCTTTGCCTTTTAATTTGAATTCTAGTCTGGCTGTGTCTAAAATTCCAGGTTTAAAATCATTTTTCCCCAGGTACTTTGAATATATTATTCCAATTAAATCTAGACTATAACTTGTCATTGAGCAGTCTGACGCCAATCGAGAGCCAGGCCTTTGTAGAAGCTGATTCCCACTTCCCGTCTCCTCCTGCTGAACACTTTGGAGTTTTCTCTCGGCCGTTAGTATCTGAAATTCTGCCCTAGTGTGTCCTGGCTGCTGTGTCTTCCGCATACCCTGCTCAACCCTGGTCAGCCTTGCCATGTGTTCTGAGCTCTGGGGATGTTCTTCCAGTACCTTTTCACTGTGCTCCCCTCAATCTTCCCTCTTCTCTCCTTTTCAGACTCCTGCCCAACGGAATATGGAGTTTCTCAAGATCACTTTCAGTGTCAGCCTTTTCCCTCACTCTTCCACCTATCAGTCCTGTGGGTCTGTGTGTGGGACGGCCCTGGGTCCTCCAGGACTAAATTCTGCGCTAGCTCTCGGTTCTATAGGTCTGTACCCTACAAAATCACGGACTCCCTCATTCTGCCCATTCTGTGATTCAAGCCATCCTGGTTGTTCCATTTTGCAAACCTTTACTTTCCAAAATCTTTGGTTGTTTCTTTTCAAGGAGCAACGTTTTCTTCCACCTAGGTCTTTCTTCCGGCGTGCCCTCACCCTCCCCCAGCGCTCTCCCTGCCGCGCTAGTGCTTCCTCCTCCACTGTTGCTTCCCTCACAGGTGTGCTGGTTCTCAGCCATGTTCACAGTTTTGCTTCTGAGAGGCCTGATGTGCCATCCTGGGTCCGATTTCTGTTTACTCTGGCCTGCCTCTGCTGTTGCAGGAGGAGAGGCGGCATGTGCCAATATTTTGTCTTCTTGACGTGTGCCCTCTCGCTCTCTGGAGTTGGAAGCTGTCCTGGACACACTTCCTGACTGCCTGGGCCCAAAGCCCACGCTCTTGTCCTCAGTGTGAGCCGGGCGCACACAGCGCTGGAGCTCGCTGCCTAACGCTTCGGGGCGAGGGGAGCTGCCTGCCCCTGCCCCTGCCCCTCTGACTGGACACTGCCCAGCGGCCATCCCCAGCTCCTGGAGCTCGCTGGTCCTGAGCCGAGTGCCCTAATCCTCACTCCTATCTGCACTAGGCCTCTCTGCATGTCTTCTGTGATGTGTTGATTCCACAAGCATTATCTGTTTCTATCTCTTAATCACAACCTCTGGTCCTCGGACCACAGTTACCTGCCTCCTGGCACGTCATGCGCTCCTGCTGCCACCGCAGTTTTACAGTTTGTTTCCTGGGGATTCTGGTTCGGGGTGTCCGCAGATGAGTGTTCTCAGGTGTCCACCCTGTTACAGCCCCCAGAAGACTGATTTGTACTCTTTTTTCTTTTCACAGACACTTGATAAGCTACCCACAGGTCAGAAGCACCCTTTTCAAAGTTCTAGTTGATGAGATGAATCTCAGCAGCGACAGCCTAGGCCCCGCAGAGGCACGACCAGGTGGCTTTGGGGACAGCTTACCTGAGGTTCTGCCACAGGGAGGGGAGGAACAGCAGGACATGTCCCCGAGTGGCCGGAGCAAGCAAGGCTGTCAGCCTGGGCACAGGCGCTGCTCTGGGGCTGGTGATCGGGCATCAGCCAGCTCCTGTGTGCAGCTTAGCCCAGAAATGAACTGCTTGCAAAAGCAGGACCTAACCAGTCGCTGTGTGTTCATTTAACATCCACCCTGCAATTTCCCTGTTGTGTGGAATTACCCTGTGCCATGACCCAACATTTGCAGTGCAGTTAAGGTGTTGGCAGTTACCATGGAAACCAAGTACTGTTCTCTAATTTAAAAAGGTAGTTGTATTTTTAAAAAATTTCTTGGTTGTCTTCCACTTTGACAGAGATTAACTTACGACTGCCATCAATTGGAAAGGAAAGTCCCATACAGCCATCTGCTCTTTTTGTGGTCCCAGTGCCCCTTCGGATAGTCTCTGTTGTCACTCTGCCCAGATCACACCGTGAGTCACCGTCACTTGCTCTCTGCCTTCGTGCCTGGCTCTCTTGGCCCCGTTGCTTCCTCATCCTTGCTTGGCGAAAGCCGCAACCCTATTAAAATGTCACCCTCTGCCATGCCACACCTAGACTCACGTGGCTGTGTGTGACGGTGGAGAACACAACACACTCGATGCACACCGCAGACCACATGCAGGCCACACACGCACCAGTGCGCAAGCCCACTTCCTGCTCTGGTCATGCCCCTGCATCTCCCAAACCCTCCTGCACAAACCTTAAGTTGAACCACATGAAACCACCTTTCACTGTACTCAAAAATGCCGATGCCTCTGTCTTCAGATCTCCCCATTGCCACGCAGGGCTGAGGACCAAGTTGGAGAGGGGCTTCCTGGGGCGGACCCCACCATCTGTGCATCGCCACTGCTGCCTGGATGCTGGCCTTGAGGGCCAGCCTGTGCCTCCACTGAGCGCCTGGACATTTCGAGGCCGAGCCAGCCATCCTCTTGCCCCTGCCACGGCTCCACTGGCACTCCAGCCTGCACAGGAACAGACGACTGCTTCTCTCACTTTCCCAGAAACCCTGGCTTCTCCCTCGTCTGCTGCTCGCTTTGCCTTGTCAGTCCTAGCCGCCCCACCCCTGCTGCCCTTCCCCCTAACTGCACCCCACTTTCAGTTTTGCCCCTGGCCACATCTGAAACTGCTCCAGACCACTGACGACCTGCATGCACTCCTGTGGCTCATTCCCAGCTCTCCCCTCCCTCGACCAGCCACAGGGACAGAAGCAATCCCTATGCCCCAACAAGGCTGTCCACTCTGCTTCCATGTCCCTGGGGTCCTCCTGGACCCTCACTGGTCACTCCAGCTCCACCTGCCGTTCCTCCACTTCACCCCAGCTGCCATGGCTGGGGTGCCCGACCTTGCTCCCCGATTCTCTTCCCTCCAATGACACTCCCTTGATGGTCCATGCCCTTTCCTGGCAGAAATTGCCATGGATCTGCCAATCAGGACGAGTCCTCTCCCCCAGACCCCGTGTGTGCTATCCAACCATGTGCTCGGCAGCTCTGCCCGAGCGCCACAGCCCCTCACCGTGGTGCCATCATCTTTCAGTCAGGTCCAGGGTTGCAGTCACCTGCGCCCCCTCTGTCCTGCACGCCACTTCTGCTTTGAAGGCCCCGCGGTCAGAACACATCCCGGGTCTGACCCGCGCCACTTCTCACCTGGGCCCAGGTACTGTCCATCCACTCCTCGACCCCCACGAGTCTAAAGTGATGCTGTAAGAACCTGACTCAGCTCCAGACCCTCTGGCTCAAAACGCTAAGCCATGGCTCCCACACAGAGCCACAGGTCTCAGGACACCACAGGGCAAGGAGCAGCCTGCCCCTCGCTTCTGGGAGCTCGGCCCTATGCTCCCCCACTCACTCTGTTCCAGCCACACTGGCCCCTAGCTGTCCTCAGCTTGGGGCCTTCACGCTGGCCATGCCCCCTGCCTGGATGGCATCCCACCCCCAGCTCACTGCCACGCCTTCCCTCACACCTCACCTGCTCAGTGAGGCCAACCCCGACGGCCCCATGGAACACTAACAGCCCCCAAGTGCATGCGTGCACATGCACACATACAAGACACACACATTCACATGCACACACATGAGCAGACACAAGCACAAACGTGTGCATACACTCATGCACACACACATGTGGACACATGAGCAGACACAAGCATAAACACACAGATACACTCACACATGAGTGCACACACATGCACACATGTCCAATCATGTGTGCACACATGTACAACTCACACCACATGCCATACTTGCACTCATGCATGTACACACACTTGCACATAAACACACACCCACACGTGCACACTCACACACATTCACCCCGACCCCTACTTGGTGCGTTTTCCTTCATCTGCTGAGCTTATCACCTTCTCGTGTTCTCAGGTATGAAGTCCTCTCTGGACAGCTGTCTCTGAGGACAGGCCCATCAGTGTGAACGGATGAATCTGTCCCAAGCCCAGACTGGAGCCAGGCACAGCGCACTTGTTTTGTTACTGAACAAAACTGTTCAATCTGGATGGCAATTCAGTTTTTCTGGCCTCATTTAGAGTCACTCCTAAAATCCACTCCAAGTCTGAAATGTCTCATTACCTCTACTAAGTTTCTAACCTGACAGACTCACCACGTAACCAGTGAAAGAGTTACTAACAGTCTGTGCAGATGAAAACTAACAGTCACCATATACTCCAGAGCATGTTATTTAAGGAATAAAACATTTTTTCTCGTTCACTACAAATTACGCTGCTAAAGGAAATAGACAAGAAGCAGGTGAGCAGCTGCGAGGCGTTAACACTGCCTCCGCCAGCCCACGGAGAGAGGAGGTTAATGGGAGTCGGGGTGCAGCCCAGGGGTAAGATCCTCGGGCAGGAACAGGGAGGGCCCAGTCTGGCTGAGGTCAGGGACAGGCAGGCACAGGTGGGCAAAGCGGGGCAGGCAGGCAGGGGCACAGGTGAGCCATCATCTGGACCAGGATGGGGCCAGGAAGGCAGGTCACCAGCAGGCATAGACGACTGTACCTGGGGGCGTCTCCTTCTCCCGGCCTGGGACGCCTGTCCTGCCAGCCCACCTGCTCCCCGAGGGTGAGACACTGTCCATCTACCAAAAGCAAGGGAGAAACATCACATCACCCGACGGACCTGGCAAGGCCAGCGCTAGGCGCACAGACTGCATCCCGCTGCCCCTTTCAGCCCCTTTCCATTCCCAACGGGGAGCTCACAGAACACCCTGTGACCTGAAGTCCAGTGTCATGCCCACCAGCAATTGTCAGATACTGCTCTGCAGGTCACAGAGCGCCCAATGTCCCTGGCTGTGCCCTCCTATTCTCCTGACGCTGGTGGCTCCCTCCTGGTGGGACCCCACCCTCCCCTGGCTTCTGTGCTGGTCTGTTCGAAGACCTCTACCCTTTACTCACAGCGAGTATCACCTGAGCTACACCTCAAAGCCTGTCTGTTTGCGAGGCTTTTGACTTTTGCTATTGACATAGTTTGCATCCTCAGTTATAGCAGAAATACATTTTCAAAAATCTGGCAACACGTCGGTGAAGGGTCAAAGGCACCTGGGCGTGCTGTGGACCCTGGCCAAACCTCACCGCCTACTTTAGGGAGCAAAGCGACCACGGAGGAAGGCCCTGCCCCATGGACAGCCATGAGCTCGCCCAGGCGTCCCCTACTGCTGCGTGGGCAGGAACGCAGCGCCCCCAAGCTCACGTAGGGCAGTGGCCTTGTGCTCTGGAGGCTCCTTGATAGAATTTTTGGAAGAAACACTTCCAAAAAACTCAGATGAATCTTCAAGATCTAGTCTCTATCCTAATGTCTTATGTTCCAGAAATAGGCACTGGATTATGAAAACATACTAAATCTTAAAAAGGAGGAGAAACTAACAATTTTTAAGCACTGTATTATTTCCAAGATATTACTTTGGGTCGATTATACTACACCGATATTTACCAGATTAAGCAGCAGGCACCATCACCACGACTGCTGGAGAAGAGCCTCAGGCTCAGAGCAGGGCGCCGCTAAGGGTAGTGCAGCTCCTGGTCCCTCTGCAGAGCCGCAGCCCGAGCCCTTCCTGTCCCCGCAGGCGCGTGCCTCCCTGGGACCCGGGGCGCTCATGGAGGGAGGCAGGAGACAGGCTCTCATACTGCTCCGGAGGGTGCAGGTGATGTGGGGCGCCTTGCTATTTACAGCATTTTAATGACTATCACTCTGCGTTCCTCCTGTGGGAGCAGCCACGGTGCCAGAACATGCCTGCCCTGCATGTTTTCCTAGGTGTGGGCGCATCACTTCACTTTGGGTTTCTCAATTATTAAATTACAGAACATACCATGAGTTGTAATGAACGCAGCAATATATAAAATTTATTAACAGTAATAACTCTTAAAACTCTCCTTGGTCTTAGGTGGTTTTTGTAACTCTTCAAACTGACAGATATTCAAGTATAAAGAGGAAAAATGTGAACAAACAATGAAAAACAAGACTCTCACCTACTATCACGGAGCTCGCAGTCACTGTTAACACCCTGGTGGGCCCACCCAGAAATGCTGTCTGCTCGTGCCACTGAGCCAGCCATGCCTTGTCCTACACCTGCGTGTCATTCTTCACAATCAATACATCTCACAATTTTTTTGAATCAGCACTTTCAGAGCTGCCTGGGCACAGAAGGGAAATATTGCGCACTTTTAATTTCAGAGATGTTAACTGGAATCGTCTCCTTTCAGGACTCTGCAAGTCACGTCCCCAAAGTTGCTGAGCGCTGCCTCTCACACCACTGCTTATGCTGCTCACGCCCAAATGTTTTCATCGTTGACAAACTGGGGGGCAGAAAATGTTCCCTCATCATTTTAATTTTTTTAAACTGTAACACTGTAAACGTTTCAGTGAGTCTGAGCTCTTCTCCAGGATTCCTGAGCCTAAGACTCGGAACAGCTGACGCTGCCCCAGGATGATGTGGGGTCACCACCTCCACATCCTCCCCACTCGGGCTGAGCGGGTTGGTTATCCAGCTGTTGTTGGTTCTTCTACTGGTAATCCCGGGACGTTCCTAAATCCCTATGTATTGGCCACTCAGCCTGAAGGAGCAGGGGCCGTCTTCCCTGCCCCTCTGCAGCTCACCCCGCACCGCCCTCCTGGGCTCCTCTGCTGCCTTGTGCGGCTTCACAAGGCTGAAGTCCTGGCGCCTCAGTCCACTGTGCCCTGTGCACTTGGACCTTTCTCTGTCCCTCAGTCCCATCTTCGTGAGCTCTTTCAACAAGGCTTGTGAGAATCACTTTCCCTCTGCTCTCATGCGTTTGGAAATGTATCATTGAGGAAATTCTTTCTCTAAAGATTTTGTATATATTGCTAGGTGGAAACATCTGGGGCTACCCAGGTTGCTGTCCCTTATAAATGACAGAGATGCCAATAGAAAAACGGATGGAAACTGACAAGAACACTTGGGGAAGAGATCCAAATGGCTAACACGCACATGAGAAGGTGCTCAGCTGCATTCGTGATCAAAGAGTTGCAAATTAAAACCAGACAAAGAGTACACACCCACCAGACTGCCTAAAATGTAACAGTCTGGCAATGCCTTGCCCAGTCCTGGCAAGGATGAGGGTCAGAAGAACTCCTGACATCCCCTGTCATCTCCTGCCACTGAGGCTGTTTGTTCTGAGAATCCTTCTGTGAGAGGAAAAAATGTATCTGCTAATTTTAATGGAAAAATTATGATGCATTCAATCCCAACCAAAGATAAATGGTTTTCACAGGGAGAAAAATATGTCAATTGAAAAATGGAAACAAGCTGATAAAATTGATAAATACTTTAAACAAAAAGCACAGTTTGCACACAAAATGTGACACAAGGAAGACTGACGGGTACGCTAGAGGAGGAGGAAGAGGCTCTCCAGGGAGCTGGCTGGGGGAGAACGTGGGAGGGAGGGACTCTAGGGAAGACACGTTCTTATTCCTGCACTATTTTCATCACCGATTTATGAACCTTTTTGAAGGTCACAGTGATTCTGCACCTAAGTGTGTTTATAAACAGAGTCACAGCACAGCAAAGTACTATTAGGACAAAACACATGGAGATAAATTCACAACAGAGCCAAGTGTCACAGGAGATGCTACCTTTCAGCCTCTTTCACAAGATGCACACGTGCAAAGCCAATAAAAACTGTATGGTGTTCATCCAATTGCTGCACACAATGGATGCTTAGTCCATATTTTCTGGTGGAAAGTTACATAAATTGGTGAGTGTCCCTTTTTTTGAAACCATATTGCTGCAATATTATGCCATATATTTAATGTGTCTTGGGGTAAGAAAGTTATTATAAGGGGGGTGGAGGAGGATGTTGCTATCCAAAAGTTGGTATGTATCTTCTAAGGAGCAAGTATAGAGAAAAGGGGTTGCCTGAACAGTAATTACATAAGGAAAGTCTGTACTTTGCTGGTGGGAGCTCAAACTATATGAAAAAATAGGGCCAGACACGGTGGCTCATGCCTGTAATCCCAGCACTCTGGCAGGCCACGGTGTGAGGATCACTTGAGCTCAGGAGTTTGAGACCAGCCTGAGAAAGAGTGAGACCCCCCCATTTCTACTAAAAATAGAAAAAATTAGCCGGGCATGGTGGCGCAAGCCTATAGTCCCAGCTACTCGGGAGGCTGAGGCAGGAGGATCACTTAAACCCAGGAGTTTGAGGCTGCAGTGAGCTATGATGATACCACTGCACTCTAGCCCGGGTGACAGAGCGAGATTCTTTCTCTAGAAAAAAGAAAAAAAAAGAAAAGAAAGAAAAAATAGAATGGCATCAGCCAGCAAAGTTGAAGCCATCCGTGACCCATGACGTAGCAATTCCACGCAGCTATGTGCACCGAGAGATGCGTGTGCGTGCGTGGACCACGGGGCCTGCGCCAGACGCACCTCGTCCTGCGAGGGCAGTGGGCCATTTCAGAGTCTGGCTGCTTTTAAGAGTTTTTCTTTTAGTTTTCAGCAAACAACGAGATGTCTGGATGTGAGAAGTCTGTTTTGCTTGTTTGCTGCTTTGTTATTTATTCATTTCAGAGCAGGCTGTTTCATGAATCTGAGTATGGACATCTTCAGACGCTTTGGCAAGGTCATGCCCGTTATCTTCCTCTCTTCCTTGGACGCTCACTGTGTGTCATCTGAGCTTGGACTCTGCCCCTGGTCTCCTGCATCCCAGCTGGTATCAGCCAGTTCTTTTTTCTCTTCCATTGCCACACAGATCGACTGCACTGAACTGCCCCCAACGAACTGTCTGTTTTCCGCTGTGTCCATTCTTCTGTGAAACACATCCAGTAAATTATTAATTTCAGATCCTGTATTTTTTCAGTTCTAGAATGTCCATTTTGTTCTTTTTATAGATTATGATTTCACTTGTAATTCTTCATCTTCTCATATATTTTCCAACTATTCTTCTTTTTTAAAACAATCATAGGTATTCTAAAGTTCGTGTCTGGTAATGCAGTTACATAAATCGTCTCTGGGTGCCCGTCCCATCTGTTTTATCTGTCTTTCACTCATTGCTCCTGTAGTCAGCACAACTCAAACTTTTTTAGTGTACACTGATCATTGTGGTTGAAAAATAATTTAGGTTCTAGGCAATGTCATCTTCTCCAAAAAGAGGTGCTGCTATCTTTTGGGGCAAAAAAAAAATCAGCATTGCGATATAACTGACATATAATAAAATGTACATATTGTATGTGTACAAACTGAAATGTTTTACCTACGTACACCCACGCATCATCACAACAATCAAGCTGATGAATGCGTCCACGCCGCGGCCACTCGTAACTCCTTCCTCTCTCTCCTCTCTGCACCAACCTCCTGATTCTGACAACACTAATTTGTCTTCGGACACTACAGAATTTGCTCCCTTTAAAAGCTGACATAAATGGAATCCTACAGTATATATACTTACGATTTTTGGTCCAGCTACTCTTACTCGGCATAATTCTTTTGTGATTCCTCAATGCCATTTTGTGTATCAAGTGCTCACTTGCGTTCCATTGTATGGACAGGCCCCAATTTGTGTACCATTCCTATGCGGACAGATGCCGGCAACATAAACAAACTGCTACAGATATTCCAGTTCGGTGTGGGTGGGTTTGTGCTTTTATCACTCTTGGGTAAATTCCTAATAGTGGAGTGCTGGTAGGTATACATTTAATAAGATTCTGGTTTGATTGCCAAAATGCTGCCAAATTGTGCCATTTTACCATTTTACATTCCCACAAGCAGTGTGAGAGGTGTTCCTTGTCCTCGTCGACACTCTGTACTGCCAGTTGTCCATGCAGGATCTCAATGTGCTTTCGCTTTGTGTTTCCCTAAGGAACAGACGCTGAGCATCCACTCACGTACTTGTGTGCCAGCCACGTACCTTCTTCTGTGAGATGGATGTTCCAATCTTTTAGCCATTTTTAATTATATTATTTGTTTCCATAGTACTGTACCTGAAGAGTTCTTTACACATTTTGGGTACATTAGAGATGTGATTGGCAAATGTTTTCTCCCAGTCTGTGTCCTGTCTTTCCATTTTCTCATAATTTTATGTTGCCACAGGATCTGTTTTGAATATAAGCTAGACTTTCTCATACCAGAAGCAGGGCTTGGTCACCCTCGACACAGTTCCCAGTTCTCTGCCGCCTCCTGGTTTTTCAAGGTGGTTCCTCAGATATCTGCCTTATACCACTGCCTCGTGGACACTGCCTTCCTATGGGACAGCTGCGGACAACTGGACTTGCCTAGTGGCCCCCACATCCAGCGTGGATTGCTTAGCTGTGCCCAGTGACTCTCTCAGTCACAATGTGCGCCCACAGAACTCATGCCTGCTGGCTCTAAACCTACTCGTTAGAACTCCCTGGGGAAACCTGCTTGGGTAGTGTCTTAAACCCCAATAAAGGCTGTGGCCCACAGACCCGTGGCTCTCTCCCTTGCTCCCCACCCGCTGGCTGAGTGTGCCTGTCCCAGACGGCTCCCCACTTCCCACTGGCCCTGCAAGGCTGCCCTCTTCTCTCTGGGACCAGTGGTAATAAAATGCTCCTGTTGTTTCGTGTGCTCTGTGGAGCTGCCTCCTCTGTCTCGTCTGACCACACACCTGGGCGCAGCTCTCCTCTGGCCAGGGCTCTCCTAGACAGTGGCTATCTTGATAGGAAAAAACTGGACACAGGCCAAACAAGAGCCACAGGGCATCTGCCATACCAACAAGCTTCTTGTGAGACAGATGCCTGGTCTGGGGTCAGACCAGGTGCCTAAGTAGGCATTAGCTGTCCACCAGGATAAAGAAGAATCCCATCAAAGCTGTAAAGATCCCCAGAGCAGGACTAGAATTTATAACCACTCTCCAGAGGGACCTCAAAACCAAATCAGAGGAAAAGTCACAACAATGTATTTTGAAGAGCAGAAATTTCTGAATTTGATAAAGTCCAATTTGTATATTTTATGGATAATGCTTTTAAGGACATAGGCAAGAAAACTTTGCCTGATGCAAATCGTAAGATCACAAAGAATGTCTCATGTTTTCTTCTAGAAGGTATATTTTTGAGTTTGAGATTTCTGATCTACTGTAAGTTAATTTTTATATATGATGGGAGGTGTACATGAAAATTTTTTTTTTTTAATCTGGATTTACGATTGTTCCAGCACCACTGGTTGGAAAAATCTAAACCTTTTCCCACTAAACTGCCTGGGCACCACTGCTGAAAATTAATTGACCATATATGTGGAGGTCTATTTCTGGACTTTCTATTATGATCCACGGATTTACCTGTCTGCCTTAACACCAATACCACACTGTTTTGATTATTGTATCTTATAATAAGTCATAAAATTGAGTAGCATTACCTATCAAATTTCTACAAAAAGCCTCTGAGATTTTGAATGAGAGTCTACTGACTCCATAGAGCAATTTAGGGAGAATTAACATCTTAACAATATTGAGTCTTCTGAATCATGAACACAGCGTATCTCTTATTCATGTCATCAATAATTTCTCTTAGCAATATTTTCTAGTTTTCAGTGTTCAAGTGTTGTGCACCTTTTGTCCAATGTAGCCCTAATTATTTCAATTTCTAATGCTATTGAAAATAATATGTTTTCAATGTTTAATTCTTTTTTATTAGCATCAAGATATAGAATTTTTTTTTCAGAGAGAGGGTCTTACTCTGCTGCCCAGGATAGGGTGCAGGAACATGATCATAGCTCACTGTAAACTTGGGCAATCCTCCTGCCTCAGCCTCCTGAGTAGCTAGGACTACAGGCTCCTGCCACCACACCCAGCTAATTTTTTTTTTTTTGGTTTTTGTAGAGACAGGGTCTCACTATGTTGTCCAGGTCTCCAGCTCCTGGGCTCAAGTGGTCCGCCTTCCTCAGCCTCCCAAGTCGCTGGCCTGTAGCTGATTTCTGCATGTGAATCCCGTATCCTGCACCCTTGCTAAACTCACTTACTAGTTCTACAGCTTTGTTTTGATTCCATAGGATGCTCTGCAGAGACAAACATGCTGACTGAGAATACAGTTCTTCCATTCCAGTTTTGATGCCTCTTATTTCTTTCCTGCCTTACTGAACTTGCTAGCACCTCCAGTAAAATACTGAATAGAAGAGGTGAGAGCAGGTTTCCCTGCCGTATTCCTTATCTTAGGAGAAAGCATTTAGTTTTTCACCATTAAATACGACCTTAGCTCTAGATATTTCATAGATGCCATTCGTCTGAGGAAGTTTCCTTCTATTACTAGTTTTCTGAAGGTTTTTATCTGGAATGAGTGCTGGATTTTGTCAAATACTCTTACTGCATATGCTGAGACTATTTTTTTATTATTATTTTATGGAAATGTTTATATAGAATTGGCATTATTTCTTCCTTAAATGTTTCTTCCTTAACTTTTGGGTAAAATTCACTAGTGAAGCCACCTGCCTGGAGACCTTCCTCTGGGCAGGGGGAGAAGGTTTTCAACACAAATATAACTTAACCCATATAGGGCTATTAGGATAATCTATCTTTACCTGGGTGAACTTTGGTATTTTCTTTCAAAAAACATGTAGCTGCACTTAAGCTATTCAGTGTGTTGGCACAAGGCTGACCACAGTACATCCTTTTCGTACCTGCAGACTCCAGTGGCATCACCTTTATCATTCCTGATATTCGTAATCTGTCTTCTCTCCTTTGCTCCTTTGTCTGACTAGAGGTTTACCAGTTTTATTAACCTTAAGAAGCACCTTTTGCTTTCACTGATTTTTCCCTGTTATCTTTTCTAGTTTATACGTCATTGATTTCTGTTTTGATTGTGGCTATCTCCCTGACTCTGCTTACTTTAATTTGATTCTCTTCTTCTGGTTCCTTATGATGGGAGCTGCGGGCATTAATGTGGAACATTTCTCCTTTACTAATATAGGTACTTAGTGCTATAAATTTTCCTTTAGGTGTTGCTTTGGTTACAACCCAAATATTCTGACATGTTGTGTTTCCGTTTTCATTCATTTCAAAATAGTCTCCAATTTTGTTTCTTTTTGATACATGGGTTATTGAGAAATGTATAATTTAGTTTGCAAGTATTTGGGATTTTTCAGATACTTTTCTGGCACTGATTCCTAATTTAATTCCATTATGATCAGAGAGCATACTTGGTGTGATCTGAAATTCTTTAAATCTGCTCTATGGCCTAGATAGGTTCTATCACAGTAAACGTTCCATGTGCATCTAAAACATGAACCTGCTCATGAAGAGACCCCTTCTCAGACCTCGCCCACTTCATGCTCCCATCCTGGATAACAAGGTTGGAGGGAGAAGTATTTCTAACTCCCATTAGGCACACCTGTGAGACAGCAATGACAGCAGATGAAAGCGGCCCCTTCAAAGGACTAACTCCACTGTTTCCCCTCCTTCCTCTTAAGTTGCAATCCTGGTAAAAGAGAGATGACGATGAACTTTCATCAACATTTTAAGGGCACAGATGGAGCAGATGGATAGAAGTAGAAATTCACTGAGAAAACTGTGTGTCCCAAAAGGATATAAGGAAAAATACAATGCAGGTATATGATCTCTTCCATAAAAGTTAGACTTTCAGAGAAAATATGAAAATTGGGTTATTTTAGCCTGTGAGGAAGACTTTGTTGCTCCAATGTCTAAAATTTGCACCTGTTTTGATTTAGCTAATACTTGGAAACTAATGCTAACCTTAAAAGGAAAACCTATTCCTTAGCCTGAATAGTTTGAGCCTGCTATGAAGCCTTAAAAAAATAAGGGAAGAAAATGAAATCCTGAGGCAATTAATTCTAGTCTTCTGTTGTTTAGCAAGAACACCTACTTGATATATTAAACACACTAAACTCTCTCTCCTGCACTAAACTATTGTCCTAGTTTTTCCACAAATATGAAACTAAATTCAAACATATTTCACCAAAGAAAATAAATATACTGATTAAAACTGAATTTGCTATCTGAAAATACTTCATAGGATCATGTGACCGAAGAGGTCAACCCCATCTTGACGTCCCCATTATTTCTAACAATGGGCCACCCACACGTCCCCCAAACACCTCAGTGACAAAGAGCTAGCACCTTGCACTTTTCAAGATTGGCCACTGGGACCCTTTTTGTGTTTTCTCCTCCTGAGCCTACACTGAACCCTGAGCTCCTGCCGTGGGTCCCAGCTGTGCTGTGTGTAGCCCAGACGCAGCCCTGCGCTCTCCCCATCATCAGTCCTCCCTCCCCTCCCAGCCACCCTCCACACCAGTGCTCCGGCCACACGCTAATGCACGCGCCAACGTGGGAGCAGGGCTGCAACACCTGCTGGGACCTGCTGTGCAGGCCCTTCCTACCCACCGCTCCTCGGAGCCCGGCCACCACAGGAAGACACCCCACTAGCAACAGCGGTCGAGACCACACTCCCCCAGCGGCACTGGCCCCTTGTTCAGGACAATGTGATGTGCTGAAATGCTCAAAGCTTACGTTTACTTTTTAGTCACCTGCCACACTACAATGCTAGTTAACACTGCTAATACTCAACCAAAATCTCTAAGTATTGAATACCCACCATGTGCTTCAAATACAATTTTAATGAATTCATGAACATGCCACCTATGACACCCTGTGGGGAATATTAGCCCAGGTCCTGGTCTCAAAATACATAATCTACTGGATATAAACATTGGAAAAGCTTAATGTTCCAAAATTCGAATCCTGGTTCAAGGCAACAAGAGCAGCTGTGTCGTAAAGCAGCGACGAGGGATAGAGACACAGCCCCTTGGCTGAACGAGCGGGTGGAATGGGCACTTCTGGCCAGGATGGAGAGCTGGCCCAGGGGGACTGCCGGCCCAAGCACATGCATGTGACTCTCACCTTTCCCAACTTCCACTGAACTGAGTGAAGAAACCAGGAAGACGAACCACTGAAGACCTCGGCGGTGGGGCCTCCACTCGTGTGGTGGCAGGTGAGGGAGACTCTGGGGTCACGTGCTGGCATAGGACGGCCCCAGCCAAATGGTTGTCATGTGGGACCAGAGACCACAGAGCCTCCTCTTCAGACCCCTCCGGGGTGTCCCGGGCCTGGGCGAGACGTCGCCTGCTGAACCGCCGTGCAGCTTAAGTCAGAGGGCCTCAAAGGGGATCCAGGTAGACAGAGAGAGAGCCCAGCAGAAAACGTCCACGCACACCAGGGCGGAGACAAGACCAGGCTGACTTCTCCTTTGGGGAGCAACAGTCAACAGAAAGAAACACAGAAGCCATGGAATAATCCTGCCACGGAACAATCCTGCCATGGAAAGAAACACACAAAAATACAACAGGAGGTAGAAGACCATATGTTCATATGTACAAAAAGAAACAATTTAGTCAACAGCCTGCTATGTGCTTTCAGAGTCAAGAAAGAAAACAAAACCTCAACGAAACAAGAGACTAAAAAACTGTAAGATGGAAATCTAAAAAGAAAGACAAAAACAAATAAGAAACAAAATTATAAATAGAATTTCAAATAGCTTTAGATAAACGTCTGGAGTGCTAATCATGAGATGGAACAATTACCAAAATTACTAAATCAGTAATTCACTGTGCTCATTTACTGTCCGTATTCTTAATCTTTGTTGCATGTTTGATCTGTCAGCTGGAGAGTGGAGCCCCTTCCGTGGGGCCTTAGCATCTGACGTGTCACCCAGGAGGAGGCTGCCAGGCCACCCTTTGCCTTTGATCATGTATAGCGTCCAGTGTAGGCTGCCACCTGCCTGCTGCCCACTCTGCGTTCCCCACGCCCGCAGTGGTGAGAGCCACCATACCCCCAGGGCTCAGCGTGCCCCTCGGTGAGGCTAATACAAGACCCCTGCAGGCTGCACAATGTCATGGAAAAGTTCTTTTTCCATCCTGAGCTTCCCACAGACTTAAAAATAGAGTTTATTGTGCCCAATGGGAGATATGCAGATTCTACTGGGTGACTTACGGAGCCACCGAGCTGCAATAAGCTTTCCCTGAAATATGTGGTCACATTACTATCACCTGTGGGATGAGTGGTCCTTTCCCTGCCTGGATGTCACACTAAAGAAGCCCTGCGAGAGAGACCGCTGGCCAGGGTGATGGATGGCAAGGCAGAGAGGCAGGACTAGAGGACCGAGAGACATCTTACAACCAGGGTGGAGCAGAGGCAGCCGCCCTGCATCCAAGCTAGAGTTTTGGAGAAGGCACCTAAATGTCCCAACCTCAATCCCCTCCTTTGTTAAGGGAAATGCAACACCTCCCTAGGTGGGTAGTTCTGAGACCCAAACTGAGCAGGGCCCCAGTTACACGATCCGCCCTTCACTCCACAACGCTGGGGCTTCAGCCACGTGGGGCGATGTACCCACAGCCCCTCCTGAACGCCCGCGTCTCCTAACGGGCTGAACTCCAGGTACAGGTCTGGGAGGGCCAGCTTTCACCTAGGGATGAGGTCTTGCAACCTTCTCTCAACTGAAGAAACTCCCACTCAACGTGAACTGCAGTAAGTACAGGATAGCACCGTGGAAGAGCAAACCCACAGCTCCTGTGGGGCCCCAGCGAAGCTGCATAAGTGCAAAATCGCAAGGGGGCATTGAGGGCGGAGGCCAGGCCAGGCAGCACCTGGCCACAGTGATGCCACACAAAGCCTCACCTGCCCCCGCCCCTGTGACACTTCCAAAAACACCTCAACAGAGAAGCAGAGGCCTCCTCTTCCTGGAACCCGGCACAAGCAAGTGGATCTGCTCACAACAGCTCACATCACAGGGAGAGCCACACCTGGGGCAGGTCCGTGCAGAGGGACGAAAGAACCGTGAGCCTCTCAGGCAACGTGCACATTAAACGGAGTATTCTGAGCAGTCTTCAATGCTTCCTTTGCTAAACAAATTTAAATCTCCACAACATGTGAGGGAAAAGTCACGCTGCTATATTATGCTAAATCAAGTTGAATTACCAGGAAACTATCACACAAAAATGTGATAATGATATACTGGAAAATTTGAATAAATCTCCCCTCAAATGTATCTGCTTTGCCACCATAAGAAACCATGATTATATCCCACAGTCTGATGCTAAGTAACAAGAATTCTGCTAATGATTTTCACCGTGTAATTGAAATGCCTTCAGGAGATTACTGTAAGTAAAAGCAAAGTCAAGTAAAACACACAACAGAACGGAGAGTCTTGCAGTGCCAGAAACCCGCTCCCAAGTGGCTCTGCTGCGGAAGGTGAGGGCAGTGCACCGCCACCAACACAGGGAGCACCGACACAGGGAGCACCAGCAAAGCCTGGTCACGCAGCGCCTGTGGAAGGCTTGGCCCCTGCCGGGCACCACAGCAGGACACACACACAGAGGGAGCCCCACGGTCAGGGCTCCCCTTTACCAAAGGAGAGAAGGCAATGCCACCACAGCGAGTGTCTGAGTGTAGCTGGGAGGGTGCAAGCCACCTGCAAGATAAAAGCTGGCACATCATGGCAGGCAACATCATGGTTGGCCTTCAGCCAACCCCGGGAGCAGCTCTGGCGCTAAAATTACAGGCATCCTTCTCAACAATCAAGCAAAACCAAAACCGCCAAAGCTCATTTAAACTCCACGAGAACCCGCACCCTCACTCACGCTGCCTGCTCACTCACGCTGCCTGCTCACTCACACAGCCCTCCCCCCTCTCGGAGCCTCCTGTCAGAGTGGCCCGTGGCACCTGCCTGTAGGGCGCCCAGGGGCTGACACACGCCAGGGCGGGAGCAAGGCCCTGCGGTGACTCCCGACACAGAGCTGCCTGGGTAAGTCCCCACTCCCCACTCCTCGAGTGGGACACTAAGTGGTGCAGCTGCCGTGCAAGACAGCTTGGCGGTTCCTCGATGTGTTGGACATAGGATCACCACTGGATCCAGTGGTCTCCCTCTGGAACTGAAAAGAGGCATCCAAACAAAAATGTGTACGGGAACGTTCATGACAGCACTATTCACAATAGCTGAAAGGCAGGAAAATCCCAAATGTCCATCAACAGATAAATGGATTAAAGATGTGGTATATCTATATGATGGAATATTACTCAGCCATAAAAAGGAATGAAGTTCTGGTACACGCTACGGTGTGGACGAACCTCAAAAACATGATGCCAAGTGAAAGAAGCCAGGCATAAAAGGCCACGGATTGGATGATTCTATTAAATGAAATGTTCAGAACTGGCAAATCCTTAGAGACCAAAATTAGGTTGGTGGTTGCCAGGGGCTGGGTGGGGAGGTGGGGAAGGACTGCTTAGCAGGCATAGGGCTTTACTTTGGGGCAATGAGAATGTTCCAGAACGAGAGAGATGTTGTGGCTACATAGCATCATGAAGGTGCTCGGTGCCACTGACCTGAGCAGTTCAACACGGTGGAGGTCACGTTACATGAGTTACACCTCAATACCAAAGCAGGGGGAGGTGGCCTCCTCATGAGGTTGCCGTTAGAAACAAAAGTGAGTGCTGTGTGTGTGTGTGTGTGTGTGTGTGTGCGCGCGTGCGGACACACATGTTCTACTCAGTGCCTCACACACAGCAATGACATTCGTGCTGTTAATTACGTGTTGGCTTTCCCATTTGGTTTAAAAGAGAAAAACCAGCTCTAAATAATCCAGTTAATCAACTATGAGGCCTGAAGGTGGCAAGGAGACTTTCTCAGGTTAGGCAGAGCCCTAGTGACCACAAAAGGAAACAGCCTCCTCTTTCCAGCCTTTTCAGTGACCAACAAGTGACAGTGACATATCTGTGTGCCTGCTGGCGCCTGCACCCACACAGGCCAGCTTCACTCTGCTCTCCCAAAGGCACGACCGGTATTCTTGAAACGTCGTATCTTGGTCTCTCAGCTGCTGTGACGGAGCAGCGCAGCCCAGGCGGCCTAAGCAGCAGGCGTGATCTCTCCCCGCTGGGCCGGCTGAGGTCCAAGAGATCAGGTGCCGGCAGGGTCAGGTTCAGGTCGGGCTTCTTCCTGGCTTGCAGACGGCCACCTCGCTGTGTCCTCACGTGGCAGGGAGAGAGAACCCTGGTGTCTCTTCCTCTTCTTAAGAGGCCACAGCCCTGCCAAATTAGGGCCCACCCTTAGGACTTCATCAAACCTTAATTATCTCCCAAAGGCCTTATTTCCAAATATAGTCACGCCAGGGGTTAGGGCTTCAATACATGCATCTTGGGGGACACAACTCAGTCCACAGCACCAAGGACAGCAGGAGCTGCTGCTGCCACCCATGTCCTCAGCCTGGGACTGCAAAGCCACAGGTGACAGCACCATGTGGATCCCATGCCCTTAGCCTGGGACCGTGAAGCCACGGGTGACAATGCTGTGAGGACACCGTAAAGGAGCCGTGACATTCCCAACTTTTAAAGGCATAATAACCTACATCCACCATTATCTACCATTCACACTGTCACATTTATTCCTGAAAGCGCCCACTGAGCACCTCTCTTCAGCACGACCATCGGGCCGAGCACGGCCTGAGCCTCCCCCGAAGCAACACGGAAGAGGGGAATCACCAGACCTTGTCCAGGATGGATGATTTGTTTATTTTCTTATTAAGAATCATCCTGTCCCTCGGTGAAGGGCAGTCGTCCCCATGGAAGTCCCACTGCCCAAAGCTGAAGCCTGTGCCTCGGGAATGGTGCGCGTCCCCCAGGGACCAGCCCAGAAGGTAGAAACCGGGGGACGAGCCCCTGACCATTCTGGGACAGCTGGCAGTGGAAGAGCCACGAAGGCAAGACCCCAGCTCAGCACTACAGAGTCCTGAGCACCCCACCTGTCCCAGGGCCCTGCAGGGACGGAGGGGCAGCACCGCACCCTGGGGTCTGAAGGCCCGGCCCCCAGGAAGGCACACGCACACCTCCAGTGCAGCTGCGGACTCGGTGTGAGCTGAGTACTTTTCTCTGTTGATTGATGCTCCCTCCCATCTTAACCTGTCGTTTCTACCAACTTCCCTTCAGAACCATAATTGTTATTAAAGAAATCTGATTACCTTACTTCAACTGGCCAAAGGCTTGCCCCAACCTGAGGACACAGACAGGGCTCCTGGAAGGGTTCCTGGGCCCCTGCCTGCTGCCCCTTCTCCCCTCACCACGGACATCCCAGCAACCACGGGGGTCCCCTGGCGTCCACTTAGCCTGCCCACACTGCTCTCAGCTCTCTGTCCACCCTCACCTTCCCCTAAAGGGCATCGTCTCCAACTCCACAGGTGCACTCTGAACTCTGACCTGGGCCACGGTGTCAGGCTTGCCTGTCCCCTCCGCACATGGACCAGCGCCTGTCCACCTGCGGGCTGTGCATGTGGAGAGCAGCATGTCCACAGCCAGCCACGGGCCTCCACCACCGACCCTTCCTGTCCAGCGCCAAGGCTCCGGGCCCAACACCCCACACCGCCTCCCTGCCTGGAGCAAAGCGTCTTGGGCACAACCCCCACCCGGTTCCCCGGAAGCTCACATCTGTCTCCACACTGTAATTATCACTTAGCAAACACACACAACGATGACACCACTCTTTTCCTTGCCAGAATGTGGCAAACTGAAAACTAACATTTTAAAGCTATTTTTTACATTCCATGATTTTGTTTAAATTAACAGCATGAAAACACCCTTGAGTTGCCGACTCTGCATGCCCCACGTGAACCCTGACCGCATCTGCCCCCCTCACCAGAACACTGCAGCCCAAGCTGCTCTGCCAGCTGCCGCCTTCCCGCCGCGCTCTGAGGAGGCTCCATGAGGGCAGCCAGGCGCACAGACAGCATCGGGAACAGGCTCAGAACAGCCAGCACCCTGCACACAGCAGGTCTCTGCTGGACAGCAGCTTGTTTTGTGGTAGCAAATTTTGTATTACAAAAGCAATTATCTCAATAAGAAAAAAAAAGAGGAGGCGGCTTAGGAGCTAGAGACTTTCACAGTCTCAATAATAAAGCTATTTTTTCTGCAGTTATTTCAATAAGAAAAGCCATGTATCACATTAAAGGCATTATATTATTAGAAGATAAACTAATTCAGTGCCGACAAAATCATGCCTAACTATTAGTGAGCAAATTCTGAGCGAGACAGAAGCAGACCACAACGAACCAGCGATCAGACCAAAGCTCCCAGCGGCCACAACAGCCCCGCGAGGAAAGAGTCCAGAGTGGTCCGGCAAAGAGAGGGGCAAAGGCGGCCGAGTGGCAATTTGCGCCATGTGTGCAGCGCTGGCTGTCCACACACAGCAAGTGACACTCGCCAGGTCGCTGATGAAATGCCAACTGCCTCAGCGCAGCACGGCAGCCACGGGCAGGCGGGGAGGGCGCCCTGCTGGGTGCTCACCGGACGCCTCCGCTAGTCCTCTTCTCTCACTCACGGGCAGGCAGCAAAGCAAACTCCCTGTGCTTAATGTTGCCCCTGCCACCCATTTCACAGAGAGAGTTGAGGGGAAGGGGAAGAAAGGCAAGGAAAGCAAAAGCATAAAGCAACAAAATCCATCTACAGACAGTCCCTGTGGCGTGGCTCTTCCCCACACATGGAGGTGACTGACGTGCTGCTTTCTCCCCAGGGCCTGGGCTCCCGTGGTGAGGAGCACGTCACAAGACTTCGCCCCAGCACCTCACACAGTGCCTGGCGTGTGCTCAGAGCACAGTGGGAGCTGAGGGAATGTTGAGTAAATAATCATTTTACGCACCATCCAAGCCAGAAACAGAGAAATGTCACAGCACTCAAGGCTGAAAACCGCAAAAACCTCAGCACTGCAAAGCTGCCCTAAGCGAGAGACACCACTGCTATCCACGTGGGCTGGCACAAGGCGGCGTCCTGGGCGCCTGCTGTAGGGCTGGCTGCCCAAGAGTGACCTAAGGGAACTTACAGCTGCGCGTCAAACTCAGTAATAAGCAAGCAAGTACTGAAGAAGTTAGACACATCCTGTCTTTTTAAATTACGTAGGAAAAAAAAAAAACCTATCCAAAAGAAAAGACAATGAAAATAAACACAAAAGTTCTAAGACAGAAAAGCCAAGGCAAGCCCCCCCGGAAGGTCTCCAGCCAGCCGCGTTGAGAGGCAGATATAGGGACTAGACCCACAAGCCCTTCCTCCTATCAGAGCAGGAGAAAATCCACGCAATGCCTTGATGAGAGTGAGATAGTTTTCAAGTATGTCCACAGATTCTTTGATACTTTTCCCTTAAAAAGGCAGAGAATAATTTCCCTCCCCTAGGGTGGCCTAACTTAGTGATCCATGTGGAAAGAACACAGCGTGCAGAAGGGACAGGGCATGACAGACTAGGACACAGGGCGCTGTGACTCCTCCGTGCTCTCTTGGGTCACTCCCTCGGGGGAAGTGAGCTGCCGAGCCATAAGGACATTCACCCTGCCCTGTGGAGAGTCCCGCCAGGGGAGGAACTGAGGCCTCCTGCGAGACTGCCACCTGGAGCGACCCTCTGGGCCCAGTCAAGCCTTCCGCTGTGCAACCTCAAGGGAGACCCTCCAGCCAGAACCACCCACTAAGCTGCTGCTGAATTCCTAACCCATAAAATCTGTGGGATAATACATATTTATTGTTTTATGCCACTCAGTTTTAGGTTAATTTGTTACACAGCAATAGAAAACAAATATAGAAAGGAAGCAGATGGGGTGAAATCTACGGAGAAACAATCATAAAGAAACCAGAATACAAAATACAAGCCTATGTCAGGGATGACAGTGCATTCCGTACAGAAATCAAATACAGACAAACCAGATAAAGCCATAAGCAGGAGCAGGGAGGGAGATGCTGTCAGGAAAAACTCGGGGAGCTGCATGTGGAGGCGGTGGGCGGGCGGTGGTGCTCTCTGCTCCAGGTCACAGCTGGCAGAGAGGCGGCGGCAGGTGGCTCTCTAGGCAGTTGCAGCATCCACTGAGGCAGGCACAGCACACGCTCCACAGGATGAACCATCACAGCAAACTCATCTGCCACAGTCACCAGACAGGCCACAGTGAAGTGACCAACACCCACAGGAAGACCAAGAGGCACTGTGGAAAATAAACCTCATCAACTAACAAAGCAACAGTATTTGAGGAAAACCAAGGGGATGAAAGAGAGACGCCAAACTCAAAGTAAGAATGGTCGTCTGAGAACATGCAAACAATAAGCATTAATTTACACGTCATGGTAAGCGCCACGCATTCCATCCACGAGAGAAGAGCAAGTCGACACCTTGAGAATGAAAAGTGCTGTCAAGACAAAAACCTGGTATGTGAACCTACGGGTAGAACAGACAGCCTGAGAGCAAAGTAGAAAGTCAGAAGACGAAGCCAAGGGACTCTCCAGAGAACAGGTGAAAGGAGAAGGAGAACGAGGCCCCGATGAACAGAAGGAACACAAAGCGCAGAAAGAAAGAAAAGAAAATTCCAAGAAGTGATAGAATAAAATCCCTTGAGCTGAAGAAATAAGTCTTTGGAGTGAAAGAACCCAGTGAACGATGTCCTGATTAAATTTAGAAAGTCCAAGTTCGGAGAGAGAACCCTAAGAACGCAACACGGCAACATCAAATGCTAAAAGACAATGGAGTTCTGATGGACGATTCTTTCGATAGAACTTTTTAAATCACCTGCACCATTAACATTTACAGAAATCTCTGATATATCTGGATTTATTCACTACTTTATGCTGTGTTTTCTACTTTCTTATCTTCCCGTGTTTCCTTGAAGTCTCCTTTCTTGCCTTCTTTTGGATTTTTCTCCCCACTCCGTTCTACGTTGTTTCTTTTTACTTTTTACCCTAGAATTAATTACATAACTCCCTAACTTATCTAGGTATAACGTCCTCACACACCACCCACACAATCCCAGGATCTTAAAACTCTGTAATTCTACTCTCTTTCCACTGACATGACCCTACAGTCATTTATTTTAGTTCTACCATTTGCTGTTTACCCAAGGAGCATTTGCCCTATGGCTGTATCTTCATTTATTTATTTTGAGACAGAGTCTCACTCAGACACGCAGGCTGGAGTGCAGTGGTGTCATCGTAGCTCACTGCAACCTAGAACTCTTGAGGTCAAATGATCCTCCCACCTCAGCCTCCCAAAGTACTAGGACTACAGGTGTGAACCACTGGTCCTGGCCAGCCTTGCGGCTCTAAACATTTAATGCATGTTTGGATTTACACACATGCATACAACTTGTTTATAATTCCACTTTAAATCTCAGACTTTCCATATAAGACAACTTTATTTCCTCCTAAAATAGATCATTTAGAAAATTTTGTTTGTTTGTTGATTTGTTTTTAGACACAGAGTCTCACTCTGTCACCCAGGCTGCAGTGCAGTGGCAGGATCATTGCTCACTGCAGCACTGAATTCCTGGGCTCAAGCGATCCTACCAACTAGTTTTATGTGGTCAACATTATCTTAACAGCAAAACTACATAAAGCCCATTTGGAGGAAAGAAAACTACAGATCAAAATCCCTCATGAATATAGATGCAAAAATTCTTAACAAAATCCCTTTTATGTAACACACCATAACTAAGTAGGATTTAACTCAGTAATTTTAGGTCAACAATAAAAAAAATCAATGTAATTTGCCATCTTATAGATTAAAAACAAGAAAACACACATTACTGCAACAGATATAGATAAAGCATTAGACAAAATTCAACTGGCATTCGTGATACAAATTCTCAGTGAATTCCTTAGCACCATAAAAGGCTATCATAATACTTACAGTAAAAAATTGAACGCCTTTCCCCTAAGAGCAGAAACAAGGCAAGGATGTCAACCCTCAGCATCTTTGACCTCACACTAGAAATCTTAGTGAGCATTATAAAGGAAGTGAAAGAAATAAGGAACATATGGACTGGATCTGTAAAATAATAATAATAATTAGAGCTAATAAACAAGTTTAGTAAGGTTGCAAGATACAAGATCAATATATAAAAATCAGTTATATTTATATACACTAGCCAAGAAAATAAAATTAAGGGCCAGGCGCGGTGGCTCATGCCTGTAATCCCAGAACTGTGGAAGTCCAAGGCAGGAGGATTGCCTGGGGCCAGGAGTTTCAGGCTAGCCTAGACAACATAGCAAGAACTTGTCTCTACAGAAAAGAAAAAAAAATAGCTGTGTGTGGTGGCATGCACCTGTAGTCCCAGCTACTCAGGAGGCTGAGGCAGGAGGATCACTTGAACGCAGGAGTTCAAGGCTGCAGTGAGCTATGATCACGCCACGTCACTGCACTCCAGCCTGCGTGATAGACCAAGACCCTCTCTCCCCACACAAAAAAAAAAAAAGAAAAGAAAAAAAATTAAGAAAATAATTACATTTATAATAGCATGGAAAATGACAAAATACTTAGAAATAAGTTTAACAAAAATACAAGACTTGCACTGTGAAAACTACAAAACATTTTTGAAAGAAATTTAAGTCAATGTAAAGCTATCCCATTTCCTGGACTATCCCATTCCTAACATAGCAATCCTTCTCAAATTTACTTACAGATTCAAGGTCATCATTGTCAGATCTGCCTTTATTTCTAAAAATGGGCAGGCCAATCCTAAAATTCATATGGAATTACAAGAAAACCAAAATCGCCAAAAACAATCTTAAAAAAGAAGAACAAAGTTGGAGGTCTCCTTTGGCTACACTAAGAGCAGAAAAGAAAAATCTCTAATAAGCTCCATGAGGAACATGAAAGGAGAAATTACAACTGATGCCACAGAGATACAAGACATCATCTATGAATACTACAAAAACCTTTATGCATACAAGCTGCAAAATGTGGAGGAAATGGACAAATTTTTAGAAACACACAGCCTCCCTAGGCTCAACCAGGAAGAAACAGAATTCCTGAACAGACCAATATCAAGAACTGATTTCGGCCGGGCGCGGTGGCTCACGCCTGTAATCCTAGCACTCTGGGAGGCCGAGGCGGGTGGATCGCCCAAGGTCAGGAGTTCGAGACCAGCCTGAGCAAGAGCGAGACCCCGTCTCTACTAAAAATAGAAAGAAATTATTCGGACAACTAAAAATATATGTAGAAAAATTAGCCGGGCATAGTGGCGCATGCCTGTAGTCCCAGCTACTCGGGAGGCTGAGGCAGTAGGATCGCTTAAGCCGAGGAGTCTGAGGTTGCTGTGAGCTAAGCTGATGCCACGGCACTCACTCTAGCCTGGGCAACAAAGTGAGACTCTGTCTCAAAAAAAAAAAAAAAAAAAAAAAAAAGAACTGATTTCGAAACATCAATTAAAAAACCTTCCCAAAAAGAAAAGCCCCGGACCGGATGGTTGCACACCCGAATTTTACCATACCTACAAAGAAGAACTGGTGCCTATCCTACAAACTTATTCCACAACATCGAGAAGGATGGAATCCTCCCCAACACATTTTATGAAGCCAACATATAACCCTGATACCAAAACCAGGAAAGGACTCAACAAAAAAAGAAAACTACAGACCAATATCCCTTATGAATATAGATGCAAAAATTCTCAATAAAATCCTAGCAAATCAAATCCAGGTGCTCATCAAGAAAATAATCCATCACCACCAAGTGGGCTTCATCCCAGAGATGCAGGGATGGTTCACAATACACAAATCTATAAATGTAACTTACCACATAAATAGAAGCAAAAACAAAGACCATATGATCCTCTCAATAGATACAGAAAAAGCATTAGACAAAATTCAACACCCTTTTATGATAAGAACGCTTAACAAAGTAGGCATAGACAGGGCCTACCTAAAAATGATACAAGCCATATATGACAAACCCACAGCCAACATAATACTGAATGGGGAAAAATTGAAAGCATTCCCACTTAGAACTGGAACCAGACAAGGTTGCCCACTATCTCCACTCCTATTCAACATAGTGCTGGAAGTCCTTGCAAGAACAATCAGGCAAGAGAGCAGAACTAAGGGCATCCAAATGGGGGCAGAAGAAATCAAACTCTCACTCTTTGCTGATGATATGATATTATATCTAGAAAACCCCAAGAATTCATCCAAGAGACTCCTGGAATTGATAAATGAATTCAGTAAAGTCTCAGGATACAAAATCAATATACACAAATCAGAGGCATTCATATACGCCAACAGTCAAACTGAGAACCAAATCAAAGACTCAATACTCTTCAGAATAGCAACAAAGAAAATAAAGTACCTAGGAATATATTTAACTAAGGAGGTAAAAGACCTCTACAGGGAGAACTAAGAAACACTGAGGAAGGAAATAGCAGAGTATGTAAACAGGTGGAAAACCATACTATGCTCGTGGGTTAGTAGAATCAACATTGTCAAAATGTCTATATTACCTAAAGTGATATACAGATTCAATGCAATCCCTATTAAATTACCAACATCATTTTTCACAGATATAGAAAAATAATTTTACGCTTCGTATGGAATCAGAGAAAACCCCGTTTTGCAACAGCAATTTCAGACAATAAGAACAAAATGAGAGGTATTAATTTACCAGACTTCAAACTATACTACAAGGCTATAGTCATTAAATCAGCTTGGTATTGGCACAAAAACAGGGACATCAACCAGTGGGACAGAACTGAGAACCCTGATATAAAACCATCCTCATATAGCCATCTAATCTTTGACAAAGCAGACAAAAACATACACTGGGGAAAAGAATCCTTATTCAATAAATGGTGCTGGGGAAACTGGATAGCCACATGTAGAAGACTGAAACAGGACCCACACCTTTCACCTCTCATAAAAATCAAATTCCAGTGAGTAACAGACTTAAACCTAAGGTGTGAAACTATTAGAATTCTAGAAGAAAATGTGGGAAAAACTCTTATAGATATTGCCCTAGGCAAAGAATTTATGAAGAAGACCTCAAAGACAATCACAGCAACAATAAAAATAAATAAGTGAGACCTGATCAAATTAAAAAGCTTCTGCACAGCCAAAGAAACTGTCATGAGAGCAAATAGACAATCTACAGAATGGGAAAAAATTGTCATGTGCTACACATCCGATAAAGGGCTGATAACTAGAATCTATTTAGAACTCAGGAAAGGAAAAATCAAACAACCCTATCAAAAAGTGGGCAAAGGACATGAACAGAAACATTTCAAAAGAAGACAGAACAATGGCCAACAAACATATGAAAAAATGCTCAACATCTCTAATCACCAGGGAAATGCAAATCAAAATCACAACGAGATATCACTTATCTCCAGTGAGAATGGCCTTTATCAAAAAGTCCCAAAACAATACATGTTGGCATGGATGCGGAGAGATAGGAACACTCATACACTGCTGGTGGGAATGCAAACTAGTGCAACCTCTGTGGAAAGCAATATGGAGGTACCTTAAGAGATACAAGTAGACCTACCATTTGACCCAGCAATCCCATTACTGGGCATCTACACAAAAGAAAAAAAGACATTCTTAAAAAAAAAAAAAAAAAAGATACCTGCACTCGAATGTTCATAGCAGCACAATTCACAATTGCAAAGATGTGGAAACAACCCAAGTGCCCATCAATACATGAGTGGATTAATAAAATGTGGGATATGGATACCATGGAGTACTATTCAGCCACAAGAAACAATGGTGATCTAGCACCTCTTGCATTATCCTGGATAGACCTGGAATCCATTCTACTAAGTGAAGTATCCCAAGAATGGAAAAACAAACACCACATGTACTCACCATCATATTGGTTTCACTGATCAACACCTAAGAGCACATACAAGAATAACATTAATTGGGTGTCAGGCAGATGGAGGGGGAGGGGATGGGTGTATACATTCATAATGAGTGCAATGCGCACTGTCTAGGGGATGGACATGCTTGAAGCTCTGTCTTGGCGGGGGCAGGGGGGCAAGGGAAATATACGTAACCTAAACTTTTGTACACCCATAATATGCTGAAATAAAAAAAGAGAGAGAAAAAAAGCTGGAGGACTCATCCTTGCTAATTTCAAAACCTAGTACAAGTCTCTAGGATTCAAGACTCTGGTACTGGCATAAGAATATAACATAAAGATCAATGGATTAGAATTGAGAGTCCAGAAATGAATCCATACATCAATGTTAAATGGTTTTTGACTAGGATGCTAAGACTATTCAACAGGGAAAGAACAGTCTTTTCAGGAAATGATGGTGTAACAAATGGATAGCTCCATGCAAAAGATTAATTTGGACCCCTGCTTCACACCATAGACAAAAATTAACTAAAAAAGAGTCAAAGGCCTAAATGTAAGACTTAAAACTATAAAGTTTTAGAAGAAAATGTGTAAATCTTCATCACCTGGGATTAGGCACCTGTTTCTGACCTTCAGCATAAGCAATAAAAGAAAAAATAGATAAATTGGAATTGACCAAAATTAAAAACTTTTGTATGTCAAACAAAGGTGTGTACTGCCAAGAAAGTGAAAAGACAACCCACCAAATGGGGAAAAATTTATACCAGTCTTATCTCTGATAAGGGTATAGTGTCCAGAATACAAAATGAACTCTTACAACCCAACAACAGAAAGAACAAACAGCTCAATTAAAAAATGGGGCCGGGCGCGGTGGCTCACGCCTGTAATCCTAGCACTCTGGGAGGCCGAGGCGGGTGGATCGCTCGAGGTCAGGAGTTTGAGACCAGCCTGAGCAAGAGCGAGACCCCGTCTCTACTAAAAATAGAAAGAAATTATATGGACAACTAAAATATATATATATACAAAAAATTAGCCGGGCATGGTGGCACATGTTTGTAGTCCCAGCCACTCGGGAGGCTGAGGCAGTAGGATCACTTAAGCCCAGGAGTTTGAGGTTGCTGTGAGCTAGGCTGACGCCACGGCACTCACTCTAGCCCGGGCAACAGAGTGAGACTCTGTCTCAAAAAAAAAAAAAAAAATTAAAAAATGGGCAAGGAATTTGAACAGACATTTCTCCAAAGAAAATACACAAATAGCCAATAAGCACATGAAAAGATGTTCAACACCACTAGTCAATAGGGAAATGCTAACCAATAACACAATCAGATACCACTGCCTACCCACTAGGATAGCTACAATATATTAATAATAGTAAAAAAAAGAAAACAAGCGTTGGCAAGGATATGGAAAAACTGGAACACTTACACATTGCTAGTGGGAATGTCAAATGGTGCAACATCTTTGGAAAATACTTTGGCACTGCCTCAAAAAGTTAAACATAGGCCGGGCACGGTGGCTCACGCCTGTAATCCTAGCACTCTGGGAGGCCGAGGCGGGTGGATCGCTCAAGGTCAGGAGTTCGAGACCAGTCTGAGCAAGAGCGAGACCTCGTCTCTACTAAAAATAGAAAGAAATTATATGGACAACTAAAAATATATATATAGAAAAATTAGCTGGGCATAGTGGCGCATGCCTGTAGTCCCAGCTACTCGGGAGGCTGAGGCAGGAGGATCGCTTGAGCCCAGGAGTTTGAGGTTGCTGTGAGCTAGGCTGATGCCACGGCACTCACTCCAGCCTGGGCAACAAAATGAGACTCTGTCTCAAAAAAAAAAAAAAAAAAAAAAAAAACATACAGTTAAAATATGACACTGCAGTTCTATTCCTAGGTATAAAACCAAGATAAATTACAATATATGTTCATATAAAAAAACTTGTACAGGAATGTTCATAGGGGCATTATTCATAATAGCCAAAAAGTGGAACTCAAATGTCCATCAATTATAATAGATAAACAAAATGTGACCTGTCAATGAGGTATTATCTAATAAGGAATGAAGTACTGATATATGCTACAACATGAATGAACTTTGAAAATATTATGCTGAATGAAAGAAGCCAGACACAAAAAGCCACGTATTATATGATTGCATTAACATGAAACATCAGAGTTGGCAAATCCACAGAACAGAGAGTAGACTGGCTATTGCCAGAGGCAAGGGGAGAGGAAATGGAGAATGACTGCAAAGAGTATGGGCCTCTTTCTGAGGGTGACGAAAATGTCCTGGAATTGGGCAGCAGTGAGAGTTGCCCAAGCTAGTGAATATACTAAAAACCACTGAACTTTACATTTTTAAGTGGTGAATTTTATGGTATATCTCAATACAGATAAAATGGAAATGAAAATTTTTTAAAGATGCCAGTTCTTCCCAAATTGATCCACAGACCCAACACTATCCCACTCAAATCTCAGCAGTCTTTTTTTGTAGAAATTGACAACTAGCTCCAAACTTTATGTGGAAAAACAAAGGCATTTCCAGAAAAAATAGTTTTGAGACAGACTCATCTTACCTGATTTCAAGATTTACCCTAAAACCACAGTGAACAAACACCGTGGTATTGCTGAAAGGATAGGATGTATACAAATAGAGCAATGAAAGAGAACAGAGTTCAGAAATAGATACAAGCACAAATGGTCGACTGAGGAAAGAGCAAAGATGGTCAATGCAGATCTCTTACTGCTCAAAGAAATGTATGTCCACATGGTAAAAATGAGCCCCAACCCATACCTTGCACCATATATTTTTTTTAATTGGCTCAGAACGGATCGGAGGGACAATGACATGTAAAACCTAAAACTATACAACTCCTGTGAGAAAACATTGAAGATAGTTCAGAATTCTTGGGTAGGACACAGGCTACACAAACCATCAAAGAAAAAAAAGTAACAGACTTTACTTCATCAAGATTAAGCACTTCTGGTTTTGTTTTTTTTTTAAAGACATTAAAAAAATAAAAATTAAAGCAACAGTCTGGGAGAAAATACTTAGAAAACACATATCTAATAAATGACTTGTATCCAAAGAATATAACAAGCCCTCAAAACTCAGTAATAAAAAAACAAACAGTAATAAAAAAACAAAAATTTTTTAGTGGGCAAAATATCTGAAGACACTTCACCAAAGAAGACACACAGATGGCAAATACGCATGGGAAAAAATGTTCAGCATCATTTCTCATCAGGAAAATGCAAATTAAACTACAATGAGATATCACTACACATCCACTAGAAAAGATAAAAATTTTTAAATTGACAACATTAAGTGCTGACCATTTCTCAAGCAACAGTCACTTTCTCATGCATTACTTGTGGGAATGCAAACTGCTGGTGTAACTTTGGAACATTGGTAGTTTCTTACAAAATTAAACATACACTTACCATATGATCTAGAAAAGCCCAGTCCTAGGTATTTACCTATGAAAAATGAAAACACATACCAACATAAAGATCTGTGCAAGAAAGCTTATAGCAGGTTTATTCATAATCTCTAAAACTGTAAATCTCCAAATTTCCATCAATTGGCAAATGTATAAACAAATTTGGTATTAAATATATTCATTAAGTATTACTCAACAACAATATGCATCTCAAAAGCATTATAAGTGAAGACAACAGACTCAAAAAGCTACATACTACATGATTCCATTTATATAATATTCTGAGAAAGGCAAAACTGCAGTTACAATAAATAGTGATTGCCAGAGGTCCAAGGAGAAGAAGGGTTGTGAGTGAATTTTGGGGTGCTGAAAATATTCTATATCATGATTGTGCTGATAGCTAATATCTGCATCTGTTTATCAAAACTCACAAAACTGTATCCTTAAAAAGGGTGAATTTTATACTATGTAAATTATACTTCAATAAGCTTGATGTTAAAGAAAATACTAAGGGCTGGGCACGGTGGCTCACACCTCTAATCCTAGCACTCTGGGAGGCCGAGGCAGGAGGATCACTCAAGGTCAGGAGTTCGAGACCAGTGTGAGCAAGAGCAAGACCCTGTCCCTACTAAAAATAGAAAGAAATTATCTGGCCAACTAAAAATATACATAGAAAAAATTAGCCAGGCATGGTGGCGCATGCCTGTAGTCCCAGCTACTTGGGAGGTTGAGGCAGTAGGATCGCTTAAACCCAGCAGTTTGAGGTTGCTGTGAGCTAGGCTGACGCCATGGCACTCTAGCCCGGGCAATAGAGCGAGACTTTGTCTTAAAAAAAAAAAAAAAAAATACTAAGAATAATACCAAGCAGGATAAACATTAAGAAATCTATACCTGGATACATCATGGTAAAATTATAAAACATCAAAGATATAGAGAAGATCTTAAAAGTAACTGGAGTTAAAAAAAAAAAAATCCTTGAAATGAGTGTTATTTACACTGAAAGCTGAAGCCAAAGACAATAGAATAAAAAACAATCTCTCACCCAGAACTTTAATCTAGAGGAGTAGTAGCTATTGTTAGTTTCTCTGTTACAAGTTTTCACCTCTCTACTAAACTCCACAGTAGGATATGTTGGCAATTACTAGTTAGGTGTTTATGTTGCTGGGAGAAGATACAAGATGTCATGCGAAATTTAAAACCTATGCACATTTTCAAGCTGTATTAAAAGTAAATACTTTTTAAATGCTGCTGAAAACCTGAGATAATTTCTGGTCATAAATAGAAATACTGGCAGATTTTGGTAGACTGGCAGACCAAACTTAAACAACCACAGAGAAAAAAATGAGTCACTGAGAAATTTATCACCAAAATCAAGGATTGCAGTGGCAAAGACATAACATAGTGAGTCAACACATTAGATTTCCAGATTACAATTTAAAAGTTTTCTTGGGTTTTCAGCATTAATCTTTTACTGTGTACTTGAACTATTCTAGTGACATACTTGCATTATGATAATATTGTATATACCTTTAAAGGACACACCACTAATCCTGAACTTGTAAACAAAGCTTTTTCTAAAGAAAGCATGTCACATGTCAATATTTTTTCATTAAAGTTTAATTTTGGAAAGTAATATCTTAGGTAAAACAATTTCAGAATAACTTAATAAGTAAAATACTTTTTGAACATTAAAAATAAAATACAGAATAAAATGAAAATGAAGAAGGTTTCAGTTAAAAATAGTTTTTTTACCAACACTCTCACCATGATGCATTTTAGAAGCAGCAGCATCTGCAGTACAAGTGGTAGAAGAGCAACAAACACGCTGAGATGTGAGCAAATCTAAACAGGTGCCAAGTGCGTAAAATGATAAATAAGGCTGCACGGCATTAAAAAATACAACAATAGAGAATGAAAATGGCATTTGAGTCAGGAAAGAATAATCAGAGATGAAATACTGTAAGATTCTTGTATTCCTTGGAATGTGTATAGAGATGCTGGTTAACTTTGAACATTGGTAAATTAAGTATACACAAACACAAAAATAAGAGAAACCAAAATTATATAGTGAAAGAGAAAACTAAATGAGTAAAAAAATCGCATTTGTCTATCAAAAAAATGGGAAGAAAAGAGAAAAAATAACAAAGTTGAACTAAATAGAAAGTCCAGGATGAAGAGAGGTTGATTAATGGGTACAAATAAACACTTAGAAAAAAAAAGAGTGAACCCTAATGTAAACCATGGACTTTGGGTGATAACCACGTTGTCAGTGCAGGCTCATCGCCCGTGGCAAATGAAACACCCTGGTGAGGGACACTGACAATGGGGAACCACCCGTGCCCGGGGGCGGAGGAGGACATATAGTAATTCTCTGCACCTTTCTCTCAATTTTGTTGTAAACCTAAAACTAAAACTCTAAAAAAAAACAAAATCCTAAATAAATAAATAGAAAACCTAAAACAAGATTGTAGAAAGGAGTCCAAATTATAAGTAATTAAAATAAATGAAAGTAAACTAAATATTCCGGTCTTTTAAAGGCAAAGATCGTCGGGGCGGTGGGGGGGGGGGGGGGACACAAAAATCCATTAGATATTATTTTAAAAGATTCATCTAAAACATTCAGACCCAGAAATATTGAAAGGAGTGGGAAGAAAAATATATACTGGGCAAATACATCAGACAAAATTTGCTTTAAGGCAAAAAGGATTAGATAGACTATACTGCATAAAGATAAAAAGATTCAATTTATTAGTAAGACACTGCAACAATTTTAAACTTGCATACCTAAAAACAAAGTTTCAACATTTTATATAAAGCAGAAATAAACAGAAATATAAGAAAATAGACAAACCAACAATCACACTGGCAGACTTGAACACAGCTGTCACAGTGATTGATATGTCAGTTAAAGAAAAGCATCTATGAGGACAGAAAAAACTTTAACAAGATTATCAAGCTTCACTAAATGGCCACAGATAGAATACTTACACTCCAAACTGCAGAATATATTATACTCACAAATACACAGAACATTTATGATACTTGACCACACATGCATTATCCTGAACAAAAAGTTTGTAGTCCAAAGACCACTAACACAGAGATCACCTTGTCCACAAGGCAGTGAACTTAGAAACTAAAATATTTTAAAATATTTTATATTCAAATATAAATTTTTATTTTTTGCATAATATATTTTTAAGCTCTGTGTATTTGGAATTGAGAAATACTTCTAAATAACTCATAACCCAAAAAAGAAATCATAGTAGAAACAAGATAACATTTATAAGTTAAGGACAATAAAAGCAATATATATGTAAATCTGTGCACTGCAACAAGCTGCACTTAGAAATGTATAACTTTAAATGCTTATTTATATTAAAGAAGCTGAATATCAATGAACAAATTATCCAATAGAAATTTGAAAAAGAACAGAAACATGAACCCAAAAAGCAAAAGGAAGAAAATAAGAAGAGAAATTAATGAAATAGAGAAATAAACATCCCATAGAAAAAAAATCAACATATTAAAATAAGTAAACTAATAAAAAATTAAACTCTACAAGCACTGGAATAAAACATGAGTGATTTTGTCTTTAATCCGGGTGTAGGAAAAGGCTTCGTAACTATAAATTACAAATCTACTAAAAGAAAAGAACAGATAGATAAACTTGACTTTGTAAGAATTAAAAATCTTTGGCATAGCAAAAAATGCCAGGAGAAAACATAAAAGACAAATACTAAATGGAAGAAAATATTTGCAACATACATCACAGGAAAAAGAAATAATAAATCTAATGTACTAAGAAATAATATCAATAAATAGATAAATGAATCTTTTTTAAATGTGGGGGAGAGATCAAAAACCCTAAAGAAAAATATGCAAAAGACATGAAATGAGATATAAAAATGTCCTTAAACATATAAAAAGATGTTCTGCTTCATTCATAGAAAGAGAAATGCAAATTAAAACCACACTGAGCTACACTGCTCAGCCATCACTTTGGCAAAAGGCTGAAGAACAGACCCTGGGGGCAGCCGTGGGGAGAGTGGCACCCCAACACCCCTCGGGTGGGCTGGACCAGGCAGCCCCCAGACAGGGATTGGGGGAATACGTCTGCCCACAGTGTTGTGGGGTAAATGTGCAAATGTTTGACAAATGGCTCTTGGGGGTGAGAGGGAAGATCTGGTCTGTAGTTTCGCCAGTTTCCTTCCACGCACAAACCCTCCCACCACAGGCAATTTCAAACTACCAACATGACCTCACTGAACACAGAGCTGGGAAGAGATGTGCAGAAGTGGTTTCAGGAGCTGTGAGAGACAACCTTAGAACATCACTGTCACATGCAAGGCGTGGGGACCACGGGAAGAGACGGGATGTTGTGGGATTGATTTATTACTCAAACACATATATGTATGTGTGCACATTTATACATGTGCATGCATGCATGTTTATACATGTTATTTCCCAGCTCTGATCACTGATGGAGTTAGAAGCAAAGACACACCAACAGCACACCCAGTACCCAGATCTTGGTTGTTAATATCATTTCCACACTACAAGAACCAGGGCCCTTCAAAGAAATGGATGATTCCAGGGCTGGGTACGTGAGGCACCAGAGACAAGCCTGAAATATTATACAAAAAAGTAAGGAGATATTTTTTTAAAACGGGGGGAGAGGGTAGCCGGGAAAGGAAGGCAGGTGTCCACAGAGGCCCAGAGCCAGCCAGGAGGGCTCCCATGGACCAAATCTAGGCCCACATGTGAGCACTGGATCATCGAGGACAGTGGGGAATGATACCCCAGGACTGACGAATCGAAACAGGCATCCATGAACTGGAACCGATGATAAACAGATACACAGGGAGGAGGGGAGGCCTGCTCACAGCAGCTCACCACGGCCAGCGGGCTCGTGGACAGAGCCTTGGAGTTGCACAAGCACCACCCGTAACCATGGACATGTTTTTTGATGGTCATTTATACTTCCTATATTACCTTTTGTAAATATAAGCAGATATATTTATGTTTTCTAAGTTTCCATTTTTTCTTACATAAAATATTTAATATTGCTATATATGTTCTTTTTTTACTATTTTGATTATAAAATATATATGACACAAAACTTGCTATTTAACTGATTTTAAGTATACAATTCAGTGGCATTGAACATACGCGCCATGTCACGCAGCCGTCCACATGCCTCTCGCGTGCATCGCGCTTTTCACTCAGCAGTGCCCCCTGCCGTCGCTCCACACCAGGGCCTGGTGATTGTGCTCACTCCTTTGCTCTCTCCGCTACCTGGCGCTGTGTCACTGCTTGGATTTCATGACGGTGGGATCTGAAGCAGTTTACAACATTTTGCAATTGCGGTGCTTCCAGAAAGTCTTAGACGTGGAGCAGCCGGGTTCAACGGCGGTGCCTGCGTAGTTCCACTGGCTACTTCCCAATCCTGTCCCGGGGGCTGCCCTGGTCCACACCCACCCAAGGGATGTTGGGGTGCCCCTCTCCCCACAGCTGCCCCCCAGGGTCTGTTCTTCAGCATTTTGCCAAAGTGATGGCTGAGCACTGTAGCTCAGCACGTTTTTAATTTGCATTTCTCTTCCTATGAAAAAGAGTTACTAGAGAAAAACTTTGAAAGTTGAAGGGTCCTGGAGAGAGAGCACGGATGCTGGTCTCTGAGGAGTCAGGAGGGTGGATTTGGGGCCGGGAGAGGCTGCTGCTCCCGAGCACTGTGGATGTGCGCGCAGCACCACTGTCTGCTCACAAGACTCGGCCCCCAGCCACATCCCCAACGATGCCTTGTACAGCATTTTGTTCCTCCAACACCAGGTCCAGTCCAGGGCCAGGAGTTGTGCTCAGCTATCATGTGTCTGTGGTCTCCCTCAGTCTGGAACGTTCCCACAGCCTTTCTGTCACTTCCAGGACACTGGCATTTTGAAGAATACAGTCTCTCTTAAAAAACAGAAGTGTCCCCCTTTGGGTTGTCTGGTGGCTCCTCCTGATGAGGTTCCAGCTGTGCACTCTGGGCGCCTGCCGCATGGGGTGGCGCCCGGTCAGGGCCTCACCGCTGCTCTGGGCCTGGCGTTGTTTGCTCAGTCGGCCGTCTCCCTCCTCCCGGCTCTGGTTCCACTTTTCCCCTTGCAGCTGATAAGCTGTCCGTGGGGAGAGCCCCAAGATGGCGCCACACCCTGCTCCTCACATTTCCCCTGGGTTTCGTGCCCATCGATGATTTTTGCCTAGACCCGTCCAGCATCCATGCTCTCTCTCCAGGTCTCTTCAATTTTCAAAGTTTTTGTCTATTAACTCCTTTTCAGGTTTTAAACATATTCAAGTAGCTCCAACAACAACTTAAAAAATCCAACAACAAAAAAACCCCTCTCTTCTAGATCCAGTTTTCAGAGTCAAACATTGTAAACAGCCATCTCCACTCCCTCACTGCCCCCGCCCCCCGTCCCCCGTCCCCCAGCTCAATTCCCATGGCTCCATCTGGACCTTCTCTAAGTCGCTAACTACCTCCCACCCCTCCCGGTGCCAAAGCCAGTGGATATCTCTTGGTCCTCCTCGTATACTGTCCTGTTCTCCGCTTCACAACGGTGCACTAGCCCTGCGCCCTCATGACCTACTGGGACAGTGCAACATGGCTCATCTTTATGGAAGGTGACTTGGCCATGAGCACCTGGAACCTGAACTTCTTACAATTTAATAGGAATGAAGTGAGGGGCTTGAGAGAAGGTTCTGGAACAGGGGAGCTATGGGCTTGAATCTCTGCTCCAGTGTTGACTTGTCTTTGGTTTAGTTTCTTCATTGATAAAAGTGGATAATCAAAGACCCTGGAGAAGTGTGGGGACTGAGTGAGGCACTTTTGCCTGGAACACAGAAACCAGCCCTCCTGTGGCCACACGCCTATTCCTGGGAAGACACTGGGGGCCCTGCCCCCCCTGCAGACACCTGGACAGCCTGCACCTCCCACCCCCACCCCTCCCCTGGGCCCAGGCAGGAGATCCAGCCTCACTGGTGGAGAAGCAGCACCGGGGAGGGGATGACCTTGGCTGGGTGGTGACCCGGGAGAGGAGCCGGGAACAGAATGCAGTCTCCAGACCGGGTTTCCCAGGCTAGTGCCTGACTCTACCAGCCCAGCCAGGCTCCTATCAGAAAGTTCTCTTCCCATGACTTCCATTCATATGCTGCCAAGGCAACCCAAGGGGATGAGGAGGACAGCACACTGCTCTGCTCCTGTAACAGCCGCCCTCCAGCCGCAGACCCAGGCTCTGCAGAGAAGGTTCTGGGCAGCAGTGTTCCCAGGGTCTCGTCGCCAGCTTGTTGTGAAGCAGGAAGATGGGAGGCTGGTGGGTGGGATGAAACGCATTCCCTCAGTGACAGGCTGAACAGGCTGTAAGGTCACAGTCCCACGTACCCACAGGCGTGAAACAAGCCAGAGCACTTGGGACAAAGCGCCAACGTGCATCCACGCTGAAAGTGTCGGTCTGGCTCAGGTCTCTGGGGTGTGTCACATCCGAGGACAGGGAAGACTCCATGGCACAATTTGCACACAAGCTATGGAGGCAAAGAGCTGAGCGCTAAACAGAATGAAGTAAACCACTAAGAGTCACTGGGGCTTTGGAGGGAAAAACGGGAGGCCTGAGGCGAGCAGAAGATGGGCTGAAGTGATGCTTGCCAGGTCAGAGACAGCTGGGGGGCACAGCCCAACGCCTGCAGTCACACCCAGCCCGGGGTGCAGGCAGCAACAGCACGCAGGCTGTGTCCGTGATGAATGGATGGCGCACTTGTGAATAAAGCATGTGCGCACAGAGGAAACTGTTCTCCACCCCGCCGCCATCCCCGGCCAGCGCAGGCCAGCACCGATGACTGTCCAGATCCATCACAGTCTCCGCACGCAGGCTGCCAGACAGCCTGGCAACACAGCAGCAGCGGAGGGATGAGTCATCATGAAAAATGATCATCCCCTCACGCCAGGCTGCAATCTGATCTACACCTCCGGGAGGACAGCTCTCTCCAAATCTCTGGCACAGGGGAAAAAAGGCCCAGAAAGGGCACTGCCCACCAAGACAGAGAAAACCAAGAGGAGGAAGGGGGTAAAGATCCGGCACCTGAGGCCTTCCTTGGGCCCCACGGGCAGTTGCTGGTCCTCCCTTGAGAGGTGTGCTGTGCCCGTTTCAAAACGAGATCCTGAGATCTGGGGAGGCTGCAGAGCTGGGCCGGCACCAGGCAGATGGCAGCCTCAGTGGCCACCGTGCTTTGCCACTGCTCTTTGAGAGCGTGTGAAGATGCCCTTCCCCCAGCAAGCTGAGCCCTCCACCCACATGGGCCCTCCTGCCTCTGGGGCTGCGCTCCCACGGGAAGGAAGCCCACCCGTCCCTGCAGGCCCTCGCTCTTGGCTAGGAAGGGGCAGCGCCTACCTGTGTCACCACAGCAGCACCCACAGACACTGGCCGGATGCTGCAGAGATTCCAGGAGGCTCGGCTGGCCCAGGACTTGATCCCGCGGCCTGAAGCTGCCTCCTAGAGCAAATGCCTGCTGGGTTTCAATGTCCTGACACAACACCATGCCAGCACCACATCTGTCTTTCAAACAACGCCAATGCTCCTGTGAGTTCCTCTCACTCTGATGTGTGGGAGACCCTAGGTCCCCCCTCGGTTCTCTCCTAATCACTCTTCAGTGCCTCCTAGGCCCTCACCCTCGCCTACGGCAGACAGACAGCTCTTCCCCGAATCCCTTCTCCCTCCTCCACAACCACAGGGCTCTGGCTGAGCAGGGGCTGCCCTGCCAAGAATGCACTGCCCAGCCTCCTCTGCACAGAGTGTCACCATGGCCCTCAGTTGTATACAGCCGGTCCTGCAGCCCATGATACAAGCTGATAAAACTGGGGCTTCAAATTCTTAAACCGAAGCTGCCCTCTGTTGCACTCTCCTTCTCTTCCCACAGGCTGGAGAACACATGAGAGACACCTGCGTTCCTTACAGCAATCAACAGACAGAAGCCACATACTGAGACTGGCAGGCCACCCAAAGCTCAGCCTTCCCACCCCAGCACTGTGACTCCAAGAGAAACAAACTTGACTTTATCAGAGCCGGTGGGTCAGGAGCTCTGTTTCAGCAGCTTAACCGGCCCCTGCCGCGGCCCATGGACTCGATTGTTGCTCTCTGCAAACCACCCTCAGTGCCAAGCTGGGAGTCCAAAAGCCCCAGGGGTGCTTCTCCCTCGGGTCTAACACAGAAGTTCATCTGCTCCCCGAAAACTCCAGACTATCTTCCTTACCTGTGATGGCTCCACCTCCCTGGGGCCATGCAGCACATAGACTCCCTCTGGCCACCTTCCCTCTGGTCAGCCCATACCCCGTGGTCCCATGATGGTCTGGGACTCACTCCTCTCCAGTGCCCATGCCCCACGGCCACCTGCCCCAGCCACACTCTTGCCACAGCTCCCTCTAAGACAACCGCAACCCCAAAGGACTCCCAGCCTCTCTCTGATCTGTGCAGGCCAAACCTGATGCTTTAAAGGTAGAAATGTAACAACAAAAGATAGTCCTCCCAGATGCAGAAAAAAAACACCTAAAAATGTTTAATCTTTTGAATTAAGGAATAAAGACCTGACTGACAAGAAGTCAGTACATATCAAAGCCAGGGGAAGCTAACTCTAACACTAACCCCAACCTTCACAGGAACTCTGACACTTACAGTAACCCCAACCCTAACGCGAACCTCAACTCCAGCCCTATCTGTATTGTTAACCCTTATTCTAATGCCAGTAAAGTACGGGGAGCATATTACAACTGCAAGAGCATTAAAAAGTATCAGTAAGACCTAACAGGATTTATTCTAAGAATCAACACTTGGAATTTCATCATAGAATTCAAACATTAAGAGATGAAAGGAGAAAATCATGTGACCATCTTAATAGCAGCCATGAACACATTTAACAAAAGGCAACTTTCACTTTCAATTTTAAAAAACAAACAACTTAATTAACAGCAGCATAAGAAAGCTTCTGTAGATTAACGAAGAATATTTACCTGACAGCTATACCAAGCATACTTCACGGTGAATGCTTTTGGGTCAAAGAAGGAACATGCCAAATTTCAAACTGAAACCCCTCTTGGAAATAAAAGCATTTTAACATATGCCCCTCTCCAAATATTAGAAATTGATAGTTTTTCTATATTCGGTTAAGTATTTGATAAATGCAATAGAAAAAAATCCAATTACAATAATCAAATAACACTAATTAGTTAGAAAAGAGTTCAAAAGAGAAACCCTACAGCAAGAAAGCTATAAATGTAACTGAAGGCTAATAAGAGAATACATGGAAAAACATTATCTTTCTATATCAGAAACTAAATGCTGTTAAAATATTAGCTGTTTTCCAGATTCAAGTAGACCTACCATTCGATCCAGCAATCCCATTATTGGGCATCTACCCAGAAGAACAAAAGTCATTCTATAAAAAAGACACTTGCACCTGAATGTTTATAGCAGCACAATTCACAATTGCAAAGATGTGGAAACAACCCAAATGCCCATCGATTCATGAATGGATTAGCAAAATGTGGTATATGTATACCATGGAATATTACTCAGCTATTAGAAATAATGGCGATATGGCATCTCTTTGGTTCTCCTCTCTGGAGAGAGTTGGAACCCATTCTATTAAGTGAAGTATCCCAAGAATGGAAAAATAAGCACCACATGTACTCACCAGCAAACTGGTTTTCCTGAGTGCACATTTGGGAATAACACCAATTGGGTATCGGACAGAGGTGGGGGCTGGGTGGAAGGGATGGGTGTATACCTACCTACTTGATGAGTGCGATGCGCACTGCCTGGGGAATGGACACACTTGAAGTTCTGACTAGGGGGGATGGGGTGGGGGGAGGGGAGGGGTGCACACCTACATGATGAGTGCAATGTGCACTGTCTAGGGAATGGACACAATTGAAGCTCAGACTCGGGGGGATGGGGAGGCATGGGCAATGTATATAGCCTGATCTTTTGTACCCCCATAATGAGCTGAAAAACAAACAAAAAATTAAAAAAAAAAAGAACATACATTACTCACCAGTAAATACTTTGTGGTTAGAGTCTCAATGCAATGTCACAGACTTACTTTATTCTGTGACACAATTAAAAAATTTCCTTAAGGGAGTAGGTCAAACTAGTAAGGAAATAGTTAATTCTTTGAAGCAAGTAGGCAGAATTCTTATCATATTTTTATAGTTGTATAAAAATAAAGCATGGCTGATGATTGTTTTATGCTGCCTCTACTGATTAACAATTCTTATTTTTTAAAGAAAACTTTACTTAACATCAACTTGGAAAACACATATAACTATGTATGTAGAAGTTCCAGAAAGACAAGTACACCAATATTAAAGCAAAAAAAAAATTGAAAAACAGTTTGTAGGTAGATACAGATATAATAAATAAAAATATTTTTATATTTTATAAAAATTTATTGAAATGTAATGAATCAATTTCACTGTTTAGTTTTAATCACTATCCTTTTGTCTTTTCCAACCATTTTAATATTTTTATACTAAAAGTGTATTATGTGAGTGTGTGGGCGTGAAAGTGTGTACAATTTATAAATATTTGAGAATAGTGTACAACTTTTTGACGCACATTTTGAATGTGAGTATGTAATGAAGTGTACCTAAATATTTCTAAGGTTTATGGATAACACTAGTTAATATTTTTAACATGGCAAGTCTAATTTATAAAATTGTTACAATCTTTAATCTCACAACTAAAATCCTTGTTAATTTTTGTAAGGAATATTAAATATTTTCTTATTTACAAATACCAATAACAACAAAAGGAAAAGTGTATATCCTCTACTCTTACCAATTACAGAGGAAAACATTTTAAAAAATCCCTTTGAATATTGGGCATTCAGGAATACGCTATCCTCTCCTTACTGCTATCTTTCATTTCTATTTAATCTTTGTTTTATTTGTAACTCCTCCTTACTGCTTGTACTAGGAAGTTTTCAATAAATATCTGTCATGCCTTACACCAAAAAAAAAAAAAAAAAAAAATTAGCTGTTTTCAATTTAAATTATAGATTTGATCCATTTGGAACAAAATCTCAGTATGATTAACTTTTTAACTTAAAAATCGTTCTAAAGTTCATCTAGAAAGTGAGTAGCCAAGAATAGCCAGAATATTTTTTTTAAATAATGGGGTTCTTTATCAGATATGTAAATATAGCATGAAACTAAAATAATTAAAACAGTTGTATCAGCACAGGAACACATTAGAAAATTTGGAAGCAGACAGTAAAATATACAATGTTTTCACATCTGATACACATATAAGCAAAAGTCACAGCACAAATCATTAGGAAAATGAAGTTTGTAATAAATAGTATTTTTAATACTTATAAGAAAAAATAACTTATATCTTCACCCCTAATGACATACATCTAATTAAATCCCTAGTGAATTATACAAGCAAATGCAAAAAATAAAATACAAAGGAAAATACAAGTGACTACCCACATTTCAGGATGGGAAAGGCCTTTCTAAACACAGACACAATAGAAGATGACATCACAAAGGAAAATACTGACGTAACTGCCCCAAATGCTACAGATCAGATGAAAAGGCTACGACTCCACTGGAGAAAATACCTGCCCCGGATATAAAAGCGTGGTATCTTCAACAAAGCAAGAGTGTTTACAGGGAAGGAAGGGGGTCACACTATCGTTGAGAGGCTAAATCTGGGTGCACGTTAAGTTCTTTCCACATTTCAGGCTGTGTTCAGGCTGCAACGGCACAGGCCCTCGGGCATAAACTACCAATCCTGAGATCCGTCTGGCGATGACATCTTTGCCTCTTTTACGTCCACCTCCTCTGACCCAGAGATTCCGTGTGGTGAACACCGCCCAGCGGAGGCGGCGGCTGCAGGGGGTTTATGCACCAGGGTGCTCACCTCACTGCTATAAATACTAGTGCCAAATCTAGGGGCAAGTAAGCAAAAAGGGCATACTCCAATAAACGATATTTACACCCATGAAATGGAAACTATGCAACCTTCTAAAAAGTGTTTTCCAACTAGGCAAGGCGGAACATTTTGCAGAATACCATGCAAGGCAGGAAAGTGTGTCCACTTCGGTCCCTGAGACAGACAGTCTGGGATGAAGTCCCCACAGTCCCTGGCACTGGGCAAGAACGGGGAGCCCAGGGGTCCAGCCCCTGGGGGAGGAAGACGATCCTCGCAGTTGGCAGTCAGCGGCCAGGCGCCCTGGTGCGGGTGGAGAGCACAGAGCCCGCTGGTGAGGACCAGGCAGCAACTGTGATGGAGGGAGGGAGCCTGAGGGCTCGAGCTTCAGGATTTTTTAATAAAACAATATTTTCTATATAACCTGTCAATTTTTACTTTTAATGCAATTATAAATGTACAGTTTTAGAAATCAAATAATTCTACAAAGCCTATAATGAAAAACAGTGGCCCCCTGCCCCCTGTCCCCTCCCCTTGCCTCCATGCCAGACAAATCTTTCCCTCAGCACTTTTATCCACTTTTGCTATTTATCTCCAATTTCTAACTGCCAAGTTTGTATTGCTACTTTTGTTTTTACAATTTTGTGTATCATCTGTTAACTTCCTACTATAAAAGGTGAAAATTAGCTCTCCTAAGCCCCCCGCCCACTTAGGGTGGCCACATGACTGTCATTCCCACCTGATGCTGCAATGTTTGTATTTTCTGCAGGGACTAGGCCCCACTCTGTGCTCTATATACTTATGTTTAATTTCTCTCCAAACTCTCACCTGCTGACTCACTCACACCAGAAACATCCCCTGACCTCCCCTCGGAGCCGCTCCCCGGGGCCACCATCCTCCAGCTGCCTCACCACACCAGCCCATGGCCACTCCCAGGTTTCCAGTGTTCTGGGGGCCAAATGGGGAGGGGCTGGGCCAAGCCATCCTGTATCCTACTTTCAGTTCAGGACAGCCCCCTGCTGGGGGGGTGGGCTCCCAGGTCACCCTCCAGGGGAGGCACTTGCAGTCTTCAGCCAGGGTGGGAAGGGGCTAGGAGGCTGACTGCTGCTCAAACAGGCTTTGCACCCTTCTTCTGTCCCGGTCCTGTCCTCAGAGGTACATGGTAAGGCCATTCCCAAGATTTCAGAGGATACTCACTTCCCAGAGCCCTCAACACACACATACAACAGGGATACACACACCACACACTCAAATGTACATCTGCACATACACACCTGTGCACACACACAACACACATATACATGCACACACGTACATCATACACCAGCATACACATGCACACAATATGCATGCACACGTTTATATGCAAACATATGTATATATACAGAACACATGCACACATCCACCCTACCCACACGTACACGCACCCACATGCATGCACCACACACGTGCACCTCTCTGCTTTTCATTTTTCTGTTTGTCCGTCTGCTTTCCAACTTCTAAAGTTCTGTGGTGTACTCTTTCCATTTCTTGGTGGCATCTACCTTTTAACTAAATCTCATTTGTCGTTTCAGTAGTGTTTAAGAGAAAGTAGAGGTCACTATGAATTCAATTTGCCATTCTGGCTGGAAATCAAGAGTCAAGGGAAGAATTTTATTTATTTATTTTTTCCTTAAGATGGGAGCTCAGATGCTGACAGAAGGATATTCCAGTGAGGAGGGCACAGGGCACACGTGGCCCAGAGGGCTGCGGGAGCAAGTCCCTGGGGAAACGAGAGTGCAAGCTCACCCTGAGATAAGCGCAGGTAAGAGCGGGTGGCTCTGTGCACTCCGGGAGCAGGCATGGCCAGGAAGGAGTAACCTGGCCCCTTGGGACTGAGAAGGGACGGAGAAGCATCTCCTTTCTCCTCGAACTATGAGGTGCAGTTGTCAGCTGAGACTGATGTCTGATTAGACCTGAGGAAGAAGTAGGAGCCTCACAGAATGGCCTCCAAGGAAAGCAAACCTACAAGGGGCCATTTCTGGGCCCAGAGTGTGGCAAGGGCAGACCCGAGCCCTTTGGTAGTGACACTACGGGAGAGTGGTCTGTGTGCTGCGTGGCCTCCAGCAACACTGCACTGTTGTTCCACCATGTAGATTCGGGGACAGACAGAGGCAAAGCCACCAAGTGTGGGGGAAGGTGTCCCCAGAGTAGCACTGTAAGCTGGGGGCTCAAGTGTATGTGAAGTTGCCCCCAGAATGGCACCATAAGCTGGGGGCTGGTGAGGGTGGGAGACCACTGAGCAGGAGCTGGGACCACCACTGGAGGCCCTTCCTCACTCCCCCTTCCTGTCTAAGTACAGGTGAGTTTTTAAATTCTTTTTCATATTTTCCAAATTTTTAAATTCTATAGTGAAAGTTATCTTAAGAAAATATGAAAAAAAAAACTGTAAAAAGCAAATAACCAATTCAGTAGTACAAAGAATAAAAGCCCTTAAAGTAAATAAAAATCTTCAACAAAGTGTTTGTCATTATTTCTTAATTTCCTGATCTTGGTGTAGTTGAAGAACAGCTCTGAGATGGGCTGGCAGCGGGCTCTGCCAGTAGCTAGCTGTGGGGGATGAGCCTTTGCCTGCAGACTTGGTGGGATTTCAGGAGTCTGCACGCAAACCAGGAAAGGCCGCTGTGCCTCTCCACAGATGTGTTCCTCTCACTCTGAGGAAGGGAGGAAAGTTCCCGGTGACATGGGAATGGAAAACCATGCGCTCACCACACCACGGCCTCCCCTGTTAGCAGGAGCTGCCGAGGGTTCTGGCTCATTCTGGCGACACACCACCAGCATTCTGTCCCTGCCAGCCCAGTGAGCCTCACGGGCCCTCCCCACCCCACCGGTGCCCTATAAAAGTCTCCCTGCCTTTGCTAAACCACGGCCTCGCGGATTCCGGAATCTGTGTGCTGCAGCCGTGCTGGCACGGACCGCCTCTCATCCTGGCTGCCCTGGGCCTGTGCTAGCTTGGAGACAGGTGGGGTAACGCTGGCCAGCTCACCCCACCCCAGAACCATAGGCTGGGTCTGAACTCAAGTTTCTCGTCTGCCAGGGGGAGGAATATGGACAACACCAAAGTCGAAGGGAAAAGAGGCACAGCGCAGAAAGGGTGCTGTTTGTATGTCTGAGTCCAGAGGCTTTTCCCTCGAGATTTCTGTGAAAATTAGATCCGGATTTGTACAATTACAGGGTTGGCCCCAAGGCAAAGGGATTTGGATTCCTCTAAGAAGCAGGTATTATAACAGCTTTAGTTTAAAAAACAACAATAATCGAGCACAGAAAGAGGAACACTAGCTGCTCCCTGCTCCCACACTCAGCCGCTGTGGTCTATTCTCAGCCCCCCATTCCACGCGGACCAAGAGCTGGCCTCAGAATTCGTGGCCCCTGCTGCACTTTGACCTCATGTCCTGCCCCCGCTGCCTGCGCACCCTGCTCCAGCTACTCCCAACCTCCTCGATGCTCCATGGACATCCAGGTACGTCTGACCTGAGCCTCTCCTCAATGTCCCCTTGGCCCTGAAGCCTGCGCCCCCAGCACCTTATGGCTCACCCCTGTACCGCCGGCACCATGGGCTCAATCCTGCATCCCCACTGTGGGGCTCTGTCTTGCACCCCTGGCAAGGCTGGCTCACCGGGGGTGGGGGGCTGACGGCCTGTTCACACGCAGCTGCACTCCCACACCCTTCCCTTCCCTTCTGTCTCCTCCACAGCCATCGTCACCCCTACGGGATGTATTCACTCATCACGCTCATGTTTCGTGTCCCCCCACAAGGATGTCAGGATTCTGGATGAGTGCCTGGCACATCACGAGCACACCATAAACATCTGCTAAATGAATGAAAGAACAAAGTCTTTGTTCAAGCAATTTGTTAATAAGAACGCTGCTCTTCAGATGTCAGCCAGGCTCCAGGCACCCACAGCCCAAGTGCCCAGGCACACAGGCCTCCTGCTCCGCACCACCATCTCTCCAAGGGGCTGCGATTAAGTGGCTGCCCTGCTGTGGGGGCAGCTCTGGAAGGTTGGTGGGCCGTGCAGGAGCTCTCTTGTCAGGATCTGCTGAGCCCAGGACCCCACAGAGGCCACAGGGCTGCAGTCAAGCCCACCAGGAAGGCAAGACTCAACACCACATCGCCAAGGCAACCCCCTTAGTCTGCTACTGTGAAACCAGAGGCTCGGCTCGAATCCCAGCCTCGATACTTGCACCCAGAGCGACGTGCGCAAGTTCCTTCACCTCACCAAGCCTCAGGCAGTGGGTAGAGTAACACCACCCTCTCGAGGGGGAATGTGAGGACCACGTGAGCAGCTCTACGTGACACGTGCAGATCAGGACGGCAGGCACTACACAGGAGCTTCACAGGCACCAGCAACTATTACAATTGCTTTAGTTTTCCAAACAAGACTGTAAAAACAAGTTTCCTGCTAAAAAATTTTTAAAGTAACAGCTATAAGCTTTAGAAAAAGACCACTTAAGGACAATTTTAAAAGGAATCATCTCAAGGTAGTTTTATAAAACTAGAGTCAGGGCCACAGTGCAGTGTCGCAGACAGGTATGTGCCACTGTGTGCTGGACAGCCCAGGTCCTTTCCACAGACGCCACCCACCCACAGTGCAGCTGCAGGCACCACCGCGCCACCATGGCCACAGCACACACTCGCCACTGCCAGGCCGGCAGCACCGCCGGAGCACAGGCACAAAGGCACGTCAGCTCAAAGTGCGCTAACAACGGGCCTTGGGGCCTGTGCTAGACTATTCGGTCAACTTAACTTTGGAGAAGAAAGGTTAGCAGGAAAGGCGGAAACTGCCTCTCTTTAAACGTTGGTTCTACAGAAGCCAGCAGGGAATGCACGTCACTCACAATACTGCTGCACGGAGCCGTGACAGGCCCGTCTCAGGACGTAAAACCACAGGGCACAGGGGGGTCAGCAAGACATGTGGCTTCAGGTGTGAGCAGGACTGTACAAATCAGCGGGCACAGAAGGGGTCACTCAGGTGAAAGACATAACCTTTGTGACAGCATCGTAAAAAGTGCTACTTACATGGAACCACAGGAGGAGCTTCTCTTTCATAGACAGTCCTGTAAATAGTTTAAGGAAAAATAATTAAAATTGGAAACCATATGTAGAAAAGAATCCAAAGAGAGACAGAAGTCAAAATCATCTATCACCTTAGATAACAAATTTTTCAAACCAAAGTAATCTATTAAAAGAACATATCCATAAATCAGTTGTTGGGAAAGTCAAAGGCAATTTCCCAGAGAAAGAGTTCCTTAAAGGGTGATTACATTTTAAACTGGAACTGAAAAGATAATAATAAAGGCTTCAAGCCCCAGACTCCCCTAGATGCATCCCACAGTCGTAAGTGCAACTGGAGCTGGGGCAGAGCTGACCCTCAAACCCCTCTGAACCTACGGAGAGTAGTAAGGAGAAGAACGCAGCGAAGTGTCGCCGGGCCGGTCCAGGATGCCCACAGGCCTCAGCTCCACTCGGAAGAGCCCCACCTGGACCACAGACCGAGGAGCCCTCCCTGAGCAGACCGACCGAGCAGGTAAACAACGCTACAGAGACTCCTGCAGACAGCTGAAAAGGCCTCCGTCCAGAGGGGACTGAAGACTGAAGGAATGGAAGAGACGCTGAACAGAGCATGCCCGTCCAGCAGTGACAGAGGAAGAGTGGCTGGATTGACTCTCCCACCTCAAACCACTAAAAATCAGAAAAAAGACATCAAACAGGGTTTTCAGACATGAGACAGCACACAGCACAGGACAATCCCGAGAGAAGGGAAACAAATGCAACGCGTCCTACGACTAGCCCAGCCTACAGTGTGGGCAGGGTTCCAGGCCGCAGCGCAGGAAGGGGATCCAGGCACAGCCAGAGGAGTCCTGAGCTGAAGAGAGAGCTGAGAACTCAGAGAGGGGAGGGCAGCTAGAATTAAACGGCAGAGGGCCAGAAAGAAAGGAGCTGCCCAGAGAAATGCTCCAGAGATCAGTGGTGGATTCCCTGGAGTCTTGACGTGCACACTGAGCAAGTAACGATCAGAGGCCGGGGAGGAGCCAGAGAAAGGAAAAGGACAAACAATGGCTCACACAGATCTGGGAATGTTCACAGTCAAACAACTAGGCCACAGAAACCTCTTAACATAGGGGACACTGGGCTGATGGCTCAGAAGGGCACTGCCTCAGCAGTAGAGCCCCGCTAGCACCTGATTCAACTGGTTACTAAACTAGGCACTGCTCAACAAAGTTTAACAAGCCACCAAAGGATTTAAGCTTTCCAAGTAATTTAATTACACTCCAAAACAAAGTTCCAAATATTTTTAAAAAATATAGAACCAAATAATAAAATTCACAATATCTTTCAACCATCCAAAAATTACCAGCATGTAAATATATTTCATAATGAGAATTGTTGGTCAATAAGAAGCAGACCTAAATACTGTAAAAGGAGATAATTAGTATGCAAAGACATTAAAATGGCTATTAGAAATATATTGCATATATTCAAAAAGATAGAGGAAAGCATAAAATGCTAAGGAGAGACAAGAAAAGCACTTTAAGAAAAACCCAAATCAAACATCTACAGATGAAAAAGAGATCAAAAAATACACTGATTGGGATTAACACCACTTTAGACACTATGAAAGAAAAGATAGTCAATGTGCAGACAGAACAATCTGTGCAGACAAAAACTATCTAAAATGAAACAGAAAGAGAGAGATTCCCTCCTCCCAAAAGATAGAAATATATGTGCAACTGGAAACCCAAAAGAGGGGTACAGGATAATGATGACAAAAAAATTTCGAAAATGGATGGATGAAAATTATGCACCCATACATAGGTCCAAGAAGGTCAACAATTCCCAACCTAAATAAAACATGAAGGAAATTAAACCAAGGCACATCATAACCAAATCACCTGAAAAGAAAATCTTAAAAGGATCCAGAAAAAATATATATATATATTATGGCAAGAGCAGCTAAAAATCTACTCATTAGCTGCTCTTGGCACAAAAACAAACAAAACAAAAATGGGCACCTATGTGAGATGATGGATATGTTATTCACTGCAGGAACCTTTTTACTATTTGTATGTATTCCATAACATCATTTTGTATTCCTTAAATACACACAATAAAATTCATTTTCTAAATAAAGAAACATTATGTACAGAGGGACAAACACCGACATGGTGGACAGAGAACCTCTCAGAAACAGTGCAGACCTGAAGCCAATGGAACGACATCCATAAAGTTAAGAAAGAAGAAGCTGTCAACATGGAATATTATAGTGAAAATAACTTTCAAGTACAAAAGTAAAATGAAGACTTTTACCAACAAAAGCTAAAATAATGCATAACCCAACATATCTGAACTACAAATAATATTAAAGGAAGTCTAAAATACAAAAGGAAAATAATATCAGAAAGAAATCTGGATCTACAAAAAGAAATGAAAAACATGGAAACAGTAAATACATACATAAATTTAAAAGCCTTTTTTCTTAATTTTTAAGATTGTTTTCAAAGAAAATAGACTATTTAAAGCAAAAATAGTAGCAATGTATTATGGGGCTTATAACAATATATTAGAAAATGACATCACAACCATGATATAAAGCCCAGGAGATGGGAGATGTACACTATTGTAAGGTTCTTATGCTATATGTGGGTTGGTATAATATTATTTGAAGATAGACTGCGATACATTAAGGATATATACAATAAACCCCAAAGAAATCTCTAAAAACAAAGAGCTAAAACTAATAAGCTAGTAAAGGTGATAAAATTGAAAATAAAAAATACTCAATTTAAAATAAGGCAGAAAAAAGAGGACTCTAATAACAAATGTGAAAAATAGAAAACCAAAAGCAAAATGACAGATTTAGCCCAAACATATCAATAATAACATTAAATATAAATGGTCTAAACATCCCAATTAAAATGCAGAGACTTTTAAGATTGGATACAAAAGCAGACCACACTATATTTTATTTATAGGAAACCTACTTTAAATATACACATATACATACGTTAAAAGAGAAAGGATGGGGAAAATGTACCATGCTAACTATAATCGAAAGAAAGCTGGACTGACTATATTATCATCATAAAAAGTAGGTTTCAGAGAAAATATTGCTAGAAGTAAAAAAGGGCATTATATAATAATAAAGGGGTCAATTCATCAAGAGAAAATAATCCTAAGGGTTTATGCATCTAATAGGGAGCTTAAAAATACACAAAGCAAAGATGTAAAGAACCAAAAGAAACAGACAAATTCAAACAGCAGTAAAGGATATAGGACATGCAAACAACATTATCATCCAACAGGATTTAGTTGACATTTGCAGAACACTCCATACAATTATAATAGAATACACATTTTTTCAAGTAATCATGGAATATTTTCAAAGATCATACTCTGAGTAATTAAAAACTTTCAATAAATCTTTAAAGGAATTAAATAAGAAAAATGTTTCCTGACCACAATGGAATTAAATCAGAAATTAATGACCAAAAAAAAAAAAAAAAAGAATCTGGGAAACCCTCCAAAAACTTGGAGAATAAACAGCACATGTCTAAATAACACGGGACAAAGAAGAAAATCACAATGGACATTGGGAAGCATTCTGACCTGAATAAAAATGAAAACACAACATATCAAAATGTATAGGCAGCAAAAGCAGTACCAAGAGGAAAAATTATAGCACTAAATAACTGTATTAGGGAAAAAAAGAAAGGTCTCAAATAAATTACTTAAGCTTACTACAACAAAAAGAGCAAAGTATGCAGAAGAAAGAAAATAAAGAGATGAATAGAAATCTATGAGTTGGAAAGAAATTTTAAAAATACAGAAAATTAATGAAACCAAAAGTTGGTTCTTTGGTAAAATAAATATTATTGATACAGATCTAGCCACACAGAAAAGGGGAAAAAAAGGAGAAGACTCAAATTACTAACATCAAGAATGGGGCCGGGCGCGGTGGCTCACGCCTGTAATCCTAGCACTCTGGGAGGCCGAGGTGGGCGGATCGTTTGAACTCAGGAGTTCGAGACCAGCCTGAGCAAGAGCGAGACCCCACCTCTACTAAAAATAGAAAGAAATTATATGGACAGCTAAAAATATATATAGAAAAAATTAGCTGGGCATGGTGGCGCATGCCTGTAGTCCCAGCTACTCGGGAGGCTGAGACAGGAGGATCCCTTGAGCTCAGGAGTTTGAGGCTGCTGTGAGCTAGGCTGACGCCACGGCACTCACTCTAGCCCGGGCAACAGAGTGAGACTCTGTCTCAAAAAAAAAAAAAAAAAAAAAAAAAGAATGGTTAACAGAACATAACTACAGATACAAAAGACATTAAAATGATAATTAAGTCAAAACCACAATGTGAATGTGATATCACTTCACAGCTACTAGGATGGCTATAATCAAAAAAGCATAAAATAAGTATTGGTGAGGACCTGGAGGAATAGACACCCCGTAACTGCTGGTGAAAATGTAAAATGGTGCAGTTGCTGTGGAAAACAATTTGGCAGTTCTTCAAAAAGTTAAACCTAGAATCACCATGACTCAACAATTCCACTCCTGGGTATATACCCTAAAAAATTAAAAGTAGGGACTTAGAAACTTGTTCATAACAGCACTATTCACAATAGTCAAAGTATGGAAACAACCCAAATGTCCACCAACAGATGGATGGATAAGCAAATTATGGTGCCATACAATGGAATATTCTGCAGCCATAAAAAGGAACGGAGTACTGATACACACTATAATATGGATGAACCTTGAAAATATCATGCTAAGTCAAAGAAGCCAGGCACAAAGGTCATATACTGTGTGATTTCATTTACATGAAATATCCGCAACAGGCAAATCCATGGTGACAAAAAGCAGATTAGTGGTTTCTAGCAGATAGGGAAAGAGGGAAATGAGGAATGATTACTTAAGAGGTCTGTGGTGTTTCTCTGGGGTGATGGAAAAGCTTTGAAAAAGTTTGAAACTGGGTGGTGGCTGCACAACATTGTGAATGCACCAAATGTCACTGAATTATACACTTTAAAGTGACTCATTGCATGTTAAGTGAATTTCATCTCAATAAAATAATTAATAAAGAATAATAAGGGAATGTTATGAACTACCACATGTCAGTAAATTTGCCAACTTAAATGGAACAAATTTTTAGAAGCAGCAAACCATAAAAACTCACTCAAGAAGAATTAAATAATCTACATATATAGAAGACATTTAGTTGAAGTTAAAATCTTCCCACAAGGAAAAGAGGAAGAAATAATACCAATTCCTTACTAACTCATCCAGAAAATTGAAGATGAGGGAATACTTTCAAATTCACTCTATAAGACAAACATTAACCGGATACCAAAACCAGAAAAAGATACTATAAGAAAATACATCAATATTCCTCAAAAATATAAATAACAAAATTCTTAAATTTTAGCACATAAAAATCCACATCTCTAATCATCAGGGAAATGCAAATCAAAACCACAGTGAGATACCACTTATCCCCAGTGAGAACGGCCTTTATCAAAAAGTCCCAAAACAATACATGTTGGTGTAGATGCAGAGAGAGAGGAACACTCCTACACTGCTGGTGGGAATGCAAACTAGTACAACCTCTGTGGAAAGCAATATGGAGATACCTCAAAGAGATACAAGTAGAACTACCATCTGATCCAGCAATCCCATTACTGGGTATCTACCCAAAAGAAAAAAAAGACATTCTATAAAAAAGACATCTGCACTCGAATGTTTATAGAAGCACAATTCACAATTGCAAAGATGTGGAAACAACCCAAGTGCCCATCAATACATGAGTGGATTAATAAAATGTGGTATATGTATACCATGGAGTACTATTCAGCCACAAGAAACAATGGTGATATAGCACCTCTTGTATTATCCTGGATAGACCTGGAACCCATTCTACTAAGTAACCCAAAAATGGAAAAATAAGCACCACGTGTACTCACCATCAAATTGGTTTTAACTGATCAAAACCTAAGTGCACATATAGGAATAACATTCATCGGGGGTCGGGTAGACGGGAGGGTGGAGGAGGGAATGGGTATCTGCATACATAATGAGTGCAATGTGCACCATCTGGGAGATGGACACACTTGAAGCTCTGACTTGGGGTGGTGAGGCAAGATCAATATACGCAACCTAAACATTTGTACCCCCATAATATGCTAAAAGAAAAAAAAATCCAACACTATAAAAATACATTATGACAAAGTGGGTTTCAACCCAGAAGTGCAACTGGCTTAAGTTTTTTATTAAAAAAAAAATCAATCAATGTAATTTACCATATAAACAGATCAAAATAGAAAAAACATATGAACAAATGTTACTCATGATAAAAATTCTCAACAAACTAGGAATACAAAGGTACTTTCTGAACCTGATAAAGTACCTCTAATTAAAACCCATCATACATAAAGGTGAAAGACTCAATGTTTACTCCTAAATTCAGGAACAAAGTAAGGATGTCCCTCTTAGCACTTCTATTTAACAAGATGTCAACCTCCACAAACTGATCTATCAACTACATGGAATCTCAATCAAAATCAGGGAAGGCTTTTTTTGTTGTGTCCTTTCCTGGCTTTGGTATCAAGGTGATATTGGCTTCATAGAATGAGTTGGGGAGGATACCATTCTTCCCAGTGTTGTGGAGGAACAATATCCCTCATGAATATAGGTGCAAAAATCCTCAACAAAATCTTAGCAAATTGAATCCAACAGCACATCAAACAAATAATTCATCATGACCAGGTGGGCTTTATCCCAGAGATGCAAGGCTGGTTCAACATATGCAAATCTATAAATGCAATTTACCACATAAATAAAAGCAAGAACAAAGACCATATGATCCTCTCAATAGACACAGGAAAAGCATTTGACAAAATCCAGCACACTTTTATGATAAAAACTCTTAACAAAATAGGCATAGATGGGACATTCCTTAAAATTCTTAAGGCCATACATGATAAATCCACAGCCAAAATCATATTGAATGGGGAAAAACTGAAAGCATTCCCACTTAGAATAGGAACCAGACAAGGTTGCTCACTATCTCCACTTCTATTCAACATACTGCTGGAAGTCCTTGCCAGAGCAATCAGACAAGAGAGAGGAATTAAGCGTGCTCGAATGGGGGCAGAAGAGGTCAAACTCTCACTCTTTGCTGATGATACACTATTGTATCTAGAAAATCCCAAGGATTCAACCAAGAGATTCCTGGAATTGATAAATGAATTCGGTAGAGTCTCAGGATACAAAATCAATGCACACAAATCAGTGGCATTCATACATGCCAATAACAGTCAAGCCAAAAATCAAATCAAAGATACAACACCTTTCATAAGCGCATCAAAGAAAATTAAATATTTAAGAATATATTTAATGAAGGAGGTGAGAGACACATATAGGGAGAACTACAAAACACTGAGAAAAGAAACTGTAGAAGATGTAAACAGATGGAAATCCCTACCACGCTCGTAGATTGGTAGAATCAATATTGTTAAAATGTCCATGCTACCTAAAGTGATCTACAGAATTAATGCAATCCCTGTATCAAAATACCACCATCATTCTTTACAGATTTAGAAAAAATAATTCTACACTTTGTCTGGAACCAGAGAAGACCTTGTATAGCGAAAGCAATCTTAAGCAAAAAGAACAAATTGGGAGGCATCAGTCTGCTAGACTTCAAACTTTACTACAAGGTTATAGTAACCAAAATAGCATGGTACCAGCACAAGAACAGAGATAGACCTTTGGAATACAACAGAGATCCCAGATATAAAACCATCCTCATACTGTCGTTTAATCTTCAACAAAGCAGACAAAAATATGCACTGGGGAAAAGGATCTCTATTCAACAAGTGGTGCTGGGAAAACTGGATATCCACACGCAGAAGACTGAAACTGAATCCCCACCTCTCACTTCTCACAAAAATCAACGCACGATGAAAAACAGACTTAAACCTGGGCATGAAACATTAAGAATTTTGTAAGAAAATGTTGGGAAGACTCTTTTAGACGTCGGCCTAGGCAAATAATTTATGAAGAAGACCCCCAAAACAATCACACCAGCAACAAAAATAAACGGGACCTGATCAAATTAAAAAGCTTCTGCACAGCCAAGAAAACTATAATTACAGTGAGTAGACAACCTACAGAATGGGAGAAAATATTTGCTTTCTACATGTCCAATAAAGGGCTGATAAAAGAATCTATATAGAACTTAAGAAAATTAACAAGAAAAAATCAAACAACCCCATCAATAAATGGGCAAAGGACATGAACAGAAACTTTTCAAAAGAAGACAGACTAACGGCCAGCAAACATAAGAAAGTGCTCAACATCTCTAATCATTAGGGAAATGGAAATCAAAACCACAATGAGATATCACCTAGCCCCAATGAAAATGGCTTTTATCAAAAACTTCCAAAACAACAAATGCTGGCGTGGATGTGAAGAGACTGGAACACTCTTACACTGCTGGTGGGACTGAAAATTAGTACAACCCCTGTAGAAAGTAATTTGGAGATACCTCAAAGAGCTAAAAATAGAACTACCATTTGATCCAGCAATCCCACTACTAGGCATCTATTCAAAGGGAAAAAAAAGACATTCTATAATAAAGACATCTGCACCCGAATGTTTATAGCAGCACAATTCGCAACTGCAAAGATATGGAAACACCTCAAGTGCCCATCAATACATGAGTGGATTAATCAAATGTGGTACATGTGTACTATGGAGTTCTACTCAGCCACAAAAAACAATGATCTAGCACCTCTTGTATTATACTGGATAGAGATTGAGCCCATCCTTTGAAGTGAGGTATCACAAGGACGGAAAAACATGCACCACATGTACTCGCCATCAAACTGGTACTAACTGACCAACACTAAGGTGTTCACATGGCAGTAATACTCACTGCGTGCCAGTCAGGTGGGGCGGGAGGGTAAACCCACCGCTAATGGAAGCGGAGCACACTGTATCGGGGAAGGACACGCTTACAGCCCTGGCTTGGGCGAGGCAAGTGCATTACATGTAACCAAAATGTTTTTACCCCCATAATATTCTGAATTTAAAAAAAAAATCAGAGAAGGCTAAGTGATTCTAAAATTTGTATGGAAATATACAAAGGAAATAAACTAGCCAAAAGAACTTTGAAAGAGAGGTGCTGGGACAAATACACATCATATACAAAAAATAAAATAAAAAAAGAACCTTACATTTTCTTCACATCTGTGTATAGAATTAATTAAAAATAGATCATAGACTTAAATGCAATAGTCGAAACTATAAAACTACTGTAAGAACAAACAAGAGAATATCTTACAGACCTTTAATTTCATAAAGAATTCCTAAGTATGCTACAAAAGGCATTAATTATAAAGGAAAAACTTGGTAAGCTGGATATTATCAAAATTTAAAACTTTTGATCTTCAAAAGTCACTCTTAAGAAAAGTCAAGCTACAGACTGGGAGAAAGTATTTGCCAAACATGTACCCCATAAAGGACAGTATCCAGAACATATATATAAAGAATTCTCAAAGTCCAATAAGAAAATCATGAATTAAAAGTAAAATCCTAAGCCTCCCACTGACTGAATGGACCCCTCTTGGCCAAGAGGACCCCAGAGAAACCTTAAAACTGAGTTTCCAGCCACGGCAGGATGGGAGGTGTAAAGCACAGCTGCACACGTGCATGTTCCCTCTTCTCACATCCATGGACGTCCCACTCAGCACGAACTCCTGCTCCCATTGTCCCTGCCTCAAAGCACGTGTTCCTGGCTTGCGGCCAGGGCTCTGCTTCCCAGTGTGCCACCACAGGCCACAACATTTATGAGAAATAAAGCTCTCCTTTTCCAAATTATAAATCTTGGGGATTTTTTTCCAGTAAACAAAATAAACAACTTAATTTTAAAAAATAGGCAAAATATCTGCAGATGAGATGGTCTGTTGGGGAAAGAAGGAAGCACGTGGACCAGATCAGCCAGATCGAGGACAAGAGCGAAGTATGCAGGTCACACAGAGACCCTTTCCTCAACCCCTCAATGCCGTGGTGGAGGAAATCTAACGCACAGACAAGCTCGGAGAGGGAGACATAAACGTCAGGAGCAGTGGGCCCTGTCTGCCACCCAGAGACGGACAGAGCAGGCTGGATCACGTGTGTGCGACCCACTGACGGCAGGAGGCCAGGCTGGGGACGTGAAAAGTGAAAGCACCGGCACTCCTGAGTGCAGGGGCTGGGGCAGCAGCTCCCAGGACGGAAGGTGCCAGGGTGCCCAGGGCTCCCTGCTCTTCTGTAGCAACCGCACTCACTTCCCCAGATGAACCCGCCCAGTCCACAGCTGTAAATACTCTTTCTCTATTGACAACTTCCTAAATTAACCTCCTTGCCCAGTCTCCCCTCTGAGCTCCTGTATCAACTGCCAACCTGAGCAAACCAGTTGGGTGTCTGTTATCTAAGGTCCAAGACCAAGTCCTTAGCGCCACCCACCGCAGCCCTGACCCTCTCCAGATCCTCCCTCGGAGCAGCTCAGGCCCCCCGGAGTCCTCCCCAGTTGTCCTCACCCCGCCCCCCTGACAAGCACTTCACCTGGGCCCCTGCAGAATGACACAGCAGGGGAGCCTCTGCATGTGGACGGCGGCTGTCCATGCACTGAGAGTGACCCTGTCCTCCTCAGCCCACCCAGCAGCCCTGCTCTCCTGACCCCCTACAGCTGGTCCTCTCTCGCCCTCCTCTCACCAGACTCATCCTACCTCGGGCCTCCACTCCGGCCACTCCTCCTGCCTGGGCACACGCCTGCTCCCTCCTGCACCTCAGACAACCACCTTTTCCTCAGAGAGGCCTCCCTGACCGCCTGTCAGGAAGCCTCTTGGCCACTCTTGGTCATTCCCCTGTTCTCATCCATCTAGCAGGTGCCTGCTATGTTTTTAAATCCTTTTCTTTGGTTTTGGTCCCTCACTCACATGGCGGCAAGGACCCCATCTGTGTGTCCCGTGCCACCTCCTGTGCCACCCCCGGTGCCACCCCCAGGGCCTGGAAGGCACCTGTGGGACAGGCCCTCAGCATAGACTTGACAGGCAGGCACACACTCGGACAGAGGGAAGACAGACAGGCAGCTGCCCGTGGGGCCACACGTGGTCAGGGTACTCTCCTGAGGAGCACGACCCAAAGCGGAAGGACAGTGCTGAGGACAAGCTTGCTGGGAGGCCCAGGACATGCGTGCCTCCACATCTGTGGGCAAAATCACAGAATGAAATAAGACGTATTGGGCAGTGGGGAAAAAAGAAGACACTGTACCTAACACAGGACACTTGTAATTCAACTAATAAGAAAAAAACACCATCAGACCTCTCTGATGGGACGTCATCTGCTAAGTCTTCAGGGTACTTCCCGTGCTTGGGCACCTGGGTGGACGCTGACACTGACCACACCTGGCCACAAATCCACAAATGCAGGACTTGTTCTGTAAAATTTGGACTCAGTCAAAAGGCTGCACTTAAGGACCAAGAAGGCCACATGTGGACTTAAGGCCGTGATTTCCCCACCCCTGGCCCAGCTCTTGTGCTGCCACTGGTTTGCAAAAACACCCCAGAACTGCACGTAAAACCACACACCCACACCAGAATGTTTTTATTGGAAAGATATTTTTTAGAACACAGACCTGTAATAAGGCAAAAGAAACAAGTGAAATGTTATACCTTCTGCAGATTTAGCCACAACATAAATAACAGCCATGCTATCTTATTTGAGCCATTATCTGCAATTTTTCTACTTTTAGGTACAGAGGAGTTTCATGGAATACTGCAATATTCTAACAAGAACATCTCCCAAGAGGCAGTGCTCTCCCTTACAGAGGGGCTGCCACCCGCGCACTCAGACCAAAGCAGCCTGACAATAAATAGTAGATAGAGCGCCGTTCCAACCAAGGGAGGGAGGGTCTTCTACATCCCAGCACTGGGTGCCTGCCCTTGCCTTCCACCCAATGCCACCCACACGGCCACATCTGACACACAGCGACACTGCTAACATCTCACGTCAGAGCATTAACCTTCTGTCACGGAACAGCCCGGACTGTCACTGTGAAGGCAAGGAGGTCCCCAGCTGTCCCCACCTTGCTCAGCTGGGACTCCTTCCTACACGCAGGGCTGGCTGTGGGGCTTCCCCACTGAGAAAGGAGCAAGCAGTGAGCTAAAACCAGCAGAGAGTGGGGCAGCACTTTGGCCACCACTCCACAGAACACGTTATGATGACTTGGGGTAACGCCGGGGTTCACAGCTGGACACACTTGCAAATGCAGCTCCTAGAAATCTGTTCACTGGTCTCACCTGGGTTAAATGTATCCACGGGAGCTCAGAGTTTGGTAGATCTCAACAAACAAAGAAGGGCAAATGCTACAGGTTTCTAACCAATACCTAAATAGGCCTTAGCAAGGGTCTGACTTCAGGAGTAAAACAGCCCTGACTCTGAATTCCTCCAAATCAAGGGGACAGTGTCTCATTAACTCACCCCTCCAGCAGAATGAATTGAGACTTCTGCAGCCAACAAGAAGTCAGGAGCTGGGGTAACTAGGGTTTAAAAGTGCTTGTATGGGAGGAGGACAGGCAAGGATGATTCAACTTAATTCCTATCACAGTATCCACAGTGCAATCATCATTTCTAAATAATTATCACTCTTGGTGACGGTCTCAGCGGAAAGGAGAAGGCAGCAGTCAGGAGTGAACTTCTTTACTCCTCCATCTCAAAAATAGCATCTTAAGGCCAACACAAGGCTGTGATGTGACTGAGGAGGCCAGAAAATGCAGGTCCCGCAGGCCCCAGGCTGACCCCTTCCCAGCATCCACAGTGCACGGCGTGCCGGCGGCGCCACGGCCTGGCTGCAAGTTGCCTCCACTTACAAGTTCGGTTTCCTGCCTGCAGCACCTCCTGCTTCCAGGAAGGGTGTCCTTTTTACTTCATTTTTCTATTTAAGATAGATCATACTGCAGCTGTATGTGAACATAAACATACACACCCATGTTTCAATCTTTTTAAATCATATTATTGATGGACTTTATTCACTATCAACATGCAATAATTCATAAAAGGATTTTTGTTTCAATGTCAGTTAGTACATGGACTTACTAAATTAAAATTGTAAACATCACTATTTTTATTTCCTATTTTTCTGAGCGGGTCATTCTCATTGCTACACTCATTCCTGTACACAGGAAGTCCGTCTAGCCTTTCACTAAGATATTCCTAAAATATGTCAACTAGACTTTCTAGACAACTCCCCAAATGATCATCGCCAACGATGGGAAATCAGTTCTGCACAGCCCTGCCCAGCACCCCGTGCAGGCAGGCCACGCGCTCAGATCCTGATCCCCAGACACGACCATGTGTCCTATGGTTGGAGAATATGTCTGCTCTTTGTGTGAAAAGCTTGGAAGGTACAGAAAATTGCAAAAAAAATATGCTTAAAAAGACCTCCAATTCCCAGGTAGCACTGATAGCAGTATATGTTCTTCTAGTACTTTCTTGTTATAACATCTACCTATATAGGTTTTAAAACAAAATGAGATCAGTTATACGTTCTCTAAGAATAATGTAGCGTATCTGTATCTGTAATATTTGTAGAAAATGTTTATAAAGGCTTGTTTTTATCCTTTTAATAATGTTTATATTCAAAGAAATTTATCTATAAAATCAACATTGAGATTATTTAGATTACCTTTATGCTAAGAAAAATGCTTGTGTATCTCAAAATCAGATTAACATTCACGTAATTCTTCTCTACTAATAAAAACATATATTGTTTCTCCTGTAAGTATAAAAGTGATAGACATTGTTCATTTTGGAAAATTTTGAAACTTCAGAAATGTGTGAAAACAGATATGAGCAATAATCCCAGCTCTCAGAGACAGATGCTGGAAGCCTCTGGTTGTACTTCTTTGTGGCCTTTGAAATATACACATATATGCATACCCCCCCATTCTATGTCATACAGACTATTTTACATGTATTGCTGACTTACGTGCCAGTGTACTGGGCACATTTTTTCATGTCATGAATCATTCCTATAAACACTAATTGCTGCCTAATAGTCTATTGTGCTGTGAAGTACAATAACCGATTTACTAAATCCTCTATTATGGGTATTTGGGCTGCTTTCAATCATTAATTATTTAAATTAATGCTGTAATGAACATTCTCTGTACATAAACTTAGTGCTTATCTGATTATCTCCTGAAGATAAAGTCATAAGAGAATTTTCAGCCAAAGTGCATTAAATATTTTTAATGCTTCTCATACACATGGACAAAGAGCCTTTCAAAAACTTGTTTTCCTAAAGTCACCCTCTGACACACATGAAATAACCACCTCAGTCTCTGTGATTCCTTGCCAAAACTCTGTATTATAAACCTTTTCAAAATACATGCCCGTAAGATGGTCAGAGAACGATGCACATGCATTGACCTCAGTGAGAGCGAGGTGCGGCACCTTTCCGCGCGTGTTGGCGTTCGTGCTCCTTTTGGGAAACACCTGCTCAACATTTGACAGCAAAGCAAAGGTTCAACAGACTTAAGTAAGTACACTGTAGGGCAGAAGAAATTCTCCTGTTTTTTTGTTTTTTGTTTTTGCTTGTTTGTTTTTGAGACAGGGTCTTGCTGTCACCCAGGCTGAAGTGCAATGGTGTCATCATAGCTTGCTTCAGCCTCAAACTCCTGGGCTCAAGTGATCCTCCTGCCTCAGCCTCCCGAGTAGCTGGAACTACAGGAGCATGCCACCACATCCAGCTGTTTTCTACTTTTTTGTAGAGATGGGGGGTCTCGCTCTTGCTCAGGCTGGCCTTGAACTTCTGACCTCAAGTGATCCTCGGGCCTCAGGCTCCCAAAGTGTTAGAATTACAGGCGTGAGCCACTGTACCTGGCCATATTCTGGTGTTTTTAATATTAGCATAATTTTTTAAATGAACTTAATTAATAATAGAATTAACCTGGGGGCAGGAACAGTGGAAATCACCATAAACACAGGACCACACTAGGTTTGTCTCCAGTTCTTCTCTCACTAAAAGTAGTCTCTACAAATACTCATGGACAGCCCTGGAGCCAATTTAGACTCTAATACTACTTCCCACCAAATAAAAGTTTTTTACCAAGTTGCTGCTTCCATGACTGGAGGCAGGAAGAAATCAGAGGGCCTGCAAGCCAGCGTTCTGACAAGAAAGCAAGGCGCCTTCACACACCTGGGGGTAGCACAGTGCAGCAGCTGAAAGTGCCCCCGGCCAAGCTGTGGCAATTGGCATCTGAGAGTAATTATTCTTTCAGTTTAAGTTTGGAACAGGAGCTCAGGCTGAACTCCAGGTCCGAATCATTGTAGATCATGCAACCAAGTTGCCCAGTCTACCAACTAACTAGTCTAAGATGCGAACCCCACACCCCGCTGGGCTGAGGTACGATTTCAGAGCTGCTGGAGGTTGTCCGCACAAGAGAGGTATAACAAGCATCCGTAAAAACACTGCAACCCTACACGGGTAGGAGGTGACAGAGAATTAAAACTACAGTGCAGATGTTTCTCAAATGTCGAAATGATATAATAAATTTCATAATCATTGTATTTCTGCATACTTTTACTGCTAATGCATTTAAAAGGATAATTTACTAACACTGCTTACATTGTTTTTAAAAATTGATGAGTCTATATATTTAACATATTGAGCCCTAAATAAAGTAAAAATAGCAGTAAGTGTTCTTCTTGAGGTACAAAAGCCCAGCGGATGCTGAAGACCTTCACCATTTCCCAGCGGCTTATCTTTTAAGTGTCAATCTGGAGATGCCATCCCTACTGTCACTTGGCTACTACACATTCCTACCTCCTCTCACTGGCCTTTGAATTGGTAGATGGTGATTTGGCCCTCTAGTGGTTCTGAAATCTGGCAATCTTTTAGTTTCCAGATGTGGTGTCATGATTAGAGAAGTCAGACTGAAAAACACCTGCCCATGTTTCCTGCTACCAGTGGATGGCTTGTTCTCACCCCTCAGCCAGTTCCTCTGTCTCTCTCCTCAGCTCTCCCATCATGGCCCTCTGAGAACATCTGCTGCTTCTCCCCTTTGCTGCAGACACCCCAGAGGTGTCACCAAGTCACCCAGGTGCACCACGGAGCCTCCCTGCAACAGCCCCTTCCCAGGGGCGCAGCCATACAGCCCCACCTCTGAGGAGAAACCAGCCTTGCTGCAGGGTGAGGAGTGCAAACAGCTGGCCAGATGCCCCAGAGTCAAGCACGCGACGCAGCATGTTCCCCGAGTTCAGCCTGGCCGGTTTGACTCAAGGTGGAACTTCCTCACACACTGACCTCCCCCTTCGCAAGCAGGGCTCTAGATGCCCTGCTCCGCCCTGCTGAGCAGAAGGCCGTGCTCTTCTCACTGCTTCACGTCACAGGGTGTCTCCATATCAGAGGGGACAGGCAGCCCTGCACTGCTGCTCTTTTCCAAACTTGGCTGACTACTCCTATACTTTTATTTCCTTCTGACATCTAGAAATGGTCAATTTCCATAAAATATCCTGTGGCAATCACATGTATTTTGTGAAAAATGTTCACGATAAAACATAGTAGGCAGATGACATCAGTGAGAACAGCAGAGTAATGACCACTGACAGCTTACCTCTCCATAAAAGCAATGCGAACACAGGCAAAATTGTCCTAATTAACTTTTTAAGAACTCTGGACATTAGTGAAAGGCTTGCAGCAATACAAGGATTATTTATTCAAGAAAAACAGTTGGCTTTTGGTAAGAACAGCGAGCTCTGTGGCATTCTGACAGACCCTACTCCCTTCCCCTCGCCCAGCTCCACAGCTGCCTTGAGAGCCAGCAGCCTGGCAGGCACGGGGAGAGCAGGGGAGTCCTTCAAAGCTATGAGCACCAATGTTTAAAAAAGAAGAAAGAGGTCACCTCAATAACCTAAAAACTTCCACCTGAAGATACTAATAAAACAAGAGAAAACTAAACACAAAGTAAGCAGAAGGAAGAAAACAAATATTAGGGCAAAAAAATTAAATATAGAAGAGAAAAACAAAATCAAAAGTTGGCCCCTTGAATAGATCAATAAAATTGACAAACCTTCACCTAGAATGACAAAGAAAAAAGAGAAGACTCAAATTAAAATAAGGAATGAAAGAGGGGACACTACTACCAACCTTATGGAAATAAAATAGCAGTATAAGAACAATTTTATATCAACAAATTAAATAAACTAGATGAACAAATTCCCAGAAACACATATAGAAACTGACTCAAGAAAGAAAGAGAAATCTAAATAAACCTAAAACAAATAAAGAGATTGTGTTAGTAATCTAAAAATTTCCACAAGGAAAAGTCCAGAACCAGATGGCTTCACTAGTGAATTCTGCCAAATGTTTAAAGAATTAACACCAATCCCTTACAAACTCTTCTAAAAAAACAGACAAGAAAAGGCTACTTCCCAACGCATTCTATGAGGCCAGTATTATCCTGAACTCAAAACCAGACAAAGACTACTACAGACCAACATCTCTTAAAAAATATAGATGCAAATATTTTTTCCCATTCTGTAGGTGGTCTGTTTATTCTCGTGACTGTTTCTTTGGCTGTGCAGAAGCTTTTTAATTTAATCATGTCCCATTCATTAATTTTTGTTGCTGCTGTGATTGCCTTAGGGGTCTTCTTCATAAATTCTTTACCTAGGCCAATGTCTGTAAGAGTCTTTCCTACATTTTCTTCTAGAATTCTGATTGTATCACGCCTAAGGTTTAAGTCTGTTATCCACCGTGATTTGATTTTTGTGAGAGGTGAAAGCTGTGGGTCCTGTTTCAGTCTTCTACAAGTGGCTAACCAATTCTCCCAGCACCATTTATTGAATAGGGATTCTTGTCCCCAGAGTATATTCTTTCCTGCTTTGTCAAAAATTAGGTGACTATATGAGGATGGTTCTATATTTGGATTTTCTGTTGTGTTCCACTGGTCTGTGTCCCTGTACTTGTGCCAGTACCAGGCTGTTTTAAGAACCATGGCCTTGTAGTATAGTTTGAGGTCTGGCAAATTAATACCTCTCATTTTGTTTTTGTTGCTTAAAATTGCTTTTGCTATACGGGGTCTTCTCTGGTTCCATACAAAGTGTATAATTATTTTCTCTACATCTGTGAAGAATGATGTTGGTAATTTAATAGGGATTGCATTGAATCTGTAGATCACTTTGGGTAGTATAGACATTTTAACAATGTTGATTCTTCCGATCCACGAGCATGGTATATTTTTCCATCTATTTGCAAGTTCTGCTATTTCTTTTCTCAGTGTTTCATAGTTTTCCTTATAGAGGTCCTTTACCTCTTTAGTTAGGTATATACCTAGATGTTTTATTTTCTTTGTTGCTATTTTGAAGGGTATTGAGTCTTTAATTTGGTTTTCCGATCGACTGTTATCGGCATATATAAATGCCTCTGATTTGTGTGTATTAATTTTGTAGCCAGAGACTTTGCTATATTCGTTAATCAATTCCAGGAGTCTCATGGTTGAATCCTGGGGGTTTTCCAGATGTAGCATCATATCATCAAATATTTGCATACTACACATCAGATAAGGACTGATAACAAGAATCTATTTAGAACTCAGGAAAATCAGCAAGAAAAAAATCAAACAACCCTATCAAAAAGTGGGCAAATGACATGAATAGAAACTTCTCGAAAGAAGATATAAGAATGGCTAACAAACATATGAAAAAATGCTCAACATCCCTAATCATCAGAGAAATGCAAATCAAAACCACAATGAGATATCACTTAACCCCAGTGAGAATGGCCTTTATCATAAAAACCCAAAACAACACATGTTGGCGTGGATGTGGAGAGACAGGAACACTCATACACTGCTGGTGGGACTGCAAACTAGTGCAACCCCTGTGGAAAGCATTATGGAGGTATCTTAAACAGATTCAAGTAGACCTGCCATTCGATCCAGCAATCCCATTATTGGGCATATACCCAAAGGAAAAAAGGTCATTCTGTAACAAAGACACATGTACCCGAATGTTTATAGCAGCACAATTCACAATAGCAAAAACCCAAATGCCCATCAATACATGATTGGATTAGTAAGCTGTGGTAAATGTATACCATGGAATATTACTCAGCTATAAGAAATAATGGGCCGGGCATGGTGGCTCATGCCTGTAATCCTAGCACTCTGGGAGGCCGAGGCGGGTGGATCGCTCGAGGTCAGGAGTTCAAGACCAGCCTGAGCAATGAGCGAGACCTCGTCTCTACTAAAAATAGAAAGAAATTATCTGGCCAACTAAAATATATATAGAAAAAAAAATTAGCCGGGCATGGTGGCGCATGCCTGTAGTCCCAGCTACTCGGGAGGCTGAGGCAGTAGGATTGCTTAAGCCCAGGCGTTTGAGGTTGCTGTGAGCTAGGCTGACGCCACGGCACTCACTCTAGCCTGGGCAACAAAGCGACACTCTGTCTCAAAAAAAAAAAAAAAAAAGAAAGAAATAATGAAGATACGACATCTCTATGGTTCTCCTGGAGAGAGTTGGAACCCATTATATTAAGTGAAGTATCCCAAGAATGGAAAAATAAGCATCACATGTACTCACCAGAAAATTGGTTTCCCTGATCATCACCTAAATACACATCTGGGAACGACACCAATCGGATATCAGACTGAGGTGGGGGGTGGGGGAGCAGATGGGTCTATGCCTACCAATGAGTGCATTGCGCACCCTTTGGGGAATGGTAACGCTTGAAGGTGCTGACTCGGGAAGGGGGAGTGGGGAAGGGAGGGATATATACCTACATGATGGGTGCAATGCGCACCATCTGGGGAACAGACACGCCTGGAGCTCTGACTTGGGGGGAAAGGCGGTACATGGGCAACGTATGTAACCTGCAATTCTGTATCCCCCATAACAATAAGATGAAATAAAAAAAAAATATATAGATGCAAAACTTCACAACAAAATACTAGCAAACGAAATCCAGCAATATATTGATTACACACCATGGCTAAGTGGCAGTTATACCAAAAATGCAAGGTTGATTTAACAACCAAAAATCAATCAATGCAATACATCAATATTAATGGAATAAAGAACAAAAACACATGATCATCTCAGAGGACACAGAAAAAGCATTTAACAAATTTCAATATGACACCTGAAAAAAACAGTCAAAAAACTAGGAATAAGAGGAAGCTTTCTCAACCCAATGAAGGGAATCTATGAAAAACCCACAGCTAACAGGATACTCAACAGTGAAAGACTGGAAGCTTTCCCCCACAATCAGAACAGGATAAGGACGCCTGCCCTCACCAGTACAATCAACACTGTACTGCAGGCTTAGGCAAGAAAAAGAAACAAGAGGTACCTAGATTAAAAAGGAAAAACACAAATATCTCTATTTGGAGATGACATGATTTTACATACAGAAAATCATAAGGAAGCCACTAAAACACTAGTATAATAACCAAGTTCAGCAAGATAGCAAGAAATAAAATCAATATACAAAAATTAATTGCATTTGCAAGCTGAAATAAAATCCTAAGCCCCCCAGCCGACTGAATGGACCCCTCTGGGCCCAGGGGACCCCCCTACCAAAAAAAGCTGAGTTGCCGCCTTGAGGAGAAAAGATGTCAGACATGCCCAGTTATGCCCTGTTCCTTTTGAGTTATTCTTTGCAACAATAAGATACAAAACCATTAATAGGCCTAAAGCCATTTAAGACAAAGGTTAAATCACACCTACAGGTCATCAGCTTACTTAACTGACCATTTGAGTCTCAGTGTATGTCCGGTGGCTTGTCTCTGATTACCAGACTTCCTTATCTCAACTTAAAACATACCAAGCATTTAGACAGAGCTTCTTTTCTTTAACCAATTACTACTGAAAGAATCTCTAAACCCACCTATAACCACCCCCGTAATCCCCTGCTTCAAGATGTTCTTCCTTTTCAGGACAAACCAAGGTACATCTTCCATGTATTGCTTTGTGACTTAATGTGTAATTCCTCTGTTCCTAAAATGTATAGAACCAAACTGAAACCCAACCATGGCAAGAACACTTGCTCAAGGCTTCTTGGGCACGACTCCCCAGGCCACAATTGCATATATTCAGCTCAGAAAAACCTCTTTAAATTATTTTACTGGGCAGACAGATCAGGGAAGAAAAAAAGAAAGAAAGAAAAAAATTTTACAGAGTTGACATATTTCTATACACTAGCAATGAATAATCCAAAAATGAAATTTAAAAAACAGTTCTGATAATAACAAAAAAACCTTAAAATTTTAACAGAAGAAATGCAAGACTTATACATCCAAAAACTATAAAAAATAATTGAAAGAAATTAAACAAGACCTAAATAAATGGAAAAACATCCTGTGTTCATGGATTAAAAGACGTAATAGTGTTAAAATAGCAATACTCCCCAAACTAAACTACAAATTTAACTCAATCTCAATCAAAATCCCAGCTGACTTTCTGACAGAAATTGACAAGCAGATGCTAAAATTCATAAGGAAACTCAAGGGACCCAGAATAGTCAAAACAATTGTTAAAAAGAAAAACCAGGTCAGAGGACTTACGTTTCTCAACTTGAAAACTTATTACAAAGCCACAGCACTCAATGCATTGTTATAGAGGCACATTCTGCACTGAACTGCAGCTCCACAAGATTCGCAGACAGAAGCCCTAACAACCAAGTCACTGTACTTAAAGGAAGGGCCTTTAAAGAGGTAATTAAGGTTAAATAAGGTCTTAAGGGTGAGGCCATAATCCAACAGGACTAGTGTCCTTATAAGAAGAGGAAGGACGGGGGCGGGCTAGAAGCAGCCCGCACCTTCTGCTCTCAAGGAGAAGATGGAAAGTTCTGGGTAGAGGCCTGCTCACAGATGGGCCTTCTTGGAGAGAGCACTGTGAATCATCAGAAAAGTGACATAGGACATTCAGAGTGAAGGAAAAGGTGACCACTCAGCAAGATCAGAAGGTACCTGGGAAGGCACCCACACGCGGGAAAGGACAGGAGGAGAGAACCCTGGGGCTCCATGCTCCCCCAAGACACTGCAGCCCAAGCTGTGAGAGGGCCCCCCACCACCGCAGACCTCCAGACTGATCAGGGAGCTGCTTGGAGTCTGTGCAGGGACACTGCACTGAGAGCAGGCACAGCAGGGACTGGGGGCTTCCATTCCCAGGTTGCTGCAACCGACACCAATCTGAGCTCTCAGGTCCAGAGCACCACACCTTAAGAGGGATGGCCTTGCCGAAGCTGCCTCTGCATTGCCCACTGGGCAGAGCAGATGCTCTCGAGTGCCCTGTGACTGGGAGCTGCACACCCCTCCCCGTCATGGGGGATTTAAGCAGAAAGGGCACCACAGACACCACCTGAGAAGCTCTGCAGTGACCGCCTCTGTGGGACCTGGGCAGGGGGAGAGCCCCAGCCACCCAAGGCCCAGCCTAGCAACACTGTCCTCGCAACTCCCATGCTGCCTCTGTGCTCTGCGGCCCCACCCATGCATCTCCTGCACTGCTGCTCCACCTGCAGCCCCAGCTCTAAGGCTCCTGCGCTGCCCCTGGGCCCTGAGGCCCCGCACCCACAACACTTGGCCCTGCAGCTCTGCCCTCCAACCCCATGCTGCCACACAGCCCCACCCATATGGCCCCTGTACTGCCCCATGGCCCCGCCCCCACAGCTGCTGCCTGGTGGCAAATGCCCCCTCAATCCAACAAGCCACCAGGGACCCACTGGCCTTCAGCCGCAATTGCACCTGTACCCAGTTGAAGCGAACACCTGCAGCTCTGACATCCATGAGCACTGCCTAGGTAGCCTTGCCCAGCTGTCACTGTCACTGCTGCAGGGAGACCAGGAAAGAGTAATCTCCTGCAATGCCACCCTCCATGGAGAGGTCTCACCCAGCCCCCAACCCAAGGTTCCAACAGCAGCCTGGGGAGCAACCCACCACTCTACATGAAGATCCTCCAGCACCAGCCTGGACTGTGACAATTGCAGGGGGCCAGGACAACCAGAACAGCTGCACTACAGACCCAGTGCATCTGCCTATCCCCTGCTGGGTCAATCTTCCAGAGCAGGTCACAAAAGCATCATCTAGGGACCTCTCCTTCTTCTAAGTAGGAGAGTTCCCAGCAAAGGGGAACAGATGTGCTGCAAACCTATGTGCCCTCATCTGAGGTTTCAGATGAGAAGAAACCAGCAAAAGAACTCTGACAACATGAAAAAACAAGCTAGGTCACAGCCCCAAGGAATCACAATGGACCTACAGCAATGGACCCCAATCAAAAGGACATTGTCGAAATGTCAGAAATGGAATTCAGAATATGGATGGCAAATAAGATGGATGGGATTGAAAAGAAAGTTGAAAACCAACACACAAAAGCCAAAAAATATTTAAGAACATCAATGAAAAAAGGGAAAAAGTTGCTAAAGAGCAAGACAAAATAAGAAAGGATATAAGAGAACTTAAATCAAAGAGTCACTGAGGCAATTTCAAAATACAGCAGAAAGTTTCAGTAACAGGCTACACCAAGGAGAAGAGACAAACTCAGAGCTTGAAGACAAGGCTCTCGAACTAACCCAGTTAGTCAAAGATGTAGGAAAGAGAATAAAGAAGAATGAACAATCACTCAGAGGAATATGGGACTATATGAAACAAGCCAATATATGAATTAGAGACATCCCTGAGGGAGGGAAGAAAAATCAAAAAGCATGGAAAACCTATACAAGAAAATTATTGAGAAGAACCTCCCTGGTATCCCCAGAGATTCATATATCCAGATACAAGATGGTCATCGAACACCAGGAAGATTCATAGCAAATAAGGCATCTCCAAGACACATAGTCATTAAACTGGCCAAAGTCAGAATGAAGGAGAAAATCTACAAACTGCAAGATGAAAGCAACAACTAACCAAAAAAGGAAAACCCATCAGGCTAAGAGCAGACTTCTCAGCAGAGACCTGACAAGCCAGAAGGGATTAGAGCCCCCTCCTTAGTCTTCTTAAACAAAACACCTGGCAGCCTAGAATTTTGTATACTGCAAAACCAAATTTCATAAATGATGGAGAAATAAAGATTTTTTTCAGACAAGCAAACACTAAGGGAATTTGTCACTACCCGACCTGCCCTATAGGAAATACTCAGAACTGCATTATACATGGAACATCACAAAAGATACCCACCGGTGTAAAAACACCCCAAAGTTAAAGCTCACAGCTCTAACAAAACAATAGCACAAGAGGGGAAACAAAACAATAAGGTATCATCCAACATAATGAAGAGAACAGTATCCCGCACATCAATACTAACACTGAATGTGAACGGTCTTAATGCCCCACTTAAAAGACAGACTGGCTGAATGGATGAAAAAACACACCCCAAGTATGTGTTGTCTCCAAGAAACACATCTAACTTGCAAAGACTTACAAAGACTCAAGGTAAAGGGATGGGAAAAAAATATTTCATGAGAATGGAAACCAAAAGCGAGCTGGTGTAGCCATTCTTTTAACAGATAATGTAAACTTCAAATCAACAATGGTGGAAAAAAAAAAAAAGACAAAGATGGTCATCATATAAGGGTAAAGGGAGTAATTCAACAAGCATACATAACAACCCTAAATATATATGCATCTAACACAGGATCTCCCAGATTCATGAAGTAAATTCTACTAGATCTAAAGCAAAGAAATAAACAGTACCATCATAATTGCCGGAAACTTCAACACCCCACCAACAGAGCTGGATAGATCATCATAGCAGAAAATCAATAAAGAAACACTGAACTCTAGAACAAATAGACCTAACAGACATTTACAGAACATTCCACCTAAAAACTACTGAATATACATTCTTTTCATCAGCATATGGGACATTTTCCAAGATATCTTAGGCCATATCTTAGGCCACAAAATGAGTCTCAGCAAATTGAAAGAAATCAAAATCATACCATGTATCTTCTCAAGACCACAGTGGTAAAAAACTAGAAATCAATTTTAAGAGAAACACTCAAATCTACACAAAGGCATGGAAATTAACCTGCTGCTGAACAACCCTTGGGTCAATTATGAAATTAAGATGGAAACCAAGGCCGGGCGCGGTGGCTCACGCCTGTAATCCTAGCACTCTGGGAGGCCGAGGTAGGCGGATCGTTTGAGCTCAGGAGTTCGAGACCAGCCTGAGCAAGATCGAGACCCCATCTCTACTAAAAATAGAAAAAAATTATATAGACAGCTAAATATATATATAGAAAAAATTAGCCGGGCATGGTGGCACATGCCTGTAGTCCCAGCTACTCGGGAGGCTGAGGCAGGAGGATTGCTTGAGCCCAGGAGTTTGAGGTTGCTGTGAGCTAGGCTGACGCCACGGCACTCACTCTAGCCCGGGCAACAGAGCAAGACTCTGTCTCAAAAAAAAAAAAAAAAAAAAAGATGGAAACCAAAAGATTCCTCAAGCTGAATGAAAAAGGAGACACAAGCTTTCAAAATCTATGGGATATAGGAAAAGTAGCCCTAACGGGAAAGTTCACAGCCTTAAATGCCAATATCGAAAAGGCAGAAAGATCACAAATTAACAACCTAATGTCACATCTCAAGGAATAAGAAAAAGAAGAACCAAACCCAAAGCCAGCAGAAGAAAATAAATAACAAAGCTCAGAGCAAAACTAAACAAAATGGAAACAAACCAACCAAAAGAAGGATCAACTAAACAAAAAGTTGGTTCTTTGTAAAGATAAACATCGATAGAGCACTAGCCAGATTAAGCAGAAATAGAAGAGAAAGGACTCAGATAAGCTCAATCAGAAATGAAAAATGAGACATTACAACTGATACCAAAGAAATACAAAATATTATACATGAATACTACATAAACCTCTATGCACACAAACTAGAAAACACAGAGGAAATGGATAAATTCCTGGAAACACACAACCTCCTAAGGATGAATCAGGTAGAAATAGAAATCCTGAACAAAACAATATTGAGCAGTGATTATGAAGCAGTAATAAAAAATCTCCCAAAAAACAAAGCCTCAGACCAGAAAAATTCACAATTGAATTCTACAAAAAAGAACTGCTAGCACCTATTCTACAGAAATTATTGCATAAGGTAGAGAAGGAGGGAATCCTCCCTAACTCATTCTATGAAGCCAATGTCATCCTGATACCAAAGCCAGGAAAGGACACAACAAAAAAACAGAACTACAAACCAATATCACTCATAAACATAGATGTAAAAATCCTCAACAAAATACTAGCAAACCAAATCCAATAGTATGTCAAAAAGATAATTTACCATGATCACATGCATTTCATCCCAGGGATGCAAGGATAGTTTAACAGATGCAAATCAATAAACATGATTCACCACATACATAGAAGCAAAAACAAAGAACATATGATCCTCAAGAGATGCAGAAAAAGCATTCAATAAAATCCAGCACACTTTCATGATAAAAACCCTCAAGAAACTAGGCATAGAAGGAACATATCTCAAAATAATAAAAGCCATGTACGACAAACACACAACCAATATCATACTAAATAGGGAAAAGTTGAAAGCATTCCCCCTAAGAACTGGAACAAGACAAGGGTGTCCACTCTCACCACGTCTATTCAACATAGTACTGGAAGTCCTGGCCAGAGCAATCAGGCAAGAGAAAGAAATAAAAAGTATCCAAATAGGGAAAGAGGAGATTAAACTATCCCCATTCCGTGATGACATGATCTTGTATCTAGAACACCCTAAAGACTACACCAAAAGATTCTGAGAATTGATAAACAAATTCAGCAACAACTCAGGTTACAAAATTAATGTACCCAAATCAATACCAATTCTATATCCTGCTAACAGTCAAGCTGACAGTCAAATCAAGGACTCAACACCATTTTCAATAGCTGCAAAGAAAATAAAATATACTAGGTATATTCCTAGGAGGTAAAAGGAGGTAAAAAGATCTCTATAAGAACTACAAAACTCTGATGAAAGAAATCATAGATGACACAAGTGAGAAAACATCCCATGCTCATGGATTGGTAGAATCAACATCGTAAAATGTCCATACTGCCCAAAGTGATTTACATATTCAATGCAATCCCCATCAAAAACACTAATGTCGGCCGGGCGCGGTGGCTCACGCCTGTAATCCTAGCACTCTGGGAGGCCGAGGCAGGTGGATCGCTCGAGGTCAGGAGTTCGAGACCAGCCTGAGCAAGAGCGAGACCCCGTCTCTACTAAAAATAGAAAGAAATTATATGGCCAACTAAAAATATATAGAGAAAAAATTAGCCGGGCATGGTGGTGCATGTCTGTAGTCCCAGCCACTCGGGAGGCTGAGGCAGTAGGATCGCTTAAGCCCAGGAGTTTGAGGTTGCTGTGAGCTAGGCTGACGCCACGGCACTCACTCTAGCCCGGGCAACAAAGTGAGACTCTGTCTCAGAAAAAAAAAAAAACCACTAATGTCATATTTCACAGATCTAGAAAAAATAATTCTACCCTTCATTTGGAACCAAAAAAGAGCTTGAATAGCCAAAGCACTCTTAACCAAAAAGAGCAAATCTGGAGGCATCACATTACCTGACTTCAAATTATCCAACAAGGTTATAGTAACCAAAACAGCATGGTATTGGTATAAAAGTAGAAACATAAACCAATAGAACAGAATAGAGAATCCAGAAATAAAACCATGTAAGTATAACCAAGTAATTTTTGACAAAGCAGGCAATAACATACACTGAGGAAAGGAAGCCCTATTCAATAAATGGTGCTGGGAAAATTGGATAACCACATGCAGGAGAATGAAACAGGACCTCTATTCTCATACCATATACAAATTCATTCAAGATGGATAAAAGACTTAAATGTAAGGCATGAAATCATAAAAATTCTAGAAGAAAACATAGGAAAAACTCATTTAGACACTGGCCGAGGCCAGGAATTTATGACTGAAATCCATACACACACACACACACTCCATGGAGTATTGCTCAGCTATACAAAGGAATGAAATACTGTCTTTTGCAGCAACTTGGACAGAACTAGAGACCATTATCCTAAGTGAAGTATCTCCAGAATAGAAAAACACCACACATACTCTCTAATAATTGGGAGCTAAACAATGGGCACACACGGGCACAAAGAAATGTAAAGGCCATTGGATACCAAGAAGGGGGTAGGGAGGGAGGGGTAAAAACTTACCTATTGGGCGCAATGAACACTACTCTGGTGACAGGCACACTAAAGGCCCTGACTTAAGCATTATACAAGGTATCCATGTAACAAAACCATTTGTACTCCCTTAATATTTTGAAATAAAATTTTAAAAAATCTTTTATATAACTGAAAAAGAAAAAAAAAGAAGAGGAGGAGGAAGGACACCAGGGACATGTATGCACAGACAACAAGCCATGGGAGGACACAGCAAGAAAACAGCCATCTTCAAACCAAGGAGAGAGGCCCCAGAAGAAACCAAAGCTGCTGACAGCTAGATCTTGGACTTCTAGCTTTCAGAACTGTGAGAAAATAAATTTCATTTTTTTAAGCCATTCAGTGTGTGATATTTTGTTACAGTAGCTCTAGAATACTAATACAGAATATGTAGATAAAGACATATATTTTCTCTCTCTCCCTCATATATCTATCTATATATCTCCCTCTCTCTAGATAAATCATATATTGATATATGATATATCTATATATATAAATTAACAAATAAAGTGCTACATTTACAATTAACTGTTTTTGACTAAGACTGTCAAGACTATTCAATGGAGAAAGAATATTCATTTTAACAAATAGTGCTTGGACAACTGGATACTCACAGTCAAAAGAAAGAATTTGGAACCCTGCTGCATATCATACACAAAATTAATTCCAAATGAATCAAAGATTTAAATGTAAGGGCTCAACCTATAGAGCTCTCAGAAGAAAAAGTGAAAAATGTGAAAATGTGACCTTGGATAAGGCAATGGTTTCTTAGATAGGACAACAAAAGTAAAAGTAACAAAAGAAAAAAATAAATAAATAAGACTTAAACAATTTAAAACTTTTGTGCTTCCAAGGTCACTATCAAGAAAGTGAAGAGAAAACCCATAAAACAGGAGAAAATTTTTGCAAATGTGATAAGGAACTAGAATCCAGAATATATAAAGAATTCTCACAACTCAACAATAAAAAGAGAAACTCAATTAAAACCTGGGCAAATGATTTGAATACACATTTACCCAGAGAATACATGCAAATCACCAATAAGCACATGAAAAGCTTCTCAACATTAGTTATCAGGGAAATGCATATCAAAACCACACTGACATACCACTCACATCCACTAGAATAGCAACAATCAAAAAGAGAGACAATAACAGGTATTGGTGAGGATGTGCAAAGTTGGAACCCTTCTGTATCGCCGGTGGGAATGCAAAATGGTGTAGCCATTTTGGAAAACACTGCCGGTTTCTCCCCACCTTCTAGGGGTATGGGAAGAAAGGAGGTGACTGCTAATGTTCATGGGGTTTCTTTGGGGGGCATAAAAATGTTCTGAAATTAGTGATAATGGTTACACAACTCTATGTATAGACTAAGAACCGATCAATTAATTGTATACTTTAATGGGGTGGATTTTATGGTACGTAAATTCATATCTCAATTCAAAAAGTAAACATAATAGACATCTATTAATACATACCATGAAGATTAAAAAACGGTCAACATTTTGCTTTATTTGCTTCAGATCTCTGTTAAAAATGCTTGCAGATGCCACAAAAGCCCTAATTCCACCGATACTCCTCCCTCCCTATACGAAGGTAACCACGTAATCTAAAGATGGACATCAGCACTCACCTTCAGGTGCACAGGTCTGCACCAGCTATGCCCATGTCCAAAAATCACAGTACCATACCCTACCTCTCCTTCTGCAACCTGCTTTGTCAACACTGTCACTGAGATTTATCCATCTTGATGCACATAGATCTAATTCATTCATTTTACTGCTGAATAATATTTGACTATGTGAATAAAACAAATGTCAGGTTCCCCTTACTGAGGCCAGTTAGGTTGTTTCTATTGTTTTGCTCTTACAAACACTGTAGTACCATATCCTCAGGCACCTACAAGGTCTTTCAGAGCAAATGCCTGAAAATGGCATCGGAGGGTTATGTTATGTGCACATATTAAACTTTACTCATGTAACCAAGTTAATCTCCAAAGTGGTTCTACTATCAATTTGTAGTCCCAAGAGCAATGTGTACAATCCCCACACCTCATCAATACATATTAATTGATGTCCTGCTTGCCAATCTGATAAATGTGAAATGGTATCTCATTGTTTTAATTCATATTTCATGGACTAACAGCAAAAATGAACAGTTTTCACTTATTTATAACCATTCTGATTTCTTCATGTTGAACTGCCTTTTTATAGCCTCTATTCATTGTATGCTTATTCTTTCTAGATCTTTAGTATTAATCCCTTTCATGTTATGTGACTTTCAAATCTATGCTCTTCTATGTAATTTGCCTTTTAATTCTGTAAAAACCTTCTATCACACACTTTTTCTGTTTCATAGTCAAATAAACTGGTCTATTTCCTTACAGTTTGTACTTTTTGTGCCCAGTTAAAGAAATCTGTTTGTGCCCAGATGTTAATGACAGTCTCTTGCCTTTCTTCTGTGAGTTTTTGCTTTGCCTTTCACACCCAGAATTCAGTCTCATATAGGAAGCATTTGGTAGGGATCTAATTTTATCTTTACCATATGAGTAGAAGATACAAGTAATATTTACTGAAAAGTCCACCTTTCCTATGGACTTGTTCATGTGACCCTATCATGAATCTGCACAAACACACGTGTGTGTGTGTGTGTGTGTGTGTGTTCCCTAACTCTGTTTCACTGGCATATTTGTCAATCCTTGGGTTAATGCTACGAATCCTTACACCTTTATGAGCTTTGACATCTGAAAGGGCAAATCTCCTCTTATTTTTTTTTAAAACTACTTTTTACTTTGGTTCTTTACTTGCTATGTCATGTATTTTGGGATAAGCTTTTCCAAACCCATGAGAAACCCTGCTAGGATTTGGTTTTGCACTTAAATGACAAATGTCATCTTTAAATATTGAATCTCCACATCATTAATAAGATATGGCTAATATTGTTCATTTACACATTCTCTTTTTATTTCTTGATCAATCTTACAAAGGATTTGAAAATTGTTTTTCTTAAAAACAACCAACTTTCTGTTGATTCTAATTTTCTTTGCTTTCCACGTCACAACTTTCTGTCCTTACCTTTACCATTTCCTTTCTTCTACTTTCTTTTGTTCTCCTACCTTCTTAACTTGGACAGTCGATCAATTTTCAGTCTTTATTCTTTTCAAATTCATAACTCTAAAGATATAAATTTGCCTCCAAGTAGTACACATTCTACAAGTCTTAATTTACATTGTTAGAATAATTCAATTCTAGATATATCCATTTGACTTCCTCTTTAATTTGAATGATTTTTAGTGTTTTTAAAATATCAAATATGTAAGCTTTCCTTCTTTGTGTTTTTATTACTGATTTTTGACTTAACACTTTGGCCAGAAAACATGGTCTGAAAAAAATGTCAGATTTACTTTGTGACCAAATACAAGGTCAGATTTTGAAAATGTTTCACGTTTCAAGAGAATATGTATTCTCTAATTGGCTGCAGTATTTTTTTTTTTTATGACCAAGAGACAGAGCTTGATATTTGTGTTATTAAAATCCTGGCCAGGCACGGTGGCTCATGCCTGTAATCCCAGCACTCTGGGAGGCTGAGGTGGGAAGATCCTTTGAGCTCAGGAGTCTGAGACCAGCCTGCAAAAAAGCAAGACCCCATCTCTACTAAAAACAGAAAAAATTAGCTGGGCTTGGTGACATGTGCCTATAGTCCCAGCTACTTGGAGGCTGAGGCAGGAGGATCACTTGAGCCCAGGAATTTGAGGGTGCAGTGAGCTATGATAATGCCACTGCACTGTAGCCAGGGCAACACAGCAAGACTCTGTCTCAAAAAAAAAAAAAGAAAAGAAAAGAAAAAAACTTAATGCTTTCATTTATGTGTACATATTTGATCTATCAGTTACTGACGAAGGAACATTAAAATAGTCCATATGATTGCAGATTTATGAGTTTTTCCTTTTAAGTCAGCAAAGTTTTCTATGTATTCTGAGGTTTTGTCATAAGTATCTTTACCACAGTTATTTTCTTTTATCATCATATAGAAACTGTATAAGAAAAAGCTTTTTGTCTCTATATGCATTTGATATTAACAGAGCTACATCAATTTTGTTGTAGGTGTTAACTGCCTAAAAATCCACTTTTTCTATACATATTATCAAACTTTTTCCCAGACAATATCATTAAAAGCACCTGAGTGAATTTTGTAATGTACTCCAAATCCAGTGTTAAGAGCTGCATGTCTCCATGAGCTCGCCTAGTGCCCTGAAACACTTCATAGAGGACTAGACGAAGGGTTTCAGAGAAGTGGCATCCCACGTGGCTCCAAGACTTTGGGCTTAAGCAACTGGAAAACAGAACTGTTATGGAAAGCTCAAGAGTTCATTCTGGACAATACTGAGAGGCTCATTAGACTTGCAAATGAAAATGTTGAATAGGCCACGGGACAAACAAGTCTAGAGCCAAAGGGAGCACGCAGAGTGGGAGTAATCAGAGCACAGCCGGCACCACACCGAGAGCGGATGAGACCCCCAAAGGAGTGAGGGCTGCCGCGGAGGTGCAGCCAGTCCTGCCAAAGACAGCGGAGACACAAAGGGCGAGGGCAGCACATCAGGACGGTGCGTGGAGACTGCCAGCCCTACGAGGAAAAGATAAACTGAAAGGGCAGAGGTATGAAACGTCCACATTTTCCCATCCCCAAAACCGAGGCAAAGGAAGCACGCCTGCTGTCCTGGTACAGGCCCCTCCCTGAAGCCCACAGTGAAAACACCACATGCAAATGAAGGAAACGGACATCAGAAGCAGAGCCAAGACAACAGCGCCGGCTCCTTGGGGAGCCACTGAAGCAGATGAAGGAGGAGATGCTGAGGAAAGGCCTGCATGTGAGGAAAGGGTGGTGTAACCTGTGCACACAGGAGAGGCTCTGGCTGAAGCGGACCGCTCACAGCACATCCTCATTGTCATTCTCATCAGCACCCAGAGGCACTGGAATGGTGGGTGCTCAGAAGAGTCCTGCCTGTCCTGCACTCCCTGCAGCACCACGCAGGCAGCAGAGCAGGCCGTCAGCAGGTACAGGCACGACTCTGGGGAGCCCACACTGTTTTGAGAGAGAGGAGATGGGTACATGAACAACCATGGTGCAAGTAAGGTAGAAATCTCCTTCTGCCTTCCTAAGGTAATCATCAGTGAGCTACCACATTGGAAAGGAGACACTGCTTCCTCCTGGGCAGAGAAGGAAAACTGCACGAAGGGACAAGGTGGTGTTTGTGCAGGCCGCGTGGGCGGGACTGCAAATGCAGTCTGCAGACGGGACATCCCGGCAGATGGGAAGCTGGAGCATAAACCAACAAAAAGGGAGAAGTGGTAGGTCAACGGGCAGCTCAGGGGGTTGCTGGCTGCACTTTACCTGGAAAACAACAGGATGCCAAGGACAACTTCTGAGCAATGGTGGCATGTTGGAATTTATTACTACTGGAAGTCATTCCCTAAAGTCTAGATAATACATTTATCCCAAAACTCCCATGTGGTCCTAGGAGATGACCTGGTAGTTCACTGCAAAGGCAGTAGTAGTTTAAGGTAAATTATATAGAAGGAGCAATCCTCACTAAAAATGTATAATCATAATTAGTATATGCCATAGTTTGGATATTTGACTCTCCAAAGCTCATGTTGAAATTTGGTTCCCAGTGTTGGAGGTGGGGCCTAGTGGGAGGCGTCTAGGTCATGGGGGCAGAACCCTCACGAATGGGGTAAGTTCTCATTCTTTTAGTCCCTGATAGAGTTCTCTCAGAGCTGGTTGTTAAAAAGAGCCTGGCACCTCTCTCCCCTCCTCTTTGCCCCCTTTCTCACCATGTGATCTCGGCACACACAAAGTCCCCTCTGCCTTCTGCCGGGAATGCCAGTAGCCCAAAGCCCTCACCAGAAGCAGACGCTGGCGCCATGCCTCTTGTACATGCTGCAGAGCCCTGAGCCAAATAAGGCTCCTCTCTTTACAGGTTACCCAGCCTCGAGTATTCCCTTACAGCAACACAAACGGACTAAGACTGTGTGTAACAGCTCAAGCTAATAAGATGCTGCCCACAAACCAATAGTTTATATTGTCAATGAAGACTCAGAGACAAATCATTTGGAAAAGAAAACATTTACCTGAAAGAGATAAAAGAGAGTCAATTTTCAAACTGGCTCACCGAATAAAAAAACATAGCAAAATTAGGGAACTCAGCCCGGGCGCGGTGGCTCACGCCTGTAATCCTAGCACTCTGGGAGGCTGAGGTAGGCGGATCGTTTGAGCTGAGGAGTTCAAGACCAGCCTGAGCAAGAGCGAGACCCCACCTCTACTAAAAATAGAAAGAAATTATATGGACAGCTAAAAATATATAGAGAAAAAATTAGCCGGGCATGGTGGCGCATGCCTGTAGTCCCAGCTACTCGGGAGGCTGAGACAGGAGGATCGCTTGAGCTCAGGAGTTTGAGGTTGCTGTGAGCTAGGCTGACGCCACGGCACTCACTCTAGCCTGGGCAACAGAGTGAGACTCTGTCTCAAAAAAAAAAAAAAAAAAAAATTAGGGAACTGAAACTTAACATAAGATACTACCTCACACCTATTAGAATTGTAAAAATCCAAAAAACTGAAAATATAATTCCAAATGCTGGCAAGGAAGTGGAGCAAGAATTCTCACTCATTGCTAGTGGGAATGCAAAATAGTACAACCACTTTGGAAGATAGTCTGGCAGTTTCTTACAAAACTAAACATATTTTTACCATACAATCCAGCAATTGTGCTCTCTAGTACTTGCCCAAATGAATTAAAAACTTATATCCACACGAAAACCTGCACATAAATGTTTATAGCAACTTTATTCCTAACTGCCAACAACTGGAAACAACCAAGGAATCTTTCAATAGGTGACTGGATGAACAAACTGTGACACACTCATACAATGGAATGTTATTCAGTGACAAAAAGAAATGAGCTATCAAATTATGAAGACATAGGTGAATCTTAAATGTATATGCTAAGTGAAATAAATAAGTCAAAAAAAAGCTCTATACTGTAGGAGTCCAACTATACAACATTCTGGAAAAGGTAAAACTATAGAGATGGTAAAGAGATCAGTGGCTACCAGGGGTTCAGGCGAGGGACGAATAGGTGGAGCACAAGGGATTTTTAGGGCAGTGAAACTATTCTGCATGACACTCTAATGGTAACTACAAGACATTCAGTAGTTGTCAAAAACCATGGAACTTTACAACACAAAAAATAAACCCTAATGTATGTAAGCTTTTAAAAAGTCATTTAGGAGGTCCAATCCCAAGACAAGATGTGAAATGTGACAAAACAATCTAACTAATAATATGAAACGATCTCACCAAAGGAGATGAGGAATGAAGCACTGACCCGAGCAGTTTTAGAACTGAGTGGCGTCTGTAAAACGGCAAAAGGAATGTGCATAAGCACTGCGCTCTAGTTGACAAAGTCGTTTCCCATGAAGGACAAGTTAATAATTCTGATGTTTCTATAAATGTACACTGAAAATGAACAATAAGTAAATGGATGGTGGTGGATGGTGGGAGCCAGGCTTTTCAGGTTATGGTGGGAGGTCCCAGACAAGCAAGGGGAGAGGGCCAGAATGATCCATGTGACAATGGATTAGAGTTAGAAATGTCAGTGTGAACTGATGTTTAGCTTAATATAGATACAGATTATTACATATAGAAATATTTATAGATATGTGTATATACACAGGTGAGTATACACACATGGCATCAATTAGCACGTCCTTAGCTCTGTCAACTAAGATAGTCTGAAAGCAACAAAACCCCAGTAGCAGCAAGCACATTCAACACCCAGATACTTGTTTCTTATACTCTTCTCCAACAAAACAAACCAGGACTCCTTGGAGTGATGGCTGATCCTAGGATATGGCAGGAAATACACAAAATGAGGCTGTAGCATCATCACTTTCAGTAGTACCAGAAAGGAAAGAGGTTCTTAAAAAACAACACACACACACACACACAGTGATGGGGGTACGTCAAAGGGACACAGGAGCCAACTGAAAGAGCTGCCAATGGCCAAAGCTGGAACCATTTGAGCAACAACAAAAATGTAGCATAGGACAATAAACCAAAGTATAAAATAAATATCCATGACTTCATACTGATATAAATAAAAAATGAATAGGAGAAAAGATAAATCTCCAAAGATAATTCCAGATGGTGCATATGAACACTCCATTCTCAATAAGGTAGAGCATAACCCTCTACCTTAAAGTGTGTATTGCACAAAGTGACTTTCTTCCAACAGTACAGTATGGAAAGAGAAGGGAAAAAAGAGTCACTTCACAGTGGAGAAATCTGACAACCACCACCTCAGCCAGGCGATCAAGGCCAACAGGAACAGTTGCAAGTCACATTGATAGTGTGCTTCCTTGGTACGTGATAACAATGGCAGTTTACTTCAGTGGTCTTCATTCCAAAAACCCATAACCCCAGTCCGGTCACAAGAAAACATCAGACCCCAGCAGACCCCAGCTGAGGGACATTCTACAAAATACCTGGCCAGTACTCTTCTAAACTGTGAAGGTCATCAAAAACAAGGCAAGTCTGAGAAACTGTCACAGCCAAAAGAAGCTTCTGGAGTCATGACGACTGAATGTCATGTGGGATCCTGAGACAGAAAAGATTTGTGGAAAACTGAGGAAATGTGAAGTATGGTCTGTGGCTAATCACACTGTCTTAAGGTGGGTCCATTAGTTAGGACACACGCACCTTACTAATGTAAGACATCAGATGGGGATTCTCTCTGCACTGTGTTCACAATAATTCTGTAAATCTAAAACTGTTCTGTAATAGAAAATTGATTTTAATAAAACAACAATTAAAGAAAAAAAAACCTAGGTCACCATTAGTCTGTTCATGGTGGGAAAACAGCACCTTGTCAAATTCTAAAATTGTCACAAATCTTTAGGCATCGATACTGCAGGAGTTGGGATGAAGGTGTCTTTAGAAGAAGAACCTAGAAGGTCCAAGTTTATAGAGGATATTCAAGATTTTATCATTTAGGGTATCCTAATACTCATAACACATCTAAGATGCACAGTGTCTTCCCTCTGACTAAGGTATATGATGTGCTCGGTCATAACTGAAGCAGAACAAAGTGTCAGCTTTGCCTCAAAAATATTTCTTAATTCTCACATTGAATGTTCACCTCAGGACACCAAATGTTGCAGAAGACAGGGCATAAATCCCGGCCCCTGCCATAACGGCAGCCCCTTCTGTTGAGAATGTACAGCGTGCAGGCTGCTTTCTGCACACTGCTGGTCTCCTCACTCCAGCTCAGCAAGACAGGGACTATTGTTTCCATTTTACAGATGTAGAAACTGAGGCCCAGAAAAACTACATGGTTTGTCCAAAAGTTCTTTTTGGACAAGTAAGTAAGGGAGCCAGTCCTTGAAATCCTGTCTCCCAGGCACAGAAGCAAGGGGCCAGCCTCTTTCCCCATGCTGGCTCCTGCCAGAGGCCCCTTTGCCTCTGCACAGAGCCAGGGACATGCACACACGTGGGCCTGCCAGCAGGGGCCTCACCCAGCCATGTGCAGGGCTTTCTGGATAAGTGGACGTTTTTGCGAACAGTGCAAATGCTCCCACAGGGAACAAAGGATTCTTCCTACGCGGAGAAAGATCAGGAGTCATCTTGAATCTGTGCCCTTGAAACAGAGCCAAGGTCTAAAAGCTTTCACGGAACCCACATGAATCACAGTCATCAATATGCCATTAGATCCTGGACATTAATTCCCTAAAAGTATTCTGAACCTTTGAAGGGATTAACCCCTTACTGTATTAAACCCCCCTCCCAAGCTACAGTTGCTGGCTTCTCTTTTTCTACTTAAATGAGACATTGGTTTTTATTTTTCTATCTCATTAAGTTTACTTATATAAAGCTATGTTTTACAAGTGATCCCTTTCAGTTTGTTTCCTGAATATTAGCAGGATCTCCTTTCAGCTTCCAAAAGTTCTGTGGATTCTAAACCTCAAGCAGCAAACATGCTGGTGTTAGTGTCCCTCAAGGGTTCAGGAAGGCAGAGACCAGCGGGGTCTGGAGGGTCCCAAAAAAATCTCCCAGAAGCAATTTAATCTTAGAATTGAATGGGATTTTTAGAAGTCATCTAACCTAGCTGTCCTGGTTCACAGACTCCCTCCTGGCCTCCTGCGGTGCCCCCTCCTACAGTGTCCTCTGCCCCAGGGGACATGGGCTGCTGCCCTGACACTGTTCCTAAGCATGCTCCTTTCACATAGAACCAATCTAAATCTTTTTCCAAATTTCAGCCCTCCAAACAACATGTGTGTGTAACCCCCTAGGAAGAGGGAAAAGGAGAGTGAACTGAGTTAGGCTCTCTCATTCGGCATAAACTTCCTCAGCCTTGTCGCTTTATTCACCGATGAAGCAGGACATGAGCTTTGCCACTGGAGAAGCCTGGGCTGAATCCTGACACCAGTGGCATGACCTTGAGCAAGCTTCTCGATGCTTCCAGATCTCAGTGTCTTCACCTGCGTGTGAGAGGGCCAGCTGCCCAGGGCTGCGTGGGCAGTCACAGGTTGACACGTGAGTGTTCAGCTCTGCAGCCGAGCAGATGGTTCAGCGCACAGTCCTGACACTTCCCACACCTGTCCACGCCGGCAACAGCCCCGTTCTCTCTCCCTCTCCCAAAGGCCTAAGAACAGGCAGGCAGCACACAGGCAAGCAGGACCACCTCCATCACTTGGATGCCATGCTCCTAATAATACCACCTGTATTTGGCCACTGTCCTCTGGAATCGGTCTAATTATGCCTCAGGGGAAGGTCATGCGCAATGGCCCACACCCTCACCAATGTGGAAGGAGAGCTCAATGCAAACACAGATTCCCATGCCTCACACCTACGGGATCAGAATCTGCATTTTAAAAACCCAGGTGACTTCTTTAAAAAAAAGAAAAAACAAAAACCAAAAAACAGGTGACTCATGCACACTGATGTTTCGGAAGCACTGGCCTAGTAAGAAAAGTATTCCAATTGCAAGGTTTCTGTCGGGGAATGTTCCGAAGCAGAAAGCCTTCCTCCTTCCCCGTCCCTGCCATCCGCAGCACATGGGCACGTTCAGTTGGCAGGGCTGGCCTTGAGGGCCCAGAGACACAAAGCAGGTGCTGACAGGTCTCACAGCCAGGAGGCTTTGTGTCGTCTTCTTACCAACCCCTTCTAAGCACTTTCTTGAACTCTGATCAAAGGTGCAGAGATAATTATTGACTTCTTTAATAAACAGACACCCAAGTCCTAGATGTAAGTCCTACCGGGAAGGAGAACAGCATCAACATGAAGCAGGAAGGGAGCAGGGACTCACTGGGGTCTCCTGGCATCTGGAAGGCAGTGAGCTCATCCCCAAAGAGGAGCGCTGCCGCGGCTGTGCCTCAGCACCGCCCTCCGCCTGCCCAGGGCGTCTTAATGTAAACTGCCATTTGGGATTTGTGCTAATTGAACCAGCACTTGCTGATCAAGCCAAAAACCTTTCCTCCTTCTAGAGCATTTTCAGTATATGGGGTGGGGGACAGAGAGAGAGAAATAGAGAGAGAGGTGGGAGGAGGGGGCTGGAGTGGGATGGGGAGGAGGGGCAGGGGAGAGACAGCCTGCCCTGGCAGCACCAGCGAGCTCCTGCCACACGCCCACATATCAGAGGCTCTGACCACCGCAATCCAGCCAGACCAGGTGCCCAGGCAACGCCCACACAGTAAGTGAACCTGTTGCCAGATGCTGTGAGCCTGGGGCAGGGGGTGATCCCTGGCTGCATGGTGAGGACAGCCCCCCAGAGGTTCTGACTCTCCCGTTTAGGGGCCTGTGCACTGCTATTTTACACAAGCTTCCAGGAGACTCCAAAGGACAGTCAGGTGGAGGAGCCTGCTCCAGGAGAGAGAGGGTGGGTTCAAGTTCATTATATCTCACATTTCTAAAATATGACACTGCTAATGTAAAAGTGGAAGTAACTGTTTGCCAACTGCGTGTCCTGAACGGGGGACATCTATAAGACAGGTGGAGGGTCCTTTTCAAGACGGATTTTCGCAGTGACACAAAAGCGCAGGTACAAAAGAATGGCATCCCAACACCGGGCGTGCCCTGCACCTCCCTCACCCTACGTGGACCGAGGGAGGGAACACACAGCCATGTCAGCATTTTGTTTCTGCCTCCTGGGTTCCCCGAGGGGGCAGTAAGTCATGGCTCACAGACCCTTTTTGTACAGCCTCTGAACTAAAAATGTTTTTCACAATTTTAAAAGGTTTAGGGGAAAAAAAGAATTTAAGAGACCATGTGTGACCCACATACCTAAAATATTTACTACCTGGGTCTTTACAGAAAACATCTGCAAAACTATGGCTCGGGGCAACCACAGGGGCCCAGATACAAGTCCACACTGGCAGTACCTCCCCTGTCTCTTCACAGACAGGAAAGCCCTGAAATGCCTCGAAAGGGTGAAGCCAGGTGGAAGTACACTCTCAGTCGGAAACAATCGCAAGAAAAAACATAGCCACCAACGACAAGGCCCCCAGCAAGCAGCAGGGGCTCCTGTCCCCATGTGTGCAGGGACCACGTGGCCAGTGGACACGAGGAGACAACGGGAGTCTCTGCAAGGCCCCTCAGCAGGTGAGGCCCTGCCTGTGTCCCAGCCCCGGCGGTCACTTACCCACTGTGCCCGCATCTCCTGTCTGGGTCCTGCTGTGACCCAACACCGAGGCCCCTGCTCACAAGGGTACAGCCTCGAGCTGAAGGTGTGCGGAGGATGAACACAGACGGCAGCACCCCTTGCTTGGCCCTGCAGTGGGCGCAGCCAGTCTCCATGGTTCGCCACAGCCTGGCTGATCACGGGGAAATCAGACAGGTGAAGGAGCCATGCTCTGCGGAAGCAGCCTGGGACCATGGCCACGCCCCAGCACCAGGCTGCACAGACAGCAGCAACCAAGTGCTCCCGAGAAGGGGCCAGCAGGGGCCTTCCCGCCAGGCCTGAGAGAGCTCCTCACACCCAGCGAAGCAATCCTCAAGGTGGACTCTGGAATCAGCACACCAAAGCCAGAAAAAGAGGCACACTTCCCTAAGACGGGCTCTGTGCAAGTTAACTGGAGAACAGGCTCCCAGAAGCCAAGAGAAAGCCGGTATCTGGTTATCTTCGAGATCAATTGCCACGATGCATTCAGCAGACAGTGGCGCTCTGTGTCCTATACCTGCGCTATATCACATCACTCTGTAGGTCATTTGGCTCACAAAATTGATTTAGGAGAGATTATTCAATTCCATTTTACATTTTCATGTTTTGGAACTCTGCCAGCAGCAACTTCTGTTCTTCCAGAGGTCAGGAAGCTATGGACAAGGCAATCTCTTGCTGTTGTAAATGGAACTCCATATTCCCTTTATGAATTTCCTGTCAATCTTCAAATTACTTCAAATACAATTGCCCTTCACTTAGACAGTGTTTTATGTCTCCATGTCTACCTCCTGTCCACATCCAAGCACCTCCCCAGCTGCAGAAAGCACTCCCTGGGAGCCCCTCGGGGCGCCTGTGTCGGGGTGTGGGGCGAGGATGGGCCCTGCAACCTCCCGTTGCAGCCAGCTCGCCGACCACAGCACACACAAGCTGCGGGTCTTGCATTTAGAAATTCCTGCTTGAGGTCCCACTTCCCCTGCCAACCCACCACGCTTCCTTACTCTTCTCTGCAGGAAAAGTACATCAACTCCCTCACTCCTGGTGGGCTCTGCTCCACCCCAAACCAAACCTGTCCTCCTGGCCACCAGTGACTCCACACTGCCCAGGGTTGCTGCCAATGTCCCCTAGAGCCATCCTCTGTGTCGGATGTGGCCATCACCACCATCTGGACAGTGCCCCTCGGCCTTCCTCCAGCTGACCAGCTGTTCCTCCTGCCCCCCCCATGGAAGCGTGTCTTCCCTCTGACCTCCTGACATCGCAGGGCCCAGCCTCAGTCCTGGGTCCTTGTGTCTCTCTGTTCCCCCACTTAGTAATCCCACCCACCCCTCGCAACGCACACCATACCCAGACCTCATCTCCACGTCCCAGCAGTCCTTTCTCCCAAACCCGACTCACACGCAGTATCCGGCTCCTATTTCCAACGGGAAGTGTCCAAGCTGCAACCTCGCGGGCTTCCAGGTATGACAACCGCGAAGCTGGCTTTCCAGGCCTTTAGGCCGAGTCACTCTTGATGCTTCTCCTTTTCATGCCACACATCCAGGTTTGCGAGCAAGCCCTGGGAGCTCTGCCACCAAATCCTACCCACAACCCCACCATCGCACACCTCCATGGCTACTACCCCGGTGAAAACCACCATCAGCCTCCCTGGGTTAAGGAAGTGATCTCTTCATGGGAAACAGCAGCTAGAGTCACCCCTTTAGAGCCTGGGTGTGTTCAGGTCACTGCTCTGCTCAAAACCCTGTAATGGCTCCCTATTTTCCACAGAGTAAAAGCCAAATCTGCCATCAGCCTATGAGGCCCTAAAGACCTGCTCACGCCCCTCCAGCTACAGTTAGCTCCCAGCCACCCTCTACCTCCCTGCACTCTGCTCCAGCAACACCAGCCTGTCCTCCCTGTCCTGGGCACCTGCTCCCAGCATTCCCTCCCCTGAAATGCCGGTGTCTAAGTCCCTCACCTGGTCCAGATCTCTCCTCAGATGTCCCCTTCTCCCTGAGGGCAGCTCTGTCCCCCTTTTGAGAAGGTACACTGTCCTCCCTCACCCTGTGCTGCTTCTGTTACCACGTGCAAGTGATGTCTCTGATCACTGATCAGAGTGATCTCCTGGTCACTGCATCTGTCCCCCAACAGCACATAAGGCTCCTTGGGGGCAGGGGTTTCTGATCTGCTCACTGGCATTGCCCAAGGACCCATGACGGGGGCGGGCACTTGGTAGGCACTCCATAAATTCAAATTAAAGAATTGTTGGTCTCCAAACCTGATGTTTTTGAAACCAAAATAAAAAGAAATACAGTGAGTTAGAGGGGACTGTGTGCTGGTATCTGAGGGATGGCAAGGCTGCTGACAGGGTTAAACAAAGCGCTCGGGGCCCAATGGCAGGAAGGGAGGCTGGGAGGCAGGGAGAACCCAGGCCAGGGAAGCTCGGAAGCCTTTGCCTTACACCATGAGGGACACAGGGAAACTCCAGAGAGTTCTGGAAAGAGGGATGGCATGATATCACCCCTATTTTTAAATCAAACTTTTGATTTTGAGATAACTATAGATTCATGTGCAGTTGTAGAAATAACAGATACTCCATGTTCCCTTAACCAGTTTCCCCCGATAGTGACGTCACGCAAACTTGTAGTACAATACCACAACCAGAATATCAACATCGACACGGTCAAGATAAAGAACATTTCTGCCATGACAAGGATCGCTGTCCCTATCAGCCACAGCCAAGGCCCTCCCACCCCCACCCCCTTAACCCTGGCGACCACTGCTCTGCTCCCCATTTCTGCCACTGTCTCATGTCGACTGTGCCATTCACAAGGACTCACAGTACGCAACCTTTTGGGGTGGCTTTTTCCACTCAGCATAATTCTCTGGAGCTTCACCCAGGTTGCTGTATGCATGGGTAGCTCAGTCCTTCTTATCACTGGGTGGTATTCCACACCGCAACGTGCCATGGTTTGTTTAACCAGTTATCCATCAAGAACACCCAGCTTGTTTCCAGTATGGGGCTATCTCAAATAAACCTACTGTGAACATTTGTGAATAGATTTTCGTGTGAATACAGTTTTCGTTTCTCTGGAATACACACCGAGGAGTTTATATTGTAGATGCAAGTTTAGTCCTACAAGAACCTGCTGAACGGCTCTGCAGGGTGCCTGCACTACTGTACACTCCCACTGGCACTGCAGGAGGGACGCAGCTCCTCAGCGTCTCCACCACCACATGCTGTCGCCACAGCTCTGTGTCCCGGCCACTCGCTAGGTGCGCAGTGAGATCTCATCACGGCGTCAACCTGCGTTTCCCCTTGAGTAGCTACCAGTGCTGAACAGCTCTTCATGTCCTCATCTGCCATTGGTATATCCCCTTATCTTTTCTGTAGATTCTATTTGAATTGTTTATTTTCTTAATGACGAGGTTTCAGAGTCCTTCACATACAGGCATACCCTGTTTTATTGTACTTTGCAGATAATAAGGGTGTTTTGGTCTGAAAATTGCACTGAGTCTGTTACTCCAAAGGAAGTAACTGCCTATATTTGTTGCAAGTGGCAAAATTGAGTTTTCAGGCAAAAATTAGAATTTTGGAAAACTGTATCTACTATGGTGAGCTTGATAGCTTCCCAATGCAGGCACATCTCGTTTTATTGTGCTTGGAAATATTGAAATTAGGCCAATTAATAACCTTAAGTGGCGATATTAACAAATGTGATTTTTCTGACATTGCATATTGAAATGTGTTAATACTTGGAAGATCTGCATAACTCAGTAAACTCATATTTTCCAAATCATTAATGGATGATGTTACAAAAATCAAGCATACATAAAATATTCGTTCAAAGGGCAAGACTGATAGATAACGGGTTTTAATAGAGTCCTCAAAGTTTATTAATAGTGTTTCAGATTCCATCTTGCAACTAACCTTTAAGAAACTACCACTTGTCAAGTTTTGCTATCGTATCAAACAAGAATATCTGCAATGATGGGTTTGGGCTATTGAAATACTGCTCCCATCTGGCCACGTGTTTGTGTGATGCTGGGTTTCCTTCAAATAATTCAGTCAAAACAATGTATCCCAACAGATGATGCAGAAGCAGATATGAGAATCAAGTTGTCTTGTATTAATTTTGACATTAAAGTGTTCTAGAAATTCTTCTAGTTTATTCTTGTTATGTAAGGGATTTATTATTCATTGCAAATGAATTTCTGAATAAATAATTTTAAAATCTGGGTTAATTTTAAGTATTACAGGTAGAACCCACTTTTAAAGGTTGAGAGAATAGGGGTTCTGAGTCCAAAAGTTTGAGAGCCCACTGGCCCAGTGTGATAGGGTACTGTGTTGCTTGGGAGGAAATACAGGTGGTTTTGGTGAAGGCCACAGAGCCCCACCGAGATGATGAGCTGTCACCAAACGCTGCCTGTCTCCTTCCTCACACCGAGTCAGAGAGAGCACTGAGTTGTTTGTTTCTGTGTTTTCCGGGGAGTGCTAATAGGAAAGCAGGCTCAACTGAAAGCCTGACATTAGAAAGAAATTGTCTGAGGGATTCATTTCAACTTTAATATTGTAAATAATTTTAGAAATTGATGTCAGCACTTGATTTTCAAGACAAAAGCCCTCCAGGTGATTTTGCTGTGATGGGAAAACCCAAATCATTCTGTTATTCAACAACATTTGTTAGTACTTGTGGGGTACCGGTGTCTGTGCCAAGTGCTGAGAAGGGGATCAGGATACTTTTGTAGATGGTTTTTCTGATCTTACAGGTTTTCTTTAGGAGGGAGAGATGGTTGGTAGGACAAGCTCTCAACTGAAAAACTGCCTAAGAAGGCGTAAGACAGAGGAGGAGACGGGGAAGCTGGTGTGGACCCCAGCAGCTGCTCTGCGGAAGGGTCTGCACTAGGGAAGCTGTGGCCGAGGAGGAGGGAGTGCCCAGCCTTTGTCTAAGCCTGGGCTGCCTGGCAGGTTGGAGCCCTGGACAGAAATTCACTTTCACTGCCCGGTATTGAGGCGGAGCTCACGGGCTGGCTCCCTTGCGTACGCTGGGTGCCTGCCATGTACTGTGCAGTGGAAAAACAAAGGTAAAGAAGCCCGTCTCTCGGCACCAGGGATGGTGCTGTCACTGGGTGAGCCGCTTGCAAAAGTAGCTGTCCCTGTGGAGAGTGCCGGGACATGGCCCCAAGTCCAGGGTGCAAGGGTACTAGGTGCTCGTCCTTGCTCAGGCTCAGCCCTCTCCCGCTGTGGCTGCCTCCGTTGTTCCTTGTGGAAATACAGGAAAACCTCTTCTCAAGAGGATCCAGAGAGTAGGGAATTCTGGTTAATTGCATTTCCCTTTCAGTTTCCAAACTATCGTTAGAAAATTTCTTAAACCGTAAGATTAGGTTTCTGACTTATTCCCTAGAATATGTTAAACATGATTGACTCTTTCTAAAACAGATGATTTTTCAGGGCCTTAGGGCATCGCTGACCATAGAATATTAATGAAAGGGCCCTGAGAAATCATCTGGTTTAGACGTCCCACCTCAGAGCAGAAATGCCTGGGCGGCCTCCTCTGCTGTGGTTCTGCCTTGCAGCACTGCAGCGAGCCCTGTCACCGGCTGAACGAGTCCTGCCCCTCAGCTTCCTGACAGCAGAAATGAAGGCAGACAACCTCCACAAGGATGGGAGTCCCAGATGTGGCTACGTGTGACTCTGGACTCTCTCACCTCCTGAATCTCTTCCTCTCAACTGGATGGCAGTGAGGTTGGTGTTAGAGACCAACAGGAAGTCGGGTGTTGGCTGAAATCTCTGCCAGGGTGCGGTGGAGGGAAGGTAGACAGAGCTTCGGTTTATCCTCTAACCTCTGTAACCTCTTGTTGTTGAAGAGGCATCACAGAAGCCTGCGCCCTCCACAAAGGTCTCCAGAATGGAAGAAAAATGAAAGTGCAGAAAGGGATGTGGAATTGCTTGTCTTTTGGCCACTTGGGAGAGCCATGGGTCACTCGTGGCTGGGGTGTGGATTAGGTTGTCTGTGTTGTTTTATTCCTTTTATTTCCCGCTAACATCTTTCATTTCCTTGGGGTATGAAGATTTTCCTCTGTTTGTGGGCCATTTTGAGTTGCTACATAAACCTCCAGGTGGTGGCAGGTGACATTAATGAGCTAGCTGGTCTTTAAATAGCACAGCTCCTATAAACAGAATCACCCGTTTTATAGCCTGATATTGGAGAATAGTGTTCACAGAGGATTCCGAATGGTGGGCAGAACATTAGAAAGGCAGTAAAATGCCCCCCACCCCACAACTGCCGTGAGACAAGCCTGGCTGAGAACACACACCCCACAGCAGAGACACCTCCTTTAGGGTGGGCCAGAGTCATCTGCCAGGATGCGTTAAACTCAGGTTGCATCGAAATGAAGAATGGCCAAGCCAAAATCTCCTGGATTATCGGAAACTTAGTCATTTGTTCTCTGAGTCAGCTTAATGGCGTGTAGTGTTCACATCACACTCTTTGGGGCTGGGCCAAGGAGCCGGCGTGCTGGCCAGCACTGCAGCAATGAGCTAATCAGCCTTTTGGCGCCACATTCCCGGCCAGGAGCTCTGCTGGAATCAGTGCTGTCACTGCATCAGACCAGAGGCCTCACGAAGATGGCGCTTCCTTTTCCTCCATGTCACTTGCTGGTCCTTGCTTTCATCAGATGATCCGGGACCCCTTCTCCCCAGAAAGCCTTCCCAGGCTGAGGCTGAGATGTGATGCCGGGAATCCAGCCCAACAAATTGCTTATCGAAAAGCTCTATCCTGGTGGCTGCTCAGGTGGGCGATGGCCCCCACCCTCCAGGAATGCATAATCAGTGGGGGATAATGCATGAACACACATGTCTGCAATGCCGTGTGCTGTCAAGTACGTGTAGTCAGAGGAGGGCAACAGAGTGACATGGAGCTTGGGAGAGGCAGGCACTTTGGAGGATGGAAGAAGGCCTGCGAGGACAGGCATTTCAGCTTGATGGTGGGGAGTCTGTGAATAGCAAGGTGCAATAAGGGAGAGCTAATGTTACTTCATTGCCCAGATTTCTTTTTTCTAACACATAAAATAGAAAAAAGTTGTCTTTCACAACTCCCAGGGATTAAATGGTGAGGCCCAGGTGAGACAACAGGATAAGATGCTTGGGGAGGAGGGTATGGGGAAGGCAGCCAAGGCCAGGTGGGTGCAGCTTCTGGTGCACGACGGCCAATGTGCTTGAGCCACATGATGTCACTTCTGGAACTCACAGAACAGAGGAGAAGCCTTCTAGACTTTGTGAAAATTAGTAGGACGCGTCTGAATCAAAAATGAGCCATGGCCACATGATCTGTCTGTGTCTCACTAATAAGATACTGTAAGTAGGGAAATAATCCCTTCATGGTTTTCTTAAAGTAGTTAGTGTGGTAACAGGAAAAAGTAAAAAAAAAAAATTAAATCATTAGAAAGCATATTCTCCACAAGTTTGTGCCACAGCACAAGTTTAGAAAGATGCTGAGAGGAATTTTTTATGGTGCCTGAGTATTCCAATGCGCAGACGTTCCACAATCTGCCTGTTGGTTCACCTGTTCCACTGCTCTCATGGGCATTTCGGACGTTTCCACTGTTTGGCTATTAAGAATAAAGCTTCTGGCCGGGCACAGTGGCTCACACCTGTAATCCTGGCACTCTGGGAGGCCAAGGCAGGAGGATCGCTTGAGGTCAGTTTAAGAATAAAGCTTTCTGTGAGCATTCTCGTAGATTTCTTTTGGCCAACATACATGCACATTTCTCTTGCATATATCTCCAGAAGTAGAACTGGTATGTCACAGTGTTGGTGTGTGTTTATTTGAGTAGATAACTGTCAGTTTTTCAAAGTGGTTGAACCAGTTTGCAATCAACCAGCAACGTATAAAGATTCAGTTGCGGCCGGGCGCGGTGGCTCACGCCTGTAATCCTAGCACTCTGGGAGGCCGAGGTGGGCGGATCGTTTGAGCTCAGGAGTTCGAGACCAGCCTGAGCAAGAGCGAGACCCCATCTCTACTAAAAATAGAAAGAAATTATATGGACAGCTAAAAATATATATAGAAAAAATTAGCCGGGCATGGTGGTGCATGCCTGTAGTCCCAGCTACTCGGGAGGCTGAGACAGGAGGATCGCTTGAGCTCAGGAGTTTGAGGTTGCTGTGAGCTAGGCTGATGCCACGGCACTCACTCTAGCCTGGGCAACAGAGTGAGACTCTGTCTCAAAAAAAAAAAAAAAAAAAAAGATTCAGTTGCTTCACATCCTCCCTAGCACTTGCTGTTTTCCGTCATTTTCACGCTTGCCTTTCTGGACGTTGTGAGGTGTTATCTCATTGTGGTCTTAATCTGTGCTTTTCTGATCACTCACAGTATTGAGCACTTCTTTATAAGTTACTTTATAAGAGGACATCCATTTGGATGTCCTCTCTTCTGAAGTGCCTGCTCAAGTCTCTTGCTCATTTTTTGTTGGTCACCTTTTTTTTAATTGACTTGCAATGGTTTTTATACATTCTTGAGACAAATACTTTGTTTGATATATGTACTGCAAACATCTTTTCCCGGTGTGTGCCCTGTCTTTTCACTTTTTACTCTCTAATGGTTTTTTTTTTTTTTTTTTTTTGAGACAGAGTGTCGCTTTGTTGCCCTGGCTAGAGTGAGTGCCATGGCGTCAGCCTAGCTCACAGCAACCTCAAACTCCTGGGCTTAAGCAATCCTACTGCCTCAGCCTCCCGAGTAGCTGGGACTACAGGCATGCGCCACCATGCCCAGCTAATTTTTTCTATATATATTTTAGTTGGCCAGATAATTTCTTTCTATTTTTGGTAGAGATGGGGTCTCGCTCTTGCTCAGGCTGGTCTTTAACTCCTGACCTTGAGCGATCCACCCGCCTCGGCCTCCCAGAGTGCTAGGATTACAGGCGTGAGCCACCACGCCCAGCCTCTAATGGTCTTTTGATAAACAGAAATTCTTATTTTTAATAAAGTCCAGTTTCTCGATCTTTCCTTTCATAAGCAGTGCTTATTTCGCCTGGCTTAAGAAAAATTTGTTTACCCCAGGGCCATGAAGATATTCTTCCATGTTTTTCTGTAGGATCTTTATGTATTCCTTTAGCATTTAGGTCCAATCCAATTGTGTCTGGTGTGAGAAGGGAGCCCAAGTTCGTATTTTCCACATGCATATCCAGTTAATCTAGTCCCATTTATCGAACAGACCATTCTTTCCTGCTCAATTGCAGGTGGTGCCTTTGCTAAAAATCAAGTGACCTTAGGTGCCAGGGTCTAGTGAGGAGACAATAATTTCAATAGGGAAAATTTAATATAAAGACTTGTTAACTAGTAAAAGGGATTGACCGTGGAGAGAGGTAAGGGTGAAGGCCACTGTAAAGAATATGGGAATCACAGATGTCAAAGCAGCTAAAGGGGAGTGCCCAGAAGTGGAACAAACTGGGAAGAGGGTCTTCCCAGCAAGTCTGAGATTCAAGGATCGCTGGAGAGGACACAGGCTGAGGAGGTACCTGTGAGATGTGCTGGGAAGTCACCTACTAGCTACTGTTCACTGGCTGCCATGACACAGAAAAATTTAAAAAAGCCCTGGAACCTGGAAGAGAAGACCCGTCCTCTTGCAGGGTCTCTCCAGTGCCTTCTTCTGACAAGCCCATCATGGTGCCAGCTGGTCAAGAAGTGTCCTCAGGGCCCAGCACCAGCAGCAACAAAAAGGGCCGAGAAGGGTGGGTTTGGGGATAAGAGGTAATAAACAGACGACTGGCACACCTTGTGGGGTGGGTCTGTGTCTTGATGCTGTTTCTCTTTTTATTTGTCTGTCAATTTCTCCATCTCGTATCAAGGCTACTGTGCTGGTCACTGCAGCTTTGCAGTAAATCCTGGTAATGGGTGGTGGAAGTCTTCCACCTGTGTTCTGCATCAAGATTGTCTGCATGATTCTGTCTTTTGCATATCTTTATACATTTTAGAATAAGCATGCCAATTTATATACAAAAAAAACCTGCTGGAATTTTGATTAGGGTGTTTCGATTTCGTAAGTTAATTTGGTGGAGAATTGACATTTTTACAATATTGAGTCTTTCAAATCAAAGAACATGGTTTTATTTCTCCACTTAAGTCTTCTTTCATTTTTCTCAATGACGTTTGCTGTTTTTAGTATAGAAGTTTTGCACAGGTTTTGTTAGGTTTATTTCCAGAAAGGCTTTTGATGCTATTGTTGCTGCTATATAGAAATATAACTGAGTGTTGTTTATCAACCTTCTATCCAGCAACCTTCCTAAATTTACTTACAAGTTTCAGTGTAATTGTATATTACAATCTTTAACTATGACTGTGGATTTACCTATTCCTTTTTTCAGTTCTGTTTTTGCTTTTAATATTTTAAGGAGATAATATTAGATGAATATCAATTCAGAGTTTTATGTCTTCCCATTGAACTGACTCTTTTATAATTATAAAATGTCCTTCTTTTTCTCTGGTAATATATTTTGCCTTAAGGTCAGTTTTGTTTGACGTAATGAAGCTACTCCAGTTTGTTTTGGTTAGTGTTCAAGTGATACAGCTTTTTCTATTCTACTTTCAACCTAACTACATCTTTTCTTTTAAAATATGCTTCTTTTAAACAGAATATAGTAATTTTTATTCAGTCTGACAACCTTTACATTTTAATTGGAGTAATATATTTACAGTTTGTCTGATTTCTAAAGTGTTGGGTTTAATTCTACCATCTTGCTATTTGTTACTCTATTCCCTCTTTCCTGCCTTCATGTGGATTATTTTGTATTTCATTGGTTTAATCTCTTAGCTTATTCTTATAGTATCTTTTTAATAGTTATCTAAGAGATTTCACTTACGTTGTAACTTATTACAGACTGTTTTAAGATTATCAGAATATTTTAACTCCATTTATCTCCTCCTGCACTCTGATAGTCATACATTTTTACATCTATGTATGTTACAGATTCAACATGACATTATTTATGTTTTAAGAAGTCAATATTTTAAAATACTTGTTCATATATTGTATTTATCCTTTCTTCTTTCTTATGTTCTTCATTCCTCCTGTAGTTCTGTGCCTCCATTTGAGAATATTTCCTTTAAGCCTAAAGAACTTCCTAAAAGTATTATGATGCAGGTCTGTTGATGACAGATTCTCTCCATCTTTGTCTGCGAACACATTTATGTTGAAAAATATTTTCATTGAGTATAGAATTCTAGGTTGACAGTGGTTTTCTTTCAGCATTTTAAATGTTTCAACATGGTCTCCATCTTCTGGCTTTTTTAGTGCCCCCTGAAGAGTCAGCCTTTGTTTTATTGTTGTTCCTGTAACAGTAACATGCTTTTTTTCTTTGCCCAATTCTAAGATTTTCTGTCTTTGTGACTGTGCATGTGTGTTGTAGTTATCCTACCTGGGCACACTGAGCCTTTAATCAGGTTTGAAGAATTCTCAGCCACTACCCATTCAAATGTTGCTCTTGCTCCATTCTTCTCCTCCTTTTTCTGATTACACATTAAACTTTCTGACTGTGTCTCACATATTCTACACTCTGCACTGGTGTTTTCATTGTGTTTTACATTTTTTCTCTCTGAACTTAAGTTTGGATATTTTCACTTGGACTTGTTTGAGTTTCTCTAATTAGGTCTTCATTTCTAGCTACTTTATTGTTTGAGACATCTAATAAGTTCTTAATTAAAGATATTATATCTTTACAGATATAGAATGTCCACTTGATTACTTTTCTATAGATTCCAAGACTATTGAAATTCATCTTTTTACCCATTTGTTCCTCTTTTCTAGTTTTTAAACATATTAATAATATTTTTCTTATCAAATTTACTGAGGAATCAGTTACATAAAAAAAACTACTTTCCTTTAAGGGGTACAATGTGATGAGTTTTGACGGTTATGTATAGCCATATGACAAAGCATTTCCATCACCCCCGAAAGATTCCTCATGTTCCTTTATAGACCATTCCTTCCTCTGCTTCTGGGACTAAGGAAAACACAGACACACTTTCTGTCATTTTAGATTAGTTTTCATTTCATATTAATGGAGTCATGCACTATGTACTCTTTTTCTGTCTGGCTTCTTTCACTTAACATAATAACTGTGAGATTCATCATGTCATTAGTACGATGTTAAATGAAAGTGGAGAGAGTAGACATCCTTGCCTTGTTGCTAGCCTTACAAGACAAGTGTTTGATATTTTACTTTTCAGTATCAAGTTAGCTGTACATTTTCTGTAGATGTTCTTTATCGGGTTGAGAAAATTCCTGTATGTACCTAATTTACTGAGAATTTTTATCATCAGCAGGTGTTTTGAATTTTGTAAAATGTTCTTGTGCATGTATTCAGATAACCGTCGGTTTTTCTCCTTAGTCTGTTAATATGGTAAATGACACTGAATGATGATGACTATAAAACCAACCTTGGTTGCTATCTTTTACCCTTTTAAAATAGTCTTAGAATTGATTTGATAATGTTGTAAGGATTTTAGTGTCTATTTACATGAGGAATATTGGTCTATAGGTTTGTTTTCTTGTAATATTTTCTTCTGGTTTTGGTATCAGTATAATAATATTGGCCTTATAAACTGAGTTCAGAGGTGTTTCCCTCTCTTCTGTTTTCTGGAACAGTTTGAGTAGAATCAATATCAATGATATTTTAAAATATCTGGTAGAATTAACCAGGGTAGCCTTCTAAACCTAGAGTTTTAAGTAGGAATTCAGTTTACATAATAGATATGGGCCTATTCAGGTTATCTATTTCTTCTTGAATGAACTTTATTAGCAGTTGTCTTTCAAGGAATTTGACCAATTCCTCTGAGTTGCCGAATATGCTGGCCAAAGTTGTTCAAGGTATTCTCTTATCCTTTCACTGTAGGATCTGTAAAGACAACTCCTCATTCATGCTTGATATTTCTGTTTTGTGCCTTCTTTTTTAAAATCTTGATCATTTTAGTTCACAGATTTTGTTGATGTTTTCAAAGAACCGGCTTTTGGCTTAATTTTTCCTGTTTTAAATTTTGTTGATTTCTCTTATTTTTTTTTCCTTTAACTTTCTTTGGATTTATTTTGCTGTTCTTTTCCTCGCTTTCTAAGACCAATGTCGAGAAATCTCTAGTTTGTCCTTGATTCTGAGAGTGGCCTTCCTAGGGCCCTGACTGAGACCTCTGCAGGTCCTTACCACCTCAGTCCCTGAAAGTTAAGTGATTTTTGAGAAGTTAGTTTCTCAAATCATTTTGATAATTGCAAAGGCAATTCAATGGAGGCAGGATAGCCTTTCCAACAAATGGTGCTAGAGCAATCAAATATCCATAGGCAAAAAATATGAAACTCAACCTGAATCTTGTACCTTATGCAAAAATTAACTCAAAATGCATTGCAGACTCAAATCTAAAATGCAAAACCATAAAATGTAGAAAAAAATAGGAAAAAATTTTGTGCTCTTAGGATTATACTTGACACCAAACCTTGTGTAAGTGAAACACTGATAAACTGGACTGCATCAAAATCAAAAACTTTTTATCTGCAGAAGACTCTTAAGAATATGAAAAGAGCAGCTACAAACTGGGAACATATTTGCAAGTTACACACTGAGAAACGGCTGGTACTGGAATATAGGCATACCTGGGAGATACTGTGGGTTTGTTCCAGGCCACTGCAATAAAGCAAATCTCTCAGTAAAGTCAGTCACATGAACTTTTGGGTTTCCCAGGGCATATAAAAGGTATGTTTACACAATTTTCTAGTCTGTTAAGTGTGCAACAGCATTATGTCTAAAAAAAAATGTATATACATACCTTAACTAAAAATACTTTATTGCTAAAAATGCTAATGACCATCTGAGCTTTCAGGGAGTCATAATCTTTTCACCGGTGGAGGGTCTTGCCTCAATGTTGATGACGGCTGAGTGACCGGGGTAGCAGTTGCTGAAGACCGTGGTGGCTGTGGCAATTTGTGAAAATGAGACAGTGATGAAGCCTGTCACATCTCCTGACTCTTCCTTTCACAAAGACGTCTCCGTGGCACATGCTGCTGTTTGGTAGCATTTTATCCACAGAACTTCTTTCAAAATTGGAGTCAGTCCTCTCAAACCCTGCTGCTGCTTTATCAAACTAAGTTTATGTGATATTCTAGATCCTGTATTGTCATTTCAACAGTATTCACAGCATCTTCACCAGGAGTAGATTCCACCTCAAAAAAGCACTTTCTTTGCTCACCCATAAGCAGCAACTCCTCATCCACTCAAGTTTCATCATGAAATTGCAGGAATTCAGTCACATCTCAGGCTCTACTTCTAGGCTAGTGTCTTGCTACTTCCACCACATCTGCAGTTACTTCCTCCACTGAAGTTTTGAACCCCTCAAAGTCATCCAGGAGGGTTAGAATCAAATTCTCTCAAGCTCCTGGTAATGTTGATATTCTCACCTCAGCCTACGAATCACAAATGATCTGAATGGCATCTAGGATGGTGAATCCCTTTCAGAAGGTTTTCAGTTTACTTTGCTCAGACTGACCAAAGGAATCACTCTCTATGGCATCTACAGCCTCATGCAAAGTATTTCTTAGATAATTAGACTTGAAAGTTGAAATTACTCTGTGACCTGTCGACTGCAGGATGGATGTTGTGTTAACAGACACGAAAATAACACTGATCTCCTCATACATCTCCATCCGAGCTCCTGGGTGACTGGGTGCATTGTCAGTGAGCAGTAACATTTTGAAAGGAATCTTTTTGTCTAAGCAGTAGGTCTCAATGGTGAGCTGCAAACATTCAGTACACCATTCTGTAAATAGATGTGCTGTCAGCCAGGCTTTGTTGTTCCAGTTACAGAGCACAGGCTGAGTAGATTTCCTATACTTCTCTTACAGGGGCCCTAGGATTTTCAGAATGGTAAATGAGCATTGGCTTCAGCCTCAGGTCACCAGCTGCATTAGCCCCTAACAAGAGAGTCAGCCTGTCCTTTGAAGATTTGAAGCCAGGCACTGACATCTCCCCTCCAGCTATGAAAGTCCTAGATGGCACCTTCTTCCAGTGGAAGGCTGCTTCACCTACACTGAAAACCTGTTGCTCAGTGTAGCCACCTTCACCAATTCTCTCAGCTAGATCTTCTGGATAATTTGCTGCAGCTTCTCCATCAGCACTTGCTGCTTCACCTTGTACTTTTATGTTATGGAGATGACTTTTTTCTTAAACCTCATGAAGCAACATCTGCTGGCTTCAAACTTTTCTTCTGCAGCTTCCTCACCTCTCGTAGCCTCCACAGAATTGCAGAGAAATCCAGGGCCTTGCTCTGCATTAGACTTTGGCTTAAGGGAATGTTGTGGCTGGTTTGATCTTCTGTCCAGACCACTAAAACTTTCTCCATGTCGGCAATAAGGCTGTTTTGCTTTCTTATCATTCATGTGTTCATTGGAGTAGCACTTTCAATTTCCTTCAAGAACCTTTCCTTTGCATTCACAACTCAGCTGTTTGGCATAAGAGGCGGAGCTTTTGGCCTGTCTCAGCTTTTGACATGCCTTCCTCACTAAGCTTAATAGTTTCTAGCTTTTGATTTAAAGTGAGAGACGTGCAATTGTTTCTTTCACTTGAACACTTTCAGGCCACTTCAGGTTATTAATTGGCCTAATTTCAATATTGTTGTGTCTCAGGGAATAGGGAGGCCCAGGAGGAGGAGAGAGATGGGGGAACAGCCACTCAGTGCACCGTCAGAACACACAATGTTTACCAGTTAACTTCACCATCTTATACAGGCACCCCAAATACTGGCAGCGGTAACATCCAAGATCACTGATCACAGATCACCAGAACAGATATCGTAACAATGAAAAAGTTAGAAATATTACGAGAATTACCAAGTGTGACGCAGAGACACGAAGAGAGCACATGCTGTTAGAGAAATGACGCTGACAGACTGCTCACTGCAGGGTTGCCACAAACCTTCAATTTGCAAAAAAACATAATATCTGCCAACCATGATAAAACGAGGTATCCCTGCCTTGGGAAGCTATCAAGCTCACCATAGTGGATACAGTTTTCCAAAATTCTAATTTTTGACTGAAAACTCAATTTTGTCACTTGCAACAAATACAGACAGTTACTTCCTTTGAAGTAACAGACTTAGTTCAATTTTCAGACAATGTCTGCCAAAACACAAGTCTGAATAACCATGGTTTTTCTGTCAGTTGTTATTTAGCGTATAAAACAGTGTTCCATGAAAAGAGGAGCTAGTTTAGGTCCTACCCCCAAAAAAGCACAAGTGCTCTTCCTCGAAATAATCATTGTACATCCACCTGCAGAAGTACATCACACAAACTTTCAACTCCATCTCACAGAATATTAAAAAGACATGCACTCATGGGTCAAAATTTGATAAACTTAATAATTTTTACTGCTGCCTCAAGGACATTGCTAAACGGTGATAGCTTTTGTATGCAAGTGGGTGGCAGTGAAGAACAGCATGACTGTCAGGAGAGTTTGGTGCCACAGTCGTGATTTGTGCCAAAGCACTTGCCACCGCTTTTGCACCACCAGTGCAGATGTCCACACAGTGACAAAGGGAAGAATGACTCGGCACCATCATAAACACTGTTTTTACCTCACGAGCCCCTGCAAGGTTTCCAGGGAGCCCTGAGGCTGCACAGATCACAAGAGATCTCACAGACTGACTGTGGTGTCACCGGGTGAGGAGAGGGTTTGAGCCCGGCTCTGCCTTCACTGGCACTGCAGCATGACTCACGCACCAGGCAAGAGCCACCCGACCACTTATAGATATTACTGTCCTCACTGGGTCGCATTTAATCCTCTGTTCAGCAGGAACTCATAAGCTCCCTTCCAGCTCAGTATTCAAACCTGGTTCTTTGCCTAACGAACACCACAAGTAACAGCGCGTGGGCTTCACCTGTGGGTTCCCTTGGTGGTGCCCACCTGTCTGTAGGGACATGCTCACCTAAACAAGATCTGTCCCTGCATTAAGCACCTGGGCAGACAGGCCCAGCCCAGGACGTCAGCTCAGCTGCCCCAGAGGTAGAGGGCTCTGCCTCCCCACGCATGTGCTCGCTGAACTAGTCCCCCACTGCCCCATGCACTTCCTTCTGGGCCTAAAGGAAGGCAGGCCAGAGAGTCAGACACTCTTCAGCAAGTCCTGTAAACCACAGGGCCTCACCTCAACCATGCTCTGTTCTCCAGATGGGAGAGTTTCTTGGAAGCTTACTACTAAGCCTCAGACAGCAGAGGAACCCCACAGGCCCCAGGGCATCCCTATCTGCCCAGGAGAAGCTGTGTCCAGGGACACAGAGAAGAAGTGGCACCTAGAGCAAGAGGCCCCGTGGATATACAAATGAGCCAGGGGAAGGCTGACAGCATGTTGGGACGGGAGCCCAGCTCAGAAGGTGAGGACAAGAGCCAGCCAAGCCTGGGTCACAAACCACTATGGAAATCAACAGTCCACATTTCATTCCCCTGCCCTCATATAAAAGCAAGCTATTATACCCTCTCTCAATATCAGCCTCCACACTGATCATATGGATAACACATGGGTTACCTTTAAAAAGACCATTAAACCAAAACTTTCAGCTCCCTAAGTGGACCTAGAGAAGTACGGTTACCTCAAGATTAACAGTTTATCAGTAAGAAGAATAATCTACTTCATTATTATCTGTTTAATTAATGAGATAATTAATCAAGTCAAGACAATCCAGTAACACTTTAATCAAAAGAGGTTACAGAAGACATCACTAAGAAACATTGTTCTATTACAAAATCTTGCATGTTCAAGATTCCATGAAAATCAAACCACCCTAAGTAGGTTTGATTATACTAGGGCCCTAAGTATAATCGATGATTATTAACCGTGTCATACCACAGGTAACTATAAGCTGCATCTCTAGGAAGAGTCACCACTTTGGACTGTGTCTTATTTGCTTAAGGAAAATTAGGAATAGACTCAGGACTCCACAGAAAAGCACCTGACTCATAAAGCTCACAGAGAGATGTGATCACTGGACCTCTTCTCTCTGCAATGCTGTAAATTTCCCGACTTGGTTTGGGTTCCTTTTAGAAGAAACACTTGGCCTTGGAGGTGAACTTAGTTACTAAATAAATTATTTAGTCCCCTGAAAAGTACTTCAGGATGAAATAATAATGCCTTCTCCACCCAGAGAGATTCACTATTGAATGAGTTTGCAGGTCAGTCATCTCACTTTGCTTCCACAATGGCCCCAGGAGACGCTCAGGCCAGGTACTCGCATCTGCCTTTCCTCAAAGCAGAAACAGACTCAAGGCAGAGGGCCCAGGCACCAGGCCCCTGCAGGCAGGGAGGGTCCCTCAGGGAGTCATCCACAGCACCTCATCTTGAATGCAAAACTCTTTTCTTCATCAAATTTATCTTATTTACACAGCACCTTATTAAAAACAACTGAACTGTCATTTTTTCTTCTTGTGAGATATCAGAAAAGGCTTGATTGTGCCATGTGAATAAAGTTAAAAACAAAAAAGACAGACTGCCCTGCCACATCTCTGTAATGTCTGCTTAGAAAACTGCCACAAATGTACAGTTTCATTTCCAAGCAATGAAGAGGCAGAAACAGGAAATGGGTCAAAAAATTGCCAAAGAAAGATTCTAATCAGAAATTTTCCTCTTTTAAATTCTCTATCATTAAATACATATTTCAACAGAGATGAATTAATACAGAACTGGATTCTTTGAGGAGGGTTATGCCACGATAAAAACCACTGTCAGGCAGCTGGTGACGTGAAAGACCTACTTTATGCACTGTGCGGTATTTGGTGAAACCTTCCCCCATCACCTGAAGACAGGCCATACGCACATCCAGCCTCCAGCTTAGAGGGAGGAGAAAAGGGAATGCCAGTCATCTAGGTGACTGTTACCTACTTTGCTTAGTCGAGCATCACAGAAAGAAACAAGCGTAGGCACAAACTGTTTGACTTGAGAAAGATAGGAAAGCGTCTAGAGGGGGTCCACAAGTACAAGCCTCACCCCAAGAGTAAAATGTGGGGCTGAATGTGTTCTGAGCAGCAAAGGCCCAGGAAGACTCCTCGAGAAGACGGGGAGCTGTGCGCACAGATGAGATCACAGTTCTCCCACCCACACCATACCCACTGCACTACATCACGCATCAAGATACCCTGAGCACGGAAAGACACAGCATGAGAAGGTAAAGGTGTGAAGCAGGCTGGAGGGTCGTGGCTAGGAAAGAACTTTGGGTATAGTTACTGACTGGCACATGGAACTGCCAGAGGCAAATAGTTCAGAAGCTACTAGAATTGGGGTGAAATTGCATTCCTCAAATAACAAGAGCCTAAAATAGAGTTAGTAACTGTCAAAACAACCTCAGGCCTCCAAACTTCCATAAGCAAGCTGTGGGATTTTGCAGCCCCAATGCCCCAAATCTCCCTATCTAGTTGATTTTCTGTTGCTTATAATAGAAAACCTAAAACTGGATAATTTATTACATTAATAACAGAATTTATTTCTAGTTATGAAAGCTGTGAAGTCCAAGGTCAAGGGGCTGTGTCTGGTGAGGACCTTCTTGCTGGTGGGACTCTCTGAAGAGTCCTCGGTGGCACAGGCGGCACAAGACATCTACGGTGAGGGCGAAGCATGGCAACGTGCCAGCTCAGGTCTCTCTCCCTCCTATTATAAAGCCACCAATCCCACACCCACAATAACCCATTAATCCATTCACCCTTTAATCCACGAATGGGTTAATCCATGCATGAGGGCAAAGTACTCATGGTCCAATCACCTCTTAAAGGCCCCACCTTTCAAAACTGCCACACTGGGGATTGAGTTTCCACGTGAGTTTTAGAGGAACCAATAATCAAACCGTAGCACTCCCCAGGGCCCCAGCCAGATGTGTCCACGGAGAACAAAGGACAACGATGACCCTCCCAGGAGTGGAACAAAGAGGCCCAAAGGACAACTGACCAGTTCTTCCTGCCCCTACTCCTAGGGTAGGGGATCATGATAGATCAGGAGAAAAACGAGGCTGTACCACAACCCCTCTCCCCACTAACGTGAAAGACGACTGCTTCTTTACCAGTCATAGCTTTAGTCTCACTCTAGTCCATCTTCCCTACAGATAAGATCTAATGAGACACCCGACCATAAAACTGTCCCAACTTACTTACAGCACCCCACTTTCCTGGACCCTCCCCCCAATCACCTGACAAAAGCCCAAATCCTGTTAACAGGATCTTTCAAATATCCTCTTACCACAACACCCGTTACCCACGGTATGTGGTACCAACTGTTTCACCACAGGTGCTAGGCGAGTTCCTAGTGGTCTTTGCTTAGAAGACATTGATAGACGCCTTCATAATACCTGCCCACGGGGTGTCACTCATGCTTTGGACCAAGGACTGATGTTTATCTTTCTTTCTTCTCCTTCCAAAATGGACATTTTTTAAATTACAATTGTCCTAGCTCAGCCCCACTATTATGTACTGTGAGCAGCAGATAACCTGTGTGCCTGTTCAGTCAGCAGACCACAAGAGTCACATCTGGATTTGATTAAGACTATACAACACTGGAAATCCTTCCTTTGAGCAAGATGCAGTAACTAGAAGCAACCCTGGATTGTGTCCCTGAGAGACGAGTGCATGATGGCTGTGGAAGACAGGTGTGCCAAGCGGATGGACTGAGGCAGAGACCACAGGCCACAAAGGGCCACACTCCCCTTTCCCAGGACAGTGTCACAGCTGGGGAGCAACTGCCAACCAGGAGCAATACCTTGCAGATTTCACACTTGCATCTAGGCAAGGCCCTGTGACTAGATCTCACCAGCGGAATGTTTGTGGTCCTGGTCCATGCCACTTCCGGACCAACATGACTGAGAAGCATGTGTGCCTCCTCCGTGCACATGCCCCCATCTGCCAGTGGCACAGAAAGGAAGCTGGGCCTAGAGCACGCCACTCACCCAGCAGACAGCAGGACCACACTGCTAGGAGCTGGGCCAGCTCACCACACAGAGGAAAGCTGATCACTGACCAGGAACATCCACGGCACTTTGTGCCATGAATAAGAAGTAAATTTTACTGTATAAGGCCCTGAAATTTGAGGGTTTTGGATTATTACCCTAAATAATCCAAAAACTGGGGGCAATAAATACAGAGTAAAAGCATGAATCAGATGCTGAAACCAGCCCTCGATTGGCACCAGGAACACAAAGGGCCAAACCCTACAGGTAGAGAAGTCCTGAGAAGCAAGCTAGCCGCCACCCTCCCCACCCCCCTCCGTGCTGCAGCTTTGTTCTGCTCATCTGGCTGGCCTCAGGACTACACTGGGATTAAGGTGGCTCCTTTAAGAATAAAATACCTTAGAAGTACCTGATGAAAACCTCTCCAAAAATAATTATCATCCCAGGTCTCAAATTATTCCTCAAAATAATTCTGCAAATACAAATGTCTAGCATACACAAAGAAGTTAGTGACACACTGAGGAAGAAACAGTAGAAATCACAGAACACAAAAACAGATGCACAAAGACACAAGAAGTTGGAATTACCCAATATAGACTATCAAAAATCCTGCAATTGTAACAAAAATCTAAACAACCCAATTAAAAATTGGGCAAAAGACTTAAATAGACATTTCTCTTGAGAAGGTATAGCAATGGGCAATAAGCACATGAAAAGAAACTTAACATTACTAATCATCAGAGAAATGCAAATCAGAACCTCAGTGAGATACTACCTCACGCCCATTAGGATAATTATTATCAAAAAAAGGAAAATAACAAGTGTTCACAAGGATGTAGAAAAACTGGAACCCTCATGCACTGCTGGTGAGAATGTAAAATGGTGGAGCTACTGGGGAAATGATATGGTGGTTCCTCAAAAAGTTAAATAATTAGCATATAATCTAGCAATTCCACTTCTGGGTATATGCACAAATAAAGTGAAAGCAAAGACTTAGATATTGTACACCCATGTTCATAGTAGAATTATACACTATAGCCAAAAGGTAGAAGCAACCCAGTGTCCATCAAAGAATGAATGGATAAACATAACCCAGTATACATATGCAATGGAATATTATTCAGCCTTAAAAAGGAAAGAAATTCTGACACATGCTACAATATGGATAAACCTTGAAGACATTATGCTAAGTGAGACAACTAGTCAAAAAAGAAAAAATATTGTATGATTCCACTTATATGAGGTACCTATAGTAGTCAAATTCATAGAGACAAAAAGCAGAATGGTGGCTGCCAGGAATTTGGGGAAGGAACTTATTGTTCAATCAATACAGAGTTTCAGTTTTACAAGACGAAAAAAGTCCTGGAGATGGATGGTTGCAGAAAAACATGAATGTACTTAATGTCACAGAACAGCCTTTAAAAATGTACATTTAAAATGGTAAATTTCATGTTATATATATTGGACTACAATTTTTAAAAAACTATACTTGCTATGGTTAAAAACATAAACAAGAAATTAGAAGTTATAAAAAGTAACATAGTTTTAATTCCTTTAAATCTAAAACCAAAAAGCAAAAAAGCCAAGGATGGGTTTTAAAGCAAATTGAGAGCTGCTGAAGAAAGAATTGGTGAACTGGAAACTAGGTCAGAAATAAATATTCAAATTAAAGATGAGAGGCCAAAATCTTAGAATACAAAAGAGAAGGCATGAGAATATACGGTGAGAAATCTAATACACATTTAATTCAAGTCCCAAAAGGAAAGAAGAAAGAAGACGATACAGAAGCAATGTCTGAGGATAATGGCAGTGAACTTTCCAGATCTGTGAAAGACATTATGCCATAGACACAAGAAGCCAACACACCTCAGGCAGAGATGTGTAGAACTTAACGAAACTAAAGAAACCTAAGAGTGATGAGAAAATCCTTTAAAAACAATAGCAGACTCACAGATTACCTCCAGAGGTAGCAGTTACATTGACTACCGACTTCTGAACAGGAATAAGAAAAGCCAGATGCTGTGGAAATATATCTCCAATGTGCTGCAAGAAAATGATACCAATATTAAATTCAATATACACCATAATTGCAGTCTGTTCATTTTCAAGACTACTGTAGAGTTGGGTTAGGGTGTATACCTACATGATGAGTGCATTGCGCACCGTCTGGGCAATGGTCACGCTTGAATGTTCTGACTCAGGGGGATGGGGGGTGGGAGAGGGGATGGGGGTATAATTACATGATGAGTCCAATACGCCCTGTCTGGGGAATGGACACGCTTGAAGCTCTGACTTGGGGGATGGGTGGTACATGGGCAATATATATAACCTGAATTTTTGTACCCCCATAAGAAGCTGAAATAAAAAAAAAAAAAAAAAAAAAAAAAAAAGGAAAAGCTGGGGAATCAGATGCCCATAGGGTATTTGAAAATTCTAAGACATTCCTGGAAATCTAGAAGGCCACATACAGAGATAGAGCTGTGCACCTACTCAAGGCTGTATGAATGTCCAGGCAAGAAGTCAGAATGCCCTGAGACAGTCCTCAGCCCTCACACTGGGCTGACTTTGACACTTTGTGCAATCAGGAAGTGAAGACTAAGGCAGAGCTGTAAACTGACAAGTTAATGGTTGACACATGTCCCAGCACATACACAGAGCCCTTTGGGAAAGATTTACTCATTCCAGGCATTTAAAGAAATCTCTGCCAGATTGTTAGCTAACTACTAAACTAGCCAAGCAGAAACTTCAGTGTAGATACATGACAAAGAATAGACCTTACAGAGTTAGATCGGGAAAGTCACTAAATAAACAGAAACCACTAAAACAAGTATCGCCACCACCACCACCAACAAAAAAAATCCAGGGAAGAGAGGAGAATCAGATTCCCAGAATTCCCACATTGCATTATTTAAAATGTACAGTTTTCAAAAAAATCATTATGACACATACAAAGAAACAGGAGAGTATGGCCTATACATACGGGACAAAAGGCAATCAATAGAACTTGTCGCTGAGGAAGCCCCAATGTTGGACTTACTAGATGAAGACTTTAAGTGGCCTATTTTAAATATGTTTGAAAAATTAAAGGAAACCATGTCTCAAGGATTACAGAAAAGGATGACAACGGTGTCTCACCAAACAGACATCAATAAAGAAATAGAAATTATAAAAAGGAACCAAATAAAAAGTTTAGAGTTAAAAAGCACAATAATTGAAATGGCAGAGTCATTAGAGGGGCTCAATAGTGTATTTGAGCAGGCAGAAGAATCAGTGAGCTTGAAGATTATCCGGCCCAAGGAACAGAAAGTAAAAAGAAGTAATGAAAAGAAAAATGAACAGAGCCTCAGAGACTTGTGGGAAACCATCAAGAATACCAACATATGCATAATGAAATTCTCAGAAGGAGAGAACAGAGAGAAAGAGGGACAAAGAATATTTGAAGACATAATGCATAACAGCTAAAACCTCCCAGATTTGATGAAAAACACTACATATCCAAGAACCTTGAAACTCCAAGATTAAACTCAAAGATATCCACACCTAAACATATAATCAAACTATCCAAAGACAAAGAGGGAATCTTGAAAGTGGCAAGAAAGCAACTCATAATGTAAAAGGGATTCTCAATAAGGGTAATAGCTAATTTCTCATCAGAAACCATGGAGACTATTTAATAGCAGGCTATAAGATGACATATTGAAAATCACAAAAGCTGTCAAACAAGAATTCTATGTCCAGCAAAATTATACTTCAAAAACAAAGGAGAAATTAAGACATTCTTAGATAACAAAAACTGAGAGAATATGTCACTGGAAAACCTGCCCTACAAGAAATACTAAAAGGAGTCCTTCAGGCTGAAATAAAAGGATACTACACAGTACCTCAAATCCAGGTGAAGAAATAAAGAGCAACAGCAAAGGTAACCATAAATGCAAATATAAAAGATGGTATAAATGTAATTTTTGTTTGCAACCTTTTTCTCTCATCTCATTTAAAAGGTAATTACAAAATTCAGTAATTGAAGTACGCAGAATGTATAAGGAAGTACAATAACAGCACAAAGGAGAAGGGAGGAAATGCATATATATAGAAACAAAGTGTTTGTATACTACTGAAATTAACTGGTACTAACCCAAACTAACTGACAACTGTTATAAGTTGTCAACAGTAAGGCCCAGGCGGCCCCTAAGAAAATAACCAACAAAAAACAGTAAAAGAAGTTACAAGGGGCCTGGCGCGGTGGCTCATGCCTGTAATACTAGCACTCTGGGAGGCCGAGGCGGGTGGATCACTTGAGGTCAGCAGTTCGAGACCAGCCTGAGCAAAAGCGAGACCCCCGTCTCTCCTAAAAATAGAAAGAAATTATCTGGCCAACTAAAATATATATATATATATATATATATATAAATTAGCCGGGCATGGTGGCGCATGCCTGTAGTCCCTGGGAGGCTGAGGCAGTAGGATCGCTTAAGCCCAGGAGTTTGAGGTTGCTGTGAGCTAGGTTGACGCCACGGCACTCACTCTAGCCCGGGGAACAGAGCGAGGAGACTCTGTCTCAAAAAAAAAAAAAGTAGTTACAAGGGAATTGAAATAGCACATTAGAAAATATGTATTTAACATAAAGTCAGTAATGGAGTGATAGAAAACAAAAAAGACATTGAATAGAGAAAACAAGTAGCAAAATAGCTGGCATAAATCCCACCTTATGAGAATTGCATACATGTATATGGATTAAACATTCCAATTTAAAGGCAGAAATTATCTAAATGGCCTTTTTAAAAAGTATCCAATTATATGTAGTATAAAAGAGACACATTTTATGTATATTTTTCAGGGGGTGAAGAATGAGACACACCTCAAATTCAAAGACATAAATAGGTTGAAAGCATAGAAAATATACATAATATGAACAATAACCAAAGAAGAGCTTGAATGGCTATGCTAACATCAGACAAAATGATCTTTAAGTCAAAAATTGTTATTAGAGACAAAGAATATTTCACAATAAAAAGGTCAATTCATCAAGAAGATATAACAATTATGTACATATGTGTCTAAAAATACCCACAGAATACAAGAAACAAAAAGTTAACAGAAATGAAAGGAAAATTACACATTTCAGCAGTAATAGTTGGAGACCTCAATACTCCATTTTCAATTTTGGATGCAACACAAGTGAGAAGATCAGCAAAGAAATAGAAGATTTAAACATTTTACATAGAATGATCCATTGAAAAACATAAACTATATTATCCTCAAGTACACCTGGAACATTCTCCAAGATGGACCAGATGTTAGGCCAGAAAACAAGCTTCAAAATTTAAAAGATTGAAATCATACAAAATATGTTGTCCAACCACAAAGGAAAGACATTATAAATCAGTAACAGAAATTTAAGAAATTCCAAGTTTGTGGAAATTAAACAACACACTTCTAAATAACCAAAGAGTCAAAGAAGAAATCATAAAGAAATTATAAAATACTTTGAGATCATTGATCATGAAAATACAACATACCAAAACTTAGAGAAGGTACTGAAGGCAGTTTTTAGAAAGTTATAGCTATAAATATCTATGTTAGAAAAAGAAATAACTCAAATTAATAACATAACCTTCTACTTAAGAAATTGGAAATGAGCCAACTAAACCCAAAGCAAGCAGAAGAAGGAAAGAACAAAGGTTGGAAAAAAATAAATAAAATAGAAAACAGAAAAAAAATGAAACAAAAACTGGTTTTTGAAAAAACCAACAAAATTGACAAACCTGTATCAAGGGTGACTAAGAAAAAAACAGAAGACACACAATTTACTAAATTCAGAAATGAAACTACCAACCTTACAGAAATAAAAGGATTATAAAAAAATACTATAAGCAATTGTTTGCCAACAAATTCAATAGCCTAGGTGAAACAGACAAATTCCTAGAAAGACACAAAGTACTGAAACTAACTCAAGAAAAAATAGTAAATCTGAATAAACCTAAAACAAGTAAAAAACATTGAGTTAGTATTTGACAGTCTTCCCATAAGGAAAAGTCTAGGAACAGATGGCTTCAGTATCAAATTCTACCAAATGTTTAAAGAAGAATTAATGCCTATCCTTCACAAAGAGAAAAAGACACTTCCCAACTCAATCTATAAGGCCAGTACTGCCCTAATACCAAAAGCAGACAAAGATATCATGAGAAAAGAACACTACAGATTAACATGCTTTAAGAATGCATACATAAAAATCCTCAAATCCCCCTTTTAAAAGCACTCAAGGGGCCTTTTGCTAATGGCCCATTGAGCCATCAAGAAAGTCACTTTTGGGTGAAGTGGCAGCATGTTGTTTTGCTTCAATAGGAGATGTGGCAAGGTGAAGAAGGAAAAAAGATCCTCAACAAAATACTACCAAACTAAATCCATTCATACATAAAGAGGATTATATGCCATGACCAAGTGAGATTTACCCAAGGAATACAAGGTCAGTTCAACACACAAAAAATCAATCAACGTGATATGTGACATTCATAGAATAAAACACAACAACCATATAGTATGGCAATAGATGCAGAAAAAGCTTCTGACAACATCCAACACCTTTTCCTGACAAAAACACACAACAAAATAGAACAGAAGGGAATTTCCTCAACCTAACCAAAACCCACAGCTAACTACATGCTGAATGCTGCAAAGCTGAAGGCATCCCCCGCCCCCCCCCTCCCCCCCACTGCCGGATCAGGCACGATTTGACATTGTGCTGAAGGTTATAACCAGGGCAAGTACACAAGAAAAAGGAAGAAAAAGGCATCCTCATGAGAAAGGAAGAATTAAAAGTATCTATATCTGTAGATGATATAATCTTATATATAGAAAATCCTTAGGAATTCACTAAAAAACTATTACAGCTAATAAGTCCCATGCTCATGGAAAACTTAATATTGTTAAGTTGGCAATACTCCCCAAACTCATCTACATACTCCATGAATTCCTATAAAAATTCCAGCTGCCTTTTTTTACAGAAATTGACAAACTAATCTGTTAAATCATACGGAAATGCAACAGACCAGGAATAGCCAAAAGAAACTTAAATAAATAGAACAAAGCTGGAGGATTCACACTTCCCAATTTTAAAACTTACCATGAATACAAAGCTTCAGTAACTAAGACTGTGTGGTGCTGGCATAAACACAGACATAAGGTCAATGGAATAGAATTGAGAGTCCAGAATTAAACCCAGATTTTATGGTCAACTGATTTTTGACAAAGGTGCTAAGACCATTCAATGGAGAAATAGTCTTTTCAACAAATGGCACTACGACAACCAATAGCCACATGCAGAAGAATGAAGTTAAACTCCCTCATACCATACATAAAAATAAACTCAAAATGCATCAAAGACCTAAATTTAAGAGCTAAAACTATAAAACTCTTAGAATATAAAAGAGCTATAAATCTTTGTGACCTGGGATTAAGCAATGCTTTTAATATGACACAAAACACAAGCAACAAAAGAAAAAGTAGATAAACTGTACATTATCACAACTTTTGAGCATCAAACGATACTATCAAGAAAGTAAAAAGACTACTTACATTTGGAGGGGAAATATTTGCAAATAATACATTTGATAAGGAACTAGTATATAGAATATACAAAGAACTCCTAAAACTCAACAATAAAAAGATAAACAATCCAATTTTTAAATGGTAAAAGTATTTGAATAGCCATTTCTCCACAGAAGAAATACAAATGGCCAATAAGGGCATAAAAAGGTACTCAATATCACCAATCATTAGAGAAATACTAATCAATACCACAGTGAGATACCACTTTCCACCTACTGTGACTATAATCAAAAAACTGGAAAATAACAAGTGGTAGAGAGGATGTGTAGAAATTGGAACCCTCATCCAGTGCTGGTGGGAATGTGAAATGGTTCAGCATCTTTCGAAAACAGTTTGGCAGTTACTCGAAAAGTTAAACATAGAGTTACTGTATAACCCAGCAATTCTACCTTGGGTATAAACCCAAGAGAACTGAAAACATATAGTCATACAAAAATGTGTACATGACCGTTCATAGCACATTGTTTATAACAGCCAAAAAAGTGGAAACAACCCAAATGTCTACCCACTGATAAACAAAATGTCATATATCTATACAACAGAGTATTCAGCCATAAAAAAGGAATGAAGTACTGACAATGGATGAAGCTTGAAAATATTATGCTAACTGAAAGAAGCCAGATACAGAAAGCCACATATTATATGGGTTCAGTCATAAAAAATGTCCACAATGAGCAAATCCTTAGAAACAGAAACTAGATTAACAGTTGCCAAGAACTGGGGAGACGAAAGAACAGGAAGTTACTGTTAATGTGTATGAGGTTTCCTTGTAAGGTGAAGAAATGTTCTAGAATTACATAGTGATAATGGTTGCACAACCTTGAAAATACACAAGAAAACACTGAATAGTAAACTTTAAAGGGTGAATTTTATGGTATGTAAATTATATCCTCCAAAATTTTTTAATGAATTGAAATAATTTTTAAAAGGTGAAATAGGCCGGGCGCGGTGGCTCACGCCTGTAATCCTAGCACTCTGGGAGGCCGAGGTGGGCGGATCGTTTGAGCTCAGGAGTTCGAGACCAGCCTGAGCAAGAGCGAGACCCCATCTCTACTAAAAAATAGAAAGAAATTATATGGACAGCTAAAAATATATATAAAAAATATTAGCCGGGCATGGTGGTGCATGCCTGTAGTCCCAGCTACTCGGGAGGCTGAGACAGGAGGATCCCTTGAGCTCAGGAGTTTGAGGTTGCTGTGAGCTAGGCTGATGCCACGGCACTCACTCTAGCCTGGGCAACAGAGTGAGACTCTGTCTCAAAAAAAAAAAAAAAAGGTGAAATAAAAATATTTGCAAAAAAAATATGGAGTATTTACTACCAGCTGACCTGCAATAAAGGAATTTCTAAAGAAGGCTCTTTGGGCAGAAGTGAAACAACCCCAGAATGAACGTCAGAAGACATAACAATTCTAATACATACGCATCTAACCCAGGAGCTCCCAGATACATAAAACAAATTCTACTAGAGCTAAGCAAGGAAATGAATAATAGCATCATGATTTCTGGGGACTTCAACACCCCACTATCAGAGCTGGAAGATCATCAAAGCAGAAAATAAATGAACACTGGACTAAAATGGGACCTGCAAATTAGTTCAACCTCTGTGGAAAGCAATATGAAGATACCTCAAACAGATTCAAGTAGACCTACCATTCGATCCAGCAATCCCATTATTGGGCATCTACCCAAAAGAACAAAAGTCATTCTATAAAAAAGACACCTGCACCCAAATGTTTATAGCAGCACTACTCACAACTGCAAAGATGTGGAAACAACCCAAGTGCCCACCAATACATGAGTGGATTAATAAAATGCGGTACATGTATACCATGGAGTATTACTCAGCTATAAGAAATAATGGTGATATAGAATCTCTTATGTTCTCCTGGATAGAGTTGGAACCCATTCTACTAAGTGAAGTATCCCAAGAATGGAAAAATAAGCTCCACATGTACTCACCATCAAATTGGTTTCACTGATCATCACCTAAGAGCACATTTGGGAATAACACTAATCAGATGTCAGGCAGATGCGGGGGGGATGGGATGGGTGTATACCTACATAATGAGTGCGATGCGCACTGTCTGGGGAATGGACACACTTGAGGCTCTGAGTTGGGGGGTGGGGCGCCAAGGGCAGTATACATAACCTAAACTTTTGTACCCCCATAATATGCTAAAATAAAAAAAAGAATAAATAATTTTATATTAAAAAAATAAAAATAAATAAATGGGACACTGGGAAAAAAAAGAAACATCAAAGAGCAATGCAGAGCAAAGAAAGGATAAATATGTGAAAAATCTAAATGAACATTGACTATTAATATTACTGTTAATATAATGCTGTTAATATTGTTAATATAATAATACTGTTAATATTATTTCACTGAGTTTAAAAAGAACATATGGAATTAAAATACACAATAACAAGCGCATAGGTATCTGGAAGGGGTGATGAAGTTCAAGTTTCAAGAAACTATGATTTCTGCATTGTCTGGGAAGAAGACAAAAGTATAACTGTGTTATCTGGATAAGTTAGTAACACATTACCTAATTCACATAACCACTAAAAAAGAAAAATAGGATATAACCTCCAATCTACGGAGAGGGTGGAAAAATGGAATTGCTTTTTTAAGTCATATTATCAGTTTAAAATAACATAAGAAAAGAGAGAAAAATAAGCACAAGCAAATGTGGGACAAGAGAAATACATAATAGGATTGTGGATTTAAACTCAAATAGATCAGTAATTGCACTTAATGTACATTAAATTTAATTGGAACTGAACGTTCCAATTAAAAGACAAGGATTGTCATAGCGGATGAAAAAAATCTAAGCATACCCTTTATAAGAGACATACTTAAGTATAAGACTATAGTAACGCCGAAAATAAAATGATAAAACACAAAGATATCATGCAAATATGAGCCTGAAAATTCTGGCATGGCTATATTAACCTCAGACACATCATACCATAAATGCAAAGATTCATTACTAGAGATAAACAGGACCACTAATAAGAAAGACTCAATTCATCAGGAAGACATAGTAATTTTAAATTTGCATGCTCCTAATAATACACTCTCAAAATATATAAATAGAAATTGACAGAACTACAAGGAAAATAAGACAAATCCATAATCATAATGAAACTGTGTAATTATCTTAGTAATGGATATAACAACCAGACTAAAATCCAGTGAGAAAACAGATATAACACACTATCTACTCAGCTAAATAGCATATATAGTACAGTACATTGACCCCAATCCTTTTCAAGTACATAGGACTTTCTGAGAAAACTTATATACCACATTATGGGCTATAAGGCTTATCAGCAAATTTCAAAGGATTTACATCATAGAAAGCAAAATCTTTGGGCAATATAATTCTGATGGAGAACAATAAAGTGATAAGAAAGTATGCATATGTTTGGAAATTTTAAAATATTCTTCTAAGTTACCTATAAATCAAAGAAAAAAACATAGTAGAAATTAGAAAACATATTAAGCAATAATTAAAATACCTTAAATCACACTTTATATGATACCATTGAAATATTATGTATAAGAAAATATATCACCTTATATGCACATATTAGAAAAATAGAAAAGCTGTAAATTATAATAATAAATTAAATATTCATCTCAGATTAGAAAGAAAACAGCCACAAGAAAGGAAAATTATAGACATGGATGCAAAAATCCTGAAAAAAATTAGTCGCCAGAATCCATCTATGTATTATAATAAGCTAGCATGACCAAGTTATATTTATATAGTGGTCATCTGTGGGTGGTAGAATCATCAAGATTTTTATTCTGCTTTTGATGCTAATTTTTATTTTAGAAATTTTCTAAACAAACAACCATTACTTTAGGAATCAGGAAAAATATTTTTGAATTAATAATTGATATTCTGCTGATCTCTCATCTTTATGAGGTCAACTAGTAAATAAATGGCAAGAAGAAAAGGGCTGGCTCAGAACAGACATTTTGTCTGAGTAAAATAAGGATACGAGACCTTATATGTCTCGGTGTCTCTATTTGGTTGACTGAGAACAAAGAAGGGTGGATAGGAGTAGAAAAGGATTTACAAAGATAGGGATGTGATAACAGTAATTTGTAGGCTTTTCCCCAAACATTAAGGGAGCAATCTTATACACAAATGTGTCTATAAATAGAATCCATATTGCACTTTAATGAATAATTTAAAAGCACTTTGCAAACAGGGTTAAAAAAACAGGAACCTAAATGCTCAAAAATCAATAGTTCTGTCCTATCCCAACCTGGTGAGTTACAGAAACAGATGTCTAAGTTTTATATTATTTTCTAGAAATGTTGGAGGCTAGAAGGTTAAGTATCAAAAGGTTTAAAAACATTTACAAGCTTTGACATAATAGTTCCACCTTTAGATATTTATCCTTCAGAAGTAATCAGCCATACACACAATGATTTTTGTATAGGATACTTATCAGAGCACTATTGATGATGATAATATTTTAAAGCAATATAAATGTCCAGCTATAGGGAAATGGTTCAATAAATTGAGATACCCTTTGGAATAGTATGCAGACATTAAAAATCATATTTTAGAAGAATACATGACACAGAACATATCATGACACAAAAATATTTTTGAATTAAAAATTAATATTCTTAATTAAGGAAATGCTCGTGAGCCATTAGAAGCAAAAATTTTGTTCATACAACATATTATGGAATGAATCACTGATTCAGGACATGTATATATCATACATCTATGTAAACAGGAAAAAACACTGAATATCCTTATGTGGTAAGATATGGATAATATTTATCTTATACTTTATACATTTCTGTTTACTGCAATTTTTCTACACAAAACTTTGTACTACTTTGATAAATAGAAAAAAGTTTTAAAAAAGGAAATAAATAATAAGCTGATTACCTCAAAAAGATTCAAACACCCTTCATCAACCCAAATCCACTTCTACTGAGGGTAACTGGAAAGTCAGTAGAGATCTAGTACATCAGTTGTTACTGCTGCATAACAAACTATCACAAACTTAACATCTTACAACAATATACATTTATTATCTCACAGTTTCTGTGAGTCAGGAGTCTGAGCAGGCTTAACTGGGTCCTCTGCTTAGGGTCTCACAAAGCTGCAATCGAGGTGTTAACCAGGCTCAGTTCTCACCTGAGGGCTTGACTGGGGAAGAATCTGCTTCCAAGCTAATTCAGGTTATTGAAAGAATTTGTTTCCTTCTAGCACTGAGGGCCCCCTGCTTCCTATTTGCTGCCTCTTGCAGCCACCCTCCACTCCTACAAGCCACCCACAGCTCCTTGCCATGTAGGCTTCCCCAGCATAGCCACTTACTTCATCAAGCTAACAGACAGCATCTCTAAATCAAGCCTTCTAGCAAGACAGAATTTTACATAATGTAACATAATCATGGAAGCAACAACCTATCACATTTGCTACATTCTATTGTTTAGAAGCAAGACACAGGTTGCACCCGCACTCAGTGGGAGGGGATTATACGTGGGCATGAACGCTAGGAGGTGGGGATCAAAACACGGCTGCCTGCATAGTCTGTCCACTGTATCGAGCCTCCCAGCACAGAGCCTGGGCCAAGGAGGAAAGCCTGTACTTGAATCTGAAGACTGCTGATCCACTAACCACCTATAAATAAAACTGAACCCTGTTCTCTGTACCACTGAGGCAGGATGGTCCTGCAGGAAGCAGAGAAGAGACAATTCACCACGGGTCGGAGTTAACACAGAGAATTTCAGCATCAAGATGGGACCTGCACCAGCCCTGAAGGATGCTTAAGATTTAGATCAATGGGGAGGAATGAGAAAGGGAGACTTTTCCTCTGACATACGGAGAAGTAGTCAGGCAGGAATTCCCAAGGCAGGTTCTGGAGAGAGTAGGTAGGACAGTTTGTTCACAATACAAACCACAGATGACATCTAGCTTCACATTCTGATTGGCCCCTTGATGACCAACACACTTGCAAACCTATGAACAAGATCTAGAGGGGAACACGGTACAGGTTTTGGCTAATTCTGCAGCACTGACATCAATCAGCCTCCCCAGTGTGGAAAATACCACTAATATTTACCAGTATTCCGTTTTCCTATACTTCCAGGAAATGGAAGATTCCACCTCCCTGCTCCATCTGAAATTAGGTATGGCCAGAATAACTCCTACTAACCAACGAAATGTTAACAGAATGACCCGCAACCCTTCCAAAGCAATTAACTGCTAGTGTAAGAGTCCCCACATTCTAAACAGTCCAGATGCAGACCATCTAAGAAGCAACTGTGCCAAATTTCTGGGGAACAAAAACCCCTCCCTTTCAGAAACTATTACAGAGATAATGAAGTATCACCTTGATGCCAAATCTGAATAAGGATAATACAAGAAAAGATTATCATTGGTCAATACCTCTTATGAACACGTATTTCAAAATCCTAAATGAAATATTAGAATATTGGATCCACTGATATTTTTAATGTAGTACATCATGACAACGTACAGTTTCTCCTGGGCAATCAATGATGGTTTAAACTATTTCATCTCAGTCACAAATTAAAAATGAAAAAACATAAAATTATCTAAATAAATAAATATACTGTATAGAAAACCATTTGATAAAATTCAAACTCTGTTTATGATTTTTTTTTAAAAGCTGTTATCTGCCGGGTGCAATGGCTCATGCCTATAATCCCAACACTTTGGGAGGCTAAGATGGGAGGATCACTTGAGGCCAGGAGTTCGAGACCAGCCTGAGCACCACAACGAGACCCTGTCTCTACAAAAATTAGCCAGACATGATGGCGCATGCCTACAGTCCCAGCTATTCAGGAGGCTGAAAAGGAGGATGGCTTGAGCCCTGGAGTTCAAGGCTGCAGTGAGCCATGATCATGCCACTGCACTCCAGCCTGAGACCCTATCTCTAACTACTAGCAGATGAGCTTATCCTTAACCTAATAAAAGCAATCTACCAAAAAACAATAGCAAAGTTCACAGTTAAGGCTTTAACAGCATTCCTTTTAAACTGAAAAATAATATAAGGATAATCTTATCACAATTTCTATGCAACTTTGTCTAGTATTCCAAGAAAGGGAGATAAGACAAAAAAATAAGTAAAAGATTTAAGGACCAGAAATAAAGAAAGAAATTATCATTATGCACATGGAAAAACCAGAAATTGATGCATACATTTTTTAAATTTGCTATGTTCCAAAGGTGGCCTTGCAGATAACTGGGGAAATGACAGTACTCAATAAACAGTGCTGGTACAACTGGTCATGCACTTGGAAAAACTCTAAAATTGGATCTCTACCTCACACCCCACACAAAAATAATTTCCAAGTAGACTATAAAAAGCAAATAATTTTTTTAAAGAGGAATATATCTTATGACCTTGGAGTAGCATAAGATTTCTTAAATAAGACTCAATAACCACAAACCATAGGAAAAGACTGATAAATTTGACCATATTAAAATTAAACATCTGTTCCTCAAAACAGTATTTTTAAAAGGATAAAGAACAGGACACAAATAGCATTCAGAATATATAAAGAACTTCTCAAAAGCTATAAAAAGGACAACCCAAACAATAAATGGACAAACAATATAAGAATACATTTCATAGGAGAAGAAACCAAGAGGCCAAAAAATGGATGAAAAATCCTCAGTCTCACTACTCAAGGAAATGCAAATTAAAACAGTGAAATATTTCATACCTACCTGACTGAACAAATAAAACCGCTGAAAATCCAAAGGATTAGTGAGGACGTAAAGAAGCAAACCTTTGGGAATTTGACCACAGCTAAGAGGCTGGAATCAGGCCTAGAGGTGACCCCCAAATCCCAGATGTAGGTGTATACCTGGTCCACTCTTCCCTGAGTGCCCAGCACGGAACAAGGATGAGCCAGTGGGACAAGGCAGTCAGCGGGGGTAGAGGCTGAGCAGGCTGCTGGGAAGAAGAGCAGAGTGGGATTCAGGCCAGGTAAGACAGCCTCAGGTGCCAGTCCCACCCAGGAGGTGAAACTGGGGTTAGAACCAAGTTTACCTGGAGTCATTTTATCTTCTAAAGCCAATTTATGTTACTTCCTCCTTGACTTTGCCACCTAAGACTGACGAGAGCGGAGTTCCCCAACTTGTATCAGTTTCCTATTGCTGCTTTAACAAATATCCACAAAACTTAGGGGCTTAACACAACAAACGTTTATTATCACAGTTCTGGAGGTCAGAAGCCATTCATGGGTCTCACTGGGCTAGAATAGAGAACTGTGTTCTTTTCTAGAAGCTCTAGGGGAGAATCCCTGTTCTTGCCTTTCCCAGAAGCTGCCTGCATTCCCTGGCTCGTGACCTTCTTCCATACTCAAAGCCAGCAATGCTGACTAGAGTCCTTCTCACCCCATGTCACTCTGACACCGAGTCTTCTGCCTCCCTCTTCCAGATTTAAGGCCCTTGTGATTATTCTGAGCCTACCTAGATAATCCAGGATAATCTCCCTATTTTAAAATCAGCTGATTAGCAACCTTCATTCCATCTGCTACCTTAACTCTCCCTGCCACACAACATATTCACAGGTTCTGGGGATTAGGACTTGGACAGCTTTTTCTACCTACCAGACAACCCTCCTGCACTCTCCCCGACATCTACAGCAGACTCCAGCCATTTCACAATGTCCCCACCCACATTTCCAGTGGGGCCCCGGCTCCTTCCCTGTGCTTCCCCATACCTCCAGCCTCTGCACCACCACACACTCTGTTCTCCAGTTATACAAACCTCCTAGCCTTTTCCTAATCAATTTATGCTCATACGTGTCCAAACAATCACAACTCATACCCTAGGGCTCAATCCAAAGACTACCTCCTTTCTGAAGCTTTCTCTGATTCCCAGCCCAATGAATTACCCCTCCTCAACACATTGACCCAGCTTTCTATATATTCCAACTGCAGCACTGAACATGGGCCCCTATAACTCCCTGTTTGCATGTCCTTTCCTCAGTCCAAACTGGCAAGCCCTTCAGCAAGAACCCTCATCCCCCTGTGGGTTCCCAGATCATAGCATGGGAACTGGCACAGAGTAGGCACTCAGAGAGTATTTCTGAAACTTGGATGAGGCAGGAGGAAGCATCCCTGAGTCTCTCTCAACAAAAGAGTTGTCAAAGAGGAACCTGGGTTAAGCAAATGGGGCCAAAGAACATGTGCAGATGATCATAACAATCAATAGCTTAGCCTGACGTACAATTTACTATCACCTGGAAGAACCTCTGTGCCACAAGTGATACCTATCATTGTTTCTTATTGCTAACCTGTGGGGCAATTACAAAGTAACTGACAAAATTAACTTCAAGAAAAACAAAGGATTAATCCAAAATGATTTACAAACATGTCCTCAAAATTGTAGAAAAGAGAGATGTTACTCCAACACAACAGGAATGCCTGGCAACCACTCAATAGCTCCACATACTCAGACCCCTCTCCAGGAAAGGCTGGGAAACACCATGTGGGAGGATATGAAGGGTGCTATAATCAACTCTGTTTAGGGACAAGTTGCCCCTAAATAGATATATGACCATAGGCCATTAAATATGAAATGTCTGATTTTGAATAAAACGTGTAGTTTCTTATATCTCAAATAAAAAGCAGTACGATTAATCAAAGTATGTGCCTAAACTATTGACACAGTTTTGCCATCTTAAGGGTAGCTTGTTTATGCCAGCAGCAAAGAAGCCTAGAGAGCGAGTGGTGATGAAATTGTGAAAGGTGTTTTCCACAGCTTGTCGAGAAGGGAATATTTTTCCTTGCAAGAAGTGGTCCAAAGCCTGGAGGAAGTGGTAGTCAGTTGGCGCAAGGTCTAATGAACATGGTGGATGATAGAGTTTCCAAGTCCAGCCTCTGTAGTTTCAGCAGCGTTGTTTGTGTGACATGTGGTTGAACGTTGTCTTGTAAGAGAATTGGCCTGTCTCTGTTGACCAGTCTCGGCCACTTAATCGCCAGCATCCTCATCATTTCATCCAATTGGTTGCAGTAGACATCTGCTGTAATCGACTGACTGGGTTCCATGAAGCTGTAGTGGATAATAACAGCACTGAACCACCAAACAGACACCATTAGCTTTTTTGATGAATATTTGGTTTTGGACTGTGTTTTGGCACTTGATCTTTATCCAACCATTGTGCCGAATGCTTGCAATTATCAAAAAGAATCCATTTTTCATCATATGTAACAATACGGTGTAGAAATGGTTCACCTTTATGTTGTGACAGCAAAGGCTTGCAAGCTCTTCGAGGTGATTTCTCTTCTGATGCTCATTTAATTCATGCGGTACACATCTATCCAGCTTCTTTACCTTGCCCATTTGTTCCAAATGGTCCAATAGTGTTGGAATAGTAACGTCAAACCTTGCTGCTAATTTACGCGCAGGTTGAGATGGATTCGCTTCCACTATAGCTTTCAGTCCATCATAATCCACCTTGGTCTCAGGTCACCCATGTGGCTCATTTTCAAGATTAAAATCAACAGAATGAAACTTCTCAAACCATTGACGTACTGTGCATTCATTAGCCACATCCTTCCCAAACACTTCATTGATATTTCAAGCTGTCTGCACTGCATTGGTTCCATGACAGAACTCATATTCAAAAATAACACAAATTTTTGACTTATCCATGGTTTCACAAAAATTGTTCTAAAAAAATTTTTCAAAGATAATCACAAGCCAAAATACGCAATTTGAAAAAATAAGGATGTACCTTCACAATAAAAAAAAAACTGTCAAAGTGAAATGTCAGAGATATAAACTGTCAAACTTAGTACTTAAGGAAATTAGACATTCCATACTTAATAACCTAATATATTGTAATAAAGGTGCTATGGTTTGAATGTCACCTCCAAAACTCATGTTGAAATTTAATCTCCAATGTGTCAGTTATTGAGAGGTGAGGCCTTTAAGAAGTGATCAGATCATGGGTTAATGGATTAATGTATTATTACGGGATGGGAACTGGTGGCTGTTTTTTGTTTTTTTTTGTTTGTTTGTTTGTTCGTAGAAATGAAGTCTCTCTATGTTGCCCAGGCTGTTCTTGAACTCCTGGCCTCAAGTGATCCTCCAGCCTTGTCCTCCCGAAGTGCTAGGACTACCAGCATGAGCCACTGTGCCCACCCTGGTGGCTTTATAAGAAGACTGATCTGAGCTAGGACATTCAGCCCCCTTGCCATCTGATGCCCTGAACTGCCTTGGGGCTCTGCAGAGTCCCACCAGCAGGAAGGCCCTCACCAGATGTACTCCTGGACCTCGAACTTCTCAGCCTCTATAAATGTAAGAAATAAATTCCTTTTCTTTATAAATTACCCAGATTTAGGTATTCTGTTATAAGCAACAGAAAATGGACTAAGAGAAAGGGGTACTTTTTTAAAAGGGTGTTTGTTAAGAAAACAGAGTCTAATTTAATTTCAGTGATTACTTGATGTCCACACTCCAGCAACAAAACTCTCACCTGGAGAGAAGACAGACTATGCAAAGGGCTGCAATGAACAATATTTGCTAGCACAACAAAGTGACTATAATCAGCACTAAGTTAGCATATACTTTAAAATAAATAAAAAAGTGGAATTGGAATGTTAACACAAAGAAATGATAAATGCCTGAGATGATGGATACCCTGATTTGATTAATTCACATTGTATGCCTGTATCAAAACATCACATGTACCATATAGAGATATATGACTATTATGTACCCATAATAACTAAAAATAAAATTTAAAAAAAAATTTTCTAAAAGACTATGCATAGGAAAGGCAGAGCTGTCAGCACAATTACTCACTTTTTAAAAAGAGACAACAACATGGCTTGACTGTTTTAAAGGTATGCTCCCATTCGGGTTCAAGAGAACTCCTTGTTCAAATCTTCTTTAATAATGTGAATTCTAAACTTAATTTTACAACATACTCCAAAAAAGTACTCTCACACTGGAAAGGAAGTTTGAGGCAAAAACAAAAAATGACAACAGAGGCCACTGGTTCAGCACCATGGACAGTGGGCCCTCCACTCGCCTGCAGGAGTCCTTGCTACCAGGGCTGAGAGCTGAGAAACACCAGAGCTGCCCGAAAATCTGCAGTATTCATTCTAATGTTTAAGTTGGGGCAATTCCAATATATGAGCAAGTATTTTTCTTGGTTATGGCCCAAAGCACCAGCTTTCTTCACCAAGGGGATACACAATTTCCATCTACCAAAATCTGCTTCAGTGATCGCCTTTACAACACAGCCTGAAGATTTCTGTGAAAAGGGGAATGACTGCCATTGACAGGTGGCTAAAGATCCAGGACCTGAAGTCATTGAAACTGATACACAAAATCCAAATTTGAATGGCTAGATTGTTTTACGGACCTCGTGGGACTTTTCAAATTTATAAATGCAGCCTGCTCTCAGCCTCTCCTGAACAAGAGGGAAAAAGACAGCTTCTCTAAAACAGCTAACAAAATGTACCTATGTGTTGAATTTTTTTCTCACAAATAGCTAAAAATGTAACCATAATGCTGTGTGGATTTTCCCCGACTCTGAGTATTAATAGAGATATCTGGAAAACTGGTTAAGGTCCAACATCACCACCAATCAGCACCACCAGCCATAAAGCCTTGAATTCAGGTTGACAAGTTGTTCAAACTTTTCAGTTACAGAGACCCCATTTACCACCAAAACTTTTTAAAATCCTTTTAATATCGGGTATCAGCTAAAAAAATGCATGAAGTCATATAATTTCTAAAACATCTGTAACGAACTTGCCCGGTGTAAACACCATCATCTCAATAAAGTGAAAAACAGCACTGCTCAAAAGCGAACGTCACCGGTGGGTCAGCGGCCGCCCTTGCACGCGAAGACCCCGGCTTGCTGGCGGACCCCCAAGTCTGAAAACGCCGCCCGGGACTGCTCCAGCTCCTCTCGCGCGAGGGTCGGTGGCGTCTTCAGATCCTGCCGGCGACCCCCGAGTGTCCCTGCTCTGCAAATACTCCCTGCGAGCAAGACGGGTGTCCCCGAGACAGCTGAGGACGAGGAACTGCTGAATATGGGGCGACTGGGGGTCCGCGTCCCGTGCACGTCCTTGGGACCCCCACCTGAGTGGCCCGAAGCACAGAAAGGGGCAGCATCGGCCCTGAAGGAGATCCGGAGGCGGGGGCGAGGGCCTGCGCGCCGCCCAGTCGCGTCTGTGTCCCCAGTCGCGTCTGTGTCGTCGCTCTGCCAGGCCCCGCTGCCGCCCGCTCCCCTCGGCCCGTCGCACGCCACAAACCTCACCGCCCACCGCCCAGCGAGACCCGCGGCGCACGTGGCCCGGAAGGCGGCAGCAGGAAGACGGCCGGCCCCGAGCCTCAATTTGGGACCTGACTGTGAGCTAACTTTGCAATGCCTCGTGCAGGCAACACGCTCAGAGTGGGAAAACACTGGAAAACGCCACCCGGCAGAAAGGAAACGATCGCCGTCACTCAACAGTACTTACCAACGAACACTTGTGGGACGGCAAAACACGGTCCAGCCCCCCACGCCAGCATCATGAAGGAAGACACGGTGGCCCGAGAAGAGGGAGCTGCGCCCGCCGTCCGGCCGCGCTCGCTCGGGCCAGGGTCACCGCGAGGCCTTCGCGCTCCCCGGGCGGCGGGCCGGGTCCAGGAGGCCGCCCGAGCACGCTGCCCGCAGCCCAGGCCGTGGCCCTCACCTGCACCCGCCCCGCGTCCCGCACCCGCACCCTGGGCTCCTCGCCGCCCCGCCGCCCCGCGTCCCGCACCCGCCCCGCGTCCCGCACCCCGCTGCTCCCGCCGCCGCGGCTGTTTCGGTTTGTTCCCCCAGAAGCTCTTCTCAATCGTGAGGGGAAATTTGTGCCTTTCTCCCGAAAGCGAAGCGTCGTGAAGTCCGCTCCCAACCCGCAGCGCGGGGGGGCTGCGGCGGCCGCGGACAACTCCCCACCCGCGGTGGCGCGGACGCCCGACGGCGCCTGGGGGCCGGGGCCGGGGCGGACGGCGGGACCGCGCCCGCCGCTCGGACGAAGTTCGCGGGGCCCGCGAGGCGCCCCGTTCCGCCTCCCCGGCTCCGTCCGCCCAGACACCGGGTGCGGCGCCGGCCCCGCCGCTCACTCACCTGTACCGCGCGGACGGCGAGCCCGCGCCGCGGAAGGAGCCGTGCGGGCGGGCGCGAGGCGGCGGCCACCGCTCCTGAGGCGGCTGAGGCGGCTGAGGCGGCCGCGGCGGCTCCGGGCGCTCCTGCTCAAGCGCTGCGCGCGGCGCGGGCCCGCCCCCTTTGCGTCGCCGGCCAATCCCGCGCCGCGCGCCTCCCTGGCCCCGCCCCTGCCCGAGGGCAGGGCCCGAGAAAGCGGGCGCCGGGGGCCAATCGCACGGTGATACGGCAACCGGCGTGGCCAATCCGAGCGCGGGAAGCTTCCGGGGTCGGGGGACTGGGGGAAGCCAATTAGCCCCGAAGGGGCGGGGGCGGGACGGGGGAAATCGGGCCCCTGATGGGCGGGGGCGGGGCCACACATTAGGGCGAGGAGGAGGCGTGGCCGCGGAAGGGAGGCATCGACGGTGGGCGGGCCGTGGGCAAGCGCGGGACGGGAGGCGGGGTCAGTCACGTGAAGAGGCGGGGGTCCCAGGGCGGGAGTTGGGTAGCGGCCCTGATGCAGCGGGTCTCACGGCTGGGGGCGGGGCCCTGACCGGGGCGGGGCTCAGGTCCTGGTCGGGCGGGGCGGGGGCGGGGCTATGGCGGGGCGGGACTATAGCCGGGCGGGGCGGAGCAGGGGGCGGGACTCTGACCGGGAAGGGCGGGGCAGGGGCGGGGCTCTGGCGGGGCAGGGGGCGGGACTCCGGCCGGGAGGGGCAGGTAGGGGCGGGGTATGGTAGGGAGGGGCAGGGGCGGGGCTCGGGCGGGCCAGGCGGGCCCGAACCCGGGCCAGAAGCCGGGACCCGCAGGCCAGCCCACTCCGCTCTGTCGCCGGCGCACGTTCTGGCCAGTCCCGGGCGCTCAACTGGCCCGGAGTCCGCGGCCAGAGCGCACTGGGGAGCTCAGTTAAACGCGTGCTCCCCGCGCCCTGCGAGGCCTGGTCCCAAGACCCCCGGCCAGGCCCCGGCCCCACCCGTGTCGTTCCCGCCCAGCCGACCCCCTGCGGTGAGCCTGCGCAAGTGTCTGTGTCCGCACACCTGTCCGCACACCTCTCCGCACACCTGCCCGCAGGTGACGCAGGCACGGCGACCGAGACGGGAACCCCGGGGTTGTTTGTGCTCCGTTCTCTCCGTACTTCCCAGGCTGAGTTTTGCTTTGTTTTGTTTCTATTCGGTCATTTTCGTGGAGCGGAGCTCCTCCGCGTCCCGCGCGAGGACCGTGGCCGGGAGGGCTGCACGCGCTCGGCACCCACAGAAGGAGCCGGGACGTGGCCCTGGACGCCGGGGCGGACCGCGCCCTCCTCGCCAGCTCTCGGCCGCGCGCACAGCAGCGCAGCCCGCCTGCCACCCAGGCGTCCCTGCCCAGGGCAGGCCGCCCTCCTCTGTGGGCGGTGCGCGGTGTGCAGAGAAGGCTGCAGGTGGGAGCTAACTCTCCCCACCCTGCCGGGAGACCTCAAGAACCGCCCACCCACCAGTGGTTCACTGTGCCCCGTGACCCAGCCACGATAAAAATGTACCTTAGAGAGAGTGGGGTCCACACCCAGCTCCCTGCCTCCCTGAGGGGCAGGAGGGCCACCTGAAGACCCTCTCCCCGCTCTGGCACACCCTGGGGTCACAGTCATGACCTCTCTGTGGAGGTCTGGAGTCCTCCCTGGTTCCAGAGCCTCCCGCGCCCGCATTAGGGCAGGGCCCCCAGAGGGACGTGCAGCGGCAAGGAACAGGCACCATGGCTTCCACTCAGTGTTCTGGGCTGTCCACACCAGAGGCAGGGCCACGGCCAGCTGGGCTGGTGGGTAGGGAAGACATGTGTCCTCTTTTGTCTTCACATGCCACTTGTGTAATTCAGACACCTTAAAAAAAGAATAGACCTGGGCCGGGGTGGGAAGGGGATGTCAGGAGCCCTTCTGCGGAGGCTGGGAATCCCAGCAACAGCTGGGCCCAGAGTCCTTCCAAAGGGAGGTCCCGTGGCAGGGGCCACGGGACCTGCCTCAGGAATGTGGGTGACAGGTGGCGCGTTGGAGCAGGGATGCACAGCTGACTCTGGCTGTGTGTGGAAGGGCCACTCTGGCAGGAGGCGGGGAGTGAAGCAGGAGAGGGAGGCGGGGCACGGCGCCTGGTTCACCGGTCATCCCGGTCGGAATGCTGGGAGACAACACCATGGCAGGGACCTTACTGGGATCGCACAGGAAGGGATGTGGCAGGCCACCCCACAAGACTTGGACCAGGGAGGGAGGCCCAGAGACCAAGGTTGTGAGGTTCGCAGCACCTGGACTGCATGGCCCTGCTGCCAGCCTCACCTTGACTTTGCAGGCAGAGGGGACGAGGGACCTGGGGGCTCTGCTCTGGAGAGCAGAGCTGCGGCAGGGTCTGGGCAGAGCCCTCTCGGTGCCCCCCGGGATGACAGGCTGCCAGCCGCCCACATCCTGGTCCTCTCCGGGAGCCTGCGGCCTCCGCCGCCTTCATCGCAGCTTGAAAGACACACTTAGTCATTAGGAAAGTAATGATAGTGTTTTCAGGGCAGTGCGTTGGACCCTAACAACTCTCAATTATCACCAGTTCCTGCCAACTCTGGGAAGGAATAAAGCAGCTCCTCTCACCGCCCCGCCCCGGACACACAGAGGAGCCAGGCCTGCTAGGGACAGCCAGGCTGCTGCAGGGCAGCCCCGCCCAGGCCCCGCAGCAGGGCCCTCCCTCTCCCTGCACAGGACTCCCAAGTGCAGAGCTCCCTGCGGCACACGGGCACCCAGTGCCCTGCCACTGCCCTCTCAGTGTGTCCTTCCTGGCAAAGTGTACCCTGGGCTCACAGTTATAAATAACTCCAGGGTGTCTTGTTGGGGGCATGCAGAGTGGGGAGGAAGGAGCCTGGTGATTAACCCCCTGGAATGATGTCAGATGGAGCCCTAGGAAGTCTCCCAGTGCCCGGCCTTCTGATTGTCACACACATCCCTGCCACCAGAGAGTTGGAGGCAGCTGCGTTATCGCAGGCTGGGACATCTGGAGGGGTGGGGGCGGGGAGCCTCCTTCAGCTCCATATTAGATGGCTGAGAGTGCTTGGAAAATAGTTACACGCAGAAAGCAGTCTCAGTGGTAATTAATGTCAAAGTCCTCTCAGACGTTCATGCCTCCGCAGGCGCCCTTGCGAAGCTCAGCCCTGCACACGGCACCAGCACCCCCGCTGCAGGGAGGGAGACCCAGTGCGCTGGACGTGCGTCTGGGGTGCAGTGACCTTCTGCTGGACTCCACCCCCACGCCCAGCCTTTGTGCCACCCTTATCTCAGCCCACCACGGAACACGTTTTATTTGGGGGTAAACTAGCAGCTTGGGGAAAGGGCACATTGCCACTAATGTCCTCTTCACAGGACACAGCAGAAGTCCCTGTTCCAAGGACCACACCCCCCCTGCACAGTGGTCCCTGCTTGTGAAAAGCGGCCTGCGGGGCAGGGCTGGGTCTGCTGAGCTCAGAGAAGGTTCCCCGACAGCCAGAGCAATGGCGTGGAAATCAGAAAGCAGCCAGCCCCTGTGCTAGCTGCCCTGGTGAGGGAAATACAGAAAAACAAAAAATGCTCAGACCCCAGTTGCTCCTTTTTGACATCAGAATTGTAATAAACGCACCTGACCTAACTTACCTGGTTGCAGTTGTGTTTGTACTTTCACTGGGCAGGGCAATGAAGGGGGCTCTCTCCGTGCCCTCTCCCCAGCCCCCTGCTGAAGTGGCAGCTCCTCACCAAGCAGCAGCCACACACTGCGGCACCTGACTAGCCCCTGGCCCTGTGACCAGGGCACACCTGCCTGGAGACAGCAAAGCTGTGGCCAACCAGGCATCTGAAGTGCCCCAGCGCAGGTGATGGTGACAGCTGCAGCAGTCAGAGCAGCCCCAGAAAAGTGCCCCGGGAGGGCGGTGAGCACGGATGGCGTGTCCAGAGGAGACACGGCAAAGGCAGAGAGAGAGCAGTGCCCGTGCGGGTGGGGCAGCACCCAGAGGCACTCCGACACTGCTCTCTGGGGCCGGCCAGGCGACCTGCACCTGGCGGCCACCCGGCATCCTCAGCCTCTCCCAGGGCCAGGGTTCTGCAGCCCCAGGAGCCCCGGGCAACCTTGTCTCCAGGCATCCGGCACTCCCCTGCCCCCACGGCTTGAGTGCAGAGTGAGTGCAGACATGGGGAGCCCGCCTCGCAGTCTGCCAGTCTGCGGTGCTGCAAGGTTGGGAGGGCCGGCAGAGGTGTTTGTCCGCACCACAGACGCTGGGAGTTAGCCCAGTGCTGGTGACTGGGATTCACACTGCGCACGAGGCAGGCGGCGCTGGACCCCAGGGATGAGGCTCCCGGGGGGAGAGCAGGAGCCCCGCACAGGCAGCCGTCAGCTCCTCTGGTGGGCGCCGGGCCTCAGCAGAACGTGAGCACGGGTCTCCCACAGCTGGTGTGGAGAAAGGCCCGGAACTCCCCCAGGTGCCTCATCATCCCCGTAGACTAGGGGTGGGCTGCCTGTGTCCTCGCAGCCCTTCACACGCAAGAGCCCGTGAGTCATTGGCCTGCCCTGAACTGGCATCCGCAACCCAGACACCTCGGGCGCCAGAGTGGATGAGTCACTGCCGGCAGAGAGAGAGGGACAGGGAGACAGAGACAAGGAGAGACAGAGACAGAGAAAACAGAGGGAGAGACAGATGCAGAGACAGAGGGAAAGGAAGAGACGGAGACAGACAGGGAAAAGAGAGCCAGAGACAGAGGCAGAGGGAGAGACAGACACAGAGGCAGAGGAAGAGGGAGAGACAGAGGCAGAGGGAGAGACAGAGAGACATAGAGGCAGACAGACAGAGATAGCGACAGACAGAGAGGGAGGGAGAGCAAGAGGCACAGAAAGAGACAGAGACAGGAGACAGAGGCAGGGTCGGGGAGGAGACCGCCCCACACCCTCCAGTTCTCCCTCTGCCTCTGGGTCCTTCCCCCACTGCAGGCAGAGCTTGCCTTTTATCTTTTTTATATGAAAGATTTCTAATATGTTGCATGAACAAGAGAAAAGAAAAACACATCTGCTCGGACCTCACGTGTGCAGCAGAAACATCGTGGGTCATCTGGACTGTCCTGTTAGTTCAGGAAGACTTTCAGCCGCAGCCAAAATCCACCCGTTCTCCATGTGCCCCGCTGGGCTCCATTCAGGCTCCACAGTTGGAAGGGCTGCTTTCGTGGTGAGGCTCGTCTCTCCCACCCTCCCTCCAAACCTCTGCTGGGTTATCAGGTGGAGACCAGGGGGCCTGGAAGCTTCCAAACCCCGAGAGGAAAGCCCCAGCACTGATCTGTGGGACGGGATGGGGGTGCGCTGCAGGGGCCCTCGCTCCCCTAGGACACCTCATATTTTAAAACCAACTCCAACTTTCAGCCAGGCGCAGCGGTGCTTGCCTGGGACCCCAGCACTCCGAGGGGCGGAGGTGGGAGGATGGCTTGAGGCCAGGAGTCCCAGGCTGCAGAGAGCTGTGTTTGCGCCACTGCACTGCAGCCCGAGCAGCAGAGCGAGACCCCCGTCTCTAAAAACAACAACAGACTGGCTTTTATACTCAGTTGCTGCTTTTTAAAAATTAGGGTCACCTGAAACCTCTCTATTGACATAAATAATCATCAACAGTATTTGTAGAGAAGGATTTAAACATGCAGGGCTGTTGAATAGAATATTCACAGGACAGAAAGAAGGTGGGACAGGCCTGGCCCAGCCCTCCAAGCTGCTATTGACTCGGGACCCCGGTGTTCTTAGTGTTGCACCTGTGCCATGGGTTAGCCAGTCCCTGCGCTCCTGCGTCGCTGAACTGTAAAGCAAATGCACGTGCACTTAGTCTCCTTGCAGCCAAGACCTCTGGTAAGCGTTGTAGGGCGAAAATTCAACAAGGCTAATGGTGAGAACTATGCCATCAAAACGTAAATTCATGGGATGCTCCGCTCTAGCAGGGGTCAGAGACAGGGAGCCCAGGAGCTGAATCCAGTGGCTCCCTCTCTCCCCTGCCCCCATCCGGGACCAGGCCAGTCCGGGTGTTTAGGGTACCTGCTGGGCCAACAGGGAGCTTGTGAGTTTGCAAACCCAGGAACAAGGCAGACAACGAGGCCGACTGTCAGAAGGTCTCAGGTGCACCTGCCTAGATGCGCTAGACCACCCCCAGGGCAGGTGGTGCCAGCAGGCGGGTTACAGAGGCAGCTTCCCTTCCTCCCCACTTGATTTCCAGATGACGACAGGACCCCCCATCGCTCACAGACGGGGGATGTGTCACTGCCGAGGAGAGTGGTGAGCAGCAACTGTGCTCACCGCAAACCTAGCCGGCACGGCCCTGCCCTTCCCCCATCTCTGTGCTGGTCCCGGCATGGGTGCTGCAGGGGTGGGCAGAGCGAGGGGTCCAGCGCCGGCCACGGCTGCCGAGAGCCCTGGGTCCAGCAGGGGCAGCCGTGGCTGGTCCTCTGTGCTCCAGCTGCCCAGAGCCCCACCAGGGAACCGCACCATGTCCCCGACCCTCCCTTCAGCCTGAGAGGGGAACGCTACCCGCACTTTTAACAAAAAGCGAAAGAGCTCACAGCATCCCTCCCGTCTAGGTAACAGTGCAGCCCTTAGCAATCAGAGAGAAAATACCTGCCCTTCCAGGAGGCGGGCGCCGTGGGAGGGTGCTCGGGACACTCGCGGGGACCGGCCTCACCGTCCCGTGACCTCGCCGCCAAAACCCCCTGCACCTGTCACTTGCAGGCAGCAGCCCTCACGTGTGCTCATCTTTAAAACATAGAGTATTTTTAGACATCTTTGAAATATGAATGTTTTTCTAATCTTCTTTTAAAAAGTCTTCTAAATAGAAGGCTTCAGTGAGTTTGGAGCCCATCTGTTAAGAATAGGCTATCGCTAACGCGCCTCTCTGCGACGTTTGCGGAACAGCCGCCGCGTCAGGGAGAGGGAAACCCACGGCCGAACTTCCCAAAGCCTCTGCGTAATGGGCGGATGGACTGAAAAAGGGCACATTATGATTTCGTGAGTGCAGCCGACGATGCACCTTTGAAACTTGAATTTGCATATTTTTGAAGTGTTCTTTTTAGCTATGACAGCCAACTATTGAAATAAGCACCTCAGACTAGTCCCTTGAAATCTGTTTTACAACGTGCTAAACCAAGGTGTTTAAATAATGAGGCATGTTTCTTCACTAATCTCTCTAAATGGTATTACAATTATTAATTTTAAATTAGCAATAATGTTGAGTGCACAATGTTTTTTTATAAATTAAACATTTTGAAATATTGTTTATTTCATTTTATCTCATTTTTTCTTTTTGTGTATGTTTTATAATGTATATATTAATTAATTTATTTATTTTTAGAGATGGAGTCTCACTCTGTCACCCAGGCTGGAGAACAGCGGCGTCATCACAGCTCACTGCAGCCTCCATCCCTGGACTCCAGCGATCCTCCTGCCTCAGCCTCCCCAGTAGCTGGGACGACAGGCTTAAGCCACCGTGCCTGACTTATTTAATATTTTTAATTAAATAAATTATATGTATTTGGGGAAATTTGCTCAGATGCTTTTTACTGATGGGCTGGGTGGTCCAAACATCTAAAGACTGCTCATTAAGCTAAAGAGTTTTCAAATTTTTTTTGAAGAGTTAAAAATACACAAAATACCAAGGGAAAATTGGAAGCAGTGTAGAAAAAAGTGCGGTTGGCCACAATTTTGACACAGGTGTGACGTGGACCAGCCCCTTGGCTGTAAAACGAGGATGGTTGCCCCTCCCGGGCAGGGGGCGAGTGGAGTTGGAGCCCAGCACAGCGACGGCTCCGCAGGGGTGGCTGCTTGCGCGAGGTCCAGGTCCAGCTGCGCCGACAGCAGATCACTGCCCGTCTCTCTCCCGACGGCAGGGAGGAGGGAAACGCAGTGTGGGGATGTCGAAGTGACGCGGCAGCCTGTATTTCCTAAAAGTGGCACCATATTTCCTGTCCATATGTTCTTTCAGAGCTTGTTATTTGCCCACAAAGAGGCAAGACCCTTGACCCCAGGTGACCTTCCGTGGACGCCTCAATTCAGACGACGGTGTGGGTGATGCCCCGTGAATGCCCAGGCCAGGCTGGAGGGCACGGCTCAGCTTCTGCCCAACTCGGTCTCTCTGGGCCCATCCCTCTGGAGCCCCGAGCGTAAAGTGCCCGCCAGCCTGGAGCCCGTGTGCTGCAGAGGCCAGAGGGGAGGCGGAGGGAGCTCCCGGAACCCGCTGTTCCGCCCCTGCGGCTGAGCCCGCCCAGCCCGGCCGGTGCCAGACACCAGCGAGCCCGCAGGTGGCTCCCCAGCCCACGAGAGCCGCCAGCCCAGAACACAGACAAGTGCCGTCGGGGGGTGGCTACCCGGCCCTCAGGAAACTGGAACTCATGGCTGTGCTAAGTCTCGGTGCTTGGAGATGGTGCAGTCGGGACTTAACGACTCGGCCACCACACCTGCCGCCTGCCTGGCAAGAGCACGGCTGCTGGTGACTCAGTGGGCCCAGCGTGTCCCGGTCTCAGCCCTGGTTCCCGCAGGTAGGCGGGGAGGTGAGCGAGGGTGCTGCCTCACACAGACGCAGCACACACCCTGCAGCACCTGCTACGCGGCCAGCCGCCGGGGTCAACGGTCCTCTGAGCGCTGCAGGAGTCGGACGGTCACATCTGTGAGGTTGGTGACACTGGTTTCTGCCGAGAGGAGGCTGCAGGCTCCCACCCACACCCCTGCCCCTTGCACGGACCTCTGCTCACCTCCCGATCACCTGCCACCTCGCCGAGGGCATCGTCCCGGGCACGGCCACGAGGTGGGCAGCACCGCACTGCATTTTACTTACCACAAAAGCCAAAGAGAAGCAGCAGCAACACCCGGCACCGTCACCACGGGGCCCTGCTGTCAGCGCACTTGAAAGCGGAATTCTGGTCAGTGCACAGCGAGGACGGCCCCCGCAAGTCCCGGGATTAACGGCTCAGTGTCACAGCTGCGCGGGCTCGAGCTCTGCGCCGTCCGCGACACCCTCCCAGGCCGCGAAGGTCTCAGTCGTCAGAGCCCGTGAACCCCCCGGCTCCCGCCACGCCGTGCGTCTCTGTGATAACAAACGACACTCATTTGGGATGAGACTCGGCTTAAATGTTCAAGGGAGAGAAATCCAAGGATGATGCTGACGGGATGAAGTGACTGATCCTCCTGGAGTTTCTGTCTCAGCGCGGGGAGGGCTGCGGATTAAACACCCTCCGTCCTGGAGACTGCGACGTGCTTCCTGCCGCTGTCGCTTGGAAGCCAAGCATCTGGCTTAAGCCTATTTCCTCTCCCTAAGCTGCCCGCATACACTCTGCCCCGAGAGTGGCTTCACGAAGCAGAGACAGCTCCTTCCCGAGCTGTGGAGACTCTGCTCCCTGCGGGTGACCTGCTTAGGGGTAAGGCGGAGAACCGAGCGCCCGGCGGGGCGGAGGCAGCGGAAGCCCCGGCGCGGCCCCGACTCCACCCGGGCTGATGCCGAGTCTCCGTGTGGCCCACGCTGTGGAGGCTGTCACCTTCCCCAGACAAGGGCGCCGTTTCTGTTTAGGGTTATAGATCAACACCCTGAGTCAGGTGATATCGCCAAGTCCAGTGATTGTCACGTGGAGGCCAGGCCCAGGCCCCGCCCTCCTGCCCGCACTCTCCGGAGACAGCGTTCAGGTCCACGGGGTGAACAGACCCTTGCGTCACCACCTCTGGCTGCCTGACTCAGGCACTCAGCCCCCTGAGCCTCAGTTTCCCTCCCTGCGTGGGAGACATCTATGTCCTGACTTGACCCCGGGGTCACTGTGGGAACCGAACGGCATCTCGAGGTGTCAGAGGCGCTAAGCCGGGCAGGGCGCTGCCCCCCAGAGCTGCCAGGGGTACCGTGGGACGCCAGCCCTGGGCACCTCCCTGGTCTGCAAGCTTCCTCCACGGAATTCAGACGTGTCTTCCTGACTCGGTCTCTGCAACGCGGCCACACCGCGGTGCCTGGTGTCCTGCGGCAACTCGAGAAATAACTTCAGAGAAGAGGGGGGCATAGAGGGGTGCAGGGGGATGGAAGAGAGGACAGGGGAGACGGGACAGGCGGGAGCAGCCACCTCCAGGCCAAGGACGCGTCTGCAGAGTTTTGAAGCTGGGCCCATGGGCCCATGAGCAAGCAGCTGGGGGGAGAGAGGCTGGCAGGAAACCGGGATCCCGTGGAGGAAAGTGACGAGGTGGCACTTTCAGCAGAGTCGACTTCTCCGGAGGGCGCGGCGAGCAGGGCTGCCGTGCGAGCCTGTCATGCCGCTGGAGCTGCCCACCGGGGCAAGGGGGCCGTGCCGGCCAGGGCCGAGCTGCAGCGTGTGCCCGCCACGCTCCGGCCTGGCCCGGGACAGACCCAGCAGTGCCAGCTGCAGGTGCAGGAGGGGGCTCGGCGGCCGGCGAGTGTGGGGTCAGTGGCCGGGCTGCTGGCGGTGGAGGACCCCAGCCGGAGCCTGTGCGGGGTGGCAGGGAGCATGGACACGCGTGCTCCGCAGTGGTTCCCAGTGCGTAGCCGCCGCGTACAGCTGCGTACGGCACCACACGCAGCTGTGGCTCCATCTTTTCTCCCGCTGTTCCCTCCCTGTTTGTCCATTCTCAGGGGCCATCACCCGTTTCTGTCCCTGTCTTTGAGCAACACACGTTGCTGCTGTGGGCACAGGGTCAGGACTGCCGTGCGTGTTCAACCTTAGCAATGCCGTGGCGGACGGTTCTCCAGGGACCTGTTTTGCTCCTGACTGTGCTTGGCGTGGTGGTTCTGGGCTGGGCCGGCTGTCGGCTGGGTGGCCCCGGGCCTCCCCGCACATCTGGCTGGTGCTGCAGGGCCGAGAGCAGCAGGACAGCAGGCTGGGGACAGATGTCTTCACATGTGCTTGTGTCCTGGCAGCCACGCTCCTGCAGGCCTCAGGCAGGTCTCAGGCTGGGCCCTGCGTGTCGGGCCGAGGGAGGCGCCGGAAGGCACCAGGCCGTGGTGTGGAGACAGGGAGGGACGTCCGTGGCTGGTTCTGCAGCCCACAGTAGCTCGTCCTCTGGCCACGTGTAGAACACGCTCAGGGCCCCGCCGGGACCCCGGCTCCTTTACGGTGTCAGGCTCAGAGTCCCGGTGTCCTGCGTCAGGCCTGGGGAGGGCTCCTCGTTCCAAGACAGACGAGCTAAAGGGACAGCATCTGCCCCGAGTGGCACGTCTCCCCTGGCAGCTCCCTCCTCTGTGGGAGTGTCGGACCCCGTGGGGTCCGCAGGGCCCGGCCTCCGATCTCTCGGGGCCTCAGGGCTTGACTGGACTCACACTGAGGCAGTCGTCGTTGAGATCTCGGAGACGCGAGTTGTAAAACCCAGCAGGTCTCCAAGTTCTACTCCCAGACCGAGCAGCTCTCCAGCTCATCGTCTCTTCCTGTGAGACACGCCAGGCAGTGACAGGGGGCCGCGACACTTCCGACACCCTCCCGGGGAGAACCTTCCGGAGGCCGCAGGCTGCTCATTCAGGCCGACCGTCTTCCCTCTCGTCTCTGCAGCACAGGCCTCGCCACCCTCCCAGCCCCTGCGCCAGAGGACTTGGGTTTTGTCACGGCCGCACCCCCTGCCAGCTGCTGCTTCTGTACCGGTCGTATCAGTCAGCCATGCCACGTAACAAACAAGCTCAAACCTGAGCAGCTGCCGTTCCGCTCGCAGCCTGGGGTTGGGCGGCGGCTCTCCTGGCCTTGGTGGGCGCAGCTGGTCTCTGCCGACTCTCGGGGTCTCGGAGCACATCCCCTCACCTGGGCATCGCCGTCCGCCAGTTCCACGTATGTGAATCCCACGGGAAGCTCTCAGTATTGTGCTGTCACCGTCATTTAGGTTCGCCCTCCGGTCTTCCCTTCACTGTCTCCTTCCCTCCTGACCCCGTGGGGACGCCCCTACCCCTGTGTGCTCGGCACTGAAGCGCAGGTGAGGGTGTGCCGGGTGTCGCCTGCGGGAAGGGGGTGAAAATCCTTATTTTACTCTCATTTTTCCCCTTACCCCTGGTGTCCACGCTCTCCCTCTGATACTCCCAGGCGAGGTTTCATGTCCACTTATCCTGCCTGGTGTGTGTGTGGCGGGGGCGGGGGGGTGGAGCTTCTGAACCTGGGACTGCAGATCTTTCATCGGTTTTGGAAAATTACCAGCCATTATCTGTTTACATATTTCCTCTGTTCCCTCCCTCCCGGGCTCACACCACACACATCCCGCCTCCCGCTGTGTCACGGGTGCCGTCTCTCCTCTCCGCCGCGAAGCTTCTCCACACTTCACTATGGCGTCCCACAGTGCCCGCCGCTGTGTGGACAGCACTCGGTGACAGTTCCACCGCACGTCCATGAACGCCCTGGCCAGGCCCAGGCAGGCCGCAGTCCGAGGGCCCCGCGCCACACGGGCACACAGGCTGAGCCGGAAGGGAAGCGCCAAGGGGGCCCTGCCCGTGGGGTCCGCTCACCTGGGCAGGTGCGCCGTGCGCCTCGTGTGGCGCGGGGCCCTCTGGCCTGGGCCACTCTCGACTGTTGGTGAAGGTTGTTTCTTTCTCGTGGCTGGAGACTGAACATGTCAATGTGGGAGCTCGACTGTGCTCACAGGCTGTGCTTCCGCAGCACCTGGACCTGCCCCACGTCCGTGACGGTGGTCTCAGGCCAGCGCCACGTCGGTGCCCAGGGACGTCCGTCAGGCGAATGAGACGCCTTCTCTCTGCTGCTCCTCAGACCACGTCTGGGAGGGCCACAGTCCCACAGTGCCACTCCCCGGACACCAAACCACGTCCCCAAACCCAGAGCTTCGTGGCGCTTTGAAGGCTTCCGACTCACCTGTGGCCTCTGCCCTGGGGGTTTCGGGGCCAGTCACTGCCAGGCCTATTCGGAGTGTGACGCTCCTCGTGTGAGGCGTCCCCAGTAGTGACCATCTGAGAAGAGCTGAAACGTCTTCCTGGTCCACGCCAACTCCAGGTTTCCGCCCGGTCACCTGAAATGGCAACCGTGGGGCGTCGGCAGGCCGCCCCCCACCTTACCCAGAAGCGCATTCGTTGCCCGCTGCTGAGGTGGCTCTGGACACAGACGCGCATCTGGGGCCACCAGCAGCTGTTGTCCCCAACACCACGGGACATGCCTGTCACTCAGAGAGAGGTTTCTCGCTAACACCAGCCTCCTCTTTGCCCTGGGGTGACATAGGCGTCTTCCAGCCTCGAGAGAACATGGCTGCAGCCTCCAGTCATCTAGGGGGAAGAGGCAGCGGGGCCGGCCACCGACACGGACGAGGAAGAGCAGCGACCCCTCACGGGGCCAAAATCCTGGCAGCACGTTGAGGAGATCACGCACCGCAATCAAGAGGCTTCTTCCGAGGGATGCGCCGTCTACGTTCCTGCCCGCACGGTGACAGTCCCAGTCTCTCTGTGTCCCTGCCCCACTTGATGTGGTCAGACTCTAATTGCAGCCGCGGTGTGAGTGTCGCGGTACCTCACTGTGCCTTCAGTCCACATTTCTGTTATGACGAGTGATGCTGAGCGTCTGCACTGACCTTTGGTCTCATTGCCGACCCCTGGAAAAATGGGGAAGCTGGGAGGGGAACAGAATAGGGAGACAAGTTCCAGTTGAGGCAAGAGCTGAACCTGCGAGCTGAATTGCTGTCCCGTTCAGAGCCACCTCGGGGCCTCCGCACGCAAAGGCTGCCGTGTCCAGCTGCAGTCCCGTGGGACATGGGGGGCCCCTCCTCGCCCCTGGCTGACCAGCGGCTTCCGGGCTACACCCGATGGGTTACAAGAGGATGGAGGGGACATTTCTGGGGGGGACTTTGCTGGGCAGGCAGGTGCACGTCACTCCCTGAGGAGGGGGGCGCTGAGGACCCTCCTGTGGGGCCACTCACGCCCGTCCTCCACCAGGTCCCGGGGTGGGGGGTGGCGAGGCCGCTCTGCGCCAGAGAAGACTAAAGGAGCAGGGGGCTGGGAGGAGGGGGCAGCTGCCGCCCTGTGCAACTTCGCAGCACAGCGCTGAGCAAACTGGGCAAATCCGGACTCAGCCGAGCAGCTGAGTGTGTGCTTTGCTCGCAGTGTCAAGGTCAGGCTGCCTTTGGGGGCCACGAGAGACCCCGGCTCCAGGGCATCCGCTTCCAGGAGAGGCCAGTTCGTGCCAGCCTTCGAGTCCGACCCAGTCGGAGGCTCCCTGTCAGCCGCCCGTTTCTGCCCGCTAAGCTCCGGTGGAGACCCTGCAGCTCCATCTAGGCTTTGCCGTGCGGGGAGTTCCCAGGTCCGTGACAGGACACCCAGCCGGCCCTGCACGGGGCAGGCAGTGCTGGAGGATTTTAGGCCCTTCCTTAAGATACCCACATATTTAGTTGTGCAAAAGCTTGCAGCAAAGCTGCTCTGTGGGGTATTCGTGGGGGACTCCAGTCTTTGCAATTCTGGGGTCTGAGGAGGGACCGACCAGGCTCAGCCACTGCCTCTGACCTGGCGTCTGCGCCCAGCCACGCTCCAGGCGTCTGCGGGGGACAAGACGCCCTCGGGGCCGCCGCAGGCTCACGGGAGAATGGGGAATCCGAGCGGAAGGCTCAGATCTAGGGCAGAGCCACGTCCTCCCCAACAACAGCCCTTCCTTCTCCCTTCCAGGAGACAGTCTGGACTGGTCCTGAGTCTGAGGTGGACCAAGGAGCTGTTCCGGGGACACCGGGCGAGTGAGACATTGGCCCATCGCAGCAGGTGTCACAAGCGCCTCACGGCAGCCTTGTGGTCAGGAGGAGGCCAGGCTGGGGAGGGTCTCCAGGAGCATGTCCGGGGGACGCGCACTCTGCCACCTAGCGACCTGCTGGTCCCCGCATCAGACGGGAGTGGTCTGCAGGTGGGCTGGGGCAGCCAGACGCTGAAACTGCCCTCTTTGCGGAAGAGGCGCGTGGTGCACCTGGACGGGCCGTACGTGGCCACTCCACGGTGCGGTCAGCCTCCGCCCCGGCCCGCCCAGGCCTTGTTCCAGGCGTCATGAGTGGTGGTGGGGACAGAACCACGCCTGCACCAGCAAGGCACACTCTGCCCTGCAAGGCGGGCCTGGCTGCCACAGAGAAAGCCCTCGAGCACCTCCTGAGCCACCTCAGGGCCATGCAGATGGCGCCAGGCCCTGCCATCTCGGAGGGGCTGGAGTTGCCCTCCCCCAGCTGTGGTCTGCTCTGCCTGCCTCACCCCGCCACGGGCTCCCAGAGCCGTTTCATGGCGACAGGATCGTCCACACGTAGGTTCTGACCCACCTGCCTGGGCCGACGGGATTCAGAACCCAAACCCAGCTGGAGCCTCCTGGGGACAGCCCTGGGCGTGCCCGGCTGGGCGAGTGGCACACCTAACAACCCACTCAGGACGGGTCTGTCCCCAGGGTCCCCAGCCCTGGGAGCCTGGCCCTGCTGGTTCTAGAAGTTTCAGCCGAGGGAGTGAGGACTCCACCAGGAGACGCAAGTAGGCCCCACTGGGGGCTGGGAAGGCCGAGAGCGTTCTCAGCTGCTCCTGCCCTGGGTGTCGGTCCCTGACGGGATTCGCTTCCTGGCGTGGCCACCATCACTGCCCTGCCGGGCACTGCCCCGCAGGCAACGCATGTCCTCTTGCTGACGTCCTGGGGTTGAACGGGGGACAGCCACAGTCAGTAGACGGACCCCCCACGCCTTCCGTGGGGACGTGCGCATCACCCCTCTGCAGCGAATCCTAATCAGCGAAGGTGCCACCACCCGGTGAGGGCCCAGGCAGCAGCAACCCGCCCTGGGTGCTGTGTGCATGGCACCAGCAACCTGACGCCTGCCCTTTCCTGCCACCCCCACGGCTGCATTCGGGGTCCGTGGGGTGAAGTTTAGGGCGCTCACTCCCAGGACGCCAGATATGGAGAAGGGACCTTACTGGAAACAGCAGAGGAAAGGAGTCACCAGAGCCCTGGGCTGGAGGCTGGGGCAGGAGGACCCTTCGGCCGTTGGAGGACGGCTGCCCTGGCCAGGCAGGGACGTTTGGGGAGGAAGACCTGGCAGTCGGGGGACTGTGGTGATGCTGGCTGTTTGGACCTTCTTCTACGCTAGCGGAGCCGCCTTGTCCTTAGGCTGGAGCCACGGCAGGCCTAGTGGCGGCAGGTCAAGCCCAGGGCTGCCCTGATCTGCCCGCTGTGCTGGGGCGTCCTGCAGGGACCTGTCGGCATGAGCGTGCGGCTCCCTGACGTCCTTGCTCTGTCCTGAAATCTCACGCAGCTCCGTGGCATATGCCTGTTTGCTCGCATCAAAACACTGCCTGTGCTTACGTACTGCGAGCAAGACCCACACTGCAGGGACACGTGCCGTGCTCGTCCCGTGTGGCTGTGCGCTTGCTGGCAAAAGGCCATCGGCCGCAGCGTTGAGAAACAAAACACCACACCATTTCGTCTTCCAAAATGTGTTCACTTTCCCCAGTTGGGATTTGTTCCTCCATACAGAACCACGATTCATGGAGGCAGCTCTGATAGCAAACCAGTCTTCGGCGTCTGCTTGGAAGACTCAGAAAGACTCCGGGGCTTCAGGACAGGCCCCATGTCCTCGCTTCTGACGCTGGTTTTCATTCTGGCCTCCTGAGAGCTGGATGCAGTGCACAGGTGTGACAGCAGGTGGTGGTGTGGAGCAGCAGTGCAAGGACACAGGGGACATCGTGGGGACATCGCAGTGCCCCAGAGCCCAGGCCACCGTCCCCTGTCAGCACGTCCCTGCAGCAGCCAAAGCAGATCAGCCGAACAGACATCCAGGAATGAACCAAGGACAGTTCTCGTCTCTTCCAGCAGGTTCTCGCCACCTTGTGGGCCGTGCAGGATGGAGGGCTCCCCCTGGCCCGTGTCGAGCACCCGGATCTTCCATTCACTTGTGTTTTGAATATTTCATGGGTCCTCCTCCCCCAGGGCCGCAGAGAACACTCGGGAGGGGAAGCACATGGCCGTCCTCGCCAGCTGCCGGGGCTTCCACTCGAGCTGCAATGACCTGTCCTCTCAAGCAGAAGCTGTGGGTAGGCTTTGGGTAGACACTTTTTAAAGTGTCGCCTGAAAAAATAAAATTAAATAAATGCTGTGTAGTAGGAAGGAAGGTCCAGAGGGTCTTGCCCCGGCCCCTCACATGTGGGTTCTGCGACAACATCGAGGACGGAGCAGGGGTGCTGTCTCAGGTCCACACAAAGACCCCTTGCTTGTCCCTCGGTCTTGGCCAGCAACAGCAGGGTCTTCCCAGACTGGGGCTCAACAGCCCCGTTGCCGAGTCTGGCCCTGGGAGGACCTGGGGGAGCCTGCTGGTCCCCACGGCCTGGACAGCATCTGCCCAGGTGGCAGGAGTGCCCCCAAGCCCTGTGGCTAAAGGGGAGACCTGCTGGGCCCTGGGAGATCCAGCACCTCGGGAGAAGACAGCTGGACAGTCCAGCCGCCGTGGCCTGCACGAGAGGCGAGACCAAGCCCACCATTGCACTCCCCGCCTCCGCTCGGAAGTCTCTGAAGCAGCATCCGGGTGCTGAGGGGAAGACCCACTGAGGGCTCGGCCAGAAGCAAATGGAGCAGAAAGCAGCAGACGCAAGCATGCATACCTGCACACATGGGCACACATGCACACACATGGGCACACACGTGCCCACATGCACACACATGCATGATGCATACATGTACACACATGCACACAGACACACATGCATGCATATATACCCACAGGCATACACATGCACACACATGTACATGTATATGTATACACAGATACATATGCATGCATACACATGCACATGCTCATGCACACACTACACACATGTACACCCACATGCACGCACAGACATATATGTACACATGTACATGTGCACACATGCACACAAGTATATGCACACATATACAGATACATGTGCATGCATGTACACACATGCATATAAATGCATACATGTGTACACACAGACACATGCACACAGAGATGGCTGAAATTTACAATAAACCATAAACAAATTTAAGGTTCCACAGACGTAGCTCTGTTCCAGCAGACAGTGACCAACTCTCCCATTGAAAACAACCAGAAAAGCTGGAAAAACTATTTTAAATTGTCTGTTTGAAAGCAATGGAGAATTCCTAAAGCAGTGAGACTTTTTAGGGCCAAGGTCTGAAAAGAGGAGGGCCAGGGACAGTGCGCTGACGACTGGGACAGCTTGTGTCCCAGACAGACAACTAGCTCGGGAAGCCAAACCCCGAGGGTGAGCCACGGGGGGCTCAACTCAGCTCTCAGCACTGCTGGGCCAAGGGACAGGAAGGACTCAGCTCTCAGCACTGCTGGGCTAAGGGATAGGAGGGACTCAGCTCTCAGCACTCCCGGGGCTGAGGGACAGGAAGGACTCAGCTCTCAGCACTCCTGGGGCCGAGGGACAGGAAGGACTCAGCTCTCAGTACTGCTGGGCTAAGGGATAGGGACTCAGCTCTCAGCACTCCCGGGGCTGAGGGACAGGAAGGACTCAGCTCTCAGCACTCCCGGGGCTGAGGGACAGGAAGGACTCAGCTCTCAGCACTCCCGGGGCTGAGGGACAGGAAGGACTCAGCTCTCAGCACTCCTGGGGCTGAAGGACAGGAAGGACTCCGCTCTCAGCACTCCCAGGGCCGAGGGACAGGAAGGACTCAGCTCTCAGCACTCCTGGGGCCGAGGGACAGGAAGGAAGGCCTGTGAAGCCCGAGGCTCTTGGTAGGAGCCCTGCAAGGAATCAGCCCCATCGCCCCTCCCAGAGTCGGGAGCCCAGTTCCAAGGATCTGCCTCCCTAAGTGCCCACCAGGAGTTGACGCCACCCTGCTCTGTGGGGACAACTCTGTCAGTGCCTGTGACGGCCTCTGAGGCCTGTCATGAGGGTCGTCTGTCCCTCAACCCCAAAAGCCAAGGGTGCAGGACCAAAGTCCACCCACAAGGCAAGGCAGGGCAGTGCAGGGAGACCCGCCTTGGAGACGGTGGCCGCAGGCATGAAGGAAGGACGCGGGGCTGGGAACGAGGCAGCAGGGGCGCCTTCCCGGGTTGCAGCGTGCGCAGGATGAAACACGCGAGGGCCAGAGACAGGGGGCGGGGTGGGCAGAATTGCAGAGCTCCAGCCCTCAGCAGCCTGGACGGGATGACAGGGAGAGCTCGCGCCAGACCCCAACGAGGAGAAAGTGCGTGGCACTGCGGAGGGCATCTACTGAGCGCCCGGGTAGGAAACAACCGACCTGAGGGGGCCGGGAGCCGAGAGGAGCAGCAGCGAACAAGGTGGGAAAGGGAACTCCGCAACGTGGCAGGCTCAGCCAGGTAACTGATCGAGTACAGGAGAACCGAGTGTTTCAGGGACAAGGTGGAGACCGTCAGACCCGATCACAGCAGGCTCGGGGCCAGTGCAGAGGAGACTTGGCGACCCATGCCCACGCTGCCCAGAGAAACCGCGGCGAGGGGCTCCGCGGGAGCGAGGGGTGTCCTGGTGACACTGCGCCATCCGCAGGGAGGTGCCAGTGCGAGCCGGTGCTCCGATGCCTTCGTCTCCAATACAGAACGCAAAAGCTGCAGAGTCTGAGGGAGAAACAGACAAATCCACATCACGTACAAAAATTTAAGGTGCCTCTTCGTAACTGACAGTGTGTGCAAATGAAACATCAGCAAGGCAGACGGGCTTTGGGTCCCTCGATGACCTCATGGACATGTAATCTCTGCCACCGACATCCGCACCCCTGGCGCAGCCGCCAGCTGGCACCCAAAGATGGGGCGCTGCCGCCGGCCATGGACTCGCGGGTCACACGAGATCTCCTGGCGTTGGCTGTCCCTGTACTCCTGGGACGACCCTATGTGAGCACAGGGTGTTATTTTTAAAATCGGTGTCAGATTCATGTAGTGATTATTTTTAAGTTTAGATTTTTGCACCCTTGTTCACAAGTAAAATTGGCTGATGATTTTCTTTTGCTATTGAATGTGTCATAAAAAGGAAAATTCAAAAGAAGATTTTAACAGTGGCCCACGATGGCTGCCGTTGGGCACATGGGCAGCAACCGGGCCTGTGACCTGCCGTTGGGCACATGGGCAGCAACCGGGCCTGTGACCTGCCGCCGGCCTCTCGCCTGTGTCCCTGGAGCTGTTAGATACGCCGCCAGCAGGTGCTGCCTGTACACCTGCCTCAGGTGCAGACGACGCAGGACGGCGGGGGGCGGGGGAGCAGCCCCCCCAGACCTAAGTCACCTGCTCTCCCCTCCCCCTCACCAGTGTGTGGCCTTGCTGAGCTCAGCCAGAGGCAAGGACGTGGCCTTCGATTCCCTGCCCTTCCCCGCCTCTGTGCCGCCCGCGTCTTGCTGCCAGGCCTCGCGGAGCCCCTTCCGAGCACACGCGGGCTGTGAGTCTGTCCCGGCGCGAGTTCTCAGACTTGGCACAGAACGAATCTCACCGCGATTCCTCTAACTGGGAGTGCCTGCTCTCCGACTTGTCGGCTGACAGCTGTGCCCCATGTATGATAGAGTGTGTGGCTTCATCCAGGCCTGACGGGCCCATCAACCATGTACCAAGGTTGACTGAAACATGGATGGAAATATAGACGCATCTTTTTGTTTCTATTTCAAGCACTGAGATAATGGACATCCTCGAGTGTGTGTGTGTGTGTGTGTGTGTGTTTGTGTGTGAAATTGTGTCTGCTCTGGGGTCTCCCCATCAGTGTGGTGGTCAGAGCCTGTGGGACCTGCCCTGCGGGCGCCCACCCTGCCACACTAGAGCCCACAAATGGAAGGGCAGGACGCTGCGGTGGCCTCTGGTCTGGCCACTGCAGGGGCAGAGATGAAAAAGCCTCACTGGCCACCTGCGTCTCCACGTGGCCTGGCCGCCCTCCTTCCTGCACGCTGCGCCCTCTCCACCTGCCCCGGCCGCGCCCCTCTCCTCCCTGCACCCGGCCTCTCAGCATCCAACCTCTCGTCTTTGAAGCCTGTCCACGCTCCACCGTCTCCCCACCCCAGGACCCGCCCCGTCCCCACCCCTGCCCTGCCCGCTCAGCTGGTGGCTGTCCTCTCAAGAGCAGAAGAGCAGACGTGGAGCCCTCCTGCAGGGTGTGGGCCAACCCACGCTTGCCCTCAGACTGCAGGAGCCTCAGTTTCCCGCATGTAAAACGGGCTGAGAGCACTTACGTAGGAGGGGCACCCGGGCCCAGCCTTCTGCTCTTGCTGCGTCCTTGTCCTTGAGGAACAAGGACACTTTCAAGAAAAGCAGTTTCTGCCCTTCCCACGGGGCAGGTTGGATCTGAAGACACAGCCTTCCCCTAGAGACACCTGCAACATCTTGACAAACACACCTGTGTCTGTTCCCCCAGGAGCGAGGGAAACAGCGGGATCTGGCAGCAACTAGGGAGACGGAGCTCGCTGGGGCGAGAGCGTTTGTGGCCAGAGCCCCGATTTCTCCAGGCCACGGTGAGGGCTGGCCCAGGTTAGAGAGGCCCACGCCCTCAAGGGAAGAGCCCTGAGCCTCGGAAGGATCCGGGTGGAACAGGAAACTGAAAAGGAAAAGGAAGAAAAGGAAAGAGAGGAGACGCCTGCTCTGTGCGCTCCCAGTGGGAGGCCTCCACCGGGAAGGCTGGGAAGAAACTGGGCTGGTAGTGTTGGGACTAACGAATGTGCTTAAAGAAAAAGGATGTTGAACACAGGTGGGGAGGACTCTATCGGAACTGAGGAGGCAGATATGAAAAAAGTTAAGAATAAAAAAGGATGAACAAATTTGAAAGCAATGGCTGGATTAAGCCACAAATTAGACGCAAACGCACCTGGAATCAGCAGACTGGAAGATGCACTTGAGGAGGTCGCCCAGGACACGAGGCAGAGACGGGGGTGGGGGGGGAGAAGTGGCTTCTCTCCGTGGCCGGCGCTGTGGGGGAGGGAAGCCCCCGCACAGCCCCGCAGCCGGGAAGCAAGTGGACAGAGCAGGAGGTGAGGGTGAGGAGGTGCGAATGGAACGAGCCTAAAGCTCTTGGGGACCTAAGCGGGTGAGCGTGGTCCCACACCCAGACGCCTCCGGCTGTGACCAGAAACCTTCAAGGCAGGGACGTGGAAGCAGCTGGAGGGAAAAGCCGGTAAGTGGCTCCATCAGCCAGTACCACGCGGACGCCCGCGGGCCACAGGGCAGCCGTGCTGCGCAGGCCTGGGGGGAAAACGTCTTTCAACCAGGAGTTGTCCATCCGTGAAACCGTCTCTCAAGAGCGAGGGTGACACGAAACATGTGCCGTTGAACAGAAACTGGGACGCGCACTTCCAGCTGCCGCGGGGTCCCGGCCCGGGTTCACGCTGCCGCCCGGAAGAACCAGAAAGGGGGACAAACACAGAAAGACGCGTTTAGAACTGGGCGCCAGGCGGGACCGGCATGAGCTGGGAGGAGGGACGCGGACCAGGTGGCCCTGGGGTCCCCGCCTCCCGCCTGGGCAGGATCTCCAGGCCGAAGCACAAGGAGGGGACCCGGACAGGACAGGACGGGGTCTCGCTGCGGTGGGGACAGAGTCAGAAGTTTGGGGAGGCCGGGGCCGCCGGAATGCGCAGGGATAATCCGAGAGGAGGAGAGAGAGACACACACAGAGACACAGACTGAGAGAGGGAGACGCAGAGACTGAGAGACACAGAGGGGCGCAGAGCCAGGCGGCGCCACAGCCCGCAGCGAGCCCCAACCTACGCGCCTGCGAAGGAGCCGCGGGAAGGAGCGCGCGGAACCGTCGCCGGGCGGGGACGCGTGTGTCCCGGGAGCCAGGGGGGAAAGACCCAGCGCGTAAGGACCGGCGGACTCTCCGGAAAGACGCTGCCTCGGTGCTGGGGCCAAGGCAGCCCCAGGCCCCGGGCCCGCTGGGGAGGGGCGGGGACCGGCCCGGAAGGTCCAGCAGAGCCGACACTCACGGTCACACCAGCCGCCCGGCGCCGGCAACGTGCATCCCGCGGGGCCCGGCACGGCGTCCAGAACCGCCACGCACAGAGCAGGAAAGGACGTCGCGACCAGGCCCAAAGTTCAGTTGACAGGAACAAGCCCAGAGAAGACACAGGAAACGGAACTGGCGTGAACGAACCGAAACGGCCTGAACCAGCTTGCGCAGGCGCAGGAAGGCGCACGAGCACCCAGCGGGTCTCCCCCTTCGCGCCGAGCGGCGACGCGCTCCTGTCCTCCCTGGTGGCGCGTCCTCAGATTGGTGCTGCCCGAAATTCTGGTGAACTGTAACTGTGGCAATAGCATCTGTCATATCGCTCCTGGGATTTATTTGTTTCCTTTAGGATGTAGTCGGTACTTTATTTTTCATTTCAGGGATGAAGTTTGGAGCAAGAGGGGGTATAATCTCATGCACTGACTCACTTACCCACTGATCAAATGGGTGCTGAGAATTCTGAGTAAAACCCCACGCTGTGCAACCCGGAATTTGCCAAGATGAGAATAATGAGGTACATAAACCAGAAGCTCCGCACAAAGTCTGCAAGAACAGAAGGGTGAGAGGAAACAGGAAGGAGTTTAGGGGCAAGGAGCAGTCAAGGTTGGCTTCCTGGAGGAAGAGGACCCTGGGTGGTTTTGAACGGTGGGCACTGGACAGGTGAAAGCTGTGGAGAAGTTCACCAACGGGGATGGGGACCTCCTCTGTACTGCCTGGTGCCCCAGGAGCCCTACTTGGCAAGGGGACGCCACCTTTGAGAGGACATGTTGCTGAAACACAAGCCTAAACCTACAAAGTCACCTTTGGGGTCAGGCAGGGCACTAAGGAGACTTGCTGGCAAAGCCTTGAAGGTCGGCGAGGCGGGCATTGGAGGATGGAGGAAACAGTGGAGCCTGCCGAGTGGCCGCGGAAAAGTTAATTAGGACGTCCCCTGGGGAAATCCGGAAGGCAGGAAACGCACTACGGGGCTGGGGGATTTGACCAAAGAGACTTCCAGGCAGAAGGTCACGATTGTCCACTGGCTTCTTTTAGCTGTGTGTCGTGTCGATAGAATAGGGAAGGAATTTTCAGATCTCAAGCAAAACTTAAAGAAAATAAAAAAGAGTCAGGACTTGGCTGGTTTCAAAGCCGTTTCTCATCAGAGTCCTTCAGACAACAACAAAATGTTCTCAAGGTAAGAAAATGTCCAGTGGCAAAGGTCAAGTTCAGGGTGTGTCAAGGAGCCACAGCCTTGGGGTAAAGTTCAGAGTGTGGCTTTCGTGGCTTTTATTGAGACTTCAGAAGGATTTCAAGTGTGTCTCATGGGCTTTTTCAACGAGACTAAGGGATTTGTAAGGACGTCTTTTGCCTAATGGAGTGAGCCCCGTGAGAGCCCAGGAAACACACACGCTGTCAACAGCACTGCGGTGGTGGGAGCCTCGTCAGCTTGGGATGGAGGGGACAGAGCAAAATGAAGAGTCTCAGGGACGACAGTGTTCCGTGTCCGGGAAGCAGACTAAGAGAACCACCCAGGTGAAAATATGGACCATTTCTCCTGGAAAAGGGAGGGTGACTCGGAGGACGGAACCACGAGCCCAGAGGGAGAGGCGAGAAGACAGGACCGTCCCTCAGTCCCCTGAGGTCCCTTTCCTGCCTCCAGAGCGGGGTGGCAACGAGGCAGAGGGGCTCGGCCATGTGGGCCGTGACAGCCATGCGCCTCTACTTCCCCGCCTTTTTGTCAGAAAGGTCGATCCAGGTTACGCTCCACCCCATTGCACTCTGGGTGTGTGGGACGGAGAACTTGACCCCCCAGTTTGGGGGGAGCCGCACTCCACGAAACATCCTCCAGAACGCACCAGGGGCACTTTATGGGCCGACTGGGATGATGACGGCCTGGACTTCGCGCTGATGCCGGGATGGCTGAGATGGGGCTCGGTGGAGGGGATGGGTCTGTTCCGAGGGACGAGAATACTTGCAGGCAGAGAGACTGTGGCATTATGGAATTTTTCTGAAGTGGCCACAGCAAACTTTCCCAGCCCATGTTCTTCCTGTGACCTTGCTACACGCTCATCAAGAGGTGGGTCTGTTTCTCCGCCTCACAGTCAGAGGGGGCAAAGTAGAAAATTTGCCCATGCTTAGCCTGAGACAGGCGTGCAGGGGAGAGACACGAATGAGTGCGTGCGGCATAAAATCTACCCAGCAGGGGAATAAAAGATGCATTACCAGAACAAATAGAATTGAGCGGTGACGTAAGTGGCGATATCTTCTGAGGAAACTTCCCGATAAATTCAAACTCGTTAGTATTGTAATTTAACCATATTTCATTTTTATGACATTAACCCACAAGTTTAACAAGTAACTTGGTATATTTTTGCAGCACCCTCAGCTGGATCACGGGCTTCCTGCACTTGGCTCCAGCACAGTGTGCTGTGGTCACCCGCGCCGGGTCCGTTGCGATCTCGGTCACCCGGAGGGGGGAGGGGAGCCGTGGCCCCCACCTGCCAGGAGCATGGGCTGCTGACGTCCCCGGCTGTGTAAATTCACCGTCCACGTGTTTGCACAACTGCTTCCTGTCAGGCACAGCCCCCTAGAAACGCAGATGTCGGGGAAGTTCTCCCTCCCAGCGCAGGGCTGGCGGTTCCAGCGGCCCCTGAGAGGGCCGGGCAGGGAATCTGGTAGCCGGGCCCTAGGACAAGCACCCCCGACGCCTGCCCCGAGACTGGCACCTGAGAACCCATCTCTGGAACTGCGTGTCCCGGCCCAGGCCTACATGTCGCTCAAGGGTAACAGAATATAAAAGAAATGAAGAAAAATAAAGCTGTGGATTGAGAGGGCAGAGTACCTCCTAGGTTACCCGTTGACCCGACCCGAGGAGCAGACATGGTGCCCCGCCCCCCGCACCTGACCCCAAGGAGTGGATGTGGTCCCCCCACCCGACCCCGAGGTGCCCCAGTACTTACAAATCTCATCTCCAGCCCTGAGGAGGCCTGGCCTGGCCGTGTCCTGGTCTCTGGTGCTCCCCAGGCTGGGGTTGGGATGCACCCACCCTCCACCCAGGGTTGGTCTGGCCCCTCAACCCCGGGCGCCCACACCCGCCCAGCCGCGGCTGCCTGGGCGCCCACACTGGAGGCGCAGAGCCCAGGCTGTGGCCCTGACGCTGCTCCCCAGCCCCCCGCCTGCCCCGGCAGTGCAGGCCCGCAAGGCTTTTGTTGTAATTACTTTTTAAATCATAAGGAAAGAACAAGAACTTTTAGGTCAAAGAAAACATTTTCGTATACAATATTAACACATTGGTCTTTTTATCAACACTGTGGTAAAATAGAATTTCTAAATTTTGTGGAGGGGGTCCATGAAGGCAGGAGTGCCTCAGCCACGGAGGTGCCTTGGGGTCCTGGCTGCTGGGCCGTGGGGGCTCCGAGGTGTCCGTGGTGTGTCTCCCCAGCTGGGCAGGACCCGCCCCCAACTCCCCTGGGGTTCACAGCCTTGGCAGGAGCTGGTGTCTCCAAATCCTGTTGAACTGAGTTCAGGAAAAACTTCCTGATTCTGTGAGATTCCCCACGGGCTTGGGCACAGCTGCCTCTTGTTCCTGTAGAAAGGTGCAAATTGCTCCCTGGTCTGGTGGGAGACGCAGGCGGGCTGGGTGGTCGCGGCCCAGGGCCAGAGCTCTGAGCAGAGCCCAGCAGGCCGGGAATCGCCCCCAACCCTCAAGAGCGACTCAGGGCCACCGGGCAGGCTCCAGGCAGCACCACGTGGTCCACACTGTGGCTGAGAGGACAACGGGGGTGGAAGCTGCAGTTCTGCAGGGTGAGGGCCCCATACAGCAGCCGCTGGTGACACAGCTGTGGTCACCACGCCGGAGCCTGCCCCACAGCCTCCAGATCCTGGAAGGGTCCTTCGCCCCCCACTGAGGCCATCTGCCCCTTGTCCCCGGCCTGGACTGCAGAAGACAGAGCCTTTGCCGGGCCACTGCCTGCCTGTCCCCCCGTGGACGGCACTGGGACCCTCAGGGGGGACGTTGTCCCATGTGTGTGTTTCTGCACTTACAGGCGGTGAGTGCAGGTATGAGGGTACCTAAAACGACCCGATGGCCAGCGAGTGCCGACAGGGAGGCGTGGGGCACCTCCACATGGAGGGTGGGTCATGAGGGTACCTCAGGTCCTTCTGGGGGTCCTGTAAGGGGCGAGGACGCGAGCACAGTGCCTCGCGTGGACGTGCCGTGGGCGATTACGGGTGGTGTATGAGGCCGTCCCAGCTGGGCCACCTGGAGAGGCGTGAGCTGTCCGTCCTCTCTACGCCACGAGGCCCACCAGCTTCAAGTGCCCTGCCTGGTGCAGTCCCCAGATGCCACCTCTTGTTGAAGGCCCTGGCCCAGCCCAGTGGGGGCCCCAGGGGCGTCTCACCCCCAAAGCCCATTGGCAGGTCGGTGACCCATGAAAACCGGGAGTCTGAACTCAGAAGTTTTCACCTCATTTTGGAGATTCCAGCTCAGCTGCGTCATGAGCTGGACAAGCCCAAGGCCGGACAGTCCCCCAGAGGAGCCCGGGCACTGGCGGGGCCTGGGCCGGCTCAGCCCTTTCCCGGTCGGCTGGGTGGGGCAAAAGGAGAGCTGGGGTCTCTGACGAAGGAGAGACGATTTCTCCTTGTCAACAAGAGAAAGACAGAAACAACGGACAAGAAAGACGTTCCGGCGGCAGCTTGGAGCATCCAGCCCACTTCCACGTCTAACACAGACGAGGCGCAATTAGCCAGTGGATCGCGGGCCGGGCGGCTGAACGCCTGCGTGTGGAACGCAAAGCAGCCCGGGCCTCCGCGTGGCTCCTGCAGGCCTGAGGGCCCGCGGGGCCAGGGGAGCGGCTGGGCCCGGGGTCAGGCTGGGCAAGGGCGCCAGCAGCCACCTGAGGACCCGTGAGGAGACCCAGCCAGCCGGCGGGGCAGGGAGCTCAGGGTGCGGCGCAGGCGATCGCCAAGCGTGGCCGCCTTGCTCCTGGGGCATCAGAGCTGGGGGTGGGCCGGGAGCCCTGTCAGCTCGGGGCAGGGAGTCGGGCAGGTAACCCCCCAGATCGGAGTCCTCCTGGGCGGGCGAGAGCCGGGAAAGCCACTAGAAAGGGGCTGGTGAGGGAACTGCCGCCGCCGCGCCTCGCTCCTGGTGACAGGTGCACCTGTGCGAGCGGTCGTCAAACCCAGACCCCGACACCGGGACACCCGGACACCGGGACACCCGGACCTGCGTCCCACTCAGCTGATGCACGCCCCTGCGCACGTTCGCACGGGTGCTGCGAGCCGGACGCCGTCTGCTGCCTCCGGAAGGAAACCCACGGCCCCCGTGCCGCCAGGTGTGGCCCCGACGTCAGTCCCCACTGGTGGTCGCGGGTGAGCTCCCGTGTCCCGAGTGGAGGTGGCTTCTCTGCGGCCCCTTCAGGCGAGCGAGTGCGCTTTGCGCAGGGACAGCCGGGACGGAGCGCGGCACCTCCTCACCTGCGCGGGACGCCGCTCTCCGGAGCGGGTCTGGCTCTGACGCCCCGCAGCCCTCGGCCACCCTTCCTTACAGGACTCAAGGAGGCCAGAGCTGGCCCGCTGGAGGTGTGGGTGCCGCCAGCCCGCTCCCCACACGTGGGCAGCCGAGGGCGTGGGCGATGCGGGGCCGTGAGAGCTGGGGTGGGGGTGCAGACTGCCCAGGGCAGGGGGAAGGGCCGGGAGGCAGCCCTGGGACAGGGACCGGCAGTCTGAAATCTGCTTCGCTTCGTCGTCCGGCAAGGACACTCTGTGTGGGGCAATCTGTCCTCCCAGAGCCCCGGGGCGAAGCCACCAGCTCCCTTGCGGGGCAGCGGCCGCAGTGGGCAAGAGGAGACTCGGCCAGGGTAGGTGGCCCGGCTAGGCAGAGACAGCCACCTGCAGGGGTGTGGCGGCTGCTGACCTTTGCACTTTGGGGATGAGCAAAAGGGGGAAAACGTTGTCATTCTCGGGTTGAGCACAAACTACTAGGGAACCATCCAGAGGCCCCTCGGGCGACAGTGGTGAGACAGCCCCACCCACAAATGCTCCACTGGGAGAAACAGAAACGTGAGAGGACCAGAAGCCTCGGCATCGACTAAAATGTAGCAGAAAATCACAAGAAAAAGAAGAAACCAAGATGAAAAGCAAGTAGGGACAGGTCAAGTTCGGAGAAATGAAAACGTAAAAGCTTAAGAGGCTCGACCTCAGGGAGCTAATCGCAAACTCGACACTGTCACCAGTCAGACCTGTGAACGGGAGGACAAAGCGGAGAAGATCACCCAGACACAAAGGAAAATAATCGCAATGAAAATTATTAGAGGGACAGGATCCCACAAAAGTAAGGAGTGTAGATATTTTTGAGGAATAAACAAAAACAATTTGAATGAAAAAAAATTGAAGACTTAATGTGGGAATTTCTTCCCCAGGCTGCGGAAGGATCTGTTTATGCAGATTGGAGTGTTTGCTGTGCTGCTTTAAAGAGACAAAACAAAGAAACACAGACACATGCTGGGAATGTATTTAAATTACGTGAATTTTAGAAACATCCTGTGTGTGTCCAATGAAGGGTAAAAAAAAACCACAGAGGGGAAAAACCAAGAGCTCACCTGGCCGCAGCCTCCGCCTCAGCGCGTGTGCTGCGTGGGACGAACAGGTGTGGACCCCGGGCGTGGGGCTGGGTGTGGAGCCGAGGGCCCCTCCCTCCCGGCTGGGGACCTGGGCAGGTGGCTCGTCTGCCTCCCTGCGAAGTGCAGACGGTTGCAGCTCCCGTCTCGCAGTGTTTGGGGGAACATGAAGCAAGTTATTGGCCATGGAGACCTCGGTACGGTGCCTGGCACAGGTAGGGTGAGGCAGGATATTATTACTTGTATGTGTGAGCCCAACCCGCGGTGACCTGAGAGCTCGATGTACGCTCCAGTACTCAAAATGTACTGTCTAGTGCTGTAAGACCCTTTGAGTTTCAAGAATGCTCAACTCAAACTGGCTTAAACATGGATTCATTGATTAATATTGACTCTTGTAATTAGAAAGTCCAGAGGAAGGCAGGTTTCAAGTACAGTGTGATCAGGGTTCCAGTTACATTTCTCTACAAGTCTCCACCATACCGCGCTCCACTTGTCTGTCTTGTCTGCAGAGTAGCTTCCCTCCTGGTATCAAAGTAGCTGCCATAGTTCCAGGCTTCACACCCACATCCCACATCCCATTAGAGAGAGAGAGACACAGAGAGAGAGAGCCTCTGTCCTAGACTTCTAAATAAAGACCATGAAACCGCCCTGATGGTTGGGGTGGCATCCCCCCCCCACCCCCAACCCTGAACCTGAGGCCAGTGGAGAGGCTGTGCTGATGGCTCCAGAACATCAGGGCAGCACCTGCGGCCAGAGGTGGCATGCCTGACTCGGGCCTCCTGGGGAGGGTGGACACCCAGCAAAAACCCAGGAAGTTGCAGAGCGATTGGGAGTCGCTGGCCGGGCAAACCCAGATGCCACGCGGCCCCTCCCCCTGTGCGAGTGCGGGGACTTGCAGCCTGGGCGGGGCCTGACCTCCCCCCTGTCCCAGGGCCAGGAGCTGTCCTCAAACACATGTCCTGACCTGGAGTTGGAGTTACACCCCCGCCTCCACTTACCGCAGCCCTGGGCTGCCCTGTGCCGCGCGCCCTGGTGGCTGCGCAGTCCCCGCTGGGAGAAGTTTCACTGTTCTCCCTGGAAGCAAAGCCTCAGAGACCCACGCAAGACTTGCAACCTTGGTAGCGTCTTTTGTCACCCCTTATTACTTTCACATCACAGAAAATAAACTCTCTTTTTTTTTTTTTTACTTTGTGAAAACACCAAATCAGGCTCCAGAGCCTCGAATGCAGACAAGTCTGAGCCTCAGCTGCGGGGGAGGCGGCCCGGAGGGAGTGAAGTGTGTTCTCAAGGTCACGGGCAGCAGTTGGAACCGGATCTCGCCCAGCGCAAATTTCATTAACAGCCTCTGAGCCAAGAGCAATTCCGCGGACCGAGCTGCACCTGCACACTCCGTTTTTCTCAGATCCAGAGGAGGAGGAAGGCGTGTGCTCGAAGAGAGGGCCGCATCCAGGAACCGTGCACACTCGCTCGACAGGAACAGGGCAGGCGGACAATCTGATTAGCGGCGCGATCCGATTAGCTCTCCCAGGCTCCTGGCGCTGGCTTCCCCCGGACGGAGGCGGCTGGAGACGGCAGAGCGGATGGAAGACGGGTCTGGTTCCACGCTAACACCGAGATGCCTCTCTGGGGACGCTTGCCAGCGCTTGCTTGGCCTTGGCGGCTGCGTTAACCTGGCAACTGGAGCAGGAGAGAGGCCCATCTGAAAAATTAAAGACGTGACGAAGGGAAAAACATCTCTGGAAATTTCCATCTGAGTGCTGGGGACTGAATCTGGTCACCCCCATCAGGACAGCGGGCAGGCTGCCACCCGCCCCCCCCCCCCCAAGGAGCTCAGCGGGGCGTTTCCACTCAGCCTGCGCAGGGGAAGTCAGCTAGGAGCACACTGTTGTTTTGTAAACATGGGGCACATTCAAAGAGAGTTCGGAAGACACATTTATCTTAAAAATTACGACTTATTCAATCCAAGCTGTTTGCTGGGTAACAAGATTGGATGAAATTTAATCAGGCCCAGAGACAGAGCTTCTGTTGGCGTTTGCCAGCGCAGATTATCTGTGCTTGCAGACTCGGGAGTTTTCAAGTCACAGCTGTCATTTTAAAATCCACAAAGAACATTCACGCACTTCTGGGGCCAATGCGACAGGGCAGTGCCGTGGTCCCCAGAACACCAACAATTCACAAGTTTTGCCCCAAAACCCACGTTTCCAGTCTCTTGGGTCCCTATGTGTTCTCCGCCCACCCCCAGCTTCACCGGGAGCAGGAACAAGCTGCACACACTCAAAGTGTGCAATTTCGTGTGGAGCCACTTGTGAGACTGTCGCTAACGTCAGGGCCGTGGACATATTCGCCCCAGAACTTACTCCCGCCGCCTGGACTCTCTCACGCAGCTGCAGCTGAGAACTGCTCCCAGCCCTGTCGACGGACCTGCATTTTCTAGAGTTTCACCTATGTGGAATCATGCAACACGCACGTGCTCTGGTCTGGCCCCGTCACTCAGCAGGTCACTGTGGCATTTGCTCGTGTTGTCATGCGATCCACCGTTGACTCCGGTTCCTCCCCGCAGTGTCCCTGTGCAGAGACGCAGTTACTGGCTGACCCATTGATCGGTCAGCTCTAGTTTGGGGACATTACGAAGAAAGCTGCTATGAACATGCGCTTTCGCTTCTCTTGGGCAAACACCTGGGAGTGGAGTGGCTGGTCATGGTGGGTGTATCTGGAGCTTTTTAAGAAACTGCCGAACTGTTCTCCAAAGTGGTTGTGCCGTGGCATGTTCCCACCGAAGCGTGTGAGGTTCCAGCCGCTTCACCTCCTCGCTGACACTCCGCACGGTCAGTCTCTGAGTTTAGCCGCTCTGGTGGTGTGCACAGCCATCTCCCCGGGCTTTAACTTGCATTTCCCTAATGAATAACGACACTCTTTCATGTGCTTCTTTGCCGTAGGGAAAATCTTTACCAGTTTTTTTCCCTAATGTAGTTTTTCCTTTTTATAAAATAAACCATTTTTCATGACAGTTTTAGATTACAGAAAAAATTGTGACGATCGCGCAGAGCGCTCCTCACACCCTGCAACCCGTCTCCCCGTTACGAACACCTCACACCTCGATGGCTCGTTTGTTACAATTAATGAGCCAACGTCAATACAGTGTCACTAAAGTCCATACTTTATTTAGATCTTAGTTTCTCTCTAAGCTGCCTTTTCTGTCCCAGGATCCCATGTCACCTCAGTCATCACCTTGGCTGTGACAGTTTCTCAGACTGTCCTGTTTGTGACGACCTTGACAGTTTTGAGGAAGGCCAGGCAGGTACTTTGTAGAATGTCCCTCAGTTGGGATCTGCTGGGGTCTGATGTTTTCTCACGATTAAACGGGGGACCTGGGGTTTGGGCAGGAAGGCCACTTAGATAAACTGCCATTGTCACCAAATTGTGTCATGGACACGTGTGATAGCCATGCCCTTTCCCCGTCGGCGGTGACCTTGCTCACCTGGCGAGGTTGTGCCCGTCATGACGCTTCCTCCACTGTGCAGCTCCGCTCGCCCTCCCACACGGTCCCCGTGGGAGGAAGTCACCATGCCACGCACCGGGAACTGGGTGTGCTCCCTCTCTGAGGCGGAGCTGCGCCTAAATTGTTTGAATTCTGCTCAGATTTGTCTCTTCTCCCACGTCTTTGTGTTTTATTTAAATATTATTGAATCATTTATCTCTGTCAGTGGGGACTCACGGGCAATTGTTTCATACTTGGGTTTTAAACCCAAACCACTTTATTTATTTTGTTGCTGAAGTTGTTCCAGCCGTGGCCACCGGGGGCTCCCGGAACCCTCCCGCGGGCCCCTCCACGAGGCCCGTGTCCGGCGCGTCCTTACTTTCCTGCGCCAGGGGGCGCTCCAGCCTCACCTTGGGCACCGCCTGCCCCGCCGAGCATCCGGGCATTTCTCCAAGGACCGCCGGCTCCTTGCCCTGAAGAAGGGTCTAGAAACCACGATCTGAACGCCAGATGCGCCCATTGCTGTTGGGATGTTGTTGCTTGTCACCCTCTCAGCTGACAGGGAAAGAAATGCCTGTGTACGTATTGGCCGGCATATGTACACGTGTCTAGAATACTTCTGCATGTAACCATCTTATGTAACCATCGGAATCAGGGCAAAGATCAGCTCAGACTGATGTCTCCAGCTCAAATCTGCCACCCCGTGGGTCACTCTGGCCTCCCCAGGCTTATATGTAACCTCCCGCCCCAAGGGTGGGAAGCCTGGCTCCCGGGTCCCCCTACACTTTCAGTGTACACGTGCTGTGGGTTGAATGTGTCCCCTAGAACGTTCCCGTGTTGGAAACACACCCAGCGCCACAGTGTTGAGAGGTGGGACCTCTGGGAGGTGACGTCACGAGAGCCCTGCCCTCACGAGTGGGTGACGGGCTGGTTGTCATTAGAGTGAGGCTGCTCTACAAGGCAGTTTCGCTGTCTCTCCTGAGCCCCTCACTGTGAGATGCCTGTGCCACCCAAGCCCTGCAGAGTCCCCACCCGCAAGCAGACCCTCACCAGACGCAGCCTCTCAACCTCGGACTTCGAGGCCTCCGCAACTATAAGAAATAGATTTCTTTTGTTTCTTTACAAATTACTCAGTCTCAGGCATTCCGTTATAGCAACAGAAAATGGACTCAGACAACATGTACAGCAGTATTAGATTGGTAACTCACAGCCCCCGGGACACAACTTTACCACCCAGAGCGCAGCGCGTAGGTACAGTTCCTTTTGCCTTCAGTCTTCTGGGCTCCACTCACCAACACATTTCGCCATTCTTAACTTGTTCAGTGCCTTTTCCTTCCTTTAGTGAGGATGTTTCGTATGTTTGTAAACAGATTGTTTTGTTGCATTCTGGATTCCATCCTGAGTTCCTCACCCTCCTAAATGATTTTTTCAATTTGCATACAATAAAGTCTACTCTTTGTACTATAAAGTTCCATGGGTTTTTGACAAATTTATAATGTCATGTACCCAGCATTTCAGTATCATCCAGAATATTTAACTACCCTACGTAGTCTCCTCTGCGTCACCTATTCAACCCCCTGGCCCTTCCCGCAAGCTCCTTGCAACCCCCTGACCTTTTCACCAGCACAAGAGTTTCACCTTTTCCAGAACGTCATATAATTGGGATTATATAATATGTAGCTTTTCCAGCCTGAGTCCTTTCACTGGCCATACACAGTCAAGGTTCATCAGGAATGCGGTGCTTTTCCATATCTAATGAAATGACCATATGGTTTTTCCCCGTTTATATCTGTTATTGTGGTGAATTTCAATTGATTGCTTTTCAAATATCAAACCAACTTTGCATTCTTGGATAAACCCCAATAGGTCGTGCTGTAGCTTCCTTTTTATGTGTTGCTGGGCACAATTTGCTAACATTTAATTGAGAATTTTTGCATGTACATTAAACTAAGGAGAGAATGGGGTAAAATATTTAAAGGGTTAAAGGAAATATCCCACCAACCTAGAATTCTATGTCCAGTGACAATATTCTTCAGTGTGCAGGAGAAAAGACTTCCTCAGTCCAATAAAAACTACAGGAATTGATCACCAACAGACATGCCCTACAAGAAATATTAAAAGAAATTCTTTAGGGAGAAGGAGATTATATAGGTCAGAAACTTGAATCTACATAAAGAAACTAAAAGTGTTTGAGAATGAATAAAAAAGGGTAAAATAAAACCCTTTCCACCCTTATTCTTAGTTGATCCAAACTATAGCTGTTTGAAATAATAATGGTAACAATACATTGGGTGATTGTAGCACATAGATAAATGAAACAGATGAGAGCAACGCTGTCAGGAGTGGGGCAGAGGATCGGGAATATTCTGTTACACGGCACCTCACTGCACATGAAGCTACACAGTGTTCTCTGAAGGTGAACTTAGCTTAGTTGTAAATGTATACCGCAAACTCTAGGATAACCACCTAACACTTTTTAAATAATAAAAATTGATATGCAAAGATAAGAATCATATCTGATAGAACGTATATGGAATCATATGAGACGCTCAGTTAAAACCAGAGAAGGAGAAAGAGAATCCCTCAGATTTTGATGTTTCTGTGTTTTCATCTTCATCTAGCTCAGAATACTTTCTAATTTCCCTACTGATTTTTTCTTTGACTGGTGGGTTATTTAGATACCCACTTTTAGTTTCTAAACATTAGGAGATTATTCAGAAATATTTGCATTATTAATACCTAACTTATTTCCAATGGGTCAGAAACATTCTTTGAATGAATTGAATCCTTTAAGTGTACTGATAATTGTTTTGTGGCCCAGAATATGGTCTATTTTGGTAAATTGTGTGCAGCTGAAAAGGATGTATATTCTGTTTTTGGGTGACATATTCTATAAATATTAATTTGTTTGATAGTATCATTCAAGTCTTCTATGCCTTTACTAGTTTTCTGTCAATTTGTTCTATCAATTATTGAAATAAGGTGTTGAAATCTTTGACTATAGTAGTTGATTTGCCTTCTTCTCCTTGTGGTTCTAGCAGTTTTTGCTTCATGCATTCTGAAGCTTTGTTATTAGGCGCATAGACGGCAAGGGGTGTGGGGTCCTCTTGACAAATTGACCCATCTATTAGTGTGAAATAAACCCCTTTATTCCCTATAATGCTCCTTATCTGACACATCCCTTGATATTACAGTAGCCACTCTGGGTACATTTTGAGTGGTGTTATGATGGTATATATTTTCCCACCTTTTTACTTTTATTCTATTTGTATGTTTATATTTAAAGAGTTTTTCCTGACAGCAGTATAGGTCAGGTATTGCTTTCTTATCCAGTTGTACATTTCCAGCCCCACTTGGAATGTTTGTTCCACTGGAACATAATTGTGATTGTTAATATGACCGGGTTTAAATCTGTCATCATGCCACGCATCTCACATGTGCCTCCTCTTCCTCTGTACAGAAACTCCTCCCTCCAGCTGATTGTAAGATTTTTCTTTTTATCACTATTTTAAGCAGTTTGGTTATGATGTGACTTGGTGTTGTTGTCTTAATATTTCTTGTGCTTGGAGTTTATTGAGCTTCTTGGATCTGTGGGTTTATGTTGCTCAAATATTTTACTCCCCCTTCACTTTGGGGGACCTTAATTACCCACATATTAGGACTCTTTAATTTGTCCCTGAGCCCACTGATGCTCTGTTCATTTTTAAAGTATGTGTTTCTTTCTTTTTTTTTTTTTTTGAGACAGAGTCTCACTCTGTTGCCCAGGCTAGAGTGAGTGCCGTGGCGTCAGCTTAGCTCACAGCAACCTCAAACTCCTGAGCTCAAGCGATCCTCCTGTCTCAGCCTCCCGAGTAGCTGGGACCACAGGCATGTGCCACCATGCCCGGCTAATTTTTTCTATACATATTTTTAGCTGTCCATATAATTTCTTTCTATTTTTAGTAGAGATGGGGTCTCGCTCTTGCTCAGGCTGGTCTCGAACTCCTGAGCTCAAACGATCCGCCCACCTCGGCCTCCCAGAGTGCTAGGATTACAGGCGTGAGCCACCGCGCCCGGCCTAAAGTATGTGTTTCACTTTGTACAGTTGCTATTGCTGTGTCTTCCAGTCCCCTAATCTTTTCTTCTGCGATGCCTAAACTGCTGGTGCCCCACCCAGGGTGTTTTCCACCTCAGACACGGCAGTTTTCATCTCTGGAAGTTTGATTTGGGTCTTGTTTGTATCTTTGATGTGTTTCATCATAATGCTCACTCTTTTCTCTAGCTTCTTGATCATAAATTTAAGTTATAATAATTATTTTAATGTCCTTGGCTACTAAATCTATCTTCTTTGTCATTTCTGGATTTGTTTCTATTCGTTAATTTTTATCCTCATTTTGGGTCATGTTGTATTTTTCTCCTTTCTTCTTTCTTTTCTTTCTCATGCCCACGGATTTTTGATTGGATGTCAGACATTGTGGTTTCACCTTATTAGACAGTGGACATTTTTGTGTTCCTATAAATGTTCTTGAGCTTTGTTTTGGAATGCAATTAAGTTACTGGGAAACAGTTTGTTTCTTTCAAGGCTTGCTTTGAACTCTTTGGGCAAGATTAGAGCAGCTTTTATCCTAGGACTCGTTTCCTCCCCTGCTGAGGCAAAGCCCTTGTGAATATTCTACTCAGTGTCCCGTGAACGAGGAGATTTTCCGCTCTGCTCTGCGGTGGGAGCAGGCACTCTTACTGCCTGCATGGCTCTGAGGACAGCTCCCTCTCGCCCTTTCCGGTGGTTCTTTCCCTCGCCATGAATACTGTCCCCACACACCTGCGTTGGTCCGTGCTCACCTAAATACAGGGGAGGATCGCGGCAGAGTTTGGGGATCTCCTGTCTGACAGCTCTTTTCTCTGGGGCTCTGTCCCATGACTCCCAGCCACTGCTGCCTCCCAGACTCCCAGCGCTGCCTCCTCGACTGGGGACACTGGCCTCTCTGCCAGCGTCCCCTCCCCGTGCTGCAGCTGGGAACTCTCTCCTGGCCATGGGCTTGGGCAGCTGTAGGGCTCACCCGGGTGTTCTGCTGCCTCAGGGGACACTGTACTGCACTGCCCGACATCCAGTTTCAAGAAATCTTGTTCCACATTTGACTAGACTTTTAGCTGTTTCAGGCGAGGCAGTAAGTCCAGGCTCTGTTACGCCATGCTCACTGGGCTTGGAAGTTTTCAGAACCGGCCTTTTGAAAGCCTTTCCAGAGACCAGCTAAAACCTTAGGTAGCTACTGGGGCTTCCCTTTAAGATGCATGCGTGGTGAACGTGTGTGGGTGCGTGTGCTGTCCTGTCTGTGTGGGGGAGTGGTGACTGGTGATTGTGTGTGTCATTTTCCACAAAAACAGCATTTGGCTCAAGCCTGAGCTCTCTGAGTGATAATGTGTCTTACAATCAGGGACAATCCCTTGGGTTTAGTGTACATTTCTGGAAGTTTTGTCTTCCTCCGCCGCGCAGGCTCCCACTCTCACTTCCAACCCAGCCACCCGCACTGTAGCAGTGTCCACGGGCCAGGGCCTCCCGCTCCCCAGACCCGCCTCGCACAGCCCTGTTCAGAGGGACCTGCGAAACATCCGTGTTCTGGTGAATAATGTCACCGAGGACAGAGGCAGCACAGCTCTGGCCCAGCAGAAACTGGGCTTACTGCGAACGGGAGGCAACTGCTCAAGCGGAACACCTGCGTTTCCATCTTACACGCGCAACTGTTCTTACCACGTATGTCAAGGTCACTATTTGTGCTTCGCCTTTGCCTGGGTCCTGGCTGTGTCAAGGCGTTTGCCCCGGGCTTGTTCCTCAGCCCGCACTGCCCTCGTCTTCCCGACAAGTCTCGGGAGGTCCTGTCTCCCCTGGTGCCACCAGCAGAAACGCGCTGTGTGGCTCAGTGGCTGGGAAAGTGCATCGGGCTCAGCAACAATGTATTCTCTTTCTCTCCTTTTTCTTTTTCTTATGCCATGAGTGGTTGCGACATAGTTATATTTCCAAGGACAGGGATGACGCAGCAGCTGCAGGGGTTCCACGCGTCGGGCGGGGGTCCCAACCGCAGCCCACCCACCCCGCTGTGTCCACGCGCTGCACCAGCAAGGAAGGCTGCAAAGCCCAGTGCCGTGCACGCTCTTGTTCTTCTTCCTCTTCCTCTTCCTCACAGTCTCGCTCTGTCATCCGGGCTGGAGTGCAGCGGCCTCATCACATCTCACAGCAGCCTCCAACTCCTGGGCTCCAGCAATCCTTCTGCCTCAGCCTCCCGAGTCACTGGGACTGCAGGTGCCACCCAGGCCCTGGCCCCTCCTTCTTCTTTCTCATGTGGCCTCAGCCTAGAGTCGCGCTCGGCCCCTGTTGTCCTCGCTCTGGCAGGGCCCCGCCCTCCCGCTCACCCTGGTCCCCACTCCGGCCACTGCGCAGCGCAGCCGCCCTAACCTCCCGCTCCTGTTCTGGGAGAGCGTGTATCGCGTTGTGCACACTCTGATGGCTTCCCGGGGGCACGCTGCCAGCGCCACGTCCCGTCCCTGTGTTGTCTCCAAGACCTGGTGGTGTGCAGCGCGCGGACTCCCTCCTGCAGGCACACCAGGTCCGCACGGAGTGCACTTGGCCAGGTGCTGGGCGCAGTGTCCTGCTCATGCTGGCGCCGTGCCCTGGGCATGTCCTTGTGTGCCCCGGGTGGCCCTGGGGGAGGAGTTGCCGGCCGTGCTGCCCCCTTCAGAACGGCTGTCCCAGGGCTCCGCCGCCACATTCGGGCCACACCGGGCACAGACCCCGTTCCCGCGTTGCTGTCTCCCGCGTGTAACCAGCGCTCTGTTCACGCTGATCCTGCCGCTCTGTGGGTGCGGCCTGTTCACCAGGGCGCAGAGGGCTGTCTGCCCACTGTCACCGAAACCGGATGGAACAGTTAAAATAAATCTGCGTGGCACCCGGGGCCACTGGACAGCAAAGTCCGTGTCTAGCAATTTACCTTATAAATGCCCTGTGTCTGCGAACCATGATACGCACGGTGATTAGTTCCTCATTGTTGTTAAAAAAGAACCTGTAGCTCTTGTGTGTTGATTCAGAACCGTGCGGAGAAGTCGTCGCGGACTGAAGTGGAAACTGCCAGGCGGGGCGCGGCCTGAGCGGCCCGAGCCCCTGCGCAGGGAGGGAGAATCACTGCGCATGCGCCCTCTGCGTCGCCTGTGTCCCCAGGGCGGGTCTGCAGAACCGAACCGCAGTTATCTGTCAGGGGAGGGGGCGGGCCGGGAGGGCAGCTTGTCATCTTGTCACCTGCTGGGCTTCTCAATTTTTGAATTATGCCAATGTACTACCTATACCACAGAAAAAAACTTAACCTGAAAAAATAGGTAAACTTAAAATTCTTTGCAAGTTGGAGTATCAGCACGCGGCATTCTCATGGTTTTAGCGTGACGGTTTCTGGTCCTATCTGAGCCGCTGTCACCGCATTCCTCGCCCACTGTCCGGCGCTCTGTCCTGGGGGTGCACGGCAGCGCTTCGCGGACAGGTGCAAACACACACACACGTGCAGCTGGACCCCAGGGACGCCAGCGCTGGCCCGGCTCCCTGCACACGGTCCCACGACGCCGGTTCACTTGCAATTCTTGCAGTGCTTTTTGACTCAAAATGTTTTTAAGTTGAATGTGGGCGTGTCTAACAGCCTGGGCCGACAGTGGGTCGTCAGAGGCACAGAGGAACAGCCTGGCGGGACATCCAGCTGCAGCCCCAGCCCTTCCCCACGCGCTGCTTGGATAGTCACCACCTGCAGCTGTCACCATGGCAAACAGACACCAGAGATCTAAGAGAGCAAGGGGTGCCCCAGGGGCCATCCTCCAGGTTCTGCCTGTGCTGAGGGTGGCCTGACCGGCGGGACCTGCTTCAAACAGCCCCTTCAGCAGCCCAGGGGCGCCCTGGCCTTGGGCACACGCCCAGACAGACCACTACCTTCCTCTCCTGGGTCCCTAGGCAGGGAGTGCAGGCAGTCGGAGCATGTGGTGGGAGGGGCTGGGCTAGTCCAGAACCGCCTGCAATGGTCACTTTAACTCCAAGTAAACCTGCACCACCTCCCACCCCGTCACCACGCATAGGCCACGTGACCACGCATAGGCCACGTGGAAAGAGCAAACACCCTCTGCCCATTTGTGGCTCCTCCCCTGCAGGCACACTGAGGGGGGTGCGAAACACCCCCTTCTGCAGAGCCGCTGTCTCCCTGGGGTCCTTGGGGTCCTTCCCTCTCTCTCAGGGCAAAGGTCGAAGGACTCTGCTCAGGATTTCTCAGTGGCCAGAGCCCGAGGCCCGGGCACAGTGGCCACACTGCAGGGCGGGCTGCGGTCTGGCAGGCCCTGCCCACGCAGTCTGGGAGATCAGCCCTCCGCTTGCTTGGCCCGAGCCTTCACCTGCCCCTTGGAGCCCGGGGGGAGCTCCTGCCCTAGCAGGGCCTCGAGGTCCCTCTCAGACCTGGGGCCAGCGCACACGCTCACCACCGAGACAGGCTTGGAGCAGGGTGCACAGCTGCTCAAGTACGGAGCCACTCAGCACAGCCTAACTTTGAGGTGGGACCCTCAAAATATCCCCAAGGAGGTGGTTTCACCATTGCGTCCTCTGAGGAACGATTCCTGGCTGTCAGAGACAAGGCAGCTGCTGGCGTCACCGTTCTCAGGGGGCCAGAGTCAAGTGCCACAGGTGCCGTCGTGAGCACCCTGTTTTCTCCCAGGCAGCAGCGACCGCGCCTGCTGAGAGCAGCTTTGCTGGATGAGGCAAAGTCCACACGGGAGCTGCGGTGAGCTCTGCACTGTGGACATTGCACCCCGGGACAGTGAGTCCACGGGCCAGGCTCTCCCTGAGCCCCAGAGCCTTGGCTGGGCCCCTTCCCCCGGGGGCTGGTCACTGCGCAATTCCCGGACCCCGTCCCTCTGCTCTGCCACGTGCGCTCAGGGTGGCACCGTGAGTGCTGTTCTGTGCCCTGTCTGGGCTCCGCCCCCGCAGACAGGTGTGGCAGTGGCCGGTTTAGTCTGCACCGTGTTTTGAAAAGAATTCAATTAGTTTTAATTAGTACAAATTTCATCAATTATAATTAATTTTAACTAGCTAATTTTACGTTTTTAATTTGTTAAAAACCGGGCTTTTCACATAAAAATTTCAGACTTCAGGCTGTTTAAAAGGAGGAAGCGCCAACGGCACAGGCCACTCCTGGGGCGTGCGGGGGGCAGCTTCAGGACAGAGCTGCAGAGCAGGCAGCCCCGGCGCCGTCTGTCCACCCTCTGCCTCGGGGCTCCCGCCACCCGGCCTGGAGCTCGCGGGCCTGGGGCCAGCCGAGACGTGGAGAAACTGTGAGGGCCTCAACCCAGGTGGGAGCCACCCTCTCCCAGGGGCTGGGACGAGCATGGTTGGGCCTCAAGGGGTCACTGTTGGTGGCCCCTTTCCAGCTCTGTGTGCCCCACCCCCAGCTTCTGTTCTTGGCTTTGACCCATGACCTGTGACTTCCGGAGGGCAGCCCTGGGCATGGGGCTCCTGCCCGCAGGAGAGCTCCCTAACCCCTCTGCCACATGGCCCCTCCCACCAGCCACGCCCCTGCCGGGTGCCCCGATGTCCTGCCCTACCCCCCTGCCTGTGGTGCCCTCGGTGGCTGGGGGCCGTGTGGGTGGGCCCACTGGCTGCCACAGCTGCTACGTCCCCAGGCGAGTGGCTGAGCCAGGGACCCAATGCCAGGAGCTGCCTGCCCCCTGGTGGCCACATCCCCAGTGTGGGTCCATCTCAACGTCGTGTTCAGAAGAAATAACAGAAAAGCAAATTCTAGAGCCGTAGCACAGGGGCGATGCCACTTACACAAACTTACAACTGGCCGGATAAGAGGACACAATGTTTTGGAAATGCAAAGCCTGGGTGTGTCCCTGAAGCCGATTCCACGGTTCCACCATCGGGGCTCCCTCTGTGGGGGGGTGAGGCTGTGGGGCTCCAGCAGTGTCCGGCAGAACAGCAGAAACGAGGCAGGCTGCTAGGACGCGGTACATCCAGGCGCAGCTTCAAAGTAAAGTAAAATAGGAAAAACCCAAACACTAAGAAAATTTTCACCTATCAATTTGTCAATAACCATAGCAGTAAGAATAATCCCATGGCGGCGCATTCGACACAGCCCAAAGGGGAAGCCACCCACATGCCTGACAGCAGGTGCTGGGGACAAGCTGGGGACCCCACACACAGATATCGCCCTGCTGGAAAGGGGGGGGTTCGTACACAGGCTGGACACGGGCGAACCTCTCGGACGTTGTGCCGAGGGAAAGGGCCAGGCACAAACGGACAACTCCTGTGTGACTCCACATCTGTGAGGGCCCCGGAGCTGTCACACTGGTAGGGGCAGAAAGTGGGGTGGTGGGAGCCAGGGGCTGGGGAGAGTTGGCGTGTGGTGGGGACTGAGTTCCAGTTTTAGGATGAAAAGTTCTGGACACGGGTGGTGGTGAGGGCTGCTCAGAATGTGAATACGCTTAATGCCACTGAACCGCACGCTTGAAAATGGTTAGAATGATAAATCGTGCGGTGTGTATATTTTACCCAGTGAAAATGCAAATCATCACTAGCAAGGCTCGCAGTGGCAGTGTGGTGGCGATCTGGGCCCGCTGTCGGGAGGGCCACTTGACACCAGGTCAGGACCCGGTGAGCAGCCACCTGCCCTGCTGCTCGGGGCTTTATCCTGGGAGACCCTTGTGGGTTGGCGGGAGGAGTCAGCATCCAATGTGTCCACCGCGTCCTTGGGACAGCACTGTGACCCTCTTGTCCCCTCAGACTGGTGGGATGAACTGAGGCAGCCACGACATGAAAGGGCCATCAGCACTCACAGAGCAGGGGTGTGGTGGCCGCCCACCCCCTTCTGGGGAGGCCCCACTGCCCTCCTGCCACGGGCCCCAGCGGCCCCCGTGCTGTTGTCCGGCTGCGTGGCCAGGGTGGACGTTTCTTCTCACCGTCATGCTGAGCCTCATGCGGAGCCCGTGGTGCCCTGAACACACACGGCCAGTGTGGGAACATCTGTCCTCTCGGGTTTGCTGGAGGAAGTGCCTTCTGCCCCAGGTCTCGTGTCAAGGTGAGCAGACAGCAGTCTCGGGTTTTGTGAAGTGTCCTCCTTGGGCAGGGTAGACGGGTGCCAGGTAGGACCTCATGGGCCCTGTGCAACCCACAGGCTCAGCGTTTGGGATGGGGATCTGCCAAGGGCACGGCTGAGACTGTGGGGCTCAGGCTCCACCTCTGGGCACCTTCTCTGGGCAAGGAACCACCTGCCTGTGACTGCGGATTATGGTGACTCACTTGTCCCTCCTCACCGGATCCTCAGGATGTTACCCCTGTGGTGGGTGTGGGTCCTGCACATATGGGGGCTGCCAGCGCAACCCTGGCTGAACCTCCAGGTGGGCACTGTTCCCCCAGCTGTGCTCCCTGGGGCACCCCTGACCCAGAAGGATGCCCAGCCTTGTCCCCAGTCGTCCCCTGCAGCTGGCAGCGCAGCCCCACCTGAGGCCATTTCCAACGTGGGTTGATGTTTGTCCTGACTCCCTGTCTGCTGAGCAAACAGCACAACCGTGCAGCCCGGAGCGACCCAAAACGCACCTGGCGGTCAGGGCACATCTGTGGGACCAGTCTCTGCTCAGCTGTTCCCTAGTGCATGGCGTTCTTTTGGGCGCCGGCATAGTCCCTGCACTCCTGGGACTGCATGAGGGGGGGCTGACAGGTGACAGATCTTCAGCTGGGAACCAGAGTAGGCCCCTGGGAACAGAAGGAGGGGAGGTGGGGGTTAGGGGAGGGGAGGGAGCGGCTGGGTGGGGGAGGAGCTGGGCAGGAGAGGGGCAGTGGGGGAGGCGCTGGGGTTAGGGGAGAGGCGGGGAGTGGGGTGGGGTTAGGGAAGGAGGAGTGGGTGGGGTTAGGGGAGGGAGGAGTGGGTGGGGTTAGGGGAGAGGCGGGGAGTGGGTGGGGTTAGGGGAAGGAGGAGTGGGTGGGGTTAGGGGAGAGGCGGGGAGTGGGTGGGGTTAGGGAGGGAGGAGTGGGTGGGGTTAGGGGAAGGAGGAGTGGGTGGGGTTAGGGAAGGAGGAGTGGGTGGGGTTAGGGGAGGGAGGAGTGGGTGGGGTTAGGGGAAGGAGGAGTGGGTGGGGTTAGGGGAAGGAGGAGTGGGTAGGGTTAGGGGAGGGAGGAGTGGGTGGGGTTAGGGGGAGGGAGGAGTGGGTGGGGTTAGGGGAGGAGGAGTGGGTGGGGTTAGGGGAGAGGCGGGGAGTGGGTGGGGTTAGGGGAAGGAGGAGTGGGTGGGGTTAGGGAAGGAGGAGTGGGTGGGGTTAGGGAAGGAGGAGTGGGTGGGGTTAGGGGAGGGAGGAGTGGGTGGGGTTAGGGAAGGAGGAGTGGGTGGGGTTAGGGGAGGAGGAGTGGGTGGGGTTAGGGGAGGAGGAGTGGGTGGGGTTAGGGGAGGGAAGAGTGGGTGGGGTTAGGGGAGGGAGGAGTGGGTGGGGTTAGGGGAGGAGGAGTGGGTGGGGTTAGGGGAGGAGGAGTGGGTGGGGTTAGGGGAGGGAAGAGTGGGTGGGGTTAGGGGAGGGAGGAGTGGGTGGGGTTAGGGGAGGAGGAGTGGGTGGGGTTAGGGGAGGAGGAGTGGGTGGGGTTAGGGAGGGAGGAGTGGGTGGGGTTAGGGGAGGGAGGAGTGGGTGGGGTTAGGGGAGGAGGAGTGGGTGGGGTTAGGGGAGGAGGAGTGGGTGGGGTTAGGGGAGGAGGAGTGGGTGGGGTTAGGGAGGGAGGAGTGGGTGGGGTTAGGGGAGGAGGAGTGGGTGGGGTTAGGGGAAGGAGGAGTGGGTGGGGTTAGGGGAGGAGGAGTGGGTGGGGTTAGGGGAGGAGGAGTGGGTGGGGTTAGGGCAGGGCTGGGGAGTGGGTGGGGTTACGGGAGGGAGGAGTGGGTGGGGTTAGGGTAGGGCAGGGCTGGGGAGTGGGTGGGGTTAGGGCAGGGCGGGGGAGTGGGTGGGGTTAGGGTAGGGCAGGGCTGGGGAGTGGGTGGGGTTAGGGCAGGGCGGGGGAGTGGGTGGGGTTAGGGCAGGGCGGGGGCGTGGGTGGGGTTAGGGTAGGACGGGGAGGAGTTGGTGGGGTTAGGGGAGGGAGGAGTGGGTGGGGTTAAGGGAGGGAGGAGTGGGTGGGGTTAGGGCAGGGCGGGGGGCGTGGGTGGGGTTAGGGTAGGACGGGGGGGAGTGGGTGGGGTTAGGGGCGGGTAGGGCGGGGGAGTGGGTGGGGTTACGGGAGGGAGGAGTGGGTGGGGTTAGGGTAGGGCAGGGCGGGGGAGTGGGTGGGGTTAGGGCAGGGCGGGGGCGTGGGTGGGGTTAAGGTAGGACGGGGGGGGGAGTGGGTGGGGTTAGGGGCGGGTAGGGGTGGTGTTAGGGGAGGAGCGGGTAGGGGTAGGGGAGGAGCGGGGGAGGGGAGGCGCAGGCCCCCGCCCGGCAGGCCCCCTGATCTGGTCCCCAGGCCCCCAACGCCCGCGGGGAGGACGTCTGCTCGGTGGCGCCGACTGACAAGGGCCGGCTGTGCCGTGGGCCGAGGCGAGGCCTCGCCTGGGGACCGGCGGCCCCGAAGGCTCTGAGGGTTGGAAGAACATCCGTGTGAACATCGTGTCCCTGGACACGGCGGTGTGAAAGGTAGAATACGCTCCGCTGCGTCGTCTAACTGGTCACACCGGGGCGGGGTAGCTGTTTCTATTGTCGTGTGACGTCGCATTCTTGTAAGTCGGAGCGTTGAGTTGTAGGAGACACGCTCAGCCCAGCAAGGCTGCCGGCGTCCCCGAGGCGGCTCCGTGGCAGGGACCGGCCGCCCCTCCAGGCAGGTGGCAGGGGTGGCTGAGGGGACACCTAGGAGCCCAGGGAAGGACCCGCCCCGCGCTGGGCCTGCGCCTCCCCCGACACTCCTGGGCCAGCCTCTCCGCGGTGCGGGGGTGGGGGGACTCGCGAGGCCGCGCCGGTGTCCACCTGCGGTCAGGGGGCAGCGCACACTGCTCGCCTGGCCGTCTTGGTGTCCCCCGGGACGCCACCGGTGCCCCGCAGGGGTCAGGGGTCAGGAACAGGGGGCACCTCTCTGTAGAAAAGCAAGCTCACCGATCCCTGCGGGGCCGCACCTGAAGCCAGGTGGGGAGAAGGCTGCGCACGTGAACAGGCGCCTCAGGCCTGCGCAGCAGGAGTCGCCTGCGGAGGGACCTTGGTCCCGGGGAGCTCTGCTGTCGGCGACACCGCGCGGGACACAGAACGAGGGGTGTGGCTGGGCCATGCTGTCCCACGGAGGGGGTGTACCCGTGGCAAGCTTGATGGATCCCCCAGAAAGTGCATAAATTAACGTATAAAAGACTTAAATTGCACTATTAGCAATCTTGATTTTATTTTTTATATAAAACACGTTGTGCATAGAGAATACATATTTTTCCAAATTCCCATGAAAAAGTTTAGAAGATGACTCCAAACCGAGCCACAAATCAGAGCTCAAAACAACTTCAAAAAATGAAAAATTGCTTAGGGCACATTCTCAGATCTTAACAAAACCATATATTAATGGGAAAAAGCAATAAAACCTGGCCATGTGAAACATTTTAATCATTCTTTCAAATGAGCCAGGAGTCAAAGAGGGAATCAGCGAACGCCAGGCCCGGCACAGGCTGACGGCGCTCCGCTCGGCAGCTGCGGGAGCCGGGCCGGGTCGAGTGTTAACTGGGTCATTGTTTCTCCTTAGTTCTTTTATCCAAATAAAGAAATAGCAGATGACTCAGAAACAAGAACAGAAATGGAACAGCACAATGAATGAGAGAAAGTAAAATAGCAACAATAACAAAAAACAACGAGGAGAAAAGAAATTAATTAACTGGACAGCAATAAAAATATAATTTTTAGTGCAGAAAATACTTCCTCCAAAACTAAAATATCATCAAACACGGAGTGCTCTGGTAAATTTGACCTAAAAATAACACACGCAAAAATGATTGTCCAGTGTTAGAACAGGGAAATGGCTCACCCAGGGTACCCAGAACTGTGAAGACCAGGAGAGGAGAACGGAAGATGGGGGAGTGTGAGCAGAGAGGAGGGCAGGTGGGGACCAAAGAAGGGCGGGCAAGGAGGGTGGGAGGGGCTGAGGAGGGCTGAGGACAGAGGGTGGGGACTCGAGGAGGGGGGTGAGAAGGGCAGGTGGGGACTGGAGGGGGAGGCTGAGAGAGAAGAGGCTGGAGACCTGGCATACCCCGAGCCCACCCCGTGCGGAGGTGGGGAGGGATGCGGGAAGCCCAGGGAAATGGGAACACGGAGGCTGATGCTGACTGGAGGAACAGGAAGGACCGTGTGGACCGGAACCGTAGGAGGCTCCGGCGGGAAAGGCCTCCTAAGGTCCCAGCTGTGCCCCGTGGACCGCGTGCAGCCAAAACCAGATGGAGCTTTGTGACCTGTCCTTGGCTGGGAAAACTCAGGTCACAAAGATGTTAGTTAGGCCCAAATCTGCCTGTTTGTTTAATGCAATTCCACTCCAGATCTAAATAAGACAAAGTAGCCACGGAAATTCCCACGGGAAGAGCCCCTCCCTCGACATACCAAAATGCTTACGTTCCCAGGCAGTGCACGGGACTGCGGGCCAGATGGCGTGGCCTGCGGGAAGCAGAGCTGGCAGAAGCCCTGTCTCCATGGGGTCTGGCGTTTGGAGGTCCTGAGGCATGGGGGGGCGCTGCAGAGAACCACTGGCTGTCACTGGGGATGGGCGAGAGAGCTGGACAGTCCCACGTGACCCTGTGGGGCGCACAGGGCCGAGGGGAGGTGGGAGGTGCCCTTCCCCAAGGGGAAACGCCCGACCTTGGAGGTGGCCAGAGCCCCCTGCACCGCAGGGCAGCCCACGGGGAGTCGGGCTGGGGCAGGGGTGACCCACATCCCACACTGAGCCGCATGTCTGCTTGTGGCCATTCCTGGGACATCTCAGTCCGCCAAATGGGGCGCTGGGGGGTCTGCAGCCTGGGAGAGCAGCCCTGGGGGGTAAGAATGGGCAGAGGAGGGGGGCTCTGTGAGGAGAAGATGTGGGCCAAGTCACGTGGAAGCCTGTGTGGCCAGAGCACACTGGACCTGCGCTCCCTGCTCCAGGGCTCCAGGAAGTTGTGTCCCAGCTGCAACCAAGGGCCAGAGCCTGCTGTGCACTTCACCACCCGTCCCCACACCACCCCCCCCCCCGGGCCGCCCCGGGACCCCCCACACCGCTCGCTCTCTCAAATCCCCCCACCCCTGCTGGCCTCCCTGCCCCCTTGTCCATGAGTGGAGGGAGGCTCCCTTTCGCCCACGTAGAGCAGAGCAGGCTTTCAGAAAATCAGCTTTATCGCGGTGCAATTCGCATCAATACATCGCACCCATTGCACGCTCTCCGTTGAACGCCCTCCTGAACCTCTGCGCCCAGCTGACGCAGAGCACTCCACGGACCCCAGGGCCCGGCCACAGGCAGGCCCGCACCTGCTTCCTGCCAGGACAGGGCCTGGCAGGGTGGACTCCTGCCTGCAACACGGCGGGGTTGAGGCTCACTCCGCAGTTCTCCCTTTGTTCCGAGTCGTCCCTGCCGCGTGGATGCGCCACATGTGCTTGTCCTTCATTCCTTGATGGACATTTGGGTTGTTGCGTTTTTAGCTATTACACATAAAAATGGCACAGACCTCTGTGCATGAGCTTTTGTGTGAACATATTTTCACTTCTCTTGAGTAGATGCCTAAGAGGAGGCCTGCGGGTCACACGGCAGGTGCGTGTGTAACTCTGCAAGAAACTGCCTGTCTTCCGAAGGGTGGCACTGTTTTGAATTCCCAGGGACTGCTCCACATCCTTGCCAACACTTAGTATTGTCAGCTTTTAAAATGTTAGCCTTCCTAGTGGGAGTGATGTGGTACCTCACTTCTTGATGACAAATGATTATGATAGTAAACGTATTTTTATGTGATTATTAGTTATTTGTCTTTGTCAAGTATCTGTTCAAATCTTTGGCATATTTTTAAATTTTTAAATTGCGATTTAAAATCTTCTTATTACTCAGTTGTAAAGGTTATCTATACATCCTGGATACAAGAGGCATGAAGCATGAATACTTCCCCCCAGGTGTGGCCTGCCACTCTGTTTGCTCAATCATATCTTCTGAATGGCAGGAGAGTTTACTTCTAATGAGGTCCGGGCTACCCTTTTCCTTCCCCGGACACCACTGCTGTGTCCTGAGAAACGTCTGCCCACCGGGTCGGGAAAGTTCTGTCCTACGTTCCCATCCACGACTCACCCTCCAGCAGAACTTTCTGTGATGATGTCAACGTTCCATATCTGTGCTGTTCAGTCTGGGAGCCCCCAGCTGCTTGTAGCTAGTGGGCACTAGAAGTGTGTCTGGAAATTGGATTTTTACCTTAATTTCAATTAATTTCAATTTAAATAGCCACGTGCAGCTAATGGCTACCACACTGGACAGCAAAGCTCTAGAAGTTGTACAGTTTTAGCTTTGGATCTGGGTCTACCATCCCTTGCAAATCGGTGTCTGTGAATGGGAGTCTCACCTGTTCTCTGTGGATGTCCAGTTGTTCTTGAGCTACTCTGTCTGAAGACCAACCTTCCCCCGAACTACACCGACGCCTTCGCCGTGTACGAGTGGGGCCATTTCTGGGCTCCATTCTCTCCCGCCGGTCTCTGTGAGTGAGCTCCCAGCCATCTCCTTTTGCAAAATTGCTTCAGCTATTGTAGGTCCTTTGCTTTTCCATATCAGCTATTTTGAATCAGCTTCTCAATTTTTACAAAATAAAAAGTGTGTTGAGATTTCGATTGGGTCACATTGAATCTATAGATCAATTTGGAGAGAATTTTTACCTTAAATAACAAGCCTTCTAATCCATGAGCAAGGTATGTCCCCCCATTTATTCAGATACGCTTTCATTTCTGTCAGCGATGTTCTGTGGTTTTCAGCATTGAGAACTTGCACGTTTTTAATTAAATCGATTCTTAGGTATATTGTGATTTTTGACATTATTGTAAAAGGTGATTTTCAAACGTTGCTTTCCAAGTATTTGCTGCTAGTAGATAGAAGCACCGCTGACTTTTGTATATGAACTTTGCATTTTATGACCTTGCTAAATTCACTTGTTAAGGCTGGTATTCTTGCTGGGTTTACAAGGGTTTCCTGCACCGACAGGCCTGTGGGTGTGAGCAGACCTGGCCTTGCTCCCCGGTATCCTGTTTCCATTCCTTGTTCTTCACCTGGCCGTGCACCCTGGGAACACGCCACGTGTGGGTCTCTCAACGCCACGTGTGGCCTGTTTGTGAGCAGCGTCCACGCCGTGACTGGCGATGGTGGGGCTGGCTGGAACCCACTCTGCCCCCAGCACTGGGCACACTGGGGACCACCACAGACAGGTCTGGGCGGCCCAGGGACAGAAAGGGGGCTCCTCGCCAAGCTCCCCACGGCAGGACATCGCTCCAGCTGTGCGAGGCTGCGCCAGTCCTGGTGGGCGGGAGGTGGTCACTCCGAGGCCTGGAGATGAGAACCACGCAGGTAGGCTTCAGAAATGGTCTCACTGGGATTATCCAACTGGTTATTTTAATGTCTTTGGAACACTTTCCTATTGGATGTTATTATTCTAAACAGCTTCATTGTGACTCCAAGGAAGTTTAAGTGTCCCCTGTTGTCTTGACAGATGGGCTATTCGCCATGACTTCGTGACTGTGGGGAGACTTGGGGCATCTGGTCCAGTGTGGGGGGCCTGGGCCACCCAAGGCTGCTCTGCTGGGCCAGGCAGGCGTCCAGCGGGGAGAGGCCGAGGTCTGCTGGGGACACTGTCAGGTGCCACTGCAGGGGCTCTGCTCTGGGTCAGGGTTCAACTCTGTGAACTAAAATAAAATCTTAAACTCCTCCCCAGCTGACTGAATGGGCCCCCTCTTAGCCAAGGGGACCCAGAAATGCCTTAAAGCTGAGCTGCTGGCCCTGAGCAGGGAGGTCAGACCTGCCTCGTCACGCGCCGCCCTTCTTGGCGACGTTCTTTGTGACTGATTAACAGGCTGAGGGTGCGCAAGGCTACACTAGACACAGCTTAGACCACACCTGCAGTCACCAGTTTACTTAACAGATCACTTGAGCCTGGGTTTATGTCCCATGGCTTGTCTCTGATTAACAGATTTCCTTATCTTAACTAAAAACATTCAAGCCATTAGACAAAGCTTCATTTCTTTAACCAACTACAAATCAAAGATCTTTAAACCCACCTGTAACCTGCAATCCCCCTGCTTTGACACGTCCTGTCTTTTCCGGCCAAACCAATGCACACCTTCCATGTACTGACTGATGACTTTACAGGTAATTCCTGCCTCCCTGAAATGTATAAAACCAAACTGTGACCCAATCATGGCGGGACCACCTGCTCAAGTCTTCTTGGGTGTGGCTCCAGGCCGCAGTGGCACATATTTGGCTCAAAATAAACCTCTTTAAATTATTTTACAGTTTTGGCTCTTTTCTGTTGACAGCTTGATGCCCAGGAAGACAGGGCAGTGACATTTCTCCAGGGAAGGGGGTGAGGCCAGGGCTGCTGGAGCAGGTGTGTTTCAACCTGGGGCCCAGGTGTGCCTCTGAGAGCGAGGCTCACCCACGCTCTGTGCCCACGGTGCCCCGTTCAGAGTGGCCGGGGGGACACGGCTCCACCTCCAGACACAACTGTTTCCCAGGTGTGCTCAGGCCGTCCTGTGTCCACAGCTGCTGCTGACGCCCGTGGGAACAAGGGCTCTTAGGGAGCAGCCAGGCCTTCCGTGGACTGGATGAGGGACAGGACAGACCAGGTGGCCTGGGTCACTGGTCCAGAACTCCGTGGACCTCGGCGGGTGTTAACAGTGAGGGCAGCTGCTTGGGCTCCCTGTGGTTTGGAGGGGACTTGGTGGGAAGCCCCCTGGCTGCTCATGGGCCACCTGGACCTATCTGGGTGGTCCCACGTGCACGCAGCCAGCGCTGGGCCGCAGAAGTGAGTGGGCGGCTGTGCTTGGCTGTGCCCAGCGAGCCCTGTGGCCAGGGCCATGGCTGTCCCAAATGTGTGCCTACATTCCCCCAAATGGAAGTGTCACCCATTTCACGGACAGCAAGCCACAGCTCAGAGCTGGGTGGCCTGCCCAGAGGCACACCCTGATGGGGCTGGCGGACACTGCCTCATGGCCAAGCTCCCAACCTCAGTGCCCACTGCTCCCAGGGACGGGCTACTCCCTGGCAGTCCTGCTGGGAGGGGCGAGCCCTGAGAAGTGGGGCCACTGGCAGCTGGCCTCGGACAGGTGGGGGGCTGGGCTGCACCTGAGCCCCTCCGGGACGGGAAGGGGTCTCCATGGTGGGGCTGGGGGTCAGCGCTGCAGGGCACATCCTGATACCGGCAGCCTGAGGTCCCCCAGGGACCCGCTGCCCCTCCCACCCCGGCACGTGTTTGATGAGCAGATTATTAAACACACAAGAACCACTTAAAGCTTATGATGACTGAAGCACAGAATCCATTCCCAAAAATGACTGCTCACTCCCAAACCGTCTGTTTCTGTAAATCTCCATTTTTGGTAATTGGCACCATCTAATGCTGCCAGCACCTGCAGAGCCCTCCTGAAGCCACTGCCGCGATGTCTGGGCCGCTCCTCGCTCCCGGGTTGCAGGCACCCAGCCGAGGTTGCTGGAAGGTCTTCATTTCCTGGGAGGACCTGGAGCCTCCCGTCTCTCCCTCAGAGCAGCTGCCTCCAAATGACAGCTGCCCACAGTGCAAGGCCAGGACGCTTCTGACCATGCTCCCATGGGCGGGGTCCTTCTCCTGCGCCCCTGCTGCTGTGCCTCCCTCCGGCTTTCCAGGAACAGCCCCCGTCCTGCTCACAGAGGGGCTGCACTGCCCTGTGCACAGGCAGGCCCCGCTGCGGCCTCCTCCCTGCAGCTCACACGGGGCAGGGAGAGGAGCAAGGACGATGCTGTCGGCTTTCGTCCCTTTGCTCTGACAGCCGGGCCTGAGGGGGCCAGGCTCCTGTGGCCCCCCCAAGAAATCGGTGTGGAGAGAGTCAGCAGGGCAGGACGCTGTGTCCTGCAAGACCAGGTGCCTCCCTGCAGCTGCCCCCCACATTCCACACGCTACCCCAGCCCACTGCCTCAGCCTGCTGCCCACTGCCCACTACTCCAGCCTGCTGCCCACTGCCTCAGCCCACTGCCCACTGCTCCAGCCTGCCCCAGCCTGCTGCCCACTGCCCCAGCTAGTTGCCCCAGCCCACTGCCCCAGCCTGCTGCCCACTGCCCACTACTCCAGCCTGCCCCAGCCCGCTGCCCCAGCCCGCTGCCCACTGCTCCAGCCTGCCCCAGCCTGCTGCCCCACTGCCCCAGCTAGTTGCCCCAGCCCACTGCCCCAGCCTGCTGCCCATTGCCCACTGCTCCAGCCTGCCCCAGCCCGCTGCCCACTGCCCCAGCCTGCTGCCCACTGCCCACTACCCCAGCCCACTGCCTCAGCCCACTGCCTACTACTCCAGCCTGCTGCCCACTGCCCACTACTCCAGCCTGCTGCCCACTGCCCCAGCCTGCTGCCCACTGCCCACTGCCCCAGCCTGCTGCCCACTGCCCACTACTCCAGCCTGCCCCAGCCCGCTGCCCCAGCCCGCTGCCCCAGCCCACTGCCCACTGCCCGCTGCCCCAGCCCGCTGCCCACTACCCACTGCCCTAGCCTGCTGCCCACTGCTCCAGCCTGCCCCACCCTGCTGCCCACTGCTCCAGCCTGCCCCACCCTGCTGCCCACTGCTCCAGCCTGCCCCACCCTGCTGCCCACTGCTCCAGCCTGCCCCAGCCCGCTGCCCGCTGCCCACTGCCCACTGCCCCAGCCCGCTGCCCGCTGCCCACTGCCCACTGCCCCAGCCTGCTGCCCACTGCCCACTGCCCCAGCCCGCTGCCCACTGCCCCAGCCCGCTGCCCACTGCCCACTGCCCCAGCCTGCTGCCCACTGCCCACTGCCCCAGCCCGCTGCCCACTGCCCCAGCCCGCTGCCCACTGCCCACTGCCCCAGCCTGCTGCCCACTGCCCCAGCCCGCTGCCCACTGCCCCAGCCCGCTGCCCACTGCTCCAGCCCACTGCCCACTGCCCACTGCCCCAGCCCGCTGCCCACTGCCCACTGCCCCAGCCTGCTGCCCACTGCCCCAGCCCTCTGCCCACTGCCCCAGCCTGCTGCCCACTGCTCCAGCCCACTGCCCACTGCCCACTGCCCCAGCCCGCTGCCCACTGCCCACTGCCCCAGCCTGCTGCCCACTGCCCCAGCCCTCTGCCCACTGCCCCAGCCCGCTGCCCACTGCTCCAGCCCACTGCCCACTGCCCACTGCCCCAGCCTGCTGCCCACTGCCCACTGCCCCAGCCTGCTGCCCACTGCCCCAGCCCTCTGCCCACTGCCCCAGCCCGCTGCCCACTGCTCCAGCCCACTGCCCACTGCCCACTGCCCCGGCCTGCTGCCCACTGCCCACTGCTCCAGCCTGCTGCCCCAGCCCGGTTGCCCCAGCCCGCTGCCCACTGCCCCAGCCTGGCTGCCCCAGCCCACTGTCCCAACACAGTGCCTCAGCCCACTGCCCACAGCCCACTGCTCACAGCCCTCTTCCCCCGCCCGCTGCCCGCTGGGCCAGCAAGCCCAGGCTGGGGAGCCACAGGTGGCAGCCCCTCCTCTCCCACCTAGCAAGACTCCCCAACACTTCTCTGCCTGTGCTTCTCTCCCCACGTGTCAGGCCGGGGTCTGCCCTGCAGGCCGTTCTGCTCAGTGGCCAGTGGGGGTGGCGGGGGCGGGTCCGCGCGCGCCGGGTGCTGCGCTGCACCCGGAGCCGGGGCGCCCTCGCTGGAGTGCACGCCGACGGGACCGGCCGGGTGGCAGGACCAGGTCGTCCACTGCGGCGAAAGGGAAAGGTGCGTCCCTGCTGAGCCTGGCGGGGGCGGGGGCAGGGGTGGTGGTGGTAGAGGGAGGGGCCGGGGAGGGGGCGGAGCGGAGGGCGGGGAGGAGGGCAGAGGGAAGGGCCAGGGACGGGGCGTGGCCTGGGCGGTGGAGGGGGAGGGGTGGGAGTAGGGCGGGGCCAGGAGTAAGGGGCTGAGAGCAGGGAGGGTCCTGGGGGCGAGGCCGCGCGACCCGCCCGGGGAGACTCTGCCCGAGGTTCGGAGCGCGAGCGCTGGCGTGTGTCCGCGTGGCCGTGCGAGCGGGGACGCTCACTGCCTGACGCGGCCACCCGCGCTGTGGGCGCGCTCCCGCGGCTAAGCGCCCGCCCCGCCCCTCCGGGAGGCGTGGCCACACGAGGCGGTCTCCCCCGCCTCCCGGCAGAACCCGCGCCCCCCGCTCGGCCTTGTGGGTGCTGTAGTCCTAGCGTCCGCGTGTGCGCGGGGCCGGGTCCCGGAGCCGGAGCGCCGCTGCCCTGCGAGCTGCCGGTACGGGGAACGGGGCCGCCGGGGCTGGCGAGGGCGCGTGTCGGAGGCTGCGGGGTGTCTGGGGGGCCCTGGGATGAATGCGGGGGGCGCGTGTCGGGGGCTACAGGGTGTCTGCGGGGCCCTGGGTGAGTGCGGGGGGCGCGGGCCGGGGTCTCAGGATGTCTGCGGGACTTTGGGTGAGTGCGGGGGGCGCTGGCAGGGGTCTGCGAGGTGTCTGCGGGGGCCCTGGAGTGAGTGCGGGGGGCGCGGGCCGGGGTCTGCGGGGTGTCTGGGGTACCTGGGTGAGTGCGGGGAACCGGCCAGAGTCCGCGGGGCCCTGGCTGAGTGCGGGGCCGCGTTGGCATGGTTGGCTCCATTCATGCAGGCTGGGCACCCTGGGCGCACGGTGGCAGAACCACTGTGGCGCTGCAGGCTTCCTTCCGCTAACTACCCGCCCCAGGCGGCTAGTGGGGGCTGTGAGCGCGTCCCCTCCCCACCCTGGCCTGCCCCCCGCGTAGCCCTGGGGCGCCGGGTCCCTCCCCTGGGACTGGAGGAACTCGTAGACGCTTGTTTGCTAGTTCGCTGGAGGAACTCATGGACGCTTGTTTGCTAGTTCGCGCTCAGGCGCTGCTTGGGCGGAGCCACCTTCAAGCACGTGCTGCTTCGGGACTGCCAGGGGGTTAGGAGAGCCCTGGCTGAGCCACGCGTGGGGCGGGCCCCTGGCTTGCCTCCAGTGCCATTGTCGCCTGGCCAGGAGCTGTGTAGGTGCAGGTGTAGGTGCAACTTCCCCTTGGATCAGCTCTTGGCACTGTTCCAGCAGAGCGAACAGGCGGTGATGTCAGCGCCTGGACAGGGCCTGCCAGCCTTGCCCTGAGTGGGTCCTTCCAGCATGGCCACAGCTGGAGAGCCCTCTCCCAGGGGCTGTTCACATCATCCTGGGGCGCCTGGTCTCAGGACACGGGTTGAAGTCCAAGCCAGCCCTGAGCTAACTACAGAATGCTTCCAAGGTGAAGGTGGGATAAGGTCCTTGGAGCTGTGTGCTGGGTGGCCATCTAAAGGGGTGGTCTCCCCCCAAGGAGACTTGAGGGTCCCCCAAGATGGAATCAGCAGAACTGAAGCCCCTCTGGCCCAGTGGACCTGCCCGCGCTCTCCAGGCCTGGGAGCCCAGGCCTCTCCCTGGCTGCCTTGGTGTGGGGTGCTGCATTTGTACCGCTGATGGCCTTCTTTCAGGGGGGGCTTGGGTAGATTTTTGTAACTCCAGATATTCCAGTCATGTGTGCTGGACAAAGATAGGAAACAGAGTGGGACAGCCGGACGGTTTGCTTACACTCTTAGGAACACTGGACTTGTTCATCTGAATTGGGGAGGTGCGATGATGTTTTCTTTTTTCTTTTTGTTACTAGCAGCTGTTCTGAAAATGTAATGAACCTTCCTGGTTAGCCTTCGAGTAGCCAGTTTAAAACACAAAATGATGCGTGGTGCTTGCTTTGTGTTGGTCTTGCCATCCCCAGCCTCCCTGGGTGCTGAGAGGACAGAGCGGGGCAGGTGCTGGAGGGTGGCCAGAGGGGACAGTGGGGCCCGGGACTTGGGGGGCTGCTAGAACCTTCTCCTGAAGGCAGCTGGCCTCGGTCCTGCCTCCAACCCTCCTGGCCAGCCGGGGACTTCCTTCCGCTGCCTGGAAGAGGCCTGAGTTGCACAGGGCCGGGCTGGGGTCTTCCAGCCTCCGTTTCCTGCGAGCACAGGTCCAAGTTCCCCCACCTTCTCCTGGAGTGTGAGCTCGGCTGGGCTGTAAGTCTGTCGTAGCAACCAGAGGACCCCGAGTCTCAGTGGCGCTGACCACTGGTCACGGGATTACACTCACCTCACGTGAGCCGAATAAACTGGCAGGGAAGGCAGACTTGAGGCCGGACCCCCCACCTGGCTGTCTCTAATCTCAGCCCCTCGCAGGTGGTGGCCAGGGCGGCTGCCCCAGCCTGTCCTCCCACAGACTGCAGAGTAAACAGGGCTGGAGGCCTGCCCCCCTGCTTTGGGGTTGCAAATTGCTGTCGTATTCAACATTTTTTCCATTAGTGACCAACATTAAAGTCGGATTTCAAGTTGAGACCCTGGATTTTTGACCCCTGTTGCTGTGTGACAGCCAGTGCTCCTGGGACGGGCCGAGTTCCTCCCCAGGGCCTGTCACCTGCGCTGGCTCACGTCTCAGCTGCGCTGTCATTTGGCTTGTAGGCTCTGGAATCGGCAGCCATGGGTCTGTTTTCAAAGTTTGTGCAGCTGGGTGTCCAGCAGTGCTGGGAGAGTGTGGGAGACGCACGGAAGAGACGCACATTCCAGCCTCCTGTCCCCAGGAGGTCCGCTTAGTTCACATGGATGATCCCGCCTGCACCGTGGCCTTGCTGTGGCCCCCGCGGGGCAGCACTGCCACGTGGGATTGCCCAGAGGCTTCCTGCGCCCGTGTCGGCCTGGGTGCCCCGCAGGTGCCTCTCTCCCCGGGGAGGGCTCCTGGAGGGCTGCTCCAGGACCGTGCCCCCTCCCGAGGAGCTGGGGAAGGGCCCTGCATGGACGGGGGTCAGGTTTTTAGAATAACACTTGGGGAGACCGGGGCGTCTCTCGGGGTCTGGCACCATCCCTGCTTTTCCTGATCATGTCGTTGCTGTTGCCACCTCCTCCCCGCGGGTCCCGTGGGACGTGGGTGTAAAGGTCCTCTTGGGACAGGCAGGCCGCCTTTGTCCAGAGCGAGCGCCTCTTGGCTCTTGTCCTAGGAGAGTGTGTCCCTTGTCCCCTTTCCCGAGCAGGGAAGGAGCTTGCGTTCCTCTTTGCATGGACCTGGTGTCACTTGGGCCTGTGACTGCGCCCCCTAGGTGCTCAACATCCCTGTGGGACCCCCGAGGCGTCCCTTCCCAGCAGGTGTGTATGGAGATGCCCAGGGGGAGGGCACTGCCCAGCAGGGGTCCTTGGAGGTGCGTCCTGTCCTGTGTGTCGTGTAGTGTCATGGAACCCCGGGTGAGCTCTGGAGCCCTGCCTGGGCCCTTAGCCCCTTTGAGATCATGTGGTCCGAGAACAAAGCGGGGCCAGGGCCCCGGCGGGCCTCCCTAGCCTGCACCTGGATTGCAGGGATGGCGGCCTGTAAGTTGGGGAGCTTGGTGGGGACCCTGAGGATGGGCTGGGCTGGGTGGGGGTGGAGCTTGCAGGAGGCTCTGTCTGGGAGGCAGCTTTGGGGACCTGAACCCTGAACCCCAGCTCCTCTGCTCCCCATGCCAGTGCTGGGTGTGTTGTGGGGCTCCCAGCGTCTGGACCAGGTCCTTGTTGATTTCTTCTGGGGAGCGAGGCTCCTCCTCTGTGTCATAATCCTGGCGGACAAGCTGGGCTGCTTGCTGGGCCCCGGTGCCTCACAGTGCCTCGGGCTGTCTGGGCTGGGGCGGGCGGCCTGCTGGGGCCAGTCAGACTGGCTGTTCACGGGCCTTCCTCCCCGCAACGCTGGGAGTCCTGACAGCAGCCTTTCCAGGTGTGGTGGGTCACCTGCCCGGGCTCACATGGCCTGCAGGTGACTCGGTGGGGCAGGTTCTGGATGAGCTGTGCCTGCTGCGTGGGAAGCTCCACCTCCGGGTCTCTGCAGCCCCAGGAGTGAGCGTGCCTCCTGCTGGCCTCTGGGACTTCCTAGACACCAAGGAAGGGAGGTGCTACTACCTCTGGAGCCGGCGCCTTCCAGAATAGGGGGCTGAGAACACCTGGGCCCTGGGGTGCCGTGGACTCGGTTAAATCCTTGACGGCTCAGCCTCGGCCGGAGTGACATAGTTGGGGTGAGAGTACAGTTGCTGTGGGCGTCCAGCTGGCCGACGGGGCCGGTGAGCTCGAGGTGAGCCCCGGGGCTGAGCAGGGTCTCCCTGGGGGTGCAGTGCGGGGTGCTCGGCTCTGCCTGTGGCCTCCCTGGGCGTCAGGGTCGCTAACCTCCTCCCAGCTGCCGCCCAGGCTCCCAGGGAGCTGCGGGAGGCCTCAGCTTTGTCTCGGCTGAAGCAGTGCGCGGCCTGTGCGTGCCTCCCAGGCCTGCCTGCTGACTTTCATTCCAGCCTGTGAGGACTTGGTGTCACTGCTGCCCTCGGTGGAGGGCACTGTCCCATCGTCTCCCCTGGCATCTCCTCCCCTTGGAACTCTCTGGAATTTGTGGGGCTGGGGTCCTGCCCTCCCCTTCCTTGCAGCCCCCACCGGCTGCTGCTGCTCTGGGGCTTCACAGCTGGAAGCCTGCCCACTTTCCCTTGTGCAGATGTGAGCGCGCAGGGATTGGACGCTGGGACAGTGCTGACGGGTCCCCGCAGGCCACCTCTCTCGTACGCCCGTGTCAGGTGGGCGGATTTCGGGAGCACTTCCAGCCTGCGTGGTCTCTCAGCCCAGGGGGCTAAGTGCCGAAAATCTGGGGTGACTGTCCCTGGACCCCCAAAGCTGGCCCCACGTCTAGGGAGTTCTCCGTGCCCCCTGCTTGAGGGTCGGAGGGGCTTCTCCCTCCGCAGACGCCCTGGCCAAAGCCGAGCGGCAAGTCGTCCAACCCCGCGTCAGCCCAGTGTGCGCTGTGCGCGCTGCCCTCGGCGTCTGACCCCACCAGGGCCTACCTGGGCCTGGAGGTCAGCCTGACACAGGCCAGCGGGACAGGCCAGCTTGGTGTGAGCCCTTCTCCGCCCGCCACGCGGCTCTGTGGCAGCTCACTGTCGGCCGACTGAGACAGGAACAGCTTAGCGGAAGAGCAGCACCGGCTACAGCGACGCAGGTGTGAAAACAGGCCGAGGGTGACCTCGTGCTCGGACGAGTGGACGGGGTTCCTGCGCCTGCTGGAGCGGGCGGCTGGCGGGTGACAAGGGCACTCACCTGCACCCGACAGCCTTTCTCCTGGCAGAGTCAGGTCGGGGCAAGGGGCTGGAGCAGGGTCCTCTCGGCCGCCTGGCTGCTGCAGCTTCACCCAGAGTCCCCAGGGACCCACGCGGCAGCCCTGAGGTTGGGCTCAGGTGGCCTCATGAAGACAGGCCTGTCATGGGGGCTCCCTGGGGAATGTGTCACGCCCATGTCATGGCTCCCATTACTGCCCCTTCTCTCTAGGGGAACCTGCCTCTCGGGACTGCAGGTCCCTGGGCTCCAGCTGGGCCTCCACTCTGTCCCGTCACCCTGTCCAGCCCGTCTTGCCCCCAGCTGCCCTCAGCCCCTCAAGGATACCCGCCCACCACCCTCCCTCCACCGAGGGCTTCACCCGCCTGCGGCTCCGGGAGCTGTGTCCCCCGCTGTGTGCGGGATCTGTCCCCAGGGGCCCACGGGACATCGCTAGGTCTCTGACCTATAGCTTCTGCCACCTGTCGCTGGTTGCCCAGGGTGTGGCCAGGTGTGTGCCTGACCTTCTAGAAGGATCTGTTCCTACCTGCACCCTCCCTGGGCCACCTCAGTGCCACAGAGCAGCAGCTCACACGTGGGCTGCCCGGGCCTGTGGGGCGAAGGGCCGTGCCCAGCCCAGCAGCCACAGCGCCCGCTCCCGCTCTGTGAAGTGAGTCGGGTGTGTGCCCCAAACCCTGAGTTTCAAATTTTGTTAATAAAGTGAGTTAATTAATTTGGCTTTAATTAACATTTAAATAGCCCCATGTGGCTGGACGCTTCTGTCAGCCTTGGAGGTGGTGACAGCTGGTCTGGGTGGCTTCCGGATGGATACAGGCTCCGGTGACACTCAGGTTGGCGGTCCAGGCTGAGGCCGGGGTCTGGGCCTGTGCCCCGCCACCACGCGGGTGTTGGCCGCTGCCCGAGTGGCGGGAGGACCCTTGCCGCCAGCTCCTTTCTGGGGAGGGCGGTGCGCGCAGGCTGGCTGCCGAGCCACCCTGACTCCTGGCTCTTCCTTCCAGCGGGAGTGTCCCCTGCGTCTCCGCCAGGGCTGCGTGTGGGCCTGGGCAGCACGATGCCCTCCGGCCCCGTGGTGGAGAAGCAGGCGCCCGCAGAGGCCGGGCCGGACCTCGAGCTGCAGTCGTGGCGGTGCCTGGTGTTCTACCTGTGCTTCTACGGCTTCATGGCGCAGATGCGGCCCGGGGAGAGCTTCATCACGCCCTACCTGCTGGGCCCCAGCAAGAACTTCACCCAGGAGCAGGTGCGTGGGCGCCAGGGTGCGGGGCTGCCGCAGGCGGGTGGGCAGGGAGCGGCGTCCCAGGGCGGGGCTCCTCTCTGACGTGTGAGCCCCCAGGCTGGAGACGGTAAGTGGCTGAGTGAGCTCACGGCGCCCGGGGAGCTGGCTGGAGTCCCCCAGGTCCCTGAGGGAGCAGGGTGGACGAGGCCCGCGGTGCGCGGTGCGTGGTGCACAGGGCCCGGCCGGAGGCGCTGGCCCCCAGCAGGGACTGAGCTATTTGCCTAAAGAGATTACTGAGGGACTTTTCTTTTTACTCAGCCGCAAGGACAAAGGGTCTTAGTGAAACCTTACCATTAAGGTTCTGCCCAGTCAGGGTCCCTAAGGCCACACGAAGAATGGGAGCAGTGACAGGCCGTGTCTGAAGCAGTTTCCTTCTCGAGCTTGTCGTGTGTCCTTCCACACAAGGCACCGCCAATCAGAAGGAACATGGAAGGCGTTTGTTGCTAAAGCACTTTCCCAGGCCGGCGTCCCAGCCCTGGTCACCCCCACCCCACCCGACCCCCTTGTCCTGAGGACCTGGCGCTGGCTGCCCCCTGAGCTGTCCTGGGCCTGCTGGGCCTCTGTGCCCGAGTCGGTGTGGCCGGCCTGCCCCGGTTCGCCCCGCGAAGCCCCGGCCCCTCCTGGCCTGGAGCTCGGCCTCTGCCCGGCTGGACCCTGGAACTGTGGCGTTGCCGTGCAGACAAGGAGTGTCCTCTCGGATGGGGGAAGTGCTCCCTGCATGACCAGCCCACACAGAGTCCAGAGTCCAGAGTGTGGCTGTGTCTGATCCCATGGCCAGCGCTGACCGCCAGAGCCGGATCTCTTTCCAGGCACGGCCGGGGCTTGCCCTGGCTCCCCGTGTGGGTGGCGGGGCGGGGGCTGGAGCCGGCGGGGTTGTGTCCGTGTCCCCTCTCGGCAGCGCCTCCCACCCGAGCCAGTCCGTCCCTCGCTCATGGACAGGCAGGGGCTGCTCTGCCCCTAAAGGAGGCCACCATGCTCCATTGAGGTTATTTATAGAGCAAGCACATGTGGGAAGCTTCCAGTGAAATAGGAAAATCAGGAAGTCTCTGTAGCAAAAATGCTATAGATCTCATCTGCCTGCTCTCTCATGCTGTACACTCACTGATCAAAGAGCAGATTCCAGAAAGGAAGCCATTCCACCGGGCCCTGGACGTCCCCCGAGGCCCGGGATGCAGGCGGCTCCGGCCACCGCCTCGGCCCCTCTGGCTGCAGGAAAGGCCTGGCCGGGCGGGCAGCCCTGCCCTGCTGGGCCTGTGTCTGGGACGTGCACACACAGAGTCCTAGGACACGTCTTCTGCAAGTTGCTGCCTGGCCTAAGTTGCGCCTATGGGGTTGGACCGCAAGGCGCTTATCTGGGGGTCACCGAGGGTTTCCAGCATCCACCCTGCAGGGGACGCTTGGTGCAGGGACTCGCAGCACCCTTGGGCTGCGGTGGCCCTGACGGCTGGCCCAGGCTGACCTTCTGGGGCGACTCCTGCTTCCCCACAGTGCTCGAAGGCGGGTGTGGACGGTCGCGCTGTGAGGAGCAGGTTAAGGAGCTGGTTTCCTCGCCTGCATCTGCCGTCTCTCCCGAGGCAGGCGCTATTCTCCCAGACTGTGGCCCTGGCTGGGCCTGGGCTGGCTGTGTCTTAGACACGCTGTCGTCCTTCTCCTGGGGCATGCTGAACTCGGCCAAATTACCCTGCGTGGTTTGCACTGTGAGCGCTGGCTGGGGGGCCTGCTCCCCACCCTGAGCTCGCGGACCTGCGCCTGCAGGGGGCCGAGGTTCGCCGGCGCACCCGGCCTGCGACCGCGAGGAACTGGGCCCTGTGGTGGGAGGCGCTGCCCCCCCCAGCCCCCGAGAGCTGGCACAACGGCGCTTCCTGACCTGGTCCCCGGCCAGGGGTTTGGTGTGAGCCAGTCAGTTCCCGTTGGGTGCCCTCCTCCTGTGACCTCCTGTCCCCTCTGCCGGCCCATGCCCGGCCCCACTGCGTATCCTGCCCACCCTGGGGTCTCGCCTGCCTCCCCTCCCCCGTTAGAAAAGCTGCTGCACAGGGGCCGTTTGGGCCTGGGTTGGGCGCAGCTCCCTGCACGGATGCTGGGCGCAGGCAGGAGGTGGCTGTCCTTGTGTCAGAGCTGTGGCCGCCCGACAGATGCCCCCTGCCCACTGGGCCTTTGTGGGTGCCTCCCCCAATGGCCTTCCAAGTGGGACATAGGTCACAGCCCTGGGCAGAGCCTCCCTGCCATCCGCCTGCCAAGTCTGAGCAAACTGGAGCAGGCTGTGCGGCGGGGCCCGCGCCATGGCTCCCGGGGGCACTGAGGGACCGCTCTGCCCCAGAGGCCGCGGCTGCAGACCCCGCCTGGCTCTGAGGAGTAAACCAGGTGGAGTCCATGCAGTCCCTCTCCAGGGGGCTGTGGGCTCTATGGAGACCCCCACCTGGGCTTTCCCGTGCTGACTCCGGGCTGGGGGCAGGAACTGTGCCCTGGCCACGGGTGGGGTGCCAGGCCACAGCAGTCCCTGCACCTGGGGGTGGGGAACCCTGAGGTCCTGGGAGGGCTCGTGCTTCTGAGCTGCTGCTCCCTGAATCCGAGAGGTCCATGGCCTGACCGTCCCAGCGGGAGTTCCTGGGCTGGCTGTGATGGAGTCTCTGCGACCGAGTGCGCAGTCGCCGGGAGGTCACTTCAACATGGGTGTTTGGTGTTCCCAGGGTTTTACCGTGAACGTGTGCAGACCCTGCTGCCAGGCCCCAAGTTCTCTGACCCAGCACGGAGTGTCCCAAAGGTCCTGACGTGAGAGGACGGGTGCTGGGCGGCCTCTGGTGCTTGGTGTGGCTGGGCCACAGGGCCTCTGGGTTGTCCCGGCTCCCCTGAGGACGCAGGCTCAAGGGCGGCGGGGCACTCGGCTGTCCCAGGTGGGGCCTCCGGGCGGCCGCTCTCCGAGCCTGTGGAGGCTTCTCAGCTTGTGGGTTCCCTGACCCCCGGCCCCACTCTGGGATCCTGCTCACCAGATGACCGCGATGGCCGGTGGCCAGGCCCCAGGCACATCAGGCCACAGAGCAGACACGAGAGTTGAGGGACATGCTCACCAGGGGTCCTGGCCCTCTGGGACGGTGCACGGGGAGAATGCTGGGGTTGCTGCTGGTCAGGCCTGCGTCGGGCTCAGTGGCCTGAGCAGGCAGGAGCTGAGGGAGCCCGGCAAGGCCCGGCTGGCTCACCTGCTGCTGACCGCAGGGTGGCTCCCATGTCTGTCCCCCAGAGACCTGGGCCTGGCACAGGTGGGCCCGCCCTGGGAATGTGCCCAGCTGGACCCAAGGCAGCCCCTGCCCGGGCCCCCGGTGTGTCCTGGCCCTGCCCAGCCAGCCAGCGGGGCACAGGGTGCTGTCCCTGAATGTGGCCTGGGCCGTGTCCTGGGGTGCTCTTCCTGCTCCCTGCTCCCCGGGCGGAGACCTTGCTCTGGGACGAGGGTGGTGGGGAGTGCAGCCTCCCTTCCTTCCTCACCCTCCTCTCCTCTGTCCTCTGCTCCGTCCTCTCCCGCTCCTCCCCCTCCTGTGGTGTCCTGTGAGCTCCATCTTCCCCGTCTGCCCCTATCTGGGCCTTTCGTTGGACGTCCCCTGTAGGACCGTGGGTGGCTCATGCGGGGGGTGGTGTATCTGTTATGGCTGTTTTCCATGCTGTTAGATTTAAGATGAAATCAAACTATATTTTATCCCATTAAAAGTAAATGAGCCTTGATTGACATGATTAATGTGTGGTTAATGATCATTCCTGAGGTCGCTGCAGGTTTCTGTGGGCGCACACTTGCCCGCCTGGCCGAGCTGGGTCTAGTGGCCAGTGGGGCCGGGCTCCTGGGTTTCCCAGGCTGCCCAAATGGACCCGAGCCGCTGCCGTGTTCAGAGAGGACGCTGCAGCGGGACCAGGGCTCCTAGGGAGGTGGGTGGGGCAGGGGCCGTGCCCTCAGTGGCACGGATGTCCCTAAGGCCTGGCGCCTGCCGGTCCGCAGGTCACCAATGAGATCATGCCGGTGCTGTCCTACTCGTACATGCTGGTGCTGGTGCCCATCTTCCTGCTCACCGACTACCTGCGCTACAAGCCGGTGCTGCTGCTGCAGGGCCTGAGCTACGTGTCCGTGTGGCTGCTGCTGCTGCTGGGCCGCTCCGTGCTGCACATGCAGCTCATGGAGTTCTTCTACAGCGTCACCATGGCCGCGCGCATCGCCTACTCCTCCTACATCTTCTCCCTCGTGCGCCCCGCGCGCTACCAGCGCATGGCCGGCTACTCGCGCGCCGCCGTGCTGCTGGGCGTGTTCACCAGCTCCGTGCTGGGCCAGCTGCTGGTCACCGCGGGCGGCGTCTCCTTCACCACGCTCAACTACGTGTCGCTGGCCTTCCTCACCTTCAGCCTGCTGCTCGCGCTCTTCCTGAAGCGCCCCAAGAGGAGCCTCTTCTTTAACCGCGGCGCGCCCCTGCGCGGGGCCTCGCCCTCCGAGCTGGGCCCCATGCGCCCCGGCCTGGCGCCGCCCAGGAAGCTGCCGGCCGCCTGCAGGGACTTTGTCCTGGCGCGCATGCTGCGGGAGCTGGGGGCCAGCCTGCGCCTGCCGCAGCTGCGCCTCTGGTCGCTCTGGTGGGTCTTCAACTCGGCCGGCTACTACCTGATCGTCTACTACGTGCACATCCTGTGGAACGTGGTGCGCCCCGCCACGGACAGCGCACGCGTCTACAATGGCGCAGCTGACGCCGCCTCCACGCTGCTGGGTAAGCGGCCTGCGGGGCTGTCCCCTCCCCCCAGCCTGTCCCCGCCCCGGGCGCCGCCCCCTCAGCCGGACCCCAAGCGCCTCCCACCTAGCCCGACCCCAGGCGCCTCCCCACCCCCATCCCGGTCCTGGGCGCTGTACCCCGGCCCCCCACACCCCTGACCTCCTCCCTCCAGCCCACTGTCCCCCGTACCCTGCTGCCCCGCACCACCGACGGCCGTGACGCCCCCTCCCCAGGTGCCATGACGTCCTTCGCCGCTGGCTTCCTGAAGATTCGCTGGGCGCTGTGGTCCAAGCTGGTCATTGCGGGCATCACGGCGGCGCAGGCCGGGCTGGTCTTCCTCCTGTTCAGTTCCTACAGCATCTGGCCCTGCTACGCCGCCTTCGTGCTCTTCCGCGGCTTCTACCAGTTCCTCGTGCCCATCGCCACGTGAGTTCCGCCGGCTTCTGCGGGCAGGCTTGGGGGGCTGTGTGCTGGCCACCGGAGCGGCCCCTGTGCCCCTGCCTGTGTCAGCCTCCGGGGCTTTGGTGTGACCTGCGTGCTGGGTGTCCTGGGTCCTCCCTTCACCAGGGCCCGCCTGGAGTTGACGGGGTCCCCTTGCTCTCCTGGGGCCCACGGGTGCCCTGCGGCTCCTCCTGCTTTCCCAGACCCGGTGGGGCTCGCACCGTGCCCTGCTCCGAACACCACTGTGTACACCCTCTCCTGAGACCACGCCTGGGCCGGGACGGTGTGCACCCGTGTGGGGGTGCCGCACTCACGCGGACACACAGTGATAGGTCACACACTGTCGCCCACACACTGACACACACACCCACGCAGACACATCACACGCTAACACACGCTCGTACCACAGTGACACACCCACACAGTGATACAGCACACTGACATGCTCACGCCACACGCTCAGAACACACTCGCGCTGGCGCACGCCACACACACAGGCCCCCCGACCTTCTCCCCTCCCAGGAGGCCTTTGGCCCAACTCCCCTCGCTGGGCCTCACTTCCCGGGGCGGGGGGAGGGGCTCCTGGCCCGGCCCCTCCCCACTGGCCCCTCCACCCTGGGCCACACTGGCCTGGCGCCTCCACTCTGGGGCCACACTGTGGCCACACACCCAGCAGAGCATCTGTCCCCTGCCTCCTCCCCCTGAGCTGGGAGAGTGTCCTCCAGCATCTGTCCCCGAGTCGCCCCCTCTGTTGCTTGGTGGCCTGGCCTTGCCTACACATGGCTGCCACCACGCTCCCCCGTCCTCTGCACGTTCCGCCCACAGGAAGCCTGGCGCACACCCAGCGTCCTTTCTCCCCTGCCCCGAGCCACGTGCGCTGCTGGGGCCGCTCCCTGCGGTGGGCTCGCTCCATGGTCCCTGGGCTGTCACCACCCTCCACCTGTCGGGGCCCAAGGCGTCCCCTGGTGGGCTCCCCTCTCCTGACCTTCGGCACCCTGGAGAGGTGCTGGGGCCTCCTGCTGGTAGCCGTCACTGTGAATGTGTTTGCCAATTATGAAAGTTACAATCACCCATCGTGAAGAGGTGGAGCCGTGCAGGGGCGAGTGAAGAGGAAGGCGGACGCTCGCCTGCAGTCCAGCCTCGCTGGTCCGTCCACGACGCTGAGACCTTTTGTCTCCACATCTTGACCACGGCCCTCGGCAGAGTCCCACCGGGAAGGGCCCCCAAGGAGCGCAGGCCTTGGACGGGGCTGCAGGACACGCGTGGGCAGCTCCCTGGGTGGAGCCAGGCTCACCCTCCGGCTGTGGACTCAGTGGCCACTTTGTATCTTTGGACTCTTTCTGGGATGTTCTTTCATTTGTCTGTAACGTGCTTCCCTCTGTCGCATCTGCCGGTGGCCCTCCTCGGCGTCAGCGTCGGCCGCGTGTCATGGCTTGCCCTTCGCTCCACCGCGGGGTTTTCAGAGCACCCCGAGCTTCCCGGAGCTGTCCTCACTGTCCCCGCACCCCTCTCCTGGGTGTCCGGTCGCTGGGGCTGTGCTTGCTCTGGCCGCTCCCTGCCCCCGCCCTGCAGACCCCACTGACCCCGCTGTCCCCCCTGTCCCCCAGCACCTGCAGGATTCTTGCCCATTTTCGTTTTTCTTCAGATGAACTTTAGCACATTGTTTTTGGTCCAGTTATTTATTTATTTTTTAAAAGTGCTTGGGCTTGTGCCGGGCTCTGTGTGCAAGTGCTGATTTCCTGGGGGAGGATCAGGGGTGCGGCACCCGTCCCTTCCCGGGAGGTGCCCGCCAGGCACGCCCCAGCCGCGCTCACCCCGGAGTCCCAGGTCTCACTGCGCTGTCCCGCATTTGTTGAATGTATGTGAAAGATTTTTGTTCCGGACTTTTCTGTCTGTGTCCACGGGTTCTTCTGGTGATTTTCTGAGCCTTTTCATGTGACTGTGACTGGGCCTGTCCCAGAGCCACCTGGGGACCTGCCTGGCGTCTTCCGGGCCCGTGTTCCTGAGGCTGGGAGACCCCGTGCGGGCTCAGCACCCCGAGCTGAGTTGGGAAATGCCCCAGGTCTGCCCTGGTGCCCACATGACTCACCAGTGACGGCCCACGCCCAGCCTGGTGCGATGGGTCAGAACACAGTCTCGCGTTTGCACAAAGTTATCGAAAGTGATTGTGTGTGTGTCAGGTGCAGACAAACGTGAGTGAGTCTCGGGTTTAGCCTTGGGCCCCTCCCAAGATGCCTCAGTGTGTTTGTGAGGATATTCCCACATCTGAGCGCCCCTGGCCGCAAGCATTCTGGACGAGGGGTTCTCCACCTGTGCTGGCCCTGCCGAGCGCGTGGCAGGTCCCAGCGTGGCCCCCGGGCGGCCGCCTCTCCCTTCCCCCGCAGGTCTGACCCTGGTCTGCGTCTCCGTTCAGATTTCAGATCGCGTCTTCTCTGTCTAAAGAGCTCTGCGCCCTGGTCTTCGGAGTCAACACGTTCTTCGCCACCATTCTCAAAACTGTCATCACGCTCGTCGTCTCGGACAAGCGGGGCCTGGGCCTCGTGGTCCACTCGCAGGTGAGCCCGTTGCGGGTTTGTGTCCTCGGGAGCGAAGCCACGGCTGGGGTCCCTGCCAAGGCCTCCTGGTGCCCACCCGGTGTGGGGTCCGCCGTGGGCTGAGGGTGCAGAGGGCAGGCCCAGGCACCTCCAGGAGGACATACTGGCACGGCGGAGCAGGTGGCTCGCTCGCGGCGGGCACCAGGTCGCGTGGGGATTTCCCAGCCACTACCGCCATGGCTGCCCCGTCCGTCATCTCCGCTCTGCGCCTGCCGGGGTGCAGGCCTGGTGGCCGGAGCCCGGGTTAGAGCACACCTGAGCTTGTTCTCTCCAGGGAGGAGGACCCGGTGGGCTGCTTGGTTGCCGCGAGGGGCCCTGTCCAGGTCCCCTCTCCCTTTCCCACCCCTCGGGGTTTTTGGTGCTTCTGGGAAGAGCTTGAGGTTCCCATTGGCTGTGTGGTCGGGGACACTCACAGGCTTGGCTCCCGGGTCCCAGCCAGGCGGGGATCTGTCTGAACCAGTGGAGTCAGCCGGGTGGTGGGTGCAGCGGGCTCCTCGGTGACTGCCCCGCCCCCCAGGCTGTGGCTGGACCGACACCTTGGCCGGCGGGACGAGGACTTTGTCCACTGGGAGCCCAGGTATCGCTGGCAAGAGGCTTGTCAGGGCTTGTCCTCTGAGGGTGCCGAGCGGGCGGCTCCGAAGTTCAGTGTCGCGTCTGCGTGGCTGGGAAGGAGGCACAGGGCAGGAAGAGGCGTCCTGGTTCCCGGGGCACAGACTGTCCCGCAAGGAAGCTTGCCCTGTGGGGGTTGGAAATGCCCTTCGGGTGAGGATGGCAGCTGTTCTTGGTGTGAGGGGACGTGGCACCGGAAGGCCCGTGTTGACCCGGCACGTGCCCGGCGTGGGCGGGGTGTGCAGCACCCGGCTGGCTGGGAGGAGGCGCCCCCGTCTTGGGAGCCCCGGCTGTCTCCTGCGCCCACACAGCAGTGGCTACCCATGTGTATGGCGGGAGGAGCCTGTCCCAGAGACCCTGGAGGCCCAGTATGGCCCCCACCACGCAGGCAGGCCTGGCCTCTGACCTGCGGGCCCTGACCCTGAGCACACACCCTGCCCCCAACCCCCACCCGGAGCTGCAGGGGCCCGAGGGCTGGCCGGAGGGGCGGGAGCCGCCTTCCCACAGGGCCGGCCCCGGGGGCTCCTTCCCGTCCCCGCTGGCCCCGGCCCCAGGCCCTGCCCCGAGGGACCGCGGGGAGGCCGAGGCAGGTTCTTCCTGCATCATGTCACATCAACAAAGATACACCGACTCCTCTCTGGCTGGTTTTATTTGTGGGTCAGAAGGTGACTCCGGTGGGGGGGCGTTGGGTCCGTGCCCAGGGGTCCTGGCGGGTCCAGAGAAGGGTGTAGCCGCCGTCATGCCCCCCGCCCCACTGCCGCGCTCTGGGTGTCCCCGTCTCGTCTCGTGCCACCCCGAGCGGGAGAACAGCGGGGACGGGAGTCCGGCTCAATAGGGCAAAGCCTGGGGCCGGTGGGAGCCGTGCTGGGGCACAGGAGGCCGGCAGGTCTGGGGCGTCCTGGGTTTGTTTAGTACATTAAACTTTATTTGGGGGTAATTTCAACTTCACATGCAGTGTAAGAACTAATACAGAGGTTCATGTGCCCAGTTTTCCTGACGGTCACATCTTACGGGTTTGTAGGACGTCACCACCAGCACGTTGGTGTACTGTCAAGTTCCAGAACATTCCATCCTCGCAGGATCCCCGGTGCTGCCCTTCCACAGCCCACCTTCCTCCCAGCCCCACCCCCTGACCCCTGGCAGCCACTGAGCGTGCCCACCGTGCGCTGTTATCTCAGGAGCGTTCCCTGCACGCCAGCTCGTGTCACCCAGCCTTTGTGGATCGGCCTTTTTCTCTCTGCGCTCTTCTCCGGCGGTGGCCCTGGTTGCTGCGCTAGCAGCTACTGTCCCCTCGTGCTGCCGGGCGGCATTCTGAGGTGTGCGTGTAGCGCCGCCTGTTTACTCACCGCTGAAGGACTGTGGGTTGTCCCCTGTTTGGGGACATCACAGATGAAACTGTAGCAGACGTTCTTGTGCAGGTTTTCGTGAATGTGGGTTTTCACTTCTTTGGGACCAACGCCCAGAGTGCGGTCGCGGGTCCTGTCGCGGTCGTGTGTTGTTTTCCACGGTGGTTGCGCCGGTTTACGTCCCCAGCGGTTTACGTCCCCACCGGCCGTGGTGAGACCTGCCCGGCCCTCAGCATGTGGTGCTGTCGTCACTGGCTGCTGTCGCCGCTCCATGGGTGTGTAGCGACACCTTGTTGTGGTTTAATTTGCGTTTCCCTGATGGGTTCTGGCGTCGGACGTCTCCCCACCTGCTTGCTGGCCGTCGGTGTGTCCTCGCGGGAGTGTTTCCTCAGGCCTCTGCCCCTCTTCCGGTCCAATTGCTCTTGCCGCTGGGTCTTGAGCAGTTTGTGTGTCTAGATATTAGTCCTTTGTTGAATGTATATGGTTTGCAAATGGTTTTTCAACTCTGTAGCTTGTGTCATATTCTTAATTTCCATGAGCTCTGATTTAACGATTTTTTTTTTTTTTTTTTACGGCTCATACCTGTGGTGTCAAGTCTAAGAACTCTGCCTGCCCTAAGTTGAAGAGATTTTCCCCAGTTTCTTTACACAGGTTTTATAATTTTACAATTTAAGTCTGTGATACATTTTGGGTTAATTTTTATGTAAGGTGTGAGGTTTAGGTTGAGGTTCACTTTTTTTGGCCTGTGTGTCCATTCGTTCCAGCATCATTTGTAGAAAAGACTTATCTTGCCTCAGTTGAACTGCCTTGGCACATTTGTCAAAAGTTGGGCATACCTATGGGAGTCTATTTCTAGTCCCACGGGGGCTAAGGCTTTGTGCGTGGTTTTTTTTTTTCCCCAGTCTGTTTTTTGTGGTTCAGATTGGGCAGTTTCTGTTGTTCTATCTCTAGTTCAGTGATTGATTTCTCTGTCTCTTCCATTTTGTTGTTGAGACTATTCATGGAGTTTATTTTGGTTATTGTATCTTTCAGTTATAAATTTTATTATTCCTCCTATTTCTTTGCTGAGACAATTTTTTCGTTTGCTCCCAACATGAAAGGTTTGGTTTTCTCACTGAAGCGCGTTCATGGTGGCTGCTGTAAGGTCTTTCCCCGGTAATTCTGACGTCTCTGTCTTGGTGTTGGTATCTGTCGATTGTCTTTCATTCACTCTGAGATCTTTGTGGTTCTAAGGATGCTGAGTGATGTTTGATTGAAATGTAGGCGTTTGGGGTATGATGTTACGGGACGGATCTTATTTGAATCCCCGTTTGGCTGTTTCTCCTGGCGCAGCTGCAGCAGGGAAGGTGTGTCTGGCTGTAGCCAGGTGGGTGGAAGTCCAGGCTCCCCACTCAGCCTTCGTGGCACCAGCGTGCGTGGGGTGAAAGTCCAGATGCTCCGCGTGGCCCTGTCCGACAGCAGCCGCCAGGGGCACTTGGTGCGGGTGAGGTCTGGGCGCCGCGCTCCTTGCTGGCGTGGGCGGGTGGGGTCCGGGCCTTTCCGTGGTGTGTGGCTGGGGACGGATTCCCCGCCTGCTGGGCTGCCCCTTCCTGGTTCCTTGGCTGGGGACAGCGG